>NC_092579.1:21307665-22582665 GCF_037975245.1 Apostichopus japonicus
AGCAGAGTAAATCTTATTGACATAATCAAGGTTATATCATTGTTTCATGTTTTCCTGTCCCAAGTTTTGGTGTCATGTTTAGCATCAAAATCATGTGGTAAGCATTGTGGGGGAGGGGCGAATTTTTTTCAGTCTGAAAGCTGGTAATGTATGAGCTGTCTTGGGTATTATGTGAACCGGACGTTTGTAATCACATGCACAGCCTCGATCGAATGGGATGGTTGGATGGACGTCGTCTTGAACCTCAAACGTGGTGATGTTCTGAATCAAATCCTGTTAATCTGCAAGTAACATTGGGTCTATACATGGTATTTACATCATTTTCTATTGTACTAACAGTGACTTCCAAAGTGAACCAAGTTTGCCTTACTAGCAAGGATGGCTTAAAAAACAAACAAAAAAAGAAAGTAAAAGAGTGATAATTCTTGATGACTGTGTGTTTTAATGCCATACCTATCAGTGTGTGTTTTGCCATGCTTTTATGTTTGTTCATTGAAACTGGGCCAAATTGATGTACATTCTTCATTCATCAGTTCTGTTTTATTTATTTCTTTTAATAGCAAACTAGCTAAAATTTCAAATTGCAGTAAATATGTGGGATAAATCATTGCAAGAACTGACTTTTTTCTTTCTTCTTTCTTCTTTTTAAAATAAAAACTGTAAAACCATATGACTTTTACTTTGTCGTTATTTTCAGAAATTTTAGATCGCCGGAAATGACACTTTCCGGGCCTTGTTAATTTGCAGATAAACGAAGAATAAGTAGGTGTCATCGCCATTTTGTCAGAAAATTACACCAACAAAATGTGACAAATGTCAATACGTATTTGCGCAATAAAAATGTCAATAATCGCGAATAAGTAAAATGTGGTAAAAAGCTGAAAAGGGCGGCACCAGTCCATTTGAGTCCGTCGGGGGGGGGGGGGGGGGCATCCGCCCCTCTGACTGTATGGACGCTCCGCCACTGATCTGTGTGTCTTTATTTTACATATAGGAAGACTGTTCTCTCTGGGTATTGAAACATTTTGGAATATAGGCTAAATTCTATATTTTTGAGTCCTTAAAAGATCTAAATTATTTTGATTGCCTAGTTGCTCAAGTAATGGTCAAGGCAACGTTTCCTGAATCTGCATAGCTCATGTCGCGGAGCGGTCGAAAACTTAATATACAACAACCAGTTAAAACAACAGCCTATCGGGCAGTATTTTACAACCCTCCGTTCCATTTTTGAAGAAAAATTTACCATTAAAACATTGAACATTTCTGTCGTTTAGCATACAACTTCCGAGGAACAACAAAAACCGGAAAACGTTTTAAATTAAAGGTTTGATTTTACTGCTTTGAAATCACGTATCACGTGCAAGGTTCGTCGAGCGCCCTAGGTTTCAAATCTTTTGTTCGTCATTTTGTAAATCTCTTTATGTGTCCAAATACCACTCAGATATCATTTTTTTACAATTGCTTTCTTTCAACAATTCCATGGCAAAGGCCATGTTAAGCAATTATTTAGATTTCCCTTTTATATAAAATCAGTCACCATTACAGAAGATCAATGTACTAATTAACGAAAAACAATCAATAAAATAAGCACATGTGGGTTCATTTTATGTAAAAAGTTGCCAGGTTTTTCTTAGTGTATATGTAGAATCCTTAAAATATCACCCAAATGGCATAAGATTTTTGTAATGGGCACAAAACTCCCCCCCCCCCAACCCCAACCCCTCACCAAAAAACTAATAATTAACGAAAAACAATAACAAAAATAACAAGCAAATTAAGCACATGTGGGTCAATATGTAATGTATAAAATTGCCAGATTTTCTTAGTTTACATGAAGAATCCTTAAAATCTTTGATATCATTTAAATGGAATAAGATTTTTGTAATGAGCTCTCCCCTCCTCCTCCCTCCCCCCAGCCCCTTCAAAATTAATTTCACGTGATATAGCAGACTACGGATTGAGAGGGCGCAGTTGCCCAATAATAAAGTTTGTAGTGTAACTGTGTCTCCGAAATAGTCCTGACATTAATCTCTCTTTTCAGGTTAGTAAATATCACCATTCTGTTGATATGTTGGTAGAGGCAAAGTTATAGATGGAGAATAACCTAGCAGGGTGCATAAGTTATGCCTCTTGTGTAATATTGATTTGACTAGAGCATGAAACATCCATTTCGATTTCATTCGTAAATTGCTTTTCAGCCAAGGCCTTATGTAACTCGTTATTGTGTTACTAGGGCCTAGGTTGTCATGTGTGTCACGTTTTATGTGAACCAGCTTTGGGAAGACGTAAGAATCATCCAAACATGACGGTTATTTAGTCACTTGGGACAAGGTTAGACATACACCATATTAAGTGATTATTATCCCTTTATTTAAAGCATTCATATATACATGATTTACTATTGTAATTATGAGGTAACTATGCTTCACAAGAAATAGGGAGTGCATGTATGCACTTAGGCTAGTAAACGTACGAGTAGGCGATATAAGTGCATATGCATATCGGGCGGCAAAGATGTCGTGACCTATTTTCGGCAAAACGATAAATTGTATGAAAATTGCAAACAAAAATCGTAAAATTTTGACAGCACATTAACATTCCCATAAGTTAGGGTGACTTAAAAATGTTCACTGCACATTGTTGTCAAAAATTTGAATTTGTGCTAGGCTATTATTAATTAATGTAAACTGTGCTCAATTATCATTTGTCACCAATTGGTTGAAATAATGACTCTGATGTGAGCATATTTTTTTTGTGCTCAATGTTGAACTTTATGATACTTTGTAGCACAATGTTCAATTGCTCACTTTTATATTTACAAACACATAATATGGGATACAAAATTCAAAATGTCAAGCAAAGTTGGCAAATCCATTTGCAATTAAAGAACCAGTATAGTCATTATTGCGAAGTTCGGAACACTGCGAAGTTCGGACACCCCTAAGAAATACATGATTTCACCATGACAACCTATAGTTACAGCCAATTTCACAAAAAACTTCAAAGCTACAGTTATTTTCTCTCCAAAATGACCCGTGTGCAAGTAAGTACTGTACTTACATATTTGTCAATAAAATGACGGAGATCTATGAAGTCTGTTATAATTACTGAAAGAGCAACTGAGCCACCAAGTTTATTACCAGCGCCACACTGTGGGCCGGGTGTACGAACTTCCCACTACTCTAGCAAAGAAATACCAGTTCCACAATCACGAAGAATCTTCTTGGAATACAAGGTGAAAACAGTTTGAAGGAAAGAAAGTTTGGCCATGTATCGTAATATAACACACTACTCCCACCATATCAAGTATATTTTCAGGTGATTTATAACAGAAGATATAGTTTTGGGGTGTTTTAAGGCTAAGGTGTCCGAACTTCGAAGTGTCCATGCTATCATGAACTCTGGGGGTAATAAATTACCAATGTAAAATGGTTGTTTTGTCACAATTATAGTGGAAATTTTCACATAAAGTATTCGATATTTCCAGATAATTAAATGATTCCAAAATCTCTGTAGTCGACAACCACCAAATACCTCCACCAAATGATGCACTAACTAACCAATTCCAGTCTTCTGCCACTTACAAAGGCTCAAAATGTAGGCCTAGTATTATCATTTTTCCTGATTTTAATGCATGCTTTTAGTGATATTCTACTTCATCATTATATAAAGAAATGCTTGATTGTTCATTATATTTGGCATATTTTATAGATATACATGCTTCCTTATGCTGAATAACTCCACCCGCCCACAAACCATCAAACAACCAACAACGAGCTACAGTATACCAGCCAATAGCCACCACTCCCCACCAGAGAATGTACTAGAGCTACAATTTGAGGCTAAATCGATTGTAGGGCACTGTCTGGGGATGTCCAAATAGTGGATTATCCAGGTCCATAGCAGATAAATTTGTTTGCCTATGATGCATTGGGTAATATCTATTTTTTTCAGAATTTCAACAGCTTTATAATGTTTAAATTATGAACACCTCTCTGGTTTTCTTATTCAAAAACAAAATAATTTACCCCATTCTATGTATGTATGCGTGATGGGTGTGTGTTTGTGAGTGAGTGAGCAAAATTAAGTATGTCGCAAACTCCTCCTAGACTCGAAGTCCTGTCAAGTTCAAGCTTTGGTGGGTGGGTGCCTGACCATGTTAACTCATGCCTGCATGATTGATGACGTCAAAGAGGTCGAAGGTCAAGAAATCTAAAAATTGGTTTTTAGCCATTTTCTGCATGCCAACTTGTTGGACAAAGGCATTAAACCACATTATATGTAGAGAATGAAGAGAAAAAGTTTAAAACAAGACATGTTTAGCTGTTTAGGCTTGTAGTTAACAGGTCAATTGAGTTAAAGTTAAAATTGGTCTAAATTGTGCAAAAGAGTGTGTCATGGAAGTTCAAACTTCTCCTAGACTGTAAGTCCGATCAGGTTCAAACTTGTTGGGTAGGTGCCTGACCATGTACTGTAAACTTGATATTGGGTGATTGGTATACAGTAAATGTCATAGGTGAAAGGTCAAATACCCAGAAACTGTAGCCATTTTCTGCTTGTCAGTATGTGGAATAAAGTCATTAAACCACAAAATATGTAGACTATAAATCAAGTTTCATTGCTTACACTACATTTCAATACTACAATTTGTTTAACAGAATGCTGAGTGAAACTACCCACTGCTGTAGGTGATGAAACATTTGGTGTTTAATCCGCAAGCTCCAGCTCATCCATTGGGGCTTAAATTTCTACTCCTACCCCGATCCCAACGAAGAAAGTAAGTGACGTCTGCGCCTGTAACGCGACAATAGCATAAGAGACGGTGGTACGGACAGACCTTATGGGGATATAGTTAACACGTCATTTAGTGAAAGTGAAAATATTCCCCATCTTGGTGGATGGAATTCATTTCCCCTGTGGGTTGTATAAGAAAAGAGAAATCTGTAAGCAATGATGATTATTAATGCATCTTTGCATGATTTATTACTAATCCATCTTTGCGTGATTGATTATTAATCCATCTTTGCGTGATTGATTATTAATCCATCTTTCTGCTTAGACGTTGAAGGACAGCGTAGTAAAATCAGAGGATTCCGTGAAGAGACTGGTAGCAGAGATCAAGATGCTAGGTCAAAGGGTCGTTCAATCTCATAAAGCTGTACAGAAGGAGGAAGAGCCAGGTACATTTTCAAGTTTCTTCCTTTTGGGTTTGGTACGTTGAGAGTACAAGATGGATATGATGCTCACATTGTGTAAAATAATTGGTAGCAGTATGCTGGAGACAATGGGTTGTAGGACTATTGTTTGCGAGCGGGTCACAGATATGGTCATGTGCGAAGAAAGTTGGAATGAATTTCTAAACTAACCAATGAGTCTGTCTTGCGTACAAAGATTTACTTCGCTGCTAAATAAACCCGAGCACGTTTAGCAGGAGTGTCAAGCATAAACCAGGGACGTTTAAATTCAGTTAAAATGTTCTATTTATGGTAGTTCGCAAGCGAAGATGTTACCTAACTTATATGGAATTGATACCAAGTTTTTGTATTGAATGAGTGCAGTTGTTAAATTTTTTGTCCCTGCCAACCCCACCCCCGGAAAGAAGTATCCCTAATCGTGATGAAATATCACTTAATAATATTCAGGCTTACCGAAGGCGATGGAGTACAACAGTTGAGGAGAGTGGAATTTTCCGAACGTTAAAGAATACATCAAGTTTATTTCCTTCGTCCTCAGATTCAGTGTAAAGTACATTGGTGAATATTGTAAGGATATCAAGCTCGTTCCCTTTTTTCCTAGAACTGAATAAGTATTCACGCAAAGCAAATTGCTCTTTTTACCCATCATGAAAGTAGCTGTGCAGTTACTAGTGTATTGGAAACAATTTTATACATGTCACTAGTTTTGTCATATGCAACTGTGCATTATTTTTTTTGGGAAGGGGGTTAAATTGTATGTGCATTGTGTCACGTTTGTTTTGACAAATAAGGCTTTGTTCTGTGCAGTGATCATTTTTTCCTATAATCCCAGAGATATAAATATATTTAGAGGAAAATCTTGAAAAGGGTGTATCAATATTAACTTCGGGTTGGGTCAGATCTTTCTGGAAACCCTACATGTAAAGAGACTAGGAGAGAATTGGTTTGGGAGAGGGGGGAGGGCGGGTCTTGGTGGAATATTTAGGGACATTGCAGTTATTGTGTCTTGTTCTTCATCTCAATTAAAGACCTGTAATTTATTTGTAAATAAACACCCAGAAACTTAATATTTTGCTGTTGTGGATGCAGCCAGGGGTGGGACGTAGATTCCCCATCTCTTAGATTTTGTCTGTAACCCCACCAAAACACATATCCAGTGCCACTAAACCCACTCCGAACTCTGTTGCGCCATATACCCGAGAGAATCTTGCTATGAAATTGACTGACTTGCTACACAAATGCAAAGATATTGGGCATTTTTTTTTCCATTAACAGAAACTCTAGTATTATCATCAATATAATGATAAACAAAATGGAGAAACTTTCAGCACATGTATTCAAAATAGTTAACACTTACTTATTGCCTCCACATCCACCCTCCACTTTAATATTCTGGCTTTGCTTTCTGATTATGGGCAGGTTTGAGATGTAGTAGATTTCTCCATCCGTGTTATTGTCAGATAATGAAATGAGAATAAGAATTAATAAATTGTAAAAGAAATGTTTCCTTCCTTGACAGCATGACTTCATATCTGTCACTTCTTCAGTATCTACCTAAATGACAAATGTAGGCTGAATTTTAGACACAGTAATGTGGTAGTCCACCAGAACAAGGTTAATTTGAGATTTTACACTCATACACTGCTGATCCAGTTTCAAGCTATTCACCGTTAAAATATGCTAAACCTCCGGCATGTTCCTTTAAAGGCTAACTTGATGATGTTATCAGCTCTTCTAGTACAGGCTTAAATGTTAATGTTAACCCATTGCTTTACATAAATTCTAATAACTCACTCAACCAAAGCAT
Source organism: Apostichopus japonicus (assembly GCF_037975245.1). Classification (NCBI taxonomy): domain Eukaryota; kingdom Metazoa; phylum Echinodermata; class Holothuroidea; order Aspidochirotida; family Stichopodidae; genus Apostichopus; species Apostichopus japonicus. The sequence goes on from NC_092579.1 coordinate 21,314,668, forward strand.
GTTCCTTTAAATTGATATTAAAACAACAACACCCTTGCACCCATTGAATGAAAATTAAACACCATCTGTCCAAAAGTTGACGAATTTGTACTACCACTGTAAACATGTCATTTGATACAGGTAAAACTCTTTTTGTGATTTCGTGTTTGATCTGAGGAACTGGGCTAAACGGTTAAAGTATTAGACTAAATAGTCTTGTCACTCTAAACTGATGAACCTCGGAAAAATGAAGGGTCGTTCCCCCAAAAATTAAAAATGGCATAAAACTCTAACCTGGCCTGATAGCACTGTTTTCAACGGTTCACAAAAAATTAACTGAAGTTTGTTCCTAAAGTCATCTTTTTGATGTAGTTTTCCTTCATGTCTTTCCATTGTAAAATAGCTTGTAAATCTATTGCAACTCAAATACTTTTGGCCTTTATGTTGTAATATATTCTTTTTTTTACATTGTTTTTACATTTTATAATAATATTCTGTAACTACTGTAGTTGATACAACAATACTAGACATTGTACTAGTAGATGGGTTATAAAAAATACAATTTTTTTTGACATTTCTGACATTAAATAAGTTAGGGAAATCAATATATGTTCTTACATCTCTGTCTGTGGCTCTGACCCCCTCCCACCAAGAAAGTGTTACTCCCCCCACCCCCTCCCATCACCCAAAGCAATCCGTGTTCGCCCTTAAAATATTGGCTATCCTCGACTCATTGGAGTCTTCAAATGTAATATGCATGATCTACACTTTATGCAGAGTACTTTCGTCTACATGGCTTGTGTATTCCTATCTAGTAACTTCTTTCATACTCTTATTTTGGCAGAACCACCTATGGTGTCCACCATGGAACAGCTCCCCCGAGAGACCTCCAGAAGACTTAAATTTGGAAGAGATTTGGGACGATGACGAAACATCAGACAGAGACAATAAATTGGAATCCCAAGCCCCTGTAGCCGATTCAGATCCCTTCTCTAGTCTCATTATGGACATGAAAGCCTCCATCTCATCTCCGAGTAAAGTACGGTCTTACTCGGACCAGATCAGGAAAGGCTTACCAGACGATAACCTCCTGAAGGCAGAAGAAGACAGAAAAGTTTGTTCCATTTCTGGTAGCGACGTGCCGAACGCTACATCAAACCAAAGAGACAAGCCGATGGAAGTTTCCTCCAAAGGGATTAGAAATAGGACCAAAGTTGAAGAAGAATCGGAAAGTGAATCAATCCAGCTACCAGATAGTCCTGCCGGTCTAGAACTTTCAGGATCACAAACTTTTTGAGCCACCGGTGTTGCAGCTTCTTAAAAGATATATGTATATGTATAAGCTTTTCTACTGTTTTTATTGTATGACCATGTGTGTAAATATTTAAGCACTAAGGATATGCAGTTTTTTTTCCCTTGAAATAGCAAGAGATAAAATGGAGAATATTGTATGAAAGCTGTACTTAAAACACTTGAAAAACTGCTTTCCTAAATTTTAAGGAACATTTTGGCAGAATTTTTTCTGAAGAAATCTATCTATATTTCATGCAAGGGCGTAGGAACCGGGGGGGGGGGGGGGCCGCCAGCCCCCCAGTGCAAAATGTGGAGGGGCGGAAGTATCATTCCGCCCCCCCCCCCCCGCTTCGCAAGTCAGAAAACCCCTTTTTCATTTCCAAATGAGAAAAAAATCTCATTTGGAGCACCAAATTGCATCTAAGGCCAGGTGAAAATGCAAAATTATATACAAAATGGAGTGGGTGGGTTGAAGTGTGCTATATTGCACCAAATTGCATCTGAGGCCACCTGGAAATGCAAAAAAATTCCAAAGGGGAGGGGGACACCCCCTCCCCTTAGACCCCTCCCCCAGGCCGGCCATCAGTCTTCAGCCCCCCCCCCACTCAAAAGTACCTTCCTACGCCACTGATTTCATGCATAGTCTTGAATACTTCTGTAATACCATAAGACCATCTCTGCCCTGCACCTGTTTTTTTTTCTCTCTTGCATGTTTACAAAAGTGCTCTTCTCAAGGTTATTGTATTGAAAATTTTCTCAGATTTACAGATGGAAATTATGAAAGGTTTTTCATTAAGGATGGTCATGTGATGATGCTAAAAGATAATCTAATGCATAAAGAGTCTGTAAATTCAGAAGAGAGGAATTTATAAGTATCCTATGCCAGGAATCTTTGATTGATTCCTAGCCAAAATGCAAAAAAAGGAATCTAGGCATGTATGTATGTAGGTAAACGTATGTATATGTGATGTTCCAACTTGTGAATGGGATGACTCATCAAGCATATCTTGCATGAATTTCATGTAAATTAGGATTTAAGTTTACAGCTCTGAATTCTTTGGCTGCTCCAGTTATTGAGCGGAGTCAAAGGTCAATTGAGGTCATCAGCGGCCAAAATACAAAAACTATGTAGTCGAGTTTAGTGAACATCTGTAGCATTGTGAAAATGTCATAGTTAGGTGGTAGGTCCCCCTCACTGAGCATTACACTTTGAGCAGCTCTGTTAAGATGTCAAATGTAAATTGGAGTCATCAGCTGCCAAAAGCCTGTAATTCTTGTCAATTAACATAGCTTCAAAATTAAAGCTGCGATTATACTCATGCTCAGAAATGTACAAGAACTAAATGTTCTATGAAGAGGTCAAAGGTCACTTAGGGTGAAATTCTGACCACCTTTGGATGATCTTAAAACACACCTCAAGTGATTCCTGGCAGTTGTCACTAGTTGAGTCTCAAGGAGGTAAACAGGCTCTCTGAAAAGTTGCCTTCTTCTGTGTAGTCTATATATACTAGATATGCTTTGGTATTAAAAATATTTTAGTGTATTGATTGGGTTGGTTGATGGCAGAGCTGATTTGCTAGCTCAAAAAAAGGTAAAAGGTAATGTCCATGTGCTCATACATATTCAACATCTATGGGTCTATATTTCACATAAAAGGAAGACTGTTCTTTCTGGATTTTAGACCATTTTAAGCCATAAAACTTATGTACTGTAAAAAAGTTATCAGTGACTGCATAGGTTGATGTCCAAAGAGTGGGTTAGTACACTTGTTGTGGTCTAGGGAGTTTGAATTGTCTGATCATTTCTGGTTCGCACTTAATTTCTTGAACAAATGTTAACTCACTTGACTCTACATCAGTCAGATAGTCAAGTGGGATTGCAAATCATATGGCAAGGAATCACTATTCTTTGCCCCCTGTCTAGAGAATGCTAAAACTCCTCTCTTTGGGTGGTTTGATATAGATGCATAATTTGTTTGCACTAAGTGGACATATTTTGGTTAATTTTTTACTTGTAAGCTGCAAAACAAGATGTGAAAAATCGGCGATGTTTTTTACTTGGAATAATACATGTTTTTTTTTGTTTACTGTTTTTAACAATGTGTTTTTACTTGGAATAATATACTGGAAGAATAAAAGAGAATAGCATGAGATGAAATTGGAGCAGGGACCTTGTGATGCTTATTTTTTTGTCTACCACTAAAACCATTAGGTAAGATGCTACTTTTGGATGCATATCATATACTAAAAGATCCAGTTGTTGGGACTTTGGTGTTTTTAATAAAAAAACGCTTTGGGAACCTTGTCAGGTAGAGGGGTGGTGGCCAGCTCCTTTTACAGCACTCACCCACCCAGGGCTTGAAACAGTGCTGCTCAGAATCATCGCAGACGGAACTACCAATTACACCATTTTGGTTTCCAATTAATAGACTTCGTTTCTTACCTTTATACTTCCGCCTGCTCCAACAACAAAAAAACAGAAAATTAAAAGGCTTTGGTGGGGTCTTGAACTCATGACAGGGTAGTTTGTTCTGTCTCTCAGTCCGCAGCACTAACCACTGCGCCACAGCAACTGTTGAGAATTAATGCTCGTTTCTAATATTTCTACTTCAGAATGGAAGGAGAAAATGGTAAAAGACCAAAATGCTCTCTCTGGGGCTCGAACTCATGACAGTGAGTTCATCTGTCTCTGTAGTCCAGAGCACTAACCACTGCGCCACTGCAACTGATGAGAATTAATGCTCGTTTCTAATATTTCTACTTCAGAATGGAAGGAGAAAATGGTAAAAGACCAAAATGCTCTCTCTGGGGCTCGAACTCATGACAGTGAGTTCATCTGTCTCTGTAGTCCAGAGCACTAACCACTGCGCCACTGCAACTGATGAGAAATAATGCTCGTTTCTAATATTTCAACTTCAGAATGGAAGGAGGAAATAGCAAATGAATAACAAAGGTTTGATAAGACTGCTTTGAAATCACGTATCACTGGCAAGATGGGTCGAGCGCCATCTAGCGGCCTCTTTTTTGGTCAGTTTTCAACTTCAGAGGAACAATAGACAAGCGAAAAACTTTTAGGACGAACAAAAGATTTGAAAACCTTTGTTCGTCCTAAAAGTTTTTCGCTTGTCTATTGTTCATCTGAAGTTGAAAACTGACCAAAAAAGAGGCTTCTAGATGGCGCTCGACGCATCTTGCCAGTGGATACGTGTGATTTCAAAGCAGTCAAATCAAACATTTGTTATTTTTAAACGTTTTCCGGTTCTGTTCCTCGGAAGTTGTATGCTCAGCGACAGAAATGTTCAATGTTTTAATCGTAATTTTTTCTTCAAAAATGGCACGGAGGGGGATAAAATACTGCCAGATGCTGTTTTTTTAACTGGTCATTTCATATAAATAGTTTTTAACCGATTCGCGACATGTGCCATGAAATTTTAGAAAACGTTGAAACGAGGAACAATAGAAAACTGAAAAACTTTTACGACGAACAAAGGTTTTAAGCCTTTTGTTGCCCTAAAAGTTTCTTTTGTTACTGAGCGATAGAAGTGTTTAAAGAGGGCGCTTGACGCATCTTGCCAGTGATACGTGATTTCAAAAAAGTCAAATCAAACTTTTGTTTGTAATTTTGATTTTTTGGGGGTTTTATAAGGTTCTAATTCTTGGCAAAATTGTTCTACTGAACGTTGGGGAGGAAAGGGTGGGCTGTGTTGTAATATGCATTACAAAACACATTACAGAATGTTTCAATAGGCTTAAAAGGTGAAGCAAACCTGTTTTAGTTACAAGGCCATTCAAAGGGCAAAACGATTTTTTGAAAATATCCTCTAGCTTTCATATCGACTGCAATATCCTGTCTTGTCAAAACGATGTTTTTGGCAAACTAGTCTGTCAGATTATTCATAACATCCTGATATATATACGATGTGTGGGGATGTTAAGCGAGGTCAACTTCCAGTTCCATTTGTAAGGACCAGACAAGTTCTCAAATCGCTCCGTGTTTTTTTCTTCTACATACTAGAAATGCGAAAGAGAGACAGACAAGAAATAAATACGGAAAGAAAAGGAATTTCAGGACTGCCTGTTTATTTTTCCACTTCTTTTGGGACACGATATTGCAACATTTGTTATGCAAAAGTGCAAAGAACCACACGTGTGAATCGCATACCAAAAAAGCAGTTGCCATGGAGACAATGAGTACACAATAGAAATTATTGAAGTGCATTGAAAATTGAACAGAGCTTCGTTTACAGTAATAGAATTGCTTCACCCCTTCTGCAAAAAAAAAAAAAAACTGTGACGAGACGTCGCGATGTCGGAGCGTCCCCTCCCATATTGTACCTCGGTAGAGGTTACTTACGACAACGATGATATGGCACGCGTGGGTGTTATCTGTGGTACAGGCATGGGCGGCGATCATGGTGGGGGGGGGGGCATATCCCCCCAATATTTAAGGTAGGGGATATAGTATCTAATATGCCCCCAATATTTGGTGGCAACACAATTGCGTGCCCGGGCCCCACACACGCTTAGTCCGGCCCTGACAATAGGGATGGCGCCATTTTCATTATTTCCTATAGATATTAATAGTGTTTATAATTTGGACATAGCTTATATTATCAATATATTGTAGGTCAATATTGTTTAAAAAGAGCGAATATAAATTGAAAAATGAAATCTTTATGGCATGTTACACTGCATTGTATTAAGAGCCAACTACAGAGTAGAATCTAACTATTCAGTAGATAGGAATGTGTTTATGAACTCTATGAATCCATTATAAAACGTCAAGACTGACATATTTGAAGCACGATTTTTCGTCCAAATTTGAAGAGCTTGTAAGAATTATAATCTTATGACTTTTTTAAATTTCGGCCAATCTCACGACTTTTATTGTAACCTGAATAAATTGACGCACAGTAGAGATGGCGTAAATTTGGGTAAAGCCTTACAAAATATTCAAGAAAAAGGATTCTCAGCGACCAAAGATAGATGTTCCTCAACTTGAAATTAGAGTTCCTGGTAATTTTAAGCTTCATTGGTCTAATTAAAAATAGAACAAAAATAGATAAATTGTAAACTAAAAAGCCCATTATGGCTGATATATCAAGAGAAGATTGCTCTATCCCTCTTATATGATTTTTCGGAAGAATTGAAAAAGTAGCGACATTGGCCAAAATATGAAAAAAATATTCAAGAAAAAAGGTGAAATTTCTCAAATCTGTATCACGATGCTTATATGGATTCTAAGGGCTCAAACATGGATGTTCCTCAACTTTAAAGTGGAGTTCCTGGTAATTTTAAGCTACATTAAGACTGATTAAGAATAGAACAAAGATGGATAAAATATATACAAAATATGCCATTTTCTTTCAATAACACAAAACTGATGAATTACACCTCAAGTCCTTAGTTACAATCTTCCCGCTTAATTAAAGCAGACGGAACCACGTCCTCCGTAAAAAATACTTTTGATTCCGTGGTATCGGAGTTTCACGAATAACAAGCAGGCACAATCCGCTGCTCCTCCCGAACAAAGCCGAACCCAATTTCTAGGAGTATGGTGACCATCCACAACATGTTCTGAAATGTAAAGTAATCTTGTGTGAAATATATTTATCTTTCCGTTGCTAAACGTGTAATGCAATTGGGCTTATCTTATGGGAATGGTTGAGAGAGTTCACCAACGGTTCTTGAGAGTAGTAATGTGACACAAATAGAAATTCAACATTTACAAAATCACCAAATATTCTTTACTGCACTCCGAGTACGTTTTCTCCCTGCGTCCAAACCCCGCTGATAACCAAAACCTAACTCTCTTTCTTAAGACTACACACACAACAACAATAGGACTCCATCATAGGCCTTAAACAAACTTTTTTCACCTAGAAAGTACATAATATAACATAAGGTTTAAAAAAAAAATTGTCGGTTTGGCCGGAACTTAAAAAAAAAATTTTCAATAAATATTACAAAATCATCAAATTTGGAAGAAAACTTGAGGTTCTCATATTTCAGTCTTCTCGTTTAGAATAGATTCATAGATTTCAGAAACACATTGCCATCTACTTAAAAGTGAGATCCTACTCGATTATTGCCTCTAAATACTATATAGATTAATATACCATCAAGATTTCATTTTCAAATTATACCATCTTCTTAAATAACAGGAACCTCTATTATAAACACTATCTTTATCTAGGATTATAATGAAAAGGGCACCATCCCTTCTTGTTCATCAGTTCAGGAAGGTTTAAAAAGTCGAAATCGTACCCAAATTTAAAAAAAAAAAGAATAAGATTATAGCTGTACAAAATCATCAAATTTTATTGAAAAGTCGAGGTTCTCATAATTCACTCTTAAACGTTTATAATGGGTTCATAGAGTTCAGGTACACATTATAGACTACTATGCCATCAAGATTTCATAGTCAAATTATACCCTCTTTCTAAATAGCAGGTACCTTTTCTGAAGCCTGTTTACTATCTAGGATTAAATGAAAAGGGCGCCATCTATAAATTAGTTCAGAAGGTTTAAACAAAAGTAAAATATAATCAATCATAAAGCTATATTGCCTTAATACAAAATTATCACATTTGGAAGAAAATCAAAGGTTTTCATATATCACTCTTGACATTAATAATGGGTTTATATATTTCAGATACACATTCCCATCAACTTAAAAAGTTAGATTCTACTCTGTTTGTGACTCTAAATTCAATATAGAATAATATGCCAAAATTGATTTGATATTCAAATTAAGCTGTCTTTTTAACCTTATTATAAAATCCAAGATTTAATGAAGGGTGCCATCCCTGCTGTGCATCAAGTTTAGAAGAGTCGTGATTTTGAACAAAATTGATAAAAATCATAAAGCTAGATATTATGTAGATTTCTCGCCTCTACATACAATAGATGGATACGACCAAAAGATTTGATATTCAAATTAAACTTATTAAGGAATATAGGGGCATTCTGTAAAACACTGTCATTGATAATGAAATGGGTGGGGGGGGGGGGCTCCTCCATCACAGTTTGGGAAGATTCAATGTGGGAAATGGTGATTTTTACTTATAGTTTAAAAGAAAAAATCACAATCAAAAGAATGTGAAAATGTGGACCGAAAATGACGCATGATTCAATTTGATTGTAATGTATTTATAGAGTTCGGAAACAAGTTTCTCTCAAGTTAAAAGTGAAATCTTACTTAATGGCTCACCTCCAAATACCAGATAAGCCTTGTCATAGAGGCAATACTCCACCAAGTGTATATAATAGGTTTTTTGAACCTTTATAAAAGTTAAGAACAACATAGGGTATATTCCTACCCCAGCTATTAACTGTAACTATACAAGTGCTTGGGCAAAAAACATTTACAAGCAAAGATTATATACTGTCACAACAAAATGGCTCTAGCTGTTATGGACAGCGGTGTAACTATGTATACCTCTGGAGAGAGGGATTTACCCCACTCCCCCCCATCCCCCACCCCACAACACCAGTGGACAGAATATTACCCCCAAAACCACCCTAGTGATCAGACAGTACAGTGCATAAGAGTTACCTAAAGACACATTTCTTTACTTGTTTTATCAAGCGCCTTGAGCAGCTACTTCTTGTTTCTGATTTGGCGCTATATAAATCCACTGCACTAATATTATTATTAATATATAACATGTATGTCCAGTATAATGGGGGTAAACTGTTACCACATTTTCTAGCTGTTATGGACAATCAAGAAGTGTGGATATTTTTTATATCTTTGACATTGAGACTCTGTTCACCTTAATAGAGAATAAAAACCAAAATAAAGCTAAACTGTTAACAAACTGCTTATCCACTAAAGAGCCTGTGTAAGATAATGTGTAAAAGTAATTTGGCCTGAGGTTTTGATCCTAGCAGGATCTAATCACCAGCCTCTGAAGAAGATCCTGCTAGGATCGAACCATCAGGCCAACTTACTTTCACACACTTTAATACAGGTTAGATGTGAAGTATATGTACAAGGTTTTCATATGAATCATTTACAAGGAAAAGATGGTACATTGTAACCTTATATTATTTTTTGTTTATCATAGAAAATCGAGACTTGTAAATTACTCATTTCTTTGAGACTGAGACTCCATTTTATGCTGACTGGTTACTAGAAAAGTAATAATATATGCTTTGCTCGTCACAGCTCACAATGATTTTTTTTTAAAGTCGATTATACAGAAAGAGAGAGAGAAGAGAAAATGAAAGTATAGTAAACTGAAATTAGAGACTGAAGTTTTTACTTTTCCTAGTATTCATTTGTTACACTAAAATGGAGACCGGTCATGCATGCAGGGAAAATGATTTTCTATGGGTAGTCTTTTATATACTTATACACAATTATGATGCTCTTATAGTCTTACATATGAGTTGCAATATGCTTCTTTCGCATAAATTAGCGCTCTTAGGAACAAGATCACAGTGAAGGCAATTCAAATGGCTATTTGCAATATCAGGAAATTAGAAACCGACATTCAATTGAGTGGCCAATTTTAAGCATACATGTTTAACATACATGGCACACACCTTAAGATAACTGCTTTATTACATTTGGATGTACTAGTAAACTTATAACAGTTTATAGTTAAAAGCTAGGTGCAGATTTCGGGGGTGCATGGTTGTGCCCCATCTCCCTTTCAACCCACACCCTCTGCCACAGGTGGAAAAAAAGTTTAAGTAGTTACTAGCACAACCTTGCGAGACATATACATAAATTTGATGGCCTAAATATGCCTCGAGAAGCACCATTTCACTTCAAAAATTTGAATATTTTTCTGGAGAGGCAATCCCCCAGACCTTAAATCAGAGTCTGGGGATGGCCCACACCCCTCCTTTTATAATCCAGCAATTCAGGCTATTCAAACAAACTATTTACATAAGTCAAACAATGACATTAAAACCAAACCAACAATATATACCACCACATGGAAACAAGTGAAATTCAATGACGAAATGTTTACAAATTAATCATTTAATAAGATATTTATATACATTATTTACATTTGTTTATACTTTGACTTTTGTGTAGGTTGCATAGATGTTAATTAATTGTTTGTTTAGTTTTATCGATGTTTTTTTTATTATTTTTTTTATTTTATCCTGTAATTTCAAAGTATAAGTGTAACCCACTCACGGTAAGAATCAAAATTGTACATTCTAATAAAAGCATCCCTTTTTAAAAATGTCGTAAAATTTTAACACCAATATTTACAACCTTCTGTGAATACCCATATACCCTCCCTTTCATATACCTCAAGACAAGCATTTTCAAGCTAGCTTCTAGAAGCTATGAATTTCAATGAATTTCAACAAAACTCACTTACAGCAAACAGCTGCATTGGATCATGTCAACATCATTAGGGAAATGCCTATCACTTCCATGTCAGTCAAATCAAATAACCAAATCTTACATTTTGTCAAAATGAAAAAGTGCAAAAATATTACAAGAAAAATGTTATATATTACATTACATAAGAAATTACTCCATAACACACTCTTAAACTACAAAGTGGACACATGCAAACACACTTTACATTTTAAGTTTGCAACATTCTAACTTTCATAGAGTAATTCTTGAAGGAGAAACATAACCAACCATCTAGTCTAAGTAATCGAGGGATGACTTCCACAACTGGTTTTACAAAAACAGATACTAAAAAATCTTTAATATTCAATTTGAGTGAATGTCAGGATTTCATGCACGACTTTAGACTTTGAGAAAATTGTAAATATGACATCATTGTGTCACAGGTTTTGAATTTTTGAATGGTTTTAACTTTTCTTAATTTTTCTAATTAAAATGTTTAGTTTCTTTTATTAATCATGTGATATTGATGATACTACTTTATCACCTGACAGCATCACTGCTTTCATTGTCATGACAATAATGTTGAGAAACAAAGAAAAAAAAGAGATAAGTCAAATGGTACCACATCCTGATAATGATCCATATTCCCCAGACAAATTTGATATATTTTATATAAAATTATGGTACTTTTAAAGCAAAGTTAAAATGAACTGACGAAACACTCACTCACAACTATTTCACTACCTTTTGTTTTCATTTAGACTTTCAACAACACTTCGAAGGTGGCTGTGTTTTGTTATCTTCACTACTGCATGTTATCTCTGCTGGTATAAATGTACCTTACTACTTTAAATATGATACTGTTTGTATGCTCCACTTGAAATAAAAGGTTAGAGAAGCTAGCCTGCAATCAGAAAGAATTTTGAAAGTGAAAGCTCAGGCTGATGAAATCTATTTTCATGCCTTAATTAAGTTGGCATATTCAACAAAGATCTGATTTGCATGAGAAGACTGTTTATATATTCAATCACAAAAGTCATCGAATTAGTTTCATAAACCCCATGACCTCTACTGTAATCAAAGACTGTTTGACAGGGAAAATTCCCACGCATTCCCCAGTAAGCGTGTTGCAGACTTTTGAAGTTAGATATTGCAATCCGATAAAAATTATTTTGAAATAAAACTTGCTGCAAACAAGTGGTTTTAGTATGTTTTCGTGGGTCAAAACAGTCTGATCGTACAACGCCATAATACTGCCATCTCTAGTTGACATCAGAACTGACCAAACGTAACCTTCACAACGACTGTCTATCATTCATTAAAATCTCATAAAATACACAGTGAGACTAACACCAGAGAACGAATGCAAGTACTTTAAAGAAAAAACAAGTTGATACCTTTCTTACATTCTGAATCAAATCCATAGTTAAATGAGTTTCTTTCTTTCTTCCTATTTGATAGCTGGACTCCATTTGTTAGTACTTTGCAATGCCAAATACCAAACATCATTTATCATCATCAGCTGCATGACAGATAGCTATATTTTCCCCCTATCATGTTTTAATCCCATTTCTTATCAAACATTTCTTAAGACCCGCTGCATCACATAGAACTTTAAAAAGTGACGATTTTTCTTCCCTATGTGCAAGTTTGGGAGGTCCATCACGGACCTGTGGACTGTCTATTTTACGAAAATCGAGTCACGCCCCTCAAAGGTACCGAGGTGCTGGATTAAAAATTTCAATAAGGCCGGGCATGATGCTAGGGTGTACCTCTCTCAACAGTGATAAAATGAATAGTCTGATACAAGTCTACTTTTGCCCAGAAAAAAATGCTTCATTTCAAAACATGTCCCTCTGAACCACAATAATATGACTTTAACCTCATCAACGGTTACACTTTGATTGTAATGCTACAATCGGTCTTGTTTACATGTCAGCAAAATGTTACATTAATACCTCCATAGGACATATTACATCCAATCACAGGATGATGCAGCACCCCATTGGCAACCTTTGACCCTTCAAGAGCACAGTTAGCTACATTCTAAAATGGTTTACTGATATGGTAAAATGCTCCTTTCACAGATCTGATATACTCTGCACTAGCAGGCTATTATAAATAGGTTTCCTCCCTCCCCCACCTTAACAGGTCTTTACTGAAACACCAAGATCCAACACTTTCTCTTTTAACCTTTTATACACAGACATTAGTAACCTTTCCATGAGGCATACCCCTCTGAACTGCAAGATGCAACAACATGGGTTTACTTACAACCACAAGAAGGCAAAATGCCTTCCTTACTGAAATATCCTAGCTCCTATTGTGGGCTTATATGTATACTCTAAAGAACAACATGCTACATGGCCAGGGAGGGGTGAGGAGGGGAAGGGAACAGCAAGATTCTACAGTGCTTCTTTTCAAAAGATGTGTTCAATGAACTGTAAGATGGTACAGTGCCCCCTTTTAAGAGATCAGTTCTGCTACCGTGGACGACTCTATTATCGAATCTACTTAGAATAGCAAGATGATACGGTACTGTCTCTCTTGACATACGGATTCTCTGGCTGCATCATGTACTCGGACAACGGCCGGCTCAGCGACGGGAGTTTCCGGCGCGGCAGGGTTTGGTCTTGATGCTTGGAAGAGGAGGAGAGCCTGTGCCTGATCAAAGACCGGCGTTTGCGCCGATCCACTCGGTTTCGGATAGGAACCATGGATTTCAGCTGGTCGATCTGTTCCTTACCTTCTTCGATGATGTCGATGGCGGGGCAAGACGTGGACAGCTTATAGCGTTGGAACCAATTCTGGTAATCGCTGGCCCTTCTCTTCCCCAGCACGGACGAGGTCCTGTTGTTCAACGTGTGGTGCTTGCTGTCTCCCCCCTTCGACAGGTACGGGAACGTGAAGGCCTGGGTCTTCGGTAGGACCGTCTCCTTCGGAGACATGTCGTAAGCCGGGTCCGTAAAGAAGTAGAGCGCATTCTGAGCGGAGACGTTGGAAGCGTGGAGAGGGAGGCTGCTGCGTTTGTTGAAATGTGCCTCACTGACGTCGGAGGAGACACTGAACATGGAATGTCGGAAGCGCGCCGGCATGCTGCTCTGGGACAGACGAAGATGAGCGTTTGCGTAGTGGAGGTCATCCTCGTGCGTCATCCTTGTACCGGGAATCGGTGGCAAGGAACGGGTCGGCCTCCGTGAGAGATCACGGTGCGGAGTATCACCCCCCTCGGACAGACTCGGGCTAAAAGTGGCATAAATGTGTCTCAGTTTCCAGATGCGACATTGCTTTTTCGAGCAAAAGAACAGCGCCAGGAGCAGCAGACAAGCGGAGAATGCCACATAGATCGTCAGGCACATCAAGATGTTTGAATAATCTTTCACCTCAAAGCGGATTGCCTCCGATGCATGACCCCATGGCGTCTTGACGGTACAGACGATCACGGAGCTTTCGGATTTTTCGATGACCCACTTGATGTCTTCGGTAGATTCCAACTCGGGGTCGGCATCCCGCCCTGGTGAGTTACAATAGAGATTATAGGAATATGGAACGGGTAACACGTTAATACGGATTGTTTTATCGTCGATCTGCTGCCCTCTCAGCGGGAGAAGGAAATTGCACGACACTCCACCGTCGGTAGTTGCATTACAGTTCAAACGTTGATCGGTCCTTTCCGTTCTTGTCTCGCGGAAGAGTGTCGAGTCGTTGCCACTCAGACATGTGACGCAGGCTTCGTTCGTCTCACTAAACGACCGGCTGAAACAGCTAACGGAGGATGTGTTCTGCTGTACGTTAACAAACACTTCCAGGGATTTTTCCTCGCCCCAAGCACAGTGATAATAACCGCTACCACTACTACTCGAGACTGAAAAACGTGCGGCGGTGTAATCGCAAGCTTCCTCCTCCCTTACGCTCCTATTATGTGTGGTGTAATTAATCTCTCCAGCGTCCTCTTTCTCCGGTCTATACTTTAATAAGACAACATCCTGCAGAGGAACAATAAAAAAGAAGAGAGGGATTTAACTTCAGAAAAAGAAATCATAAATTCATATTCAGGCGGTGCATGATGCAAACAGGCTGAGCTTGGAACTCAAACATTGATTTTTTTGTCAGAAATGAAAAGAATGACCTGTACTGCATCATCCAAGTGTATTCATGATAGATGACGTGTATTTCAGCTTTACTCTAACACTCAAACCAGTCTATACAGTGGCGGAGCTAGGGGTATTGGTCAGGGGGGGCGAGAATGGTCTGTAGGGGTGCTTTCAACCTTATCTAAGCGGAGCGCCACCACACTGGTTGGCGCGGAGCGTACAGACATTTTTTGAGTAAAGATACTCCCTAGATCACCGGAAATGACCCTTTCTGGGCCTTGCTAATTTGCAGATAAGCGGGGAAAAAATAGGTGTCATCGCCATTTTGTTAGAAAATTACACCAACAAAATGTGACAAATGTCAATAGGTATTTGAGAGCGCAATAAAAAAGTCAATAATCGTGAATAAGTAAAAAGTGGTAAAAAGCTGAAAAGGGCGCCAGCAGTCCATTTCAGTCCATCAGGGGGGCATCCCCTCTGACTGTATGGATGCTCCGCCACTGAGTCTATAGCTACACTGGTTGGAAAGATACACATTTTGCAAACTGTTTGGTTTTTGGGGGGGGGGGCACAATCCACCCAGAAAAGGGTTGGAGAGTTAATACATTACAATTGAAAAACCAACTGCATCCCTCCGTTCCGTATTTGTAAGTTTAATGCTGTGTGTAGTGTAATTGCAAAGGTATAAGTGTAAATTGTGAGATCTAACATTATAACTGTTTTTTTCCATCTGATTTGTAGATAATATGCAATGTTTATAGAGCATATCCAAATGAGATCCAACGTTATAATTGTGATCTACATTTGTTGACGTACCGTTGTACAGTACCATTTTAGTAAACATGCGATGTAATAGAAAAAAACAGTTTGGGATTCAGCAAAACGGTACGAATGAAGAAACAAAATGTCCTGCTATAGTTTTTGCCATCATAAATGATATTTAGCCATAACTATAAGCGAGCCTAGAAATATCACAATTTTTAACCACTGGATATTTAAGAAAATGCGAGAGCTTAAAGTATCAACTGACTTGGAAAATCATGTTCCCACTGGCAATTTCTTGTATTACAAAAACAGGTAAGTAATACTGCCCAATACTATTCTTTGCTGAACAATAATAAGCAGTAATAATACAGAGCTTATGTTATAGGTACAGAAATCATGCCAATTATTTGACTGATAATTATTATTAATTAACAGACTTAACATATGTCTATGTTTATACTTTATGTCTACCTGCAGAAAAATGCCAGTGCCCTTTTTCTTCTACTGGCAAAACTGAGAAATCTACTGGCATTTAGCCAGCAAATACAGTAGCCTGAATTTTGAGGCCTGGTATTGCAGCAACATACAGTAATAAAGCTGGATACTCAGGTAAAATTATTATGACCATAAAATATGTTTCTTCCGTAATTCAGTTAATGATTCAACGAACATGACCATATTTTATGCATAGTTCATCAACAATGGACTAAATCAGTCTTCAAGAATTTCTCTTTTTAAATTGTGTCTAGGAATGAAAGAAAGTCAAACAGTTTTTGATATAATTGTGAGGATCAATAACAATTATAAAAAAATGCACTGTCACTAGGGCAATGTTAATATAGCTAATTGAAAGGTTATTATCCATGTTGGTCTAAAATCTAGCATAAAGAGGAAAGAAACTTGATAATAAAACTCTTCAGTAAACAAAAATAGCTGTCAAAACTGACACCATGTGCATTTATATTTTTCTAAGGTCTTTAATCTGAGAATAATTATTCTTTACTGATGAAAAAAAAAATCAAGAGGCAATATTGATGTTCGGGGAAAAGTTCTAGTTTTTTATCATAAGCAGATCACGTTACCCACATGTGACAGAACATTACCTCATATTAACAACCTTTAAGTATAAGGCTGATATATCGACACCCTTAATAAATATTCATTGCTGAAATAACATGAATAACGATAGTGTCAATCAAGGCATCCTATTGGTGTATCTGTACATAGAGACATGTCGTAGATTGTGATTGGTTAATTCTAACAGACAGAATTGTCATTGTTTGAATATTCATGACAACTGCTCCTCGTGTACTTGCACTGTATTTACTTTCAGAAGACAAAAAGAAATTTCAAAGATGCCATATATGACTCCAACAGTGTAAGATGTAAGGACCAAACAAGCACAAATGGATTAATTAAACACAGATCTATTAAGAGCAGCTAAAACTGACATTGCTTTTAACAGACCTCTGGTATTCAAACTACTTTGCTTGGTGACCCCAATTATCACATTCAATTTTTTTTCGGATTTCAGGGTGTTAAGTCACAAAATGGAGTTATACTGTGCAGCATTTAAAGTAATTTGAGTCCATGTATTTTTTTCCTGCAAACATTGGAAATTATTTTCTTTTGAATTTTTGGTGGACCTCCAAAACTGTTTTGGCCAACCCAAAAAAGGGTCTACGACCCCGACTTTGAACAATGGGGCTGTAGACAACAGACTAATGCTATTCATTATTCTCCACAGCCATGATTACATATTATAAACCATTAGATATATTCTGACAATTTATTCTAATCAAAAGCCTTAACTTATGATTATATTAATTTTACCAGAACTTAGTCTATTAAATCTCTATCATTGCTATTGGTATTTACAAAAAGTTGATATATATAATCATGGGGGGGGTTCTTTTGGAAGATGTTTTGTTGTCATGATCAAGGGGGAGAGGGGGAGGCTGTATTATAAGCTGTTATTCAACTAACGGTAGATGGGATTCTTGAAACATGTTGCACTCTAGGTTCTGTGTTTCTGATTTGACACCATACTATAATTCATTAGTGTTATTTTAACTGTTTAGATGAGACGGTATTGTGCTGAAGATGAGTTCCCCTACAAAGAAGTTGAAGAGGCGAAGAGTCCATGGAAATGGTTCTCCCTAATCCACTCAAGATTGGGCTGGGTGGAAAATGTACAAATGTACCATGAGGAGGGGTCTGATCTAAGGGAACGGAATATACTGCAATGGTTGGGCTAGTTTCCTGTTTAATTGTTACATCACAAACAAAATTCAAAGTTAATGTTTAATCCTTCTTGGGTGGCAACAGTATAGGCTGAATCTCTTGATCAATATGGGCTTACTTGACTTTATACTAACTTACAGATTCCTACAGCTAATAGCGGTTTGCTGATGACAATATTATCGACATGGAAATTTCAATGAGTGAATTAACATGGCGATGATGGCACAAGCAAACAGCAATTTGGGCCATAGGTGGGGTCACTTTATTTAACGAGTAGCCATGACTATACTTTTGTAAAAAAGACAGTGAGTGCATGGACTGGCTGGATTTTAGCTCTTGGTCAAGCTGTTAATAAAATATAGGGGAATGGTATTGGGTTAACTTAAATCCTCAAAAATGCTTTCCCCACAATATCCAATCTGATGAGTGATACACTTGCCTACAGGTAATGAATATGAAATTCTTTTTATAGGTAATATGGGGAAAGAAAACAGCTACAAGAATTAAGGCATATCCTGCTTGAAACAACACACTTGAAAAGATCGCTAATGCTTTGACACCGAAGCCCTGTGCCAAAAGTTTGCCTTGATATTTTAATAAATAGAACAAATATAATCTTGACAAGAAAAAAACAACAAGAAAAAAAGGCAGAAAATCTTGTTCACCTGTGTGGAATTACGATCACTGAAGAGGCAATAAAATGTCTGATTTTTGCCGTCCCGAACGTTTTCAGACGGAACCATCAGATGAACTTCTGCTTGTGAAACACGGATGATAAAAACTGCCAAACAGGCGATGATACCCAAAACGTACGATGCCATGATGTAGCGGTTTGATATAGCTTCAGATATAGAATTGCTTTGAGGACTAAACATATCACTTGTCCATACGGAGCATCACTTTATACTTTCTCCAACTGCACGAGACACTTGTCAAAATTATTGCCACTCAGATAACATGGTTTGTTACACAATCCATCTTTTAGAATTATATCGTAAACTTTGTTTTAAGTTATTAACTTGCTACACAAATGTTCCAAAAACTTGTAAAATGGAGTCTCGTCCAAGAGAAGTCAAATTATACAAAGACCGGCCAGAGTGATAGATATACTTTTCCAGGATGATCTCAGACATGTGGTCACCGTAGTAACTGTCCTGCAGTGAATATTAGTTATTTTCACGTCCAGATCAAGATAGGTTTTACAACGGTAAAATTACCAGCAGATTCAACAAAGATCTTTGTCTGAAAAAAACCCTCTTTTGACATATGGACATCACCAAAAAGCTAAGGTCTGGTATTTTTTTTCTGTGATATGAGTCGGTGGACATCTGACTGCTTCTACATCAAACATTTGCAAATGTGCCTCTGACCTCTACATAAAATCGAGCTACTGCTCTATGTCTATGCTTTCGTAATAAAAATATCTCACATACATTAATGCGAAACCAAACCTCGAAAATAGATGAATGCATCTTAACAAAAGTGCTCTCTGCATTATTTCTTTATCTGACCGATACGAAAGTGAAAAAAACAGTACTCGGAGTGCCTGTAATGTGGTTATTTTAAAAATAGCTTTCAATTTTAATCATCTCTCGATGGGTATATAAAAGCGGCTAACGATCAATTTCTTTGATTGACAACCCAAACAAAGATATAAAAACAGTTCTGCTAAAGACCTATGAATACTCACGCCATATAATTGCCACCATTGAGGGTGGCCATTTTTACTTTCGTTAGGGTTTTTCTAGGCATCTGTTTGTCTTATTCCCTTTTGTGAAATTGTGAGAACTGCAGCGTTCGCAAGTTAAGGTGAACTGATTATCATTCTGCACGTCAACACTGTAGGATTAATGACCTCGAAGCTGCTACAAGAATATAAACAATATCTGCCCACGTTTCAGGGTCTTTCAAAGAGATCGAGAGAGACAGCATGGTTTCGTTTACTTCGTCGTATTACTTAGATGAAAAGTCCCGCAACGATCCAGATTTGGATATGTACTGGTGGCCAGCTTACCTTCTTCATCATAATAATAATCTCCTTTATAATAATAATCAACAGATATTTTTACGAGGCTTAAGCGACCGCAGATGTGGGAAAATCTGCAAGGGCTTATGGATTACACACTTACATGTCGGGTAGCTTCCAGTTCAACATTTTAACTCAAATTTGGAATCTTTTCAATTAGAAAGTCATATCAGATGGGAAAACCGGCAGATTGCTCTTGGATGAAAAACCCACCTAACTATGACCCCGGCCGGGTATCGAACCCGGAAGCTCCCGATTGCTAAGCCTGATAGCTTCAAATGCCACTGCCTTTATCCACTCGGCCACAGCACCTGTTTCTGTCTCCTCATAACCTCATCACCCCAATATGGCCTTCAAAACGGAAAAAAGGGTGGAAACCACTCTTCACCCCAAAACTCCCCGAATCATAAAACAGATACTCATCGGGCTGTGCGAAACTGATGATCCAACAATTCCAACTCCTCAGTGAACGCTGAAAGAGGTCTCGATTACAAACAGTTCTGTAAGATTGAAACAGATATTATCTGAGTCGGCAAAATTCAGTTCTAAGCACTTTGAGTGGCAAAGTGAGGAGGAAGGTCATTGACCGGTTCGGGTCTGGTCAAAGTGGGTGCATAATGCTTAAAAGATTACAATTTCACTCTAGGCATAGCATTACCAAAACCATGTCCGTTTTCTCCACTTGATCCTCCAATTTTAATAGTGTGTTACCAAAACCACGTGCAGTTCTCTCCACTTGATCCTCCGAGTTTAACAGCGTGTTACCAAAACCACGTACAGTTCTCTCCACTTGATCCTCCGAGTTTAATAGCGTGTAACCAAACCATATACAGTTCTCTCCACTTGACCTCCGATTTTATTAGCGTGTTACCAAACCATATACAGTTTTCTCCACTTGATCTCCGATTTTATTAGCGTGTTACCAAAACCACATACAGTTCTCTCCACTTGATCCTCCGAGTTTGATAGCGTGTAACCAAACCATATACAGTTCTCTCCACTTGACCTCCGATTTTATTAGCGTGTTACCAAACCATATACAGTTTTCTCCACTTGATCTCCGAGTTTATTAGCGTGTTACCAAAACCATGTATAGTTCTTTTCACTTGGATCTTCTGATTTTATAGCGTGTTACCATAACCACAAACGTTTCTCTCCACTTGATCCTCCAAGTTTAATAGCGTGTTACCAAAACCACATACAGTTCTCTCCACTTGATCCTCCGAGTTTAATAGCGTGTTACCAAACCATATACAGTTTTCTCCACTTGATCTCCGAGTTTATTAGCGTGTTACCAAAACCATGTATAGTTCTTTTCACTTGGATCTTCTGATTTTATAGCGTGTTACCATAACCACATACGTTTCTCTCCACCTGATCCTCCGAGTTTAATAGCGTGTTACCAAAACCATGTACAGTTCTCTCCACTTGATCCTCCGAGTTTAATAGCGTGTGACCAAACCATATACAGTCCTCTCCACTTGACCTCCGATTTTATTAGCGTGTTACCAAACCATATACAGTTCTCTCCACTTGACCTCCGAATTTATTAGCGTGTTACCAAACCATATACAGTTTTCTCCACTTGATCTCCGAGTTTATTAGCGTGTTACCAAAACCATGTATAGTTCTTTTCACTTGGATCTTCTGATTTTATAGCGTGTTACCATAACCACATACGTTTCTCTCCACTTGATCCTCCGAGTTTAATAGCGTGTTACCAAAACCACATACAGTTCTCTCCACTTGATCCTCCGAGTTTAATAGCGTGTGACCAAACCATATACAGTTCTCTCCACTTGATCTCCGAGTTTATTAGCGTGTTACCAAAACCATGTATAGTTCTTTTCACTTGGATCTTCTGATTTTATAGCGTGTTACCATAACCACATACGTTTCTCTCCACTTGATCCTCCGAGTTTAATAGCGTGTTACCAAAACCACATACAGTTCTCTCCACTTGACCTCCGATTTTATTAGCGTGTGACCAAACCATATACAGTTCTCTCCACTTGACCTCCGATTTTATTAGCGTGTTACCAAACCATATACAGTTCTCTCCACTTGACCTCCGATTTTATTAGCGTGTTACCAAACCATATACAGTTTTCTCCACTTGATCTCCGAGTTTATTAGCGTGTTACCAAAACCATGTATAGTTCTTTTCACTTGGATCTTCTGATTTTATAGCGTGTTACCATAACCACAAACGTTTCTCTCCACTTGATCCTCCAAGTTTAATAGCGTGTTACCAAAACCACATACAGTTCTCTCCACTTGATCCTCCGAGTTTAATAGCGTGTTACCAAACCATATACAGTTTTCTCCACTTGATCTCCGAGTTTATTAGCGTGTTACCAAAACCATGTATAGTTCTTTTCACTTGGATCTTCTGATTTTATAGCGTGTTACCATAACCACATACGTTTCTCTCCACTTGATCCTCCGAGTTTAATAGCGTGTTACCAAAACCATGTACAGTTCTCTCCACTTGATCCTCCGAGTTTAATAGCGTGTGACCAAACCATATACAGTTCTCTCCACTTGACCTCCGATTTTATTAGCGTGTTACCAAACCATATACAGTTCTCTCCACTTGACCTCCGAATTTATTAGCGTGTTACCAAACCATATACAGTTTTCTCCACTTGATCTCCGAGTTTATTAGCGTGTTACCAAAACCATGTATAGTTCTTTTCACTTGGATCTTCTGATTTTATAGCGTGTTACCATAACCACATACGTTTCTCTCCACTTGATCCTCCGAGTTTAATAGCGTGTTACCAAAACCACATACAGTTCTCTCCACTTGATCCTCCGATTTTATTAGCGTGTAACCAAACCATATACAGTTCTCTCCACTTGACCTCCGATTTTATTAGCGTGTTACCAAACCATATACAGTTTTCTCCACTTGATCTCCGATTTTATTAGCGTGTTACCAAAACCATGTATAGTTCTTTTCACTTGGATCTTCCGATTTTATAGCGTGTTACCATAACCACATACGTTTCTCTCCACTTGATCCTCTGAGTTTAATAGCGTGTTACCAAAACCACATACAGTTCTCTCCACTTGATCCTCCGATTTTATTAGCGTGTTACCAAAACCACATACAGTTCTCTCCACTTGATCCTCCGAATTTATTAGCGTGTAACCAAACCATATACAGTTCTCTCCACTTGACCTCCGAGTTTAATAGCGTGTAACCAAACCATGTACAGTTCTCTCCACTTGATCTCCGATTTTATTAGCGTGTTACCAAAACCATGTACAGTTCTTCTCCACTTGATCCTCCGAGTTTAATAGCGTGTTACCAAAACCACATACAGTTCTCTCCACTTGATCCTCCGATTTTATTAGCGTGTGACCAAACCATATACAGTTCTCTCCACTTGATCCTCCGATTTTATTAGCGTGTAACCAAACCATATACAGTTCTCTCCACTTGACCTCCGATTTTATTAGCGTGTAACCAAACCATATACAGTTCTCTCCACTTGATCTCCGATTTTATTAGCGTGTTACCAAAACCATGTATAGTTCTTTCCACTTGGATCTTCCGATTTTATTAGCGTGATACCATAAACACGTATAGTTCTTTTCACTTGGATCTTCTGATTTTATAGCGTGTTACCATAACCACATACGTTTCTCTCCACTTGATCCTCCGAGTTTAATAGCGTGTTACCAAAACCACATACAGTTCTCTCCACTTGACCTCCGATTTTATTAGCGTGTAACCAAACCATATACAGTTCTCTCCACTTGACCTCCGATTTTATTAGCGTGTTACCAAACCATATACAGTTTTCTCCACTTGATCTCCGATTTTATTAGCGTGTTACCAAAACCATGTATAGTTCTTTTCACTTGGATCTTCCGATTTTATAGCGTGTTACCATAACCACATACGTTTCTCTCCACTTGATCCTCCGAGTCATAGCGTGTTACCAAAACCACATACAGTTCTCTCCACTTGATCCTCCGATTTTATTAGCGTGTTACCAAAACCACATACAGTTCTCTCCACTTGATCCTCCGATTTTATTAGCGTGTAACCAAACCATATAGTTCTCTCCACTTGACCTCCGAGTTTAATAGCGTGTAACCAAACCATGTACAGTTCTCTCCACTTGATCTCCGATTTTATTAGCGTGTTACCAAAACCATGTACAGTTCTCTCCACTTGATCCTCCGAGTTTAATAGCGTGTTACCAAAACCACATACAGTTCTCTCCACTTGATCCTCCGATTTTATTAGCGTGTGACCAAACCATATACAGTTCTCTCCACTTGATCCTCCGATTTTATTAGCGTGTAACCAAACCATATACAGTTCTCTCCACTTGACCTCCGATTTTAATAGCGTGTAACCAAACCATATACAGTGCTCTCCACTTGATCTCCGATTTTATTAGCGTGTTACCAAAACCATGTATAGTTCTTTCCACTTGGATCTTCCGATTTTATTAGCGTGTTACCATAAACACGTATAGTTCTTTTCACTTGATCCTATGATTCTAATAATGTGTTACCATAACCACATACCTACGGTTCTCTCCACATTTTCACATGGGATCCTCCTTGCAAGGGCGGCGGAAGCACTTTTAATCTGGGGGGGCACCGACATCAAAGGGCACTTTGCAGAAATTTGATTGGACTGATGCAGCCTTATATTTAGTACGGTACCCTTTATAACTCTTATTGTATTATCTTATTTGCGTATACACATCACTCCATCAACGCCGCCCCCCCCCCCCCCCCTCAAGGAAAATATGCATACTGGCACTGCAATATCCAATGTGCAAAGTGGGAAACAAGGAACAAGTTTTCTTTTGAGACAAAATGAGATGAAATCATGTTAGTTGCTAATGTAGGAATCTTCCGAATTAGAGTTTATTTCTTGTTAATATCTTAACACATTTTTTCCATTCGAAAAAGCTTTGAGTTTGACCCACAGAAATTCATTAAAAGTCAGGGGCGTAGCCAGGAATTGCAAAGTTGTATGCACGACTATCTGAGCGGAGCGCCACCATCGGTTGGCGCGGAGTGTACAAGAAAATTTTTGGTTTTACAAACCCCTCAGATGGCCGGAAACGGCCCTTCCCGAGTGTTCATTCTGGTTCCCTGGCCACTTGCTAACTTGAGACACCTCAATTTTTATGTAGAAAAAGGGCACATTTTTAACCTGAGGAAAAGTGGGGGGGCACGTGCCCCCTGTGCCCCCCCGGTTCCGCCGCCCTTGCCTCCTTGGACAGAGTTACAGAGAACACACCTAGTCACGTCAATGTTTCCATGTAATAGTTGCATGTTGCATTGAATCAGATACAAGCAGGGCATGGTACAATGAAGGCAATCAAATCAAAGTTACTTTTTCTTCCTATTCCAATAAAAATCAGAAACATTCACAAAGCAGTGTACTACATTTTTTTTAAAGAAATTCCAAACTTATATAGAGAAAACCTTTCATGATTGAGTGTTGAACACTCTATTGTGTGCCCAGTAGTATCGCTGATGACCTTCAAACCTCATTTTTACCTTGCATATTAAACTCATATAAAAAAAATGTGCATTTTTTTTCTCTTCATTCAATTCTCTTCTCTTTCTTTTAATCCATTTTCTCCTTCTCTTTCTGATAGTACGTTATGAAACTGATAGTACGTTTCTAACATAGCTACCCTTTATTGTGTTCAGTGATGTATTAGTAAGATTTTCTATTTATCATTGTGCCTTTCCTGAAACTAATGGGAACCTCAACGTAGCGATGGGGATGTGTCCCCGTGAAACTGGGTGACCGACCAAAGACACCGCTACCCAGTAAAAGTTGTTACTACCCAGTTTGGGAGTTCTTAAAGTTCACTAAACAGAGTTCACCACTTTCAGCTACATTTTAATATAAACTAATGAAAGGAAGAAATAAAAAGATGTGCATTCTTCCACAATGTCAAAATTAAGATGATTTTCCCTTCCTTCTTGATATTAGAGTGTTTAAGTGTGTAAAGTTGATCCCACCATGAAAAGCAGTGGTGTCGCCAAGGGGTGGGTGGCATGGGGGGGGCACGAGCCCTTTCCAAAAGAAATCGTGCCCCCCATATGCGATTTGAAGTGTTAAAAAAAATTCTCAAACAAACACTTTGTCTGCCTCAATTAAAAACATAAATATCTGACAGACTAAGCTGGAAAATTTTTGAACATAAAGTTACATCAAGCTGCATATATATAGGTCCAGAATGCAGCTAAGGACCCTTAATTAATCAAAAATTTCTCAATTTCCCTTTAGACCCCTCCCCCAGGACGGATTTCACAAATAAACATTGTGCCTCAATAATTAAGTGCTGTGCCCCCCAGTGGCGGAGCTAGGGGTATTGGTCAGGAGGGGCGATAATGGTCTGCAGGGGTGTTTTCGACACTATCAAAGCAGGTTGGCGCGGAGTGTACAGAAATTTATTGAGTACACATACTCCCTAGATCACCGGAATTGACCCTTTCCGGGCCTTGCTAATTGCAGATAAACGAAGAATAAATAGGTGTCATCGCCATTTTGTCAGAAAATTACACCAACAAAATGTGACAAATGTCAATAGGTAGATGAGAGTGCAATAAAAAAGTCAATAATCGCGAAGAAGTAAAAAGTGGTAAAAAGCTGAAAAGGGCACCAGCAGTCCATTTGAGTCCGTCAGGGGGGTCATCCGCCCCCCCTGACTGTATGGACGCTCCGCCACTGGTGCCCCCCAAGATTGAAATGTCTGGCGAGGCCACTGCTGAGAAATTTGATCAACTGGGTGTACCCTGACATATGTACACTGTGCTGTGCAGCCTATGCTACATCTGCATGCTACATGTGTGCACGCTTTCACTGCCACAAAACATGACCTTTTGTAACCTAGGCAGCTCAGGAATTCAAAAGTAGAACCCTCCCATATCAAATTAAGTGGAATGGTCCCACCCAAAGAGTTGCACAGAAGGTTCCATGCTTGAAATTGGCAAGCAACCATTGTACAAATTTCAAAAGTAAAAAAATTCCAATTTTTACCTGATAATTAAAATCTGAGCACATGTATAATTCATTCTCGACAACAATCTTGTAACTTCGAATTGTCACGAGTCATCTTGCTCCTCTCCTGTAACTCCACACCATTAACATTGTAGGTATACTTTTGGTTACTACTACCAATATGTATCACTTTGCATTTATCAATATTAAAAAGCATTTGCCATCCCTGAGACTAGGAAAAAACCTTATCCATATCCGTTTGAAACTTCTCAGAATCGTTTTGGAAGAGACCTCAGAATACAATTTGGTGTCAGCAAACTTCTTAGCTGTACACAAAATATCTCCGTCAATGTCATTTATATAGGCAACAAACAACAAGGGACCCAAAACAGACCCTTCTGGAACCCCACTAGTAACGTCCTGCCAAGAAGAAGCACAGCCTTTAATTACCACCCTCTGTTTCCTATCACCAAGCCAATTTTCGATCCAAGACAGTAAATTCCCATTGACACCCATACCCTTCAGCCTAAGTAAAAGATGCTGGTGGGAACTTTATCAAAGGCTTTCTGGAAATCCAGAACCACAACATCTACAGACTTCTGTCTATTTAGTGAGCTTGTTACATCTTCCATAAACTCAAGCATATTAGTGAGACAAGACCTTTTTTTGACAAAAGCCATGTTGAGACACTCTGATCAAAGACTGCCTGCTGAAGTGACTGACCATAGACTTTTTAACAATAGACTCCATGACCTTACAAACAACACTAGTGAGACTAACAGGCCTATAATAACAGGGTTTAGACTTATCACCCTTCTTGAAAATTGGGGTAATATTAGCACATCTCCAGTCCTTAGGAACATAACCTTCATTCCTAAATTTAATATAAACCAATGAGAGTGGAATGCAGAAAGTGTGCAAAAGTCTTCAACAAATACGGATGGATTGCATCACGTCCTGAAGCTTTAGAAACTTTGAGACGAAGCAGCTCCTTTAAGACAACCTCATTCGAAAATAAGACTGTATTCAGTTTAGGACTATCACTTCCCCCCTGAAATACTACGTTCATATCTTCCCTTGTAAAACCGACACAAAATAGTTGTTCAATAGATCTGCAAGATCCTGACTATC
This sequence comes from Apostichopus japonicus, assembly GCF_037975245.1. Lineage (NCBI taxonomy): Eukaryota > Metazoa > Echinodermata > Holothuroidea > Aspidochirotida > Stichopodidae > Apostichopus > Apostichopus japonicus. The sequence goes on from NC_092579.1 coordinate 21,342,530, forward strand.
AGTAACTATATTATCAGAGTGTGGTGCCCTAAGAGAAAAAATGGCATCTTTAACTTTCTGCTTTGACCTGACATAAGAAAAGAAGGACTTTGGGTTATCCTAAATATTGAGGGCAATGATATTTTCGAAATTCAATTTTGCATCAGAGAATAAGCATTCACTAGTGTGGTGCCACACTAGTGGGTGTTTGTTGTTAAAACGCCTAACTATAGTATAAGGATAGGCCTAACATTGGGGTAGTTCACGATAGTAATTAGGCTAGATATCACTAATCACTCAACTGCAAACTAAGTGATAGGTAATCGAAATTAAACTTTTCCCATATTGACCAACTATACATACCATTCAGCAAGTCTACTGTCTGTCATTTTCTGCTGCTGTGACATTTTCATACACGATATGTTACTGATTTTGTTAGGTAAAGCTTCGCTCAACTTGAATTCCGAGCATCTCCCGCTCCGGCTCTATATTTTGAGTAATTTATAACGTTGTGGCTATTCGCACGAACGTAATCGTGCGAATAACATTGACTATTAGCACACATGTAACTTGACCAATCAGCGCTCGTGGTTGATGTAACCAATGAACTGTCCTGATATGTGCTGGCCGGGAGGGATGAACAGGACATCGATGGACAATAACACAGCAGTGCATGACAATGGAACAGGAATTTGATAACTATGTGGATTTCCAGGGTTATGTTCAAAGGATATCTGCGGATACTTTTTCTATTTTTGTAATAAAGAATTCCAAAACCGTTGAAGCAGCAAACAAGCGACTAGATGAATTAAATTCATCATATTCCTTATGCATTTTAAGAAAGTTTGCAACAAATCTCTTCTGAAATATTCCAAAAAAAATCTGTAATTATTTCTCTGAATTTTCCCAGAATTGATCACATCTCTGATTTCTCTCATATTTTACAGATTTGGCTATTGATTTTGAAAAAGATAACCACTATTTTGAGAATCAGCAAATTTTCATCGACCAAAATCTTGAGGTGGGGGGGCGAGGGGGGGGGCAAATCGACCGTGCACACCCAACACTGTGGTTGGGGCCATGGTTTACCTTCCCCGCCTACTCAGTGCTTTTCTAATCACTACATGCTAACATGCCTACTTATACCCACATACACGTTCGTGCGAATAACAATCCTTATTGGCACGCCTTCGTGTGTAAAGTCACTGTCTATAAGCACGAGCATGTTCGTGCGAATATCGATGCTTATTGGTACGTCAACGTAACAATAACGGTTGTTATTGGCACGTGCACGTGCCAATAGACACGACCAATTTATAAATGTACAGGTCTCGCACCACAATTAATTGTTCCATTGACTTACACACTAAACTCGATCGTCACTTTCAAGACCTTTTTTTCACTGTATTTATTTACAATAACGTAACAGAAAATACATAAGAATCAGCAAAAAGACTAACATAAAGAAGCTTACATAAAGAAATCATATTAGTTGTTAAGGTAACTTAAAATAAAATTCGTGCACATCTGGGATTTTGTTATTCAACCTACAAGTATAAATATATTTTTTAGCCATGCAAAATTAAAAAAGTTCACAGGATTACCCATATCATCAAAATCACCAAAACAAATAATAGTCAAATTAAAAGTGTAATTAATTTTAATACAATGTGAATTCACTGCTTCCCAGAATCGCTCAACATGACTACAATTATGAAACAAATGTATTAGTGTTTCATCGACATTCTTGCAAAATGAACAAAGAGGAGAATTGACAATTTTCATTTTATAAAGCAAGCTATTTATGCCTAAAATACGATGTAGAAAACGCAATTGCAAATGTGATACTTTGGGGTCATTCACAGCCGTATAAGAAAGCCTAAAAATCTTATTCCAATCTATTCATTGCTTGCCAATTCATAATAGACGACGAGGGCGTGCAGAGACCGGTAATTAGCTTATTATAAATAGTTTTGGTTATTTTATGTGTGCGCATGCACATATAAAAGTTATTTTCACTCATAAGGAGCAAATAAGAATCATGGTACCCTCTCCAATGACTAGGAATGGCGTGAATAATCCCAAAGTATGAAGTAATTTCTAATATTTATTTTCGCTTGAAACGTGTTATATGGAATTACCGAGCCATCAGTTTAATGAAATCTTTCACATGAATTGTTCTGTGATTTAAAAGATTATGATGGAAAATCACTTTATTGTTAACCAATATATGACTGTTGTTTAAAATGATTTCATTACCGTAATTACTATCTGGATGATAAAAAACTAAATTCAGCCCAAGCCTCTCACACTTCTCTGCAAAAAAATACTAGAAATACATGAAACTGCCTCCTTATTGAAATTACATTTAAAAAGAAAAGCACAACCGAACTTAAATATTTGCCAATTTCCTCTCTGAGGGGCTAAATACTGCTTTACCCAGCTACAGTTGAGACTTTTAATGAAAGATTCAATAGCTGTTATATCAAAGCCACCATTAACTTTCTTATTAATAAGGGTGCTACGTTTAATCTTATTAGGATTATTGTTCCGAATAAAATTATACAAAATTATATTAACCTCTTTAATGAAACTAAGAGGAGGATTTGGTAGAACACGTAAAAGAAAAACAAGTTGCGAAATGGCCAAACTCTTAATGACAGTTATTTTACCAGTTGGTGTTAAGTCACGTTTTGACCACATCCCAAGTAACTGTTTGAGCCTGGATAATTTGGGAAGATAATTCAACGAAAAGAAATCTTCATTCTTTGTAGTAAATGTGACGCCAAGATATTTCACGGGACCAAGATTAACATTATAACCATAATCATGAAAATAACGGGAAACCCTTGAAACCACCCACTGCCCAATGGAAAGCATGCACCCAATGGCAAAAAGAATGATTTGCTGAAGTTGACTTTAAACCCGAAGCGGCAGAAAAATTATGAAGAATGTTGACAACCTCTACAAGAGATGCGCGTGAACCATCTAAATATAAAACAGTATCATCTGCATATTGTGAAATTCGAATTTCAGAGTTATTAATAGATATATGCCCTTGATACGACAGCTGGTTTTAACCATGAATGTGAGAAATTCTGAACATTAAATAAAGAGGTAAGGACTGAGTGGGCAACACTGCCTTACACCTCGAGAAATACTAAAACACTGAGAGATATGACCATTGTTAATAACACAAGATGTAACGTTCCCATAATAAGTTCTTACCCACCTAATAAAATTTGGACCAAAATTGAAGAATTTTAAACTTTGATAAAGAAACTCCCAGTCCAAACAATCAAAAGCCTTTTCAAAATCTAGAATAAGAAGAGTACCTAAAATATTGTTGGAATTACAATGATCAATGAAGTCTAAACTAGTCTAATGTTTTCAGCAATGAAGACCTGCAGGCTGCCAAAGCATAGATAGAAGTTTTCAACTGGTATATATCCCTTACCCACCACCTGATAGCTGAGATCTGGGCCTATCATGGCACTTGCAAACTTCCATATCATGACCGTTTAGATTTTGAGCTAGAAGAGGAGCAGGCTTAGCATACTGAACCCCACCCGTCCATCTGCTCGCGCGGAGTAATATCAACATTAAACCAAAGAATTTCTAAAATGGTTTATATCACCTTCGATCCTCCTTTTTTTCACAACATCTGTACTTTAAATTATGTTCTTTCATATAAAGGCAGAACAAGCGATGACGCTGACTGATAACATGCTTAAACAAGCTTTACCATAGGTACATTACCTCTCAGTTTCTCTTTGAGCGAATGAACACTACTCTAATTGTGGTGTGGTACCTAAAGTTTTAGTTTTCGACGAATCAAATTGCGTGATATGATCAATGTTGCCACTGTATATATAGAATTGGTCTGTTTCTAAAAATATGAGTGTAATTTTGACTTTCGGTTGATAATTAAAACCAAAATTATGCTGAAATTCTAAATAAAAATAATTCTCTTCATGAGTGTATTTCTTTTAATATGTATGCTAGACTAAGAATCATTGAATAATTCGAATAAATCTTATACATTTTTTCTTATTTAAAATATTTAGAGTGATCACGTTGGTATAATACATGACGTCACACAATGTCGCAAAACACTGAAAGGAAGTGATACGCAAATCTACACGGGCTGTAAAACGTTCCAAATCCCATTTGTTGGTTTGAACTTCGCACAGATACCAGTATTCATGTTCAAATGTGGCCGCAAGGATCGGGATTCATGATATTTTATCAGTCAAGGAACTTTCATTTCCGAGTAACGGACAAAGTGTCAATCTTTTGGTATCGGAGAATTCCTTTTCTTACCGTTTTAGTTTTAGTAATATACTATAGCCTAATGTTACAAGTGCCTATGCTGTCAACGATAACAAATTCGGACATCCACCTCGTTTTACAAGAAACTATTGACATTTCTGTGGCTTGCATGTTAAAGAGCATGAATGAAAGTATGTAGTGAAAAAATTGGGTCAATCGAGGCAATTTTCGATCCCTTTAGGCCTCAAAGGAGCAGCGTACGAAAATTGTTATCTACTAAGTGAAGAGGTTTGTTTACAAGTGACGAAATCTTCCGGCTCTGATAGCAAAATATCTGTGCGGTCATGGTACAGAAAATTGATAGTGCCATGAAAGGCCAACTTGTCAACTATCCGGTTATGGATAGCGTTTAGCTAGTGAGAACTTCTATCTAGACTTAGAGACCACATTACTTTTGTGATTTAGTGTGTAAGTCAATGGGGCTTTTAATGGGCGTATGTTACCTTATAATACTGTCAGGTATAGCCTTATGTTACAAGTGCCTGTGGTTGACAGCACGTCAAGCGCCTGCAAAGTTACGCAATACTAAATTACCACCCCTGTTTACAAGCTTCTGTGCTATTTTTTGTATGACGTCGTTTTTTATGTGAGGCGACCAGTCATAGATAGTGGTCATCGGGGGACAACGACAGGAAATATAATTTACTCCATAAGAAAATTATTTATTCATATATTTTATGCTGGTGAGGCCTCTTGAACTTCTACACGAATTAAATATAAAAACTAACAAGAAGCTCAAAAAGTCAAACGAAACTATTTCAAAAACTTGTAGGCCTGTTCACAGACAAACAAAACCAAGGTTTAAAAGTGCAACAAACGAAAGCTATACCAAACTGAGACCGCAATGTAAAATTCTGTAACCAAACATCCTCGCCAGGAAAATTTGAAATAAACCGCGGTCCATATTATAGCAAAGTATTTATTTGTTGTTTGTTGAAGAAACGTCTTTATAAACAGAAACGTTATCTCGTCTCATGAACAGTTTCTTTATTGGGCTGAATGTGTCACAACTTGGGAGTCCAAAAGCACTGTATAGGCCTATACCATTAATATTTATGTGTAGCTTTCGACTTCAAGTGCAGTACATTACCACTGGTAGAGCCTTAATATGGCAAACGTATTCAAAAAGACAAAACAGTCAAGTAACACGTGTATGACTATTGCTGATTACAATTAACATGTGTCTCAGGAAATAGGTAATCCGCTGTACACGAATGTACTTTTTCGTGGGGAGAAATTCGGATAAATTTGGTGTAGGTTCACCTCAGTATTATGTTCAAGTTGTTGGCATTTGCCATGACACTAACATGATTGTGAAACTAAGATTTGTTCTTTAAAGGTGGCCCTTCGTTGTAAAGTTTACATGTTTAATCCTTTGCTCGTAAAATAATGATATGGTGAAATGATTTTCTGCGTATTTGTTTTTCTCTTTTGCATGTATGTTCCTTTGGTTCAGTGATTACAATTGTTTACAATCATCATTTCATTATTCAAATATGTTGCTCTTTTCTTCTTTATGTATTTTTCTCTTTAAAAACATTTTCATTCTCAATCGGGGAAAACTGAGGCCGCGTGGATCCAGGGACGTAGAGGTCATCACCCCCACCTTCAACCTCGTACACACAAAAGTCAGTAGTTAGAATTTCAGATCCCCCAGACAGGCCAGCCCCCTACATGGGATCCAGTCGCTTTTTAGAGGGCGGTCTTCCCAAACTTGACATAATTTATGGCTCTGCGGGAACCAGCGATAATCTATCTCTATATGAGCTCATCTGTGTTCCCTCAATTGAGGGGTCTTGAATCAGTCAAGCATTTAAATAAAAAGAAACACAGTCCATGGCTGAGACCCTCTCCTACCAGAAAAAAAGGTTGTGTGGGACGGTGATTGGACACCCAAATTTTCGGGAAAATCTTACGGGAAACCAAGGTTTGAATTGAACATTCAGGATACTTTTGAAGGTAAAGGTACACTTGTTGGAATCTTTGACAATAATCGTTTGCATCTGATTTTAGAAAAAGGATCTGACTCTGTGAGACAAAAGACAAACCAAAGAAGAAATTTAAAATATTGCATTTTATATAATATGCTTTAAAAAATGAATGCATAAAATAGACCTTGAATGGCTATAGTTGTTATCAAGACCTCAGTATGTCATTTTTTGTTTACCAGTAACTAAGGAACTGGATTCACAAAATTAAACATTAGATATGGAGTTCTCACAGAAAAACTTGGAAATAAAATCAAAATTCTGTTTCAAAACTTGACGTGTGGTACAGTTATATATTGAAAATATTAACAGATTGGGAACAAACAAAACTATTCTAGCTAGTATGTTATGAATGAGACCATCATCTATAACAAGTTGGATTACAAGGTTTACTGTTAGAAAATGAAAACTGTGATCACATATAATCATCTGGTCTCACCCTGATAGGACAACTTTGTTATAAACTGTACATTCATGCTTCAAAGCACTCTTACCGACAGTATGAATATCATGTCTCTATCAGAATAACATGAGAGGGGAGTAAAGAGTGACATTTAGCATTCACAGAAAAGTGGCCCAATTGGCTGCTGACTTCCTTCTGAAACTGACAATTCAAACCTAACCCTTAAATGTAAAAAGAATTTTGTATTTCAAAATAATTGAAGGTATCGTTTTATACTGCTACTTATTACTTCCAATTAAATGAAACACAACAACAAACTAAGCAACCATTAAAAGTAAAGGTTGACTATAGTCTGGAACTTTACTTCAATATTTTTTTACACTTTCAGTTTGCAAGGAAATACCTTTAAAAATTCATACCAGTCTTGTCAATTAGCTGTTGGAATACCTAGTTAGAAAAAATATATAACTAGTTCAGCTCCTTTGATTCCCCCCCCCCCTTGCCCGTACCACCTCCCCACCACCTTTTAACTCAGCTGGGAAAAAATCAAGATTCTGTGGCCTTACATTAAATGTTTACAAAGTACCAGAAATTTGATAATGGTGATGTGATGGAACTTTGTGTGCCTCATTGTTCACATCAAGCCGAAACACACTAACAATTAATGAAGCAATCCAGATATTTGACATAATGCCTAAAAAGAATAGATATAAAAACAGTACAAAATCATTACCTCAACATTCACATTTTTTTTCTTCTCATTTGCTGTAAGATGATGTTATATGAACAAATTCTTTATGTTGCAAGTCAACCTTTTACATTTCCATATCAAAATCAGTAAATATTTTCAGACTTCACAACTGATGATAACCTGCCATTCTCTATATGGGAAGGAAAGGGTTTTTTTGGGGGGGGGGGGAGGGGGGCTATGCAGAGTAAAAACATCTTCCAATATTGCAAACCTCAAGAACATTTATTACAAACATTTTCAGTTCTAAACATTTGAAAATAGTTCCAAGAATAAACTTCCATTGCTTTCAAGTAAGAGTGAACAAGACTGTTCCAGTGGAGTAGCCAGAGGGGCAGTGCCCCCCCCCCTAATTTGCTTTGTGCTACAGTCTTGCCCCTCCCCCCCAAATGAAATCCAGTGATGTATTCAAAATAATTCTTTTTTACATTTTTCGAGTTCTAATCACAAGTATTCATACCTCAGGGCTCATGTTCATACTTCATATGAGGTCAGAACTTGGTAATCAGACCGAGATATTACACATTTTGGTCCTTCATCATACCCACATACGGAGACTGTTGATCAATATCGTCCTACAGAATAAGCGCCAATAATTTCTTGGTAATTCCTACCATCAACCATCACAGGGTTGCCCCCCTTAAGAAAAATCTTGTCCCCCTAACAAGAGAATGCTGGCTATGCCACTGGACTGTTCCAAAACTTAGCAGGGAAAACATTCATTGGGTGGAAAAATTATGAGAGAGTAATCAAAGAATGAATAAGAGAGTAAAGATGAAAAACCTAGAGACAAACTAGCCAACTGAACATGATAGGTTTCAACACAGCCTTTGTGACCTAGTTGTTCAATAGTCTTGCAGACCCATACAGTCTTACAAGCGATCCTCGCTCAGAGAACAATTGATGAGCTCACACAAAGACTGTTTTATGTAAACGATCAGTGCTCGTTGAGATAACATGCAAAATCACTTCCCAGTGAATGGCTTATATATAAATTTGTTAAAACAGCACTTTTCGTCATAAACATTCGCACAACCTGTCAGGAAAATGCTACTTGTTCAGCATCGTCCTCGGCTAGGTCGACGCCACTTATAACTGGCAGAATCTTGACCAGACATAGTCTTGAGTACACAGACACGCTGCCTTGATCAACCACAACTTTCCATCTTCACTTGTCATTTAGCCTTTGAAGAAGATCCTGCTAGTATTGAAAAGTCAGGCCAACTTACTTTTACACACATCTTTATGATGGTCAGAGTTTTAATCTGGCCGCGTTCACTCTGCTTAAGGGTTACTCGACCTCTTCTTCCTTCGATGGATACTCTGACACCATGTGCAACACCGCTCCCTCAAAGAGGAATTTCAAGATACCTTGTATCTGTCATTGCTTGCTTTTCATTCAAACACAAAGCTAGCTAAAAACCTCCTTGGCTCAGACCAATCAACCCAATCATCGAATTTGATTCAGTCCATGCAAATATGTGTGCTTCAAAACCTCGATACATATGTTGATGTAACCATCTGGCAAGACTAATGTGTCAGGATATAAAAAGGTCCTCCATTTTAGCATTTGCAATAGCTAACTTGAAATTTGTGAAGTCAGTGTAGGCTTCAATGTCTTGTTCTTGATCGCCAGCAGCCCCCGGAAATGGCTGATCCGACCCTTCGCTGGAGGTGTTAGTGTCCAAGCCGCTCGTAGGCGTGGGGGTGTGTTCCGACGGGACCGGGGTCGACTGGGTGCTACTTACACCGTTGGCACCTGGGGGCAAGTCCTTTGATGGATCGAAAATTGGTGTCTGGACGGGATAGTTCTCGCGCACGTTCATGTCACTTGGTGGTATATAAATATGGAACCCTTGGCCCAGAGGGAAGTTAAAGTTTCTGACAATCACTGTGATGTCTTCCCTCCTTTTCAGCTGCTTCTGTTTGCCACCGTTCATGTACGCACCATGATGCATCCTCACCACCCTGTCTACCACGGCTTGCGCAACGCTGCTCAGGGTGCACTGCTGGGAAAATTCCTTCTCCACCATATCTGCAATGTCTTTGTCGACGTGGTTGGTCCCCGTGGCGGCCTCCAGGGCCTGCCAAAAACCGTGGGTGTACATTACTAAGAAGCCCTCCCTGTCCTTTACTCCGAGACCGCCGATAATATCTGGATCCGCGATAACCGGTTCTCTGCTTGCCATCCTATCGTCAGAGAGTAAGAGAGATAATTTTTACTATGAGCACAAATGCATTCACATCGATATTTTTCTGTAGTGGATACTAACAAATTAATACCTTTCCTACATTTTTTTATCTTTTTTTTATATATTTTGAAAGGTACTGTATTTCTCATAGAGGATTGTTCTCTTTCTTGGAGTATTTGCATGACCATTTTTCAATACTTAGAGTACAGTATTGATTATTCTGCTGTTCATAACCACATAGTTTAAATACTTTCCATGACCCTGCTACAAAATACTGGAGGAAAAGAAAAGGTGACAGAGCACTTTAATGTTCTCTTACACCAAAATTTTTTAATGTTAGGGTAGCTGCTAGGGTTTATTTCACTGATATCATATTGTGTCATATTTCAGAACCATCCACTCTACACAAATGGTACCAAACCCCTGGTTCACTACTTAGTACAGGGAGCATTTTATAAGGTATCACGCCACTTTAATGCAAAAACTGGGCAAATTGCTACACAAGTGTAGAGATGTACAGTATAGCAGATTTGTACACAGGATAAGCACTTTTATAGAGACATAATTCAGAACCTTCAATATTGCCGTTACACAAATTTTTGAATACTGAGTTATTCCCTTGTGGTAACATCTTCGAATGAGGGGGGTGGGGGGCCCATGTTAATGTTTACTACATGACAATGCAATGTGTGTGCTAACTCAGTGAAAACATGCATCATCTGTTGAGGATGGCCATAACCGTTCTGACAACGACCTATGTAACAAGATGAAGCCCACTTTTTTCACTTTTGTTTTGCTATGTAGTCCTACGGCTAGTGTACTACCAGCCACTTGCCGAGATTTAGTGACACGACTGTCTCCAGGCAGTTGTGCACCACACTATTAAAGTAGTTTCGCACACACCTGGGTTTTTCACCTTTTTTTTTTTGGAGGTGGTGCAAGGGAATCTTTGGCTCAAGGACAAGACAGGTGGTATGTTCTAGACAGAGCTGAGGAGTTTATGAAAGTCAAACAATTGTAAAAAGTAAAAATTACAAATACCAAATTCACCTTTGATATCTGGTACTGCGTGGCTAAAACTTTTCATATCAATGATGAATTTTTCTCATTCAAAACTTTTACGGCATGATCATATTTTAGTCGTGCTTACCATGAATGTGTGTATGCTTTTACTTTCAACTTCCCACTAATGGAAAGTTGGATACCACCTCTTAATTCTAAAAGTGCATTTTTCTAACCAAATTAAAAGAAGAAGTATGATTTTCTCCATTGAATGTGTTAGCATGGAAAATGGGAGGAATTCTTTTGCACAAAAGAAAATTTGTGGTAGTTTCAATACAGAGAGACAAAAATGGCTTTTCACGCAAAAGAACGGGACGAAACCTGCCAGCATCACCTTCAAAATAGAGCTACTGTAGTGTTTGAGTTAGTGTGAGGCATGTTAAACTGAGGCATTTCTTCACTGTTTTGTTTGCAATATATACAGTGAAGGTACAGGACCACTGCTAATACTACGTAATACAAATTAAAGGCATTGAAGACTCGCCCCAAACCGTGTGCCGCCATCTGAAAAAGTTAACTTTTTGTTGCTTGCAAGTGACGTTTTGTTTGTGTCGCTGCAAAATGCAGACAGTAATGAAATGTGATACCTTAATTGTTATCTTCAGCTGGACCTGAGATGTCCATTGCTGTATCGTTTGTATACTGTGCTGTGGGTATTAACCGCAGCTGTATGTACTGACTGTACACTAGTGTCTAATTACCGACGGTAGCAAGCTGTGTGTGTATTTTCTAGGAACGATGGTGGTGTGTAACACTTCTGTTGCACCTCATTCGAAACTAGGTCAGATTACCAGCATTAGACGCTTCTTATTGCGCGAGTCTTCACACCATTTAACTTGCCTTAATTCAGGTTTTTCTCTGTAGCCTCCTTTGACGCTGAAGTTTCCGATGGTCCTAGTAGCATAACTATCGCCAAAGAGGGGTTCCCCCTGAAAGGTGTTGGTTGGAAGACCGAGTTGTTCTAGTCTCAGTACCTCGTCGTCGTTCCTCAGACTGTGATCCACGCTGACTTGGACCACATCCAGAGTTCTGTCTTTACCTCTAGTACATAGCAAAGCCCGGGAATCACCTAATAGTTAAAATTGTATCGTTCATAAGTAAATTAAATGAATTAACGAAATGAATTGGCAACTCATTTGTTGTTTTAATAAATCAAGTTCATTTTTAATATTTGTATAATTTTGACAAAAATGGACTTATACCAACAACATGCAGCTACAATGTAGATAGGGTGACCACATATCTGGCAAAAGGTCGGACAGTCTCAAGTTACAAATGATGAACATATGTGAAACGTCGTTCATGACAAGCATCTCATGCCAATAAGTCGTCATATCATCTCCTGGTTTGTCGATGTGTCCTCCATTTCAATGTTGTGTCAGCAGCCTTTCCACATGTCAGGGTGGTTGATATCAAATTCATTAAAATGTCATCACATTTCATGTATGATCAAGATTCCACTAAAATAAATAACTACTTTGATACATTGGGACATAAATTCTGCCTGAAGTCACCCTATAAAGGAGCATAATTTAGCAACCTGCTGTGAAAAACACAATCATAGCTCTAGGTGTACAAGGTTAAACTTTTACCTCTGAAAATTTGTTTTGGTAAAAATTAGTTTAGTGTTTGCACGGGTTATCCGGGTACCCGCCCGACGCAATACTACCCGGTTCCTAATTTATTACCCGAATCCTATGCAAAGTGTGATTTAAAAAAAAAAAAATTGCAAATCTACGGTTAGGCAGATTTCCCATTGACTTAGTGTGGTGTTAGGCTAAAATATGTGGTCGAAGATAACGGCAATAACGAAGGTACCCGCCTGACGCGATACTACCCGTTTCGTAATTTATTACTCGAATCCTTCGCGAAGTGTGATTTAAAAAAAAAAATGCAAACCAATGGTTAGGCAGATTTCCCATTGACTTAGTGTGGTGTTAGGCTACCATGTGTTTGAAGATAACAGCAATAACGAAAGTATTCCATGGATATCTTATAACTGCGTCACAATTTCAGCTAATAAACAAATGGCTATGCTAGATTACTCCATTGACTTAGTGTGGTGTTAGGCAACCATGTGGTCGAACGTAACAGCAATAATGAATGTGTTCAATGGATATCTTATAACTGCATCACAATTTCAGCGAATAAACAGATGGTTAGGCTTTGCTAGATTTCTCATGCATTGACTTAGTGTGGTGTTAGGCTACCACGTGGAAGAAATTATTATTTATTCATAGAAGGAAAGGCTGACAAGGAAATTTACGACATGTTTATGGATTATACACGGGATAACTAAAAAATAATAATCGCAAGTGGCTTTTTCACTAATCGTATATTCCAAATGTGATCAAATTGCGCGAATCACGTAATCTCGCGGCTAATGCGAACCCTGGGCCTGCATAATAGATAGTAGTAGTAACCACTGAGCAACAATAACTCAGTAACAACCTAAAGTAAAGGGATATTTTATGGTCTGATCTAATAGACGTGGAGAGTAAGCATAAGCAGCGGCGGCAGTGCGATGTTAACACCATTACTACTAATTAGAAGTAATGTTAATTATATTAAGTAATTAACAAGTTTATGACAGAAAAAAAAGCAAATAGAAATTAATGAGGAAGGTTTTATACCTTACCGTACACATACGTATTTGAACATGGAAACATTGTCAGTAGAGAATATAATTCATTTATTATAGCATTTAATATGTAATTTCTTGAAAATCGTGATACACGAGGGTAAACAATATTTTCCCAGGTACCCGGATACCCGACGGGTAACGGCTCTCGGGTACCCGGTTCCCGATTTTTGGACCCGTGTAAACACTAGTAAAAATTTGATTTAAAGATTGCAGGGTTTCTTTTAAGCCGATGACTAAAGATATTGTTTTAAAGGAACAGAAGAAAGATTACAGGAAATGAACCTAGACGGTATGTCGGTTTCCAAACACAGGGTTACCTTCACTGAGTGAAAATTGATGCTTTTGTCTTTATAATCTGGCATTTCTACCGTACTCACCCACGTTAGCAATGTATAACTTCTGGTGATGGAGCAGTGCAACCATCAATGCAGTACCACCTCTCAGCCTTTCGTCTAGCGCCCTCAGTTGGGCGATTTCTTCTTGGTGTGTTAGTGCTGGTGTATGACCAATGTGGTCATAACCCTGCGACAAGATAACACATTAAGCCATCAATATCACCGTACCAACCCTGCTCCTAAAAACTTGAAGATTATAAACACTCCTGGGAAAACTGATGATATAAAAAGACCTGTAATATTTCCTGTTTTGACTACTGCACAGGTGCATACTATTTCACAAGGAGAGCCAACAGAGATCTGCACTTCGTCAAGTTGATGTAGACACTACTAAAGTATAAAGACAATTCAGATCAAATTAAGAAAATTATAAAAAGCAGAAAGTATTCTACTCAGTTCACTCGGGTAAAATAATATATACTATGAGGACTAAATGTTTTGACCCTTCCAAGAATACCAAGACCCCCATCATGTCTTAAGTACACAACATACCGATGGCAAGACGGAACCTTGTCATATATGCAAAACGTATTTCCTAGCTTCAATTGAAAAAAAAAATGATGCATACTTCTGGCAGGTTCAAGGTCAGCATGGCCCTCTCCGCCAAGACGCTGTCGATGGTCTCAAAGTAAGACCGTTCGACCGTAAGGATGGCTTGACGTAGGATTGCTTTGACCTTGATGTCTTCTGTATGACCTTCTAGCTGTCCCAGGAGTAATTCGGCAGGAAGTCGTTGGTGAGCAAAGGAGGCAACCTTCTTGCCATCATAACCATCAAATATTGCATACAGGTATGTCTGGGCATTGTCGGTTCTGAAATTGTGCCAAACAATTCTCAGTTGAAATGAATGATTAATTAACCAATGAATTTACTTGAGCAGTCCTTCTGTACAAGTACATTTACCACTAGCACTAAGCAGCCTATCAGTGCAGTCATGAGTTAAGAGCCGTACCAGGAAATTGTGTCAAAGGGTGAGGAGCGGTGGGGCGATGGGGAGGGCGTGTAGGAACTCTCTGTATCAACACTTATAGTCATAAAAGTGTTATGAAATGATATCACAACATTTTGTTCTTTAGTCTTGATGAGGAATAATTTAATGGTAACAATTTTGCGATTTATGTGTGTTGAGCATGACTTCCTGAAAATAATGCTTCCATGTAACTTTTATTAAGTGGTATATTTTGCCATGCTCATATTAGTAACACACAGCAAGCTGTCACTTAATTACAATGATCAGCTAATACTAAATTCCAACCACATCTGAGTAGGTAGCTATAAACAAAATGTGTAGAGTGTAAAATATCCCAGGTGGGTGAGTGGCTGGGGGAGGGGAGGGGAGGTCGTTTAGTACCAGGCTTGAAGTAACCATCAGCAGAACATACTGAAATGTATTTCATCAATTTAACTTTACTGTAAAATAACCTATGACGATATTTGTAATCTGTTATATGAGAGTTGTTTTTACAATCCTTTAATTTACACTGGTTTGAAATTCAGAAAAAAGCGATACTTTCTTTCCAAGGTACTAAAGGTAGAGAAGAAAGCTGAGAAATAAATACATTTCAAAAGACAGCACGAACCTAAAGTGGAAAAAGAAATCCTCAGACTCTTTGTAGTGTGTACGTGACCCATCTCCACGGTAACTCTGATTCTGATGTGATCCAATTCCAGAGTGCTGACATATTGGTAACGCATCAGTCCATGATTCCTGACATTTCAAATGATAAAAAAGCCCTCACAAATTTAAGGATATATTTCACAAAGCAGGATTTATAACTGGCAGTTTGTAGCAATATTATCTCAAGTTTGTACCCCCTCCCCTTCCCCTTAGATCTGCTTTAAATTGCCATAATTTGCTCAAGTTTTTCTGACACTTTCTTTCTGATTTTCTTTCATTTTTTTAGTGACACACTCGTTTCTGTATAAGCATACATGTCATGTTTTCTATAATTATCATACAAAATTTGTTAAAATACTCTATTTCTCATCATGTTACTTATACTGCACCATTTATGTGATAAATTAATGAATTGAAAATTAAAGAATTTAATTTAATCACAAGTAGGTGTATGGGATTAAATGTTACACTAACAGTTTTTCAATTGGTTTAGAAAGATGACCATGAACTACTGTACTGCACCACTCAATGTCTGCATCCTCTAAATGAAAACGTTTAACAAGCTGTAGTTTTTGTATCTTTCTGTTAAATTTGATGAACATTTTCAGGAATTGCTATCAGCATCAAATATTATTTATCCATCGCAGGTTACAAACACAGATTTCTTCCCAATATGTTGAAAGCCAATCAGCACTTTGCTAAACAATGACCTTGTGGAATTGGCACTGCTGTAAGATTTGCCAAGTTGGTAAGACTCATTCTTTGATTCTGCAAATAAAACCAGAACTTACCTCATCATCTGCAGGGCTATCATCACTTGGAAAGTGCATCATGATCTGGACTTCAGACTGGACTTGCTTTGTTTTGAAACAATAACCATCTATGATCTATGAATCTAGTGTAGCCTGAGTGGGCTACTCGGCTAGTAATATTTTGTTAAAAGCACTCAAATCGAACTTGATGATAGGACCAGACCACTTACAGTACTGTGATTTTGGAAATTGGAGTAAGCTAGCTGCGAATGCTATATCTGGGTCAAGGCTAGGTTGGAACTAAGTATCAGCTGCAACTAGCCTAGCCTACCTGTAATTGTAAACTTGGTCAAAGCACTTGTACGATTTCACCAAGCGCTAAAATTACCACAAAAAACTGACGTAAGATTACTTTTCACTTTAACTTAAGTCTCAAACTTACAACAAGTTAGGCTAATCCTAACATAGCTTGGCCTAGTTAGGCTAGGTCGCATGTGTCCAAATAGCCTTTACCATTACCAGCTAGCCGGCCCTAGGCTATATTCATTTCAAGACAAATACAGAGTACTCAGTTCATTTAGAGTAATGATTTCCCAATCCACCTATCCCTAACTAAAAGATCAACTTGATTCTGGTGGTGAATCATATTTGCAGCGCTGTAGACTGCGGCCTTTAATTCTTTAAGTTTCGGCCCGTGTAATCCAACTTCCAAGGACCGGAAGGACATACCAAAACAGTACAGTTAACGGTGGTTAGGCTATGTAGTAACAGTAGGCATCACACGGCCGTACCCGTAGGTTCAATTATTCACTACAGTACAGTCCGAGTGTAGTCAGCGTTGACCCTGACGTTACTAATCAAGCAACGGCACTCGTTAGACACTTTAGTATTGAAGTGACATGATATCATCCATAAAATTATTTACATGCGCCCGTATGGCAAGCCGTTTTACTTTCTAGTCTCTATTTACGGATATCAGCAAATAATTGTAGATATCATTAAATCATTCGATGATATCTTAAATTCTTTTAATGATATCTTGTATGAATTCAAGACTGTGCTGGGAATTGCTAATACCATAAATTAATTTTTCATGATGTCTCTAAATCAAAGTTTTGATATCAAAATTTTGATTTCTTCATATCTCAAAATAAACGTTTTCAGATATCACTAATGTTATTAATGATATCAAAAATTATTTTACAAACATCAGTAAATGGATTACAGATATCATTATAAATGACGTAAATATAAAGAATCACACCATATTTAATGATATCATCAATTCAATTTGACGATATGTAGGCCTACATATCATTAATTCCGAATTCTTGATATCATTAATTCGATTTAACGATATGTTCATATCGAATTCTTGATATCTTCAAATATGGCGTACATGTCAAGAATTCCGCCATATTTAATAGTATCATTAATTCGAATGAAGGATAGGCCTAATTACCACTAATTCCGATTGAATGATTTACAGATAGGCTACCTTGAATTGATTTACAGGTATTTGCAATTGATTTCTTTGATATCATGAAATGATTTATGATATCAAGAATTCAATTTGATAGGCCTATCACAATTCGATTCATTTATTGATACCATTGATACCAATTGATTTACAAATATCTCGAATCGGTTTTAATGATATCATTAAATGATTGAACTATATCTATAGTTATTTGCTGATATATCCTTAAATTGAGATTTAAAAGTAAAACGGCTTGCCATACGCCCGCCTTAATCAATATGATAGCGATTATAGGGATGGACGTCAACCCCTTGACCATAATCACACCGGGATATTTTGCTAGGCTCCTTATGATAGAAAACCTGTATTTTACACCTGTTACTTACTTTTCCACAGCTATCGATAACGTTAGTATAGTTTTAACGGTGTACGCAAAGAGGCTGTACTAAATACAGGACCAACACCCACCAGTTACAAAAATCGATTCTCCAAGGAGATGTAAAGAATGGCTCACCATTTAACAAAGTCACCCGTTGTAACCTCAATTATGCCTTCATCGACCTTTCACATTGATACGAACCTCCCGAAGGCTTATTTGCAATCGAATATATGATACTATAGGGGTGTATCATTGGTCTCGTGTCGATCCACAAAAAAACATATATATGATTTGTGAGTGTATAATAATTAAAGCAATCATATTATTTAAAAATTCGTTTTGAGATTTATCTTTGTTATTTGGGACTTTCGATCTATGGAGTAAACTGATATTCTATACTCAGGATTTTGTTTCTATGGTAATAAATTTTATAACGTGGAGCGTCGTATAACATTTTAAACAACGGGAATGTGTTTTTTTTATGTCCTAATGAATCGGTGCGACCTACATTTGCGTTGGAACAATTTATGATACAGTATAACATAACTGGATTGAGAGAACCAAACAGCTATATTGTCACAATGGACGTGTAATTTGAGCGATATACCCATCAGACATAAACTTTTCTCGTAGGAGCTTTTAACAGTACTATAGGGTATGTATTGAGTGAATGAGTCAACGTTATAATGCGTGCTGAATATTAAAATAATTAAATATTAGCCATAGAGTGTTTGAATGCTTCTATAGCATTATAGGACCCACAAAACCGAAAAAAAATTATGTCAACGCGCCACCTATGTATTTGAGCAGACGGTAGAAGACTTTTCAGTGTTTTGTATGTGGGCTAACACTATGTAAAATTATAAGCCTATACTGCAACATTCCATCAATATAATGATTTGAACATCCAAAATCTAACGTACAGGGACTTATCATCACCGCACCGTTTTAATTAAGTTAAGTGAAAGTAAAGCTTTTCTAATTTAGGGACAATCCCATATGTATCCGGTGTATCCGTCTTGAAGTTTATCATGAAACATCAAATGTCAACATGAAAACATTTTGCAGTTATAATAATAGTTATTGAACAGGGATATCGTCCAAGAAGTCATATATGATAGTCGTTATGGGAGATAGTTGACTTTTTATTTATTATTGCCAATTTGCCAAGTCTCGTCTTCAGTGACCACTAACAGATCGTGACCAAAAAAAGATCAACTCTCTCTTACAAGATGGTCGATATTTTTTATGGTTGAAAGTTTTTATGTAGTTTTACGCAATAATTTATGGATTCGCATCCCGTGTAAGCCTATACTATATCCCAAATAGCGGTAGGCAGCTGAATGTGTGCGTTCGTTTGAATGAGTTGATTATATTATGATCATCTACCATGTCGAAGCGGCTTTTTGCGGCGATACGGTCATTTCGATATCAACAAGTAGGAGCTCTCTTGAAAAGCGGTGTCGACGTAGACGTCAAAAATACCAAAGGACAAACCGGATTGATGATTCTCTGTACGATGTCGGATGTCGATCCTTCAAAACGATTACAAATGTTTCGGTATTTAGTCAAACGAAATGCAGAGCCTTTGGCGGTCGATTCGATGGATAAAAGTGTATTTCACTACGCTTGCGAAGCTGCTGACGAATCCGTCCTTCGTATAATTCTACGAATGTACAGCTCAAGCGCGGTAAATCACATCGGAAAAGACAAGCACGGTCGTACCGCCATGCACTTTGCGGTAAAGAGTGGAAAGTTGACAACAGTGAGAATGATTCACAGACTTTTCAAAGAACGGTTCATCAGCCTCGATATACCGGATAACTGCGGTGTGACACCATTAATTGAAGCGAGAAGGCTCTGCTTCGAAGAGATAGCCGATTTTTTAGTGGTTACCGGTCGAGCTAATCCACAGATTTGTGATACAAAGTACCATTTAAATTCAGAGGAATGGGCCCGATTGGCCACGAAACGCAAAAGAGACCGGGAGCTTGCTGAGTTGAGTGTTAAGAGAGAGAAGAATCTTATTTACCCGCGCGGACGGATAAAAATGAAGAAGATACCAAGTCCTATTGCAATGAGACAGGCTGCAATAACTAGCATGTTCAGTGATGATGAATCTGGTAAATTATTCCCGAATGGCAGTCATATCGACCGTACGAAGTTATGGTCTCCTTCGCATGATCAAGCTGGCGGAAGGGTCAAAGGTTACACAGACAGTCAAACCAAAAGTGACGTAGAATCATCCATATCTTTGCTTGAGCTGTCGTCGAAAATGAAAGAACGACTGCCCCACGTGACAACATTTGTTGCTAGTCATATTGCGCAGTCTCAGAAAGAAACTCCTCAGCGTTTGTCGACCATGTTCAATGCGTACTCTGAACAGTTGTCGCCTTCGTTTTGCAGAGGCGCTCATATACCCTTGGCACCGGATGAGATCAGGTCAAAGGTCAAGAATAAAACAAACGATCAAATGTCCTCCTTAGCCATGTTGTTACGTAAAGGCAAAGTTCCCTCAAAGAAATGGAATTTAGCTGATGTTCAGAAAGTGAAACAAGGCAAACAGACATCAAGCCGCAAATTACCGGGAAAAAGCGAGGGAAGCATGAATAAATTAGCCGTTTTACCTGGTATTCGGGTTGAAAAACCGACAGACTATGATATTACATCATAAAACTGAAATGAGATCAAACATAACGACCTAGTATATATATATATATATATATATATATATACATATATATACATATATATATATATATATATACATATATATATATATACATATATATATATACATATATATATACATATATATGTATATATATATATATATATATATATATATGTATATATATATATATATGTATATATATATATATATATATGTATATATATATATATGTATATATATATATATATATATATATATATATATATGTATATATAATATATATGTACTGGTATTTATATATATATATATATATATATTTATATATGTATATACATATATATATGTATATATATATATATATATATATAACTATGGATCCTACCTTAGGTCGACAGTTACATTGACTTACACACTAAATTTAATCTAACCCTAACCCTTTTTTCTAACCCTAACCCTGAACCGACCCTAACCAAAGCTTTTAAGTGAACGTTTTAGAGGACGGAGAACATTATAAAGCTATTTGCGACAATAAAAAAGTGTCTTAAAATGGTAGTGAAAACATTAGGTCGACACTGAAATGTCGACCTAAGGTACACTGTTGACCTAAGGTACACTTTTTCACTATAAACTGTCGACCTAAGGTACATATTATGCTTATATATATGTATATATATATATATATGTACATATATATATATATATATATATACATAAATATATATATATATATATATATCTATGCGTGAATGTGTGTGTGAATATGTGCGTGAAATGTAATAGTTCAATGTATATTTTGTTTTAAGCAGCTCAGGCTTTGGTGTCAATCGTACACTTAATATTATTATTCATGTTGGATTGGTGTCACATTGTTCCCAAGTGGGAGATTTGCAACAGAAACTGACATACCAATGCGAAAATGATATAAGGCCAAAAAAGTAGTGATATGCTGACTTTTGAGACGTAAATATTTTTTTGTTTCTAATAGCATTAAGTATTTTAACTCCGTATTTGGTTGCTAGCTTTATAGGGATGTGGCCAAGCTATATGGAGTAAGAACCTGCGGTTAATTAATTTGGATACATCTGATGTTACCATGCATAAAGTGTAGGGTATAAAAGTCATACCTGACTTACTGTTGATAAGGATACAAAGTTTGGATAATTTACACTTTTACTTTTTGGGTTATGCTGATAAAATTTTATAAATTATTAATAAGAAATTTGTGACATCAATCATGGAGTTGATATGACTTTCTGAGTGAAAAATTTTAATAATAAATTTCCGGTAGTCTGGTGAAAATTTATATAAAAATGTGTCAATATAATCTATGAAAGGTATCGTTAATCTTGTCTTGGTTGAAAATATTACGCTGTAAATATATCACCCTATTTATTTAGAAAAAAAATAACATTTTCCCTAACTTTTCCTTTGAAATAACAGTGCTGAGAGTCTGGGAACCATGAATCAAATATAATATTCTTAACAAGAGAGCAGTTTTTGGTTCTTCCTTTTACTACTTTGACTTCCAAGGGGGGTCGCTCCTTGTCCTCCCCTCCCCCCTTCCCCACTAGGAATAAGAAGCACACAGAGGTCAATATGATCATAACAAGGGGGTTGGGGAGGGGGGTGGGGCTTACTATCTCGTACGATTAATATTGATAAATATCAACAACCCCATGCCTGTGAGACACACACACAAGAAACAACACATAACATCATTTTTTTTTTGGATATCCACATCCATGGTAATAATCAAATTACAATCCACTTTGTTAGCCATCAGTTAATATTATTTTGCTCATCTTTTGAAGAAAAAAAAAAAAACTTTAGGTACAACTGCTCTTAACAAATTAAAATATAATTAATAAAACAGTTACAACAAACCAGGTGTTTTGTGAAAACACTAATGGCTTTGACTGATTCTGATAAACTGTTTTCAACTGAATACAAACATCACAGACCATTTCAACTCTCAAAGAGATACCACAAAAAAATATATAAGAAAAGAAGAAATGGAACTCGTTAATCCCACATGGCAATAATCCAAATCCCATGCCAATTAAACTGAAACTCATTAATGGACGATGAATCTCTCAAATGACACCCTTAATTAAGCACCTTACTTAATAAAACACACACTTCCAAAAAGATATTACATTTAGCAGTTATATGAAATTCTGTGGATTTATATAACTGAGTTTAATACTCCCTATAAAGGCATAAAGGATAATCATCGGTGGTTAAAATATGTCTCAAAATTACCCCACACTCTCCACCCGACCCTGCCAACTTCTCCCACCATCATCCCACCACTCTTATTTATCCCACCGATGCACTGTTTCTACTGTATAGGACAGGTGAGGTCATCTTCATGTAGCTAGCTTCAACCTCCAATTAATTTACAAGTTGCAGTAGATTACAACTGACATGAAAATTACAGAAAAGTAAAAACATTCTACGGACAGTTACATTTAGCTGGGTAGTACTAGGCTTAGCTGGGTACTACACTCAGCTGGCCAAGTACAAAGCTACTGTTCATGAACTCCTTGTTCAGGGTGACTAGGTACTGGTGACCGAGTATTAGGTTTAGCTAAGTACTACTGTAGGCTCAGTTGGCTACTAAGCTTACTTGGTGGAGTACGAAGCCAAATATGAATGATCTCCCGGCCAAGGTGAACAAATACTACAAACTGGTGACCATGTATTATATTTAGCTCACTACTAGGCTAAGCTGACCAAACACTAGGCCAAGGTGACATAGTATTAGGCTTATACCTGAGTACAAGGCTTAGCTGAGTACAAGTCCTAGCTGAATACCATGCCAAGTTAAAATGAGAACAAGGTCAAGTTGACTGACTATCAGATACCCAATGCTGTACATACCTGGAACCATTGGTGCTCCATTATTGATTCTGCCATCAAAGCAGTCTTCTAAGCTACTAATTTATCTGAACCCCCCCCCCCCTCCATCTAATTTTAGCCTAAATTTGAACAAGAACTTCAATTTACAAATAAATGAATAACAAACCTTTCAATGAAACACCAACTATGAGCCTATAGTTAAGCCTCAGCAAGTACAAATGATAAAAAACAAACTATTGAAACTATTTCAAGTTGGGCCATTTATCGAGATAAATTAATAGCAAAATTATCACTCTTAAGAAAACCAGCTTAAGAATAGACATTTTACAAAACCATGCTATCTTAATAAAATTGCTACTTCAATTTCTGTATACTAACAGGCTAAAGTACTGCCAAGGGATTAAGGGATCATTTACGTATAAAAAAAAAACAGGCATTGCCATAACAAAACTAAATCAAACTTGACATTTTCTACTTTTTTCCACCAGGAATTGCATTTAATGCATCTGAAAAGGACGTTTT
Organism: Apostichopus japonicus; assembly: GCF_037975245.1. Lineage (NCBI taxonomy): Eukaryota > Metazoa > Echinodermata > Holothuroidea > Aspidochirotida > Stichopodidae > Apostichopus > Apostichopus japonicus. The sequence goes on from NC_092579.1 coordinate 21,366,560, forward strand.
GGAAAATAAAGAGACATAATAAGCAAAATATTCCAACATGGAAAAAAATATACAAATTAAAAATTAAATTAAGTTAAAAAAAAAATAATTTAAAAATACTGTGCTTTCTACTGCAAAAATAACAGAAAAGAGAAGAAAATATATATTTTGGTAAGCAACCGGAAACAAAAAATCTGGCATTTTTAACATAATACTAATGACTTATTTCACAGTATATGATGGAATACCTTTTTCGGTTATTGAAACAGTTCTTGTCTGGTTGTGAACATTTATAAATACACATGAATGAAAAGAGAGCCAAGATATGTGTTATTCTTACAGTAATATAACAATATTGCTAGGCTAGTATGATTGATCTTCACCAATTCAGATCAGGTGTGCTGCCATCTATATATATATATATATATATATAAATATATATATATATATATATATATATATATATATATATATATATATTATCCAAACAGTTCCCTACAGACAGTGAAGTCGGAATGTCGAGGGTACAATACTTTGCGACGGTCTTCATGTGAAGGGCAAAATGAGAAAAATACACCCCTACTTTTTTGAGTATTTTAAATTGTTTTCCCTCAAGACACTGACAACACTTTTCTCTTTTCAAGAAATAAAATGGAGTATTTTTATATAAAGGACTGACATGATCAGCCATAGTAAAAATTTAACATTTTTAATACTGCCTTATTCAGATAATCTTATCCGAGTGTGGCATTTCATTTTCATCTTCTGGGAATAATTTGACAAGCTAAAATTTAAAGGGAGTAGGGGAAAGGGGTGTGGGTGGGGGGAAGACACTAATGACCCTTCATGTCAAATATTGTCTTTTGTATGTGTATACATAAATGTTATCTTTTTTGTGGTTCTTAAGTTATGGATAATGTAACTTAACATTGATACTTAGCAAGTAAACTGGCATCATAACAGATCCATATACTGTGAAGTGTCTTGTTGGAAAGGTCTAGGATATAGCAGCTCCTTATGGAAGGCAAACCTAGGAAAGAAATCCCATGCAGCCTACAATGGGGAAGAACCACGAGTAAAGTCATATCCTGGCCTGGCAACAGTTTTAAATACACACGTCTATCAATCTTTCTTGCCTCGGAAAGGTTGCAATTTTTGCTAATAATGACTAAGTGCTTTGCTGTAAATCGATCACACACTGCAGACAGGGTATATCCGTGTGGGTACATGAAGCTTCAATCGACCATTTTTGTTTCTATATTTATTGCAAAGATCATCTCTATATAAAGCATATATGTATATTAATCAAAACATTGTCAGTAATGGGTATGAGTTATATGCAAAAAGTTAATGACAGTTCCTCAAATCAATCAAATATTTAATAACTCCTTTCTTTCTTTCCCCTTTGTTTTCTCTTCTCTTTCTCTTTTCCCTTCAATTTTCTAGTTTGCTCCTGACTACAAAAGCATTCATAAGTCACCAATACAAACAGATGAGGAGGAAAAACACTTGACAAGTTTGTTAAATGATGCTTCCTACAGCAGGTTTCTAATGATACAGATACAGACGTACCGCGAATATGCTCTAATCCAGTGATGGACATGACACTGATCTTGCAAGCAATATCACGTATAGGATGTGACCATTCCTGTGAAATGATATTAGCGCATCGTATGATCATATAACAGATCAGGAAGTCTAAAAAGGGTATATTGTCCAACAGTAGAGCCGAGGTCTTTATACAAAACTCCCTAAAATACACATATCATGATGAAGGCCGCATTAATAGGGTGTAGAGTACCTCGAAGGACGAAGAAAATTTTCACGAGGACCGCATGTGGCCCACCGTCTGCCATTTGCCCTTTTCTGGATCATTGACAGCCAAAAATGTTAAACACCACTCATGCTTATTAAACCGAATGTGACCCTTGGGCTTCATAGCTGTTACATCAATTCACCGCCCCCCCCCCAACTCCCAATCAACATAATAACAACAACCACAGGTCTTCTAGTCATATTTCCATTATATTAAATACTCTCACAGTGGTGGAATTTGATCATTCTTATACTGCACTGACAACTCACAATCAAAATTAACAGCAAAACTACTTGTAATCCATTATCAAATACAGACAGGATACTGCAATTTACACTTTTATCAGCATAATAATGAAAACTGTTTTTAGCATTTAAGTAGCCTGACACTGAGCATGAACCGAGATAACCTGCTGGGACCAGAGGGGGGGGACTCACATTCTTTGTTTTAAGATCTCTCTCATGCACAATCTGCATATTAATCTTCTTATAGGATAAATCAACCATAACAACAATACAGAAAAGAAACCCAACATCCATGCTAACCCAATATTCAAATTTTCCTATCAATTTCACCCTACTCTCACTCTCCACTTCTCTGCTTGGCACCACATAGAAAAGATTTTGGTTAACACAGCCACAAAAAAAAAGTTTCCAACAACATAAGTATAGACAGCTATTTTATTCCTCCATGTTGTTAAATTGTGTCATCTAAGTATCCTTTGAAAAGATGCTTTCCAAACCGTCTGATACGCAACAATAATGAAGTGTGGGGTGGGGGGTGGGGGGGGGGAATCGATGGACTAAACTCACATAAGGACTACAGTAGCCTTCTTCCGTTTGTCTAACACTTTCTGTTCATACATCATTTCACCAGACCTTGTAACACAATGCACCACGACTTGAAATTCTAATAGTTTCAACTTATGAATGCTATCCGATCTGACTGAGACAGACTTTACGATAAACGATGAGTCATGTAAAATGTACTAGTAAAATATGAGAAACATATTGACGGTGACTTTTAAGACTTCCTGTAACTACCAGCAAATGAAAGGCTTTTTACAACCTAATACTTTCTGTGGTCATTACACCCGGTAACTATGTCACATTCTTTATTCCTGTTCAGAATTCACAAATATTGATATTTTCATTTCTTCACACTAGGATTTCTATTTTTCTTAAAAGGTCAAAATTTGTATTCTCTGACCAGGAAAATCACCTTTATTAGCTAGAACAGACTTTTTCACTGCCAAATAAAACCCATTCCAACTGTAATTATGAGCAAGTTCAGGCTCAGAGCAGTTCTCCATACACACAACTAGTATATAACTCAATTCCCCCCCCCCCCCCCACCCCCATATATTTCAGTACAATATACTGTTAACCTTCAAGAGTCTTCACAGCTTTTATGTCTTTAACAATTTATAATAATTAACTATTAAACATTTAACTGTAAATTAAGCAATTGTAAGTTGTGTAAGTTGACACATAAGTTGCTCTGTACTACTACAGTATCTATGCCAAAAATGGTTTCAGTTTAAGAGGATATTGTCATTAACCTTAAACAAAGCAAAACAATCTTTTCCAACAAAGCAAAAACATAAACTTGGCTTATCTTTGTTTGAAGAAACCATCATTAATAATAGGGTGGGAGGGGGTATGGGGGGGGGGGGGGTCAAAATGATGTAACATTTCTTGGTCATGTTTTGTGGTTATTGCCCGTTCTCTGTGCGCATGACGCTCCACACAAGGTCAGCGAGCAAACCTCCGTGCTCATGAGTAAATGACTCATCAGTCGAAGCAAACAACCAAAGGTACTGCGCCTTTAGAATTTTTCCTTCCTGCTAGCAATGGCAGTTATTAGCTCGTCTCGTTAAGAAACAAAGCACAAAGGCGACTTGTAGATACAACGCGATGAAGGATGACAAACAAATTTATTTGTTTTACCCTATTTGGGGGCGTATTTAGCTTAAAATATGCAATCTAAATTGGATGTAAACAGCTAATGGTCTGCCGGAAAACTTGAGAGGTGATTTTGCTTTTCTGAACAGAAATTTGGTCGTCGGGGACTTGACCGTTAAAAATTTGATTAATCAGTGCAACCTCTTGTATATAGAGAGTTACAACTCTCAAGACATACATAACAATGTTTGTATAAAGGTTTTGGAAACATAGGACAGTCATATCCTCTGCTGCTAAAGTGTGTTGACTTTGTCAAAGAAATGCGTGACGTAAGTTTCCAATATAATGCTCTTAGGACATATGCTAAATTTTTCCGATATTACTACAGAATAAGGATGATTAAGTTCTACTATCATTTCTACTACCCTTCCTGAAACCAGATTTGTATAGGTGTTTTCAAAATTCAACGTTTTTGTAAAAGAAAGACAGAGAGAGCCTCTCCCTATATACTCATAGGCACATTTTAGCCACGACCATAGGATGTTAAATTGACATTTTACAATTGATACCATCCCTCCTCCCATCCATCCCCCCATCCCTCTCCCACCCACCCACCCCAACTCCATCTCCCTGTCTTCTCCTTTGTCTGAAAGTTCTAGTCTATAGTGTGAACTTTACTCTTGTAGTTACTGTAGGTAAAAGAGTTTGATAGAGTGATCCACCCCCCTTCCCTCCCCCTCCCTCCCTCCCTCTTTATTGTCAAAGCTCAAAAAGGGTAGGAATAACTATGAAACTGACACTTTCTATACAAACAACACTGTTTTGTCCAAAGCTAGAAAGAAACAAGATAAAATCACATAATATATATAAATATTTATATATATATATATATATTTATATATATATATATATATATATATATATATATATATATATATATATATATATATATAACAAAAAATCATATATAAATATTTATATATATATATATTTATATATATATATATATCCACTAGTCTCAACTAGTCTCATTTTCTTTTTTTAAAGAATTTAGAGAGACGATATGAATCTGTTTTCTTGTAATTGCTTAGGCCGATCCAGGAGAAACAAAAAATCATTATTTCAAACCAAAGTGTAGTCCATTAATAAACCTTTGTCCAGAGAAGTTGGCCAATTCATTCTAATGATGACATTTCCATTTCAACCCCCCATTTTTCTTTATAAGTTAACATGTTGACCGTACAGTGCAGCAAATTTCTCAAAGTTCTCTGCTTTACAATTCCGGGGAAATTTTAGAAGAAAAAAACTTTTTAAGATTACAAACTGTTGTTGATATAATTTTTATAAATAAGAATCAAGGTTTACTGGGCTTACCTTTATTTTATGATACACGTAACTGGTTAAATATTTGTTCAGATGGTTACTACCCATTCCAAGGATATTCACAAAATGTCCAAAAAAGCTCATACATGTGTCAGTGAAACAGAACAAGGAACAAAATAGTTGTGTAACACTTATTCAACGATTGTTCATTTCCTTTGTTGATGGCTTCTGGTGCGTTAACACAAACTGTACTTAAAAAAAAAAAAAAGGCCGGTTTTAAATTGAGAGTAACTTTTTTACGTACAGTAGGTAAATCTTCGTCATGGAGGTATTTCCTACTCACTTAAGATACAGGAAAGAAGACACGGAAACAATTCACAGAATTGCACAGGGTTTTCTTTTTTGGGTTTTCAAATGGTACAACCTGCCTGCAAGCCAGTCTCCCCGAAACAGCCAAGGACGAAAGAGATCATAATAATCGCACATATTCCGAAAAAAAGAAACAAAATAAAAACTTGGTGATTCAAAAAATGAGGAGAAATGAGAAAACCTTTGGAGCATGGCTTTGTTCTATTACACCATGGCTTCTCGTCCAGTGGTGCCTTCATTGCTATCTGTTGCTTTCATCTTCTCAGATTCTACAAAGTCATCGAATAGACTCGGCCACGCTTCGTTGTCATCGTACACGCTCAGGTTGTCTCCGATTGTTTCTACAAAGTTCAAGAACATCTGCCACGTATCCCTGGATATACCCCTTATTTCAGATGCTAACAGAAACGAACACCACCGGTCCAGGATGGGGGGCTGCCGTTGACTAAAGACTAATTTCCATAGAGGCATAGCTATTTCAATTGGCAATGTTCTCTGTCCGCTGTCTTGGTCCAATCCGAAACCGAATGTAAACCGGTACAAATCTTTAAATGCACTTCTCTGGAGGACCTCTGACTGAAGGTCAATGAACTTGGATTTAATGCCCTGAATCGAGTCCGCGTGCATCGCTCGGCAACCCCGTACGAAACCCTCCCGGGAAAAGTGACACATGGTCGGCGCGTCAAACTTCCAGGCCAACACTAGGACGATGAACTCCTCGGGGTTCACCCCCAAGTCCGAGCAGAATCTCTCCGTCCCTTCGGCCAGTATGGCGTCCGCCGAGGGATCCTTGTACCTCTCAAAGAGTTTCTGAGCCTTGCTGTCCGAAAAGCTGGCTTTAGGCATCTTGGCTAAATCGGGGCTGGGGTTAAGGGTCGGATTTAATTTAGCATGGGACTGGAGTGTGTCCCTCTGGGAAATGTCCGGTTTTGGAAGACCAACTCCCTTCGGAAAGGGCTGTGATACCGCGGTGGTTTTCTCGGTGGTCGTCAGGGTGGCCTTTGGATGCTTAGAGGAATCGCTTGACTTGCCATTGTGATCTAAACCAGAACTAGAACTGCTGCAGCTGGAGAAACACTTGCCCATGGAAACAACCAATCGTAACCCGGCCCCTTAAAAAATGAACCCTCCTGATGACGCTACGTCGTCCTCGCCGACAGGTCACTTACTGGTCATCGTGTGTCACGACCTAATGGGGGGGGGAAAAAAGCAACAAATATTTTAGAATATTAAGGTATGAATTTGTTTCACTCTTTTGCACTAATAAAATTGCAATTAAATATCCCTCCAAAATTGAAATTGCAATTAAAAATCCCTCCAAAATTGAAATTGCAATTAAAAATCCCTCCAAAATTAAAATCCCTGCGAAACTGTTTTGGTAAAGTCGTTCGATGATACCTCACCGATATAATTATTTAAATGTCCTCTCATGCAGATGAATGATTTCAAAGGTTTCTATCTGTTCCATGGACATTGGACAGTATGACATAGCAGGGGACGGTGCAATGGCCTCATGATCCACATAAAGTAAATATTCAAGATTTTAATCGTCCACAATTGAACCAGCTGTAAGGCTTGGACTTAAACCATTGCTCTTCAATTCACAAGCAACAGTCTGTACAATATATATCATTTATATATCTCATACTTATTAACAGCTTTTAAATTGCAAAGTAAAGACCTCTGCTTTCCTGCTCTAACGTGACAGCTATTTCCTATGATTTTTCAATCAAGTCAAAAACCAATTTCCTTTCTTATATCCAAAGCCTCTTGAGACAAAGCCCTTACATATATATATAAAAAAAATAAAAATAAAAATAAAAAAACATTCTCAACTCTTGAAAGTAGAAATTACACAAACGGAAAAAGGTTAGAATGCAACTTGTTCATATCGAAAGCTTTCCACCAAGGGTCTTGTTATATTGAGACTTAATTCACAGCAAACTGTTATCATATATATATATATATATATATATATATATATATATATATATATATATATATATATATATATATATATATATATATATCAAATTAAAAATTCATATGAACACCAGTATCTGGTTTCCATCACCGAACAGAAACACAGGCACTACTTGAATTAAGCAGATTGTTTTTTCAATGCTGTTCAATGCTAAAATTGCATTTACAGCATAGGTAATTGACTAGATATATTTCAAAAATTGCATTTCAAATCAATCATAAATCAAGACATAAGAAAGTTTGAAATTTTACAAAATTACTTTAGTATTATTATTTAACATTTAGTATTTAATACTGATTAATATACATGAAATGTACAGTTCATGTTTTTGAAATTATTGATCATTTAGACTTAGTCAAGTCTTCAGTCTTGTTTGTGAATGAACTTTACTATGATGAGATTTACCAAATTGAGTATATACTTCAGACATTTCTTAAGTAGTTGTTTTGGAAAGTTGTTCATCACCGGTCAGTTCACAGTTCATCTCTATCACACGGACCAACCTTGACCTACTGTAAAGAGGGGGGGGTGTGTAAGAACATCCAATGAGCTACCATATTTTGAGTAATACTCAAAAAAGGTTTGGAAAAATTGTTGATCAAACTCAAACAGCTACCTAGATTTTGTTTTGAATTCCCCTTCCAATACAGCTTACTAACATATTTTTTCTTCTTTTCTCAAGTTTTTTTCCATTTCAACTTCTTGTTTTACATGGTTCCCACACTTCTAAACGAATGAAATTCCTGACATTTTCAAGAACAAAACACATCTTACAAATTTAGACTACAATGCCTAAACACTTCTGATGACCTACTTGTAGGCTAACACTTGTAACTCTTGCAAAGTATGTGCTTACTACTTTTGTTAATGCTAGGTGAAGGGGGGGTGGCTGGGGGGGACATTCAAAGAGCCACCAAGCTCAAACATGACTTGTTGTAGCCATAATTTTTTTCACTACAGTTTGATCTATGCCAGCACCTTTACAGTATCTCAAGATGAAACTTTCAAAAGACAATTTTCCCTTACTTTTCCAGACTAGATTTCAAAATTTCAAGCACTATCACAACCTAGAAAGGAGGTTTTAACAATGTTCCCCTACATGTACATTTCCAGCATGCAGGGAACCATATGTTTAGATATGAAAATCATAACCATACACGACATACTGCAACACAATAACAGCATGTCAGCAGTTTTTAAGGAAACAGGAAAAAGAAAACCACACAAGATCAACTGTTGTGAGTCATTGCAAGAATGCTCAACATTTAAAGGAGGTGAACAAAAATTGTCTAAACTACAGAAAGGATCAGAAACTCCTATGAAACTAACGCTATAACTCCTATCAAACTAACACTAAACCTTGTACGAGCCACCTATGAACAAGAGAAATGCCAACAGAAACACTGAAATTGAAGTCCTTAGTACAATTCGGCCTAAATCCTAATGTCGAAGTTTAGAGAAAGGTGTTAGAATTGGAAACCAATCGCTTTTATATCCTGAACAAATTTAGAACAATTTACAGTGGGTGAAATTTGCATTGGATATTTGAGAAGCACTCTACAGTGAAGCTACAATGTGTTAGAATATTAGTCCCTTTTTTCAAATAATTATCGTCTTAACCAATTTGTTTTTTTGGCTTTAGGTGACAGAAAAGCTCTAGTGAGGCACTTTGTGGGCCTCCCGGATCTATTAGTGTATATTACTGTATGACTCATCAATGAGTTGGCATGCAAAGTGAATTGCAGTGTGTATAGACTCCAGAAAACTAATTGCTGATATTAATGTTGGCTCAATCCAGGTGACAGGAAGGAAACGGACATCTTATAATGGGGGGAGGGGGGGGGGAGGAGGGATACAATGTACAGTAGTAATCCCAATTGGAAAAGTAAATACATACAGTATTTACTTTATAATTATTATAAATATAGAAACAATGTAAAACTGACTGGGATATTATAATTAACAAGAAAAGAGCAAATATTGTTTTGGCTAGAACAAGATTGGAAGCAGCAAAACCCTTTCATCAGTGAACAATTATTTACTGCAATATATTTAATGTTCAAATATTCATATAGTCAAAAATGATAAAGAGGAAGCAGTCAACAGCACCTCCCATTGTATCATATTTCTACTACCCTCCAGTTACAATACACACCCTACAAATACATCACTATAGTTTATAAATCACTTTTTTATTATTTCGTAGAGACCATAAAGGGGAAGAGAGAAAACCTTCAAGACAACTCTCTCTTCAGTTTTGCATTGAATTTGCATCAATCTTTTGGTACACAATCCTTGACCCTGGAAGTGAAAAGACAAGGAACCTGAAAACACTGATAGATTAAGTTTAACTTGAGGCATAGAATTTTTAACCTGGAGGAGTTTCAAATGGGAGCACAGTGATAAACATTACCAGTATATAGGCATTGGTACAGTGTAGACAGGGAAAGAAGGGTCCAAGGAGGTATTTTAAAGTGAGCAATGCAGTAAATTCAGTTTGCCTCTGAAGGAGGTCCTGCTAGGATCAAAGTGTCAGGCCCTCTTACTTTTTTTTATTATGTGAGGAGCATCCAAGTGTGTGAATAATGAATGTATTACAATGTATGGTTTGCCAAGAACCCTGTAAATTGACAACCAAAGAAATAGTGCAGTTGTACAGAGAAAACTTGAATTAAGTGACCAGTGACAGTTGAGAGAGAAGAGCAACTGTATGCACACCACTGTATGTACACCACTGCATGCACACCACTGCATGCACACCACTGTATGCACACCACTGTATGCACACCACTGTATGCATAACACTGTGTGCTTACACCAGTGTGCACACTACTGTATGCACACTGCTGTAAGCACACCACTGTATGGACACCAAGTGTGTATGCATACAACTGTATGCATACTACTGAATGCACACCACTTGATGCACACCACTGTATACACATCACTGTGTGCACACCACTATGTGCACACCACTGTATGCACACCACTGGATGCACACCACCACACCACTGGATGCACACCACTGTATGCATATCGCTGTATGGATACCGCTGTATGCACACCACTGAATGCACACCGCTTTATGCACACCCCTTTATGCATACCACTTTATGCATACAACTGTATGCACACCACTGTATGCACACCACTGTATGCACACCACTGTATGCACACCACTGTATGCATATCACTGTATGCATATCACTTTATGCATACCACTGTATGAACACCACTGTATGCATATCACTGTATGCATATCACTTTATGCATACCACTGTATGCATACCACTGTATGCACACCACTGTATGCACACCACTGTATGCATATCACTGTATGCATATCACTTTATGCATACCACTGTATGAACACCACTGTATGCATATCACTGTATGCATATCACTGTATGCACACCACTGTATGCACACCACTGTATGCATATCACTGTATGCATATCACTGTATGCACACCACTGTATGCACACCACTGTATGCATATCATTGTATACATATCACTGTATGCACACCACTGTATGCACACCACTGTATGCATATCACTGTATGCATATCACTTTATGCATACCACTGTATGCATACCACTGTATGCATACCACTGTATGCACACCACTTTATGCATACCACTGTATGCACACCACTGTATGCATATCACTGTATGCATACCGCTTTATGCACACCCCTTTATGCATACCACTGTATGCACACCACTGTATGCACACCACTGTATGCACACCACTGTATGCACACCACTGTATGCACACCACTGCATGCACACCACTGTATGCACACCACTGCATGCACACCACTGTTTACATACCACTTTGTATACAACTATATACAGTACATACTACTCAACTGTTAAACAAAACACTGTATGCATACCACTGTAGACATACTTACTGTAAACATACTGAGCTGTATACATACTACTGTAGCTGTGGACTCCAAAAGTAGCTGACAGATCAAATCAAATCAAATCGCACTTTTCTTGTTAAGCCTGACATTAATGGCATGAATCCATAAAAAATTGAAAGTGAAAATAATTTTCCTCAACTCGTTCAAAATGGATGTAATTAGAAATGTCTGTTACAGTGATCATTGTCAGAATAAACCAATAAACTGATGATTGGATGTTTCGTAATTGTATCAGGGAGGTACATCTGGTACAATATCAGTGGTGAGGGGGCTAAAGTAAAACAAGGAGGGAGAAGGCAAATTAATGTAATTTGCCTTCCAAAATGCAGATTCCTTCACCTCCCACCCCATGAACAACTAATCAAACTTGGTACAAACTGATTATAAAAATAACTTCCTATGTCAGTAGATTATTTCAACAAGGGCCCAACAGGCAGTGGCGGAGCTAGGGGTATTGGTCAGGAGAGGCGAGAATGGTCTGTAGGGACACTATCTAAGTGGAGGGCCACCACAGGTTGGCGCGGAGCGTACAGAAATTTTTTGAGTAAAGATACTCCCTAGATCGCCGGATATGACCCTTTCCGGGCCTTGCTAATTTGCAGATAAACGAAGAATAAATAGGTTTCATCGCCAAATTACAGCAACAAAATGTAATCAATAGGGAGCGCAATAAAGAAGTCAATAACCGCGAATAAGTAAAAAGTGGTAAAAAGCTGAAAAGGGCGCCAGCAGTCCATTTGAGTCTGTCAGGGGGGGCATCCGCCCCCCCCCCCCCCCTGACTGTATGGACGCTCCGCCACTGCCAACAGGCACTATGGCTCCTTGCTTAGTGGAATATTATTCAGGGTTGTATGTCATCATTTATCATAACAGTTATGCCCACATGTACCAGGTATTAACCAACAACTGCATTCCAAGTTTGGATATAATCTCATTTAAGGTTGTGGAGTTATTGTAATTTTAAAAAAATTGGACCCTCCCAAAGAAATTGGGCTTGATAAAAATTTTGCACATTAATGGTCCCAAAATAATTTGGCAAGGACAAAGTGGCTCAAATATTAATTTCAAAAATGATAACTTGGTCAGTTGTAAATAATGAGGTACTTTGCAAAAGAATAACTACATACCATACAGTAGAAAATAAAATATTATATTCCTTATGTTTTCTTTAATGCTTATATCATGTTATGTTAAGGTTTTATAAAAAAAAATATACTCATAAATTTCTTAAAGTTTGCTTTGACAGAACACATTTGATACTTCCTTTACTTCTTTTTCTTCCTTTGTTTATATAATGTCGTTCAACTTGTTCATGTTTATCTAATGTTTATATACTGTTATCCTATGTTTTTATCAAATTCCTCTGTTTGTTTGTTTTAACTTTTACTTTGACAGAACACATTTAATACTTCCTTTCATAGTTTTTCATTCTTTTGTTCTGTCAATTTTGAAATGAAAAATATTTAAATAGTTGTTGACATTGTTTTCCTTTTCTTTAATGGTTTTTTTTCCAGAAAAAGTTATTCAAACTTGACTTGAACGCCCCATAAAATTTGCAATTTAAAAGACATTAGGCCATGATAAACGCAGCTAAATGGTAAATACTGAACTTCAGACATAGACCACAGTGCAAAGCAATGAACCAATGACCTTGCTAGGTGAGCGTATAAATTGTCAACAGAATATAGTCAATGGAAAATTACTCACAGGAGATATAACACTACTTCAGTCAAATTTATGCATATTTAACCAAAACATAAAATACAAACTGTTTCCAGAGTACAGCATACAAACCAAATAGAAAAAGTTAATATATTCAGTACAAGAAAGTTAGAAGTCAAAATTACAACATTAATCCCCTGCTCACTTGTCCACGTAACTTGTCACACCCACACACACAATTGGGCACAGTCACTGGGACCGGGCATTACAGTGCACCACATCAACGGGTCTCCTCGGGGGGGGGGGGCTTCCTGTAGAGTGCAGCCACAAACCAGCACACAGTACACTTGTAACTATACTGACCCGCCCGACACGATACTAACCGGTTCCTAATTTATTACCTGAATCCTACGCAAAGTGTGATTTAAAAAAAAAATTAGCAAATGGACGGTTAGGCAGATTTCCCATTGATTTATTGTGGTGTTAGGCTACCATGTGGTTGAAGATAACAGCAATAACGAAGGTACCAGCCCGACGCGATACTACCCGGTTCCTTACTTATTACCCGAATCCTACGCAAAGTGTGAATATTTTTTTTTTTTGCAAACCGATGGTTAGGCAGATTTCCCATTGACTTAGTGTGGTGTTAGTCTACCATGTGGTCGAAGATAACAGCAATAACGAAAGTATTCCATGGATATCTTATAACTGCGTCATAATTTCAGCTAATAAACAGATGGCTAGGCTAGATTACCCCATTGAATTAGTGTGGTGGTTGGCAACCATGTAGTCGAACGGGTACCCGGTTCCCGATTTTTGGACCCGTGTAAACACTACTATCTATACACCCCACCACTACTCAAACCAAATTGCATGGAGCTGTTGTATATGCTAGTGGTTGGTGGTACTCACCATATTCCATGAAATAATTTAGTGCTCAGATTTTTGGTAGCAGTTTGAATAATGTTCTGAATTTTGTCCCATGTAAAATACTACATGGTTCCTGTAGCTGCTATATATATCTTTGCACACTTAGCACTCTGTACTGCACAGTACAGTAGTCTACAACTGTGAATACCAAAGGATATTGTGGAGTTGAAACTTGCAAAACTGCTATCAATGTGATATTAGATTTTACATAACAATGAGTCATTGTGAACCAACCACATTGTGACATACTGTACTGTACCGTGGGTCAGGAGCATTCAAAGTGTATAATAAATAAACCCCAAAGATGTTGCACAATAGCAACATCAGGGGGGGAAGTCAGGGGTGGGGAACAAATGACCCTGGTCTTTCATGCCACCAATGGATTCAATACTGTAAAAGAATGCAAGCCCTACACTATAGTAATGTTGTACAATGTTTAAGGGCATGTTAAGATACATATATGACCTACTGTATCCAAACTGAAAGTCCCGTTCCTCAATGCTTTACAGGTACTGATGACAGATCAAATTTCACCATAAATGCTCAGCTAAGGGGAAATAGATTTTACGGTCGGATTAACATGTTTTCACTCTTTTGGATATTATCGTATGAATTGTAACAAGTTAAGCCAGAAACAAAACTACTTCTAAGTTCAGCAGCAAAATTTGCCAGACGTTTATGACAAATCGTACTGAGTCAACATACTGTAGCATACCTTTGTTTTTGCAGCATGACACTGTAACATTTGAAAGGGAAAGACGGGATTTGCAGAATACCCGCTTTTACGTATGTATCTGACATCTGAAAAATATTTTGTAGTTGAGTGAAGACCTGTTGGGAATTCACTACTGTACATCTCTCATTTGAACTAACTAGCCGTTTCTACGTTATCAATGGAATCATAAACCTGAAGACACTTGTGGTTTTATGACACCATCAGTTTGAAGTTCGTTGTTTGACCAAAGTTCGTTGTATGGTTCTCTTCCAGGCATTGGTGTAATAATTTACATGTATGGGTGAGACATTGGAATGTATATTAATTAACGGTGAAGAAATCTCAAAGCACCGAAACATTTCTGTTAAGGCGAGCATTGTCTGTGGATATGAACAAACCTTAATGCACCGAACACTTCTGTTAAGGCGAGGGTCGCTGTGGAAATGGACAAATCCCAAAGCACCAAACATTTCTGTTAAGGCAAGTGTTTTTGTGGAAGTAAACAAACCTTAAAGCACCAAACATTTTCTGTTAAGGCGAGTGTTTTTTTTCTTGGAAATATTCGATACGATGTTTACTTTATTTCATATCCAGTGCATTAAAACCCACCTCAGTGTCAAAAGGAGTATCGGAAGCACTTTGACGTCATTTTTTCTGTTCCGCAAAGTTTTATTGCTAACTTGTTACGAACAATGAGACAAATAAACTATTAAAGGGGAAGAAAAAACCCCCAAAAAACAACTGCAGTACACACTTTAGAATTTCTAGAAAACTTTCAAAGAAATAAGGGAGAAACCCCTACAAAATACGAATGTAGAAGGAACCGTAACTGACTAGCAAAATGCCGAAAGTTTGCACTAACAATGGCACTGTACATTGTATGTTAGTATTGTTATCGTTTACGTAGTAACAGTCCCACACATCCTACTAATGTCACTCACTATGGATTTATCGTACTGACAAGCTTCGATGACCTTCTTTAAACCACCTGATTGCACTTACTGAATAAGTTTTCCAAACCAGTTGTGCCAACATACTCAAAAGAAGAATGCAATTGATCAACTTTTGAAAGACACTCACCTAGATGTTTAAGTCATCTTCTGTGTTGTATTGAATATTCATGTTAACGAGTACATGCCTACAGTACATGGCTAACAAATTTGAATCGACGCTCGAGAAGCCATCGCCCAGACACTTCAAATTCGTATTGATGGCATGCAAAATTAACTATCTAGAAAAATTTGAATTGATTTTTCTTACTTTTCACATCAATATTTGAACTACATCATGATCAGTCAAGGCTAACAACAGTAATGGGATTTTAGTAATGAATAACAGGGCAAATTATCAATGGCCATCCAAGACGACCAAGTTTCTATTCAAACAAACACAATAACCTTTGGAGGTTGTTTGCATGTACCTCAAATTCAGATTTTATTGTACAACTTAATACCTACAGTACAGAAGGTCTCCAAACAGGTAACAGTGATTCACCCCAATAGTTGTTGTTCTGTTCACCGAACCGACATGTCTTGCCAACAGTGTACATACAGCAATGGTCTTTGTTATTTGCTACAATGTTTTGGACGACAAAATTTGCTTTTCAAACAACCAAAAAGTAAAGCTTGGTAGTCCGATGGACAACGACAAGAACCGTTAAAAATTTGCCATGGAATGGCATGAAGATATTTATCAAATTAAAAGTCAAATCAAATCACAAATCAAATATAACACAAAGAAAAAATCACATCAAATCAATCTTAAAAAGTCACGGGAAAACATGTCATCGGCTTTATCTCACAAGCTGACAATCCAGAAACCAAGGAAATGCTACACTGGCCCCACAAGTTACTCTGTACCATAATCATACAAGAACTTTGTAAACATCCTCCCACCAAAGCAAAGTTATAGTACAGTTTGAGGAAATATAACTTCTTAGAAGCAGTGTGTAGCATAATTTTTGTGCCCAATTTGAGGCTCGTGGGAGGGGTGGGGGAGTGCTCTAGGGGAAATAAGGAGGGGGGACACCAACACCCCTACCCTATGTGGAGTGATACTCACAATGGTGGCATCTTTTTACATTTTTTCAAACAGGCAAATTTTCCTTGAACAAACTATGAGGACCAAATGCTTTGAGCAGAAGGTATGTGAAAGGCAAAAGGAGGTGGGGGAGGGGGGTAGAGAATGATCAATGAAGGTTTTAGAAAGTACAGTAATTGGAAGAAGTGGATGTGGAAATGTTAATTGAATGTTCCTCTAGTCCAATGGGTATCCAGCTTTCAAAGTATTATATATATATTAAAGATTTATGTAACTGTATTCCGGAAATTCAATGGGTATCCAGCTTTCAAAGTATTATATATATTTTAAAGATTTATGTAACTGTATACCGGAAATCGCACAGTGGTTTGCAAGAAATCAAAACAGTATGGATTTCAATGAGCTAGTACATATCATACAATAGAACTTTGTACAATATACTTTGGATACCAGCTGAATTTGTCATCTACCATAAACCTTTTCATACCAGCCAGTTTACCAGTCCAAGAGGTCTAATTGAAGAAGTACAATACTAGAGACTAGTGTAAATTTTAAGTTATGATAAATACTGTACAGAAGAGTACTTCAGAATTATAGATCTTGGTATTTAACAAGAACAGAGATGTGACTTACTGAACATAAGGCTGTTTAATAGCTACGTATAGTCATCAAGGAAACTGTCAAAATGAAATGTACACAGCAATGCCTTCTGAGAAGAGACACGTACCAAGCCAAAGTAAAGTTATGAACACTGTAAATTTCAATACCTTTGGTGACGACAGATTACATTTAAGCCAAGATCCCAATTACCTTGACTATGACTTCTACATTACAAACAGAGATTCAATTTTCGACATTAGTAAACACACAAACCACACAAACTAGTGATACACACAAATTACAAACCACACAAATTAATGAACCACAAAAACCATTTGTAACTTCCTGATTTTAAAGTGACGGATGTAATTGTTACAGTACTGTATAACAGTCTCTATTTTCAAATTGGCCAGAAATGGGTTTACACATTTGAAAGAGCTGAATCTGAGCTTTAATTTGCCAGTACTTAATATTTAAAGGCCTATGTTGATGGGCATGGATATGGATATGGACTTTTATAATGGGTGGTCCACCTTGAGACAGATTCTGTTGCAATTATCCATAAAAATGACTAAAAAAGCTCTTTTCAGGAAATTGCTGTTTTTGTCTATAGCTTCCTATCCTCTGAAGTACCTGCCTCGCACCACCAAAGGGGTGCATACAGCACCATATACAGCACCATATACAGTACCACATACAGTACCACATACAACACCACATGTTAAGATCCATTGATTGAGAGTCTGGTGGAAACGTTCATAACCAAAATGTTTACATTTACGGTTCTGTTTACACTTGGAACAGGATCAGTTTTCAGAACAGAACAGTTTTCAGGATCAGAACAACAATACAGCCTGGAGTCTCGGCACTGCAAATCTACCTTTTAAAATAAATGGCGTACACTAATGCGAAATGTGGGGGTTGACAAATGTCGCTGATTTCAAAGAAAAACTCCTACCATAAATACATAAACAAAATTTTCTCCTTTTTAAGCAAAATGTGTTGGCGTACAGTATAAAGGCCAAGTCGTATCCATTCTCTTACGGTTCTACCGGCAGAATTTGGCGACTCTCATTCTGCTGGTACGCCTTCTTTCTTACTTATGGTTTCCACATAATACACTAAATTCTGAGCACAGTCATTTTCCAGCCAAAAGATTAAAGTTGACTCAATCCTTTTGGCTTGGCACTGTTTTCCAAATTGTGTCCTACTTTCTTGTTTCTTCTCTTTTTTTGTATCATTCAAGTACACATCCAGCAAGTAAAGTTACCATGGACTTCAGCTTTTCCAGGGTCCATGTCATTATAACTCTGTCTAAGACAAAATTGTTAATAGTGAACGATAGTTTTGACTGACTAACATCTTTGTTCATTTTCAGAAACATTTTCATAAGAAAATCTTGCAAACGATAAAGCAATTCATATCTATTCATCCATCTTGTAATCATTTGGTGATATTCCTTACCTCTTGATGTTATTAGTATATATTTAATGTATTGTTTAATCTCACCCAGGAAACATTTGATCAAATGCATCTTTAGGACAATAGTACAGAAGTTAATAAATGTACAGATGTAAGTCTTTGAAGCATAATCAGTTTAAACAAAACAAACAAACAGATGCTCATAGTGTTAATATATGCACATACAGTAGGCCTATACCTATACATACACTGTTCAACAAGAGGCTCACACACACATTTTTAAGGAATTTTCATGGAACCTGAAATAAGTTTGACCGAAGAAAGGTATCTGGATAGCTGCATCACATGGCTAGTACACTATCAAACAATACAAAAGAATTTGTGTTCATAACTTTAACCACATTATCGTAACAAAGAGGCAGGAATCACCTTTCTGTACAAAAACTACACTCCACAGAAAACCTTCATATATATTGGCAAAGGGGGATTGTGCAGATCATATTGACAAATGCAGACACAGACCTGATGTGATATAGCCTAATAGTTTCTTAAGAAGAAGTCATGAAAACACAGGGCAAACTGATAGCATTCACTGAAAGGCAATAATTCAGGTTTCTGTTTGCAAGTTCTTAAATAAATCATTACAGTATCATGCTTTGTAAGGAAATGTAGTTAACCTTGTGACTTGAGCACTCTAACCATGTGACAAGCTGATGCCAAACCTCTATCACCAAAGTGTAAGAGAGTGATAGTGTAACGGTTCATATGAAAATTACGCAACTAATCTTCACTTCCGAATGGTAGATTCAGAGGGATGAGAAAGTGGGTGGTGCCCCTGAGATTGGAAAAGAGGGTGCAGCGCTTAGTTTGTTAAAAGCTTCCACACAAAGAACTTTGAACTGTGAACAATGAGTGTGGAGTATGTTAAAATATTATCAGATGACTTGTTGCCGACTACAAGCTAATCAAAGCATTGCAAAATATCTATTGTCTGCTTGGGAACAAATCTCTGTTGTAATATGACTGTTGTTAGCAATATAGTTAGCCATCTGCAACTTTAATGAACCTTTCTGCATTGTTCCGGGTCAAAATTTCCATGCTGGTGTCACGTAATGACTGGATTGATTACCCGGGAACCTGGGGGAACTAAAAAAGCTACTACCTGGTCCAAGCTGTAACTACCCAGTCTGGAACATTGGAAAAAATCATTAACACTGGTCTTCATTTTCGGCTACATTCAAAGTAATGAAAGGCCGGAAAAAGTTCTTGTATATCCTTCAGTAACTTTATCCTTTGGTGATCTTGTCTTCTTTTATGGTGTACTTAAGTGTACAATTTGGTTGAAAATTTTAACTATATGATATTGCGGTGCCATATACGTGCCGTAACTTTCTTGTAAGAAACTTGGTCTTCCTATGTATAACTGAAGGCACGCAGATGCATACTAAATATTAGGCTTATGTATGCCCTTAGTATAGTTAGGCTTTATGCAGATTGTGTAATGAACAGGTACCTGAGGGACCCGGCTGAAATAAGCAAAGAAGTAGGCTATTCAGGGGTAAGTATTCATAAAGTTCCCATTAATAGGGTTATCCAAGTAGGCTAACATAATTAAATTAGGGCCCTGTGAGCTGTTTGCCTTTCTAGTGTGGCTTATGTTGGGTACACCTGTGGTTGTTGTAGTGACCATAATGAGCAGATAACATGAAATAATGATACCAGTGTTCAGTACATCATCTGGCAATGTTACTTTGATGATGTGCTTAAACTTCGAAACCAATTATGTCTTTATCTCTTATTCTTAATGGAAGTGCGTGGGCTAGGGGGATCCAACGTATATCCAACCCTCTCTACACTAGCTCTTCTGTAACAAAATGGAGAACATTGTACATTTGGTCTGCTTAAATTGGAAGGTCTCAAGTATTCCGCTGCGTACAGACTGTAGCCCTTCATTTACTGGCCATGCTAAGTTCGGGTAGCCTAACACAGTTTACTCTGTTCCTACACTGAAGTATTGTGCTAACCGAACCATTTTGCTTAGGCGCGAGGCTGTCTCGTTCAAGAATACACACAAGCCTAACATAAACATAGCACACACAGAAAGAAAAGATGCAGCAAACTTTCTTCCTGTGAGTTATGGAAAGGCTTTACACCAACGTATATATCAAATTTTATGAGACAAAGGTCTGTTCAGCATAAATAAATACCTTTGTAAAGCCCGGCCTGTAATTTTGGCAACTTAAATATAGGAATCGCTACGTTCTTCTTGTATGTCACATTCTTCTTCACACCCGTACGTAACATGTACAAGGACTTTCCACAGCTGATCTGCTATTGCTATGCAGTATGCGCATGAATGTACTAAACCTTTAAAAAGGTTAGTAGGAAGTGAAGAATGACGTCATGATTTCTTTTTTCTTGAAGGGCGTCTCTATATGGTACGGACGACTGAGCATAACATAAAGGCACCAACTACTGTGTGAGATTTTTGGTTGCACCTTGGAGAGAACGGACAGGGTTGAGGGGAAGGTTTGAGCGAGGGAGGGGGAGGGAGGGCAATGGGTGACTATATATGGTAGGGATAGGATGTGTGAAGTGTCGGTAGCCGCGCTATCACAACTTTGAAGGGGCAATGGTAACATTCCATATAAAGCAGGGGTGAGCAACCTACGGCCCGCGGGCCACATGCGGCCCACCAGTGATTTTGTTGCGGCCCGTGAGATGTCTCAAGAAAAAGAAAAAAAATCAACTTATTTTACATCATCACAAAAAACGAGTTAGTTTTATCGGCACTAATGATGTTGTCAGGAAGGCCCTTCTATCCCCATTAATTATCAACTGTACGGTATTGACATTATGTTTTTGTGAATACAGATTAAGTAACACACACCTATTGCTTGAAAGTCCTCGGAATCAAAATCAACAGCAGGTCGTTGGTTAGGTGCGGCCCAGTCAATTTTTCACTCCTTATATCTGGCCCATATATTCTAAAAGGTTGCCCACCCCTGGTATAAAGAGTATAAGCAAACTTGGAATCTGTATTAAAGGGTGACTAGCTTTATGAACAAAATTAATTTTGGTTTGTTACAGACGATTACTAAACACTTCTCTCAGTCCAGGCTGTACCCATATACCACATTTAATTGTTGGCACTAAAAATGAAATGTCATAACATAACTTGTCTAAAACAAGGTACGTAAAGACAGTCACGTTGGTTTGTGCACAGGGTGTGGGGGGAGGGCAATGGACCCCACCTCCAGGGGGAAATGGTTCAGTCAGGGATTTTTGTATTCTGCCAGGGAAGAATAGTACACTACTATGGGTGATCACGCCCGCCCCCCCCCCCCCTTGTATTTTAACCTAACACAAAATCTTTATTATCAGAGCCTTGCGTTTAGAGTTTGACTGATATAGACCATGTACTCATAGTCTAAATATGCCCACCGTTTGACATCTAAATTTTAAACAAAATCATGGAGGACCTCAACCTTCTACATAGGCGACAGCTTGAATGACCCCAGGGCAACAACTCTCAATTATATAATCATTTATTCGCCTCTGCCCCTCCCATAAAAGTTCAGGTCCTTCCCTTAATCAGTAAAGGTTTGATTTTGAATTTAGTATTAGTATTTATTAGCACAACCTCCCGTTTAGAGATACTTATAAAAACCTAAATGAAAGTTTAAATATGCCTCAGAATGCAACCATTTGACTTCTAAATTTCCATTTCTTGCATACATGAGAGTTGACTTCAATAAGCACATGGCAACACCCTCTCCTTTGTAAAAAAAAAATCATTCACATCTTGTCATCCCATAAATAACCAGTTCACTACCTAAATCAGTTGGGGAGTTAATTATTATTTATTTATTTACTACAATGTTGCATTTACAGCTACTAATATAGACCTAAATTTAACGTTTTAAGTTTAATTTTTCCTGTACGTTGATCCCCAGACCCCCCCCCCTCCATACATAAGGGTCGGCTACAATGACCCAAGTGCAGCCCTCTTCCTTGATAAAAATCCTTCATTCGTCTCTGGCGCCTGTCCATAAAAGTTCAGCCCCATTCGTTAATTAGTAGATGGACACATTTGAAATCCTGTGAACGGCGCCACCGAACTTAGCATAGTCAGCTTGTCCTCCTGATCCTCCTCCTCCTTTCATATCAAACAAATTGAATTACTGAAACTTTTTTGAAATGAAACGTGGTCAGTCATGTTAATGAAAACCATTCATTGTAACATAGGCGTACGGGACCATTTCAGTTTGGGGGGGCAGAACGTTTTGTGCCCGAAAGTTCCCGTGACACTATCTAAGCGGAGCGCCACCATCGGTTGGCGCGTAGCGTACAAGAAAATTTTTGGCACACAATGCCTCTCAGATTGCCGGAAACGGCACTTCTGAGGCCTTGCAAGTTGCATCTAAACATTCTTTATTTTATAATCTCACGATTTAGAAATTTACACTTCCCCAAAAATTTGGTAAATTAGAAGAAGAAACAATGGTAACATCACTTTGAAGGGGAAAAATGGGACAGTATATTTTTGAAGCTCCTATTTAGTTACCTTATTTATTATTTTAACACAGTACTCAGCTACCTCCAGAAAAACATAAATTGTTCAACAACACGTAGGCGGGATAATGTCGCTGTGTCGGGTGAGACTGCAATTTGTCTCACAAAAAAGTATAAAATATAACAAAGAATATGATAAACGTGTACTTCTAGGCTTGTAGGCACCCCCCCCCCACCATCCATGAACAAGAATACGTTTCTTATATACACTCATGTTGGGGATGTCCAGGTCAAGGGCGGCGGAAGCACTTTTAATCTTGGGGGGGGGGGCACCGACATCAAAGGGCACTTTGCAGATATTCGATTGGGCTGATGCAGCCTTATATTTAGTACCCTTTATAACTCTTATTGTATTATCTTATTTGTGTAAACACGTCACTCCATCACAACCCCCCCCCTAAAAGAAAATATGCATACTAGCACTGCAATATCCAATGCGCAAATTGGGAAACAAAGAACAAGTTTTCTTTTTAGAAAAAATGAGGTGAAATCATGCTAGTTGCTAATGTAGGAATCTTCCGAATTAGATTTTTTTTCTTATTAATATCTAAACAAATCTTTTTCATTCGAAATAGCTTTGAGTTTGACCCACAGAAATTCATTAAAAGTCACGGGCTTAGCCAGGATCTGCAAAGTTGTATGCACTACTATCTGAGCGGAGCGCCACCATTGGTTGGCGCGGAGCGTACTAGAAAATTTTTGGTTTAACAAACCCCTCAGATGGCCGGAAACGGCCCTTCCCGAGTGTTCATTCTGGTTCCCTGGCCTCTTACTAACTTGAGGCACCTCAATTTTTATGTAGAAAAAAGGCACATTTCTAACCTCAGGAAAAGTGGGGGGCACGTGCCCCCTGTGCCCCCCCGGTTCCGCCGCCCTTGGTCCAGGTATACAATTGACTAGTTAGAAAAAAATTGATCGTGCAAAAAGCGTGGTAGCCCAGATGAACTGCGCTTACGGTGGTGTTACACGGAAATATTCGGGCATCATGATGCTAAATAAAAAAAATCATGGAATTGTCGGGCAAAAATTTGAAAAAGATTCGGGCAAGCTACTGCATATTTATATATATATATATATATATATATATATTTCCAGAGGACAAGAAATTCGGGCAAAAGTCCTGAACAATTCGGGCAGCCTAAGAGGAGAAAACAAATATATATATATATATATATATATATATATTTTTTTTTTTTCTCCTCTTAGGCTGCCCGAATTTTTCAGGACTTTTGCCCGAATTTCTCGTCCTCTGGAAATTTGGGGGGGGGCAGTCTGCCCCCCCTGCCCCCCCGCCTCGTACGCCTATGCATTGTAACAGAATTGCAGTATATCGAATTGCATCGTGATGTTAATCAAATTAACTAACTTGAAAAACTGAATTGTTAAACTTGATTCATTCTGTAATTTCTAACACCCAAATCTAGAAAAGTACAAAGAATAAGTGACCCATTAGAGAAAAAGATGCGTAGAGATAACTAGAAGTTGCTTAGGGGAATTCTTTTGTTGCGGTGTGTGCTCCAAACGGAAGCTTCGTATTTCCTTTTATAAATACCGCCACCAATTAAGCAACCTCAGCTATATGACTTTGCCTCGGTCAGAGCCTTATATATAGCTCCAGGGACGTAGCCAGGGAGGAGCAGTGGGGAAGATCCCCTCCCCTCCCTCCCCACCCCACCCCTTGCCAAATTGAAGTAAAAGTAGGAAATATCATTGAAGCCCTCTTTTCAGGTTGAAGGAAGCTAAGAGACCCTTCTCAATCTTTCCCCTGAAAGTTCCATCCGCTACGTAATACAATACTCTTATTATTGTTTATTTCCTGCAACGTGGGATGCATTTTTGGGCAAAAAAAAATAATACCAATGGTCGAGACTAAAACACCAATTATACGGTACCTTCGTCGCCCCTCGAGCTACAATTTAGGAATAAAAGGAAGAGATATTTGAAGTTCACCTTATACCAATGTTCATTAAAATTGCAAGAGTAAACGTGAAAATGTTCCACGGTAAGCATTGCTTGCCATGTCTACATTCACATAATTAGATTCTACAAAATATATACTAGCTGTTACAAAGTCGTTATCCGATATGTTTGGTAATTTCCTCGTGCATCAGAGACCCAGATACATGTTTGAGGGATGTGGGATGAAAAGGGTGGGGATGGGGAGGTCAGGGGTCAGACCAATGTCTTAGTGGTGTTGAATTTCTACCTGTGGTGGCACATAACCCGGTGCCATGAAATCATTGCTGTGAAAATCATTGCCTTCCCAGTGTTTTGGGCCCGGAGCATGACAGAGGATGCCAGAGAAGGTTGAGAGGAGAGGTAGGGGTGGAGACGTGGGGATGAAGAGGGGATTAGGGGACTGGAACGGAATGGATAAGAGGGCAGGGGGACGTT
This sequence comes from Apostichopus japonicus, assembly GCF_037975245.1. NCBI lineage: Eukaryota > Metazoa > Echinodermata > Holothuroidea > Aspidochirotida > Stichopodidae > Apostichopus > Apostichopus japonicus. The sequence goes on from NC_092579.1 coordinate 21,392,206, forward strand.
TGATAATGTGTATACAATAGATGGCTGTATGCCGGACATGAGACTGATTCAGAAGGTTCGTGTAAACCATAGAATCCTAGAATAATCTGGTCTATAGAGTACACATTTGCACGATGAACCACAAAGAAGATAATACAAGTGCTAGGAGGGTCCCAATGGGTCACATGATCCGCGATGGACAAGCGCAATGTGTCTTTGTGCTAATCTACATTGCACCACCATTTTAATAAGCTTCATTGGGCCAATGCATTTTCAAGTAGAGGATGAAGATATCTGCGCAAAAAGGAAGGGAACAAGCCTTTCACTGCATGTAGGCCCTATATACACACTTAAACCTTCCAGCATTGAAACTTAGCTGGTGGTCTTAAGTACATCGAATTATTCAAAGCAATTTCATTGAGCTGGACATAATCCAGGGTGGGAAGGATTGGTTGAGGAGGAGGTGGGAAGGTTATTTTTTTTTTCATTTTGGCTAGATTAATATATAATCATGAACTACTGAACACAGGACTAGACTAGTCAAGGTATACAACAAGGGCAAACTAAGGAGGGTATGAATCTCAAAGTTTCCTTACCCAAATTACCCTACCCCACGCCCCCCCCCCCCACTTCCAGCTTAAGGTACTCTTCACCAAGTGACAATACTAATTGTTTATTGTAACAAATCAAAATCATTATTTCTAGCATTGCTCTTTTGTATCTCTTGGATGATATTCCCATTATGTAAGGGAGTGGGGGTGGGTGGGGGAGGGTGAAGAAAAGGGGGAGGGGTGGGATCGAGAGAGTGGTAAAAGGAGGGACAGTGGAGGATGGAAGTGGGCTTCATTTTTCGCTGAGGTCAGGTCAATCCCCTCTACAACACAGAGATATGTTCAGATCTCTTCCAGCAAATGACACCTCTTTTCCCACCCACCTCCACCCACTCTCCCCCATTGCCATTGACCCACTTCCATACTTGCCAAACTCACCAAGTCTTAACATAAATTCACCTCTGTCAATTAGAAAGCAGACACACACACACACACACACACAAAAGAATACAGTGAAACAAGTGACTTTTCAGTTTTTGTTATTGTATTTCCTGATTTAAGCATCTACACGGTCCGAAACAAAAGCGTTAACTTTACAAATTAGAAATATGTAAAGGGAAATAAATCCAGTTATGTACACTAAATAAACAAAAGTTGAGTTGGCCAACAAAAGGACAAAAAAATAATAATCATAATCATAATTATAATAATAATAACAAGCATAAACCACTGCAAAGAGATGACAGTCAATATCATACTTTTTGTTTTTTTTTCTCAAAATATTTCATATTTTAACTCCAGACAGTATATTTTCAAACATGTCAGCTTTTCAGCCACACAAAGTCTTGCAAAGAAAAAAATATTTTATCCTCCCAAAATTCACCGAACCCCCCCCCCCACCCCCCAGAAAAAAAAAAACGATACTTTGTCTCTTAATTCTGACCAAACAACATTAAAAATAACAAAAACCAATTGGATTGATGTTTTTCATGCAATTGCATCCACGTAGCATAACAACTTTATGCAAATTACGACTGTGTTTTTTTGTTGCAACTTTAATGTGTTATTGCAATCGTCCACAGAAAAAAGAAAGAAAAAAAAGTAAGAAATAACTCAACTAAAGGTCAAAGGTCAGTTCGAAAGAATTTTCTCTAATGATAAACAGAACCAACATTTTTATAAAGCTTTTATATATATATCGGGCCTTTAACAATCCCCCAAAAGAAGAAGTTGGGGTGGAGGGGGAGGGGGGAGGTTGGGGGGAATAATAAAAGTCTTTCTTTAACTCTTCATTTATTCATTTGTCTCGGAGATGAATTGGAGTCTTCCATAAATATGAGTATTTCAACTCTTTTAATATTTTATATATTGACGGGATACTTAAATTGATATAACTTTACCCATTCTGGCACCAAGCTATCGGTATTTTCCATATTTAGTTATAGTTATAAATAAACAAGTAGAACAAACTTTTACCGGAAAAATGAACTTTTTCTAAAATTTTTATGCCATGTTGGGTTTGGGACTTACCTCTCACAGGCAGACGATATTTACCAAAAAAATGATAATTTCTTCATCTGTTTTCACCGCAGGACTTAAAACATATATGTCCGAATCAGGACCAGAGATTAGCATATATCTTGTTATATCATTTTGGACACACAAGCACCCATTATTTTACCTGCCTTTCAAATGAACCTACAGTGACGCATATCCTGATTTACTTCCTAAAACACACCACAAGTCAACAAGATCACATAATGGTTTCAATGATAAATTTGTCTGTGGCAAGACTTAACAAACAAATTCTTTCAACCTTACCGAGTTTCATAACCTTTGCATGAATAGATGGATCCTTTGAGCTTAGAAGATTCCAGGATATGGAAGGAAATTTAAAGGGGTTAACTACACCAAAATGAACCAGTCTACGTGTAAATGTATTTCTGTCTTTCAAAAATTGATAAGAGAAAAACAATTCTCCAAAGTATGTTTAATAATTACACCTTGCAGTAATTGAGTAAGACAATTTCTATGTCAAACAACTATACACAGGACATACATTAATATACTACTGTATGGAAATTGTTATCTGTAAAGACGGACAGATTGACCAAAATATAAATGCACTGCTACAGGAGTACAAAATAGAGAGAGAGAGAGGGAAATGAAAATACGTATGTAACAATTGTGCATAGACAGACTACAATATATCGTGAGGTTTTTTTTCCCTGATGGTAACCAGCTTAAAAGTGCATTACAGATAGTTAACCTTGCCTTTCACCGATGCATGCATACATCCTAACACACTATTTAGAGAAGTAGGATAGGTGTGTTTACAAAACGTCACCAGAATATGCACAAATGGTCAGCTCTAGAAATAGTTATCAGGTAATCCCCTGATCGAACAGCGAGCGCTCTGATTCAAGTTTCTTAGCCATTCCTCTTAGGTTTTCTTTGAATTGTTAACATAATGACAGATAAATAAAACAATCAAAAATATCTTCGAAATTAACACAAAAAATGATGTTAAACTGAAAATTCTTAAGATGTGGTACCAAGAGCTCCACCCTCCCCCTGCCACTTATTTGAAAAATTTTCTTTAGTTTCCAAAAATGCATGAGTCAGATTAAGAGCAGTATTTGCTGTAGTCTATATTACCTACTGAATATTCAACAGTTTTTAAGTTGCATTATTTCCAAAGTTTGTAAAGAATTAATAGCAATTATCTTCATATGTAATCTTTTACATTGCAATAATATTGTATAGACTAAATCTGCTGAAACAATGTTTACCAAATACGAGAAAACTTGCTGTCTTTTTCTTCCCTTTCCCTACTGGTTCAATAATATCACTTTATCCAAATCATCCCATGGTGTCAAGGAAGAACCTGTTTTCTTCTCAAGTATCATTTTTCATTCAAGTTCATTCTAATTGGATATAACCAGATTGGAAGTTATTCATTTTTTATTATTATCAATGAGCAGACAATGAGAGAGATGACAGAATCTGTAATGGCAAAATAAACCTTACCCTCACCCTCACCCTCAAGAAATTGTGAATTACCTAAGCAAATTGGGAAATATATCTGCTATTCTGGCCATCGATTCCATTTATTAGTATTATTATTTTTTTATTTTGAGTCTTTTTATGGACTAGCAAAGCTTTGCTTAGGTATCACAGAGAAATGCTCCGTAGAGACTACTTGAATGAAACTTATTAAAGAAATAAACACAATAACATGCAGAACAGTAACACAATCTTATAAAATGTGAATTTTCTGTTCTTTGTTTTGTTTTTGCTTGTTACCGTAGGTGAAATGAGATGTTAATTAATGGAAGTCCCACAAAAGTTTTGCATAGAATGTGTGTCCAAATGTTGAATGTGTACCACCTAAAATACCAAAGATAGAAATGTAAAAATAATGGACAAAATGAACCCTAAAAATAAAAATAATAATAAAAAATAAAAAAGAGAAGAAAAAGGATGAATATATCCTTCCATTGCACAAAACAGGGAAACAAAAGTATGAGGGGAGGGTATGGGAGGAGAGGGGGGGGGGGCTGAGGGTAGAGCGAGAGAGCTACTTATCAATAAATCATACTTACTAAATTCACAATAGCTTTATTCTATATACATTAGTAGATTTATCTCAATTTTCTTTAGCTTTGAATGACAAGAAATTTAAACAATGATCATAATATTTGTCATAATAATAATAAGAATAATAAATTATTTTGTGGTTCATTTTAATTAAGAGCTCTCACGGTCGGCTGATTAAAGATGTGAGACGTAATTGTAAGCTTAAGACTATGTGCAAAGATTATTGCATTATTGATGTGATTAAGGCAACAATGCTTGAAAAGTAAAAAAAATCAGCTGGGATAGTTTGTACATGAGGGGTCATCCGCTACAAAGATCCCATCGGTCAAACAATTTGACCCAACACTGCATTAAGAAACAAAGCACTGGTGCAGTTTGAACAATGTGAGAATAATCTGTAGAGCTGCAGAACTGCACTCAGGACTGTGCACGGTACAACCGCAGACTGACCTGCAGACTGTGTAGCCAGTCACAGTCCAGTAGACTGTACAGGAGCACTCAGACATGTGCATTGTACAGCTGCATACCGACCTGCAGACTGTGTAGCCAAGCAGTAGATTGCACAACTGAAAACCACACGTGAGCATGACTATACAGTACACAGGGACTTCTACAGTGTACAGCAGCACCCAGACCTGTGCACTGTACAGATGTATACTGATTGACTTGCAGATTGTGCAGTCCAACCACAGGTCCGTACATTGTACAGGATGCACATACCACTGCATTGCACAGAGTTGTTCAGACTACATTTCACGGATCAGTCACTGTGCTGAATGAAATTATAGGAAACATAGGATTACAGAAAATAAATTCCAAACCTGCATTGATGGATTGTCTAAACCGATCAACCAAATCAACCAAACTGTACCAGGTTTGTTATACAGAGTTCAAGAAGTGGGCAAAAATATTTGTAAAAATATGTCTATTCTTTTCTTAGGGAATAATTTTTGTGAAACAAAAATGGTTCTTCTAAAAAATAATACAGTCATACCCACCACCACCACACCACATACTGAGACAAACTGTATCACTTATCATTTATAAAATAAAAATATGAAAAAAAATAATTTTAGTCTTTGAGACCCTCTTCAATTTTACTTTACATAATTGTACAATAATATATCAAGATTAATCGTTTATAATGAGAGGAGCAATCATGGGGTTGACAGATACCTCATCAATTGAGTAATATGAGAAATCAAAATACACCTTTAAATCTAGCTCTAGGATCAAACCACTCCATCACCAACGTCTCAATCATTGTCTATTTGTCTGTTAATCTGTCTTTCTGTCTGTCTGTCTGTCTGTCAGTGTTCGTATGTCAGGAAGTGCTGGTCAGATTTGATCTGTCAATAATTCATATCAATGATCATCTTAAATAACATGATCAATTTTTAGTTTTAACTCTCTTGCCTCGTACCAAATAAAATATTTGTTATCAGTCATGAAACCTCATTCCAAACCTCACACCAAAAAATATTTAATATACAAAAAGATACCACGAAAAAGCTCTCTGAAAAGTGTTGTAGGTAAAAGAGTTAGCAATTGAAAAACTTTGCTGCAGTGATGTTACCTTTAAATTAATCGCCACATTTTTTTCCAATTATGCGGGAAAAAAATCTTCGTAGAGTCGTGATCCCTTTTATTTTCAAGATACTGACAAATTTGTTGATGACAACTTTAGTATCTGTTTTTCCCCAAGAGTTCAGTTTAACCAAACACTTCCCAAGTGGTCATCATGATCACTTCATACACCCCATTGGTTTATATTGGTGTGCCATTATTACTACAGCAAAATTCATTATGTCACAAAGCCCATGCAAGGTCGTCAATTGAACAAACTGGCGGGTGATATACGCACTGTGCCCCGGTTAACAAACTAGCCGCCTTTCGTCTGCCACCACAGAGTTGGATGTAAGATGAAACAGACTGACCATAAAAATTAATGCAGTGACTCTAAGACACTGTTGGGAAGATCCCTTTGGTCACTGCCTGAGGTGGATCCAACTCATAGCAACACCCGGACCCTAAAAACTTCTTCTGTTGCCACATGTTACTTTCTCTGGACCACTATATACCCTGCCAAATAACTGTCAGAATTACACTGCAAATGTATCATATTGTATTGTGCAGTTTAAGAAACAATTACTGTGTTCCGACCAATACAAACACCACCTCAAAACTAACTTCTTCTCGTCTCGTCTTCCCGATCAAACAACCCATTGTGAGGAATTGATTTTGTACCAATTTCAAATGAATTTTTTCTGATTTTTTTTAGTCTCTCCCCCCTTTTTGCATTTTATTTCATACTGACCTTTCTTTCTACTGAATACTCCTAAATGATGGAATTACCGGGTGCAAATTTTTGTCACTTGAATTGCGATCGATACCATCATCTTAGACCCGATTCTGGACGTAAGAGCCGTCCAAGTCGCTAGAGAAGATCACTGAGTTATCTGCCAATACATGACCAAATGCCCGTTTGATATATATATCGCTAGATTTAAAGGCTAGACTTAATGACACTGAAGATAATAATACTAATACAAATCAAAGTCCATCTCTACTACACCCTTAAGGTGTCTCCTGTGAGATGGTGAAAGTCACTTCCAACACTGCAAAACTGCACTTGCAATAGAAACTATTTTGGTGATTTCCTTTCCTTTCTTCTTCCAAATCTATCTCACCCATTTTACTTACTTAGCTTTTGAGAAGAAATATCTTGTGCATTTGCCTTCATTGCACGTTTCGACACCGGTTTGACGCCCATGGCACAGACTTCCGGGATGACACACCATCGTGGTCTGATCAATCGGTGACCTGTATGTTATCCCAGACGTCTCCGTCTAGCTGATGAAATTCTGCCGCGGAGTTAATATCCGTCAGGTCAGATAGGTTCAGAGGGAACGGATCCTTCGCGAAGGACCCCGGCACGGAGCCGTCCTGGCCGTGGCCCATGTTGTGGCCGCCTGTCGAGGAGGACGTTGACGGCAACACCAGGTCCAACCAGTTGAGTTCGTTATCCACGGAGAGCGCCCCGGGGAAGGCGTTCTCCGCGGGGGATCCGCTCTCCAGTGTCAGCGAGAGCAGGTTGTTTTCGGGATCGGTGCTATCGATTTGCATGGATGGAATGGAATACCTGTTCTTGGCTTTGTGATCGGACATGACATGGGTGAAAACAGAGAGGTCGGACGTGTCCACATCCATGGGGCCAGGACTGGCCGAGAGGTCGGGCAGTGACCTCTGGATCGAAGCGGTACTGGCAGTGCTGAATGCCGCCGAAGATGTAATGGAAGATGGAGATTTGATCGCCGAAGAAGTCTGTACCATATGCCCAGTATCCTTCTGGTTACCACTGGAGGTAGCGGCAGGGTCTACCAAAAAAAAAAAAAAATAAAGTCAGTAAGAAAGATGCAAAAACAGTCAGAGGTTACTCCTATGAGATGCAATTAACATGACCAATAGGAAACTGTAATCCTTCATCGTATCTTTATTAAGTGTGATGGACTGAACATATGTGAATTTTATATTAAATGTGAATATTATTCAATGTCAACAACACCACTGGATGTGGATGATGTCACTCGATGTGAGTGTCACTCAGACAAGATACTCCTATTTGTGGATGATGTCACTCGATGCTAGTGTCACTCAGTCAAGATGTCACTCAGTCACTCGATGCTAGTGTCACTCAGTCAATATACTCCTATTTGTGGATGATATCACTCGATGCAAGTGTCACTTAGTCAAGATACTCCTATATATGGATGATATCACTCGATGCAAGTGTCACTCAGTCAAGATACTCCTATTTGTGGATGATGTCTCTCGATGTGAGTGTCACTCAGTCAAGATATTCCTATTTGTGGATGATATCACTCCATGCTAGTGTCACTCAGTCAAGATACTCCTATTTGTGGATGATATCACTCGATGCTAGTGTCACTCAGTCAAGATACTCCCATTTGTGGATGATGTCGCTCGATGTGAGAGTTTCTGAATTTGACTTTCATTCAACATGAACTCCACTTTAAATGGTTTTGTTTAGTCTAGTGACTTAGTGGAGCCAAGAAACACACAAACATCTCTTTTATCTATTCTTTATACCAGACTGTTACCTAATGATGACTGCTATGTATGAAATAGTGATATATATGTTTTTTTTTGCATCCTTATGTGTCATTTTAAAATTTGGCAGTGTGTGCTGGTAGTAACTACAATTGAGTGTTACTCCTTCTTCTTGAAGAAAAATTGGGGAAAAAGATATTTGGGAAACAATGACTTACATCCATGTCCGACAAGTACTTCAAACAGGTCGTCAAAGGATAGGTTGTTAACTGGTGACCGACTAGTGTTATCCATAGATGTCTGCGGATGAGCGGGAGGTGGACTGCCCATCATCTGAACCTGGAGATGAAGGCGGAAAAAATGTTGCTATTTGAGGAAACAGTTAATACCAAACAAACATTACATTAAAGACAACAAAGTAATTCAAGAATAGGTTTGTATAATCTTTCTTTCATCTTCCAAACAAGACAATAGCCTTATGTTTTCCACTGCAGATAAACTCAAATTGTTTTCTAAGGCTAATACTTAAAAAAAAATGCCAAGAATCTGAAGGACCCTACAGCCAATAAGAAGTATATTATCAACTCACAGCCCAAATAGCATGATACCATATAGCAGCTCTACAGTTTGAAAAATGGTCACATATGTTGAAGCTATTCCACCATATGTACCCGCATAACATCGTTAATCACAAAACCATAAAAAAACAGTCATAAAGGAACGTACCAACTAAGACATAGCACACTGACATTTGGAGGCATACACGCTTTAACTTTACGATGCCTTCCCCCCCCCAAACAAGGATCTCACCAAAGATTTGTCCTCCTACTATCCTACTACACAATATCGACTCACCTTACGCTCAATGGTTTGTCGAACGGCCTCTTCGTAGTTTGGTGGAGGAGCTATGAAATTTGGATTGGTGATGCTCCTAGCCAGTCCCGAGCCGAGTTCTAAGATGGCTTCCTCTGTCGGGCTGCTGGGCATGGATGCTGACTTTGGCGTGATGATGCCGTTGGCGGAGTGAACGGCACGGAGGTTGGTCTGACCTTTGGTGAACTGGAAAGGTTGCCCATTAGCTGGAGGCGATGCAAAGCTGAAGACCTTAGGATGTTGATTGATCGTGTGAGCAAAGTCCTGCCCTTGGAAAGAATTAGCTTTCGGATGCGGCGGCGATGACAGCTTCAGGTCCGGAAAGAACTGCTGATAGTCGCCCGACTCTGGCGGCGAGGTGTGCATCCTACTGGTCATCGTGGAAGTCTGTGCGGGTGGTGGTGGCGGGGGAGGAGGGGGCGGTGGGTTATACATTCCGTTACTCACGTACTGTTGCTGTATTAGCTGCATCTGTGATAACTCTAAGGCACGCTGTAACTCTTCTATCTTCTGCTGTTGCTGCTTCAACAACTGCGAGCTGGCTTGGACGTCGTGCCCACAGTAGTCGGACAGATCCACCATGTCCATGGCCGTGTTGCTGCCCTCGCCAACGGTGCTGGCAACCGAGGGTGGGGGCGATCTGAGATGGAGGGAGCCGGCGGAAGCCGGAGGGCTCATGGTCATCTCCTCCACTCTCTTCTGTTCCTGCGAGTGGGCGAGGTTCTGGAAAGTAACGGACGATGGATTGCTGACTGGGCTGGAAATGGATGGTGTTTTTATGGGTTGGAATGTCGGGGACTCAAACTGGGGGCTACTGGGGGACATTGGCTCTGCCTTTGCATCGAGGGGTGACACAGGCGGTGAGGTCAAAGACTGTCTATTGCTATTACAATCACTCAGGGAATCGATATGCACATCCGTGGAACTGGTAACCTTTGTGACACTGGACATCACGTCCGGGCTACCGGCTATGGACCCCGCCTGGGCCGTTAGTTCAGCTGTTCTTAGCCTCTGCACGAGCTGTGGCTTTGTGCCCGACACGTGCAGCCCTCTGTTTTTCAATTCCGCTTTCAACTCCGATACTTTCATATCCTCTATGTGAGCCAGGGAGAATGTTTTTGTAGCAGTGGTGCTGGTCGCAGTGGTGGTAGCTGTACTGCTGTTGGTGCTACTACTACTCGTGGTAATAATATTACTATTACTACTACTGCTGCTGTTGTTATTACTGGTGGTAATCTTAACATCAGACTGGGATGGAGAGGCGGACGCAGACAGAGTCTGCTGCACTGTGGGAGAAGGCAGTTTGGTAGTACTAGGGTTAGAAACGGTCACAGAAGCGGACGAGGAGGAGGAGTTGGAGGAGCAAGAAGTGGCTAAGTTTGACTGTTCCGTAGGCACGACCCGTTGCTGCTGTTGCAAGAGTTGTAATTGCAAGTATAGCTGTTGTTGCATCAAAAGGAGATTGTAAGGGTTCCCCAACTGGGGCTGACTCCCGGCTTTGCTTCCCTGTTCATTGGGAGGTTTGTACTCGTGAAACTTAATCTCCTTGGGTTTAGATCTCTTGGCTTGTTTCTTTCGCTGATTCCGACTAGAACTGGAGGAGGAGTTCTTACAAGAGGAAGAAGAGCTGGTCAGCACCGAGAACGGGGAGCTTCCCGTACCGGGGGGACTCGTGACCCCCTGCTCCTGCTTGATGGTCAGACCGGGCACAGTTGAGCTGATCATCTTATGCGGGCTGGTCTGAGCGTTAGCGATGGGCTTCATCTTATCGCTAAAGAACAATGTATCAGAAGGTGAAGGAATGCTGTTGACGCTAGATGGTTGAGTGTCGGAGGTGGAAGTGTCCGGTTGTGGCGGTGACAGAGCCTCGTCGCTACCGTCTGTGGTATCGTAGAAGGTGAACGGTGATTCGGGATCACTTCCTGACGTCTTGAAGAACCGCAAGGAACCATCTGCGGGAATAGAGAAGAAAATTATGTTGTCAAAACCGGAAAAAAACAAAACAAGCGTTTCATAACCGAGCGATGGTTACCGAGGAACAGACTAAGAGTTGATCGATTGGAGCAAAGAAAATTTGGTCACAACAGGTTACAGGAATATAACCAGTGAACCTCAGATCTTTAGGACCATAGGATTTGTAATCTGTGGTCATGGTTTGAATCCGGTTCTAGCCAAGAATGTCCTAGCTGGTTTTTTTCAGATTTGTATACAATTTCTGAGTCACTCATTTACTTATAACATTAAACAGTGTTGCCACTATCCTTCAAGCTGCATATTCATCATCCTGGCGGTAAGACATTTTTCTGTGTATTTTTAACGGTAATTTTTTTCGGGTATGTACCTGATGATACAATTCTGGTACTTTTGTCCACCATAAGTTCACCCGAATATAGTTACGTTATGTTAAATCTTCAAAAGATTGCAAAAGACATTCAGCGAGCACACTGGATTAATTTTGTGGGACACAAAAAAAAAATTTGCAGACAGATTATAAGGTTAATAACTGAAAATTTACAACTCATAGTTCATCTTAGAGCTGTACCCACGTGTTTCATGTAAATGTTACGTGACTTAATCACACAAGCGTTAGAGACCAAAATGTAAAACTAGAAAAGACTAAACACTGGGGCTCCTCTGTTGACATGAACTGTCAAACATATCTCTATTGTCGTTCCTTTCTTTGAAATGTGACTGACCTTTTACATACTGCTCTACTTCAGTCTCCGGTTTTAGAATGTTACCCTCGATGAGCTCCAGGGGGCCTGGTCTATTTTTGATCTTGATGTCCAAGTCTTGCTCCAGTCGAGCTCGCTTCAGCATCTGTTGCCTTGCATTCACAATCGGGTCCAGATTGGTGTCTGCACGATGGTAAAAGATGAAAAACGTAATACATGAATGAGCAGTTACGTACACGGAGAGAGACATCAACTGGTAGAGTCTTAAACCACTAATTATAAAAACCAATGGAATCGCCTGGAATATTGATTACGTTTAAAGGTAGGATTTATCATTTTAGATTGTCCAGAAAGTACTTTGTAATCAAGTATTTTACAGCAATTTTATTTTTTTTTGGGGGGGGGGGGTTGCTTGAACAAGTTTGCTATAAATCGACTGGAACAAGATGAATTTTTTGATTCATGAAAATAAAGGTTTATATCCATTTTATTCTTGACACCAAATGAATGAACATACAATCAATGATGCCATTAAGCATGGCAAACTAGTTCACCAAACCAGTGTTTTTTTTTTATATTATTGTACAGTACATATATATAAAGGGCACTTAAAAGCAATAAATTTGGAAAAATTAGGTACTTCTTTTTTTCATTAATTACATTATCCATCTAACAACCAGCACTTTTGATGGGCAAAAACTCAATCAACAAAAAACGGCTTTTACTATATTGCTGTGTGCTTCTGTCAAATAATTATGAAGCCTTTCCTTCAGAGAAACAAAAGTTACCTGTCCGTCATCCACATCAATTTTGTCAATCTCGACTTTTAATTTAGAGTTATTCTCTCCCCCTCAATTTTTTCGCCCCCACTTCATCTAAAAAGGTTCTATGTAAACCAAATGGATAAAGACTGAGATATTTGAAATACCTTCAAGAATGTGATGGTGAACCAACTGAGCTTTATCTGGCCTCATCCTCATCTTCTTCTGAAGATGGTCTCCGACCTGAAACAAACAAAGTTATCTCACTGTTAATGGGCTCTGCTATCATTAATGCCAGATATTTCAATAGCAAAATTCTTGACTGATGACAGAAAAAAAAAAAAAAAAAAAAAAAAAAACCTCTGGCGGTACACAATGAGAGAAGCAGACTGACAAAAAGAATTTTTGAACTTGGTAATTGAATTTTTTTTTTATTATTCTGTTTCAATCGTTGCTTGACATTTAGAGAACCTTCTCGGGTACAGGACAATGTAAAAATGGGAAGATGAAATCAATGTTGCTGTTACCAAGGAGGAAGAGGCAAATATTGTTCATAAAGGAATGTCAAAGGATATAAATTTCAGAGAAATTATCTTCTGATGAAGGGACACACGTATAAAGCAAATATCTACGAGGATTTTGTGCAGTCGATGCAAGAAGTCTTCTCCCAATTATTTCATGAGGACTGACATCCCCCCCCCCCCAATCCTCATCCTTTTTGTTTTCTTACTCTGAATTCAGTCACTAATTCTTTCCAGGATGAAATGACAAATATTTGATACATCGAGCCCCAAACTGCACCAGTCTCTTCCCTCTATCCGAAAATAACCGTTTCAAATTACTTGACTATTTGAGATAACGATATTATTTTTTTTTAACGACTTTAATATTTTAGACCCAAGTTGACAGAACAGCTGCAAATTCTTGGACCGACCGATGTTAAGTCCTTGGTTTTAACAGACTCCCGAACCCACAACTGTGTCAAATATGGAACCTGAGACCATCCGCACGGTGATTCCGTATGAAGGATGTTTTCAAATTGCATGGTTTATCCCGGGCGGCATCGGTCAACTATTTTAGCACAGTCACAAAAATAGCAATTAGTTTGATAATGATCATATCATTTGTTGAGGTACTTCAAACCTACACACAACTACTGGTGCATGTGGATGATAGACCCCACCCCCTACCCGTCCACCTAAACAACAAAATAAACAAAACGAAAACAACACCAACAACATTAATACCAAAATGCAAAAATGATAGTCATCAGACAAAGAAACTTGTCTCTTTATAAGAAAATAGTTAAAACAAGATTTAGGGCCAGATTGATCTATACCTTAAAACAAGAATTAACTTGAAAGGCCTCTACTGGTCAAGGGATGAATTGAAAAGGAGGGACAATAAATTCAACATTAAAAGCAACTTATTGTGTGAGGTTGAAGGGGGGGGGGGAAGGGAGGAGATCTCTTGGGCACATTCACCAAAGAGTCCACAAAAAGATAAATTGGTGAAGGCTTTTTTCCTGGTCAAAGATTTAGTTCAAAGAGAGGACCAATATATCTAAGTTAAGCAGGCAATTCTTCAGAGAGTTGAACAGCAACAGTAGATTACAGTTCTGCTTTACCATACACAAAAGATGGCATTTAGTGAGATCTCCCAATAAATAAATCCCAGGGCACACAAAACAGCATGATTTAATATATGCAAGGCATTTTATATCTCTACCTAGTATTAAATCATGGGTTTCTGTTAGAAGAAGGCACGTGGGCGTTTCCGACGATAACACTTTTAACCGACTAGTGCGGGTTTATTGGCTTGCCTCAGCTAACGAGCAGTTTGCAGCTGTTCATATTTCCCCTCCTACGCACTAAACGATCTTCATCGACATGACACCCTTAAGTCAACCCTAGAGGGCCCCCCACACTAACCATCATCGACTAATCAAGGGAAACACGTTTCGGTCAGCATATGCAAACATTTACTCAGTGGCGAATAGTAAATTTAAGGTCATCGAAAACATCGCCGATTCAGTCGGCAATATCATTTATCGTTTACTCCAGATTAGCAGTACTTATTTTTTGTTTTTGAAAACCTGCAAGATATGAGTTAAAGATAATAATTTGGCCGTGGTGATAAAAAGGATACTAACTAAAGGCATTTCTACCTTTCTTTTTAAAAAAAAAAAGAGTCTTTTGGCAAGTTTATAACCAACCAATCAAAACAATTTCAAACTGACAGAGATAACCAATTATAGAATGTATCCTATAGAGTTCAACTTTACACAGGATCTACACTCTAGTAGCATTTCATTGTGACCTACTTTTCTTTACTAAACGGATGAATTAAGTCTGTAGCCTTAACATCCTTAGCAACCCATAGTTTACTTCTTTGACCTAGAATACATTTGAGATTATATGAACTACCAAAGAGCAAAGGTAACATGGGAGGATGGGAGGAGGGGGTGGGAGTTCGAAGGAAAAGACAGAATGGGTAAGGAGGGATAAAATTTATCTCCAGTACACATCTATTGATACACAGACCCTTTATAAATGGAATGTTCTTTGTATAACATCATAAGGACAGCCAATGGAACTTACATTATTTTAGGTTAGAAATGTTGTAATCAGCATACATACTGATGTCTTTCACCATTTCCTATCAATAATAAACCATAATGTTATATGCAAATTAGGCCAACTGTACACATATACATCGGCTATGAAAGGTCTGTGCAGCAGGTTTAAGGCTAGGATTTAAAAAATTGCTTTGAAATTATTAATACACTAACTTCAGGTTATCAGTATCTGTTGTATACAAAATTAACACTAATGCAACAGCAACAGTCAGACCCAGAGATATATGCATATTTTGTAAGAATCCCCCCTCACCCCAGTATACTTGACCTGTTTGTTAGAAATATATGTAGTTAACCTACATTATTTTATTGGACACTCACTTTGGTATTGCCAGTATTTTCAGATGACTAAACCAACCATATCGTATCTACAACTAGATTTACTGAAGAGGGAAAACCATAAGAGTTGGGCTTTATTTCTTGCTCTCGTTAAAATTCATGAGGAATCCAAAGTCCCTGTGGAACCTGGAACAAACCAACCGGCAGATCGGCAGCACCAATAAACAATTGTTTTCATTTACACTTATCACTCTTTTGCTCTCATCCTTAAAAACGGAATATACACGGAATTCTTTGATCTTGTAGCTAATAACAACTTGATTTGATATTCCGCTTAAATTGGAGACAAAGTAATCTTTAAAAACTTCAAATCACAATCCGTAACCTTTGTTTAAGACACTTTCTCCCGCCCTGGGGAAATCAATTTTCAGATTTTTTTCCCCCCTTTCCTACTGATGGTACATTTATACCTGTCCAATGGGCTCACACCTGAGACACGACCCTAATTAATTCTGTGCCCAAAGATTTCCACCCCAAACCAAGGATGAAAGTCACTGAATGTCAGAGGCTGTCTTCTTTGTGGGTATTTTATTGGAGGTGAGATTATTTTGATAGCTTAGTGATGTGAGGGGACCCCAGAGGGGTTATGGCAAAATTGAACCAAGGCTTAAAGGGGGGCGTTGCTTCTGGGTTTCCCAAATCGAAACAAGTCTTGAATAGCTTTTCCCTGGAGTCAAGAACAGAAGAGCGAGACCTAGACTACGTTTTGCCACTTCTGAAATTGATATTTTCGACATCCCCTCCCTCCCCCTCCCCCATCATTGCAAAATCACTGCAAATGGTCCGAAGATTACCTAAAGCTGAGCTAACATTTCAAATGATTTTCAATTCACAATGACTGATTTTGCAAGACATGAGCAGCTCAAACTATGTTCAGTTTCGTGGGTCATTAATGATCTATCTGTTAACAAATTTTTCCTTTTTGTCTTCGGGTGTCATTATCTGTAACCTCCATTTACCTGCGAAGCCAGTTGTTATGAAATTTACCACTTTCATGTTTCCTTACCCCATACAGAAGGTAAAGTAAATTTTGCTACTTAGGGTAGCATTTCGAAATCTTTGGATAATTCCATTTTGAGATGTTGCGACTAAGGTTTGTTCTTGTACATCCAGACTATGACACACCAAAGCTACACGCAAGTCGCCCATTCCATTCCGTTAGTTTTATATCTCTGCTCGTGGGAATGTAAATATAGAATGAGAAAGCTCTGAAGAGATCTATCAGGATTTCTGTCAAGCAGCTGTCTACGATTGCACCAGAATTTGCTACAAAAATGGCCTTCAGTGTACAGTGTTATTGCTAGCTCATTGAACGGTGATGTCATTAACGAGATGCTCAGCCAGTCATTGGAATGGGAGAGGGTGAAATGGAGATATATTCTCCTCTTATGTGTAAAAGTATGCCACATTTTAAGCCAATCCCGAGAAGAAAATTAGAAGTAACAATAACTGGGGTTTTTAAACAGACTTTACAGCTCGATGGAAGTGAAAATTAAGCTGCTGACAGTTTTTTCTCTCTCTTTTAAGAATGGTTACGATGTGATTGAAACAATAAACACACTCTCTTTGATCTTTTCAGTGGATATAATGAATTCATTCAAAGCTCAATACTTCACTGCCCAGACACTTTTCAGTCAAAATCGTATGTAAAAAATAAAGTTTTTTTCTTGGTCTATTTGAAATGATAATCCAATACTCAGGACTGTCAAACTATTTTGAATCTTCAAGGAATTTTGGTACGTTTCATTCAACTACAAAAAAAGCTACCACTCTTTAATATTAACATTTCTGAGACACATAACCCATATACCTTGAGTTATTGTTGTAACCTTTCCGTATGTCCTACCCCTCCCTGACGAAGATGAGAGGAGAGACTCTACTGGAGGATGACGAAGACGAGTAGGAGGATGAGGAGGATGGAGGGAGGGAGAGTTGTGCAACGGTTTTCTGACGATCGTCTGATAGTTTATAGATTGTATCTGATTTCCTGAATGAATCATGTAACATTAATGTGACAAGAGCAGCTGATCTACTCGCACATGAATGCAAACTATGTCATCACTACAGACTCATGCAAACATCGACCGTCCACCCATATCAAAACCATCCTGGCAAATAATACAAAAATAGAGATGTCACACAAGTTCTTGTCAGACTTAGGGATCCCTTTATCTTTGTTTCTCTCCCCCCCCCCACCCCCTGTCTCTCTCTTTCTTTCGGTGCTGGAGGAGTTCATGTTTGGATTGATTAAAATTCACTTGCTGTTGACAAAATAGCAACAGGCAAAAAAAAGAGGGAGAAGACCAACGATATCCTGAAACCAGAAACGTGTCGAGGTTTGAAGTATGCAGGCCGCCCAAAGGACTCTTAATTTAAAAAAAAAAAAAAAAAAAAAATTCTGGTTGTTTGGATTGGAGATGGGAGACTGGTAGCTAATAACTAAATCTACTGCCCACAGGCATGGTGACAGACAAAACTATCATCTTCTGTCTTGAAAGGTACACCCCCTTGTCCACTGAAATGGGGCTAAAATAAACTGCCAAAAACTAGCTCAAAGAAATAACTGCATATTTGGACTATGAACTGAATTTGAAGGCACTCAGAATTAAGCACTCAAGCAATTTTGGTTTTGATATCACAGTAATCTGGTTTACTACCGACTAAAAGCAGATTTTGTTAAGGGCATTCCTGCAAAATTGAAACAGGAGGTTTATACTAGTATACTGAGTGAATGTTAAAAATGTTAATTGCTTTCATCATGACTGCCTGATTTGCTACCATCAAGTTTTAGTCTACATACACCCCCCATCATCCCCCCCTCTGAATTTATTTAGTGAGTTGAGGGTCAGTACAGAATCAGAAAAAGGAAAGGACACAGTGACTACAAATCTGACTGCTGGAGATACTTCAGTTAGGGTCATACATCTTCACAAGTGTTAAAATATCACAGTATAACCCTACAGTTTAGTCCTATGTACTCAAATACTCTGACATGGATGAACTTTGTATTTCTGACAAGCTGTCAGTACATACAACTCCATGGTAACTTACTTTCTGTTACTTCTGACACTGCAGTTATTATATACTACACTAGTTCACAAAGCTGTGATTATTACTAGACAATTTCTGTGCTTTACTCGTTCCCTCATCGTTCCAACCCAGTCCTCCTTCAGTGCAGGAATTGCCATATGCGGTACGCACTTGAGAATGACGCACTGAAAGCTCATAAACTATCTTATCGGCTTCTACATATCTTCAAACAAATCGGTCAACTTTTTGTGATAGTCTTTATTTTACTCTAAGTAATACTGTATCTTCATTACTTATTTGGAGCTTGATTGGTTATTTGATTTCTGATGCATCTTTCTCATTGGTTGATCAGATAAACTTACGATTGAATCAAAACAAGAAGGATACAGGGCACTCCTCAGACGCAATGCTGAGCAATGGTACATTTATCAGACCCCTACCCCAAGAACAGCAACGGTAATTGGACGAGATGGGCACAGGCGGTTATCAAATGCCTTGGGGCATCACTTAGAGGAGGAGGAGGCCCACACAGGAGAGCAGAAACCACAACATCCTCCCTGGACATAGAGAAACAGTCGAAGAACAGGTTCGGCTTCCAGCTAAGCAAACAGTTAACTCTGCTGGCCTTAACAGCAGGTTTATGCTTTATTCAACCTTATCTGTTAAATGAAGCAGGGGGGCGTGACTAACCAATCCCACTGACTGGTCCATCTAACAGGAGTAAACAACCAATCTCTGACTACTGATTTCCCCAGTGGGAGATTAAACCTATTACCAACTGCATGAGGGAAATTAATGCGATGCATTTTTTTTAATAATGGAGATTTTCCACACCAAATTCAAAAATATCTGTTTCCACTAACAACTTTGGACATCACAGTTAAATTTGTTCTAATGAATGTCCTTAGCAAGGAGAGCAACAACATGTAAGGAATTTCAAGTCTAAAAGTGAAGACATTTTAGTCTTTCCGAGTAGTGTCCGTTCATCTCCGATTTGAGCAACGATACATAAACTCAGGTTAAATGGATTTTTTTTTTTATAAATACCAACACAGGTTATTATGCACAAAATCAGTTTTTAGACCTTCAGGCATTTGAAAATAACTGAGAAATAAATTTACCAAAATACCTAAAATGGACAGATACAGTATTTCTAGCCTATATTCTAATTGCATATGTGACACTAATCCACTGTATATTTAGCCTAGAAAAAATGTTTTGAGATTAACCACACTACAATAGAGTTAAACTCTTTAAAAAGCAACTTCCTTCCAAGAAGGAGCAAGAATGTTTTTTATTTATTTCTACACAATCCTACACTAAAGATGCTTTTCATAGCTCACATGATGTAAATGTTTATAAAGAAAAGTCACAACTGTCTTTGTTTAGCTGTTACTGAAATTGCTAACATAGATGTTTACTTTCCTATCAACAAAGAGTCAAACACCCTCCCCTAATTCCCCTCCCCTAACTCCCCCTT
This sequence comes from Apostichopus japonicus, assembly GCF_037975245.1. Taxonomy (NCBI): domain Eukaryota; kingdom Metazoa; phylum Echinodermata; class Holothuroidea; order Aspidochirotida; family Stichopodidae; genus Apostichopus; species Apostichopus japonicus. Next base: position 21,412,203 of record NC_092579.1, read on the forward strand.
CCCTCCCCCTCACCCACGCACCTGTCAGTTTCTGAATAATGCACATATTTACGCCTGATGACATTGTTTAGAGCTTTTTAGCAATTTAATTGATGGTAAGGTCCCTTAATACCATCCCTACATGTCAGTCACACTTTGGCAAAAAACAAAAAAACAATTTCAATCCATTTAATCCTTAATTACAATGTTTTGAAGAGATATATAAATGTTTATAAAATGATACTAATTTTCACCCCCTAAGGCACTTTATCTCATGGAAACAGACTAACAACCACTAAAAGGCAAACAATTAGTGGTTATGATCCCATTATTGTAATTCAAAACAAACTCCTATTTTTCTCAAGTTTTTCCAGGTAATCCCAGCGAACTTATCTTCTTCTTATCAAAGGGATAAACATACAAGGTTTCCTTTTTTGTGAGTTTCAAGGATTATCACGGTTGTCATGACAACTAAGTCCACACACGCACGCATGCTTCCCCACAATCACCACACTAAAAGGAAATAGCAGCCAACAGGCTTTCCTACCAATGGAAAACAAAAAAAGAAGAAAAACCTCAGGCTGACCGCAGGTTCATGTATCTGTTTATTGACAAAGCCCCTGGTCAATAAAACTAAAGGTTTGATAAACAGCCCCATCTTTGCCATCAACAAGATAACATCATCATCCACAGGATAGTGATAAAAACTTTCTCCTCTGACTATACCGCAAGAGTAAATCCATGGGACCCCTAGCAGTTAGAACTGATGAGATTATGGGGTTTCTGCTGCCGGTATTGTTCAGCCAGCACGGCAAATACACCCCCTGTAGGCGATACAACAACTGATAAAGCCCAATATGAAAAGGCAGAATCACACATCAAGAATTATGTAAAAGACAACCTGGGTAGAGGAATTCATTAACTTTTCTGTTTTTTTCCCCCTGATGTGACAACTCCCGTAAAGGAACGACGAATGACAGACAAGTATTTTGCGAACGGAAGAAATGCCGTCAAAGAAGGTTGATCGGGGGAGTTTTGTGGAAGATAGTCGACTTGATTAGCGATGTCATTCTGATAAACTTGGAATACGACTGATGAACGGTTGAGGAACGTGACATTAGAGAGTAATACAATATTTGAGTGTTTTTAAAGAATCGGTATTGCCGACCAACTCTGTTGGGGATATAATTAAGGGATGGTCACCTAATTCTAAAGTTTTACCATCATTGTAGATTCTCTTTAGTGTATGTATGTATGTCTCTTACCTGGAAGAATTAAGTATATAAAATTGAAATGTCTGCTTAATGAATTAGAAATACTTATCCTATAAATACTCTAGTCTATATTTTACAACTGAATCACTTTTCAAACTCCATGCAATTGTACCATCCTCCTTATTTACTATTTATTTTACTGGGGTTTATTTGGAAGAGGGGTGGGGGGAGGCAGAGAAGAGGGTGGGTGGGTGTAAGGGAAGGAAGACGACGATTAATACCATTTCTACTCAAAGGGCCAATTTGACTGAAAGGGAGATATGGGGAAGCTTTCAGCAAATTTAGAAATATGTAATTTGTCAATATTCCTTTCTTTCCTCATAAATACTCACCTTTGCTCTCTCAAGCCTTTGTAATTGCTCATGGAATGCTGGGCTGGACTTAAAAGCAGCTGAAGAAAAAAATAAACAATGAGATTATATATGGTAGGTTCACAAAATTGAGCTATTCTCTAAGATTACAACAGAAATATTTACCAAAATATAGAAATTGAGTCACTGACTCACTGCTAGAGAACCTGAAATTCATGTCAACAAGATCAAAGGTAATTTATATTTTTGGTATGTATGGTTGTTTTCTTGAAGTTGGATGGATTTAAAAAAAATAATAATAATAGTTAGGCTTGCACTCCCATACGAATGACAAAAGCCACTGGCTTGTGATAATGTATTAGATTTTAATGGAACAACTGCACATATTACATAAAGTGATAAATTGATTGAATGATTGATTGTTTGTCTGATTAATTAATTGAATAGTTAATTATCTGAAACAAACGGTTACATTTAATGAACATTACGTTCATACCTCAAAAATTTACATTTATAGTGATAATAGATATTTGACTTTGCAGCTGTAACTGGGTTACGTAATTTTGGTGTACATTCAATGAAGAGATTAGTATTGAGGAAATAAAGAATTTTTCCATAATGACGTCATAGATCAGTGTTTCAATTCCAAGGAGTTACAGCAAAATAAGGGTTTCCTAGAGTTAGGACAACAATATATGTGAGGTGGTACATTTTATCAGACATTATGCAAAATGCACAAAATTATGATGTTGTCATCAAAAGAATATCAGGAATGATGATAACCAAACTAATACTTTCGATATTACTACTCAATCCCCCAATGGTAAATAAGTACATGACCCGTACATATTGAGTTGAATATGGCAAGCGGCATTCAATGTACTGTATGAGCTCGCCTCTTCAGTCAGGGATGATTTTTTCCCCCCTCTACCATAGTAACTACCCGATAGACAATACGTTGTCAACATCGCGGGGGGAAATTAACGGCGTCCTTATCTCTGCTACGAACACTTTGGCCGATCACTTCATTCACATCCTCCCTTTGGATTTCATTCAAGCCCTCTGATTAGTTTAAAATAAGCTTATGATATCATCTTCTCACCCCCGTTAATGAATTACGTTCAACAGGCTCTCGGTTTCCCTTTACTAAAACCACAAGGTGAATGACGTAGTATTCCTCCGGGAGGAAGCAGCCGGAAAGATGCTGCTCTTCTTTAAGGTTTCTCATCATCTGTGATTCCCCTCACTCAAGATGAGCTGCTGACTGCTGTGTGTGCGTGGTTGTGTATGTGTGTGTGTCTTAAACCAGATGGCACCGCTACGAATTATGTCTGGTATGTCCGTGTGACGTCAATACGGGTCACAGTCGCCACGGTAAAGGTCGGTGGAAATTCGATGCCCGTCCTCGCCAAACCGTGCTATGTTGCTTGGAGACGTTGCATGGGGGGGTACGGGCAGTCGTACATGATCAATTTTGACAAACAACATAAAACATGGTTTTAGCTTAGTTACCATATCAACAGAGCCGGTTAATTGCTAGAGGAAGATCAGAGACAGAGGATGCTGATGATGATTACGAGGAGGATGGTTAATACATGATGACTTGTACGTCACCACGTCTTTATAACCTTCACAGCTGATTGCTGACTACCGTGATACTCAAAGTACAGGGCTACTCACTGTAATGTGGTGTATGTAATAAGGCGACTCACCAATGTGAAAAAACATTTAACCCTGTAGTTGCAAGATCAAAGTTTTTGTCTTTTTGTATGTCATCAGGTGTGATGATATTCTTATTTTCTTGGTTCTTTTGTCGGACAGCATTGGTTTACGATTCTCTACCATAATTTTTATGTTTATTAATTTTGAATTCTTTTTCTTTCTTCTTTTGTAAAAGTTATGGTCTTTAGATTTCTTAAAATATTCTGTTACTTCAATACATGAATCAACCAAATATTACAAACCAATAAATCAATCGATAGATCAAGCAACTCACTAACTTTCAACAAGCTTTGAATTCATAGACAAAAGTAGCAGCATCATAAACGCTGAAGGGGGGGGTGTCATGTGATATATAAGTTTTGGATAATATTGCTAGAAGCACTCATTCTTCGCAGAATGAAACACAACTTTAGAGAACAGAATAATACTTTATAATACTGTGATAGAATTACTGAGGGCGACCTGTAACTACTAAAGGAGGAGAGGGATGCGGCTCTGTGTCGATAGGATCGGTACAGGTTAGTCTTCGGTCATAACGGAACGCATGATCACACTCATCACGTAGAGAAAATGAAAGAAGTCTAAAGGACTCACTTGATGGTATGATTCCTTGGTCGACCAGTTCATTACGAGGTCTTCTTAACTTCAGTCTCAGTGCCAATGCTGGAAAGAAACGAAAAAATGAAAATTAATGATACCTGCCGGGTACGACTTGCAATAAGGTTCAAAACGGTTCCTGCCGTGTGCGTGCAAATGGTCACTTTAGAAAGTGCCATTCTCAATGAGTGATGTGGTACCACACCCCATTCACGCCCTCCCCCCCCCCCCATCCTTCCTTCTATTAATGGATTTATAGATAATTTATGACAATCTTAAACTTTGAAAATTCAGTTTTTCATGTCAAATTAGTAATTCGACAGAAATCATCGGAAAATATACAGACCCGGGTTATTCTTCTTTTTCTTATACACTCAGACTCAACCAATTATCAGAAAATCATTCAACCAAATATGTCAAGAATTTGTCAAAATTGACGGGCATAAATGTGGTTGTGTTCTGTTTTTACCTCCATGTGTTTACAACACTGGCTATGAAGGCATAATAAACCACCTCTTTCCTGTTTACAAGTTGCATGTTTAATCAACTGCAATACGCTATATAAACCATTCACACAATACGCATGTTACGTGCCTATTCAAGCACATCATCATATACCAATCAGTGAGTACCTTGTGTATACACTATATTGTATATGGTGCAAGGCAAAACATTACATAATCATTCACCACACTTCCCCCCTATCTCATTGTTAGCAGGCATTGGGAGAACCTGGGTACCAATTCAGAGACAGCTGTGGTGTATGCAAGACTCTCTGGTCACAATTAGACCCGATGATCAGTATGTCTGACACATACAATTCCTTAAGTCAATTCTGTAAAGTTTACAGTAACACTGTAACAGCCATACAATCTTTTACGGTAGAATAACCAACCCTGAAGCGTTATACCAGCATCATTGAAATCAGAGATGATCTATAGTAACCAAACATTGAAGAGAAGATAAAAAGCAAAATATGCAAGTTCTGACTTGTTACCAAAGATCTAGGTTTGGTACAATACAGTGTGACTACTTTTAAAACAAAGGAAATTTAAGGCATCATTATCACTTCAATTATGTGCATTTACTTGATTGACATACTAATACAAATTTTCCAAACAAGCACATTACATTTTAATACACAACATTATTATGATGATATGAAAAAAAATTTATCCAGATTTTTAATTCAACAACAACATTTTCTAGCCCCTTCAGATTTTGATTTGATTCAGATTTCTTCTTGCAAAAGAAAGTGAGATAGGAAAGAGAAGAAAACAGTTTTGCCTGTTTCTGACCCCCGGTCAAGGAGAAACAAAGGAGAAGGAGGGGTCAGTGGCATGGAGAGTTGTGCCCCTTGGGCAATGTCACAGGGCCCCTTTCTGTATTCTTTCTTTTCATATATTTTCTGAAAATTCCGTATTTTCCAAAATTGACCCTGGTCCCAAGGGCTGTTATCCCAAACCCAAATAATGACATGTTTTTATCCTTTTCATCGTTCGAGTAGGGGAGCACAATGGTTCGCCAAAACTGTGAGGTGCATCATCATAAATTTATACCGTACATCATTGGTTACTTCACACTTAAAAAATCAAACCTAATTGTGACACATCTTTGAGAGATTGCATCACAACAAAATGTTTCAAATCCTTGCAAGTAAGATTCAGTCCTGAAGTAGGGGTTAAGTGCCAGCTTGCTGCACCTTTTTGAAAAAGAAAAAAACAACTCATAGAGCTTGTTGAGAACACTGCAGTAGTTATAAACTATAAACAAGGGGCAGTTGTTGTAAAGTTGAAAAAAACATCTGCTTTATTAAACAACAGAAAACAAATGAACGGCTGGTGACAATTCATGGGTCATCCAATTTTCCAGTGGTGGAATTTTGGCTCTCTGTCAGGACATTATTTTGTTTATATATGTTGTTTTTTTTGGGGGGGGGTGGAGGCTGAATGAATAAATAATTTACTTTTTTGAAATTTAGCTGACAGTATAAAGTGGATCACAAATCGTAGTTATCGGAGACCTTGTGTCATGTCATACAAGATGTAAATCTGTTACCTGTAAGAGAATCTAGGGTGATGTTCCCAAGAGAAGAGTTTTATCACCCATTGCAAACACTCTCCCTGTCCAAAAAAAATGATATGTATTGCCTTTAGACTTCACCAGTTATTCTTTTATTTTTCTTCAGGTGTGGTGAACAATAAGATTGACTGCAGTTATTTCATGCTTTGTTTAAGCTGCTATTTGACTTTGTACTGACCACTAGACTTCCCAGTGGGGGTGGGTTGTACCTGCCCATAATTTGTTACTCATGTCTGGAGTTAATTTGCTGTCAACTCACTTGTTTAATAGAAGATGCGCTGTGGTTTTTTTGGGGGTGACATTTGTTCACCCCACACGCACATGGAAGGTTCGATTATTTTGGATCAATTTGGTTATTCCTATTTCAATACCCTACCCTACCCCCACCTCCAGTTGTTTTATCAAAATTGGTTTGTTTCAGGAGTTCTAACATTTATATCAAGGTCAGGTGTAGGCTACATCTTCCCTAAAATTGGTGGTGGGGTTGTTTCCAGCTTTTAGGTGTCACTTTCACGGTTCCCTTTTGTACAGCTTTTTATTGTATTAGCGGGTTATTTCATTCGCGGGGGACTCGACTTGTCTGAAGTGTTTATCAGTTCAGTCCAGTTCACGGCAGCCTGATATGTTTGACATTATCTTGGGACATAACAGCCCTGTCACCAGCAACACCAGGAGGCCGAAACAAAACCGGTCGGCTTCATTTGATTTTAATATCCTCTCTTAGTTACAGCGATACACTGTTCAATGGGGTCATTTTATTATTGGCTATATCGTTACTCTCCACTTTTTATCTATCGATGGCAAATCGTAAAACAATAGTCAAGATTATGAAGTGTGCCAGTTTTTGTGATCTTTTGGAAGTGCTGTTTTCTTTCGTAAGGACGGTTCCCCCTCTCTTACCAAATCTAATTATGTTTGATGTCACTGTTGTTAATGACTGGAGTTATTGTTTGGAATTAGAATAGGTGAAAGGTCATTTTGTGGTTGGACTATAAGGCATACACTTCAACTGGGGAATTTTTTGGGGGATTGATTCAAAACGAGAGAAAGCTAGGCCGTCCTTAGAAAGAAACATGAACACTTAAACTAGTCCTACCTACACACTTTCATAGCATATATGTGGCCTGCGGCATATTTAGTTTTAAATTTGCGTATGAGATTTGAGGCAGAAAAAGTTCACCATCATTATTAGCATTTGCTATTGTACTTGTCATTGTTGTTCATTCTAGTCCATCCCTCATTCCACCCCCCTCCCCCACCCAATCTCACCAAAAATCAGTTCAATGATATTTATTAGATGTACTACAATACTCACATTATGCAATTAGTTGACTATCAATCACCTTTCATTTTACATATAATCTAAACTCTATTAGCTACTTCCGACTCTCACCTTTCCCTACACCCCTCCCCCTCATCTCCCCTCTCCCCATAAAACAATACTCGTAAAAGTAATAAATGCCAGCTGCCATCAGAACAAAAGACAGATTTTCAATTGCAACATTGGAAATGAAATTGATTTAAATCATTCAAAACCATTTTGTTATTTTCCCCAAATTTCCACTGCAAAACTATTTATTTTTCCAGATGCACAATACCTTTTCATAATGAAGAAAGAAAACAACAAAACTAGGTCACTTTGAATAACCAATCCCAGCCATCTGACCATCTCAAGGAACTTAGTTCAGTCTGTTACTAATTTTCCACTCCCCTGGTTAATCACAAAAGTTATATCTTCTCAAAACTTCATAAAATATAAAAAATAAAAAAAAGATTGTGTCCTCTTAAAGGGACTTCTTGTTGGTCCTCTTACCAACAGCGTTACCAAATCACCGAATCATTAATATTTCTGTTCTGGCATTTGTCTCCAAGAAACAGATCTCTTTTCAAGTTGCCTTTAGTTAAACCAACAAATAGCTTTTGACAACTATAAGTGTCTTTTGGGGAGGATAAAGCCCTCCTTTACTTTAACTATAGTGTAACTTCACCTGGTCTACGGGAGGAACCGGGTCTGACGTTAATCAAAATGCCAGAGTTGTGAATAATCATAAAATTTTGGGAAAGAGACAGTTTTTCGACCAGGAAGGCAGTAAACTTGGGTAAAAGACAGTCCTGATGGTAATATTATCCACATTTACCATCTCGGACTACAAACTCAGTTTGATTTAGAGGAGAAATTGGGACAGAGAGAGAGAGAGAAAGGGGCGGGAGGTGGGATTAAAAGCAAAAGAAAAAAGATTGAATGAAAGTCTGAAGTTTCTTTGGCACTCAGTTTTAACAACCAGATGTTTGCAACATGAGCCAACCTAAGACCTTTTTTATTCACCAACCTGATTGCTTTAAAGGGCAGCTGTTTTAGATGCAAGCTGTGTTAATATCAGACTTGTAGTTTGAGCAAGAGTACAAGTAGTATTCCCCTCGGTATGAGTACCAGGACAGTTTCAAGAGTGTACTTTCCACTAGTTCCTGTACTCGCTGTTCAAAATACTAAATACAGGGAAGTTATTCTAAACTAAGAAGTACCGACTCACTTCAAATTATCTACGTACATGGTAGGTTGTGTGAATGGGTGAGCTTTGTTTATCACTCTTTACAAAACCAAAGCTTTAAAGTTATGATTTAACTGTGCGAGGTTCTTAAATGAACCCATTCCAACAGTAGAACATTGAGGGTTGCTGAGCTCTGAATAGATAGAAGATGGAACAGTTGTCCTGCTATCGTTTAACTGTAGGGACCGATACCTCACCGAGATAAATGTGTACTCACGGCTACCTTTAATAGATGAGAATTGAACAGCACAGATCTGAATTATTTTAACAAGTGTCCCTTTAAGACGAACTAAATATGTCATCTAACAAACGAAAAGGAAACATGGTAGATTTTATTTTGATGGGGGGGGGGATGAATGCGAGGAGGTAAGGGAACTTGACAATCAAAATGTGACATGGGGTCAATATGGTTTTGATGGGAGAAGGAAGTAGGGGTGTACATGAAGGAATCTAAGGTAACTGGTAATAGCACATGTAACACATGTGCAGTAATAAAAAAAAAGAAATTTAAAAATAGAGGTGAGGTAATTGTTGTAATGCAATATTCAACAGGGAACCCCTGCAGTGGTTCTTTTGTTCAAATGACATGAATGCTGTCAGAGTCCATGCAATTATCTCAGCAGCGATATAGAGTAATACTGTGAGAATGTGATGTGTATTAACCAGGCTTGAGAAGTCAAGGGTAGACATGTCCCAGCACTGGTAATGATCCTGATCTCAAACGTTTTGTCATCCATGTGGTACCATTTTGTTGATCGTGACTTCTCACCTAAAGCATCTTTTTTTTCCTTTCAGTTGAGAGGTAGTTAGGGCGTGAGGGAGGGAGGAATGAAGGGGAAGAAACAATGGGTTAGAGATTGAGGGGAGGGGGGGGTGGGGGTGGGACAGAGGAAAAAGGGCAAGGAGCTTACAGAGTGCATGTCAAACTGATCTGTAAAGATATGACTCCACCAATGAGTCGTTCACTTGAATACCACAATCATATTATTCTTGTAGAATATTCTAAGAAAGATCACCAAATGGAAGTCTACTGAGTTTAAACCATTCTTCTATAGAATGGTACGGTCAATGTTCTTAGCTTTACTTAGGAAATACAGTAAGTTATGTGACATTAAAGGTCTCTATATTAAATTTGGTGTAATATGTTAACAATCCTTCTGCCAACCTTAAAAGATATCAAACTCAGGCTGAAGACAATTTTCACCTATGACAAAGGCAATAAAGTGATGAGAGAGAAGGGGGAGGAGGAAGGGGGAGGGAAGAGGTAGGAGTGGGAAGAACTTGGCAAATTCAAAAATTATCTGTGAATAACCAATCTTTTGCCAAAGTAAATTGATATTAGCAACAATTGAGCACCCTTTGGCTCTGCTAAAACCACACAAAAAATTTACAACATTTCTTTTAAGCTATTAATATTAAATCTCTTTATAGTGACTGCATTCTTTATGCGACCAGAGCCCTTTCATTTTTTACATCTATCTCGCTCTCAAGAATCAAAACTCCTTTAATTTTCTGACACATGAGGCAAACATAGAAGTTTGATACGATCAAAAGTCAAAGAGGGATTGTCAGTCTTTCAAATGTTTCTCGGAGCAAACCTTCACTTTTGGAAAACCCGAGAGAGAGCGACCGCACCGTTCTTTGTATTAAAGATGACCCCAAAAAGTAGGTCCCTCTATGGGGCCAGCACAAGACAGGCACGCTTATGGGAGGAAATTATAAGGCCCTGCAGGAGTCTGAGTCATTTTGAATATTATGTTACCAATTGCTTTCTGATGATTTGACATCATTTGACAAATAGTAACCAACTTCTTAAGAAATTTGAACCTTCCATCAATAACTTTTTTAACAAGGTTACAACATGGAACCATTTGTTTAAGAAATTAATTGATTTTCGGGGGTTTTATTTACTTTCTCGGTTTTGTTTAATTTCAATTCGGCATGTTGATATCGATCTTGTGGGTCCTATTTTTGTCAATGATTCAAGATTTGAAACATGATAAAGTTTGACAGCTGGGCTGAGTACAGGGTGGATTTGATTTTTTATTTATTTCTCTCTTTCTTTTGTTTATTTGTTTGTGTTGAAGCAGTGAACAAGGACATTGAGAAGTAAAACTAATCAAACGTTTGTCATTATTTCTCTCACACAAAAGAATCAAACAGATAAAAAGTCTTTGTTCCCATCTATTAATCCTGCTAATTTACCCCACTTTTTGTTTGTACTTTTCACTTCATTTTCTTTACTGTTGCTGTAGGCAAAGATATTTTGTCCATATTCTTTATTCTCTCCTACAACCACAAAAACTACGAATTTCACTGAACATTTTGAGCAATATATTCTCGAATATTCTCGAAGAATGCTGAATTTCTTGGGAGTGTTCTTTTCAAATCTTTGTGCTGAGCAAGAAAGATAGAAATTTGATCTGAAGGTTTGCAACTACCTTCTGTGCCAATATGGGCAGTTAGTTTTTAAAATCAAACTGTGATCACTTTTTTAAAAGCTTTCCTAATATTCCCTTAAGTGATCGTACATTAAAGGTTTGGCTTCAGTTTCAAAGATCACGCCGGGAGTCTGCTGAATTTTCTCCACATTTACTGCGTTTCTTCCGAGGATGGAGTGATGAGAGAAAAGGCAGTTGAAACTACCTTCTTCTTCGAACTCCAGCTGGGAACCATTGAAAGCTGCGATTTTAAAACGAGAGGTTTCCGAGATGGGAACGGAACCCTTCTCAGCAGTTTTGTGTATTCAGACAGACACCTTGCCGTTTCTTGTGATGCTAATAGGAGTCACTATAGGGTCATTGGCAACCTTAAAAGCTGAACAGACAAGACTAGAACCTTTGTCTCTCCTATTATATATTGTCATGAATTGAACAAGATCCAGCTCTTCCAATCTAGCTAGCATGACAAAATAATCTGTATTCTGATGAAAAATTATCACAGATTTCAGCCAAAAATTTCCACCCGGAAGTAATTACTGGAAGGGGGACATGTGCATTTAAAGTTTTCCGATATAATAATATCTTTTCTCGATAATATTATTTATTTCTCACCTTGCTGGAATTCATTTACGTAGGATTCAAAAAGATGTACGTATGATAATTGGAGTATTGATGGAAAAATGTTCTCACTTATGCTCACCTTTGGATTAAATTCATCCCACTCCATAATCTGTTTAAAAACCCTTGTAAATGCTTCGTAATAATTTTCAGGGATAAACACTCTGGGAAAATGACATTTTGAATACTTCAAGCGATATGAAAATATGAATAACTTTAAAAAAATGTAGTCACAATATTTGGTTTATTTTTCCTGCTACTTTTATATATTTTTTTTATGAATCTTTGAGGAACTAATATCAGTTGTAAATACCAGAAGGAATTTACATACCCTATAAGCTACCAATGACTCTTCACATCCATAATTTATAGGAATGTACCACCACTAGTCTCAACAACAAAAATGCATGGCATAATTTCTATATATCCTACATAACAAATGTTTACCACATAGTGATGATGACTTCTACTATGGGAATGTGTTGTTCCACATTCACCACTCCAAAGTTGAAAAGTCATACCGATATCGCCTGTCAGAGCTGGGAGATCCGATAAAGGCAGAGGCCGATAAAACTAACAAGCCCTCATCGTCCACAAACCTATCTACAGCCTTCTGTTCTTTCACACTGATATATCCGATGATCATCAGCCTTCGGAGGACTGAATGTTTAATAGTCAGTTGGCTTTCACTTTTCTTTTCTTTTTTTTGATCCGATTTGGACAGGTGTACCACACTCCTGAGGAATAAAGAGAGATGGCAGATCCCAGCAGGCCCAGAAAATAGAGCCATTGAATGGAATAGAGAGAGAGTAGCTTCCTCATCAGGAACCCGGGGATTGAATTTAATTAGCAACCGAGGGTCAGTTATGTCACTATTAGTAGGGGGGGGACTTGTAGGGCCGATCCGATATAGTGCGCAGGTATATAGTTACCCCCTTAAACATTGAATATCGGAGGCTCTGGGTTTAGCTACCAAAGAAAAGAAGAGAAAAGGATGAAAAGAAAATTAACTGAGATAGCTACTACTGAGGGTCATCTCTGGACATTCTCCCTAAAACTTTAAAAGGCAGAAAGAGAGGACGCAAGACCTTGGGTAAAGCAACAGGGACCAAGGGAAAACTTGACCCTTCACCTATAACAGAAGGGTGCTGTTGTTTTAAAACTTGGAAATGAAAAAGCAAGAACTGGCATGAGCAAGGAGCTTGTAATGGCTATCCACCTGAACAAATTACACTCTCATAGTCCTTCAGATCTGAATGCAAGTGAAGAAATCCGCTACAACGATGATTGTGAACTGGAATGGTCTCGTTTACGCCAAGGAATTAACAAAACTTAATGCTGGTTTGGGAATTTACCTATGACAGTACTTAACCTGTCTCCTGTCTTGACATTTGCAATAACCATCTATCTAGCGTACAAACGCTGGTAGCATTTTAGCACGTGCCCCCCCTCCCCCTCCCTTTGACCTATTGCAGGGTCAACATTCACATCCTCTCACTTCCAATTAAATCTATAATCCATTGGATTGCTCTCGGGTTCAAGTTTTCTGAAGGCTATTGAAAAAATATAATAACTGCCCCTCACATCCCCCCCCCCTGCTCCTATCTTCATGCACACTTGCCTATTCCAATGTTAACTTTGCGAGGGTCTATTACTTAGTGCACTCTCTTTCAATAACACCTTCCATCTTCAGTCACGACTGAGATTAACATTCTAGATAAGAGCATCCCAAACTATATACATTATACAGACACCTACTTTCATTTCTTTTCTTTTTACACTTTTTGGCAACCTTAGTGGAAGTATAAAAAGTTTGGTGTCAATATGTATGATATTGAATTTTGTAATTCCAATGACACACCAGGGAGTTTGGAAAAGTGGGTGACAAGCGTTGCTGTCCGCATCACATCCTATAACTCTAAATCATACACATTCTATAGTTCAATGCTTGGTAAAAACTTGGGCAGGTGGAGTTGTGTTTGAAGGGGGCTTGTAGAGGCCTCCCAAGGGGGTAAGGAACAGCTCTCAGCTGTTTGATATTTGGTATAGGATACCCATTGTAAAACTATATATACTGTTGGATGATATCATCAACAGCAGGTAGCAAGCTACTTCCTGTACAACTGTTCAAAGTACACTGCACTCGCCCCTCCCCCCCCCCATAAATCCCCAAGGACTAAACTTTAAGCTAAGGGATTATTTCTGACTTACCATAAACATTATTGAAAGTTCTTATCTGTCACTGAAGACCTCCCATTGTGTGTGTGTGACTGTGTGTGTATGTTGAGAGACCAGGTGAACTCTAAAATATTTAAGGAACATAACAAAATTACAAATCTAGATATAATGTTGGGACATAACTGCCTTTATCGACCAGCATGGAATAATTTCTCTAGTTTCAACGGGACAAGAATAAACAAAGTCGTTACAGACTATCAAATGAAGCATAGCAACAGTTTAAAATTGTATACATTGAGCTTGAGAAACGTTACATCATTCTATTTCTCATTCTTTTCATATTTACCACGATTCTATCATCAAAAGTAAGAAAAAAATTGTGTACATAAATCTTTCTTTTTAATTTACAGCGTACCACCTCCCTCTTTTACTTCACCTCTTTTGAAATTTACATTTTTACTCAAACTAGAGCACCAATCCCATGGGCTGTTAGAACATATCTACTAATTCCACCCCCCCTCTGCCATTGTATTTTTCTTTTTTCTTTCTGAAATGATTTTTTTTTTTTTTAACAGCATGAACTTGTTGTGGTTCTTTCACCGTCCATATATGTTACCACGATCAGCAGAATTAACGTAGACTGATCTGTAATGTTATAACTTGACAGTTGGGTTCAAATCTCTAGACCCAATTCAGTCAATGAGCAGATGATGTTTTTTTTACTGTCGGATGCGATTGTGTTCAGACCGGCCTGACATGACCGGATTATATTAATGACGAACCCCTCCTCGTCGTCATGGACAGACATTGCTTCATGTCACAGTGAATCATGAAAATCCGTGCAATTGGCTGCAATGCTGAGAGACATTGATGAGAGAAACATCACCACTTAAAGGGGACTATAGTTTATATGAAGCATGAGGGATGCAACGTGTGATGTGAAAAATATTTAAACTTTAAGTATGCCAAAATATTCCATATAACATTGGTCAAACTAAGAGCAAACTATTCATCCTGTCATCCCATGCCCCCCCCCCACCCTTCCCTCACCAAAAACCTTAATAACAAACAATTTATGATTGCAATCATTTCTCAAACAAACATTTTGTCAGACATACATAATTGAAGTTATTCTCAATACCATCTAAATTGCAAATATGGAGAATTTCAGGTGATCCAACTATCTGCATAATTTCTTATTGAATTTGAATAATTTGAGAAAGAGAACTACAATCCTAATGAGGTCTTTGTTCTATCATATAGTTACAATATATTTATCAAATCATCTAATAACAAGCTGGTCAAAGTTTTTTTTCCCCATTCTATTAGCAACATTAAAGCTACATATCGATTAAACATAAAGAAATTCAATTTAAATTGCAATTTTGTTGCATGATAGAGAGAGAGAGAGGACTACAAACCACATCCTGAATATAGTCAAGAAATATGTTTTGCTTCCTTTTGTAAAGATCTTGTGGAAATATATTATGCAGAGCGTGTCCCTTTAAATGTTGGTCACAACATTCAAGTTATGGCCACACAGGGTTGTATGTTTACCTCTATTAGTCACCACCACGGCTTTCATACAATCACTTCAACGAGGGCCAGGTGACTAGGAGAACTAAGTTAAGAAAGCTTCTGTAACATTTGAACATAATTTCATTGATGGGGGGGAGGGGTGGGGGACTCTCTGGCGAAACAGTGATAAAGTCTGGGATTTGGCTGTAAACTAAAGTGATAGGAGATAACAGTTGCTCTAGCGAAGAGACAAATGCTTCTTTCTACGTTGGAGTTTCACAATTCATCTATCTGTGCTGCCTTAATATTTCAACTAAAACATCCGTAAGTTATGCATCGTCTGTGCAGCAATTTCCTACGCTTCGAATTATTTGCCAGATCTACTGAAGAGGGTTGAATAGAAAAAATAACATTTTTTACATAGAAGGGATGGAGATGTCTTTGAAGTGACAACATACAGGTGTACACAGTTTGAAAATAGGTGATCACCTTGTTATGCAAATGTTACAAATGGGGGGGGGGAAGGGAGAGGGGGGAGAGGGATACCAATTATTAAACTTTTAACTGATTAGTTCTGAATGTTGTACTTGTCAAAACTTGTTCCTCTTTGGGGATGTCTGAATGGCAATGTCTAATAAAGGTACGTATAACCTAAGTCTGCCAAGTGGAGCTGCTGTGTTTCTGCATCATGCTACCGCCGACATCGGAAGTGAATTTCAATACCAAAATTTACTGAGTATGACACGTAAATTATAGATTGTAATTGATCAAACAAAGGGCAGGCACCCAGCTTACATGAAAATTGTTTACATTTCTTGTTTACAATGTAAATCCTTTTAATTTTAAAAGTTAATATAGGCATTTATCTGCTGGCCATCATTTTACCAACAGGACCACAATTACTGCAAACAGCAGACTCTCTGATGCAGTGCAACGTCTCGGGAACAAATGGAACAAGCAATAAGGCAGCAGTTGGACCATTTTATTTGATATTTCTTGCCTTATAATCTAGTTTCCTTTACTACCAGATTTACTGTATTCCCTATAAAATCTCAAAAAGATAGATGACGGGTGAAAGGTCAGAGAAAACGAGAACTGTAAGATCTATGGTTGCCAAGGCAACCCAACAGATATAATTATGCTGGGTGGTGGATAAAATATGCTCAATTGTCTGGAATGATAAGTAGTAACCATTAAGAGGATAAAGCAGTAACAACTTTCTTGAACATTAAAGCAAAATGTATCCCATTTAGCAGTGATGGTCTGTCGTGGTAACATCTCTAATAATTTACTATGTACAGGTACATACCATACTGTGTTAGGGAGTACAATGTCAACAGAGTAAATCCCTTACCATCAACATATACATTAAAATATGTATCAAACTTCTCAGTTGATGACATCTGTCCAGAAATATGTTAAAATCTCACAATCAAGCACTAAAGATAAATAAAGTCTTCCAAAGATCAGGTTTGTGGTGGCGTCTGTTTATTATCACTACCATGACTGTGATAGACATGTAGGTTACTACTGCCCAGTCCACACATGCAACTTTAGCAAAGTTTATCACACCTTCTTTCCCGATAGAAATGACTTACAAAATGCAACAAAAGGTTTCCTGTCATTACAGAAATTCATCCAAGTGACCAAAGATGCCATACATTGAGCTGCAATATTCTCTTTCGTATTTATGTTAATATGTTGTATATATTTATGTAAGTTTTGTTTTGACAACCTGAAACAATGCATAATTTGTTGGTCTGGATACAGCAGACATATAACAGTGAGTGAGACAAGTAAGAAACGGTAAGATAGGTAACTGAAAAGAGGGATAGGTAAGGGAGGAGCCTGAGTGGATAGGGGGAGGGGAATAGATGTATAGGAGATGTAAGAGATATATATGAGAGAGGGGGGGGGGAATTAGGTAGAAGGCAATTAAGAAAAGGAGATAGATAACACTGGTATGTAAAGGGAAGCTAACTTCAAATTGCTACAGGATATTCACTTGATCATGCTATGTATATGTTAACCTTTGTATATTATTAAAGGAGGCAACTACACATTTAACTACTACTTGTAGGGTCATTAATAAAGCTTTCACTTTTAGAATGGTAAACAGTTCAAAGGTGTACTTTCCCTTGAGATTCATGAACTCCCAATCATATTTGAATATTGATCAAAAGGCATGTTAACTTCCTGAAGTAAATGTCTCAATGAGAGTAACTGAAGTTGAAAGTAGGTCAAAAGCTTCCACTGAAGTTTGAAATGTTTAGTGACCATAATAATTTGACTGTCTAGCATAATTGGGGGATTATCTAACATTGCAAAATGCTATCGATGCTTGAACTATACTTCTGATGGAAGTTCTTGCCAAAACTGAAACCTTAAATTACTTTCTTCTTCAACGAACTTGGCACACACCACGTGTTCGCAGGTCTGCATGAGTGTAGCAGTTTAGTTACGGTTCCCCGAGTAACGAACCTATGGTTCATTAGCGGTCCTGTCAGCAATCGCATTTCAACGAGGGACAGTAAGATTGACTATCTTGATCAATCAAGGAATTGAGGGCGTAAAAAACAATTGGCTCTACGGACTCACTAATTGGCTTCACTTCCTTGTCTGATAAAGATGCCTGAGGCTCTCGGTCAGATGTGAGCAATATTTTTATCAGACCAGAGAATATGGGTTAAAAAATTTTTAACATTAACTCTACAGGGTCATTTGTTAATTCTAAAAATGAAAAAGTTGAGGTGTGTGTGTGTGTGTGTTTTAAAGATGTCAAATTATTTGGAGATGGTAAAAATACTTTTACATTTTGCACATTAGAATATTTTTCGCAATGCTTGCGTCATTTAGAGACAGGAGGGGAAGTGGGAGGGACATTGGAGCCTTGGAGGAAGACAGGAGGTAGATGAAAAGACAAAGGAGAGGATCTGGACAGACAAAGGAGGAGGGAAGAGTGGAATTGTTCATCTACCAATGCTGCATAAAGATTGTCTTCCAAAAGGTTCTTAGTGAAGTCCTACAACTTCCATTCAATGACCTGCATATACTGTAACAATTGAGTTAAAAACTTGAAAGTGATCACTATCTTGCTAAACCTCATGTCACTCATTATGACAACGTTATTGCAATATTGTGTGATCTTAATATACAAATAAATATATCTATACACATGCACAACAATTTCAAAAAGTTGAACTGTATGGAAGTTTAAAGTTGGCTGACCAACAAATTCTCCCCTGATTTTGATAAAAATCTGCATGTTATGTCCATGGAGTGAGTGACCTGAACAGGGTTGCTGTGGAGGTTATAACTTTGAGTGACATGGAAGTGAAAATGGGAAGGTTAAAGGAAAAAAACAAAAGAAAAGGAAAATAGTCATTACTGCAGAGTACTTCATTTCAGTTTTATGTCATGGTCAACCATTCGATCTTGATCCATTTTAAGAGTCATTATTCGTATCTGTCACACTCAAATTCAATTATCTGAAATCGAGAGCAACAATACCGGAAAAAGTGCTCACAGAGTGTGAAGTCTAAATGACATTAAAAACCGCATACCGCTTGAGTAAATTTCCATTTTGGAAATGGTCGGTTGCTATAAATCTGACAAAAAAAAAACTCTAAGCAGATTTAGTACCAAAATCTAATTACTTCAGGACGGTGTCGTATTGCAGATGCGATACAAGATCTAACGGTTCCTGCGAGATCATACAAAGCGATTAAGACCACAAAAAAAATCAGAAAATTTTAACGCTGGGATGGATTGCGCCTTTTGTCTACAGATTTTCAAGAACTTGATACAAAGAAAACATGTTCCACGTGAAATGATAGTAAGTTCATGTTCTCAGAATGAAACAAATTAGTGGAGGAAAATTCCCTCGGGATCAGTTAAAAAAAAAAACCAACTATGCTGCATGGTGCAAAAAAGAAATGAATTGGAAAATTGATCCATTTAATGTTTTTGTAATAGCCTTCCTTCCCTTTTATTCATTAAAAGTTGAAAATTTTTAATGTGATGGAATTTCTTGACCTAGTATTTGGTTTGCCTATAAGTTATAGTTACGGATAGAGTTAAGGATGAAGTCATGGTTAAGACTTCATGTTTATGTATGTATGTATGTATGTATGTATGTATGTATGTATGTATGTATGTATGTATGTATGTATGTATGTATGTATGTATGTATGTATGTATGTATGTATATATGTATGTGTGTATGTATGAATGTGTGATTACAATGTCAAAACAAAGACTGTCAACAGATAAAACATTTCTTTTTCAAAACTTATATCATATACAAATCTGAATGTTTATAATCACAGGACCATTGACTGACATGAAGTTAATTAAAGTCAAAGTCAAAGTCAAAAAAAGAAAGAAATTCCCTTCCAGTTGGGAGAAGAAAGATAATTGAAATTAAGACCAACAAGATAAGATTAAGTAGGGCCTATCCAAACCAGGGACTTCTTTTCTTTTTCTATCTTTCTCTAAGAGTCTGTCCCAGTAGTCCGCTTTTCATGATTGTCTAGCAGAGATAAGGTATGTGTCAATTGTAATAAATCAAAAAAAAAAAAAAACCCGCAGCATGCTTACGAAGAAATAACATTAAACTGGAAATGTTTACATCTACCTACTAAGTCAAAAGGAGAGAAACGCAGAGAGAGAGAGAGAGAGAGAGAGGTGGAGAGAGAAAAAAGAAGGAAAGAAATTGAAAAGAAAAAAGAAAAGATCCTAAATGCTTTTCTAAATGCATGGGTCATAGGGTGAAGTAAGAAGAGTGTAGGATATATGTAATTGATAATCCGTTGTGGTTTTCGTCTTCTCTAATTTTGTTTTAAAACTCTGATGTAAGTGTAGAGGAATTCCTTCCTTGCGTCAACTGTTAGAGAAGTGATTTATATTTTCCAAAAACCAAAATGGCTGGTCTATAACATGGAGACAATAATTTGTGTTTGTCATCAGGATTCTTCTCCGTTAAATAAACACGTGCAAGCAATATTTCTATTCCCAACACAACATGTCCTATATATCCATTGAGTGAATGACTGTACGGGACGGGACTATAGTAACTTTGAACTCTTCTTCTTAACCAAACAGTCTGTGTGGAATGAAATTTATAGTGGCCGTGCCATGGTGAGGTTGGCCTGAAATTCTCTGCCTGGAATATAAACAGTATATTATGTCAAAGGCCTACATGGTAGTGACAAGACTGGTATTACTCTTTTGAAGAGTTCGCAAGGGAGATTTTTTTTTGGCTTAGAATTATTTGACTGATTTTCTGTTGTTTTGAAACATTATTCATTTTAATATGTAACTCAGAAACAATATTTTGCTTTAGGACTGTTCCATTTATGTTAAGCATCTGAAGTAACAGAAATATGCTACTGATAACAATTTATAGTTAACTGGAGGGTATTCAACTGCATCTCCAAGAAACTTACTACTACCACAAACAATGGTTTCATTGTAGCCTACACACACATGCACACACACTATACTACTAATAATAATGAATGCAAAAACAAAGAATTCATTCAATCAGGTGTGATATTAAAGGCAATTCTACATATCTTTAAAACAATGACTATTTTAATATTTATGTCACAACTATTGTCAAATATGTCTCATTATTTACTATTAAAAGAAATATGAAATAAAATAAATTTTGAAAAAGTGCAAAGAAAAAAATTCTGACTAGCAGGACATTTGAGTGAATGACCTCAAGATGAGCTACCCAGCCTTACATTAAGTTGGTAGTATCACCTGATGCTTCTTACCAGAACCCCCCCCCCTTCAAGGCCCCCAGCCCAATTAATAATAGGGGTTTAACAGACGGGGGCTATCAACTTAAGGATAGATAGCTCATTTTCATAGGTCACAGCAGTTGCAAACTTGATGTCACTGATTTAAATTCCAACTTAAAATTAAAAATTACTTGAAATTACTAACCCAACAAATCAGTTTCTTGCACTATCTCAGGAAATGTCACTCAAGGATAGGGAAGAGAGGGGGGGGGGAGGTTATTTCATAACTGATAGTATATCATTACAACATTTGTTTTGCTCAATAGACTGAAAATTCCATGACTAGAAATAGACAAACAGACCAACACTTGTGGAATTCAATCAGGCAAAATATTTCCTGGAAAATGACAGAAAACAAATCAGTTTTCCGGATCTCATTCCACTTAACTGGTGACACGAAGCTATTTCTGAGGTCTATGGGGCAGCACTAGAATAGGTTCAAATAACACAAAAGCAAATGGAGTACACATTGCAAGTGTTAGGTTGGTCTCATTTACTACAACTAGGAGATATGACAGCTCTCAGCTTCAACTTGAAATAGGAACGCAAAGATTGACAAAAAGCCAAATTAAAAGTGAATACATTCTACGATATTTGGGGGGGAAAAGTCAACGAAAGAAAGATAAAGTAAAACTTGAAGAGAACATATATATAGATAGAGGTGGGATTTAACAATAAGAGCATTCATGGGGACAACTATAATCAGGGAGGGAGGGAGAGGGGTGTAAAAGGGTGTCTCTGAAGGGAGAAGCACAGAGTAGAATAAATATAATTAGTTTTATCAACTAGTAGAATTAATAGAGAAAGAAGAGGAGGCCAAATACCTCCCCTTTACGTCCCCAATTTCAGATAAATGTGGACTCATTGCCTGAGCTGTTTGAATAATAATCAGATGAATACTAGTTACTGTAAATTGCATCAAGGTCAGTCAAAACCACCTTTTCAGGTTAGTCCAGGGTTGAACTCATACATCATCACAGTTGTCAATGAAGAATTATCTGACCAAACCAGAAAATAATGATAAATAATAATAACAAGAACAGTAACACAGACAATTTCTACTCCTCCTCTTATTGTTCTCCTAGTAACTTTTCTGAGGTTTGATAAAGTTTGTATAAACAATAAACATTTGACCCGTAAAAAACATTTAAAAAAAAAAAATCAAAACATTTTCAGCAATTTTTTTTATAAATTTGACAATACTTTTTCCAAAGATAAAGGCTGTTGTTAGTAAGCCCGTCAACATTTCTTTCATTAAGTTTTCACAATACATGTGGTATTTCCATTGTACTATTTTAATCAGAATAGTATAGAACACAATAATCTACCCCCCCCTCCACCCATATCATTACACTAACCATGACCCTGTGTCCCTTACCTTTTTTTTCCTTTTTACTCTGCTTCTTACTGCTCGGTTTACTGCTCTTTTTCACCACCATACTTTCACCTTTGCGTTTCTTGCTCATCAGAAAAAGTTTGACAAAATGTTCCAAAAGCTTGGCTCTTCTTTTGTTTCTGTGTTTTTAAACTTCTTTCAATATTTTAGGAAGTTTATTTCAAAAACCGGCTTTAATCGATGAGTGCTAAGATAGAATCATCCACTTATGTAATATTATTTTGTTTTTAGTTTGTTTGTTTATAAAATGGAATAAAGTTCAGCGGAAATAAGACTCTGGAACAAAATGAGCAGTAATGCGGAATGTGCAGCAGGAGGGGGAGGGGTGTGAGGTGGCCCCTTTGTAATCCTTCATCCAATTTTTTCGGTAGTAATCGTATTAAAACGAGGTAATGTAAAATATTCCTTTTTGTACTCGCCTCTGCCTACGTTGCGAATCCAATCAGGTGCAAAATACTTGGAAACCGTAAGGAATGTGAAGAGTTCCAAGAAGAAAGGAATACAAATGCACAAAATAGAGGGAACCCCCAACAAAAAAATTCCAAATTTGCAATAGTTCAAAACTCTCAAAGGTGTCGGTATAAAAAAAGAAAGAAGGAAATAACAACAATAAAGATATATAAAATAAGGCGGCGTCGTTACAAATAAATATTCCGTTGGAAGAAGGCACAGAAAACATTAAGGCACATCACATATGATCTAAATACTACAACATCCAGCAGTCCCCATGATAAATCCCTGCCCCCTCACAATCCATGTAAAATCCCCTGGCAACAACTACAGCTGCAGAGAAGGCTTCTAGCATACCACCACATGAAGTGTGCCAGGCATCAAGTCTAGCACACGCCACCTCAATCACACACACACGCCAGCCAGCCTTAACCAATCACACTATCCCCAGCGTGCTTTTCAGTTTGGTATATCAGATCATCAGTGCAATCTGTATTGGCATGTGCCAGGCAGCAACCCATCATCATTCCAATCAACCAATCAGAGGCCTCCACAAAACATCTTAAAAAAAACAAGGTGCAAGACTTTAAACCACAAACTAATAGAAGAAGTGTGTTAGGCGCGTGTGGGCTGAAAAGAATCGACCAATGGTAGGCCGGCATCGCTCGACTCCTGAGTGGGAGTGGAGTTTGGCCTAGGGTGAGGAGGCAAGGAGTTGATGCCTGTATCAGTAGGAACACAAATCAACTCTGACAGGCTAGATGTTAGCTAGCACAAGAGGAGGGGCAGGGCAGTTTGGTGACCTTCTCTCTACCTCCGCTCTCATTGGGTTGAGGGCAATAAGAGCCGAAAGCTGTTTGACAGAACTTTTCTAGAAGCTCCCCTGGTGATTACAAGATATGCTGAAACAGGTGAATTACAAAAATACTTATTGAAGTCAACTCCAAATGCTGCTAGCAGGCTAACAGAATTTTTTCCTTCCCCCCTCAGTAGTATATACTATATAAACTAAGCATTTGACAACAATATTCTTTCTTTTTCTTCTTCTACAGTTCAAATAATTAAAACCTGTAGATGTGTGACTAAAGAAAAGCAAATCAACTCTGTTGAGGAATTTAGTGAAATCTCTTTTAATATTATTTCCACAAATTAAAAAGGAACACTCTTTTTGGGACCATAAATATACCACAACAAGCACACCAAAAATCACAAATAGATAAATAACATGGGTGGCTTTTCCTACCCCAAATCTTTTAATTTTAATATACATGACCACCTGACTTAAGGAAACAAATTATTTTAAAATACTATTTTACTTTATGTGATTGAATTATCTTACATTGTTTGGACATTGTTTAAAAAAGAGTTTGGTTTTTCAACCAATCTACAAAATGAATACCTGATGCTTCTCTTCAAGTTGTAGCATTAATATTATTTTGACCTATTTCAGTTTTATCTCAATTTTTACAACAGCGACTACTGATATAATATTTTTAATCTAATCCAAACTATTTTTTTTTCTTCTTTTTCAAAATTGAAAAAAAAAATTGATGTTTAATCATTTCCCAGCATGCTACTCTCTTTAAATTGTGAAACAAAGGAGCTGTAACAAGCAGTCTAGGTTTTTTTCTTTACATGAGAGTTTATATTAAAATGTACAAATTGCAGAAAAAACCCATCAACAACTAAGGAACAGGTGGAGACAGGTACAGGAAGAGTGGTATAATGCAAATTCTAACTTTAACCTCCCTACATGTTGCCCCCCCCCCCCCCGCATCCCATGTTCCAGCTGCCTTCCCATTCATTAAACTTCACCAGTTACCCAACTACCACCTTTTCTTTGGTCCATCCTGTTTCCCTTTGACGCTCAATCATAACATTCCATCGGAAATTATTTACACAAACGTCAGCATCTCTCTGCCATCAGGAATTAACTGGTAACTCCTTCCCCAAACCCCTTTCTCCTTTACTTTACTTTCTTTTTTACTCCCTCTTTTTTTTTTTTTTAACTTTCACATTTCTCAAGTAGAATGTCAGGGCAATCAAAATGAAAAAAAAAAATTGAAGAAACAATAAAGAAGAAGCCGTAGAAGCAAAGGGTACAGAAAAGCAAAAAAAAGAACACAGTTTGGCCTGTTGTATACCCCTGAAGGGCTTACAAGATTTAACTTGGTAAAAAGTCTCCCTGGGTAGCTGCTAGCTCCAAGCACTAAATATCAAAGCCACAAGCAGCCTGTCTCGTGATTGGTCGGTTAGTAGACTGCCACGTGCCAGGGTTGTTTAACTAGTTAACCTCTCTCTACAGGGATGCCGCTATATCCTGCTCCTCTCTCCACAGAGTATGCTAAAACATGGTAAAAGGGCAAGTTCAACAGCGACTGGGGCGTGCAGCAGTGAAGGCGACGGCAGCCGGCAATAAGCAATGGAAGCAGAGTCGGCCATCTCTTATTACAAACCCTATCTCTCTCTCTCACTTCTTCTGACTTGCGCATGTTTACACCGTGAACACAAACACTTGTCTAGGAGAGTCTGAGGTAGGCATCCTAAATGTCATTTGGCAGCTCAAGGGCTGAGACTAAAAAGAAAATTAATAACCCCTCTCTTTATTTCTAGTCAGTCCTGTTTTGCCTCCTCTTAAAAGAGAGACTCAGAGAGAGAGAGAGAAAGAAATCAGTTAAAACAAAGGAATTTGATGAGGATGGCTGGATTATTAGAATATCTCAAGTTCATAGGTATTTCCAGTACTTGGATAGAATTGTAAGGGGTTTTTCAATATTTTCTCTAGTAGTTTTCAAAGGAAGCAAACTTTAGTGAGACTAGAATATCCCCATTACTCTGGTTTTTATCGTGCAACAGAACATAAACAGTTTACTTCCTATCATTAATTACTTCCATGCTAGCAAAAACAAAATAACACAAAGTTTACTACAATTAAAATAATTAATTGCTTAAATTAAATTACAAAGCAATGTGATAGTTGGCTAATGGGTAAAGAATTTAGTCTTTTTAAAATTTACATTTTAATATTTCTATGTAATGGTAAATCAAAGTTGGATATTACATCCTGCTCTTTGCAAACCTAATGGTAAAAAAGGCAATATACATAAATTTAGTCAATGGAGCCTAAAAATGACATGACAGCATACTGACAAAACATTATATTATATTTCAGAGAATTTATAAAGTAACTCGTAAAAAAGAGAAAATCAGTTTTTATAATTAGTATAATGGGATAATGTTTGAATTCCATTTTAGGCAAAAATTTATTTTTCCTTTGGAAATGGAACAAACTAAATCTTTAAAGAATATTTACATCTATGAATGCATGTGAATCTTACTGAATAGTAGACACTAAACAGAGCATGAAATATTAAACAAATCTTATATGTGAGTCAACTGCACCACCACAAGACAGGGAATTATGGGAAGGTCTGATCAACCATTTACTCCTACACTCAATCGACCTACTGTGACGTATGATCTTACTACGAAAACAATCTTCATTATTTCCTATAATATCTCTCTTACTTCAACTAAATTTAAATTAATTGATAAAAGTTCCATATATAGGTAAAAAAGGAAGCAAGTCAGTGACAACATACCTCCCCTAACCCCATCCACGAAAAAGAAAAGTAAAAAAATTGGAACAAAAATTACTTGAAAAAAACTAAATTTGATGCAAAATAAATCAAGAGCTGTTTATATATCCCAGTAGCAAGAATTTTGATTGGATAATCTAATAAGGATAATAAGATATTCATTTTCCATCTTTAGGGATATTAAGAACCACACGATTGATAATCAGCCTTGGGAGTAAATGATGACAGCAGATGTATAGGGGAGTAGTACACAGGGGTTAGTGAGAATTGTTCATAGTTCATTGTTCAAGGGGTAGCACTGTATAGCATATCCCAGTTTTCAATTGGATGGGACTAGAAAAGAAGGGATAGGAGTGGAGAAGAGGGGAGGGGGGGGGAGGAGATAAGAATTACAGCAAGGGGGATAGGAGTGGAGAAGAGGGGGAGATAAAAATTACAGCAAGGGGGTGGGAGGGGGGAGGTAAGAAATACAGCAAGTGGGATAGGAGTGGAGAAGAGGGGGGAGATAAGAATTACAGCAAGGGGGATAGGAGTGGAGAAGAGGGGGAGATAGGAATTACAGCAAGGGGGATAGGAGTGGAAAAGAGGGGGGGAGATAAGAATTACAGCAAGGGGGAGGAAAAAGTGGTAGGAGATTAGGGCATATGGGATTTGGGGATAGGGGATTTGGGAGAGAAGGGATAATAGGATATAGGGTGTTATTGGGCTGATTACATGGGTGGAGGATTAAGGGCTAAGGGATATACAATAATGGATAGTGGGGTAGGAGATTACAGGATGGGGCTTATGGGATTATGATGGTTGATATTATAACATTTGGGGCAGGGGATTAAAAGTAGGATTAATGTAATAATGGATGAGGATGGAAGAGTTGATACCAGACAATAGAGTACCTGGTCAACTTTGATTTTTCCACAGAAAGAAACATAATATATATATTAATATATTATTTATTATTAGGTTATTGAAGGTTCCAACTCAAACAGAGTGCTGAAGGTAGCATTTAAGTGGTTAAAATAGTATGTAAAAGAGGGGGAAAAAAAGGGGGGGGGGAGTCAGATCAAAAGAAGTTAGGCAGGTTTAAGTAGGCCTTATATCAGTTTCTACCAAGAAATCCCAATTTTACCACTATCTGTGGGTTCTGTGGCTTTTGAAACCAAGCAATAATTAAGGTGATGCAAAAACCCTGATGCTCCTTTTTTTTAGATCTGACTTCCATAGTCGGAATAAATTTAAGTTTATGTCTGTTAAAATCAGTTGACTTTTTGTGCCACCAGACCATAAACTGCTTGTAAAGGAGATGAATTACAACCGACTGCCAGGAGCTGCTGAATACAAAGCCGGAGCTCGGTCAGGAATCATGCGGGTCAAATTTAAGAAAGTTACTCGAGTTTAATATCAATTTTATGATCCATTTGGCTGGGGCTTTAAAAAAGAAAATGGTGGAAGTAACATAAGCGGTATCTAATCCAGACTCCAGATGGGCGGTAAACTGAGATGGGGGTCAAAGTTTAAACATGATAAATTGAAACAAAATGGAAATATAAAAAAAAACAATGGTTGTCACTAGCTTGAATGTACTGATGTAAAAGCAGGAAACCTTTTATTACAAATTCAAAAAATTAGGTCAAAAAGAAAGTTATTAGTAATTATGTCTGGGGGGTTAAAGTTCTATAAGCTACCCGGTGTACAAGGGCATACATGTGTGGTTGTAAAATATGATGTGAAAAACAGTAAATTTTACTAATCATGGAAGTTCATGTAAGAAAGTACATTGATATAAATTCAGTTTGATGAATATATCTTGAATGTAACTATATGATATTTTAATCACATCAGAAGTAATGGCTTCTAAGCTTCCATTTATTAGTTTGTAACGATAACAAACAATTTATTGAACTGAAGTAGGTAGAAAAGTGCAGTTTTATAAATGGGGACAGATAAGAGGAGAAGTTCTCGTGACAGTATTAAAAGGTTACAGGATCACCCGAGATCAACTCTAAACAAGGTCGTGTAAGAGTGTGCTAAGGTTGTGTGGAGATAGGTAAGTGAGAAACCTCCGATACAGTAAACAGCAACTGCACAGGCTGGAGGGTTCTGACAATACGATACACAGCCATACGATACAACCTAATATGGATACCAATTCCTTCTATACATGGTAGGGCCAGAGTGCTAAGGTTGTGAGGAAATAAGTGAGAAATCTTCAATACAGTAAACAGCTTATTGTACAGGCTGGATGATAGCTGACAAAAACATGAAACATACGATATCTCGAAAGCTATTTAGAGACCACTCTATACACGGTAGAGACAAGAGTGCTCAGGTTGTGAGGAGATATGTAAGTGAGAAATCTTCTTTACAGTAAACAGCTTATTGTACAGGCTGGATGATAGCTGAACAAAACATGAAACATACGATATCTCTAAAGCATTTAAGAGACCACTCTATACACGGTAGAGACAAGAGTGCTCAGGTTGTGAGGAGATATGTAAGTGAGAAATCTTCAATACAGTAAACAGCTTATTGTACAGGCTGGATGATAGCTGACAAAAACATGAAACATACGATATCTCGAAAGCTATTTAGAGACCACTCTATACACAGTAGAGACAAGAGTGCTCAGGTTGTGAGGAGATATGTAAGTGAGAAATCTTCTTTACAGTAAACAACTTATTGCACAGGCTGGATGATAGCTGACAAAAACATGAAACATACGATATCTCTAAAGCATTTAAGAGACCACTCTATACACGGTAGAGACAAGAGTGCTCAGGTTGTGAGGAGATATGTAAGTGAGAAATCTTCAATACAGTAAACAACTTATTGCACAGGCTGGATGATAGCTGACAAAAACATGAAACATACGATATCTCGAAAGCTATTTAGAGACCACTCTATACACGGTAGAGACAAGAGTGCTCAGGTTGTGAGGAGATATGTAAGTGAGAAATCTTCGATACAGTAACCAGCTTATTGTATAGGCTGGATGATAGCTGACAAAAACATGAAACATACGATACCTCTAAAGCATTTAAGAGACCACTCTATACACGGTAGAGAGTAGAGACGAGAGTGCTCAGGTTGTGATGAGACAGGTAATCGAAGAAACTAAGTAAATCAATATGTGAGTTCCTGTACACTGAATTTGACATGATAACTTTCAACACCAATATGCAGCTATTACTGCTTTACCTTTTGTTTTTTCTTAAAGATAATAAGAGGCATTACATTGGAACACTTCACTGCCTGCTGGTATGAGTCACATGACTTTTAACCACATTAAGTTTCAAACAAAGCAAGACGTTGTCTAGTTTATGTTGGTACAAACATAGTCATCACAGACATGTCCACCAATTGAAGCAAAGACAATGTTTGGGCTTAATATTAGCTTGAACATGTTGTTTTATATTCAATTCTCTCTTTCAGTGTAATATTCTTACCAAAGATTAAATATATGGGAAGGTACATTCCCCCAACCCCCTCCCCCCCCCCCATCTATTGCAGTTTTAGTACATGCCCCACTACGACCAATTAGAAGCCTTATCTCTTCTTTTATTTCACAGATGTAAAAAGTTCCAGGTTCTGTCTAAGATGATATAATCTTTCATGTCTTGTTTAAACAAGAATAATTATCGTAACCATTAGTAGGGCAAAAGGATTTAACTTCTCTAGTCATTATGTAAATATTTTCTCCCTTACCCCCCTTCCCCCAGAGACCTAATCGTCCACCTAAAAACTATAAATGAAGAGAAACCAACTACAAAACTTTTCGCAGGATTAATTATCGTTACGCGTGCCTGTACCCTTCTTCTTCTCGAACATTTCAAACAGTGAATCTGTTCGAGCCAGGCAGATGTGGCAAACTGCAAAAATCATACGGCTCTGACATGTAATGAGATGTTGAGACTAAACATGAAAGGTTAATACAAGACGATATGTCAGTTGTAGCAAATGGCACTTCGGTTACAATGTCAACACGAAAAGCTAAGTATAACATTTAGTAATTGGGTATTGATAAATCATGCCCACCCATTGCCTCCTCATAAACACAAAACAGACAACGTTGGAAATTAAAACTCAACATCTGTATGCTGTATAGTACATAGCTGTCTGAATCATAACTCACATGGTAACTGTATTTTTAACAACAGGATCAGCATCTCTCATCTGAAGTAATCGGTCGTGGACAGAGTCGCATTCAGCATTGGCAACTCATGATGGCTTGGCAAAGTGAAAATCAGACAATTGGACCAAAAATGAATACAAAATTATTCCTCATGAATGTAAAAAAAAAATTATATTCATGTCTATAATATGAAAAATCAAAGAAGGTGGATAGTTGGGATGGGTGAGAGAGAGGGGGGGGGGGGGAAGATACACGGAGTTGAATGGAACACCATGGGCCAATAATCCTATCTAAAATTTGTACTTCTTTTGATGTGTATAAATGTCAAGCAGGACCAATGTTATCCGCTTGTTTGTCATAAGGGGAAAGGGAGGGGTAAGGGGAGGGGTAAGGGAAGGGGCAACGCTATGGCTTTAACCTTGCAAGGTTGCATATCTGGAAGCGAGGTAAGGTTGGCGGTGTCTCAACATAATCCCGCATCTCCCTCCCTCATCGTCTTCCCAGCACCTCCTCGGCTTTCTCCCTTAAACCTAACCTTACCCTTACCAGTAAAAAAGTAAAGAGATTTTAAAGGAATCTGGAAGAATGTCAAATTAATGCGAGGCTCTTCTACATCCTTTGTGTGGTAAAATGAGGAGTTGGTAGCCCAGGATTAAATGGATATGGGTCAGGGTTCATTGTAAATTCTCACCAGATAGCTCTAAACCTTGGTAGAGCTATTAGTCGTGTGAAGACAGGTAAGTGTTAATTGAAGTATTTTACACAACAGACTTTAATTCATAACCCTACAACTTAATCCACGATAGGTGTACCACAAAATAATGTACAGTGAATTAACATGAAAAGCAATATATATCACACGGACGCACAGAACACAGATTCGGTTTCCTTTCATCAAACATTTCAAACCGTACATAAGCAAATAAAGTGTCAAATACCGGGGGTAGGTGATTTCGCTAACTGCGCATTCTGTTCACGAAAAAAAGATGCTGTTTTCCTGCCTGCTGGGAGCTCAAACAGACACATGTATTACAGATGCTCAAATATAAGCAATTAACTGAAGACATGTAACACTGAGTCCATGAGGAGTCCATCAAACACGATTAACATGTATTTTACCCATCACAATTGAATCGGCATGCCCTCTAAGCTGTAGCCAACATACCTATAAACTTCCTCTGAACAGGGATGATTCCCACTTGAGGCTTCCCTTGATGGTTTCCTTATTAATACGATGCGAAAGCCTATCAAGGACACGGAACCTTTCGGTCCATCCACGCAGTTCAAATCGAGTGTCAAACTGTAGGGTACATGTTTGTATGTGACTTCATTAACAGCACATTTGGGTCCACTAAACAAACCATACAACACAAGCTGAGATGACAGAAGTTCAGTAGAAGGTTAAAGTTGGTTAAACCAAGCAGATCCGAACATCTGTCATACCCAGTTTGCCAAAACTAAAAATGCCAGGGACTCTACTAAGGACAAGTTCAACATTTTCAAAGCCATTTGATTCCCATCTTATACCAATTATGCAAAAATTAATGTTAATCTGTATGAATTATGAAAATGTTTCATACATATGCACCTGATACCTTTTATTTGCTTTTTAAAATGCATTTCATAGTTTTTAAAGATCAAAAATTGTCTCATAGTGAATATTAATTTTTAGCAAAATGTTGCTTGTTTTTCCTTCCCTCCCCCCCCCCACTTTTTCCCCCCATTAATTCTTGTTGGTCTTGTTGGTTGTATTCTCTGACTCCTTTTCCATTGCCAGCTGAAAAATTTTTGCTGAGCTTTTCTTCAATTTTGTGTTGGAAGGAAGTAACACATGACTTCCTAGATTCTACCTACACAAGTGTATTTATTTACAGATGTCAATGTAAATCCCTTTGGTTAGGTGCTTCTGCAGTCTTTCGGGAGTCGGTGTTCCATTCCCAGCTGTCTCTGTACAACAATCAACACCAGTTTTCAGATTCCCCCGCCTGACAAATAAATGAGCTCTCCGGATCGGATGTACCCCAATCCTTGAGTCAACCTTAATAACACTTACAGCATGGTGGTAGAAAGCAAACTTGAATAAGTAGAGAATTTTTTTATGATTTCTCTACAAAAACAGGTTCCTTGTTCCTAGGTAGAATGCTATGTTATTAATCCTCTGATAAGTATGTATGGCTCTGCATTACAAAGGCATATTGATTACATTACTGAACTCGGTCTTTTGCAGTAGGGTTTCATCTGGGCATAGCTACCATATTTCTGTCGTTGAAAAATGGGACAAATGCGTCCTGGGGAGTGGGTGTCCTAACATCGGAAAATAGCTACATTGAGGTTAGTGTTAGTTCTGGTTGTCATGAACCATGTAACCCCTGTTACACTGCTTTTTCTGTAAAGCTTGTGGGGCTATGTAATATAATGTCTGGTTTGTTGGTAAGTCAGTGAAGCTTTCATGCCTAATTTGGTTGTTACTGAAGCGATTTTAGTTGAAAAATTTAGGTAACAGATTGTTGCAATGCACGGACCTGTCCTTTAGTTCAAATTCCTTAAGATGACGAACAGTACCATTAGATTGTGAAATATTGAATTCCAATTGAAAATGCATCTCTTTAAAGAAACATAGTGTTGTAGAACACTTTTTACAATATTATTTTTAACTTTGATCGCACAGAAAGGTAGCAAACAAAGATAGAAATGTATAAGCACAGACCAAAAGGGAATAAAACGTCTTATATAATTCAGAATTTGTTCATTACTTGGCCCTGGCTCTTAGTTTCACCAACTGATTCTTTGAATAACATGATAGGTCCATCTTGATACAAAATGGCCGTCTATGTACAGTTTGCATTGACTTTTTTTTTTAACCCTTCTTCAATCCCTGCCAACAGATGCATATGGATGGGGGTAGAAGGAGTGTGAAGTGATTAACACATTGAAAAATAGATACAGCATCTACTGTAGTCATACTGAATTTGATAACGACGAATAGAAACTTATCCTTGCAATCTCCTAAATTTTGTCAGCAGACAGTGTAGGAGTTATAGTTAACGGCCAATTATGAGTCGATGATTGGATATGCTCTGCAAAGGCCTGAAGGGTAAAATAACTAGCTGTGTAGGTGGACAACATACGAGTTGGTAATGAATATGATGTTGCAGTCATCCTGATAACGGAAGACGGTTACTGAATTCCCATCTGAAGACAGACTGAAACCGAACAAGACGTAAGACGTATGATGATGTTATTATGAAATTACCTGAATAACGTAAAGAGATTTTTTTATACATCTTACTTAATATTTAAGATAAAACTCTGGGCTCCTTTTAAGACAGAAATGATACAGATTTTAGCCCATTCACTAATAAGACTGTAGCCATATTCGTTTTGGAAAACCTATCTCTAAGACGATGTAGTCGAAGAAGAAACACAACTTCAAGTATAGTTCTCAAAAATGTGATTCCTGAAGATGGAAACAAGGTTACCAAATACAGGCCAGTATTCTTTGCGGAATGTACATCCGGAAAAACCGGTGACCAGCGTCGGGTACGATGGAGGGTCAGCTTAAAGGCTATGTAGATGGGAAAGTCTGATAGTTAGACAGCAACATAGATAAGGGGGCTAGCAATAAATAGTGAAATCTTCCAGCATGTAGCGGCCGAACTTACAACTTTACGTCATAACATCATTCCTTGTCTTTGTAGGAACCTTGTCCGAAGCTGTCGAGACCAAAATGGTTATCCAAGCTTTCTGGCTCTTTTAGAAATGTCCCCCTCCCCCTCTCCCCAACCAGGTGTGGGAATACTTTCTCTTAAATCTGTGGCACTTTTCAAATTTTTCATGGGGAAAGAATTAACAATGTTGAACAACTTTTGTTTGAAATAACCTGTATATATGTAAACAAACAGAAAGCCAGACGACTTCAAATTCCCAGTACTACAGAAATAAACTGTCAAATCGAGTACCTTCTGAACATTTGGAATATGTCTTTATTTTATTTTTATTCAATTTATATGTCAAACCAAGTCAAACTTCTGCCTGAAACTGAAGCATCTTATCAAAACTGTCATGTTCCCAGTGGCTATGAAACATCCAAAAATGAGCAAAGGGTACAATTTCAAGGTGAAAGAATTAATAAAAAACAGTTCTCTCTGCTGTTAGGGTCACGTCCTCCTCTGTTACAAACAAATCTTAGAAACTCTCTGCATGGGTGGTACAATCAAAACAGAGAAGATATGTTTTGTTACATAAGATGGAGACAT
Source organism: Apostichopus japonicus (assembly GCF_037975245.1). Taxonomy (NCBI): domain Eukaryota; kingdom Metazoa; phylum Echinodermata; class Holothuroidea; order Aspidochirotida; family Stichopodidae; genus Apostichopus; species Apostichopus japonicus. The sequence continues at coordinate 21,447,112 of NC_092579.1, forward strand.
TGAGAGCACGTTATTATATTGCCCGCCCGACCGACTGGAGGTGTGACGTCGATTCCTTCAGAGCCCTTAGCGTACTGGCACAAATGATTATAAGTCTTCAAGAGTATAATTCAGGCCCAACGATCGGGCACAATAAACTTGGCTGCATTTTTTTCAGTCCAAAAAACAACTTCATATATATCCCACCACCGTACCCCCCGATGCTTGCATCAAGTCAAGTCATACCTCAGAGATATCGTTACCACATAGAAGACTCCAATCAAGCTGTGATTTTATCAAGACATAAACATTTTTGTAATCTAATTGAAAAAACAGAAGAGATGGAGAGTAGTGAAAGAGAAAGAGAAAGCTCGGCAATTTGAAGAAGGGAATTACAAAAGCCTGGGCATAACAAAGCTTGATGAGATTATAGGAATGAGACAAGAGGCTACAGTACACATCTTGAGAGGTGCAGTAACAACCTCTCTCTCTCTCTCTCTTTCTCTTCATGGGAGTGGCGATGAAGAGAGACAATCCTTGTGATGTACTTATGCATATATACACATATACTGTATACATGACACACACAGCACCCTGCACTGATGTCAAATGCCATAGTTATTACAGTGTGTTGTAGTGAGGAAATTAAGACTTTCCAAGCTTTGGGAAATGAACTTATCCACAAATTGATGAATGATCGGCCATCACAAGAACATGTATAAAACCTATCGGGACAAATAGAATATTTTGTGGGTAGCCAACACTTATTTGAATGGAAGGGGGATGGATGGATTGGGGTGAACAAGGGAGTGGCGATGCTAAGTGGAAAGGGAGGGGGGAGGGGGGAGATGGGATTAGTGGTGAAATTGGAAGCTCATCCATGGGAAGGATACCAGAGACTGTCTTAACAAATGCAAACTTGAGCAACTGACACTCACTCTTAGAAACCAACTAAAGAATTGGCCCTTAAGGACGATTTGTATTCCTTTACATATGGTGGGCAATAGATGTACACGAATCATATATGGGTATGAATATAGCGTGTATTGAAGATGTTTCACCACATAGGGTTCATTAACAACATTCGTCTGCAATATAAATTAGGAGCATGAACTAGCCTTTAGGGTTGAAACCTCTATACTAAAGGAGAATCTAAAATATCTTTATTACAAGTGCTTATAATGCAGGTCTATATTCTTCAGTTTTTCCACTTTTTCCACTTATTTGAAGTTCAAGTTCACAGCAAGAGTTTCCCCAGATAGGCTATATAAGCATAAAGAGATGAGGTATTAAAGAAACAAATAAAATTAATAATTTTTGGCTATAAACTTTGATCCACTTTGGCAATCTCAGAGGACAAAAAACTGCAGGCGTCGCCTTCAAAGACCTTCTTCAAATTTATACGACCAAAATTATTTTCTATTTAAGGATAACGTTAAACAGAAGAAAGAAAGATATTAATCAAACATGTCCACACCACGGCGGCAGCATAAAAACTATGTTTCCAATTCTTTCCTTGATATTTTATCTGCATGTCAATCATGGTACCCAAAACCTACAAAGGTAAAATCTAGACATGTCTTTTCAAAAAAGATTAAGATACCGATCAAAAACAGTCCTATCGAAACCCATTTCAATACTCCCAAGTTCTCTATTAACAAAAGTGAAAATGTCCAAACATGTAAAATGCATTCTTGCCCCAAAAAAATGTCTTTCAAATGGGATAATTTATTGGCACATCGATAACAACCTCAATTGCCATCCTTTGTTTCAAAGGGAGTAACACAATACTCTACTAGCAATTAGAACTTCAAGATAAAGCACAAAAAACAAAAAAAATGTTATGGATTAAGAAATATTGTTTAGACATTTATAGAAACATTTACATGATAAGTTACAGCTCAATCTTGTACAAAAGAAATATTTATTATATTTATATTTTGCCATATCTGCCATAACTAGTCATGACGTTGGGAAAAATATTGTTATATCTGGTAGTGTGAAAATAATGACCCTGGAGGTTGGGGTCTATAAATGGTCAATAGGTTTGGGATTATAACACAAGAAAGAATTGTTATTAAAATCTCCTTTAGATGATGAATATGCAAATTACTGATATCTACTGCACGATTCTGACCGATTCTGTCAACCAGACAATTCGGAATTAAATTCTGTGAATCAAATACAAAATGTAATGATTCAAATACAAACCGATTTTCGTCATCATTTGAAATAAATAATAAACTGTTTCTGTTTTGCCATTAATCATAATTGTTACCTAAACCTACCGAGCACCATCAAATCTGAGATCACAAGTGATCAAACTATAAAAGACACCATAGATTCTGTCACTTGCAATTAAAAGAGAAGCTTAATTAGCGAGTAACTAATCATCTGATTCAGTTCTCAAAATTTCCCCTTCCACATGCTGCTTTCATAATTTATACCAGTGCTATATGGTAGAATGGATAAAGGCGATGGTGGCAGTAGGCGCAGTGAAACCAAGCACATGGAAGGTCGTGGGTTCGACCCCTGGCTGGCAAAGTAAGGTGGGCTTTTTTTAATCCAGAAGATACATTCAATTTCTCCCATATATATGAATGGCTGCTTTTTGCTGTAAAACAACTAGTACTGCCCTTCTAGGTCGATTGCTATAAGTATTGTTATCATCACTGTACAAGTCTTTATTACATGCCACCACAAATTGCAAAATAACTAACTGTAGATCTGTATCTGATCTAGTGAACTGCATTTGTACGGGGGAATTTTAAACTTCAAAATGGTATAAAAAAAATCCATTCCCATTATCAAGTTTAAAAATGTAAAACGCTGCATTATAATCTAATGTACTGTACCTATAGAAATATTCTGGTTCGATACAAAAGTGTTGCATGAAAGGAGTTGCATATGAAACATCTTACCGTGAGGATGTGCAAATTTGATCCGCCATTGTAAGACAATCACCTGATGGGTTGATCCTTCCATCCGGAAAGAGATCTAAACCTTTCAGATCCTTCATTCCGTTAGTCTCAAATGAGAGTGAACGCCATAATACATGACAGTCGTGTACTCATATCATAGAGCATTCATAATCTGCTATTTCAGCTGCTTTTTTTTTACTCTTCGAAAAATTCTTTTCCGTTCTTTGTGATTTTTTTGTAGTTTTTTTTTTTTACTGTATGTTACATTATACATCTGTGAGAAATCAGCTAATGAAGCTGACCTTTGACATCTTGTGCAGATGCATGTCTGTTTCTGTGACTTGGTGAAGTCCAAAGAAGGCTCCAATGATACATATACATATTGGGAAAGGAAACTTTTTGATTCCCTTCCAAAAAAAGTTCCAGCTACAATACTATACATATATATCTATGTACATATATACATTAGAAACAAGTAACAGTAGACCTATTATTTTTGGAGGTGTGTTGATACAGTTGGTTAACACAGGGAACACAGACTAGTTTAATTAATTCCCAAGAGGGCATGATTATTCACCCATTTCGGGTCAAATCAGCCCACATTTTGTTGATTTTTTTTTTTGGCCCTGCTAATGATGCAAGAGACTACTAAATTCCAACCTCAACCTTTAAAGAGAGAGAATTCACAATTTTTTTAAAATAAATATCCCATACTGGGTAGAGTGGGTCACATTATCTTCTATAGATCTGCATTGCAGAGGGTAATGAAGTAATGATTAAGCAAACCTTGGGATATTCCCACTGGAAACTGTTGTGGGAGAGGGGGTCAGGTGGGAGAAGGGGTCAGGTGGGAGGACCAGGGACCACAAGGAATAGTCTACCGCACCAACGTTACAAATCACATACCGTATGTCTTCAGAAAATGCGTGAATATCAATGAAAGAAATGTTCAAATAACAAAAGGGGCTAAGAAAGGATAAAGCTGACATCCTGACATCCTATATCACACACAGATACTTCTCTCTACTTGTAAATCCTTAAACTCATAGACCACAGGTGCACCAAACATTTATGAGATCAAATTCTATCAATATTTGAGTCTGACACATGTATTCATGTGATCTTCAGAAAAATTCATCATGAATGCAATTCAACACAAGGTAGGAGGGAAGCAGAGTGGGAAGCTGAGAAGAAGGACACTCCTTTTCCATTCAGACCTTTCCAATAATCATTACTCACTCATACCTCTTCTCCCACTCACCCTCCCACCTCCCACCACCAATTCCTACCCATTCTCCTCCCCTCTGCCCTTCATCAATTCTTTCCTCTCCCCCAAACTTTCAACAACAAAAACTTTCAAGAAAGCTGCTATATAGAAGGTTTTCAAACACTGCACCATGTAATGGACAGGAACCATCCACCCCTACCTACTACCATGGAGCTATCTCGTTTATAGCTCCATGCTACTACTGTACAGATGACACTGCCTCTTTAGAGACTGCTTGGGAATACTGATGATGTATTTATGGATTGTCCTGTCCTCTTGGTAACCAACCCCCTAACTAGTGTTGATAGCTTCCACTCACATAGAAACTAGCTAAGATAGATTTCTGGCACATTTCAACTTCCAACAACCTGTAATTATCAATGCAAAGCTCACAGAAAGACCTTTGTTTTGGTTGAAACTTGGAGAAAATTTGTGTAACCTGTTGGAGACCAGGATATAGTTGTTAGGGTAACTTTTAATAGGTGTCAAATGATGGTGACCAGACAACATGAACCAATAATTGCCACTTGGCAGTAGTGACCAGCAAAACAGCAAAATATTCACATTTTTAAGACACTGTGGGGCCTGATTTGCTCAATCAGAAGCAGAAATTGTTACTAATTTTTACCAAACGAAACGGGAAGGAAAATGAAATTGGTTTCAAACAAAGGAAACAAATTATCATAATATTTTGGTCTTATACTTGGACTCATAAATGTCTTTCTAAATTTGAAAGGAAAATAAAAAGAGGTAAAGGTAAATCTTTCAAGAGGGTAAATTTATTTGCAAGAATCAGAGTGAAGAACTCTTTGATATTATTACTATTGAGAAAACGAATCCAAAATTTCTTTCAATTTATGACCATCTAAAACAAAAGTGAAATGCTTTACCTTCTGGTCACCCACGAGAGAAATAATCCAAGTAAATTATCTGAAACTGGCTGACCGATCACGCGGAGACACAAATCCAACTATCATCTTTATGGCTTAAAAATGATAGATAGTATTTTGTGCCTTTGAAGCAGATCATTTAGCCTTTGAAGAAGATCCTGCTAGGATCGAAACGTCAGGCCAACTTACTTTTACACAGATAGTATTTTGGTTAGCAATCCCTCCTCCCCCCCCCCACCCCCACCAGTTAAGAAAAATTGTATTACTTTTGGGAGATACCTTGGTTTGGCTAGAAAAATCTTACGTGGAGATGACATTTTGTAAATCTGTCAAGTCACAGTGTCATTCAGATCTCAAACCTGTCAATGTTTCTTTGTTTATCCCTATCACGTTATTGGTAGACCAATGATGACAGTTGGATTTATGTCTCCCTAATTACTTGCTTAAAACAAGTATTATTGTACACGTATATATATTTTCACTTGTATTGGGACAGGTGAAATGTTAAGGGGATGGGGGTAAGGGGTGGGATGTGGTGGGATGTGGGATAGTGCAGGGTAAGGTGGAAGTGATGCGGGACACCAACTACATCAATACTAATCATCTGACATCCTCTTCAATTGGTTTTATATCCGGATCTGCCATACCAATATATTAGCCATGTATATGTACACCAGAGAGGTCGGTAATATTTAATGAATATTCATGAATACATCACATCTATGTATTAAACAAACCTGAAAGGTAAATCAAGCACAGGTCCCCAACACTTGAAGACGATCAATGTGCACACGTTATGCCTTTAAAATGTTTGTAAGCGATGACAGTAACAGTTTTATGACTTTATCTGCTAGGGATCATGTATAATATTATCCACATAATTTGAAAAATTTTCAAGTTTTTCAAGACCAAATCAGATGCAAGCTAACAGCAGCAGCAGCATCAGTCTCTGATGGAATTTACCGCATAGTCAGCTGGGCTACTACGGAGGGCAATTCCACAGTTGGAAGAGCAGGTTAATTATATGCCATCAACTGTTAACTAACCACTGCGATCATAAAAGATGAAACGAGGATGCTTGGAGCTGCGTGGAGCCAATCAATCTCTAAAGGTCAAACTCTCAGTAGTAATTTACAAGGTCGTTGATTAAAAAAGTCTGATAAGGCAGGGAAGTTTCTGTTATGACTTTTAAAAGAAACAACTTAGACCAAAACATATGACACAATATAAGCCATAACTCTGTACTCATACTCACACCTGGGGAAAAGCAAAGGAATGGGAAATGTACTTCGGTGAAATGAGTACATTTAGTGCTTCTAGTAGTTGCTGAATACATGTTTCAATGGCACTTAATTTAATGTAGTCAATCCTTTTACAAAGTGAGGCAAAATTCTGAACCATGGTACAATGAAAAGCATCTAAGCATTTTGGGTGGTAGAATGAGGAGATGGGTTAAACAGAAGTGACCAGCCACCCATAGTAGTGGAATACGGTACGAAGACGCTCTAGCCACGATAGAGCGAGAAGTATAACATTTGTGAGAAGACAGGTGAGCTCATCCTTGTAAATATGCTTAGTAAGACAAAGACCATAAGGGGTTGTGTGATAGGGCCTCCACCATACACAGAACTATGAAGAAAACATTGCTCACCAAAAAACAGTCAGATATGAGTATACTTATTATAGAATATATGAATCCTTTGTTTACCTTGAATTTGCTCATTCTGTGCCAAACAGCTAATTCCTGTGGACCTCGTCATAATATTCTAATATTATAAGGAACATTTAGATGATTGACACTGTTATTGATATATAGATGCATCGGTTGGTGTTTATGCATGTATGGCTTTACAGCATCGCACAACATACAGCATGAGGTCGAGTTTTATAGGTTTCAAGAAATGATACCTTGTGTGGTATGCAAGTAAAATAAAAGAACTTACAGATAGTCTAAGGAACCTGCCGAAACATCCTACAGAAAACTACCTGCTGTTATCATGACCTCAATGAAGAGCTTCTTTTTTTTGTACTTACCGATGACATGGTGGATGGTGATAAAGAAGTCAGTTACCTCTAAAGTTACACTTTCATTTTAAAATCTCAACAATTTTAATCACTTCTCAGAATCACAAGACTTCGATATAATAAAAAATATTCTTTCCTGTTTGACTTGTTTGACATTTCAGGAATGTCTTCCTGTTTACAGATAATATAAATATAACTCCTTCAGATTTTTTTCATAAGGAAAACTGTTTTCTTTTATTTTGTTTTAGAGGAAATGAAACAACCCATAAGCTTATGATACATGTAGAAACATTAGTGATTAAACTATAATTCACTATTCAATGCTTTATTCTATCATTCCGACATTTTGAACAAGAGCTGTCCGCTACATCATTATCATAAGACCCTTTTCAAATTTCAGATTTTACTGCAGTGAAAGGTCTCAAGGTAACCATCATCATTGCCAATCTATTGCCACCCTCTCCTCCCCCCCCTCCCCCGTCAAACAAAAAAACACTCATTGCAAGACATCATAGTTTAATGTATAGGTCAGGTGTTACTAAAAATCAGAGTGACAACCTTCTTCCACTGTATGAGGAAAAGTAAAACAGTGTTCAACTAGCCAATTCCAATACTTGGGCAATTGTAAAAACCACACATTACTGACCCACACACATGCATAGGAACTTGCCTCAACATGCACAGTAAACTATGTTGTGATGTTCAAGATGTCCTCTGTCAAAGTCTAAATCCACTTTTAGTTTACTAGATATTATTCCATAGCGTAAGCTGAGTCTCAAAAAGTTACTGATTGGTAGAGTCGGAAGGACGGGATGTAGGATAGGGGCGGGGCTTGGGATGTGATGTAGGGGCGGAGCTAGGGATGTGACGTAGGGGCGGAGCTAGGGATGTAGGATAAGGGCAGAGCTAGGGATGTGGGATAGATTCAGAGCTTGAGATGTGACATAGGGGCGGAGGTAGGGATATAGGTAAGGGCAGAGGATAGGATGTAGGATAGGGGCGTAGCTAGGGATGTGACATAGGGTTGGAGCTAGGGATGTGACATAGGGGCGGAGCTAAGGATGTAGAATAAGGGCGGAGCTAGGGATGTGGGATAGACTCGGAGCTTGAGATGTGGGATGGGGGAAGCAGTGCTTATATGTTACCAAGATATTAGGTTAGTTAGAAGAAGAAGGTGCACAAGCAGACTAGACAGGTAAGAGATGAGCGAAGTAAATTGCCTTTAACATAGGAATTCATTTTGGGTGAATTTTCAATATGTATGTATTTAGATCCTCCTGCAAACAGGAACTCGCGAAGAAGCTTCATTGGCTTATTAAAGCCGCAAGCTGACCGAAGTCAGTCTCTTACATCAATATGATCATGTACTAAAATTTCATAACAATGGCCTTTGTTATTGAGTAATTGCACATGTCATCAGAGTAATCCACCATGCAAATACTAAGTTTGTTCTAGTTTGGGTTCTTGAGAATTAGAACATCGTTGCTACAGTAACGGTATCTGAAATTTGAAAGAATAGGCCATTCCAACAATAAGCACCAAATTTGTCAAAACTAGGTCGTGTTATGTCATCAAGCTTGTCTGCTCTGTTCTGTTATGACTGCACATTTCCATGGCTGTTGCTATAACTACTTATTGCCATCTTAAATTTAACAGTTGCAAGACTGAAGCTAGCGGACGCATTGGTAAATGAAGTCATGTATGCTATGTGTGGTAATTTAATTTACAAACCGCACACATGACTAGAATCCATTGAACGTCAGATAAAACCACATCTAAAGTCACGGCAAGGCACAATTTACAAAACAGTGTAGACCTCCGCCATTCCACAACAGTGCATGATAAATGCAGCGTCTACGTGCCATGTGATAAATAGAGATGTGCACATATTGTCTCCAATGGCATCTTTGACACACATTTGGTTCTTCCAAGAACTAGTTTGGGCAACTGTGCTGATAGCAGGGTCCTCTCTCCAGTTTATAGTTACAGTAAGTCCATGGACTCTATTTTGTGATGCTGCTACTGTTTACACACAGCATATATCATTGACCTCACTTTTATGACACTGGTTACTTTGACTAACAAAACATTGAAACATTTTCAAGCAGTATTTTGCATATTTTTGGGAATTTTACCAAACCAAACAAGTCTGTAATTAAACCAGATGGCAATTGACCAAACCTAAGAAACTCTTTGACATATTTTTGTACCAAATGACCCTTACTGGGCAAGTGTTTAAAGGAGAAGCAAACCAAACCGAGATTATTCTACGTGAAGATATGCTAACATTAATGACAAGTAAGAAGGAAATGTCCTATTCCATTCCTTCACATCCAAAACTGAAGACTTGAGCAAGTTCAAATATGACATCATCCTGTCATATGACCCTTGAATAATTTGCTGGTGTCTTTCTTTGTTTATATATCATTGTTTTATTTTCTTTAATAGAGATGAGATTTGCATACATATACATATATATGAATGCTTAATCTACAATGTTAAGTTAGTTTAATTATCAACATACCTTTAATGAATTCATTTGAATTTTGATATTTTGACCCCCAACCACTTTTCATGTCAGTATTTATTCACATGCAAAAACAAATCAGAAAAATCCCCCCCCCCCTTTGTTTAATTGTCCTCATTATGTATAGCTAACACAAGAAATGTTGTGCTAATGAGCAACACTGATATATGAGAAATCTGTACTTCAATTATAACACAGATCAACCAAAAGGAAATTATGCAAAAACCTTTTTTAGGAGAATGACTTGCACACCAGCAGGATGATGTTGATGACTAATCTAACAATGACATAGCACAAGTCATGTACATGGCTAATGTACCCTGGTTTTTGAACATGAGTGACTATATGTACTGCAACATTACTTAAAATAACAACTGATGTAACATTTAGTTTATTATATGACTTGCAATACAATGCAAAGTACAGTCAGCTATTAAAGGCAACACTGACTATGACTAACATACGACTATTAAAGAGGAATTCAGAGTTTAAGTTTATACAATAATGAGTGTAAAATTGTAAACACTAAAATAGGTTTGATACATGTACAGTATATCTACTTAACGTCTCGTCTACAAAGTGTCTTCTTGCCACCAGCCATACCCCAAACACAAAGTTTTATGGAGAAAGAGCCTTCATCTCTGCTGCACCTCATCTCTGGAACAATCTACCATCTTCAATTCGCAATGCACCATCGGTTGACTGTTTTAAGCGTCTCTTAAAAACACATTTATTCCAAAATTTACAGTGATTTGTCTTGCATATTTGTGTACTTGTTTTAAGCGCTTTGAGGCCTTTGCATAAAGCGCTATATAAATATTTGCTTATTATTATTATTATTATTAAACTACTTGTATCCATGTTGTTTTCACTCTACCAAAACAAAAAATTCAAACCTTCCACCAGGAGAGAAAATAACAAGAGTATAATCTTGTTAATACAAACACTCATGGCTTCCACTCCCATTTTGATTTTCTGTTTTTCTATTTTTATCCTAATGAACCCCCACTTTTTATTTTTACCAGTTTACATTATTCCCAGCTGAAAGAAGCCCCATATGAAGCCCATTATAAGATTTGCTTGCAGCAAAGATTGCTTCATTGTTTTAGATGCATCATCATCATGATCATCCTACACCCACACCAGCTATCATCCATTATTCATTCCTGAGTTATTCCAGCTTTCACTTTCCTCCATAGATCGACGATTCTCCATAAAACTGCCGCTTTTCTAACCAGAGAATGTACTGCCACAGTTCTCTAAGCGGGGAGGATTTGATGAAATACTGCCCCGAGTCAGAGCTGAGGTCACAGGGCTCATCTCTTCAGCCTTACATACATAAACAGAACCTAAAATTATGAAAGAGAGAGGAGGAGGAGATGACAGCCAAGCATGGCTTTGTTTATCCTAACCATGCAAGCAGCAGCTTGCCTATTTTTTTTTTCTTTCTTTTTTTTCTACCAGAAGAGAAGCTTCTTCTACCTTTGGTCATTTTAGACTCAAACCTTCTTTAAGCTTTGACAAAACAGAGTCAAATCATTACCTTCGATAAAACAAGATCACTCATATAAGTTTTGGGGTAAGTTTCTATACATCAGTGTAAATGGCAATATAAACCCTATGTCCCCTTTACATATCTCTATAGCCATGTATATTTTTGTAACTGACTATCTCTCTCTCTCTCTCTATGATGTATGTATTCGTAATGAATCTCGTTTTCAAGGAACCAGTCCAGGGTTCTTCCATTGAATTCAGTCGGGAGTGTGTCACCACTAGACATAGAATGGGAAACTGGAGACAAAAATTACTGCAGGAAAGTGGATATGGGGTGACAAAACCTAGGCAGGCTGGGCTAGTTGGGAGGTAGGAAGGGAAATCGGTAAACTGGGAACCAGGAAGAAAGCCCCAGGTTAAGTTAGGGTGGGAAAAAAATGGACAGTGGAGATGAAAAAAAAGTGGGGGGGGGGGAGGAGGGGGACAATGAGGAAGATAAGTGTTTAAAGTAGAATCATCAACGCTAATTCTACATTTGTATTTCTTTACTTATTTCCTTCCGGTAGTCATTCTGTGAACAAAAATACCAATAACATCACAATTCACAGTTGCTTCCACTTTAAGAATGAGTGTAAGAATGTGGCATTCACACATTATGGTATGCCCTGGCTTGTCTTTGAGGGCATCAAAGATTGATTTTTTCCAACTTTAATCAAGGCCGACCTCTTGCATGTCTTACCTGTCATGTGATCAAAGAGGTACTTTTTTTCCTGTGAGTTTTCCCAGTAGCAGCAGTCCACATAGTCCTCTTTAACTTGTACCCAACACTCCATTTTCTCTGTTAACTACAAAGTAGATTGAAGGTGGACAGAGAGAGCATCCACTTTTGGCAAGTCCAATGTGCAAATGCTCAGTTTATCACCCACAAACACAGTTTTTCGAGCGATAAAAAGAGTTTATCACGAAAAACAGTTTTCAAAAACATAGTTTTTGAAAACATAGTCTTTGTTTGAAAACATAGTCAAAAACATAGTCTTTGAAAAACGTTGTTTTCCAAGTCGATAAACTGAGTTTATCAAAAACTTGTGTTTATTAGAGAAAAAAAACTGCTTTTTCGCTGAGTTTATCGAATTATTGCACAATAGGCGTGAAAAACTGTTAACAATAACGATGAACTGAGTTTATTTGCGATAAATTGATTTTTTTTTAAACAATTGCACATCAGGCTTGTCATACCCACTACCAATGACGCTTGCAAACAATACTACGTTAGGAATGTAATTTCTCCGCTCTAAAGAAAAAGAAACATTAATACTCACTGTCTCTAGTCTTCTCCAGATCCAACGCCTCGGAATCGACTTGGACCCTCTTCTGTTCGTCCTCCTTGAGAAGTTCTTGAACGGTCTTCTTCTGAGAGGACCTTGTTCCGAGGCTCCTCCGTAACCCTGAGTTGTTGAAAGGTTTGACGTCAGCGGGACCTACCGAAGTAGGGGTGACAGGCACGTTGGTTTTGGTTTCCGGTTGTAGTAAGATTGCGTTTGGGTCTCCTCCGACGTTAGGCGGTGCAGTTAAGAGTACTGTTGCATTGTTGCCGCCACCGCCCGCATTTGCATCCACGGTCGTTTGTAGCGGGGCGGCGTTTAAGTTTGTTAAGAAAGTGGTGTTCCCTGATCCGAGATTTGCAGACGCGACGAAGAACGTGGTATTATTCGCGGCCGTCGGATTGGCCTGATTTGGTATAGCGATCGGGTTCAGGATGAAAGTCTGTGGAGACACTGTCGCTCCTGGGTTTAAGAGAAACGTGTTTGGATTCAACAGCATAGGTTGCGTGGCTCCGGCCTGATTAGCCTGCTGCAGAACGAAAGGGGTTGTGACCGAAGCCGAGTTTGTGTCTGTCGTCAGTGCGATGTTGTTCGAACCGGTCGGTAGGTTCTGCAAAATACCGCCGTTTGTGTTTATCAATTGGAAACTACCGTCCGCGGCTTGTATAAGATGGTGGGTACCATTGTGAGCCTGCTGGGCCAAAGGGCTTAAGAATTGGCCCAAAAGATTCTGAACAGTCTGGTTATTACCACAGTTTAATGTAATACCCCCTGTGTTCATGTCCTGCCCAAATTTCAACAGATTCTCCTGACTGACTGGCTGCGGCTGTTGCTGTTGCTGAGGCAGTTGTTGATGTTGATGCTGATGTTGATGTTGATGTTGTTGTTGTTGTTGTTGTTGTTCTTGATGAAGCAAGGGCTGATCAACCACTTGGATAGACTGGATCATTTGCTCCAAGGGGTCGCCTTGGTTTTCGCCTTGGGAAACCAAGGGTTGCACCTGAGGGGAATGAGCAGCCACTTCCATATCTTGATCTTGGAAGAGAGACATTGCCATTGCTTCAGGGCTGTTTGCTGAAGTATCCATGGCAACATCTGGAGACCTTACCTCTCTCATATCCACAGAGGTAACCTCCATTCTGAAATTCATCAAGGACTTGCCACTGCAGTTTACGGCCTGGACCCTTTCAGAAAATGTTGTCGACAGGGTTCAGTAACAACTTGCCTGCCAAAAGGAAAACAGAAAGGCATCAAGACAACTTGTAATAGGTGGAGAGAGCAGAAAATCTCATTACAATCGTAAAAAAACTTATTGGTCTCGTTAAAACATCCACGATACTTACCTGTCCGCGATAAGAAAATGTACTTTCCGATCTTCCTAAACTACTGTACAACAGGTCAATGTCCACCATGCACTGTCTCTTCATACTGAATTTAAATTAATTCATGCACTCATGCACTCACTCATTCATTCACTCACTCACTCACTCACTCACTCACTCATTCATTCATTCATTCATTCATTCACTCACTCATTCATTCATTCATTCATTCTAAATAAAACAAAACGGTTAGCAAACTGCTTATCCACTAAAGAGCCGGTGCGAGAGAATGTGTAAAAGTAAGTTGGCCTGACGTTTCGATTCTAGCAGGATCTACTTCAGAGGCTGAATGAAAAGTGACAGTTACAGAAGGTTTCGATCCTGCTAGGATCGCAACATCAGGCCAACTTACTTTTACATATTCATCCATTCATTCTGAATGGACTTCATTCCTTGCTTCATGTTTAGACAATTTGGTCAAAGATCAATAAGAATAAAACAGGAATAAGAACCCAACTACAGTAGATATTTCTGGTTGCAAAACTCTAACATAGGTGTTTTGATATCTGAATGGTACAGTAGATTCGAGATCCTGAAGTGTGTCAAAGAGGGGGGGGGGGGGATGTAGCACTAACATGTTACCAATATTTCTAGGTAGATGGAAAAGTGCACACACATGCATACCGATTGGAGGAACCTGTGAAGAAAATTTCAAATCAGTCATGGGCTTAAACCAGACTTCAGAGTTAGACTTTCAACTTATTAATGTCACAGTCAGTTTGTGCATAGTTTGTTAGGTGAACGATGTTTGTCGTTAAGGAAATTGCTTAGATTTTTTTAGACAATATACTTAAATTACAAGGATACTGTAGTAACATATAATGTCTCCACTGCACTTTTATCTTTTCTGCTTAAATGTTTTAAACATTTAGATGTGTCATTTGAAATACAGCATGTTTATTCTTCTTGGAAACTGTTATTGCTTTTCTTAGCAAGGTTACTGAAGTATGCTGAAACACTTAAATTCTTGCAAATAAGACACAGAGCTTTTGTGAAACGTAACACAATCGATCAAACTTCCATTTTATAAGCGAGTTATTCTGTTGTCGAGATATAACACATCAACAGTGTTATTCACTTTATTCGGATAAGTGCAACTGCACAGTAATCTGTGATGTCATTCATGGCACCCCCCCCCACCAGTTGCTTTTTTTCTTCTCTAAAATTGAAATTATATGAAAAATAATTCAATTAAGTGAGAAGATGTTACATGTCATATCAATTGATAATGTGTGACCACATGACTTCATCACAACTAAACACTGATTTCTGTATGCAGAGGTTCCCCATTGCATCGAGGGAAATGAGAAAAAAAAACAAAAAAACACAGTTTGAGGTGTTTGTCCCTCTTTGATATCACAAACTATTGCACAATGTCACTTAAATCTGAAGAAAACGAATCAAATTTCAAAATTACATACGTCGGCAACGGAACGAGCTAGCAAGATGGGAAGTTTGGGACTAATGTGTTCCTTTTTACTAGCTCTGTGATGTACATTTGTTTAAATTTTAAGACTCCTTTATCCCTTACATTAAAAGCTTTTAATCTGCATATATATACCATTTTGGTGGATGTTAGCCTTTTTTTACCGCTACGGGTAGGGTCCATCTCTAACGAGGGATTTCTTCTAATGGTGACAGTACAGAATATACCGTATCTCCACACAAGCACCGAACTACCGCAAGACTTGCTCTGTGATGTACATTTGTTTAAATTTTAGACTCCTTTATCCCTTACGTTAAAAGCTTTAATCTGCATATATATATACCATTTTGGTGGATGTTAGCCTTTTTTTACCGCTACGGGTAGGGTCCATCTCTAACGAGGGATTTCTTTTATGGTGACAGTACAGTATATACCGTATCTCCACACAAGCACCGAACTACGGTAAGAGGACTATTTACAGATGAGCATGCATACATGTTATCCGCCGTCTGACCTATTCCGTTTAAATCCAGCCATAGAAGGGAGACCTCCGACAGACTGTTGTAGATGATCAATCATTGTTTCTAAAGTTATAATCTGCCGGTCCCATAGGATCTATAACCTGGAGTGCCCACAATACAGCACCTGGTCTGCCAAACTCTTTTCTTCAAATTTATTGAGGTAGGTTTCCTCATGCCCCCCTCATCGCAACCGATATTCTGTTAGTGAACTGTGAAGCAGCGACATATGGGATGAGCCCGGCCATGCCATCATCTCTTCAGCGTGAATCCCAAGACATAATATTAACCCTACTGCATGGGGCAGCGGCAGCAGTCTACCAGGGCATTCACCTGGTATATTATAAAAAGTAATGCATCTACCATACACACTGTTTTTTTTCCTTCTGTTTTTTTGATGGGGGAGGGCGGCTTGTGGAGGAATTTAAATTAGATTCAGTCAGGTGCAGAAGGAAGACGATGTCTTGAATCAATTTACGGAGCATCCACGAGCTCTGCTCGGCTGCACTTTACGAGGACAGAGAGAAGGAAAAAAAGCAAGGTAGTTTTTTAAATCATAACATTTGTTGATCACATCCTGTGGGCGGAGGGTTTGTCAGCATGGAAAGAACTCTGCGAGTCTTCTATAATCTTAAGTCTGCAACATTTGCCGTGGACTCGAATGAAACCCATATCACGGTTAATTAGTATCTGTCCCAGATTTTGAATGGGAAATAATAACAATTGATTTAATAATGAGTAGGACGGATGGGGGGGGGGGGGGTTGAGGGGGTTAGGAGGTTGAAGACAAAATGGCATTTACAAGTGGATTAGATATCCGATGGAACACCCACGTGAGATTTGGATCTGAAGTTGAATTTAAGTCTTTGACATCATCATGCAAGGTTGTGCACATGGTCAAATTACCATTCCCAGCATTCCTCGGGAGTGAACTTTTTAAGATCTAACAGAGACGAAAGAGTTTTTCGATTGGGTACACGATGAATCATCTCGGGGGTTTTAAAAGGTCTTTGCTAAAACTGACAATCAGGATTAACTCTTGTCTGAAGGTCCATCTTTTTTGGCTTGAAAACACCCAGAAATTTAAAACAAGAAGAAGAAGAAAGAAGTGGTGGCCATCTCATCGATTATAAGTTTAGGCCACAGCTATAAGAATAGTCGAGGAATGAAGCAATTTAGCCTCCAACAGATGATGTGAAGTGCAACATCAGCAGGGTACACATACAGTAATAAACATTAATAAACATGTAATATTGTCCAATGGTGATAAAATTACATTCACAAAAATTGATTCTCTAATTCCTCAACCTTTCCCTACTTCCAACCCTTTGCCCTCCTACACCTCTTCACCCTCTGTGTTCTCCCCCCCCCCACCCCCTTGGAATTGCAACATGTAATAATAATAATAAATGAGACTTATATAGTGCCAAATCAGTAAACAAAAGTTACTGCTCAAAGCGCTTTACAAAGAAAGTAAATTAATTTACAAAAGAACAAGTGAAAAAATGGGTCTTAAGTAGACTTTTGAAAGTAGAAAGTCACTCATTACAGAGATGGATAATATACCCCACCAACGAAAAATGATCTTCCCACGTTTCGATGTTTACTTGACATAGTCCTTTCGAAGCAAAATGGGGGAAGAGTGAAGATGGCATCTATGACAGGGAGGGTGACCGCTGAGAAATAGCAAGTAAAAGAAACGTTACTGCTATGCTACCTCCGATACAGCACCATTCTTATTTCATAGAATCTACTAAATAACTCCTCCTCCACTCTGAATGAAAAATTACTGCTCAATATCATAAAACCATTTTTCAAGTGATGGATCTAGAGTTCAGAAAGGCATTAGCCTTGTCATGTCATGTCTGATAATTAAGCCAAGGTTATCTCTCTCTCTTTCCCTCTCTTTGTTAATATTAAAACTGGACCAGCAGGTTTGACCACTGTCTTTCTACAGAAGGTTAAATCCTACAAAGTTAGACTGTTTAATATACAATATTAGTACTACTGAGGTCAAAGTTAATGTTAACTCTTGACCTCTTAAAAGTGTTAAAGTCAGTCACAGCGCCAATCTGATCGCCTCTGGCATAACCAGGGGAGGCCTAGTCCTCGTCCAGAGACAAAGACTACTATACTAACTACTGTAGTAGTTTTTAATCTGACAGGTTGGCTAACGAAAAGATCAGGTCCTTACCCAATTTAGTGGTTTCTGCTACTCATTTATAATACCTTTGAAAAGTTTGTTTTGTAATTTTGTTACAAAGCTACTCTGTCCTTGCAGTTGTATAACTATACCGAAAACACAAAGTAGTTGACCTTTTCACCTCTGCTAAGATAAACTTAAAAGCATCAAGTTTATTTGGTAGTGTTTACAAGAAGTTATTTATCAGTTTGATGTTATAAATGGTTTGCAGAGAGCGGGTGGGGGGGGGAGGGTGGACGGGATAGGGGGAGGAAAAGGGGGTCTCCAAAGGAATGGAAGACCTATAATTCAATGGTGTTTCACTCTTTAACATTTATTATGTGCATTATAAAGTAAGCTTGAATTCGTCCTGCATCTGTTCAAACACAAATTGAAGCAAAATTACTAATACAGATAAAAAAACAAAGATACTACAATGAAATGAAATCCATCTCGAAGACAGGACATGAAAGTTTCAGTTTACCGGAAAGCAACTTCAATGTGATGTTTCATAACACTTTTTAACTCAACATAGCAGCTGCATGGTCCCACACGTGGCTTGTTTCTCTGCGTCTTTGGAGATGACATTCAACTTTACGTCATTTTGCTACAAAAACCTTATTTCCTACGGTGAAGAGGTCCTCGGCATAACCTAGTCCATGAAGAAAGTCAAATATTCCCATTGAGCTCTCTTCATAGAAGTATAAAGGTGGGAGGTCTAAAAGTTTATCCATTCATTTCTTTTGCTCCTCCTACAGATGCCTATGGCATGGGGATATACAGCCATATGGTTACACGTCCATACCTACAAGTGCCTATAAACATGTCAAAGAGAGTGTTGCCTAGTCATAAATTGATCCTCTATATAGAGGCTGTAAGCAGTGACCATGACACCTCACCAGCAGATCCAACTCTGTAATAGTCAGGTAATTGCCTACAGTATCCTCAAGAAGGGAGGCACGGAGAACTTATAGCGGCTTTTTGCTGTGGTTCTGATAAACTAGTGATATCTCACCAGCAGATAGCTCTGTAATGGTCAGGTAAATGCCTATAGTATCCACAAGAAGGGAGGTACAGAGAACTTGAAGCGGCTATTTGCTGTGGTTCTGATAAACTAGTGATATCTCACCAGCAGATAGCTCTGTAATGGTCAGGTAATTGCCTACAGTATCCACAAGAAGGGAGGTACAGAGAATTTAAACCAGCGTTTTGCTATGGTTCTGATAAATAAGTGTCATCACACCAGCAGATAGCTATGTAATGGTCAGGTAAATGCCTATAGTATCCCCAAGAATTAAGGCATGTACAGAGAAGTTGAGAGATCTTATAGCAGCTTTTTGCTGTGGTTCTGATAAATAAGTGACATTACACCAGCAGATAGCTATGTATTGGTCAGGTAATTTGCCTACAGTATCCACAAAAAGGGAGGCACAGAGATCTTACAGTGGATTTTAGCTCAGGTTCTCAAAAATTAGTGACATCACACCAGCAGATCTCTCTGTAATAGAGAGATAACTACAGTATCCCTCAGAAGAGAGGTGATATGAAAGTTAATGCAGCTTCTTTGTGTTGGTACTACAAATTCATTGTGACACAAAAATGAAAATGCACTTAATTATTACTTCACTGGTCCAGGTTTACCTTACACTAAGCAGGGGTAAAAACATTGTTATTTCAATATTTTGCCTGTATTAGGAACCAGTGCCCTATACACTGCTTTAAAGTATTACTTCAATGATACCAAAATTACCTCTGAAACCTAAACCACTACTGCGACTCCACTGTATAAGGAACCAGTACCCCACCACCCCTTATGTATGCTGTGAAATACACCAACTACTTTATAAAATGAATACAAGTGATAACATCTAAGTCTGTCTTCACATATTTTCTTCAAATTACCCAGATCAACTTTCATACCCAGTTAGGACTGTGGACAAACAAATTGGTTAACCAAATTTTTTGCTTTTGCTTTTTATTCTTCTTAATATTTATCGATTGTATATTTTTTTATTGTTTCTACTTTTTCTGTGTGACAAGGAACATGATAAGATGTCACTGAAATACAATATTGTACAAAAAAATAATAATAATAAAACTGCCTCTATATCACAAATGGATGCTACCCTAACCCTAAACCACAGAACCCTACACCACAGAACAGTATACCACAGAACAAACGCAGATCCTTATCAAAAGTTATCTATAATAAGAACTTTCTTTCGCTTTTAGCGTCAGAAAGTTACCACATGCCATCACAAAGGTACAGTGTGGTGTTCAGGAACAGTAATACATAGCTCTTGCTAAGCTTATCCTAAATTTGAAGAAAAAAAACTTTTCATTCTCAACAACAAAACATTCTATTAGAACACTTCAAAAACAGAAAACAATTAACTAACCCAAACAAGAGTCCTAGACAGATATTTACATAATCAACAAATTCCTTTGTTCCAAGCATCACAACTGACATAAATCAGTGAAAAACATTCAATAATTTAAGATTAAGATTAAACTAACTTTTCGATTACACCAATTTTTTTTCTTCTCTTTTTCTTCGCGTTTCTCTTTTGTTTTGAAACCAGTAATCTGTCTTCACACTACTCTAGCTTTATCTTACCAAATTGAAAATAAAGATAATCTATTTTAACCCCCAAAAATTCTTTTACACAATTACTTGAGATAAACAGGCTTTGTCCCCGAGTATCATAGATACTGGGTACTTCACGTATCATTCCTATCAATCTTAAACCATTTTTCTCATTTTTATTTTGGGGGATGCCACATCATCAGCGTGTGATGAATATTCAATTACAATTATGATATTATTTAATAATGAAAAGGTCACTAAAGTGGAAAGCAATGGCCAAACTTTTTTTTTTCTCCTTTTTGAAGCTACTTTTGCATCTCCTTGGGGGAACCAGCTTCTTCCTCTGTCAGAAAACTCTCCTGAATGATTATCTTGCGGTGAGACCTTTAATGACATAAACACAACTGAATCAGCTCCAAACCTAGCTAGCCAGACAGGGCTTGAAAGGATGTGGTAAACTTTGTGTAGCAACCCTTTTCTGGTTTATGAGGAGCAAAACTCCCCCTTGTGAAGCGGCAGAGGTATAACTTTTGACCCCACTGACATTAATCACTCCATGTCTAAAAATATTATGATGGAGGGGTGCTAGCTTGGCACGTGCCTTGGGCATTAAAAAGCAAGGTGTAAGCGCCGCCGACCAACCGACCGAACTGAAGGAAGGCAGTCAGGGGTGTAAGGGCTTGGTTTGAGTCGGAGCAGTTATTGGAATGTTTATTATGCAGAGAATTTAAACCTGTCTTGGCACCCCCAATGGCACCCTGATTGGGTCCTTACCTTGTCAGACTAAAAAAAAAAAAGCCAGGGAAAGCCAAAATTATCAGCAAGATTGGAGATAAGGAGATCGGAATTAAAAAAGGAATTTTTTTCCCCTTCTCTTTTCCCTTCGTTTAAATAAGTCAAGTACAGAAACCAGAGCTTTGAGGAACAAAGTGGAGATTCAAACCAGGCTGTAATGGAATGTTACATCTAACATGGCAGTCAAAAAGCAATTGTCTGAGTTTTCTTCTTCTTGGTTTTTACAGAACTGAAGAAAGTGTCCTGTAAGTTTGTTTTTTGAACTTTGTGACCATTTTAGCATACCTAGCAAATAACGTCGGTTTTATAGCCCCATTATGTATGTCGGTATTTATAGCTCTGCGTCGAATCCAGATATTTTTCTACATATAATTCCATTGACATCAACTTTGTTTAACTAGCCTTTAACTTTTCAAATTTTACTTCAAAATAGCCAAGAAACTTTCTGTAAGCAAGCGTCAAGTTGGAGCTCACACTAAAAGTAGATATAAAAATTGTCACAGGCTACAAATTTCCCTGATCAAAGGGAACAATTACTTACCACTGTTATTTTCTGCGAGGAAGGAAAGCTGTTGATTCATAGAAATCTATCTGGATCAAAACTCTGAGTGCTTTCTAACATTGTCAACCAGGTATACTTTTTTGATTTTTAAAATGCTATGTTGATATTTAGTCTACGACGGTCAATTAAAATGAAATGTCAAACCAGCCACATGTACAACCCACGTTACCTAGAACGCTAAGTATATGAAGTAAATGCTAAAGACCGGTTCCATACAATTGAACTTCCTTTCGAACAAGGAAACTTCTAGGCAAGCTTCCTCCTTAACCTATGGCTAAAGAAATTAATCATACTTTGAACTTCAAGACTTATACTTAGAAATGTATACATCCAAATTTTAACAGTTACATGTTTCCCTCAAGAATAAGTGTATACTGCAAGAATATCTTTATATGTGTTTTGCTATCAGTTGTTTCAAGTTGCAAAATTTGCTACAAGAAATAAGGAACAATCTGCTGGAATGGATGTCCATCCAACTTTGTATCATTCACGCTAATAGTAAATTTAATTATAAGTGATTTAATTCATGTATTATATTCATTTATTTCATGTATTACAATGGAAAAATATAATTAATCAGCCTAACTGGCTGGGACGAATACATGAAATCCCTTCTTTTTGAAAGTTTTTATTGTTTTTTGTTGTTTACAAACAAGTGAAGGCTCATTTCCTGTGACAATTGACATTGTGTGGTGACACAGTAGTACACTGAGGGTGAAGACAGCTGTAATAGAGGGCAGTACAACACTTTTAACTAGTCACCACTGATTTCATTGTTCATATTTTCAAAGATGAGGTTTTTGTCTTGGAATGTACCTAAATTCCATCAGACACTGTTTAGAAAAGCATCTATAGTTTAGTAATTCAATTAAAGGTATTTTATATTGGTACAGTTAACATGCACTGTATGTTTACAACAGTTTTACTTGGCATATTGTAGTTAATTTCAGCTCAGCTAAACTTGACAAACGTTACTTGCTATATTATCTTCCTTTTTTTTTCTCTCTTTTTCTTCCAAACAGAATTACAATACATAAAGTCTTTGTCAATACTTTATGAATGAAAGGAATAACTCCTTGTCTCTCCTTTTGGGATATTTAAACATTTTTATCTTTCCAAAAAGTTCAATAAATCATAGAAAATTATCAACGATACATACATTTAGTATGCAAATGAAAAAACGATAAAATTGACTGCAAACACAGTTTGATAACAGACCGAACAGAATATGCCTAGAATTTTTTTTTTCCCTTCGGCGCTACATTTCCGGTTTTTTTTTTAACTCAATCACACAAGCAAAACCTGGTCTGCCTGTTACTATTACTAACAAATAAACTGGAAAAATCAATTTGATAACAGACCGTTTGGGATTCAACACATCCTCCCCCTCCATGTGGACAATTGAAACAGTTCAATTAAAAGGTAATACAGATCTCATTATTAAACCTACAGTATTTTGCCTACATGTTTGTGTTGTTTTTTTTCCCTCTGAGCTACAATTTCTTTTGTTTTTTTTTACTCAATCACACAAGCGAACCTGATCTGCCTGTTACTAACCACACACATCACAAATATATTTTAATGAGGTACTTTGTGTTTTATCTAATGTCCCCCAATGGAACCATACAACAACTGTTTTAAAGGTTGATTAACTATGTGAGGAACTGGTGTTATTCCATAGTTGACCCTTGCAATCAATGGAGGACACAGAAGGCCCATAATAAAACAGGATTTTTTATTATTATTATTTCTGATGATAACGGAGTAAAAAGAGAAATGTATGAAAAGGGAGAGGAATAGCAGGGAATGGTAGACTCTGTCAACAATTACTTTTGTGACTGCAAATGTGAATTTAATAGTTTGACCAACTGGGACGGGTTTGTGTGAACCCGCAAGGGAAAGAATGTAATTGTTTGTACGAAGTTGGGTATAATTTACCCGAATGTCAAAAATGTTGTTACCTGTGCCACATGTTCATAAATGGAGCAACAGACAAAACTGAAATTGGGTTTAATAGAAATTAATCATATTCTCTATTTTTTTTTTTTTTTTTTAGGTTCTTGAATGAACAATACATGGTGACATATTGTGAACAAACAGAGGACAGAATCTGTAGATAAATATCTGGGAAATGGACATTGTTTTGCTTCTAATTGACAAAGAATACCCATCCATGCTTTGATAGAACCCTTTGGAAATTGTTTCTCTGTGTAATAAATAAAGCACTCATCACATTACCAGATAAGGAATGTCTACTTTAGTAAACGCAAAAGTGCTACGCATGAAAATCCCCAAACTGCCTGGACTCTTAATTAACCAACAACAAAGTATTACTATCTAAAACTCTAAGCTTTCATACCTCCACAAATTAGCGACACATTTTCTGAAAAACATCACTTACATTTTTTATTTTAAAATCTCTGACACATACTACATTAAGCATAAAACCTTACAGCAAATCCTGAGATGAAAATTCACTTTTTATCTGATTTGCTGTAGTTTTGAGTTAAACGTAAGAAAGAAGGGGAAACTTTTTGTCTGTGGAATAGGAACTTTGGATTTGAAGATATCACCCAGCCCATAGATTCCTTCCAAGTTCCTTTGGCAGAAAATTTATTTCACTATGATATAAAATCTAGTCACCGGGTGTCTCACAAATTATGCGGGGTGGATAACTACTAGCCACTAGCTCACCAGTTCCCTGTTTAAAAACTTACCAGTTCTGTCTTGACAAGATCATGCGAGAGTGCTAAAGTTGTGGGGGGACAGGTAAGTGAAATAAGAAGAAAATAAGATTGTATCCCACATTCTTGCATATAATAACTATGCTGTCTATGTCGAAAGGCACCTTTATAAAACTAAATACTGACATACAGTCTAGTTGATTTAAAAAAAAAAAAAAAAAATTGAACAAAAAACACACACACATGCACACACCCACACAATCACAAATAAAATGTGAGTTGATCATTCTGGTCTTCAAACTTGATTGAAGATGAAGCATAAATCCCGACACTTAACAAAAATTCTAAAATCTAGGCCAACTTTTATCATCCCTCCTCCAAGACCCAAACAGATTAAGGCTTAAGCTGACTACCATACATAGGGACAGGTGACATAGGCCAGGTGGACAACAGAAGCCAACAAAACAGAAGGAAACAGAAGGAAATAGAAAGAATTGCTTTTACACAAGCCTATACATCATAATCTCAATAAAATCCATCTCCCTGGGGTCCAATCTCTTGGCCACAACTGAGAGAGATGACCCCGCGTTTAGCAGGTACACAAAGTGAATGCAAAAAAGGGGGCAAAGCACTTTCCGGGTCGACACTCACTTGCACCACTGGCGTGCCACATAAAAATAATATTCTGTGATTGATTCATAACTGGTATGGAGTTGAGCAGCGGTATCCTTTCAGTAAAGTTGTAGGGGAGAAGAAAATGAGGGGGGGGGGAGGATTCAGGGTAAAAGACAGGAACCAAGAAGAAATCTATAGGGTAAAGTTGATGAGTAACTGTTGTTATTGTCCATGATTTATGGAAAGTAAGCAATTTCGAGACAGATTGGATTGAAAATTGTCAGTGAATTTAAGTGGTTAACTTTACTTACTATTCATGATAGATTTGTAAGTCTCAGTTCTTTTCACTGTGAAAAAGACTAAGAAAAAAATAAAAGACCCGATATTTACTAACAAATTTTTATTCCAATAGGGATTGGCAGCCATGGTGATGAGTGATATGGATAGATGGCGCTAGACTACTTTTTTGTTACACTCCCTAGTCACTCTATTTAGTAGGTAATAAGGTGATTTTATCTGGTATCTGTATGACACACTCGATTAAAGTATTTTTGAAGAGAGCATTTAAACAGGGACAATTCTTGGTGATGGGAGCTCATGAAGATATTTCCATTACAATTTTTTTAGATTGGGTGATCATGGCAGAATCCTTGTATGATTTGAGTGTTTAATAGTTTCATAGCAATACTTCTAAGTACCATATTTTAATTAGTAAAACCAGTTTTGCCCTTTTTGCACTTCTGGTATGCAAACACAGTGTCAAGACATTTTTTCCCCCTCTTTTTCAAGTATCTCAATAGATCCCAAGCCGGAAAATTCTGAAAATGGGAGGGCGATGCCGAAATGTTTTTGAAACGGTTTGTGTGATCAATGCATGTTTTATTGTTTACATATTTATATATGTTGTGGGCCCTTCCTTCTCATTAGTCTAATAGGCCCTCCAAACGTTTAAGCCAGGGCAGACTGGGCCTCGAACAGACTCCATCCATATACCCTGTAGTTTATGAATGGATTCTGTAGTAAACAGTAGATCTGTGTCATTCATTCATCAGGCCAAACTGTGACCTACAAACCCAATTGATAAGATTGACCTGTAATGATAGATGCAGTCAACACAGTTCAACAATAATCCAATTTAGCATACATGTACCCTATGCAACACATATCTTTGGCTGTGACAGTTTTAGGGCACTTCTGCAAGGAGGGAAATAATTATTTTAATTTTGAGCTATTCATCTTTGCAACTTGAGAACAATAAGGTTTTGAGATTAGGAATCACAATTTATCTTAAAGTAACATTTTTTCTCAAATTTTCTCAACCAGACTTATATGTCGGTATTATTAACAGAGAGAGAATCTGAAAGGTTAAAAAAAATTATTTTAAAAAAATTAAAGATTTCTGTCAGTAATTAAAATTTGAAATATAGAATCTAGACTAATCCAGCTAACAACCTGCATATATATGTAACAGACCCAAAGGGATCGACATAATATCGTACCCTGAAACATTTAATGAAACTGATGCAGTGGCATTAAAGTCAGAGACTACCGCTACAAGCAGACAACATGCAGCATTTCAAATAACAGTACTTCTCCCATTTTTGCACCTCTCCTCTAAATCTGTCCTGCTATTCCAGCCGAGCAAATTTATTTGCGTCTTTGGGGTCCCAATAGCGGGTAGGTAGCACCTGGTATGATTCCTCATCTTAAAGGAATATATTTAAGTTCGGTGTTAATCAGAAACAAAAAGTGTTCTCCAATTGCTCCTTCATACAAACAAAGATGCCCAATACTAGTTTGACCATAGAGTGGTCTCTACTTTCAAAAATTTTAAAAAATGAAGGAAAAATAAACAAAATACAACCTGATGTTGATTCACAGTTTGCTAAAATGTGAGTTACATCAACAGGAGCAGACACAGAATAATGATCTTTACCCATGATCACCCTATCTCAAATTAAATTTTATGCCCCTTTAAGTGTCTTTCGACGGTCTGACTTGAGAGAACAAGATACCACTGTTGTCAAAGGTCAATTTAAACAATGAACCAAGGGAGAAACGACATGGAAAAGACTTCTTGCCACCTTCATCCATCCCATGCCTCTTGCTTCCCTTCTCACCTTCCCCCCCCCCCCTCCCTGTCATGGAAATATTACCATTGTCAGTACAATGTAGACTACTGTCAATTACCATGTGCACTAATTAACATGCGGCACATGGAGACTTTCACTGTGCCCATGCCCCTGCCCCCTCCCCCCCCCCAACTTATTGTACTCTCTATATAATGGCTAGAGCAAATTGCCAGCATTAAACAATGCCCTACTAGCATATTCCCAATCAATACTGGTCTAACCAATACCTCCCAATTCTCAAAATCATCCAAAAGATTTGTTAAACAATTATAACCTCACCATTTTGAAACTGATATTTTTGTTATTGCCCAAAGGTTTGAACAACAAAAGGAATAATGAAGGAAAATTTAATAGCTCAATTTATGGATTAGTCAATCAAAGTAATTTTTGGATCAATGAAGACCTGTGTATGCCACTCACCAGAAAAGATGTCAGAAATTCTAATTTAGATATGAAATAGCGCCCTCTATTTTACTTTGCATTCACAGAACAATATAGTGCCTTTAGCTGGGGAACATTGCAATCTTTTCAAACCAGAAATGACTTTAAATATATGAAGTGTTCGATCTCCTAAGCATCATGGTCTCTTAAAAGTTGTTCTGTGATCAAATGTAATACATAACTGATCACATTTTACCTAGGATCATGAAATTCTCACAGAAACAAACTCAGATCTATGCTGAAGGAGACAGAAATTATTAAGAAGACAGTCATGTGGAATAAGGAATTAGCAAACAAAACTGCTTTCCTCTTTGTCAAATTATTATAAAAAAATTAGCAAATTGCTTGCATTCATCAATTATTAACCAATATACAAAGTTTAAAAACAATTTTTATTCTGTCATGTTTGTTATGTTATAGTAATGCCACTTACCAACCAGTTTTCACTCGTCTAAATTCATTCTGTAAAAGAAGAGGAGAAAACAAATTCATCATGAAAGTTCATTTTTCCAAATTGATCAACCCTGAAATATCTACCAAAAAACAAAAAAATGGATCCTAAACTTAGGAACACAAACAACAGTATATAAATTAACAAAAAAAACAAATTGGATTAACGGGGAGACACAAAAGATATTTGTCAAAACTTGATACATTTCTTAGTGTTTCCCTTTAAATACTGTCTGCACGCATGAGCTAATTAGTTAATGACCCTTGATAGAGAGGGTACGTATTCATTTAAACCTACACGACACAAACAAAAGATGTAAAAGTCACTGCAGGAATAAGTTGCTATTAAATTTCCTTTCCATGTCATCATTCGATACAGTACTTCCTTTAAAATACAAAATATACTCATTTAAATATGTGTTAGGTTTCCAAATCCTATTTATATCTCAAAACAAGAAAAGATTGAAGTGAACTTGAGAATTGCAAGTTACAAGAACATTAATATAATCAACAAGGAAATCATGGGTGTGGTGTATGCTTTATTTAATATATAAACTTAATGTGGAATAAGAACAATAAGTCTGTTTTTTTTTCATCCTCTTTAGTGTATATACATCAACAGGGAATAATTAAATCCTCCATGTTTGTGTAGCAGTGTTAAGTGTTCTGAACTGTCTCATATAAAATGCTATGGTTCTTGTGTGTACAAAAGATGCTATATGACTGTGCACTTGTATATATTCCCCAAAACTTGATGGCTTGGGGATTTACGAGCGGCGATACTTACCCGTCTCCCACTCCACATCTGCACTTTCCCATCTACCTAACTACACATTGGAACGTTTTAGCACTGCGCCCTCGCTACCTGGGCACCTGACCAATTACACCGCCTTCCGGATCTATACTTATGGAAGATAGCTACATGTGTTTGTTACCGACTTTTGCGTAACAATTTTCACCCTGCTATGCTATGGTTCCTGTGTGTACAAAAGATGCTACATAACTGTGCACTTGTATACATATAGCAGTTTTCTAATACTGTATATACAGCATTTTGCGATGTGATCCCGGTATAAATTAAAATTACTCCCTGCATTTGATACAACCAATACTTTAATAGATGATAGATGTATATTTCATCTAACAGAATTATCATTTCTCCTATGTACAATAATGGAAAACTATAAGTAATGATTTTCTCAAGGATAACAGTATGTGAACACACAAAGTATAAACGAATGCTTTCAAGTACATTAATGTTCATAATTTGTAGAGAGTGATTTGGGATTTATTCGAGCACCGGCCCTTATCTGTCTCCAACTTAAGATGCACTCTCCTTATCTACCTAACCTACAGAATTGGTAACATTTTGGCGATGCATCTCCTTATTCCCACATTCGGGACTCTTTTCTCTTCTGCTGAGAGGTAAACCTGCATGTTCTTCACTGATCTTTTCAATCTGGTAACATTCACTTGGTTTCTCAACGTTTGAAATTTCATTTCCTTTGCATCAAGACTTTTCTCTGGCCTAAAGTTGTCCCATCAAAATTTGCAAAGCACTGACTATAAATATCCCTTGCTTTTCCATGTTTTTCTGTGCATGAAAATTCCTGGTTCCTATTCTTTCAGACTTTGCTTTTCTGATGTTCTTAACATTTTACTTTTACTACTTATATTGTTCTTGTAGATCTTTGATCTTTACTCTCTTCATTTTTTTTATTGAATTTTTTTCCTACCTTTTTATTCCTAAGCTTTCTATTCCAATTGTTTGAAATTTATACTGGTATTAATTAACCAAACTGACAGTTTGTAACTATGTTAATGAAGTGGGTAGTACAGTATGTTGATGTCTGAAAAGTACACATACAGTATGTATACAATGATGTACTGAAAGCATACATCACATTTTCAAAGTGTCAAGATAGTATTCATGACTGAAAGTATTCTACACAACAATGTTCTGTTCAAAGCATATAAGATGTCATGTGATTTGAAGTGATGGGAAATGATTTGAAGTGCTGTGGTATGATGTGATGTAGTGTGACGTGGTGTGGTATGGTGTGATGTGATGTTGTATGATGTGGTGTGGTATGATGTGATGTGGTTTGGTTTGGTTTGGTGTGGTGTGGTTTGGTGTGATGTGGTATGGTATGGTGTGGTGTGATGTGATGTAGTGTGACATGGTGTGGTGTGGTGTGGTATGGTGTGGTGTGATATGATGTGGTGTGATGTGAATGTTATGTGATTTGAGTCAACAAAAAACTAAAACAAGACTGGGAAATTATGAGCAAATGTGAAAAGACCAAAAAAGAAAGTTTTTACTATAACAGGATTTGAACCAGTGACCACATGATCACAAATCCTATACTCTTCCAACTGAGCTAAGTGTGTTATCTTCCGTTACACAGAGAGCACAAGGTAATTTGGTTGAGGGGTAGAGGAGGGAAAAGAAAAGGGAAGGGGATACTACTTACTTCCTCTTACGCTGTCAACGTTGTCAAGGCTGGATTCGAAGGAACACCTTCCAGGGAATGCAGAGGTGCACCAGCACTCTTTAATGGTTTCTTCCGACTGGAAAAAGAAATAAACAAAAAGACCTGTCTTTTACTGAGACACAATTTTGTTTTCACAATCTGCAAAATTGTCATTATTCTAGATGGAAACTTAGAAACTTTGTAAACCAAGAAAAAGCAACCCGGGGATACTTATGGTTAATTGCAGTTAATTTTAGGGATAGTGGATATCATAATTATTCCTGATCCAACAGGGTCACAACAATGTAAAAAAAAAAAACAGACAATAGTTGGGGAAGAAAACAACTGAGGAAAAATAGCAAAAGTTAGTTTAAATTGATTCAGTTAAGAAATTCAGCTCTCTCTTCTCATGAACAGTACTATCATAGTACACAGTATATATTGCCTCACTCGAGCAGTGTCAGTGTTACAAACATGTACGAACTCTTCAGAGTAAACAGACATCAGACGATCGAGTTTGTTAATCACTTAAGGCAAACGGAATACGGCTGTAAATAATATAAGGAAGTATTATCCTTCAGCTCAACTCCAGTATCAATGGTACTACATGAAAGTGAAAAGTATTGAATTTGTACCAAGGGAGAGGGAGGTAGAGGTGGGGGGATTCAAACAGCTTTACATTAATATTAAAACTAATCTTCATAGCATTATAAGGTGTTGGTATAGTGGTTAGTGGGATAATTTTTTATATGACCTACCAAACTGTATATTGCATATAACATTATTTATATGTAGATAGGACTATGATATATATATATATATATATATATATATATATATATATATATATATATATATATATATATATATATATATATATATATATATATATATATATATATATATAAATGAAAATCGTAATGAGTTGGAAAATCAAGAACAGTGAAAAAACTTTCAGCCTCCACCGGGATTCGAACCACGGGCCTCCCGCTATGTACGCGGACACCCTAACCCTATATATATATATATATATATATATACACAGTATATATACAGTATATATATATATATATATATAATATATATATCTCGATGTATCTCTCAATATGCAGGTACAATAGATTAGAATGAGCTGTTAGATGATATGTTAATTGTTCAAAATAGTTATCATGACAACTTACAAGTTACAGCTCAATGGTTTTGTTTTAGCGTCTGAAGTTTTTTTATACCATTAATGGACATTAATGCAAAGAGAACACTCTTGACTATGAATAATGTAGAGGTTAATAACGTTTCATGTTATAGTCAACATCTAATGGCTATACTGGTTGTAACGTTATATTAACAATTTGACATATGGTCCTGTGTCTAAATGTTCAAGGGATAAATTGCTAATTTGCATTGGGAAACAACCAGATTTACAAACCTCTGCTGTAACATTTCTGTCAACAGAATGTTAAAAATACTTTCCGTTGATGCAAGAGCTGGCAAAAAATTTTTCCCTTTAATCGTATAGAAAAATGCTACGCAGCAAAATGACCAAACTGCTATACCTTTTTTTGTACAGAGTAATTTTTGCACAATATGACGATAGTATTTTGTAACCGAAAAAAAATTCAGGGACTTTAAAACGAACTGCACTACACTAGTACAGAAAAGTACTACAATTTTGCCCTGCATGAGTATTGTGTGGTGGGAGGTGTAACTTCCCAAAGACAATTAGTTGCTTTAATAATAAACTTACAGACTTATTCTACAATGTGTAATATAGACCTATATTTACATCCCACATTAACGGTGAAAAATATAGGAAGAGACAGAAGGACACAGACACTAAAAGGTATTTAACTCTTGTAAATTAGGAATATATATATCAACTATTCATAAAGAAAGTGAAAACAGTAGATATATTGATACTTTAAGTGTATAATGTAGTTTCAATACACAGCATCAAAGAAGAAGGAAATTATTTAACGCACAATTTATCAAAGTCATTAAAGGCAAAGAAATGCAAAACAGAACACTCATTATTTTTTTTTTTCATTTTAAAGGAAAGATATCAGGCATAGAGTATATCGAAGGGGGTGCATATATATACTGTGTAACATTAGGCTTATATGCCCGTATAGTATCAGCATAGCTGGGTTTTAGGTCGAATGCGTAATGAATCTAGGTAACCGGGGGAAACTGACCAAAATTAGCAGACAGGTACCCCAGAGCAAATGTTTGGACCTTTCACATCACTAATGTTATGGTGTGAACAGAAGATTTAAGCATTTGGAACTCTCCATTTGTAGTTTGTGTTTATAGTTTCAAAGTGAAAGTCAATCAAGAAGAGTTACAGCAAGGGGAATTTGCACATCTATCAAAATAGAAATGTATTTTGTGAGGAAGAAGGAAGGACAACATGACAATTTTACATCCTTGAAGACTCTGTGTTTACATTTTAAGACTGCTGATTTTGAATGAGGTGTCAATAGTTTACAAATCACCATGTATCAAATAGTTGAAAACAAGGTTAAAGGAGGTTATACAAGCATGATGATTCCTTGGGATGGAAATTGCTGCCAGAACAGACTGCTTTACTTTGGGATTGGTAGATTCTGATGGTAGAGGCGATGTGCATTGACCCAGAGGGGGGGGGGGTCAACGGAGGCACACAGTGCCAAAATGTGACCAATATGTTACCAGTTAATAGGCTAGGTAGATGGATAAGTGCAACAGAAGAGTCGAGACAGGTAATGGAGGAGAGCTGTGAATTTATGTCTCATTTTCATGATTTCCTGGTCCTGGCTTATTTCAGAAGATTCCTGCAATAGCCCTATCCAGCATCCCCCACTCACCCCATTCTCCCCCCCCATTCTCCCACTCATCCCATTCCCGACTCATTCCATTCCCCTCCCCTACTCCCCCCATTCATCCTATTCCCTGACTCACCCCATTCCCCTCCCCTACTCCCCCATTCATCCTATTTCCCGACTCACCCCATTCCCCTCCCCTACTTCGCCTATTCATCCTATTCCCCAACTCACCCATTCCCCTCCCCTACTCCCCCATTCATCCTATTTCCTGACTCACCCCATTCCCCTCCCCCATTCCCCTCCCCTACTCCCCCCATTCATCCTATTCCCCGACTAACCCCATTCCCCTCCCCTACTCCCCCATTCATCCTATTTCCCGACTCACCCCATTCCCCTCCCCCATTCCCCTCCCCTACTCCCCCCATTCATCCTATTCCCCGACTCACCCCATTCCCCTTCCCTACTCCCCCATTCATCCTATTTCCCGACTCACCCCATTCCCCTCCCCTACTTCGCCTATTCATCCTATTCCCCAACTCACCCATTCCCCTCCCCTACTCCCCCTCCCTCACTCCGCAGTGCATGAGCATGGGCAACAGCTGGATGACACCTACAGTTGTCAGTCTATTATGGCACTCATGAACGGTATATTGAAGAATACATCCTATCTAAGCTCAGGACTCAAAAGGAGCAATCTAAACAGGTTTAAAGCAGTTATATTTACTGTAGCATAATTTTTCAGGTTTCATCCTGCTTCAAAGAATCCTGCTAAGAGCCATCTATGTACAGTACACAACACTGAAAATTAAAACAATAAGATTCCGTACTTTACTTTAATGATAGAAATCCATTCTGTACACAAAACTCCTGTATGATTCTTATATACAAACTAACTTCATAGTGGACAGATGTAAAATCAAACAAAAGTAGTGTTGGACTGCTGGTTCTTCCCAAATGATTCTATGTAACTTATTGTAATAGCAAACAGATACATAATTAATACATACCTCCAAAGGTGTTCTGACGAGCCATTCGATAATAGCGTACACGTCCTTGACAATACAAAACAGTTAAATGGGTCAAATATTACAGCAGGACTATGGTGCCAGTAGTTATAGAAATAAACAGCTTGAGGTACAGTATATATTACACAGCCCAGACCAGACAGAGGCTTCAACATCTGCCAGCTGTTTAACTCAGAAAAATACCTTCGTCGAAACAACACATAGGAAAGGCTCGACTGTCACAATTATGAGCATTCATTAATATTATCCAGTTTCTTGTTTCCAATGGATGAGTTGCATCACACCGTCACACGCTTGTCTAACTAGACTTTGTAATAAAATCCCTTCCGTCAGAAATGAAGAACCGTACCACTCAGTACCAAAATTACCAACAAAGAATATTTTGTCATAATTGCTACAGCCACTGTAGGTCCCTCCATTGAGCAATATATGCGATAAAATTATTTTGATTACAAGAAACAAACAACGATAGGAAAATAGTCTATATGAAATTCTTAAAGTCAACTTCCCTGTTTTAGATTAAACAGTGCTTACCAATTTACATTTTGCAATCAGGGTATTACCATTTCTGTTGTCATATATGACACGCACTATGTGTCACACCAAACAATAAATGTATTATTACCAAAGTAGGAAGCAAATGGCTACAACCCTTTGACCTAGTCTCAAGAAGTTCTACATCACATCTGACATGTACTGTATATATATACATATATGAACAGCTTATTTTGACATGTTAACTAAAATGCTTCAATGAACTCTTGAGTCTTGAGTCTCTCAAATGGTAGTATTAAGCTTAGGTAGTATTGCAGCTCTCAGGTGAGAATGTTGCTCAATCTCTTCTATAGAGCATAGACCCATTTTCCACTTCCACCTTCTATATATAAATACACCAATAAATTTCAGAGGCAAACAATTGTAACACTTATATGGAGGGGAAAAGAAATATTCCACAGTGTGAGTTGAAAGCCCCCATCTCAAAATCTTGACCCTAACTTACTATATGGGTTCATTGAATATAACCTGGCTTTACAGCAGAATAGCCTTAGAAAGCTTAAGTAACTTCCTATTATAAATTTATTTATCCTTGAGATGTGATACTTGTGCAACATTTTCTTTATAGCTATCAGTGTTTTCTGTATTTAGAATTTCATTTAAAAGCAACTTTGCTGTAGAAATATTATATTCCCTGATGATAAATCATTTAAATCTTACAAAGAAAAACATCACCAACTTGAGCTCATTTTGACCACATGATATCATTCACATTGCTGTTGCCAGATACAGCAACAAAATATCACCAAATTTGAAGGGGAAAAAATAGTATCTTTGCCCCACAAAATGCCATGAGGACATGGTGTTGACCTGCAAATGTAAGAGAATTTCCAGCAACTTTAGTCACTAGAATATCCCTTTAGCACTGAAAGCAGCATATTTGCATTTGGTCGCCATTTTCCACCTTTTTGACATGTCCATCAAGTTTTTACATATCAATCACAAAACAGCAAACTAAGATATTAGCCAAGTTTTTTCCCGTCCGCCAACAGCATTAAATGGTGAGTAATTAGGGACTTCTACAGATAATGAGTAAAGTGTCTTACGACAAATTCCTACAGTTCCCCCAAACCCACTAGTTTGAATTTAACCCATTCATGAATAGCTAAACATGTTTAGCTATGAGCCGTTGCTAAAAATAGATTCAAAAAGTTGCGTTGGTACCACGCACTGCCATAGACAATGTATACAAATATACCATGGTGTTATTTTACATATTGGTCAATGACTTTAGAGTTTGAACATAGTGGGGGCGGGTTTCTTGCGCTCCTAAAGGAAAATATCTTCGAGAAAAACAACGTTGAAAGTTGTAAATTGTTCAACTTTTTTGCCACCAATTGAAGTAGATAAGCTAGTTATGTATGTCGTTATGGCATCATGGAGTCATTGCGGTTGAGAAAATCGTATGAAAAGGACTCAAAAAGCTGCTTTAACTCGAGTACATATTTAAAGCAAGTCTGTACTAAAATTTTACTTTACATGCTTAATATTGGAATTTAACAAAACACAGTGTCAAAGATGAAGGGGTTGATTACATCTGATCTATTAGACTTGTCTATTATGTCAATACTTCCTTCTCCATATTTCTCTCTCTCTCTGTATTTTAATATAAATATTTGGACTGCAAGGACTCTAGTTGCTCCTCCGCGGTTTCACTGGGAGCTATTTTTAACCACACATCGTACTATGATGTCACAGGTAAAGCTTTCCTCCTGCACATAACCTAAATATCTAACCAGCTAAACAATTTCAACTCCCAGGGAACATATACAGTTACTGTAGTAACGATACAGCGCTGAAGCCTTCACTAAGGGCCTATAAACTACAGGAGGAAGAGGAAGTGAGGAAGAGACGACTATCTTAAATTCATGTCTTACAAACTTCCTCAAGGCTGAGAGTCTTTATTCATTGAAAGGCTGAGAGTTATCATATATAACATGGGTAAAGGTCAAATGTTACCAGATCACCCTAGACACAGTAGTGCTGAGGTTGTGAGGAGACAGGTAAGGGTAGTAAAGCTAAGCCAATTATTATTAACATGGAGAGCTACTATTCTCAAGAGACGTAAATTCTAACTTCTTTTCTCACATTTGTAGTCAAATTAATTATGGTTCTTATGGATAAAACAACTTATGTTTGAAGCAAATACGATGGACACTAGAAAAATGAATGTTGTTTGATCATGTCTAAATCATGCTTCAATGAAGAAAACAGCCACAACGTTAAAAAAGTGAACACGAAAGATGAAGGAGTTATGTTTAATGAGGAATGTAAAAATAATATACACTCATGAACATGTTACATACAGTATGTACCGAAATTACAAGAGTTGTAAGATTTTGAAAATTTATCTCGGTATCAGATTCATTTAATTGATTTCATATATATGTGTGGCATGAACCATATCTAGAGACTTCGATGATTCCATAAAAGTTAAATTTCTTTAAAGATAAAAAAAAAACATGTTCACATTCTGCAATATTATATACAGTACATCCATTGCCTCTCCACAAAGGGGGGGGGGGGGGTGGGGAGGGAGGGTTGGGGGCTCTTTACCTCCAACCTTGATTGATGAAAAGGAAATCTCATTATAAAATTGCTTTCATCTTTTGCCCGGGCTATCCCAACTAGCGCTACCTCAAAATTCAATAAATCTCATCATAGCAACACAGCAGGAGAAGATTAGGAACAAAAGCCTCTTTTTCGCTAACAAGCTTTACCAATCACTGAACTAATGCAGCTACACTCTCGTACCGCGACCGACCGTACTTGCCTGCCGGGAAAAATGAACCTAACAGGATTACCAAACCAAGAGACACACAACATCCCTGTCAAGAGGTAGTGGTCCACCGTTAGGCAATCGAGATACAGGATGTAATGAACAGCAAAAACAGGAAGAAGGGAGTCAGTGAATTGATGAGAGCTATTAGGAAGAAAATCTTCCTTGGGTCACAAAAGGGTAACAAAATGAAGTCATTAAGAATTGGGTCATGGCTGATGACTTGACCTATTCACAATAAGGTCAGCAATATTGTTACAACATCATTGTCAACTATGACTACCACATCTGTGAAAGCAGAATCAGTGCAGAAATAACACTATAACGAACAGACACTTGATTATGAGTCACAAAATCATAGCTACTAGGGAAAAAAAACATGAATGTTTCTCACATTACACAAAGTTTGGGCAAAGTATGCTGATGTCTAATTTTCCATACAATTGATATTTAAGGAGCGAGAGGAGTTCAATCGTTCATCAGGAAATAAGATTTTTATTCACTGCAGAAGATGTGATATCTTGTTTACATTATTGTACAGGGAAAATGCTTTCAGGTTCATTAATCTTCTTTCCTTTTAAAGTAGCAACATTTTATGTACAATTAGTCCTATACATCTTTGTATATTGTTCAGTGAGCCACCCACTCTGCATAGGATATCATAAATAATATTGTATTGTCAAAAATTACCATACATGTACATGTATGCTAA
This sequence comes from Apostichopus japonicus, assembly GCF_037975245.1. Taxonomy (NCBI): domain Eukaryota; kingdom Metazoa; phylum Echinodermata; class Holothuroidea; order Aspidochirotida; family Stichopodidae; genus Apostichopus; species Apostichopus japonicus. The sequence continues at coordinate 21,485,657 of NC_092579.1, forward strand.
AATATTCTCCTTCCAATGGATGGACTTATTATTTACCTATTGATTCATACCCAGTTCTTTCACCCTTAACTTTTTAAGTATTCAAGGCGGTTGTGAGTTGTAGTTTTAGGTATATTATGAAAGTAGTAGAAATTATTTATAGGATCCTTGCATACCTTTGCAAAATTTCAGTGGATACTAGTTTCGATGGAGTTAATCGATACCAGCTTTGAAATGAAAATCAGAAGAAAAATGAAAACAAAATCATTTGGCTGACATTTCAATATATATATAAACCTAGAACGCCTGTACTTTATGCAAAGCAAAAGTGCAGTATATACTACACATGATGGTCAAAGTGATACATAAAATAAAGAGATGCATATAATTATGACAAACATCCTTGAATTTACAATTAAGTAGTCTCATCTTACGATGTACAAAACTCACCAGTCTCACACTGTGCTATGCACAATCTCAACACTGTATTATTTCCAGATAAATACACCAAAACTAGTCAGTTCATTTCCTTCTGAAAAGTTTGAAAGTTCATCGATAGATGACACTTATAAGTACACAAGCCCGACATAGCTGGGAGAACTCAAAACAGAATGGCTATTCAAATATTTAACTTTCGTGCTCGACATAGGAAAGCTTATTTGCAAGTTGTAGATAGATATGAGAATTATTAAAATGTTGCCATGGGATACCATCATCTTTAATATCTCCATCGCCTGCACAATTATCTAGTCCGATAATTATTTACTAACAAAAACTAGGCCGAATAACTGTTTACTCTGCCGGTATATGTAAAGGAAGAAAGGGAAGACGCTTTCGTTTATGGCCATTAAGAATATTAAATGCAGCTAACTTTTGAACATATTTATTCAGGCCATCCACACTCTAATAGAAAGTTTACATTCATATCACTATATTGTCTTGAAAGAGCTGAAAAAATCTTGTCAAATATTATATATTTTTACAGACAAAAAGTCATTATATTATTATACTATATGACGGTCTTTCTTGATTTGAAAGATAGATATATTGGGTACCACCATCTGAGGATAAAATTCTTTCAAAGGATGTATTCATTGCATGATATAGTGTCCTTTGAGGTGCAGTTAATATTGATTTTCCTTTTCAGACTTTCCGCAAAGGTTGGTTCTTCACAAAGATGGAGGTGAAAAGCAATGAATAACTCTTTTGGGTTTTAGTAATATCAAGATACACAAATATGCAAGAAGAGAAAGTTTGCTACACAGATAACAAAAACTATTACCAGTATAGTATATACATATGCAGTTTTTGTACAAAGAACCATAGTAATAGTATGTATATGTATACTGTATGTATGTATATGTATAGTATGGTACAGTACAGTACAGTACAGTATAGTATATATATGAAGGAGTGTTAGCTCAGTGGTTAACGCCGGTGCCTTCCAATCATAAGGTCCCTGTTCCAGTCACTGCAAGATTAATGTATGTCGTCCAGTTACAGAGTTGTTGACAATTCATAGTCATGGATGTTAAATATGAATCTAAGAGACTGACTTTGGTCAGCTTTGATAAGCCAATGAGGCTTCTTCGCGAGTTCCTGCTTGCAGGAGGATCTAAAATACATACATACATACACACATATATACATACATACATATGTGTATTAACAAAGTCCACATATTAGCAAACACAACTAGACACTTGGTGTGGTAAAGATAAGAAGGAACCTTCGGTGACTGAAAGTTTCTAGTTGTAATCGGTGCCATGGTATAGCAAAGGATTACTTGTTCACTCTAGACCAGGTACAACAAGAGTGCAAAGGTGGTGAGGAGGCAGGTAAGCAAGGCAGCATAGTACACATAGTTAATTTATAATTAATGACATGAACCAAACAATTGCTGTGAACAGTGAAAATTAAATTATTTCTTTGAAAATGATGGCAACTCGTAAAGTACATTCACACATATACTACGAGACTGTCTGTCCTTTAGGGAACCTCAAATGAGGTTAAATTGGATTAAATATCAAACAACTATATATACAGAGTTGTCTCATACCACAAACATTCAAGTCTTGTCAAACAGATGTACAGTATGATGAACCTAAAACTATCGAACTTAAACAGGCTTAAACGTTGTCACCGTGCATTGGGTTGTTTGGATTCCAATTAAGCTAAACCTCAAAAATCCCTGCACTGGTCATATTTCACAAGCGATTGAAAATAAACTGTCCAACAGCTTCTGTCAGCAATATGAAAATGCTGATCTATAACTTTGATGGATATGCATTATAAAGTACTTTCATATCATCTGGTTTAACATTTCCATATGTTGGGTTGTTTCGATTCTGATCATCCATAAATAACTGTCAGTTATTGTCAATCTTAGTTTCTTTTAGTAAAATATCAACCAAGAACCACAAAGCCGGCTGGATTTGTGATTCCTTGCCGTACAATTTGCTCAAAATTTGATATAACTATCTGACTAATGTAGAGCATGTGAGTTACATTTGTCCAAGAATTAAGCAAGAACCAGGAAAGACCCGAGATTTCCAGCTCTTATTTATAGTATACATACACCCTTGTAGTTCTTTCACTGATAAAGATTTTACATGATTAAATAAATATTTTCTACATACTAAGTTTGAAGTTCAAGAAAGATGTACTTTTTGAGTTATCAATTTAACAAAGTTTTCAGACTTTGACATCTGTTGACCCCGGTTGACCGTTGAACTTCAGTGAAAAGAAACAGGTTCTTGTAATCCATAAAGACGGATCCACATACCATGTATGAAGTTGAACCCCCATGGCTGTCTGATATTCTGTATGGCTCAATACACCAACACAGGCTGACATTTTACAAGGCTAAATACACCACCAACAGACTGACATTCTGTACAGCTCAATACAAAAACACAAGTAGACTAAAGGGGAACACAAGGTTATAACTTGTTACATAACCACCTTTATATATGTGTTATACAGTATGTTGGTATGCATACATTACTACTGTACATTGTTTATATACTGGTCTGGTTACACAGCTGTAGTCATAATAGAACTGATGCCAGAATACATGAATATAGTACTACCAGTATCAAACCACTATTACCTACCATCTCGCCTGCCTGTTGCATATTTCCTATGTCAGTTTGTAGTGATGTTAACAGTCACATTACCACATTTGAAACCATAATTTCAATGTATGACACACATTAAAACTGTTTTGTGAAATTTAGTGTACCATAGTATTACTATACTACCCTATCCCTTGACAGTTGAGAATGATGGGAATCAGCAAATATGCTGCATAGAGTATACAGAAATGATAAAATGTTACAAGCCCCACATTCAGTTCGGAGTTTGAGTAAATAGAGCACCGTACACTGTGCCCACTGTACATGAGGAAATATTACGAGAATATTGGACAACTCTGGCTGTTATGACCCCGATGTTGTAAGCTTACATTTCAGATAGTACTTAGTGCTCAGTTGACTTAACAGATACAGTGCCCAGTTTATTTCCTCAAAAACAGGCTACCAGTACCAACTACTTCCTGGATAGAAAAGCCAAGGTAAGTGTTAGTGTAAGGTTTAAAGTAATTTTCTTATCACCCAGATTTTGAAGCTGGAAACAGCTGCACAGAAAAGTTCACATTAAACGATATCCTGACAAGATCTTGTTTTGATGTACAAGCTTACAAAAGCTTGGTGTGTGTCTGTGTGTGATACTAACATACTTCAAGAATAACATCCCTGGGTACAATACAGGAGTAACAGGACAGATATTATACTACTGTTTTCATGCCAGAATTGCCTTTAAGGAAAACCCTAGCCACAAATGACCATGAACAATGCCAGCTGATTTATGCGGTGACCTCTGTGGTCGGGACATACATATTACACACTAGGAGCTAAGAAAGCAATGAAACAGAACTGAACATGTCTAACTACAGATGTACAAATGTGATCAAGAACAAATCAAGTGACATTAAAGGCATTGAAGACTCGCCTCAAACAGCGTGCTGCGCTCTGAAAAAGTTAACTTTCCATTGCTTGCAAGTGAAGTTTTTCTCTTGTCGCTACAAAATGCAGACAGTAATGAAACGTGATACCTTGTTATCTTAAGCTAGACCTGAGATGTCCATCCCTGTATCGTTTGTACACTGTGCTGTGGGTATTGACGGCAGCTGTTTGTACTGACTGTACACTAGTGTCTAATTACCGACGGTAGCAAGTTGTGCGTGTATATTCTGGGATCGATGGTGGTGTCTAACGCTTCTGTTACACCTCATTCGAAACTAGGTCAGATTACTGGCATTAGACGTTTCTCGAGTCTTCACACCCTTTAATACTGAAACAAAGTGCCAAATGTCTTGCTGACAAATATATACAAATATTGAACGTTCACTTTGAATAACTTATCATTTAAATCCTAAATGAACAAGCCACCACATTTTTTTTATAGATTGTAATATTTGTTCTTCACAAAAAGAGCTGCCATGGTATCCTAGCAACCAGTCTAAAATGTCCAACATTGAACATAGCATACGGGTAGTGGAGGACACAGACTCACAGTACTACCGGTACAACTGTAGACTTTCTAGAGTGCATGAGTCAGTACGAGTACAAGAACAAGTCTCTAAGCAGGAATTGTGTCTGTGTGAGTATATTGTCTTGCACTCTAGCATATTCCAAGTTCCAAAATGGTTTGACACAAGAGCTGGTACGACTAACTATATAGTATGCTGGCATACACCTACGAGTAGATGCACCAATATGTCAAATTAAGGGATGTGCCTTTGTTCTGAGAAGCACAATACCTGTTGGTAACTTCACTCTCATCAAAAGACGCAGTGATTTTGTTGCATTCATGCCAAAGAAGATGACAAGTAAATGGCAAAAATACAGAAACGCAAAATCAATTCTCAAAGAAAACATTTATTCCAAAACATCAACATTTTTGTTCCCTATAGTTTTGGGGTTTTTCCCTAATACATGCCATCTTCCTTGTCCTTGAAGGGCCCCTCCAAGAAGTCAAACATGGTAATTCCCATTATATTTGTATAATTTACACAACAAATACAACACACAAACTTTTGGATTCAATGCTCATGGCTAGAATTTTCTAATTGTTATAAATTGTGGAGGCAAAATACTATCTGATAAAACAGTGTTTGGACAATGAGAATTAACACATACATCTACAGTAGGAACCTGAGTTCACCTGGTAAGAGTGGACTAACAACAGTTGTAGAATGCAATCAGCTAATTAAAGACAGTATTAAAATAGTCAAATGCCGAGAGTCCACTGTTCTTCCTTGTACCTTCCAGAGTGATCACACATCCACATTATAAGAGGTGCAAAAGGTTTAGGGACAAAAGTGTGCCAAGCTAAAAAGAGATTTAGTTTTAATGAATATTTTTCTTGTGAAAACCTCTGATTGGCCTCTTAACGTGGAAAGCTGTCAAGTCTGATCAAGCAACGTTCTTAATCCTCGTACATACCACAGCAATGCCCTACAATGCGGAGGGTACTATTTGTTGAACTTTGACCTTAAACCTTCATGCAGTTAACAAAATTATTCAGATTATAAGATAATGATTTACTGTAATATTATCAATGAGTGGTGACAACAAACAAATAGCTAGTCACCGCTTGAATGAACACAGGCTATAGCTCTGGATTATTTCAAATCAAGTTTATTAAGTCCAAAAGGTTAATTTCTATATACAGTAATACAACAAATATATTCAGCTGACTGATAAAGCAGCTTTTTGCACTGAATTCGGATGATCCGAAAAAATGGTGTAAAACTCAGTAATATACATTTCAGTTGATTAGCTTGGTAAGTTGAGAAACATTTTATTCAATAATGGCCAAAAATTGAATAAAATTTCAAATCTTTAATCTGCTCTTTCTGTGTGATTACATACAAAATAAACCTGATAGACAAAATTTTCGATAGGTGATTTGTCGTCAGTCACTACTTTCATTTGGTGTAAAAACCTGGGAAAATGGTCTTATCACTTTTAAGGGGCACACTTCTAGGTTCTATAGTATCTGTATGTTATGTCCTAGAAAAACAGCTTAGAAAGCATTTGTCTTATTTGCAAGAAACCCGGGTTATAACAAGGGATTGTCACTTTGTTACAGTGCCACTAGTGGGGGTGGGGGGGGAGGAATGGTGAAAGAATGCAATACTATTATTGGTGATGGGAATGGTCCAAAAATTTACTCCCGGGTACCTGTTTGTTAATTTTGGTCCCCCCCCCCAAGGTACCTGTTCATTATGCATTCCACATAAAACCCAACTTGGCCTATAAAATACCCTGACAGGTAAACAAAAGCCCTATGTTACTACACTTTACAGGCTATGCAGGCCTCCAGTCATGTGTGTGGTACGCCTGTAAACAACAACTCATTTATAAATTTATTTATATCCTAAAATTACTCTTTAAAATCAACATATGCAATTTTTTTTTCCCCACAATGATTTTAATGATGTATGAAAAGATAACTTGCAAGTCTGCCACTCTTCAGCCTTTCAAGCCTAATAGTGCAATGCATCAATGAACAAATTATTCTTAAAAACGTGATCTGCATGATTGCAGAACTCCTTAAAGCATTTGCTTGGGTATACTTACATACAATTGCTAAATTAAGCAATGGGAGACAATTTACAGTATATTTATGCAAACCACAACTTTCTTACATGAAGTTACAGCACTTATACAGCACCTCAATATCATACTATCCAACATGTTCTTTCATTACTGTGCACCCAGGCTAGCGCTCCAGTAGGTCCCGGCTATTTAATAGATTAGTTGCCTTGGAAACCCTTATTTTTACGTTGTGATGTCTGATATGTAGCTATGGACCAATCACATGTTGCTTGATTCTTTCAAGTATGGACAACTTTTGTTGGACCATTCCACTAAATTCGACATGAGGTAGTCAGCTTATGAGCTGCTCAAGAGTACAAAGGTCAAGGTTTGTTGCATTGAAATTGTGCAAGTAAGAAATGTGGAGGGATTGCTTAGGCTATACAGTAAAGTCTGCACATGTATGTAAAAGTAAACGAACGAACAGTAGTTGATCAAAACTCTCTCGGGCAGAAACAGTGACAAAGTTTACACTTAAACACATCAAGATAGAAGGAAATATCATCAAATGATGAAATTACGGAAGAACACTCATAAGTTTTTCCCCACTTTCATTACTTTGAATAAACATGTAATTGAAAATGGAGAACAATGTAGTGATTTTTACTAATATCCAGAACGAGTAGTAACAGCTTGGACCAGGTAGTCATATTTTTTCGGTCAGTGTCCCAGGTACATGTTTTCCTGACTATTTTTGCCATCAATATCAGCAAAAAAGATAATGTTAGAAACTTCATCAGTTAAGCGGCAACATCATTTGATTTGGTTAATACCATCCAGGGGCCCGGTCAATGAAAATTTACAAATAAATGAATAAAATAAGTCTGATTTATGATAAAACGGATAAAACATTGCATCTGCTAAGAGAGGTCTAAAATTATAATTTGTTTAGTTGTTCATCATATATAATAATAATAATATGGAAGCATCTGTACCCGTACATGTATAAGTTAATGAAGATGTATAGATTTGAGAATACGACAGTTTGTAATAAATTAACTTGTTTCCACAATGAGAGTAACTGTATTTATGTCACAATGAAGCCTTGCCACCTTGGAAGTTGCCCTGTATTTGAAAGTGCTTTTTATTTAAACAGTGCAACTAAGCATAAAATGAGAATTTAATCTTCTCATATCAGCTGTAAAAGGCTTTTATGTCACTGCTTTTGATAGCCTAAACTCCAAATATCCACTTGTCATACTTGTTAAAAAGTTACATGATTGTGCATTCATTTGTCTGTAGGTACAGTACAGCAGGGGATAATCACATGCTCATGGGCTTTCTCTAATGAAAGCGTATTTGTATTTTTCCTATGGCAGGTTACAACAAAATGTCTTGCAAATGATACTGGTTAAACATATTCTTTGTCTAAAAACTGTGCGGGCTGGTTTGTACTGTTGTATTCCAACATTCAAGTAAGCATTATAGATTATAAGGTCTACAAGTAGGCATGTTCATAGATTAAAAAGTGTTATTACTCACAATGTATTAAATTGCAAACTTTTGTCACTATCCTCTTCAGTGTGGAAAGCAAAGCATGCCATCTTTTCACTTGTTCTTTTGTAAATTAATCTGTTTTCTTTGTAAAGCGCCTTGAGCAGTGGCTTTTGTCTACTGATTTGGCGCTATATAAGTCTCATTTATTATTATTATTATTATTATTACGCTAGGACTAAGTAATGTACTTTGCCTTAGTTGGTATTACAGGGATGTGAACCCCCACCATACATACATGTATGCTACTTTTAATCTTTATTATGAATTTGTGTTGAATGAAAAAAGACTCTAGACTACACCAAGGTGTCACCACCTCCGAGGATGACAAGTACTTGACTCCAAGATTCAAGGAGTCAGCAAAGCCTATTAATGTGATACTAAGCCAACTCTGCAACTTACATGCATTTATCAATTTTTTTTTAAATTACCACTGCCAAATCACCATATATAGAGAGGTTCATGAAAATTGTCTGTCTCACCAAGAGTGGTACTAAAAGTAATGAGTTTTGTAAAGATTTTGGGCAAATTCTGGAAAGGCCATAATAGCTGTTGCACAAACATCCTCAAATATGTTCATGAACGTCACACACTCAATTTGAATATAGTTGCACTACTGGCACTGGCACTACAAGTAGTAATGTAAGTATGAAGTCTATACTTGAGGCAATGCAAGTGCTAGGTATGAGTAGTTGTGGTTGCTTTTTCAGCCAAACTCAGAGCAGATGGGGAAGACATCCTTACAATAGTACAAGAAATATAATGCTGATAATATTTTCCTGATGTTGAGATCATAATCCATTAAGCGGAAACTTGGCCTACATTTAATGTTAGATTTTTAGAAGATGCAAAAGTGTGAAAGCTGCTAACCGCTCAAGTGCGCAAAACATTCTGACAAAACTATATGACTATTCACTTTGATCACATTGATGCAATGCTTTTCAACCTCCAGGAATAAAACAATCAAGTAAATTAAGTACAATAAGATTACTTTCTGTACAAAACTGTTCTTGGGGATAGCATCAATGTAATTTTGTCTGCTGCAGGTAGTAGAATGTAATTTTATGTAGCCTTATTTCCTTCCACCATCACAGCCAATTAGGTCTACTCTGAATAGAAATTCCTCAGTTTCTGGTAATTTCAAACTTTGTTTGGGGCAGGAAAATGAAAAGAAATGCTATCAACAGTCCCATTAAAATCTTATGGATGAAATAGTTCAGTTACAGCTTGGTGAAACTGGCACCCATACCATCAGGATTGTTGCCTAAGTAGGCTAATTCTTTTTATAATGGCAGGATTAAAAACTTACAAATGGGGGCTGAAACATAACCTACGGTGAATTTGCAGACAACCATAACCTCCCAATGGCATTGAGTAGTGGCTATTTGTTCTCAATTGAGGTTTTCAGTACTTGAAACACAAAAGCCATAGTCCTAGTAACACCGACAGTACAGGCGCAGTGTAGCCTAACTACAACTTACAAATACAAGTAGCCTAGGCCTAGTACAATGTAACTTGAATTACTGTGACAAGCCTATTATGTAACTTGTACTTGTAGATTGACAGATATTAAGTGCAAATTTGAAGTGCACCATTGTGCAGCATTTCCTATGTAGAAATTGGTTGATAGAGATAGTTCATACATCATCTATCTTGTTTAACGTAGCCTAGCCTTTACAATTAACTTGGCCTCTCACACGCACAAATTCTCAGCGTAGGGCAGTCATTTGTCTACATACCGTAGGCTAACACAGTCAGGGTAGTCGTCACTACACAATACTGACAAAAATAACATGATTGTGTTTTGCGCAAGGCTACTCTCTAACTTAGGCTATGAAGTTTCATCTTTGATCTTACATGCACTAAAAGTTACCTCTGCTTTGGGGAATCAAGTAATACGATTGTTCAGACAGAATCAAAGTTTCATCGAATAACCCACAACGTCCAAATATAACAGCGTTTCGCCATGTTGGGTTGTACCCTATTTGCTATATTCCTCGTTCGAGTAGTACCCAATTGTACAGTAATGTAAATAGATAGTTAGACAACGGTGACGGAAGCCCTGATATTTTCGTGATATCGCCTAAAATGACGTCATTGCTTTTAAGCTTGCTTAAAACATATTCGTAAAACCGATTCAAGGATCGACAAGGGTAGGGATGAACGAAAATTGTGTGATGAAATGGTGATGAAAAAGTAATTTATTGGAGAAAACCATTTTCTACCGTTAGGAAAAGGTGCATGTTGTCTATTTGAAGGTTCACAACCCTGGTGTACAATGTACATTAAACATCGTGGATACTTTTTGTCAACCCTATCAAGTAGGCAATTACTCACAAATTTATTTATTTCTAAGCATTTAGACCCAGATACTTTTTGGATAATAGCTACTGTTGATCAAACGCAAAAGAAAATATTTTAATATAAGTAATATTAATATAATATGATATATTAATAACTAAAAATTTATAATTAGCTAACTTTGATTTGGTTTTTGGTATATTAATTGAAACTCGGTTGTGCATGGCCGTGTGATTGGACGGAGGTGGGGTGGGCGTGTCCATGGTTACGGGATTTACCGAAACTAAGGCAAGTGCACAGAAAGCAGTGGCCAGATTCACACGATCAAGAATCATCCCGGAGTTGATGGAAATGATAAAATTATGAAAATAAAATGACGAAAATAATTCGTCTCTCCTGGGCCTTTTTACAAAATGCACAGCCGTTTCTTTATATGACTCTGATTGATAGTACTATTCCCACTCCCTCCCACACATGCGCGCTGACACACACACGAAACATGGAAAATTACTGTTTATTATAAAGTAGTGAATTCATCGATATTCAGCTCAATAACTCGAAGACAGTTACTTTTCTTTTCTTTTTCTTTCTTTCTTTCTTTCTTTCTTTCTTTCTTTCTTTCTTTCTTTCTTTCTTTCTTTCTTTCTTTCTTTCTTTCTTTCTTTCTTTCTTTCTTTCTTTCTTTCTTTCTTTCTTTCTTTCTTTCTTTCTTTCTTTCTTTCTTTCTTTCTTTCTTTCTTTCTTTCTTTCTTTCTTTCTTTCTTTCTTTCTTTCTTTCTTTCTTTCTTTCTTTCTTTCTTTCTTTCTTTCTTTCTTTTATTTCCCCCTTCTTGTTTACATATGCCAGGGAAGACACTCCCTTGCATTTATTTTCCGATTAAGCAAAGACAAAAGGATTGAAAACAAATTGCTGTGCATCATGTATGCTTCATGATGCAACCAGCTTCTTAAACGTGAACCCCCCCCCCCCCTCCCCATCGAATTATTGGAAAAATCGGAGCCGAGCAAACTCATATCACTGTGTTCGCTGAGTTGGCATAGAACGAGACTCCCAGAATTACCAATGAATAATTATCGATTCAGCTTATATCGCTACAGCGTTCCATCCACCCCCCCCCCCCCTCCCCGCATCGATATCCCAATCAATCCTTAGGCTACCATAATCACCAGTGTATCATCATATATGAGGGTTACGTAACAATCCACCAGCCCTCCCTCCTATCTCAGACTACTGCAGTACTATATCACGTTCTGTGTCCCATGAGAATTGCTTACCTGGAAGCTTGGGGGAAATATATATTACCTCCATGTAGCATATACTCTATATAGTTTTGGTTTTACGGGAATAAAAAAGGAACTACCACTGTATAAGGCTTGATGGTTATTTCGTTCATCTGTCTCGACTTCATAAACTTAGGACTACAGCGGCCAAATCAAATTGAATAGACGATACATAGCGCATGCAAACTGTGGGTTGACCTTTAGCTTATCACTTTCGAACTGTTTGAAGGAAACTTTTAAAACTAGACAATCCTTGCTTCCGGGTATGGTTTTCGTAACCCTCGATGAGTTCCCGACCAATAGCTATATTCACCCGTATTTTCTATAGCCACTTTGAACAGCCCAAATAAATACTCAAAATATAACATTCATTGTTCATGTATTTATCTTGTGCCGTGTTGTATAATAGGATGTATAGAAAACCATGCATTTCGTTACTTGTTTTTACGTCCGCCGTGCACTTTTACACTAAATGAATAGCCTATACCAGTGGGTAAACAGGATAAATAAGAAGTATTTACAGTCACATATGCTGCAAGAATTGGTCTCGAAGCCAATCCGATGATAAATGATTGACTATAGGACAGTAAAGAAAGTGCAACATTCGAATTTATCCGTACAACTTGAGGTGAGAGATACTTTAAAACGGAAATCAAGCACTTCCTGTTTATGTCTTCAGTTGGGGTTTGTGTGTGTTTGTATGTGTTTGTGTGTGTTTGTGTGTGCATGTATGTGTGCATGTGTGTGTGCATGTGTATGTGCATGTGTGTGAATGTTTTCCTTCGTTCGTTCGTATATCTCTCGTTCGATCTTTCGTTGATTTGTTTATTTGTCTGCTTACAGCTGCAGGGCGGTGTACGTATAATAACACCTATACCTGCCTACAACTTGCTTTGTTTTTTTATTGTTTGTTTTCAAGTGTAATTTGACATGTTTTGAAATATCAGCTGTTGGATAACATGAATAGGTGGATGGATGTGTGTGTGTGTGTCGGTCAGTGACGTAATAAGGTTTCGGCACACGGGAAAACTTGAAGCGGGTGAGGAAGATGGTGCTTGTATATCAAATATACATATATATGTATACGGCTTTACTTTTAAAAAAATGCATAGTTTACACATTCAACTGTACCCCATTCATACCCTCTACCTTAAAGACCCCACCACCCCCCCCCCCCCGCCCGCCCCACCCCACCTCCGCCTTCCCCGCTCAACGCATTCTCATGCACTCACGGAGAAACGGCAGAAATTGCATGTCCCCGTTTAACTATATACATTATTCATGGTCTATGACCATTAGTTTAGTGGATAGAGCAGGAGTCCTCTATTAATCTTTTACGGGGACTTGAGAGAATAAATATTTCGAGCAAAGTGGCCACGGAGAACCAAAATCGAACTATATCGCATGTGAACGGTAGGCCGGTAGAATGATCAAGCCTAACGCCAGCAGGGGTCGCATAGGCTACCTAATGCATGGGTGCAAGATTACGGTCACGGACGATGTTTCTCTCCGGCTAGATGGAAACCAGCGGGTCGCTTATTGAGAACCCATGCTATACAGCATATTGTCTGTTCTTGTGATTGCGAAAATATTATTTGCGGAATCTTCGTGCGGCGGTTATAGTGTGTGTTGTAAGCTACTTATCTTACCGTCACTAAATTTGTTATTTATCGTCATTGTTTGTTTATTTCACTCATTCGTGGGCGGGAAGAGGGAGGGGGGAGCGTAATTGCAACGTGTCCAATCCCCACTTGGCTGTTCAAGGTTACGCTGCACCGGTACATTTCATAGTATATGAATATGCTATCCATAGTGTCGGGGGGGGGGACAAGCCTTTGGTGGGGGGGATTGGTTTATTCGATTAATTTATTAAGTTGTCTCTCTTCTCTTTTTTGGTTTTTTTAACTTTACATTTGCTAGTTATCGTTCCCCATGGATGTGATTGGATGCATGGGGGAGGGTGGGCAATCTCTCATGTTATATATATATTCGTCCCCTATCTTTGTCACTTCTATGGATACACCTGGTAATTAAGTAATTAGTAAGTAAGCACAAAGTAAGTAAGCATTGAAAACCAGGCAACAAATACTTGTCTTAAGTCTTCCACGACTAAAACACAGTATGTCAACCTATAGTGATGAAAAGAAATTGAGGGGTATAGGAATGTATCAAACATTTTGGAAGCAGAACATCTTCGGTGTTTGTAGATCCATGCAGAGGTTTTGTTTTTAATTTGGTAATAATTGCGACTGTATTCTCGAAATTTCGACTGTTTTTTAAACTTCCGAAAGTTGATATCAACTTGGTCTAGTTGATCATAAAATATCGACTTTTCTTGAAATTCCCACATTCATTTCGAAAAAAGACACTCTATATGTCGAAAATTTGAGATGACTGTTTGTTCCAAAGTTGTAATTTCTGTATATAAATTGTAGAAATTTTGGGATTTTCATTGAAATTTGAATGGAGGACGGTTGTGTATCAAAATCTGGACTTCTCCTAAAAAGTTCGTCGAAACTGATTTAACGAATTATGAGACAAAAAAAGATCGCTCCATTGCCAAGCACTCATTGTTTTCGCTATCATGAAAAGGATCAAGAGAAAAGATCACTGCATCACTGTATTATGTCGGTTGATTGTCATCCTCCTTATAGAAGGGGGGGGGGGTGGAGGACGAGACTATTTACCCCTCCTCAATTTAAATACTGGGGGTGGGGCAGGTTTTTCCCATCTGACCATGTTCCTACGCCTATGACGTTTAGGACGATGGCAACTAACACAAGTGAATCCTTTGTAGGATGTGTTTCTCATAACTATACCTTTCAACACCGACTTCAGTTTTAAGTTAATTCGAGTCAAACAAATTGACCCATAAAAGTATATGGCTTTTCTTCAAAATTTGAATTCAAGTTACCCTCATCAGAATATGAAAACAATACACATATATTCAAATCATGATAAACTTTTTCATTAACCATGCATGTATTGAAAGTTTCAACGTTTCAACTGTACCCAATCTGACGTCAAGTATACAGAAGAATGAAAAATAATAATAATGGAAAAATCTTATCAGTGTGCACATGGTGACAACACAACTCGTTCCTTTAACTTTCCTTGGTGTGATAACTTCAAGCACAATATCTGCATGCAAGTTTCACGAAGATAAGTTAAATGTAAGTTCCTCTTTTACATGCCAAAAATAAATTTACGTCTGACCTATTCTGTTAAGTTTTCCATTATGGCATGGAAAGTTCACCCGGAGGTTAAAGCAATCACCTTTTTTTGCTCACTTTTTATAGATAACGCATAACTTTTTAAGAATTTAGTGTCCTTTGTCTCTAAGTGTGTTAATTACTTTTAGGGGCCGTATGGTCTTCCTGGTTTCTATAGATCTAGTCGTAACGCAATATCGTGGAAACCCTGGTAGTGAGCATATGCATCTGTCTTTGGCAAAAGAAGGCCTGGGCATACCGAAATAATGTTTGCATCTCAAATATTGAAAGCAAGTGAGGAATAACTAAATTGAGGGCGCTCTGTACTTGATTGGCATGGCAACTGTACACATCTTTGAGGTTTCGCTGCCCTGGAAATGATATTCCAAATGTTATTTTCGGTGGCGTAATATTGTTAAAATTGTCTGTAACAACCGGAATATTAAAATTCAAATAATTGGTATGTACGTTTATGTGGCCTTGCTTTATATACAGCAAACCCTGGCTGTTTGGTATCGTTAATTCGGGGCCTTGGGAACGAAATGGAATTACTCGATTAGCCTAACGTAAGCGCCTGATGCCCTGTGTATTGCTTAAACTATGCCTAGGCTACACTGAGTTACATAATGCTGGATTGGAACGAGTTCAGCGAATACGACCTGGGTTGTTGATCGAACTCCACAGTATCGTGGAAAAAATAACAAACCGCACGGTGGTTTATAATCGCAACCAGATAATTCTTTTTCCCAAAAGCAACCAGTAAAGATTGAGTTTAAAGCTTATTCCAAGTTATTAATTTTGGCCTAACTTTGCTAGGCTAAACCAAATCACATGCCACAACATACAAGCACTCCTACTAATTGGCCAGAGCCAGCATGTAGGTCTAGGCCTAATGTAGGACCTACTATTAGGCCTATTACTTAAGTTGGTTTGGTGGTTATTACTTTGTTAAATCTTTGTTAAAAGGACCATTAATAGCTGATGGTGTATTTTAGGGCAAAGCATGAGATTACTCGGCTATCAGGTTCAGACTGAGTCAGAGTGTTGGCTTAAAGAAATTTGTAAGAAAATTAGAGGACCTTGGCCTAATTACCTTTCAACCCTCTTTGAAAACCTCTGTTGCCAAAACACATGTCTGGTAATCTTATGGACCACAAATGAACATGGCATTTTTAAAGTATGAAGTCAAAAAAGGTAACTTGGATCTGAAGTAGAGCTCAGAATTTGTGTGCTTGGGCAATGCAGCATAGGCAGTTACACCTACCATATGTTTCTGCCACAATTAGTTTTCCTTACACTTACAGAAACACTGTTACTTCTGCCTTTTTCTATTGCGGAAACTACCAGTTTTATGCGATATGAATTACCCATACAAACTAAAGAGGAATATGTAGGGAAGAAGGATCACATTTATTTTAGTAAATAAAGTAAATAACAAGTTGGTAGTGTATATCAAAACAAGAAAGGATATGTATGTTCTTTATCTTGATATTTCAAAAGTATTACTGTGTGATATTGTTATATAGGTATTTATTTAATAGTGTATGTTTATTTAAGTTCTTTTTGTCATTAACCAGTTTGTTTATTCTTTGTCTTGTGATTGTTTGTGTGTTGTAAAGTTATAAACTTTACTCTCGATTTAAAAGTCTGCTTTGCAATTAATTTTAGGCTATATGTGGTAGAGGTTTACTTTTATTTTCTAGATGCATTTGTAAAATTCATAATGAAAGTGTTATTTTATTACCATCTTTTAAGAGTCTCCTCCATATAGACAGATAGGGTGTATTAGAATACAGGGTATACTGCCAAAGAACAAATTACACAACATCAAAGACAAGCCACGCCATTAATTAATGCAATATACCCTGGAAGGATACTTTATCACTTTTATTTAAAGAAGGTGCATCTGGATTAACTTATTATCTTGATACACAATACACATGCAGTAAAGATTAACTGAATGACAACTGAATGACTATCTGACTTTAATTTATTGATGTTGATATCCATGCCAAATCAATTTAATGTGTGGTATATTTCATTCCTTTGCAGATGTGCAATATGAAGTAATTATTACATACTTGAGATTGCTGGAACTGTAAGAACCAATTCTAATCCGAAAATGGAGAGATCAACCCTTGAGAGAGTTTGGGTATGGCTGCAAATTATTTTGGTCACTTTGACATTCATATATATATATATATATATATATATATATATATATATATATATATATATATATATATATATATATATATATATATATATATATATATATAGATATATACAGATAAAATTGAAATCGTAATGATGTATATGACGTAATGATGTATATTATAAGTCAAACATTGTTTGAAAGTAAATGAAATATGTATCAGTAACACTGGACTAGCAGTTTGCTAGCTGTGCTGGACTAATGGGAAAAAGAGTAATCTGGTTTCACATTCAGTAGCTGCCTCAGAACTATACACAATTACTTAAATTGTTGCACAAGATAAAAAAAAAAATACATGGCAATCTTTTTGTAAAGCAGAATGCACAGCTTTTCAGTTGTGAAAAAAGTGGTGATTTGTGAGTATTGTACTCTGTGTATGTTGAGGAAGTCTTGTGTACATCCACAAAGCTGACCTCTGTCTTGTTGCACTTGTTACATCTCAAATCATTGAACTTACAAAACTTATAATCAAAATGATGTTCAGAAGGTTAGAAAAAGATTACAACAAATGCATATGTATAGCAAGCAGTCTTATTTTCCATGTTTCTTCGAATTTTTTTACAACTTTATAATATATGGGCAATTCCAAATCCTCAAACAAATGCTACATTTTTAATCATCTTTTATTCAGATGTCAGAGATCCCTGTGTTGCCATGCAGCCAGACGAAAGGACTACCAGGCCTTCCACCTCTGCCTGCATCAGCTGCCTCCAATCCATCAGAGTTGTACCAGGTGAGAAGTTTTCTTATAAGGGTACTCTAATACTCTCAATTTTCTTACAGCCCAGTCTCCAAAATTTTGGAAACCTCAGATAAGGGGCTTTAGAAAGAAAGAGTGAAATGAGTGATTCCCCAATCCACGACCTGTAGTGTAGGTTTCTCTCCCTATTCCATGTGGTAATAATATTTCTCTGTTCTTGAAGATTTGTATGCAAAACTAGTGGGTTATCTTTCACCATTTCAAGCAGAAGATTTCTCAATTTCCCATCTTTGCTTTGTATTTTTGTTTCCCTCTTTACAGTAACAGTATATAGGCATATAAGAAGATATATATTTGGTACTTTCTCTTCTGTTAAAGTTTGCCTCCAATTATGATTTTTTTTTATGGTTATTGTCTATTATTATTTTATTTATTTGTTTGTAGTTTTTGAAAGCCATCATCTGGTTATCCAGAGGACAGCTTGTCTCAGCTCTTCTTCCTTCACATCTAAATTATCATACTTTAGTGGAATGAATATCCAATCAGCACTTTTGTAGCATATCAATGTATCCAATCAGCACTTTTGTAGCATATCAATGTTTTCAATGTTGAGAGCAAGGTCATTTCTTTTTCAGTCAATGTGTTGTACTTCAGACAAACTTCCGGCACAGCTAACATCTCCATGATGACCCCAGTGTGTAACCATATTTTTGTAAATTTATTGCTTACAATTTGGTTTCATTCTTATTCCCCTCGGTATGTGACAGATTGTCTTGAAACACAGCGAACACCCACCGATTATGCAAGGCAATTCGTGGACTTTGGCAGCACCGTTTAAAGAACAGAAATTTCACAGGACTCCCAGCGAATCTATCGGGAACAACTACACACCGTCCGCCAGTGACCTGAAAATCAGATCTTTACCCAAGAATAACAACCTGACCAGATCTCACACTCAACCAGCACTGAGCAGGAAAAGAAGTCACTCACGTATCTTTTGTCAAAATCTCTCTTAAAGTTTGAGGGCATTCCTTGTTAAATTTGTTTCAAGGATGTTGTTAGAGTATGTTTTTAAAATGTTTGGCTTAAAGAAGGGGGAAAACATTGAAAAACCAAATCGTTGGTTGCCTGGAAATGACAGTTACCTTTAACCTTATGTATCTTCCAAAAAGATAACTGCTTGGAACATTATAAACTTATTCTGAAATATTCAAGATAGAGTGATATTCAAACAAGTGAGACCAGGTGACTAATTGTCCTCTGCTCTAACTTTAGTGTCTGCTTAGCAGAACCTGCCAGCCATAGTATACTGGGGTTTTAACATGGGATCACATCCCAGATTCATTGAACACATTTGACAAGCAGTAGGGAAATAATTTCAAATTGTGATTGTATTTTCAATGTGAAAATATTGCTCACTGCTAAGTTTTAAATTCTAAGAGCTGGGTAAGCCAAAAAAGGGACTTTTTGAATATTGGTTTAAGATTTCAGTGAAAGAATAACAATTTGCCAGTAATTGTAAAAAATTGTTTTTAATTCATTTCAAATGAAACACAAATAGCTGCCTCAGTCTGAAGTATAAAATGATATGAGAAAGCACAGTAGCATCTCACATATTTGATCTTATGTCTGCAAACAACAATCTTTTAAAAAACAGTTTGAATTACTTTCAAGCGAAAATATGATAAACTGCCTGCATCCTGCAATTAATTAATTTTTGCATCAATGAGAAAGGTTTTTGCCAAGTTTTCTATTTTTATTTTTTAGTTAATTCTTTATTGAGAGCAGTTTTCATTTGTTACAATTTAGTCAACTTCCTTAACAGAGCAAAATTCAGCGTCAAAATCTCCTCGTTACAAGGAACTTCCTGCCATATCTCCGAGATCAAAGACTTTCGATGGCAAGAAGCCTCACCTACAAAATGGGTAATGCCCTGCATGAATTATGTTGAAAATGGATGTGAGATGAAATTGTTGCCATTCATTTTCACTTTTGTTTTGGCAAAAAAAGAATGATATCCTACTGTAGAATATTTGAAGAGTTGCTATATAAAAACAATGCAGTATTTACTAATTTTGTGAGTGAAGGTATTCAGTAATGAATGGTGGTTACTCTATGTGATGTGTTATATTGTTTGGTGGAACTTGACCAGCTGCTTAACAGCTATTTGCTTTATTGCATATCTTCGCAAATAAGACTTTTTGTTGTCAAAAATAAACAAAATTCATGTTGCTCATGCAGCATTGTTGTTTTGGATAGATGTTAACATTTAGAGCATCATTTTATATAATTTTCAGCAACGATCACAAAGGTAGACCGATGTCTCCGATGCAACAGCTGGTTATTATGAGCAAAGCAGAGAAGACAGAAGATGAGAAACATGAAGAACCCTCAGAGAGGGATTTGGAGGTGAATCTAGGAAGGCAAAGTTCATTGGTGGGACCAGCAAATGCATATATTGAGAGAAAGGAATGGGGGGGGGGGGGTGTAATTGCTTGTCATTAATGCTGTGTGCTCTTGATCAGGTCTGACCATAGGCTGATATCCTGTTTTGTTCTTCCATATATTGAAACTGGGTTTCCCAATGACCCTTGGTGGGTATGATAGTAAGTAAACTGCAATTAATTAGACTTTTTGCTCCTTTAGTTAATTTTAGTAGCTAGATTTCTGTTTTCCGGTAAACTAGATCATCATCCCCTCAACCTTCACAAATCAGCCATGGATTGGATTCACAATAAGTGGATATATAACTAATTGCCAAGAGTGAGAATATGATATTCTTCTAACTTTCTTGAAATCCTTAATATTAATATAATAATTAAAATACTATTTGTTTTAGTGATGGTGGGGGGGGGGGGGCAGGAGGAGGAGCATAGGGTTTGGGAGAGAATCATTTTCAAAAAACAGTACAAATGTACACGTTGCTTCTCAATACTATAATGCCTGACAGGATAGATTAAATACAATCTTATGATGTATGTGATTTATATTATAAGCATTTACAGTCCTCCTTCCAAACCCCCCCACCCCCCCTCCCCCAAAGGGTAAACTATTGATTTTGCCATATCTCTTAATCACTATGCACTGTCGCATCTAAGCCTCTGAATATCTCTGAATAAGTTTGCCTTCTGTTACATACTGCTTGTCATTTATTAAAGAGGTATGATCCAGCTATCCAATTCTTCATTTCAACTTTCTTTCTTTATACTTTTTGAATTGTAGAGGTACTGTTTTTACATACTTCAAGGAGTAGAAACCTGCATGCTCGCTGCTCCTCCACCTACCATGATGGACAATGTTCGCAGTCTTGTTCCATTTGCACTCAGAGATTCTTCGAAGCTACTACAAATGCAGGACAGGCTGGAGGAAGAGATTCTGTCAGATTTTTATCTCAGCTCTCGGAAAGCAATTGGTGAGAGTCGGGCCAACATATGGGCTAATTTTTTTTTATGAAACATTTCAATTATGTTATGTGGCATGACTATTGATAATAGCAATGAAAATGACAACAATTTATTTCCAGCAATTTTGTACACTACATGAATGTTTAACAAAGTATAAACGAATAGTTTGATATACAATACAATCTAGAGAGACAGGTACAAAGAAAGAAAAAAAACATTCATCATGTTAATTTATATACAAAAGTTAAGCTATACAAATGCATGGAAAAAGAGAAAAAAAGAAGTGCAATGCTTATAGAATGTTTTCCCCATTTGAATATAATAAAAATATAAATATACTTGAGAGTAATTGGTGAAAGGAGACAAAAATTAAATCCTATTAAAAAAAATTAGGAAATATAGGCCAGAAGTTCCTTAAAACTTTCCATGTAAGATGCATCCCCTATATGAAATGTTTCCACTAGTTGGGTTTCACTAGTTATTACTTTGATGTTGCATTGAGCTGTTGAATTTGGCATTGACATGTATTGGGACGCAGCCCAGTTTGTCTCCCACCTTGTGAGACCACAGGGGAAGCCAATCATTTTGTCTTCCACAACACACATTAGGTCGCTTCAAACAGACCCCTCTCTAAGAGGGAGAGATACCAAGTTATAATTATCACAGAATAATGTGGAAGGTTTTTTTGTGGTTCCACATTGTACTCCTAAGCAATCCTGTTAGCATTCAGCTTAAATTATCCTTTTCTTGTTTGCAACCATGATTCAGTGGATTATATTCTGAAAGACGGGGAGGAGAAGAAGAGGTTGCACATCGGTTGGATACCCAGGTCATTCCCCCACCGTGTGATACGAGCTCCGGTCCCATGGCATAACACGTATCAACTCAGTAAGGATTACAACCAACAGCATTTGTTTGTCACCAATGAGATGATGCTACTCTTACAAAATCTTTGGCACAACAGGTAAGACATTGGAATTATTAAGTTTGAAAAAACCCTGTATCGTCTTGAAATTTGGGAAGTGGGTATATTTTCCAACTCCTTTTAAGATCCATACTTGCAGTCAGTATTTTTTTTAAAGTAGAAGAAAGGAAATCAATTTCATTATGCTGGCATGTGCTCTTAAATACTGATTCCTGCATGTCAGGCTATTCTAAGTGTCATAGATTGGGGGATGTAAATTTGCAAATGGATTGTTAGAACATCTCTATACTTTGTGATTATGGTAGCTCACTGGGGATCATTTAAGTCTTCTTGGGATCATGTTAACTCTCTGTACATTAGTTTAGTCTGGTTAACATCATGTTAGCTCACTGTGAATCAGCTTAGTCTCCTAGGGATCATGTTAGCTCACTGTGAATCAGTTTAGTCTCCTTGGATCATGTTAGCTCACTGTGAATCAGTTTAGTCTCCTTGGATCATGTTAGCTTCTGTGTGGATCACATTAGTCTGGTTAAGATCATGTTAGCTCACTGTGGATCATTTTAGCCTCCTTGGGATCATGTAAGCTCTTTGTGGATTAGTTTAGTCTCCTTGGATCATGTTAGCTTCTGTGTGGATCACATTAGTCTGGTTAAGATCATGTTAGCTCACTGTGGATCATTTTAGCCTCCTTGGGATCATGTAAGCTCTCTGTAGATTAGTTTAGTCTCCTTGGATCATGTTAGCTTCTGTGGGGATCACATTAGTCTGGTTGAGATTATGTTAGCTCACTGTGGATCAGTTTAGTCTCCTTGGGATCAGGTTAGCTCTCTGTGGATCAGTTTAGTCTGGTTAAGATCATGTCAGCTCTGTGGATCAGTTTAGTCTCCTTGGGATCATGTTAGCTTCTGTATGGATCATTCTTGTCTCTTGCACAATCACATTCTAGGTCTCTACGAATCGTTTAAGTTACTTTTGTGCTAGTTCTCAATGTGGAATATTTTATCTTCCAGGTTCTCTTCTTGCCGATTCGTGAGGCTGAAAGACTTACTCGCTGCAGAGTTACCGCTCCTGCCAGCAGAATTTGAAGGAATGGTGAAGACGCACTGCGAGGAAGCAAGAAAAGTACTCCAATCATCGTAAGTGACCGACAGAGTTGGTTATATAGACTTTTAACGTATAGGATAATGGTCGTGCTAGTCAATGGCTTTTTCAGGTGTATTCTATGAAGGATTTCTCATTGGGATTTATAATACAAGTTTTCAGATATTTGCTGGTGTGATGGTTTTGAGGACCGCAGTGAAATTACGTACCCAGTCTGCAGTGCCTCAACACTTAAGGAGGTTCTCATTCTCATGACAACAATGGAAATAAGCATTATCCATTAGTTATGCTGATTATTGTGTCACAAGTAGGACCTATATGCAACCCCCCTCCCCCTCAAGGTGTTCATATTTCATGTCTTTTATTGCGATCATTCAATGAAATTCATTGTTTTCTTTGATTTATTTGCTCTGATGTCGTAAGGTTCCATAGGCAGCATCAGTAAGGTTAGGAAAACCTTCTCATCCTCTACAAAATAAAAATAAAACTTGCCCATGTGTGTCTTTAAAGGTACTAGAACTATCCCCCACCCCCTCCGCTTTACTGAAATGCCCTGAAATTGTAACTTCAGGTGGATCCCAACCTGTGCTGAAACATTCATGGCCTATAAGGATCTCTGGTCCTTCCTGGTACCCCAGAGTGACTCTGACTCGACCACCAAGGCCCAAGAGTTTTTCGCCAGCGTCGCTGCCGTGATGTCCATTCAGCTACGGAGTATGGTCATCAACTCCTTGGCGGACTTTCTGGAATTTTTCAAGATCCACAAGGTAAAGTACCTTGGAAGATACCAGGATATAACATAATACTTGTTTAAACAGTTCATTAAGAAGTTTGTTTCTTCCTTTTTAGATGTGTAAAGAAAGTCTGAAAGAGTTTAGCATTTTTAACTGTCTCACACCTTTTTTTGTTCATTTTCTTTTATTCGTACAGAAGATCAAGTGTGTTCCTGCACAATCACACATGTCATTTTACACATGGGTGTAAAATCCACATATGTGTCACAATACAATGACAAATCAATAACAGTAGATCAAGAAAAGCATGTGTGAAAGACATTTGCAGGTGAACACATTACATACCCCCCTCTCCCTCTCTCCCCTCCCCTCCCAAGGTCATCTGTTCTCTTGTTATTTTCTAGTAAGGATTCATGACCATTAAACAAGCACATTAAGAGTTTAAGAACAAGATACTGAAATTAGGTTTTCACTCAGCCATGTGGAATATGTTTTCTGGTTTATTTCATATCACATCTTCTTCCATCTGCGAATCTCCCATATCGATATGGAAGATGATTTCAACACTGTTATGAATTTTCTTCTCTTCGATATGCAGGATGGGAACGACTTTGGTGACGAATACAACGAGCTGCAGTACGTGATGCCGCAGGTGATGATTATCAAACTGAAGGTGGACGAGCCCAAGATTATTTTCGATCCTGCGTTTAGAGAGTGCAGGGACATCATCCTACGATGCTTCTCACAGATCATCACGTCAGCCGAGGGGTTACAACGGGTCAGTGTTTACATGGCCAAAGTGTGATGCAGTGTAAAGCTGTTGATTGTCACTTCTGCTAGTGAGGAGATAATGTGGAGAAACGTAAATAATTGTCCACATCTAAGAGTGGCACCGAAGGTCAAAGGAAATGACGGAAACTGATAAATGACACGGCTGTTTGAAAAGTCTCTACCGAGAGATATCAAACACATCATAGCTCTCATGATCTTTTGTAGTACCACTGTATTCATTGCCATTACCAGAAAGTTTTGTGTTTGTCCGCAGAAGCGAGAGGGGGTTGTATGAGAGGGGCATTTCGTGTCTCATTGGGTGGAAAGTTCTCATTTGTCAAAAATATGTATCTAAGTATTTTATACTGTTTACATGATAGTTTGAAGGAGTTATAGGGTAAATACTGATAGAAATGAGCAGTACTGAATAAAGAGTTAGACAAACATGTAACATGGAGGTCATCGTGATAGCATAGTTACGAGTAAGGTCGATCTTACTCTTCTCACACTCCAGTGAATTCAAGGTCACCCACCAGTAGACAAAAGTGAGGAGTATGTATCAAATTGGTGCTACATTTATATGAAGTGCAGAAGTAATGATACCTTTAATTAAGAGCTTTGACAGGAAAGCATTGGACATGTCCTTCTACTCAAGTTGTTATTCTCATGTATCTAATCTATGAGCTGTTGATACTATGGCTATGTTTATCAGATTTAATTAAGGTCTTCATTCTTTTTTTTATCTTTTTTTTTATGTCAGGTGGAATGCTCCATCTTCCCACAGATGGCTCATCAGAAATTACTCCTCCGAGCGGTGAAGCTGGATGAGCCATTGGTGACAGAATTCATCGATCAAGCGATGGAAATATTTAAATTCAACACGGTTGGACCCACAAAGTGAGTGCTTTACACACTCAATGCTTTTGGTCACTATCCCCGTTTATATTGCAAACACTTTTACAACATAAATATATATCACTATTTTTTATCCAACATGATTTCATGCAGATAAAATACCTCACTTTTTTTTGATATTTTTTATGTCGAATTCTATTTTGAAGATACCTGAATACCTACAAGCAATACAGCGACCTATTGAATAACAAGGCAGAGACGGACGTGGCAAGCTTCCTGAAGGAGCGCCACTCTCTAGAGGGATTCAGAACCAAGATCAGCAGCTACCAAACTCTCAAAGACGAGATCTCCTCCATGAGAATCACTGTCCCTCTCAGCATGTTTTGTCTCGACTGTCGTCTCCTCAATGCAGATCTCTCTGCCAGAGCTCAGAGGCTGAAGGAGAAACTCATCAACTTTGAAGTGGATGAAAATAGAACTCTTAACAAAGGGTAAGATTTGCTAATACAACATTAAGCCTTTTTATATATTTGCAACATTTTTTTTGGTTGCTAAGTTTGATACTCTTAGGGTACTTTTTTAGTCGTATTACAGTGCAGTTGATTATCTTGACTGTGTAAGCCTGATTTTGTTCACTTACGAGAAATTTAAATAACTTCTGATTTTTGTTGGATGTGAAGAGCTTCTAATGTGCAAAAAAATATAAAAAATCAGTGTAAATACATGTATACATGTTTACATAATGGGATGGAAATTTTAAATTCTTGCTAAATAGTGTTTCTTGTGGTGAGAGAAAAAGTAAGCAGGCAGTCTTGTTTGAATAATTGCTATCATATGTTCAGTGATACTCATACTCGAAAGTCTTGGTAAACTTTGTTTTAGTGGGTGAGCAAAGGGCCAATAGTTGCTTTGAGAGTGGTTTGATTCATAGATGAAACATTCACCCCTTCTCCCTGTACATCCCATAAATGAATAAACATGTATTCCTCAATTTTAACACCAGGTTTTGGGACAATTTTCTTTTCTGCACTGTAATTTCCTGTCCTGCTTATATTAACAGAACAAGCAGTATGCATGACCTGTTTCTGCAGAATTTTCTGCTTTCTGTATCAGATAAATGTTAGGAACTGTTTGTACTGTAGTATGAGTGATTTGAAGGAGGTTATGAAAGTACAGTACAGACTGGAATTAGCATTGGAAAAAATTGTCCAAATTGCCTGATTTTAAACTTTTACATCCCTAAATGGATAAGGATATTCCAAGATTTTAAAGCAGGAGGGTTTAAGAGAGTTTAAAGTTTCTTTAACCATTTTTCTAGGATTTGTAGACGATACGACGACATTGCCGACAAATTAGGAGAGACACCGACTACGACATCAGAAGTGGTAGCTCTGTCCGAGTTCCTGAGAGAATCCTCGGAAGTGACAGTCTACAAACTAAAGGATGAGATTGAGGAAGCAGCTAGTCGATTGATGTTTCTGTTGGACTATTCATTCCTACTCAGTAAGTGCTCAGTCTAATAAACGAAATAAGAAATTGATGAGTGGTACAGCAGATGTTAGTAAGTATTTCCCTTTTGCTCCAAATCTAACAAGTCCTTTTTAAATATGTTGCTTTTGTCAGATGAAGATATCAAGCTGAACAGCACTGTCTTTCACTGGCCAGACAGAATTCAGAGCGTCTTCGAGCTGAGTCGGAGCCGCCTGATGACCAAGAGAGAACAGGCAGAGGATGAAGTCCGGAAGAAGGTACAGCTGTTTGAGGAGAAATTAAACGAATACAACAAAGAAGTCGATTCTTTCAGGAAGAAGGAGGTACAGTACTCAGTTTTAGTTGAACTTGTTTTGATTTCCATTTTTTTAAGTTCATGGTCGTTATATGTTGTTCATTTTATTTGCATGTTTGGTGGTTAATCTTGACCTAACATGCTCGCTAACTTTGCATACTGTTTCTTGCCACATGTGTACTGTGCTATGTTTCATCAGAGCATCAACTTTGTACAGTTTGGCTGCCAGTTAAACCTCAATAGTGTTATGGCTGCACTTGTTTAGGAAATTGAGAAGGGCTAACTGATTCACATTTTCAGTCACTTTAGGATTCCTTTTGTACCCTTTTTACACAAATTTTAATGCATATCAAGAGGAGATGTATGTTCATGCATGCTAGTGATATCACTGCACATTCTTACATCAATAACTATATGTATATATATATATATATATATATATATATATATATATATATATATATATATATATATATATGAAATCGTAATGAGTTGAAAAATCCAGAACAGTGAAAAAACTTGCAGCATCCACTGGGATTCCAACCCTGGCCTCCCGCTTTATATGCGGACACCCTAACCACTAGGCTATGGACGCTGATTGTATGTCCAGTGGTTCGAAACCGGTAAGGAAGGTCGTAATTCCACTGTAGGCGTTTGTCACCTGTATCGAACAATATCAGTTCTGTTTTGGTGACATATTTGCCTTACTCTAGAGATCAAACATGATTATATATATAAATAGCTGTAATGTTATCCTCTCGTTGGTATCAATGTCTGGCTAGTAAAGTCCGTAACTATCCAGGGTATTAGTATAAACAAGGGTACCATTGTGTTTCTTATTTAAAGCACTATGAAAGGAAATTAAATACCAGATTGATAGTTTTAGTTTGGAAAGAATTTCCTGAACTTTACTTTCATTTTAGTTCCATTCGTGCAATTCAAAATAATGTTATTAACCCAAAGAAACATACAGATTTTCTTTTTTCTTTAATAAGCAATAAGAATGTGTTAAAAAGTTTATGACTCTTAGAGACTTCTAGCAGGATCTTCTGCAAGGGCAGCCAAATTGAATCTTTTAAATCTTTTAGTAACAGCTCTGAAGTTGCCATTAATCTACAGTGTGTAGAAGTGTTGCACATGAAGCACTAGAACACTAGATATGTAGAATCCTGAATTTTTTAGAATTTTAGCAATATTTGCAAATGGTGATATAGTCAGCTGTCTTTGGAAAATATATGTTTGTTGTTGTGTTTGAATAATTGCAAATTTTTTCTTTGTTATTTATAGTCGCTGATGTACATAAATAAAGATCATCCATATTAGGTGCAAGTTTGTTTTGATATCAATTTTTTTTTCATGCATGCCAGAAAGTTTGCAATGCTGACAATTTTCTGTTTCGTTTTCGTTGGAGCATTTATCATCGTCTTTCGTGAAACTTTTCAAGAATGATACACCTAGGAACAAATATAAGCAATCTCATTGGCTCTTTTTGTAATTTTCCCTCCTCCTTCTTCTTTGCATCACTGTTTACAGCCGAGAGGAAAGGTATTGTAGTATTTGTATTTCATCGTCAGCAATCATCATTACTAACTTCCTTCCTCTCAGATCATAGGTAGATTTATTATTAATTCTACACACTGACTTTATCACAAAAACAGAAAGCAAAACAGAACCCATCGTCCCTACCTTTTGCCGAGGAAATTAAGAGTCAGGTCAGGCCCTGGAGACAATTGTGTCATCTGCACAATTCTTTATCCCATGTTTCCCAAACCCACTAACTATTTACATCCCCCCCCAGTAAGTGACCCTGGGCACAGGTGTTGAAGTCCCCTGATCCAACATCTCATCAGACATGACCTTTTCTGTATGCATGATGTTTAGTTGCACTATGAAGGGTTATTTCAAAAACCATCATCTAGGGACATTGACATGGGTGTAAGGAACATAGATTTTGGCATAACCCGACTGTGTTCTTTCCTGAGAGGTAGAATAAAATCATGAAATGAATTCTGGTGCAACCATGTACAGAACAATTTGATAGAATAGAAGGGGGAGGGGAGAGGGTTCAGTCTCCCATCGCCAGCAGGATATAACGAAATATGTTAGTGTGCAGTGCATTAATATATTACATGTATGTGAGATGCAACCCAAACAGTTAAATTTTCTTCAACATTGTTTCAAAGTTTCAAAAGCACCATTTTGCATCTAGGCACCTTCCATGATACCAAAATTTCTCAAAAGGAGAGGGGACATCCCTCCACTAAGACCCCTTCACTTGACGACATTACATCTTAGCCGCCCTCCCTCTGTACCAAGATGTTGTTTGCGCTACTGCAAATCAATACATTAATGTTACCATAGATCTGGTACTGTTATTTGCTGCCTACAAAGGGTATAAACTTACTTCCCTTTGAATAACCTCTTTATTATTTAACATTCATTTTGGTGTTTGTTCTCTCTCATTCTGTGGTGTTTTTCTATCTCAGACATTTGTATTAAATTATTCTCACTCGACAAACACTGAAAACATTTACCATTATTTCTTTCTCTGGCACTCCTTTATAACTATACTTTCAGGCCTGGAAATTTCTTGTGCACTTAAATACCTATTGAATCCAGGCCAGTTGGCTATTGGCTATCAGGCCAACAATACAATTATTGTTTATTTTTTATTGCCTTTTAAAGTAAACAACCAAATCAGCTTTTGTCAAATGTCTATTCTCTTGGAAAATATACTTACAAATATTTGGAAATGGGAAATGGTGATTAAAGAACGATTGGTTCTGAAGTAGCAGGATGTATTGTTTATTGATAATCCAGAACAAAAATAGCAAAAATAGAATATTCTATTCTCTCCATCTAATTTTGTTACAATAAATATTCAAAAGAAAAGTTTTTTCAATGAAACGCAGTTGTTTGACAACTTTCCAATTCGTAGTCATCCATCCTTGTCAACCATAGATTTGGAGATATACTTTATTTGCTGTGTTCTCAGTCAAATAGTATACAGACATTTAAAATATTGCCCCAAATTAAAGCTGCAGTTTGTATTACATATTTTCACAATTTGTTCATACCATACTGGCCATTAAAGGGTAAGGTAGTTGTAAACAAAACCTGTGATTATTTGACCACCAAAATGTACACCAGGAAAGAGCTAAAGTTTGGCATGAGCCTGTAAATAGTTTGCCCGATGGAACTATATATACCATCACTCGAAAACTTTGTGGGACACAATTTTTTTTCTACGATGGAGTTGAAAAATGGTTGTATTCACATAAATCTGTTGGTTTAATCGAAAGGTATCTAATTAAGAGAAGTGAAGGCATGTTGTGATGGTTAGGGTGTCAGTCCCACAAGCAGTTGGCTCCAGGTTTAAATCTGCACCAGGAACCAGATTCTCTTAACCTATTCAAACTTGATACTTTACAGTGTCATTTGAGTAGAGTCTTCTGTGGTATTGTTATTTCTTGTTTGCGAATTGGGAACTGGGGTTTGGTTTTTTATCTTTCAGTAGTTTTGAAACCACCTTTGTTCACCATAACTGTGCAGCAGTGATGATGAATGGAGTGCCTTAACTTTCCTCAGTATTTGACAATGTGGTCAGATGCTGAGGTACGCCCACATCTTTCGTACTTCTCCGAACACTCATCGAAAGGAGAAGGCTTGTTTCTTTCACGATCATCACCCAAATAGGGTTTCAAATGAGCTTCTGTTGGCTTTTCTATTGCCTGGGAATTACTAAACTGAAGTAAACTAGACTAATGACCTGTGAATATAACATGGCTTGGTTAGCATGATACACATGTACAACTCAACACATAATAATATTCTTTAAGAGAGTACATCGTCTCATTGAGAAATGAGAGTAAAAATATAAACCAGAGGAAAGGAAACTAATTTTGTATCTTACAGAAGTCTGTCAGAGTTGTCTGTATTGTTTGCTGTCTTGCATCTTTTAGAGTAGAAATATTTGCAAATCTTCTTGGTTTGAAAGATAACCATTTAATACTGGTTGAAGTGGTTGCAGTGTTCACATTTATTTCATTTTTTAAGGCATAATATTTTTACTATAAAGCAAAGTAGTAGTACAGCTTCTGAGTAGAGTTTTTTTTTAATATGCTGTTTGATGATTAACATCCATATTAGCAATTGAAATATTCATAACAATGTAGTTGAACAGGTTGACCAGTCATTTTCATGTATTGAAATTGAAAATATTTTTTTGCTTTTTACAATTTTTCCAAGTTTTGTACTTTTACATGTGATTGGCACTAACATGAAAGGTGTGTGGAGGGAGAAACTGTGAAGAATCAATCATTTCTATTAATTGCCTCATTTTTTAACCTGCATTTTTTTGAGAACTATTGTGGGGTGTCTTAGTTTAATTATGCAATCCCTCATAAACCCTCTCTGGTAAGTAAGTCCTTTGTATCCCGTTCATGTTTTTCACCCACACATTCTCATGCGATGTATTTAAGGTAAAAAGAAAAGCTCATTTCGACTCTTTAATTTTGGATATCTCTTTAAGATGCTCGGTCTGGAGGAGATGAAGTCTAACGTGGACAAACTGAACGAGATTCAGTCCCAGCTGGATGCGGCTCGGGACGAGCTGGATGGCATCAACAAAGAGGAGGAGCTGTTGGAGTGGGAGGCGTCGCAGTTTCCCATCCTGAGTGTCATGTACCAGCTGAAACAACCTTACGATCAGCTCTGGAATACAGCCCTGGAATTCCATACGCAGTCAGAGACCTGGATGAATGGTAACCTTGTAGCAAATGTTTATTTGTTCTGCTGTTGTAGCTAGGTCAAGGTTTTAAAATAGTTCTGTTTATGTATATTGAACAAAGAAGCAAACACGATGTCGATTGGGGTAAAGGTCAGATATGGAATGTATTTTGTCGTTCTTTTGTTTTCGATTCATGGTTCAGCTTGGGTTCCTTAAACAATGAAATTTTTACTGTTGTGATGAACTTTGCAAGGTTGGGTCCACTGAGAAAACTGTTTTTGTCTGATATATATTATTAAAATATTAATAGTACATAAGAAATGTCAGATATTGAGTGCATTTACAGATTATAATAATAATAATCAGTTGCATTACAGGTGATCAGTTATGGGCCACAATTTTTCTTCTTGTTAAACTTGCTTAAAAGTCTTCAAAAGAACTTCCTGAAGGTTATTTTCATACCCAACTTATTTCCAGACAATCACGAGAGAGTGATTACATGATTTAAAATGTATCAGTGAGGAAAAATGCTTTCTGTGTGGATGATAGTAAAATGAAATTTTGGCCATGCCTGACCATTGTTTGACTTTCCAGCATATTTTGGGACAGTATTGATGCCCTTCAAGTATTCTATATTGTACTTACATGTTACATAGCTTAGTTATTTTTGGCAATCTTTCTAGCATATTTGGGGGCAGTATTCTATATTGTACTTACATGTTTACATAGCTTAGTTATTTTTGGCAATCTTTCTAGCATATTTGGGGGCAGTATTCTATATTGTACTTACATGTTACATAGCTTAGTTATGTTTGGCAATCTTTCTAGCATATTTGGGGGCAGTATTGATGCCCTTCAAGTATTCTATATTGTACTTACATGTTACAATATGTTAGTTTTTTATGCAATCTTTCTAGCATATTTTTGGGCAGTACTGATGCCCTTCAAGTGTTCTATATTGTACTTACATGTTACACTATGTTAGTTTTGTTTTGTAATCCATCTAGCATATTTGTGGGCATTACTGATACCCTTCAAGTATTCTCTATTATACTTCCATTTTACAATATATATTTATTTTTTTTGCTTTTTTTCCAACCATGATTACACTGTGCATAGTGACATTGCTAGTACTCATATGTTTTATTTAGATAATAGGTTTCACTTGACTCACTCTTATTTGCCAGGTCCTTTCCAAGACCGCAATGCCGAAGATATCCAAAACGAAGTAGACACCATGTTCCGTACGGTGTACAAACTTGCAAAGTCCTTCTCGGATCAACCCGGTCCACAGAGAATAGCGAATAACGTGAAGGGCAGAATCGAGAAGTTTAAGCAACACATGCCTGTACTCAACACCATATGCAATCCTGGTATCAGAGAACGTCATTGGCAAAAGGTAGAGACTCCTTCCAGAGTCTATTTGGCTAAATTGTGATCACTCGCAGTTAATTTGTAGTTTTATGTAAACGTCGCCTACAAGGGCAAAATTTTTGACAATCGTCCAAGATGACCGAATCTCTGTTTAGACGACCAAAGTCAGCTCTGGAGGTCGCCCGAGAGACGTTTTTTTTACATCATACTCACATTGCAGTGTGACTAAATTCCCCCCAAATTGGTATTGCCCTCCATCACTTTGGAGATACCGAAATTAAATAAGTCTATGATATATATACGTGACGGAGAGTTTAATTGGTCCAAAGCTGGTGTTAAATTTCACCAAACTTACAAATCTGTCATACAGTGTACATATTGGTCTTTCTTCGTGATTTTGTTACTTTTACTCTGGGCAACCAAAAAGTATGACCTGGTTGGCCTGAGGCACAACCAGAAAAAAATGCCTTAAAACTTTGCCCTGTGGGATGTGTGTCCCTATCACAGGAGACAGACAGAAATGTGATATCTTTGATTGCTTTGCTGTGTATATAATTTCGCTTGTAAATGAAGTTTGTAAGTATGGAATAAATATGACAGGCATTTCGATTCCCACCCTTGAAATTGGATACCATTGTAATAGTACAGAGGTTTAGTTACTATTACAAAGTATCCAAACTATTCCCATCTCCACTCCCCCTCTCCCCCTCTCCCCCCCCCCCCCTCACGTCAACAGAACCCATTTATGTGGTAAAATACTGTATAGCAAAGAACTGAGTGAAATATATTACAATAAATAATAATAGTGATAGTGCAAAAGATATGATATATGGAAGTCTTGAAGTTTTGTTGTAACTAAGTAATTATTTATCTCATTGTTTACATCTCCATTTCTGCGTAGATGAGTGAAGTGGTCGGTTTCCAGCTGAAACCAGAGCCAGAGACATCCTTGTTTCAGATGTTGGAGCTTGGACTCAATAAGCATCTTGAAAAGTAAGTTGAGAACACGCTTCATCAAGTCACACAATAGGACTGAAAAATAAATTGCTCGCTGCTGTTTGCAGGGACTGACCAATCAGAATGCACGATCCTGACCTACATAGTAACAACAAATGTAATTGAAGGGTTGTGACAAATTTTGGCAAATGAAGTATAATTTATAGTTTTAACACATTTAAATTGTCTGCTTTTTTTGTTGTTGTAATATCTTTGTAAATCTTTGCATATTTAGGGACGTCCCTCTTTGCTACTATTGTTTTTGAAGGCATAAACTCAGACCGTAAAATTCATGGTCAAAGCAGTGATTTATAGAAAAACCTTGATAAGTTTTTATCTGCAATCATATCTCTCGTCATGTATAATGATTGTGAATACTGAATTGCACATTGCAATCGATTAAAGTTGCAGTACGTTTTCACCAAACATGGAAATAACAAAAACAACTGTAAGTCAGTCCATAGGAAATAAAAGTTAAAGCTTGAAAAGTTTCTGGGTTCTTGTAAACTTGATTCCAATTTCAGACTTGAAGAGATTGGTGGCGCTGCCTCTAAGGAGTATTCTCTGGAGAAGGCTATGGAGAAGATGAAGGCAGAGTGGAGCGATGTGCACTTTGAATTCTCACCCTATAGAGATACAGTGAGTGAACTCATTAAAAGCATCATCATGTATTCATGCATCTGGACAATCTAATCAACGACCCTTCCTTTTTCGGTACAGTTGTGTAGTAAAATACTCACACAGTCATGACAATGTACGCTGCCTGTCAATATTCTTTGCCCATTCGTAGAGATTGAGGGAATGAAAAATTCAATCAAAAACATTGTGTTGTCCTGTCTTGGTTTATGCCATCAAGATCAAAAAATTTGTTGGACACATGAAAACAGTTTTGGGTTATGGCTTATGCAAAGTAGGCCCTGGCCTAGCGCCACTCAAATTTTTTTGTAGGTAAATTTCCTGCACATTAACACAAGGCTTCATTTACCGGCAGATACATTCCCCCCTCAGGTCAAGTGTAGATATATTGCTCAATGGATCGTACATTCCCAAACAATTTGACGATACACATTGACGTTCAGGACATCATTAATGACTTAGCAAAAATGAAATCCAGAAAACTTTCAATTTGATGGATATGTCGTCAGTCATAGGGGAATAGGGCCTTCCAAAACATTTATGACCCATGGCCCTGCGTAGCCTTAATCCGGGCCAGCATGCAAATTAAGGCAGGTGCGTTGACCTTTTCTGTTCATTTCAGTACATTAGACTAAATTCCGGCTATGTATTTCATACATTCACTATGCTGTCACCATCAGGTAATATCTGTGTCTCTCCCTCATGTTTCTGTAACAAGAAGCGTAGTTCCTAGGACATAATTGACAAAAATCTTGAGTCATTACTTGCTTCACTGGTAGTTGAATTAATGACTGTACTGATTCCATTGAAAATTGTTCACAATATAGCCTAAATTGTTGATCAATATTACTTTATACTGAGGTCAAATCAGTTGTTCTTATCATGTATCTTACAGAAAAGATGTGTGTCCGGTACGACAGATCACCTAGCACATTCTATATGGAATGTAATGTTAGAAGTGTTTTATGGAAGTGTTATGACATTATTAAAAGGTTTTGGCTAACAGGTGTAGCTTGTTTGTCTATTTTTGCAGACATATCCTAAGCTATTCACCAAGAAATAATGAAAGATAATATTAACACATGATACAGCATACCTACTCTCCCGCTGATGAAGGATAAGCAAAGTTGTGAGAAATCCCCCCTTCTTCTCCTCCCTGCCCCCTCCTCTCCTGAGTATGTTCACTATCCAAAGTTGTGTAATGTTGCTTAAATTGAGCAGACACATCTTCCTGTCCTTCAGTAAAAGTTTCAGGTAGATCTTGATTATAGCAATAAATTTAATCGATTAATAACAGACAAAGATCTGTTTCTTTGATTGTTGCTCTCTCTACAGATGTTACAGTCTGTAATGTTGTCATTGTGTCAGGCAAACGTGATCACTTTCCTTATTTCCCTCCTTTCTCAGGGCGTCTCCATCCTGTCCAGCATCGATGACATTCAAGTGGTTTTAGACGATCACATCGTCAAAGCCCAGACCATGAGAGGGTCCCCTTATGTCAAACCGTTTGAAGAAGAAGTCAAGGTACAAATCAGATAATATTTTCATTAAATAAGTTATTTTCTTGCTGCACCGTTAAGATAATGCAAGGCTTCAGCACAGGAAGTAAACAAACAGACTAACTGAAATAGCATTACAGAGAGTGCTGGGAGAAGAACTTAAAGACTGATGCCTTAAGCAGGATTTTGGGTTAGATTCACCCCTTGAATAATAATAATAGTAGGCAGCAGTTTTTTATTATGACGCTTAAGCGACCACAAATGTGGGAGACACGCAAGGGCTTATGGATTACCACTTACACGTTGTGTGGCTTCCATTTCCAACATTTTAAATCAAATTTGGAATCTTATCAAGGTAGAAACTCATTTCAGATGGGAAAACTGTAGATTGCTCTTGGTTGAAAAACCCACCTAACAATGACCCGGCCGGGTAACAAAAATGAAAATGACAGTGATTTTTGGCATAAGGGACATGATCTAAATGTACTTAAAAACTTTGGTGTTGTGCTTTTCACTAAAAATTGGGAATTAGATCCACTTAGTGGTCAACAATATATTAACAGTATTGTATAAATGCTATAATGGTTCCACTGAATTTTTATATACTGTTTCACTTTTTTTCGAATCAAGTAAGTTCCAGGTTTGATACTGTCGTATTATGCCTGCATCTTTACCTGATTCTTGGAGTGGAGGCACAATTGAGTCACTGGTTTATAGAATGAATGATTGAGCAAATGCAGTCATGGATACTAGTATGTACAGAAGCTGTATAGCTGCACACAGAGTTGTGCATGGTACAGATCTGTTCAAAACGGCATTTCAGATTCTCTGTCATTTTTTCCAAGTCAAAAAATGATATTTAACTGCAAGATATGAAATTTTGGTTAAATAGTCACCAGTTTAAGAGATGATTTTTAAGAGAGTATGAACTGATCGTTCCTGGGACAGACTGGACTTGATATTCAGTTTGTCCATACAATGAAGTTGGTTGTCCAACAAGATTAACATATTATGAAAGTTATTAGGTGAGACTTTTTACTGCATATGGACTTGTTGTCCACATGGTGGCCAATTGGCTAAGGCGTCGGACTCGTGATCCAAGGATTGCTACTGGTTCGATTCTTGCCTAGTTCATTACGTTGTGTCCTTGGGCAAGATGCTTTATCTCACTTGCCTCTCTCCACCCAGGGGTTAAATGGGTACCTGTGAGGTAACTTGTCATTAGGCGCAGTATATAACTGCTGCCGACTGGAGGGATTGTCTCTGGGACAGGTTATCGTTGACCAGGGGTAATATAACGTCTGTAAAGCACTTTTAGACCTATCGCTGGTTGAAAGCACTATATAAAAAGCAAATATTATTATGATTATTTGTCCTTATGACAACCTCAATTATAGTTTTGATTGACCAAACAGCAGTTTTAGTTGTATTGAACTGCCTGACAGCCTTATAATTCAATCCTTCGGTTTGTCATAATTAGGGTGAGATAGTTCAAGTTTGTATTAACGTTCCATTTTGTCTGTTAACTTTCCTTATCTAGCAAACCATCATTCTCTTCCTTATGATGGTTGTGCGTTCGAGAGGTGAGCTAGGGGTCGTATAAATCACGGTAGTTTTAGTCAAACAAATCATTTATATCACCTCAAAATGTTACACACGGTTATATACAGCATTGTAGTATCTCTCATCCAGCTTCCATGCTGAAAATGTAATCTACACATTAAAAATCTCATCTTGGTAAGGGCATTCAATACCTGTGCTAGGAATGAAAGTTATCTACACTGAAGTAGCATTTACTCCATAACTTAAACTTCATTCCTTAGCTCTTTACTGTACTCACGTTTGAGTTGACATGAAGCGATGGCTTTCAGCCTCTAGTAAAATTATTTTCTTCATGATTAACTTTCAATGAGTTGCAAGTTGAAACCTGCTTGTGAAATATTGCTTAGTAGATCAGCTTTTGAAACATTTACATCACACTCATGACCAACTTGTACTTTCTAAAGTTTAAATGTCATCGACAAGCTTTGGGAACGATTTGATCAGTCATTTTCAAATTTTGCGTCAAGCTGAAACTTTGCTTTCCTTTTTAGAACTCCCATGATACATTGTACATCAATTAAGTACACCAATTCCGAGCCATCAAAGAGTAAGACCAAATTAAGAATATGCACTTTTGATGATTGAGATCCAAATAATCCTTTATCCTTTAATCTTGATCATTTTACCACCACAGGTATAAGAGGTTGGTGGGGGAGGGGGATTACCTCCTCTCAAATTCTGATTCTGTTGGTAAAAGAAGTGAAAACAGACCCTGGCGAACTTCATCCATATTTGAGCGATGCTGATCGCAGGATATATTTTGCAGTTTTCCCGATCAATTCCTCATAGCTATCTCCAGAGTCTTTGACCCTTAAATCCAAAGTTTAAGTCACAGTCATGATGTCAACAATTAGGAACTTGAAATTCAAGGCTATAATTTGATTCGATATTTAGATAGTGGCAAGCCCTATATAACCATATCTTTGGTAGAGGTGACAGCCCAATTGTTAGAGTACAGGATAATCCCTAGGTCACTGGTTCGAATCCTGTCGTTCCGAATTATTTCTTAGCTCTTCTTCAAATTGCTTCCAATTACTCAGTCATTTTCCATTGTCTTTTAGCAATACAAATTTAAATGTAAATATCCAATTCTAACTTATATTCTGTTCTATTCTGTTGTCGTTTACTCTTTATGATTTGATGGTAAAAATTTTCTTTTGAATTTTTTAACAGAATTGGGAGGAGAAATTGGTAACAATGCAAGACATTCTCGACGAGTGGTTGAAGTGTCAAGCTACTTGGCTCTACTTGGAGCCCATTTTCAGCTCAGAAGATATCATGGCTCAGATGCCAGAGGAAGGCAGGAAGTTTGGAATTGTGGACAGCTACTGGAAGGACATTATGACCGAAGCAGTGAGTAGCTGCAGTCAATTCTGCAGATGAGTAGGAGCATAATTCAACAAGATGTTAATAAATTCCCCAAACAAATGAGTGTCTACTTTATTTTGTGAGTTAAATATATCCCATCCTAGAATATGGAGTGAGCCAATATTGATATATATATATATATATATATATATATATATATATATATATATATATATATATATATATATATAGATATATATATATAGATATATATATATATATATATATATATATATATACACATATATATATATATGTATATATATATATATATATATATATATATATGTACACATATATACATACATAGATACATACATATATAGATACATACATATATATATACATAGATACATACATAGATACATACATATATAGATACATACACGCATACATACCAAAGTTGTAACCAGTCACTTGATGTTAAGCTCGAGTCAAGTCAAGTCACTGCTAGTGATTTTTCTTGACTTGAGTCCAGTCATTGATGCAAGTCCCTGTGTTATCTCTCTGGGGATATACACAATCTTCCTTGAGTCACTTTAAGTTTGAAAATTAAAGTACTCCCATTGTAGAATATGGAGTTAACCAATACATCCATATAATATAAATTATATACAAACATGTATACATACCAGAGTTGCAACAAGTCAATTTTGTTCACTGTCCAGTTGAGATGTTGCCAATGATTTTCATGACTCAAATTGA
The DNA here is from genome assembly GCF_037975245.1 of Apostichopus japonicus. Lineage (NCBI taxonomy): Eukaryota > Metazoa > Echinodermata > Holothuroidea > Aspidochirotida > Stichopodidae > Apostichopus > Apostichopus japonicus. The sequence continues at coordinate 21,525,989 of NC_092579.1, forward strand.
GTCATTGAATACTTTAGTCCCTGTGTTATCTCTATGGAGAACAAAACACGTCACAATCTTCATTCGAGTCACTTTACTTGAAATACAGTGACTTGAGTCATGACTTGTAACAACACTGATGTGTACATACCTGTATGTATGTCATATGTAATAGCACAATTTAAAGGCAGTATAAGTTAATTGAATGTCATAAACTATTTCTCTAGATTAAGGATACTCAAGCCTTGAGGTGCACAGCACAGCCTAACATGCTGAGTCGGTTACAGGAGTCTAACGTTCTACTGGAGGAGATCCAGAAAGGACTCAACCATTACTTGGAGATGAAAAGACTTTACTTCCCAAGGTGAGTTTGAATTTGTCCTACTTATTCCTAGTAAAAACATAGATCAGATATACTTGTCTACTCTTCAGCTATTGACAGGTTGGTCTTTGGTGATAGTCATTTTGGGGAAGTACTTTTGTTTGGTATTATGTACCAAAATACTGTAGAACTTGTGCCTTGTATCCTCCAGTAAAAATAAAAATTCCTTTAAATTAAAAAACATTTATGAAAGATGTAACGTGTGTAAATACTTTTAAAATTTTGTATTCAATTTCAAAGTAAAGGATGTCTGTCCCTCCCCTTGTTATGGTCTAACAGCATTTAATCAGTTCACAGTTTAGTTTAACGATAAGAAATTGTTTCTGACAACACCAATAACATTGATAATAGTAAAAAATATGAAAGTTAATACAGTCATCAATGTTATCTGATAAATTGCTGTGAATTGACCAAAAACGAAATCTGTACCAACTTTCCGTCAGGTTTTTCTTCTTATCGAATGACGAGCTGCTGGAGATTCTGTCCGAGACCAAAGATCCCTTGAGAGTTCAACCCCATCTCAAGAAATGTTTTGAGGGCATCGCATCGTTAGACTTTACAGACCAACAGGAGATTGTTGGGATGATCAGTGCAGAGAAAGAAGTGGTTCCCTTTGCAAGCAAAATCTTTCCAGCTAAAGCTAAGGTTTGATGATTTTTTTTCTTCTTCCTCTTCTTCTAGAAATCATTCATTCAAATAGAGCATTTGACTGTCTTAAATTGATGTTTGAAATTAGTAGCATATCAAGTAAGGGAGGGGTTAGCAATTGAGAAGTTACTCTCACCCCACAACCTCCTTCTCCCCCCCTCCAAAAAATATAAACGGAAGATGGACATAGAAATGAAATCTTACATAAGGCAGTGCTGACAGCTTCTTTACATATGATTGTACTTTTGCCAGCTACATTTAAATAAAAGTCAAAGTCAAAAATGTTAATATTTTTTCCCCTTTCTTTTGATATCACATTCATAGGGAATGGTAGAGAAATGGCTGTTACAAGTGGAAGAGGTGATGATGGCCAGCGTTTGCAAGGTCTCCAAGGAGGGCGTGGCGGCATACGCAGCTAACCCCAGGAATAAATGGGTACTGGAGTGGCCTGGACAGGTGGTGCTCTGTGTGTCCTCCATCTTTTGGACGGAAGAAGTCGCCAAAGCTATCAAAGAACCAGACGGTCTGAAGGTAAACAATCTCATTTTATGGGAAGATTGAAACATTTTGTACAAAGTTGTTTTTGTATGATAACCAACTTACACTGTCATAGACAACCCCCCCCCCTCAAAAAAATCCATCCACAGAAGATCAACACATGTTAGTTATGTTCTGAATGTACACTATGACAAGACATGATTCTGCTGCTTCCATCCTTATATACAAATCTATGTGCGATGGATCTTTTTGTAAGCATATATTTAGGTTCTGCTTTTTGGCTTAAAAAAATCACAGACATTCTGGAGGTAATTTTATTTTGAAACACTTACGCCAAAAGAACTAACAGTTTTAAGTGCATATGCAAGGAGGTATTACTTTAAAAGTATAAATGAAACCCTATTTGAAACACAATACATTTTTAAATCCATCCCAAACTTCCTTCCCAAACTGCTCTGCTCTGGCAAGTTTATCACAATTTGGCAGAGTTTTTATATCTCTGTAGTAAAAGCAAAGTTATCATTGAACAACTGTCTCTATAATCTTATATAATCTCTATAAAACTTAGCCATTTTTAAATTTCTTCATTTTTATTAGTCATATTGATTTTTTTGATATATACCTTTTGTTTTTCCCCTTTAATACAGAAATATCTTGAAATCAGCAATAAAAATCTAAAGGATATCGTAGATCTTGTCCGAGGTAAACTCGATAAAGGAAATCGGGTGACGCTTGGAGCACTAACAGTCATAGATGTACACGGTGAGTTACAGACAAAGTTATTCGACAAAAACCTGCAAAAAACACAGCAGATCAAACCCTTCAGTCCTGATTGATGAATGATGAGGTAACTTAAGGACAGCTACGGTCTGTTACAAGTAGGGAGGGGAATGGGAGGGGACAGGGTTTTACAACCATTGGTGGGGGGGGTAGGGAGCTTTTTATACTGTGTATAACTTGGATTAAATGTTTTTGTTCTCTTTTTCTTTTCTTTTTTATGATTTTGTGATGAGAGAAGGGAAGGAAGGCAGTTTGATCAGAATGAGAGCTGCCTGGACAACCATAAAAGGAAGTCCAGGTTGAGAGAAAACTTATCTTTAAAGTCAGCCCTGCACAACATATAGGTCCCTTGTTGCTTATATGTAACACTAAACTGTCTGTAGCTGTGATTAAATCTCTGTTTTAATAATACATTGGTTTATGTAAATACCAAGGATCTGACCTTAAATATCTCGCTACTTTTCTCCCAGCTCGGGATGTGGTAGCGACTCTTGGCGACCTGAAGGTATCCAGCACGAATGACTTCAACTGGATCAGCCAGTTGAGGTATTACTTTGACGGCGAAATCGTGAACGTTCACATGATCAACACAGAAATACCGTACGGGTACGAGTACTTGGGTAACTCTGGAAGACTTGTCATCACCCCGTTAACGGACAGATGCTACAGGTGAGGATGAACTAGGAAAAAAAATCAGCTGAATTTATGAAAGCCTTGTACGGAATAGTTTAGTGTTCAAATTTCGTGTATCAGCAGATTTGAACACTCTGAACCTTTCTCTTATAAAATACTATTTCTTCCTTTGTGCAAAAACTGCGATACATCTTCGCACTTGTATCGCAATCTGCCCATTTTGTAATAGCATTTTGCGATGCGACACCAGATCAATTATTAAAAGTGAAAAAAGTCTTTGAGGCTAAATTTCAAATTTAAAATCTGCACTTTCAAATACTTCTTTGGAAAACCAAGAGATTTCTTGTCTCTATTGAAAATTAGATTTAAATCCAAGTGATAAACGTAGGGGAAGTGTGATCGGGGTGATCCGTGGAAGAAAATATTTCCATTGTCTCATCAGTGTACATTCCACCCCATCACTCTTGCTTTGCGGATAAGAAAACTTTGATATACGTGTACAGCATGTTAACTCCAGGAACCAAGTTTCAGAGCTAAGCCTTTGGGTATAAATTATGCTTTGTTGCATTCTTTCAACTGTGAAGCAACTTACCAAATATTTTTCAATTGGGTAACAGCTTTGTGACTCGCTGCTGAACATACCTTGAATTAGAGGTGTTATCTTATATATGGAATATTATGGAAAATGTATCAGTGGCTGCGAGTAAATTATATATATTTTGTCCATTATTTGTCTGTTTTACATTTAGTATGGTAAGTTTTAAGTCTGTTTTGCTCCTTTTCTTTTTTTTCTGCCTTTTATTCCCCCTGGAATGAAAGTTAAATTAACAGCAATATTAAACAAGGTTAGTGTATACACAGAGTTATGTTTTGTCTATATGTGCATAGCTTTGTATACCCATATCCAGCTGTGTCTGGATGTGGTGAAGACTGCAAATTTGTCTCTAGCCTAAATGACTAGTGAAAAGCTTTTCTTCTAATTCTTAGCTGTTAAATGGAAGTAAATTAATAATAAAAGATTCATGTTGCATACTTTCTACAAGTTATTTCCCTTCTCAAGGTACTTGGATTGAGTCCACCCCCTCACCCTCCCCTCACACCCCGCCAATAACCCTGTGTCAATTTTGTGGAATTGTTTTGCGAGTCTTACTGTGCCATCTTTTGCAGCCTATTTGGGTATATGGTTCCCCCCTTATATGCCTCCCATGCTTATCGTCGCAGTTTTGGTGGTCTCATTTGTATTTGCTTTTCTCTTTTTCAAAACTTTGTTCAACTTGTGAACTATTTTGTATAAAAAAAAAAACGCTGTTTATCATAAATTTGCAGTTGATGATGTCGTGAAATGTAAACAATGTTTGCCTACATAGCTTTCTTCCTAAATTTTTCCTTTTTTTTTGAATTTGTGATCTGGAGAGATCCCATATTACACAGAGCCTTGTTGCAATGTTACATATTCTCACTTTGCAGCTGTGAAAGGGTTTTTCCATCTTGTTTTATGTTTCCTTGTTAAAAGATCAGGAAAGATCTCTGATAAAATTGTGTATTGAGTTCAAAAAAGTTTTAATCTGTGTCAACTGTGATAGTCTAGGCAGAAGCAGGGCCTCATGCAACTAGCTTCTAAGATATATAAAACAAAATTCACTAGAAATTATTTCATAACTTAAGATGCTTACATTCTCTGTGTCCCATCAACCTTGTTTAGAACATTAATGGGAGCGTTAAAACTGAACCTCGGTGGAGCACCAGAAGGACCAGCCGGTACAGGAAAGACAGAAACCAGCAAAGATTTGGCTAAAGCTGTAGCTAAACAGGTTTGTTTATATCATTTTCCAAAAAGGAAAGTGGTGAATTAAACCTAGATTGCTATTTTTAATGTTGTTTTTCACTAAGAAGATATATGTTGGTGTTGTATTAATAGAAAGCCACAGGATATGATCAAGAATTTAAGGTTTTATTTATCCTGTTTCTTTCTTCATTTGGGGGAGTGGTTTTGAAGGGGGGGAGGGGGGTTGTTCTGGTTTGACAATATAGCTGCAGTATCATCCAGATTTCTTTTTTTCTGAGAGAAAAAAATCTTTCTAAAAGTATCAACTGCTAGACTAGCACCTAATTACTTAAAAATCTTGATTTGGTTTCGGTAAAAACACATGCATTTACTCGTGTACAAAGTCAATGGATGTAGTGGATATTGCATTAGAATGATATCTGATCATATTGTTTTGTATATAATAAGAAATTTTACTAAAAGCAAAATTAATCCATTTAAATAATGTCATTTTTTGGATAAATAAGATACATTAATCATATCCTTCGTTAAAACCTTACCCTCCCTTCACATTTTCTTGCAAATACAGTGTGTCGTATTCAACTGTTCAGATGGTTTGGACTTCAAGGCTATGGGCAAGTTCTTCAAGGGCTTGGCCCAGGCCGGCGCTTGGGCCTGTTTTGACGAGTTTAACCGCATAGAGCTGGAGGTACTATCCGTGGTAGCCCAACAGATCCACAGCATTCAACGAGCCATTCAGACACACGCTAAGACGTTCATGTTTGAGGGGACAGAGCTGACCCTTAACCCCACCTGTACCATGTTCATCACCATGAACCCTGGCTACGCCGGCCGATCGGAACTCCCAGATAACCTCAAGGTAATGTCGCAATATATGTATGACAGATCAAGTATCTTATCATCCTTCCAAACTGTGGCCCTGATGGTCCTCAACTAAGTTAATGTAATGACATTGTACCTCTAACCCCTCCTACTTTCAGGTCTTGTTCCGTACCCTGTCCATGATGGTCCTCAACTGAGTTAATGTAATGACATTGTACCTCTAACCCCTTCTACTTTCAGGTCTTGTTCAGAACCGTGGCCATGATGGTCCACAACTAAGTTAATGTAATGACATTGTACGTCTAACCCCTCCTACTTTCAGGTGTTGTTCCGAACCGTGGCCATGATGGTCCTCAATTAAGTTAATGTAATGACATTGTACCTCTAACCCCTCCTACTTTCAGGTCTTGTTCCGAACCGTGGCCATGATGGTCCTCAATTAAGTTAGTGTAATGACATTGTACCTCCAACCCCTTCTGCTCTCAGGTCTTGTTCCAAACTGTGGCCATGATGGTTCAACTAACTTAATGTAATGACATTGTACCTCTTACCCCTCCTACATTCAGGTCTTGTTCAGAACTGTGGCCATGATGGTCCTCAGCTTAGTTAATGTAATTACATTGTACGTCTTCCCCCTCCTACTTTCAGGTCTTATTCCGAACCGTGGCCATGATGGTCCTCAGCTAAGTTAATGTAATGACATTGTACGTCTAACCCCTCCTACTTTCAGGTCTTGTTCCGAACCGTGGCCATGATGGTCCCCGACTACGCTCTCATTGCAGAGATCAGTCTGTACTCCATGGGATTCGTGGATGCTCGTAGCTTGGCAGGAAAGATCGTGGCAACGTATCGCCTCTGTTCCGAGTTGCTCTCCTCTCAGCATCACTATGACTACGGTATGAGGGCGGTAAAATCTGTCCTGACTGCTGCTGGTAACCTAAAACTAACCTACCCAGAGGAGGACGAGGGTGTCCTGGTCTTAAGAGCAATCAAGGATGTGAACTTGCCTAAGTTCTTGTCCCAGGTAAGACTGTCAAATTTGACTTTTTGTCACAGTCCTTGCACTGTAATGTGACAGTTTTCATGAGTATTTGGAGAGACATAGTAAGATATTATTTGGTAGAGGGATGCAGGACCATAGGGCATCATAGGACACCACAGGGAAAGAGGTGGGAGCCCAGGTGGTGAAGCTCCTAGAAACTGCAGCAGTTTTATGTGTTTTCTTTCTTGTGTTGTGCGGAAGGGGGGGGGGGAAGAGCCCTCTCCGATTCCTACACCCTTGTGATGTTGAAATGTACAGGTCATTCACCATTTCTGTCCAGTTTTGCTAAGATAGGAAACCCTTGGCCAAATTAGACTATCAGCTACCAATTAAAGGCTTTAAAAATTGTCTTCAAGACTTACTCATATAGGTTTTACAAATCTCTGACTCACCAAGATTTTCCAAGGAAATCCTCGTGAATCTCCAAACGATCTAATACATGAATACATGAATATTCATATCTCTGTTTGGGATGATTATGTGCGGTGTAAAACAGTTCCAAGGCAGTGATTGCTGTGATCTTTATATTACAGTGCCTGAGATCATAGAACCATACATACTTAATGATGGGTGGAACTATGAAAGTCAAAATTTGTTTGTTTCATGTGGACAACAAAATCCTGAAATTGGTGGTTAAAAAGTCACACAAAGACTTTTTTGGAAATTGGCAGTGTGGAACTGTTACCATAACATTATATTTGTTGATGTCTAGGTACATGCACTTTTGTAAAGTTTCCACCCATTTGTGATTATGTGGGGATTTTTTTTTTATCAGTTTGGTTTTTGGGTGTTAATTTTTCTTTTTCATTTTGTTTTACAACGTGTAGGATGTTCCACTATTTGAGGGTATCATCACTGATTTGTTCCCTGGTACGGTCCTCCCTACACCAGATTATGCCTTGCTAATGGAGGCCCTCCTGGATAACATAAAGAAGCACCTCCTGCAACCGGTACCTTTCTTCATTGAGAAAATAATTCAGGTTTGTTGTTTGTTTGCCTTCAAATCTTCAAAAATATGACATAAATAATTTCTTTTCTTCTTTACTTTATGAATTATGGGTTCATTTATTTATATACATTTTTTTGCCATTGCCCAATAGAATTGGTATATCATTGCAAATACATTTGCATTTTGCATTAACGTTAGTTACATATCTGCAGAACCGTACTCTACACGTCAATGAAACTTAAGGTATATGAAAACTATAATTTGTTATCATAGCTCACCAAACTTGTACCAGAGGGGATCAAAATTATGAGTAAACTGTAAAGATGTGCAAATGAGAAAAGGCAAAGGGGAAAAAAAAAGCAGATATAGATACAGTGCAATGGGCAAAATTAATGCACAGTTGGTCATTCAAGGTATTTCTCATTGAGTACATTAGGTAACCAATTTATTTTTGTCAATTGAAATATTGACAGGAAGAGTTTGTAGTTTCTGAGCAACTTTTAACTTTGAGGTTGAAATAAGTGGAATATATCACAGGTTACCAAATGCTGTGAAAAAAATTGTATTACAATCATATAAAATGCAGCATATCCAAATTCAGGGTAAGGTCATAAGGTCAAGGTAAAAAAATGTTTTAATTTGAAAACTTTATACATGATTTTTATAGCCCTGTTTTCCTTTTCATTTTTATGATTTTCTTTTCATTTATTTCTTAGATTTACGAGATGATGTTGGTAAGGCACGGTTTCATGATAGTTGGAGATCCTCTAGGTGGTAAGACCTGTGCCTACCAGGTCCTGGCCGATTCCCTGGGTGATCTCCATGTTGCTGGGCTGATAGAAGAGTACAAGGTGATCCATCAGATCATTAATCCAAAAGCCATCACCATGGGACAACTTTATGGATGTTTCGACCCAGTCTCTCATGAATGGACAGATGGTCAGTCAAGTTTTCTTTTTTCTTGTTTTTTCGCCTTTTCACAAATATTTCTTATTTTTTTTTGGTTTTTGGATATTTCTTAAACTGGTTATTACATGAAGAGAATAGAGGGATGACCCTGTCATGGTGTTGTTATAGGACAGTATTCTTTAAGCTAAAAATGTTTGGAAATTCTGTGAATACCCTGTTGCAAATGTTCCTTTTATTTGGTAGACATGTGGATTGGATTGTTTAAATAACTGAAAAATGGGTGACATCAAACACTTGAATCGTAAAATTTACAGCAACTGTTGGCCAATTATAACAGAATAATAAATCAAGTACAAGGCCCCATTTCATGTACAGACTGTCATTTGTTTTAAAATCATATCTATTGATATCAAATATTTTCTCTCTCGTTTCAGGTGTCCTTGCCAATACCTTCCGAGAGCAAGCGTCCTCGACTACCATCGATCGAAAGTGGATCATATTCGACGGGCCTGTCGACGCTGTTTGGATCGAGAACATGAACACTGTACTTGACGACAATAAGAAGGTAAGATAAATAGGTTCCACTTTGGTTCTTGCCTCCTGTGGACTACAACAAAATAAGCGTGAGATAAATCATCAAATTTCATCTGATGCAATTAATATCTTTTATAACCTAGTAGATTATTTTAAATTAACGTGGAAGGAAACATTGGAGATATTATGCAAATCATGCAAAAGTATGATTATTAAATCTATCAAAAGTGCACATTTTTGCTCTTAACCTGCTCTTTCTAGCCTACTATCCTTTTGGATCCAACTGCAATAGTACAAAGGACTGTCTGCCATTAGCTAGTGTCAATTTTTTGGGTCTTTCTTTTTTTGTGGCAAACTCAAGTATTAACTAACGTGTCTTCCCTCTCGATGGTATGAAATTTAGAGATGATTCCCATACTTTACCAAATTTGTTGACAAATAGCCTTTAGAACACTTCACAGAATTCAGGGGGGTTGTGGGGGGGGGGTGTGGAGGGGGTAGTTTTAAATCTTTAGTGAAATGACAGATGAAACTCTCTTCTTTAAGTCATCTCTACTCCTCGATATGGAGTAGTAGAACTCCGGTCTATCTCTTTTATGTAGTAGGGGCAAATGACACACTGAGGTTGATAAGCTATTACATTTTAAGATGATAGTTGTCTGTTTCTCTTCTCCAAGCTCTGCCTGATGAGCGGTGAGATCATACAGATGAGCTCCAAGCAGAATCTGATCTTTGAACCAGCAGACCTGGAGCAGGCCAGCCCAGCTACGGTCAGTCGATGCGGTATGATCTACCTGGAACCCTTTAATCTTGGCTGGAGACCCTTCAAGGAGTCCTACATGGATACCCTCCCATCAACCCTGAACAAGGAACACAAGGAGTTAGTCAATGACCTCTTTGAATGGCTGATTGACCCATGCCTCTGTAAGTTGTCTTGGTTTAATAGATTGCTAGTTGTCTTGATTTAATAGATTGGTAATTGTAATATTTGTTGCTAAGTATGCATTGTTTTATATTTAAATTAATTATTTACATTAACTTTAAGTTATTAGTCGTTGAGTTTCGCCCATTTAAATGGTGTTTTATATAAGTGCCTTGATTTATTACAGGTCCATGGAAATCAGTTAGTTTTAATAAGAAATACATTGTTTTGCAACTGTGGGACATTTGACTTACAACGGAAACTATCATGGTGTGTAGTATGTGTTACGTCAACATGCTGTAAAAAATAATGATATAACAGTTTATAGAATGATGATGATAGAATGAGGTCGAAACCAGTTTCGAACATGTAAATTTTAGAAAAATTCTTTATCCAAACCCAGAGAAGTAAGCCAGGCAATCAATTCATCTTTCAGGTAGGACTCCGGTCTTAGAATTGTATCGAAAGATATCTGTGCCGTTTTAATGAATCTTACAAATTAGAATCATTCATACTGATTCTCCTCGATATTTTTTCTTCCTTTATGTTTATGTTTATTGACTTATAAAGCGCACGATATCTACAAAGAAAAAGTGCATTCAGTGGCGCTGTACAAAAGTATAATAGTAATGTTAAGTACATACAGTTTTTAATTCACGCTTGTAACGTTCAAAACTATGAATAAATTGACGAAAACCAGGTAAGCTATTCCAAGTCATGGGAGCTGGGACTGGAAACGATCTGACTTTAAATGTTTTACAAGTTTACTTCAAGATAAGTGTGCAAATATCTCTGTATATTTTCAATCATTTTAAAGAAACAGTAAGCATTTAGTTTTGTAGTTACAAGTAGCCTCTTTCACTCCCCCTCAGCCTTCCTCTCCACTCCTACCCTCACCCCAAACACATTTTCATTGTGCCGTTATGTAAACTTCCTTTGAAAGTTTTATGTTTAAAGAGAGTCTACTAAAATATAACTGAATTAATTTTGTTGTCTGTTATTTTTCAGATTTTATCAATCATGAATGCAAGTTTTTTGTGGCTACATCTGACATTCATCTAACAAAGTCCTTGATGAATCTCTACTCTTGCCTTCTGGACGAGATCAGCCAATCAGGAGAGGAGGGTTACCCTGAGTTATCCAATCAGCAGGTTTGTTTCACAGAAATACCATGTATCAAAACTTTTGTGCATGAAAATTATTTCTTGCCTAGTTTGTATGGTAGATGGTAGACAAAGAGCCAGTCTTGGATCATATTTGTTTGAAACTTCATAAAACATCTGTTTCTGTACAAATGTCCTTAACCCTTCCAATGATATCGTTTCAAAACTGATAACATTAATCTTAAAGTTGTTTGTTAGGATCTCCTCATTAAATGGAATAAAAGGGATACTTGTAGTTTTGAGTACAACAGTATGGGAATACAAATAGAATTCCCTGTTGATATGAGTACAGGTAGCAGAAGAGTTGCCCTTGGTTATGTGAAGTAGTATGTGGTTTTGAGTACAAATATGAGTACTCAACATTACACTAGTATCTAATACTAGCATTCCAAAATGTCCCATGTACTAGAACAAAGCTCAAATCCATGGCAACAGGGAGGAGGGGGGGGGGGAGGGGGAGAGGATACCAATACTGGCAACGATGCTAGAATACAAGTACCAGTACAGAGTCAATACAAGTCCACCAGATAGTGGCAGAAGTGTTGCCAGATATGCTACATACCGTCAAAATTTCATTCACTTGCGATATATATTTTTACACAAATTTGGATGTTTTATGTTTTTATGTTTTTCTTTTGAAATATGAATTTGCATGCTATTTGTAATTGTGTGGCAATATTTTTACCCGACATATTGGGGACTTAAACTGAGCCAGGGAGTTGTCACTGATTTTTGATAATATCAAAGGGATGTATCTTTTGCTCTATGCCTTAGTATCTTTAATGTCTTTAATGATTTTAATGTCTTTAACTATTTTCCCCATCAGTAAATGCACTCGTCTTTTCATTTTTGCTTTTTTGTTTTTTTTCTGTGGTTTGAAACAGATCACGCTCTGGCTACAAGGGTTGTTCCTCTTCTGTTTAGTCTGGTCGTTAGGGGCGACCATGACCGGTGACAGCAGAAACAAATTCAACCAGTATTTCAGGACTCTGATCAGTGGAACGGACCCCGATCATCCCAAACCAAAGAGTATTAAAATATCAAAGGTAAGTTTGACAAGAATTTCAACTTGTATAAATAATAATAATATTCATAAAGGCGTTGATATATGAGTCTGTACTCTTGGTGAATAGTAGTTATGTCAGTGAGCTGTGCTGGTTGTTTCAACAGGCCTTGACCTGATGGCAATATTACGTCATGTTAGTCGATCACTACGTAACAGCTTATGATGAAATATTTCATGGATTCACTTGTTTTCTTCCAGAGTAATTCATTCCCAGAGAGAGGCACCGTTTACGACTACTACTTCCAGAAGCAATCCAGCGGCAGTTGGGCCGAGTGGATCAACTACATCGATAAATCAAAGACAGTCATTCCGACAGATGCAAAGGTGAGTGACTTACAATACTCCTGGTTGATTATATGTACTGTAAACGGCCTCCCATTATACAAATACATATAGGCACAGAGAAAACATGGGCCAAACCATACCTGTGCAAAATTTCAGTTCAACCATGTAAAACATATGACTGCACTCATATCAGGTGTGCTGACCCTTATAGGCATTGAAGACTTGCCCCAAACCACGTGCGGCCATCTGAAAAAGTTAACTTTCTGTTGCTTGCAAGTGACGTTTTGTTTGTGTCGCTACAAAATGCAGACAGTAATGAAACGTGATACCTTGTTATCTTTAGCTGGACCTGAGATGTCCATCGCTGTATCGTTTAAACACTGTGCTGTGGGTATTGACCGCAGCTGTATGTACTGATTGTACACTAGTGTCTAATTACCGACGGTATCAGGCTGTGTGTGTATAATGTATATATTTTCTGGGATCGATGGTGGTGTCTAACACTTCTGTTACACCTGTTTCGAAACTAGGTCAAATTACCGGCATAAGACGTTTCATTTTGCGCGAGTCTCCACACCCTTTTAGACCTGGGGTTTGATCACCTTACCTGTCTACACTGCACAATGTTCATTTTATGTATTAGTGAGATATCTATTCTGTCTGGCCCTTTGCTTCAGCCAATGATTTCTTTTGGCACTCGTGGAAAGTTAAGTGAAAAGCCCTGTGATACACTCTCAACCTGAGTCCCCATTGATGTTGGGACTATGACCATGTCATCATGTAAGAAAAACAAAACTCTGTTGAAAAGAACAGAAGAATTAGCTTAACCCAATGGCTTAGAAGTATAAACAAAGTTGTGAATATTATGAAACATTTACAGGTTCACGTCAACATCATTGCAAGTATGTACATCTATCAAACCAACAGAGGGAGTTGATCAGTAGCAAGAAGAGGCAAACAGAGTAAACATTTCACTGTTGTATTGTAAACAAAGTTGTATATTCTCATTGTTTTTCACATTTTCTTGCAGTCAAAGATTGCAATGCTTTTAAAGGTGAAGTCTCACATATATTTAGCAATTTCGCAAAAAAATGACCATTTTTTTAAAGTTGTAAAAATGAGCTGTAAGATTTGGTTGTCATGGGTGAGTGATGAGAGGGCTTGTCAGATCTCCTAATTGGATATGTTTATTTTATTTGAAAACTGCTTCTTTAAAGTTGTAAAATGAGCCGTTATGATTGATCGTTACAGGTCAGCGATGTCATAATCCAGACCAATGAAACAGCTCGTCAAGTCTTCTTCCTGGATACTTTTGTGACCCACGAGAGACCTCTGCTGTTGGTCGGACCTACGGGGACTGGAAAATCAGCCATTACCAATAATTACTTGGTCGGCCTGCCCAAAGAAAAGTACGTTCACCAAGATGGTATTAGAAGCATGGGCAATAAACAAGAATAAGTCACAACGATTACCATTAGTCATTTGTTTACCTTTAATGTTATGTTTACCTGTATAGTTGTGGGCATGCTTTAAAAGGAGGAGAAAGTTAGAGAGGGGTTTTTTATTCCTTGTTTGATGGGTTCTTCATGGTTGTAGGATTCTATAAGTATCGCAGTGCCATCACTTTGTACTTAATATTGTGTTAGAAGAAATGGTGATCAATATTAAACATAGAGTACTTAGACTTTGCATGTAAAGGTGATTATTATATATATCTCTTAAAGCGACAAATATTTTCTATACTCTAATTTTACTATCATTGCTATAAGTTGTGATGAATTTGATGAACTTTGCCACTTTCGTATTTGGTACTTCGATGAAATGTTTAACTTGTGAGTGCATCTGGACTTCCCTTTACCTAAATTTGCCAGGTCAGAAGGTCATCTTATAACATGTTTACAATTGTGAACTATTTGTTAGTAACTGTTTACATATTCCATACACATCATATTGTGTAATTACAAAGAAACCAATATTTTTTCATTTGATTAAGGGATTTGTTATTCTTGTTGTTAAAAACTAGACTGTTTTATTTATTTTTTTAACTTAATTATTTTATGTGTTATCTGGCAGTAGAGCCAGAGATACAACATGAGAGGGCAAAATGAGAATTGTTTTCTGTGTTCTTATGAAGGAGAAATAACATTTTGAGAAAAATTGTGAGAATCTTCAGCTCCATTTTGTACTTTGTGTTCATCTAATGTTGTCTTTTCTTCTTTCGTCTCAGGTACATTCCAAATAATATCAATTTTTCAGCCAGAACTTCTGCCAATCAGACTCAAGATATCATCATGTCTAAACTAGATAGGTATGGACTTGTTTTTTTTAATGAATTCCAACGTTTTGCTCCACTAAGTGTAATTATATGAATAGAATGTCTCCCATTTCTGTTCCTTTCCCTTATTGCAAGTTGCTAATTGCTAGATTCTACCATTACTTTTACAAGACCTTTCATCAACTGAGTTTTAAATTCATTGATACCAAAGGCTGACAGTGTGTTTTATGAATTTTGCAAATAACTCATTACAGTTGAGGAGAAGCAGATATGAACATGTGGTGTGCTATAAAGCCCCCCCTCCACCCCTCCCCTTCCCTCTCAATATCCCCTTAAAAAAAATTACAGTTGAGAAGAAGCAGATATGAACATGTGGTGTGCTATAAAGCCCCCACCCTCCCCTCCCCTACCCTCTCCCCATCCCCTAAAAAAAAAGATAATAATAATGAAAATGTAAGTAACTAAAATGGTGCAAACTTGATAAAGGATATGAATAAAATATAAACATAATTGTAACATTGCACTTCAGAATTTGTTATCAACTTGATTAAAACTAGGCATCGGAAATTCGATCCCTTGCAAACGTTGTTAATTTTATACCACTCATTTCCCAGGAGGAGGAAAGGTATCTACGGTCCTCCGATGAGCAAGAAGTGCATCCTCTTTGTCGACGATCTCAACATGCCGGCGAAGGAGAAGTACGGCGCTCAGCCACCAATAGAATTACTCCGACAGTGGATCGACCACGCCCATTGGTACGATAAGAAGGATACGTCCAGACTGGAACTAGTTGACACGGTAACGTTTCTGTCTCTTGTAACTTAAAGGTAATCTCTGCGTTGCATTACGAACGTTTATGCAACCCCAGTGCACTTTCTTGTTCTGCTAAAACTGTGCTGTTTGCCTGTAAATTAGCCTAGTGCGCACTCGATGACAAGGTCAATCGTTTGCCTGGAATGTGAGTTGAGAATTCAGGTAGGTGTAACTATGGTTACTGTTAAAGTAGTATAGGCCTAGGTCAAATTTTCATATATGATTGTGGACGTGTGTATTTATAGTTTACCATACAAAGTAAACAATTCTTCTGGAGACATTAAGCATCTTTCATAACCGTTGTCCCTATGAGTCAAATACGTGTCAGTACAAAAGGAGTTGCAAGAGGTGACCATTATTTTGTTCTTTGTAGCATATCTGAGGAAGTACAGAATAAATTTAAGCCAGTGTGTAGTAGCATTGTGTATGAAACTTGACTATCTGTCTATGTCATTACAGCTGTTGGTGTGTGCCATGGGTCCACCCGGCGGGGGAAGGAACGACATCACCAGCAGATTCACCAGACATTTCAATCTAATCTCCATCGATTCCTTTGATGATGAAACCATGTCAAAGATTTTCACCTCCATAACAGACTGGCATTTCACTAAAGGATATGATGGCTGCTTCCTCAGGCTTGGGAAGGTGAGCTTTGTTTGCTTTCATGAAAATCCCCCCATCTCCTCCATCCCCCTCCCACCTTCCCTCTCAACAGAATATTCAAAGAAAAGGAAACCACTTTTGCTGGGAAAGTATTCATGGGTCATTTTAAAATGATTAGTTCTGTGTGTTTACATGTGCTGTTTGTCTCTGTAGTATGTATTGCCAATCACTTGGTCAGTTTTAAAATGATATATGTCTATGAAATTAAACCCAGTCTTGCATAAGTTTACTTACATTGGTACCAAAGACTTTTCCTTAAGACATGGGTGCATTAGGTGCCTTCACTCGGTAATAAGTGCTAAAGGTTTAAATAACCCAACTTTACATTGATTTGAACATTGATAACAGCAAAGACTTCATAAGCTTCAGTTCTGAGCTTAAATTTTTCAATTGAATATTATCCCATATTGCCGTCTCTTCCTGCACTCACCCTCGCCGTCAAGTTTTGCCTGAAATAAAGATCTTGTTGGAAATATAAAATAGCCTAGTGTTTTCTGAAGATGCCTTATGGCTCCACTCTGTAAAATATTCATGGAACATTTCTTCTATCAGAGCTAAATCTACATTTGTTATTCTTTCCCTCTACAACAAGATAATGGTCCAAGCCACTCTGGGTGTCTACAAATCTGCCGTCACCAACTTCCTACCGACCCCGTCCAAATCTCACTACGTCTTCAACTTGAGAGATTTTGCTCGGGTCATCCGCGGAGTCCTGCTCGTACCAAAGTCCTCACTGGTCGAGGACGACAAGGACAAGCTGATCAGACTCTGGATCCACGAAGTGTACCGAGTGTTCTACGACAGACTCATCGATAACCAAGACAGGTGAAGGATAGTCTCAGTATATTAATCTTGTTTGCATGCTGCTTTAAATTGTTAAAGGGATACTCATGGGTTTTCATTTGGTTGAAGTGTACCGAGTGTTCTACGACCGACTCATCGACAACCAAGACAGGTGAAGGATAGTCTCGATATATTAAACATGTTTGCATGCTGCTTTAAATTGTTAAAGGGATACTCATGGGTTTTCATTTGGTTGAAGTGTACCGAGTGTTCTACGATCGACTCATCGACAACCAAGACAGGTGAAGGATAGTCTCGATATATTAAACATGTTTGCATGCTGCTTTAAATCATTAAAGGGATACTCATGTGTTTTCATTTGGTTGAAGTGTACCGAGTGTTCTACGACCGACTCATCGACAACCAAGACAGGTGAAGGATAGTCTCAATAGATTAAAGGCATTGAAGACTCGCCCCAAATCGCGTGCCGCGATCTGAAAAAGTTAACTTGCAAATGACGTTTTCTTCTTGTCGCTACAAAATGCAGACAGTAATGAAACGTGATACCTTGTTATCTTTTATCTAGACCTGCTATGTGCACTGTGTTGTGGGTATTGACAGTAGCTGCATGTATTGACTGTACACTAGTGTCTAATTAACGACGGTAGCAAGCTGTGTGTGCATTTTCTGGGATCGATGGTGGTGTCTAACCCTTCTGTTACAACTCATTCCAAACTAGGTCAGATTACCAGCATGAGACGTTTCTTTGTGCGCGAGTCTTCACACCCTTTAACCTGGTTTGCATGCTGCTTCATATCATTAAAGGGATACTCATGGGTTTTAATTTGGTTTCGTGAATCACTTCAGGAGGCATATGCATTATAGACCGTAGAAAACAAGGACACACCTGTGACAGAACTGAAATTTGATTAATCTAGGTGCACATTGCTATGGTCTTTAAAGGAGCATTTATGAGTTTTATTCAGTTGCAAGAACCACATCAGGAGGCGTATGTTGTGTGAGGGAGTTGGGTTTTGTGGCAGTTCTAACAAATTGTTAGAATTTTGTTTATTTATTAACCAAGGAAATACAATTCCCCGGATTATTGCATTTTGTTTCCTTTCTTGAGCTAATGACATAATGATTCAAGCTACTATGATTGTCTCCAAATCTCAAAAATATTTATCCAATGTTTTCTTTTCTTGTTTTTTAGGGTAACTTTCTTTGAAATTGTCAAGGAGATGACTCAATCACACTTCAAGCAGAGCATGGATAAAGTTCTCAGTCATCTCACGCCAAGTGGAAAACTGATCGACGATAACATCAGGTAGGAGAAAGAGAGAAAATAACAATAAACTATTTTCTACAAAAAATATTGTTGAACATGGTTTTAATCAATAGAAAAGTGAATTGAAAAGTAGAAGTATATTCTTGTTAGTTTCACCCTGGTCGATGTGTCCATTTTTACTTGGCAGTAAAATGCACGGATGTTTCAAATGCAACAAAGTTTTGTGTTCTTCCTGTTGAAACTTGTTTCTACCAAGGCATCAACATACCCCATCTGCATACTAAACTACATAATCCAGCCACTTTTATCGATGATCTACTGATGCTATATTGATTATTTTATCGTTTTTTATCAGAAGATGTATTGAAATGTTAAAATTATTTAATGAACAAACTGAAAACTGAAGACTGGGTCGTTTATTGTTTACTTATATTTTCTTCTACCATTGCCAACATCTCAACAGGAGTTTATTTTTCGGCGACTTTGGCGACCCTGATACGGATACCAAAGATTACGACGAGATAGTCAACTTCAAGACCCTTACCACATCGATGGATGCGTACTTAGCCGAGTACAACCAAGTCAGTAAAGCCCCCATGTCTCTGGTCATGTTTAAGTTTGCCATTGAACACATATCCAGAGTCAGCCGAGTCTTGAAGCAGGACAACGGACATCTACTGCTCATCGGTAAGTATCTGAACCAGTAGAAGACGTGTAATCAGAGGTGTTGGAAGCCAGGTCCAGCCCTTGGCACAATTATTTCAATGTGCCTCCCCCCCCCTCCGTCTTTATAGGACAGTTTAAAATACATCATGAAAATGAGAAATACATTATGCATCTTCACATGCTGTGACACTTCTCCTTAAAATCCTTCACAATCACACTCCATCAGAACATGGAGATGGAGAGGTTTTAAATGTTTTAGTTGGGTACCTAAGGGGGTAACCATGCACCCCACTCCCCCCTCCCCAGGACTATTCCCCAGTGGCAAAGCCACAGCTTCTTCTCATCATGTACAGGACATCTCCAAAAAGAGTTAGAATACTGTTTCTCTAACAACAGGCATAATTTTTTTTATTGCATCTTAAGAAATAACAGAAAACAAAATAAATTTGTTATAATTGATATTTATTGTGCAGAAAGAAAAGTTTTTGAAAGGAGCTTTGTCTGCATGTTTGAGTCCTCCATGTTATCACTGTTTATACACTTGCTAAAATTCAATGTACCATACATGTTTACACTTTTCCAGATCTCAAAATGGCCATTGCGGTATATTCTTGCACACCCACAAAAATATTTATTTGTATGTTCACATGTATTAGTAGATCTGTTGATATCAGATTGCGGATGCAACTATCTCCTTGCATCCCTGCTTTTAATACTAGTCTTTATAAGCATCAGTTATGCTAACTTTAAGATGCTAGTTTTCATTCTTGTTGTCACTATTGTAAGTCTAAGGCAAGACACAAGTTATGTAACTAATGCAGTCTTCTAATGTAACATAGGACTGTATGTAAGGCTCAAAGTAACTAAAAGCGTGCATAGATACAAAGAGCTCCAAGCGCTCTCAAATTTAGAGCAAGTCAGATTTGGATTTTTCCTTTTTTTTCATTTGTCTGTGATCATTCTGTTTCACAGGTATCGGTGGCAGTGGACGTCAGAGTGCGGCTAAACTAGCCTCCTTTATGGCAGATTATGACCTGTTTCAGATTGAAATTACCAAAAATTACACCAACACTGAGTGGAGAGATGATCTAAAGAGGGTAAGCTATCATCTGGCCATAAAAACACAAAATAGCAAATGAAGATCGCATGAGATATTTCCTGTAGTGTCAAAAGAAGGTACATTACCATCAGTGTAATGGGAGAAGATGAGATAATTCCTATAGTGCCAAAAGAAGGTACACTACCATTAATGTTATGGGAGAAGAGAGATATTTCCTGTAATGCAAAGAGAAGGTACACTACAATCAGTGTAATGGGAGAAGATGAGATATTTCCTGTAATGCCACAGGAAAGGTACACTACCATCACTGTAATGGGATCAGAAACAGTATGTGACATTTTGTATGCAAACACTTCACCTACAGTGTTAAAAGAACTGACAGTTATTCATATATTGGACCCCATTCTTATTTTTTGTAGCTTCTTCTGAAAGCTGGTGCAGAGGGCAAGCAGACTGTCTTCCTCTTCAGCGACAATCAAATCAAAGATGAATCATTTGTAGAAGATATTAACATGATACTGAATACCGCCGATGTGCCCAATCTCTACGCCGCTGACGAGAAGGCCGAAATCATCGAGAAAATGCAACAGGTGGCGAGAGTGGAGGTTAGTTGTCAGTATACATAGTTTCATTGATTGTAATTGTTAAACAGGAACCGGGGTCAGGGGTCAATGCCTGTTTATGCAGATGTTTTATGCTAATTCAATGGTGTTGTTGTATTCAGAATATGACCTTAGGGTAAGGTGACCAGACGTCCCCGATTTTCGGGGACAGTCCCCGATTACAGTGTGCTGTCCCCGATGAACAAGTGTCCCCGAAAATGTCCCCGATTCGTCAAAATGTTCAGGAAATTTGAAAATATCCCACATTATTAGTAAAATAATAGTAAAAACAAAATTTAGTCAAGTGTGCAGGCGCAGAACGGAACAGGTGGGCCAGTGTAAAGTGGAAACACTGTTAAAAATATGCTAGATTGATTTAGCCTAGCACTCTTTCGACCGTATAATTGGCAACTACGGCGACACAACGACACCTATGGTGTGATTATGAGCAACTCACAATCTCTCAAAGAACCACGTAAAATAAGTGAATTTCATCTAAAAAAAGCTACATTTTTGAAAATAAAATTGATTTAAAAAATGCTTCTAAGTATCACCATTTTACATCTAAGCACCTTAGGCACTTGAAAATTTTCCAAAGGGGGAGGGGGACACCCCCTCCCCTTATACCCCTCCCCAATATCAGTCACGCAATAAATGTCCCCGATTCTAGTCAGGAAATATATGGTCACCTTACCTTAGGGTTTGTTCATATATCATTCCTACAGATGTGGGACTAGGTAGGTATTGTTCTGTAAATAAACACTTTGAACAAAAGGAGAAAATTAAATGTCTTGTGATAATGGTGATAGTACTTTTGTTATCAAAGGATAATTACAGAGAACGAGCCCTTCAAAAGAGAAGAAGCAATGTACTGTTTGATGTAGTGGCAGTATTTGGCACTCTTCATACTTCAGGAGACATTACCAAGTTTACCCTTCAAAAAAGGAGAGAAAAAAAACATATTTGGTTGTTTGTACAGCAAAGAAAAGGCTAAAAGTAATCACCAGCAATGACTGGAGAGATAAGTTGGTAGAGTGCAGGAGATGTATTCTGATGCCATCATCAATTGAATCCAGTCAATAATTTACTCTACCATGTTAAAATTAGTTTCACAATGTTATTTGATCATTTATTTTTTGCAGGGAAAGAAGATTGAAGCCACTCCCTTAGCTATGTATAACTATTTCACGGAGAAGGTCCGTAAGCATCTCCACGTGGTGTTGGCGATGAGTCCAATCGGTGATGCCTTCAGAAATAGACTGAGGATGTTCCCGTCTCTCATCAACTGCTGTACCATCGATTGGTTCCAAGTAAGAATTACGTTTTGGATAATAGGCAGCGTGGAAATGAAACTCCCCCTCCTTCTCCCCCTCCCTCCCACACCATTTTGCTCAAGATGGATCATGAAGGTTAACTGAACAAATAATGGTTCTTTGAAATGATAACATGTGACACTAACACATAACTTGTCTCAGCTCATTTATTTATTCTAATATAAATATAAACATAAACATATTTTATCATATATTATTTTATTTTATAATATTTTTATCATATTCTATATTTATTTTATACATCGTTAACTATGATATACCTGTTCAGCTATTTGTGCTATTCCAGTCTGGTCTGCTACTATACCTATATATCAATTTAGCAATAATTAGATGCAAGTTATCATTTGTTAATTAAGCTGTGTCTTCCTTCAGTATTGTACCTCTCTTTCCTCATGACAGGGAATAAAAATAGTCAAAATTGCTAGACAAGGGCAAAGAATTGGAGCAGTTTTTTTTTACAAACGAACCATATTTGTATTTTATAAAAGACAAAGGTCAGAGACTTAAAAACTGCTACACAAAAATTGTAACACTAAATACTTCACTATATGACCACACCATATAATAATTTACACATTATTTTGACAACCTTAAATATGATTAAGAAATATGTGTGGCTTTATCTGTTTGGTTGCTCCTAATTGGCCAGTTATGGAACTTTTTATTTTTTATTGCGGTTTTAATTGTCCCTTTCTCATCCTAGGCATGGCCTGAGGATGCTTTAGAGATGGTAGCCAATAAGTTCCTTGAAGATATGGAGTTGGAGGATGAGGTCAGGAGGGAGTGCGTCTCTATGTGTAAACACTTTCACGAGAGTGTCAGGAAGATGTCAGAGGAGTAAGCTTTCTACTCTGTTCAATTTATTTATTAACTTTTCTTTTATCTGAATATTTCTTGTGCAATTTTTTTTTTTTTTTTTTTTTTCTTAAGTTTGTCGATAATATTGTGAATCTTTGTAAAGTTTTTAAACATATTTTGTGAATAGTTGTGAGTCACCATTTGCCTTTAGTAGATAAAGAAAATGACTTGCTGATAACAAGATGTCAATTTTTTTAAATTTTGCTACAGTAATCATCAGATATTTAAATATAGTCCAAAAATAGCCATGAGTTTTTACTTTGTGTGGCTTTCACAATGTTTTGGGTGAAACTGTTAGATGATCGACTGGTGAATTTCTCAAAAACTTTGAATTATAATAGGTTTCTGGCAACTTTACGTCGTCACAATTACGTCACCCCGACATCATACCTGGAACTGATCCTCACCTTCAAGAAGCTCTTGACCTTGAAACGGACCGAAATACTCACAATGAAGAATCGCTACGTGGTGGGGTTGGAGAAACTAGAGTTTGCGGCATCGCAGGTAGCAGTGATGCAGAAAGAACTTACTGATCTACAACCAGAGTTGATCAAGACCTCTGGGGAGACGGAGAAATTATTAACCAAGATAGAGCAAGACACGGTAGAAGTAGAAGCAAAGAAAGAGGTGAGAATTGTTGTGCTCTTGTAGCAGCAGTCTGTAAGACTGGCTACCCAAGTCTGTATTCTTATAGCTGACTGTAGACCAGCTATCCAAGGTTGTATTCTTATATCAGTCTGTATGACCAGCTATCCAAGGCTGTATTCTTATAGGTGGCTGAAGACCAGCTATCCAAGGCTGTATTCTTATATCAGTCTGTAAGACCAGCTATCCAAGGCTGTATTCTTATAGGTGGCTGAAGACCAGCTATCCAAGGCTGTATCCTTATGGCTGGCTGTACACCAGCTATCCAAGGCTGTATCCTTATGGCTGGCTGTACACCAGCTATCCAAGGCTGTATTCTTATAGGTGGCTGAAGACCAGCTATCCAAGGCTGTATTCTTATATCAGTCTGTATGACCAGCTATCCAAGGCTGTATTCTTATAGCTGGCTTTAGACCAGCTACCCAAGGCTGTATCCTTATGGCTGGCTGTACACCAGCTATCCAAGGCTGTATTCTTATGGCTGGCTGTACACCAGCTATCCAAGGCTGTATTCTTATGGCTGGCTGTACACCAGCTATCCAAGGCTGTATTCTTATGGCTGGCTGAAGACCAGCTATTCAAGGCTGTCTGCTTCTAGCAGTCTGCAAGACCAGACCAATATATGCATCCATTCCTTGAAAGGCCTACTATATTCCACTCTGCCACAAGATGCCCATCATACATTAAAACAAGTAATTAAATGGTTGTCTTGATAAAGACAGGCGTGCCATTGGCTGCTCTTGGTAGCAAGTTCAAAAACTTTTCAGTACTTGAAATGGGATCTTGTCAACCTTTTTAATGTGAATTGCCTTCCTCATAGTGTTTTATAATTATATTTTATCTCTATATTTGTGTTGCTTTTAAACTGCTTTTGTGAAGTAAACAGATAAAATAAATGGATGAATGAATAAAGTACTCATGTGCAGATCCAGGTGTGATGTGTATGTGTGTAGCTCCTCTTAATTCTCAGTTCTTTAAGTTTGTATTGCTCTCGTAATAAATATGAATCAATGTTAAACTCAGTTCTCTTTGTCTTAAAATGAAACAATAGTTCTTACCTTAGTACTTTGAAATTATTTCAAAACAATGCAAGATTGACAGAATGAATACCTGCGTTTTTTCTGAATGATAGATCGTAGCAGCAGACGAAGCTGTGGCCAACAAGGCTGCAGAGGCAGCCAAGGCGATAAAAGATGAATGCGAGGGGGAACTAGCGGAGGCCATACCTGCCTTGGAGATGGCCCTGGCTGCCCTCAACACCCTTAAACCGAGTGATATATCCATGGTCAAGTCCATGAAGGTAAAATCCAGTCCTTGTTTTTTTTTTTACGTTACTTTGCCATCTTGAAATACGTTAAATGTTTCTTTTTGTTATTACAGGCCGATGTTAACATTAACAATTTTATTGAATCCTTAAAAGAATAAGTTCTATGAGAAAGGTTCAAAGGGTTTCAGGAAAATGTAAGAATCTAATGTTTGGTTTTATGTTCGTTCGTACAGAATCCTCCCGGAGGTGTGAAGCTGGTGATGGAGTCCATCTGCATCATGAGAGGTGTGAAGCCAGAGCGTAAGCCCGACCCCTCCGGCAGCGGTAAAATGATAGAAGATTACTGGGGTTCTTCCCAAAAGCTGCTGGGTGACATGAAATTCCTTGAAGTCCTAAAGGCGTATGACAAGGATAATATACCTTCTGCCATCATGAAGAAAATAAGAGACAAGTGAGTTACTTTCTGATACCCTACCAAAGGCAAAGGGAATCTATGCGCGATGGTTACGGTGTGTATGCGTGTGCGTATGTACATTAAGACTGTGTGCGCGTATGTATGTATCAAATTTTGTGTGGGCTACACAAACTTTTTATGTGTGTCAAAACAGAAGACAAACGGGTAATGAGGATTTGAAACTTTGGGTGACATCAGAGGGTAACGATTGTAATTTGAAAAATTAATGTAACTATTTCATATGCAAAATGCCTGGTACTGGATTCTGGGGGGGGGGGGGGGGGGTATCAGAACTCACCTAAAAGTCATTGCAAAATCTTTACTTGTTTGTCCTGCGCTGTTCACATCCTCTTTCATTTTCATTCTCCAGGTACGTCCCAAATCCTGACTTCAAACCGGAGGTGATCCGTAGCATATCAACAGCTTGTGAAGGCCTCTGTAAGTGGGTTCTTGCCATGGATGTGTATGACAGAGTAGCAAAGGTAAGCTGTGAAGACATGAAACATATATAGAATCGCCATATAGGTAGATATACCACAAACGACACATGGTCATTGGTAACCTTGGCACAGAACAATGGGCTGTTGTTGAGGATGGGGAGGGGGGAGACGAATGATGAAGATTTTACAGGGTCACCACTCTCCCTTCTATCATTTTTGTCCCATCTTCTCATTTCTGCCCCCCCCCCCCTCCATCCTTCCATTTCTGCCACCTATATCATTCCCCATCAGGTCATTCTGTGCCTGAATACAAACATGACAAAGGGTGTTTTTGCCCTTGGCATCAGTCAGAGTGGAGTTGAGGGTGGGAGTAGAAGCAGGTGATGATAGTACTTAAAGTACCCTCCCCTCCTCATTATCCCAAATGTTATTTTCCTCTATGAAACAATGCACAACATAATTATTTCCATTTTTTATATTTGTCAATATTTATACAATTAGATAAATAATTTGTCTCAGTAATGAGCAAAATCCTAGTTTTGTATTTTCTTTTCATTTTGCTTCTCTTTCCGATTCTCATCGCAGGTCGTAGCTCCCAAGAAAATTAAACTGGCCGAAGCCGAAGAAGAACTCGGCGTCCAGATGGAGAAACTGAACCAGAAGCGAGCTCAGCTGAAGGAAGTCACGGACAAATTACAGGCCCTGCAGGACGATCTGGACGCCATGGTAGCGAAGAAGAAAGACCTGGAGGAGAACATCGACCTCTGCTCCAAGAAGTTGGTCCGGGCCGAGAAACTGATCGGGGGGCTGGGCGGAGAGAAAGACCGGTGGAACGAGGCGGCCGACTCCCTCGGGGAGAGATACATCAAGATCACAGGGGATGTGTTAATATCGTCAGGTGTGCTGGCTTATCTCGGAGCGTTCACGGTCGACTTCAGACAGGTGAGCAGGTTGTAAAAAATGTGTAAAGTGATGTCAGACAGTGTAAACCATCTCCAAATTTAAAGTAGAATATTTATATGAAATGTTTGCAGAGGAATTTTTTTTTTCATCTTCTATAGTCAGCTGAGCTACTCAGGTAATTAGTTTGCAGAGAATTTTCCTTTGGTGAAAATGTTAATTATATTCAGTCCTCTTGTGTCCCCTCCCCCTTATCCATGTCCCCCAGCCCCCACTCCCTACTCTTCCTGATGCCAAGTCAGCAAAAACATGGTCAATGATCATAAGACTTTTTTTCAAGTAGCAGTTATCTCCAGTGGAGATTTATAAATCTTTAGCACTGGCATTACTCGGTAATTGTCAAAAAGTGTCATTCAGAAGACAACAAACTGAAACAACCCCCTCATCTTTGATGTGAATTTTAAAAGGAAGTAGTGACTGTCGTTTATCATACTTAATTTATAATGGTTGGATGAATAATCTTTAATTTCATGACCAATATAAAAGAAAAAACTTTTTAAACTGTTAACTTACAGTCTGCCTCAGAGGAATGGCAAAAACTTTGTCAAGAGAAACACATTCCGTGCTCGGAAACGTTTTCCCTGAGCGCCACGCTGGGAGATCCAGTGAAAATACGCGCCTGGAACATCGCCGGTCTCCCCGTCGACTCCTTCTCGGTGGACAATGGTATCATAGTCGGAAACTCAAGAAGATGGCCGCTTTTGATTGACCCTCAAGGTAAAACATTCACATAATCTAGTCTTTTGAAAACAGTTTTATATGCTTTTGGAACAGATGACAGATTGGCTTCTACCCCCCCCCCACCCCCAACCACCACCTCCTATTCTTTGCTTGTAAGTAAAGAAAAATACAGAGAGATAGTTGGAAACAATGAAAACTCTGGAGAGAATGCAAAGCAGTTTTTGGACAGAACAGGAATTAAATGGTTGACTTGTGCTGTACAAAGAGAACATCCTTTCCAGAGTTGTTAGCAATTCCTTGTAACAACTTTGTTGGCTCTGTAAATGCTCCATTTTCCCCTTCACAAGTGTAGCTGGTACTTGCTGGAAAATTATATTAATTGTTTTATTAATTTAATTTTAATCACACAGTAGATGTTAGGCATTCATGGAGGAATACTTTAATCCCAATACACCCTACTAACTCACCTGGGAAACCAAGGATGAGGATTTGTTATTCTGCTGTCACTTTTTGTGAATTCTGTTTCATTGAAAATATTCCTTTCTTATTTCAAACTTTAAAATTGAGCCTAATAACTGTCTTAAGTTATTATTTTGTATTTAAATAATGAATTCTCTATTTTATAAAAAGTTTCCTGTATTCCTCCTGCATGTCACAGGTCAAGCTAACAAGTGGGTGAAGAATATGGAGAAGGCCAATCAGTTGTCCATCATCAAACTGTCCGATGCTAATTACGTCAGGACCCTGGAGAACTGCATCCAGTTCGGCAAGCCTGTCCTCTTAGAGAACGTCGGAGAAGAGTTGGACCCAGTCTTGGAACCGATCCTCCTTAAACAGACCTTCAAACAGATGGGAGTTATTGTAAGAATCCGCTTGAATGAATTTTCATTTTTGATTTGCCCCTTTTGTTTTTATTTTCTTATTTGATTTTGGATATTTTTCCTGATTTCGATGCTTACTTACATTTGTAACTTTCTTCTGTGACCTTTCTTGAATTGGGGTTCCCTGCAGCATTAGATCGTAGGAGGTTAAAAGGACTATACTTGGGTTTATAAGTCCCCTCGATACCCTAAACAAAATTGACCCCTTCACGTATAAGATGGAAACCATACTAGCTCATTTATTACTATTACTAAGTTTTGGTATAAAGCAGGTGTGCAAAAATCCTTTATTAATAAATAGATGTTATCAAATGAGTTGATATGTTACATCCTCCCTCCCACACCCCCCCCCCCACCCCCACTCTCCCTCCTTGGTATAAGCTAAACTACAAGACTCAGATGTATACCTGTAAACTACACACATTCATTGATTCATATTTTAACAACAGATATGCATTTTTCATATTTCAGTGTCTGAGGTTAGGAGAGTCAGTCATTGAATATTCCGAAGATTTCCGATTCTACATCACCACCTCTCTACGTAATCCCCATTACCTGCCAGAGGTTTCCGTCAAGGTAACAAAACAGAAACCAAAAAATAGGAGAAAAATGAGAAAGTTAATGAAATGATCCATGGATGCTTTTGTGTCATACAATACTGGGCTTGATTTCATTGTCTTCAAGTTTATTGGCATACTTACTTAATTGTTGTTTCAACATTTTTGTCCCTTCTGTTACTGTTAATTGTCATATAGCCTTTGAAGAAGATCCTGCTAGGATCGATAGGTCAGGCCAACTTACTTTAAGACATTTTTTAAAACCTTTCGAAAGATTGTAATTCACTATTTGATAAAAGCTATTGGTTCTGAAATGAAGAGGTATTGTGTTTTCAGGTTGGTTAAATTTAGTTTTGGTAGTAGTGGAAGAGCAAGGTCTCTGTCAATATTGTTTTGGATAAAAGTGGTCTCCCTGCTTACCTTAAAAAATATCAGATTGTTTGACATATTCTTGAAATCCTAAAGAAACCCTTGTTCCTTTTTTACTTAGCTTAATCTATCTCCTGTTGCACATTTATTTGGTTTGCAATTATGAAATTTTTTTGTGCAAATACCATCACCCTTTACACCACTCCAAGATTGAGATATTAATGTTTTCCCTTATTTAAACTACCCGTTGCTAAATGTTATGATGTTTTCTCCAGGTGGTACTGGTTAACTTCATGATCACCCCGCTGGGTCTTCAGGACCAGCTGTTGGGTATCGTAGCTGCCAAAGAGAAACCAGAGCTAGAAGAGAAAAAGAACCAGCTGATCCTCGAGAGCGCAGAGAACAAGAAACAACTGAAGGAGATCGAGGACAAGATACTCCAGGTTTTGTCTTCGTCGGAAGGAAACATCCTGGAAGATGAGACAGCCATCAAGATCCTCTCTTCCTCAAAAACATTGTCCGAGGAGATATCAGCCAAGCAGGTGAGATGAAGTCGGTGTTCCACTCGGCAGAAATGTGATGTCATGTTGGCCATGTGTTAGTTGTGTTGAGGAAGGGATTTGGCAATGATTGGTGTTTTAAAATTTAATACTGTTTGGTGTAGTATGATGAGATATATGGTATGGTGTGATGTGATGTTATGTGATATCATATGAAGTGATATGGTGGGATATTATATTTCATGATATGTCATATATTTTGATATTCTATGGTGTGTTGCCATATATGATATTTATGGTATGTTATGATATGAAATAGTGTGATATGTTATGATGTGATATGGAATGATATGATGCTGTGTTGTTATACAGTTTGTTTTGATATGATATGATATGGTATGATATGTGATATGTTATTTTATTATATTCAATATTTGATTTGATAGTCGATGCTGTTATGCGATATTGTAATATGGTATTGATGATGTGATATAATATAGTGTGTTATACAACACCTTATTATATTCCAGCCATTTGATTGGTCAATTGCTTGTCGATTGCATGCAAAATCCGCTCTATTCCACTCTATGAAATAGAACCATGTGTTATACTTTTTTTATAGCACTTTTTTCAATGGTAAGAGGGGAGAAACCTGTCTGTTCAAAACAATCTGTTGCATGAGTGCATTTTACATCCAATTATATCCAAATTTGAAGGTGTTGTATAAAACAAATAATGAATGGTTTCCATTCGTGCAATAGTGCAAATATATCATTCATTGAAAGATGTAATTTGTTCCATTCAACTCGGCTGCGCCTCTTTGAATGGAACATTCCATCTTTCAACTCATGAAATATTTGCACTATTGCACTCATAACCATTTATTATTTGTATAATATGATGTGATAGAAGTGTAGGTTTTTTTTTCCTTTAATCATATAAGATGAATTCTTTTGCATTTTTGCCCCACTGCTTTTCTATTGTTTGATGCTTGTTTAATCACTGGATTATGTTACTTGAATTTGTTCCAAAATAATCATGAAAAGGGCAAACTTTTTTTATAAACTAATAATAAACTGAATTAAGGATCAACCAGCAGATTCTGTGTAGCTTGTAGTACTCAGTCTCCAACTAATACCTACGGCATAGTTCTGTAACAGCTTTTGTAATAAATACAAATATCTGATTTATTCTTCTGCAGGAAATAGCGTCTGCTACGGAGAAGGAGATTGACGAGACGAGGAATGGCTACCGACCAGTGGCTACTCATTCTGCTACACTGTTCTTTTGCATCTCCGACCTGGCTAACATTGAACCTATGTACCAGTATTCATTGGTCTGGTTTATCAACCTCTATCTACAGGTCAGTGACTCACTCTTAAATAAAGAAAACTAACAGGATTCTAACAAACAAAGTTGTCAAAATGTTTTTGTGTCTTGGAAATGTCTAGAAGAAGTCATGAACTGAAGGTGCATACAACCTATAAACTTATGCTATATGCTTTATGCTATATTATATGCTTTGTGCTGTATAATTTATGCTGTACACTTTATGCTATATGCTTTATGCTATAGACTTTATACTACATACTTATTCCTAAATACTTTATACTACATATTTTATGCTATATAATTTATGCTTTATGCTACGTATATACTTTGTAATCTAATGTACCAACATTAGACATACAGCCCTGCCTTATCTTACACCTTTTTGTCCTGTTTTCCTTTATGTAGAAATTGAATCAATTATAACATTTTTCTATATATTTTTTAATCATCTTCAATATATTTGTCACTTATTCATGCATTGCTCATATGTTTGTGTTTGTTTTTGGGAATGTTCTTTCTAAAAGGTCATCTGCATTGCTATAATATTGAAGGATGATGAAATTATGGGCAAAAAGTCTCCAAAAAGTGCTTTCCTGCGAGTTTTAATCCTTCCAATGAAACAATTACGAAGGTGAAGTTAGATAGTTAAATAATATCTAGATACTGCAAAAAGAAAATTTTAGGATTTGTAGTGAAAAGGGATGTAATAGATAGGCGTACATATCTGGTGGCATTACCAAATCACTTTATTATCTTCCGTCCATTCTTTCTTTCGTACAGTCGATACAAAACAGTCGAATGTCTACGGTCCTCGATGAACGCATCGATAACTTGAATGAACACTTCACTGACAGCATCTATAAAAACGTCTGCCGTTCTCTTTTTGAGAAGGACAAACTTCTATTCTCAGTCATCCTCACTATCGGTATACTTACGAGCAGGTAAATCTAAATCATATTAACATATTTTTCAGCTATTATTACTTTTTTATGTGAAATTATTTTTAGTCCTGCAGACTAGATCATTAGATATCATCAAGAGTAGCTTATTTCTAATTTCATTTCAGTTTTATTCCAACCCTAAAATTTCAACCAAAATTTATAACTAGGCAGGAAAGGAAAGAATCAAAAGTAAAAATATTAAAATGTTAAAATTACTACTAAGAATGAAATGAATAATCAAGCAATGTATGTGAAAAGCAGTGGAAATAACTAGCATTTCATATTTTCCATGCAACTTTGTCGCACAACGTCCTATATTCAAGGAACAGGTCATCTGATATCTAGTCATATTAATCATATCATATCAAGTTATAAAAGAAGGGGGTGCAAGTCCATTTAATGGATTGTCCAGAAAGAAAAACATATCAACCATTCTCATATTCGTGTGTTTTTTTTTTTTTTGCAGAGGTCAAGTCTACGACCCAGAGTGGCGGTTTTTACTGACCGGTGGTGTCGCCTTGGACAATCCATTCCCAAATCCATCTCCGGACTGGCTGAGCGACAAAGCCTGGTCAGAAATTGTCCGTGCCTCCAACCTACCATCCTTGGAGGGTTTTATGGACCGTGAGTTGCGTCACAAATCATTTCCATTTCGAATGTGTTACTGTTACTTTTGAAGTTTTTATGGCAAATTTTTACAAAGTATTATAATCACATCCTATAATTAATACTGCATGCAGCCCTTTTAAATTTTACCATTAAGTAAGTAGTAAAAATTAAACCATTTTTAAGAAGAAAATACTCCCATGTTTTATTTCCTTTTGTTATTTTCTAGATTTTAATTCAAACATTGGTGATTGGAAGGCTGTGTATGACTCAGCCACACCTAACCAGAGCGCCTACCCTGGACCCTGGGACAGCTTAAAAGGGCTGTCGAGGAGGATCGTCCTTCGCTGCCTCAGGCCGGACAAGATGGTCCCTGCCATCCAAGATTTCATCATCGAGAACATGGGCCGCAATTATATAGAACCGCCGACCTTTGACCTGGCCGGTAGTTTCGCCGACTCCCATTGCTGCGCCCCTCTCATCTTCATCCTCTCGCCGGGAGCGGATCCCATGGCCGGTCTCTTGAAATTTGCCGAGGACAGAGGCATGGGCGGAAACAAAATACAGACGATCTCCCTAGGGCAGGGCCAGGGACCGATCGCTGCGAAGATGATCGAAGACGCGACCAAGGCCGGTACGTGGGTAGTCCTACAGAATTGTCATCTGGCCACCAGCTGGATGCCAAAGCTGGAGAAGATCTGCGAAGAGGACCTGGTCCCCGAGAACACCCACAAGTCTTTCAGGCTCTGGTTGACCAGCTACCCCTCAGAGGCATTCCCGGTCTCCATTTTACAGAACGGTAAATATTTTATGGCAGCTTGCCTGCCTTGAGTGGGAATGTTGTGGATTTACCAGAAAAACATTGGGCTCGGGGGTAGAGGAAGTTGGCAGCTATGTCTCTCAGGAAGGCTAGTGCTTTTTGTCAAAAAA
The DNA here is from genome assembly GCF_037975245.1 of Apostichopus japonicus. Lineage (NCBI taxonomy): Eukaryota > Metazoa > Echinodermata > Holothuroidea > Aspidochirotida > Stichopodidae > Apostichopus > Apostichopus japonicus. The sequence goes on from NC_092579.1 coordinate 21,559,292, forward strand.
ATGGAAAAAACATGGATACATGAAGGCAAATGGAGGAGCTACATCATAGATAGTTTCACATGGGTTATTCGGGGGGGGGGAGTGTGAAGGAAGTGGCCAGTGGATGTCCCATTCTTAACATGATTTTGGGTATATATTTTCTTTTCTTTAAACCTGTAGTAGACCTAATCCTCTCATTGAAGTATCACATATTCTTTTACCCACCAGGTGTTAAAATGACCAACGAACCTCCCAAAGGATTGAGAGCGAATCTGCTGAGATCTTATTTGAACGACCCTATTTCCGATCCAACCTTCTTTGAAGGATGTTCCAAGGTAACTTGAAGAAGCAACTTATATTAAGGCACACTTAAAAGAACAGAAGTTTTCACTTTGTTTAAATTTAGCCGATAAAGGAAAGCACTTTCAGAAGAATGGGTATCGTATGCCCAAAAAATTGTTCTAGTTATTAACCAAATCACTGAATGATTATAGAAATTTGTGTCATGATTTTTACATGCAAAAGTAAGCTACTGTGGATATGGGATTGTCTTGAGACTTCATCCAAAACTTGCTCCATATGTGTAGAGTTAAATTTGTTACCATGGTAATGTAATCAGCTGCTGTAATGTATGCTCTTCTCATGATGATTCTTTCTCGTATTTCAAGTAAAGTTATGTTTTCGTTTCTGTAAGATGATTAATTCTCTAATGGTAGTCTTTCTTTCTTGGTTTTGAGGCAGAAATTTTCAAATTTCTTGAAATAATATCTTTTTCTTGGTTTCTGATTGGTTGATTTTGGATTTTTTTTCCTCCTTTCTGCCTGGTAGTAGATATAAAGTAGATTGTAAACAATTTTCCTCTCTGTGTGTTTTTTATCCTCAGCCGGAAAGCTGGCAGAAACTTCTCTTTGGTCTCTGCTTCTTCCACGGACTGGTCCAAGAGAGGAGAAAGTTTGGCCCGCTGGGCTGGAACATTCCTTATGAATTCAACGAATCAGATCTCAGGATCAGTATGACACAGTTACTGGTAAGAAAGAAAAAAAAATCAAATAAAAACCAAATTAATATTAGAAGGTACTACTCTATCGCGGCAGTTTGTCATTTTTAGAAGATGCTGAAACCATGAAATTAATTAATAAGCCTAGAGAGTTGATCACTGGGGATGGGGGGTGGAGGGGGGGTGAAGGCTGATAGAAGGAATGGGACTTTGTAGCAATTATGTGCCAGTCCTCATTTTTCAGGAAGACAGAACTTTTGGGAAGTCCTAGGTCATCCCAGGAGCAAAAAAAAAACACATAAAGTTTTTTAATGATAAGTATCATAACAGATCAGAGAATGATTTGTCCTTTCTTTGAAAATGTCTGCTTTCAACAAAATGTCATTTTACTTTGCCACAGATGTTGCTGAATGATTACGACGACGTCCCATATGATGCTCTCACGTACCTCACCGGAGAGTGTAACTATGGAGGACGTGTCACGGACGATAAGGATCGAAGACTACTCCTGTCTCTTCTCTTGAAATTTTACAATTCGGACATTCTTGATACAGATCATTATGCGTATGTATGGTTGGCCCTGAGTGGGTTTAACTTTGAATCGTTAAATTTTCTTAATCCAAAAAAAAATAATAATTAATTAAAAAAAAAAAAAACTTTTAAAAAATCTCAATATTCTAGTAAGTTTTGATTTGAAGGATTGTAGATAGGCTGGTATGTCCAAACCACTCCATGATATTTCTATTATGATTATCCAACAAACATGCTATTTTGTTTAACTGAAGTTTGAAATTAACAATAGAGATGGTCTTTCTTCCCATTAAACAAAAGCCCTCCATTGTGTTTCTATCATCAAACAAAGCATTATTTGTCTATTATTGAACAAACAAGCCATGCCTTTACACTGAGGTATGAATTAACAGTAAAGATGGTCAAACTATGAAAAGAAAAAAAGTAAAACTTTTAAAGGTGTAAAAAAAAAGCACGGAAGATGTGACCTTTTACATTTTAAATAAAATGCAATAATTGCAATTTAATTTTAACACTCTCGTTTGTATTCTAAATTATTGCCAGATATCCTTGTTGCTTCTTTAATGTAGAATCCAACGTTGGAACAAATGAGACTTGCAGATAAGTAATACTGATTTGTTTATTTTCTTTGTTTTTCTTTTCTCTTTTGCTTGCGCTTGTACGCTCAGGTTTTCTGATAGTGGTACTTACTACTGTCCAGAGCCTGGTCCGTACCAAAGTTACATCGATTACATCAGGGGACTCCCCATCATCCCAAACCCGGAGGTGTATGGCCTTCACGAGAATGCTGACATCACTAAAGATAACCAAGAAACATCACAGGTAAGAACAGGAAACTACAGAAAGAAAAGCTTTAACTATCGGAGCAGAATATGAAGGTTGTTTACAAATGACTTCCATCCCCACCCCCTCCTCCATGGTATGCATTTCCTGTTGCTCACTCCCCCCCCCCCCACCTCACCACATTCACACCCCCACTATTGTCAATTATTATCATGTCCTACAGGCACTGTTGGTTTATTCACAGGTAGTTTAACCTACTTACTTGAAAGTTTAATTCATGAGCAACATATTGTCTATTATTACAAATCCTGATTTTACATATCTGTACAATTTGTAATATTTGTATATTTAATATTGATTCTTGACTTCTTTTTTAGTTGTTTGATGGCATTTTGCTCACACTGCCACGTCAATCTGGAGGGCAGGGCAAGTCTCCTCAGGAAACGATTCAAGATCTAGCGGAAGATATCCTCTCCAAGCTACCCCAAGACTTCAACATGGAATTTGTAAGAGAGAGTCATGTTTTATAGCTATCATAGTGCTTGATAAGAGCTCTTTAGTAACAGCAATCATGGTCTGTTCTAATTGAATATGCCCAAAATCTCTCGTTTAGTTTCTTTGACCAGTTTCACGACAGATGTTGAAAGCTCAAGAAATACTCTTTACCATTCAGAACAACTATTAACACTTCATCAAATCCTACAACACTTTTAATAGGAATTATGTATATCAGTCTAGTTTAATAAGCATATAAACCATTGGGCTGAGAGTTGGTAGGCTAATTAACAGCTGATTACATTATTCTGGGTATTAAGGAGAAAATGCATCTTTTCTTACAGTCTAAAACTTGGTTGTCAATCAATCATGTGTTAGGTTGAACTTCCGTTTCGTAATTTTGGTAATGTAACACACTTATCCACTATAAGTAATCCATTTTAAGGTTTTGACCATATTTGACAATTATCTGTGAATCCTGGGATGATTTAGTCATCAAAATTGTTAAAGTAATCCTGTAAATATTTAATAAACTGGTACAGGTACAGATATTCTGTAGAATATAATTACCTGGTGCTTGTGTTTTCTTATTCATTTTTTCAGCAAACCCAGGTTTTCTGGAAAGAATCTTTGTGTGTGAATGTGCATTTGTGTACCATTTATTGAAACCATTTAATTTTGTTTTGGCAGGTGATGAATAAATATCCTGTCAGCTATGAGGAATCAATGAATACCGTACTGAGACAAGAACTAATTAGATTCAACAGATTGACCTCAGTAATTAGAAGCAGCCTGATCAATATTCAAAAGGCCATTAAAGGTATGTAATTCAACATAGTATTAAATGTGTAAATTTAATTTGTGTTACTTAAATGACATTGGTATCAGCAGTGGCATTGGCCTCTGATTATTAGAAGCAGGCTGATCAAATATTCAAAAGGCCATTAAAGGTATGTAATGCAATGTAGTATTAAATGTGTAAATTAAATTGTGTCACTTAAATGACATTGGTGTCAGCAGTGGGATTGTCCTTGATTATTAGAAGCAGCCTGATCAATATTCAAAAGATCATGAAAGGTATGTAATACAACGTAGTATTAAATGTGTAAACTTTCATTGTGTCACTTAAATGACATTGGTATCAGCAGTGGGATTGGCCTTTGATTATTAGAAGTGGCCTGATCAATATTCTAAAGGCCATTAAAGGTATGTAATACAATGTAGTATTAAATGTGTCAATTTTAATTGTGTCACTTAAGTGACATTGGTGTCAGCAGTGGGATTGGCCTATCATAAAATGTTATGTGATCATAGACTGATGCATAACATGATGTGTGTTAGGCTGTGGTATAGACCAACTCGGACATTAGTGCAAGTACATGAATCCAATGAAGTTGTTTCAAGTTTTACGTATGATGTTCTTCATTGTGTAGCAATATTCCCAACCATTCCTGACAGAATTGATCAAACTAAGATATTATCGTACCTTTTTTCAACAAATGAGAATTACTTATATTATAATTATAATTAATTTACAACCAATTATTTAGTTTACTTCGATGCCGAAAAAGTTTTCTTCACATACAACTGGAAAATCGAATTTAGGACTATTCCATCTTTACTTGGAACCTGGTTAAAGCTAACAAACTTCATAATCATTGCAAATTTAAATATCAATGTGATACTGTCAAATTATGAAAATGAGACAGAAAAATGTTGGTTTTTAGCAGTCAGTGATAGCTTCTCTGTTGTTAAATTTCCAATGGATATATTTACTCTGGCAGGTCTGGTTGTGATGTCCTCTGAGCTGGAAGATGTCTTTGACAGTATGCTGGTCGGTAAAGTGCCAGCGATGTGGGCTGCCAAATCATATCCATCACTCAAACCACTAGGAGGTTATGTGGCTGACCTACTCGCCAGGTTAGCTTATCATCTCTCACTTTTCATTTTCCTTTCTCTAAAGTGAATTTGATTTTTAATTATAATTTAATTTTTTTCAATTATAATTGTAACTATAATCCTACAATTAAATATAGTATAATATAATTATTCATGATTAAACTAGTCAACAGAAAGGATCTACAGTCATCAAATAATGACCTTTTTTTATCATTTTTAATTTTTTTTTAAACAACAACAATGTGTTTGTACACATCTCAGAGGAATTAAAGGATAGTGAGAAGTCTTGTAATAATGTTTGAAACTTTCTCTTCAAATTACAACTGTGTTTAATGTTAAAATCTGTCTTCCCAAGATCCTAACATGTTGCCAATAGAAAAAATAAGAAATTAGCCCTCCAAAAGTAATTTGTTCTCCTATTCCTTCACACTATTCCCAAGCTTTAATGGTGAACTATTAGAAACAGTGTGACATGTAATTTGACGCTCGTAATAAAATAGATTCAGATCTTTCAGCATCTGTGACCTTTCACTCGACTTTCCCACTCAACATTTGGGGGAGGGGGATAGGTAATACTTACCAATTTTTAATTTGTTTGACATTCCCACTGCAGTGAGTACATATCAATAACTTGATTAGAAAGTATCATGTGATAACAGATTTAGGTGAGTTGTTTAAGGATTCTGTTCCTATTTTTTTTATCAAACAGGTTAAAATTCTTTCAGGACTGGATCGAACATGGTGCCCCTAGCGTATTTTGGTTGTCCGGATTTTACTTCACCCATTCCTTCCTGACTGGTGAGTACACAGTGGGATGATTCATTTGAGAAGTTACACATATGCCGATTGCAAGAGATTTGTGTGACATTGAACAGCACAAATATCGTAAATTAGATTGTAGCAAATCCCTCCTGACATGTGACAAATATTTCTTGTTTCAATTTGTCATGTTAATCTATATTCTAGCTAGAGTATTTTCAGTTCACTCAATTACCAGTTTGACACCAAAGCATGCCATTTGACAAAGTTAACCTCTGCCCCCCCCCCCCATACCTCGCTGATCCCTTTGCCGTTTTGTTTTCCATAAAGTTCATTTCATTATAATTTTGCTGATTTTGACTTTGTGATTTCACAAGGATTTGCAGGATCTCTTGAAACTACTCCCATTATTGCCTTTATTTTGGTGACCATGTTTACTGTTGCAAAATATTGTTGTATTTAAGGAAATGAAAATTCATGCAAATTTCATAAACATTTTGTTCAAGCTAGTACTCCCTCCTTTTCTGATTTCTCTTCAGGTGTGAGCCAGAACTATGCAAGGAAGTACACCATTCCCATCGATCGTCTCGGCTTCGAGTTTGAAGTCACAGAGCATGAAAGCAGCATCGACCAAAGGCCGGAGGATGGAGCTTTTGTCCTCGTAAGCTAAAACTTCTCTTTACTTCATCAGTGATGTTATCTGGAATGCATCATAATGAGGGGGGAGAGAGGGGGTTAGATAGGGACACAGCACTGTATGGTATCACATTTTTTTGTCAAGTTCATATTTGGTACGAAAGGTATCAAAATCACATTTTGTTATCTTGAAAATGGCTTGCAAGAAATTGAGTGGAAATTTAAAAGATATAGATTATGTTGCTTCTTTTGATTGGTCAAAAATAAATCAATTTACATATTTGCAAGGCCCCCCATACTATCACTACTTAGTCCCCATTACCTAATATATTTGTTTTTGAATTAAATAACTGTTACTTTTAAACTCATCTTGTCAAACTTCAACCCGAGATAAAATCTGGGTAAAGAAACTCAAAACGAGTTCACCCGTTCTGATACACAATCAGCCTCAAGTCTCCTTAACACATCGCCGGTAAACATTAACAACGAATCTTTTTCCGTCTCTCAGGGTTTGTTTCTAGAGGGAGCCAGATGGGACCGTGAGAAGATGGTCATCAACGAATCCTTACCCAAGATCCTCTTCGATACAATTCCGATCATCTGGCTGAAACCAGGTCTTAAAGCTAACTTCAAGGAGAGAGCGAGTTACAATTGCCCAGTGTACAAGACGAGTGCTCGCAGAGGCACCCTCTCGACGACAGGCCATTCGACAAACTTTGTTATGTTCATGCTTCTGCCCTCTGATAAACCCGAGAGCCACTGGATCAATCGGGGTGTGGCCTCTCTCTGTCAACTTGATGATTAATTCATGAAGTGTAATGTTTATTCAAATCTACTTTTAATTTGTAAATAGTAATGAAAAGATGATTGTACAAGATGCATTCGAAGACAAAATTAGAATTGAAGATACAAGTTATATAATATCGCAAGTGGCTGGAAACTTTCAAATTGAAATTATTAGAACAATGGCATTAATTGACAGTACAATAGTCTTGAAAAACAATAACAGGTTTGTTGTCACGTGTTTTTATTTCTCGTAATTATTTATAACTTGAAAATGTTTACGTTTAACACAAAAATACGCGCACAGTACTTACTACAAAATTTTCTTCAGGTTTAACATTAGGTTATGACTTTTACAAGGCAGGATATGTTTTGATTAGGTCAATTTTGGGGGGTTCCAGGGAAATATGGGATAAAGAAAAATTGTATGCTCATTAGTAATAGACCTACTGGAGAAATGAAGATGTTCAACAAAGGTGATAAAATTTACCTCAATGCCCAATCTGGCTCTTGACACCTCTTTGAGGAAGTCAGTATTTGGTTTGGACTTTAAGGTGTCCTCTTCCAGAGAAATCTTCCCATCTTTCCATACAGCATCTGCCCCAGCAAAATATGCCAGTCATAGTCACCTACCCCTATTCAATCCAACTTTTTTCAATGTACATATCTGTCAATTGTCTCTCAAAACTTGTTTGAAATTTATAGCAGAAAGTTTTGGTCTAAATTGTAAGTTTAATTCACAAAGGCTTACAACTTTTTTTTATTTCCTTTTTGTCTCATTATCATTCCTTTGAGAAAGTATAAAAAAAAACTTCAGCTGTTTCAAAGCATTCCAAAAGTTTCCATGGATACATGCAAATGTTGCTCTATAAATATCTGGAATATGTTTTTTTAAGACAAATGTTAAAAAACTTTTTAATTTCCTATACTCCATATAAGGAAGAAAAGGTGTGCTTTCATTGTTTGTTTGCTGTGCTAAATTATATAAATTTTGTAGGAATTGTATATAACAAAATGTTTAAAAAACAGGCTATTTTTGTTGTTGTTGTTGTTGTTGTTGTATTTTTTACATTTATTTTCTATTGTGTTATATGGGAATACAGATTTAGTGTTTAAGAATATTTTGTCAAAAAAAATTATCAGGAAAAGTTATCCTCAACAATTGGGGAGGTCATGAAATGAGAGAGGATTAAAGATCAGTTGTCAACATTAGTAAATGCCCAATAAATTGTAAGAAAGAAGTGGAATGTTATTAACAATATGTTCTCCCTAAAATTGACTTGTTGACTTGCTACCCTCGGCAGATTTGAACAAAAAGTCCAAGTTGAAGAGAAAATCCAAATTAATTTGATTTGTAAAATGAAATTTTTATTTTGCAATTTTGGTGAAATTGTTTGCAGATTTATTGGGTTTGAGTGAAACTGGTATTAAAGATAGAGAAAAGGAAGAAAATTTTATTAATAAATTTATGCTTTCATTTTCCATTCATATTTTCTTTCTTTAGTTTAATGAATCAAATTTAACATCAAAATCAATAAGATATTATGTTTAGCTTTCTATTGATGGTAAAACACAGAGCAGTTTCATATTTAATTTAGCTTAATACTATATTTAAGATTATTAATTAAGTTCCATTATAATTGGTATTCACCTTTTGAAAATGCTCTCTCAACAAAATATGTTTCAAAGATTAGCTGAAAGAGTAGCTTCACTGCGTCCAATATCGACCAACCGGAAGACAAGCCGTCCATTTCTATTTCATCACCTTGAAAATTTTCATTTTTCTTCTGTAATATTAATGTATGTGTTAATGTAAATATAATATTTTTCTCATCTTTTTATTTGACGTTCATAGAGTTTTCTTTGCAGTTTATTTGGACTGCTTTGAAGTAACATTCATCCTTAACAAATGAGTATTCATCTATCTATCTGGATCCCATAAAGAGAAAATGTTTAGAAACATTTCTAATTATTTGTAATTTCATTTCCAAAGTTAACAATTATTCTATTATTTGTTTGTTTCCTTTGTTTGTTTTCTCTCTCGACCAATGTGCTAAGTTTAATCCTAGACTAAGAGGCTTTGAAAAAATTTCTGGTTGCTTTATTATTTATTATAAAATAGTATTTTTTCCTAAGAAAGTATGTTTAGGCTTTACAAGATTATTTTGTTCATGCTGGAATCGTATTGACACACTGGTATATCTGAAAGAGCGCCATCTATGGGCACACAGTTTAGATGTGCTTGTATTATATCCATTAAAAGGCTAATTTATTTTTGACTGGTAACAGAGGAAGACACTCTAAGCATCCTTGCAAAATTTGCCTCCAATTCCTAACATATCATTCTCCAGATATTGGTAATTGAAATTATCACAGTAAGTTTGTACCATAAGTACACTTGAAGTGAACTGGTGTAATTTCATAGTTGCATACTGGCTGCAAATGATTAGTTTTTATTTTATTTTGCACTTTATTGATTTGACTTTTGATTGGAAAGGATTCCAACTTCACCTAAGAAGATGTGAAGCTAACAATATACCAATGAACGGGGTATATTGATACCGTAGATGCATCCCAATTAAGAAAATTGGTATTAAATTTAAAAGTAAAACATATTTGTTAGTTTACGTCTATGACATCACGCTTGTTTGCTTCAAGTTCACTTCTGTTATCTTGTAAGTGGTACCTGTGGATTAGTGATTAGAATGCAAATCTCACAGGATGCTTAGAATAAGGTCCTCTTTTGATCTGTCAAAGGTAATTTTCCTCTGGAATATTAATTGCTTTTATAGGTCATCAGTATTGCCCCTACATATTGTCAGTGATGTACAAACTTCAGCTCAGGCATTTTACCATCAACCACAAAGCACTTTCACAATCTGATTCGGTGGGCTAAGGTGACACTCTACAATGTCTTGAAATAATTCCAAAGGTTCAAAGCACCAGGAAGATCCTGTTTTTTTCTTTTTTTACTCTAGCTATTTTGAGCATACTGTCAAATTGGAGGCAACACTGATGATCTTTAAAGTTTGATGAATTCTATGATAAGTCACTATTAACACTGCACTTGCTGTACAACTAGTGAAATAAACTGTTGAGTTGTTGCACTTCACTTACACTCTTGAGTGTACTCATTTTTGTCATAGAAATATATCAGCCAGTGGTAAATCCATCATAATGATATATTAGTGTCTTTCAGAGTGAAGTTTGGAGGGTGTTGGGGGGGGGGTGGATGGAGGGAGGGTGGCATGGCTTAGGAAGATGAGGAGAAAGCATTCTTATAATGCAGTGCCTGTGTCTTATATGACAGGTATTATATCAATTCTGGAGTTTGCTGTAGTTAACCAGTTGAATATTAGATGCAATCTCATTGATGTGTGTCATATATACAACTGATTTTTAGTGTGGAATTTCTTAGATCCTTCCATAGCATATTAATTTTGTAGGTTAATGATGAGTGTTAATGTTATTTATTGTTATCTGCACATCTCACTTTTGGTGCCACCATTAGTTGAAATATCCAACTTATACCTTACTCCCCTCCCCAACCGCCACAGACAGACCTAAGCCAGTCATTATCTACCCCTAGCGGCCAGTTAAAAGTAACATTGATGTCATACAAGTCCTAATTCATGGCTCAACGTGTTGAGGTGACTCATGGTCATAAGTCATCGACATAGAAAACTAGTGCACTTTTGGAGTAGTAATGGGATTATTTCAACTTGTCATGTAGGGTCATGCACTCCAGCCACCACTACTGTCGGAACACAATTCCCTACTGATCTCCCTGTCATGTCTTGCAGTGGCGTAGGAAGGTACTTTTAAGTGGGGGGGGGGGGGCTAAAGACTGATGGCCGGCCTGGGAGAGGGGTTTAGGGGAGGGGTTCCCCCTCCCATTTGGAATTTTTTGCATTTCCAGGTGGCCTCAGATGCAATTTGGTGCAATATAGCACACTTCAACACACACTCCATTTTGTAAACTTAATTTTGTATTTTCACCTGGCCTTAGATGCAATTTGGTGCTCCAAATGAGTTTTTTTTTCTCATTTGGAAATGAAAAAGGGGTTTTCTGACTTGCGAAGCGGGGGGGGGGGCGGAATGATACTTCCGCCCCTCCACATTTTTCACTGGGGGGGCTGGCGCCCCCAGCCCCCCGGTTCTACGCCCTTGATGTCTTGGGTGATCGAGGGATGTTACAGGGTGAGGTTGAAAGTTGCAACTTCCACGAATGTACTTCTGAGGCCTTACATGTGTACTAGTGTACCCATGTTCTATTGAACTGGTTGGACGACGTTGGGATTTCTGATTCCATAAAGTTGTAAATAATGAGTTTTCGTTCAACATGATATACCACTGCTTATGTTTTTGTTTTATCATATTTTATGGAAAACCATAGGCGTAGGAGCCCAATTTTATTTGGGGGGGGGGGCTGTACGAATTGCCCGAAAAATATAACCAACAATTTTCAACGTGTTAATTGTGCATATCATAGGCATGCATCGCCGGGTTATTACATCGCATGCCAATAACATACAATCATTTGCCGTGTTATTAATCTTCCATATTGGTTATTATTATTGGGGAAGTCGTTACAATAATAATGATAATTATAATTTTAGTTTAACCATTGAAAAACATATTGCAAATTATTTTTCTTTCAGTAGGTGCCCGAAAAATTCTCAGCATATTGCCCGAATTTTCACAAAAAGTTTCACGGAAACAACAAACTGTACGAAGGGCGTATTAAAACTATGTAACATAGGCGTTAACATAGGCATTTAAAACTATTAACATAGGCGTAAGAGGCGAGGGGGGCTACAGCCCCCCCCCCAATCAAATATATTTGTGAAAATAATAATAATAATTATAATTTTAGTTTAACCATTGAAAAACATATTGCAAATTATTTTTCTTTCAGTAGGTGCCCGAAAAATTCTCAGCATATTGCCCGAATTTTCACAAAAATTTTCACGGAAACAACAAACTGTACGAAGGGCGTATTAAAACTATGTAACATAGGCGTTAACATAGGCATTTAAAACTATTAACATAGGCGTAAGAGGCGAGGGGGGGCTACAGCCCCCCCCCCCAATCAAATATATTTGTGAAAATTCACGCGACTTATGCTGAGAATTTTCGGGCACCTACTGAAAGAAAAATAAATTGCAATGTGTTTTTCAATGGGTAAACTTATATTTTTATTATCATTATTATTGTAAAGACTTCCCCAAAAAAGGTAATAAGACGACAAATGATTGTATGTAATTGACATGCGTAATAACCGATGCATGCCTATATGATATATATGTTGAAAAATTTTGGTTATATTTTTCGGGCAAGTCGTTACAGCTCCCCGCCCCCCCCCCCAAATTGGGCTCCTACGCCTATGATTGCATAGCCAAGTTAGTTCACGTATCGCAACAACGTTCTTGGCACGTATATAGCTAGTATATAGCCCCCCCCCCACCCCCTTCCACATCCCCCTCACAACTACGCTTGTAACGAATAATTGACCAAACAAAAGGCAGTCTCCCCGAATAGCTTCTGAAGTAGCGCTTTACTTGACCCTTACAATTTCAGCTGGGTTTCTTTTTACAGAAGAAGGATTTGAAACTCAATTATCGTTCTGTTAGTATCATATCCGGCTTTTAATTGATTCAGACTATCATGTTTGTTTAAATTTACCTGCTTGTGGCAAGTCGAAATACAAATTTGATTTACGACAGCTGATTGGTTGAGTTATTTAAAATTACTTGATGTTGTTATTGAGTCGACCAACCTACCTACTACTAGGTTTGCCTCTAACGAACTCCCTTTGTTGAGCTAATGCAGCATTCAGAAGTCTGCATTTCATTCCCATATATTCAATCAGTGATTCTTACAAAAAGTATCCGACATTCATGTGGAAGCAGCGTTCATTCCTGATCCTAAATTTGCCAACATACGTGGAAAATGTCAAGTCTCACAGGGGTACGTTAATACCACAATGCGAATCAATATAGGATAGCCTAAGTGTCCCTACATTATGTATTGGTATACATAGGCCTAAGCTTTGTAGTGTAGGCTAACATAATGTGTAAGTGCCGGTTGTTTGTCATATTAAAGTTAAGCCTATGCCGGTGTTCAACTTGAACTTGTAGTAGTCTATGGTGTTAAATGGGTCATCCCTATGTTAATGTGGACATTTTGCTTGGTAATTTCATTTTAATTGAGTTGAAGCCCAGTGTTTGGCCAGCTCACGCTCAAGTTGTTGAAACTAGCCTAGGCCTAATGCCAATGGGAGTAATGTTCCAATTTATACTATAGACAAGGTCATGCTGTTTTTAAATAATCGTGTAAAATGCTCATGTCATTGTGTTATGCAGCGCTAATGTAACGTATCAGCAAGCTGATTATTTTTACTGAGGCATAGGCTACATTATTGCAGAGTTGACATGTACAACCCCAAAAATTTCTCTTTTACCCATGTGTTAGAAAAATGTTTCTGTGTTTATCTTGTTTAGCCTAGTTAGATTTTGCTCTGTTTTGCCTCTTTTTCTCTTTAAAAATAGAAGCTCCTAAGTTTTTTTGGGATAGATAAATTGTAAATTTCACTATTTTGTGATTCAAGACAAGTTAGGTTGGCACTGGGGAAAAATCACAGAAATGATTATTATAGTGGGTAGGCTGTACGCTTCTAGCCAGTAGTAGCCCCTGCCGAATTTGTCAACATAACTCACATACTGACAGAACTAAAGTAAATTACTTTCTTTGTGGACTGTGGAGGTTGTAGTCACCAAAGGTTGAATTTGAAGTGTAAACAATCAATGTTAACACAATAAGATGTCAAGATTCCAGGTAGTTTTTTGGTTTGCTAATTTGTAAAAATTTAATAAAATGTTTTAGACTTGTGTTTGACCACGTGCCAGTTAACAGACACTTTTGCCAAATTTGCTTTGAAATATGCAATGTACCTTTCCTTCTTTGACTGTACAGAGTTCTAATGTGGAGAATCTCTCACCTCAAGTCTTACGGCAAGTGGCTAAAGAAGTTGCTGCCCTAGCAAAGACTCCATTAGAAGGGATCAAAGTTTATCCAAATGAAGAAGATATAACTGACATTCAAGCATCTGTAGAAGGTCCAGGTAAGTATTTGAAACAGTATTTAACATCTAGCAATCAGGACTTGGATGTATTGTAAAATCTTGAAAAGGGGATAAAGTGAGGATGAGAGATTTTTTGTAAAGTCACACATAACCTGATTACATAGATTGTATGGAAGCATTTTCATTGCTTCATATACAATACATGTTGTCTACAGAGATAGAAAGATAAGTTGAACTGTTGCAACTGCAGTGTTTTAGTAGCACAAGTCAGAAAGATGGTAGTAGTCCCACATCATCTACTGTGGCACTTCATTCGCTGTAAATTTGGAACGGTCGTCTATTTGTCCAAGATGACCCAATTTTCAGGTTCGGACTAACCAAAGATCGGCTGCATAACGGACAGATAGTTGTGTAGTGTCAAATTCAGATTGCATTGTGACTAAATACCTCCCAAATAAGGTAAATTAGCTGTACACTCTATGTCTATGGAGATACTGAAATCAAACATATAAAGTGGTAGGCAAGGCCTATGATCCACCAGAAGTGGAGTTTTTTTTTACTGGCCCAAAGCTGTGATTCTATTGCTACAGTATTTAGCAAATCTATATATCCATCCTACAGTGTGGTTAGAGGGGCAACCAGATAAATGTCCTAAAAAATTGCCCTGCCAACATGTGACCCATCTGTCCAATGCTCGCAAACTTGTCACATACAAAACATGCACAAAGAGTCAAGTCCTCACCCACATTTCTGGTCACCACCACCGAACTTAGGCGTCCTTCTGAAGTTAACATCATAATTTGCATGCTTTTTCTCATAGCTGGTACCCCATATGCTGGTGGATACTTCAAGGTCAGACTGGTTCTTGGAAAGGACTTCCCCAGGGTACCTCCCAAAGGATATTTTCTCACAAAGGTTTTTCATCCAAATGTAGCAGCGAATGGCGAGATATGTGTCAATACCTTGAAGAGAGATTGGAAGTCGGATATGGGCCTTAAACAACTCCTTCTGGTGAGTAAATTGGAAGATTTACAGACTTTAACAAATAGAAATTTACTAGAATAGTTCAAGCACAATCTATCGATAAATTAACTTCTGCCTGTACACCGATGAAATCTGAGGAAATGCTCTGGCAAGTACTGAATTCAATTTCTTTTAACCAGTTCAAAACGTTGATACGTGTATTTGAAAGTTTTCCACTAAAAGACGAACGGATGAACTCGAAGTAAACAGTGTGTGATTTCATACTTGGACTTTGACAATAAAGTATTTTCGTGACGTGTTTTAGTGACATTGGTCTTGAAAATTGGAATTTGATTTTATTTAAAAGCCTAGGAACCATTTGAATGGAAATATGGCAGATACAAAAGAGATTACAGTGCAGTGGGTCCTCAGATTAGACATGTTTACAGAGGACGTGTCAGAGTTAGACAGAAACTAGCAGAACTTTGTGAGAAATGGTCAAGCGAACTTGAAGTAACTTTGTTTCTTTTCGTCAATTTAAAGGTTCAATTTTGCATGGAATATTGAAGTACACTCTTAGACCCTTTTCTTATACGAAAATTGATGTAGGTTTGATCCTTGTTTCCATTTTTTTTTAATCTTTCTATCCTGCAGACCATCAAGTGTTTGCTGATTTATCCAAACCCGGAGTCAGCGTTAAATGAAGAGGCTGGCAAGCTTTTATTAGAACAATATGAGGACTATTTCACAAGAGCGAAAATGATGACGAAAATCCATGCAATGTCCGGCAAGACGAATAAAGAATCCCGCTGCTCGGATCCCTGCAGTTCGATGGCAGGATCAAATAGCCTAGGCGCAGGATCAAAGAAACACGCAGGCGAAAAGAAACTCTCTGCCGTCGATAAAAGGAAAAAAGACAAAAAGAAGAATTTGAAAAGATTATGATAACCTTTTTTAAGCTTAAATTAATAATTATGAATGAAGATTTTTTTTTTTTTACATATATATAATACATGAAATATGTATGGTTTATTTGTGAAATTTTGTGGAAAAGGTTTCTCGCTCAATATTCATAGCTCACAACTCTTGTTGTTGGTCAATTGTGGTCGTGTTACAAAAGGGTGACTTCAAGCAGAATTTTTGCTGTGATATGGATATGTCATATTCCGAGAAATAGACAAATTTGAGTGCTAGATATGTTCTTTGAGCTATTTCTAGTTTTCAAACTGTATTCCTCTTAAAAGATGCTTAATCTCTGGGATGCTCTATTGAATCTAAACTAATGATGACATCAATGTCTCCTTAGTGTTAGTACATTGTTTTATAAATTGTAATCATTCAACCAAAACATGTAATAATGTTAAAACTTTCTATAAACTACAGAGCACCCCAGGAATGGCTTACAGCTCCCATCTTGTCCTTGACAAATTTGTAATATTTAGTTAAACATGTTATTTGAGGGCGATGAAGATCTAATGTTCTGTTATTGAGATTTTTGTCGCATCTGAGGAACTGATCATATTGTCTGCGCGTTAGAATGAGTAGTTTAGCCGCTTTAATTGATGGCCCTCAGAAAATTAAAGGGTCGTCTTCACAAAGATAGGCTAACTATTGGTAGCCTAATATTAGGTCATGATTATAGAGTGTGTAGGCTTCATAGTTAACACCCAAAGAGGTGTTCTTGTCTAACTCTTGCAAGAGTCGGGAATTAATTAACGAAGCAATCAATCATCAATATGTAGCTTTAATAAAATACGAATATTCCGTTGGCTTAAATTAATTGCTCAACAAATAGGCTGGAAATTTTCTGCAACTTTTAGGTCAATACCACAATCCTCTACGTACATAGTATTTTGTTTGTATGAATTTTTTAAAGTTCGTGAATGAAATGCATCTGGCAACAGTAACATTGAATGATATCGTCACAGCAATTCAGCCTAAATATCTAACGCACTTATTAACAGAGGATAATAGTACCAATTTAATAAAACATTATGAAATTCCACATACAGAGAACAACAACAGCTAAGCAAATTTTCCAAATGTACTATCACATTTCAATGATAAATCAACAAGAAGATAGTTATTGGACAGTAAAGCCTTTGAACAATCATACTGGTGATGACATCAAAGATCAGCTGCTGTGTTCCACTCTCTGGCAGAATCAAGGACTTAGTGGGTCGAAAAATAGATTACATTCAATGAACAGTATCTTAAGATAGTAAGAAGATATTGAGATGGCATTTTCAGCTAACAGTGTGGAATATTTGGTTTCTTAAAAATGAATGTTACATTGTTAGTCAGATACATTCAATCAATCGTATCATAAGATAGCAACAGGATATTGAGATGGCATTTTCAGCTAACAGTGTGGAATATTTTGTTATATAAAATAAATGTTACATTGTGAGCCAGATACATTCAATCAATCGTATCATAAGATAGTAACAAAATATTGAGATGGCATTTTCAGCTAATAGTGTGGAATATTTTGTTATTTAAAATAAATGTAACATTGTCTGCCTGATACATTCAATCAACAGTATCTTAAGAGAGCAACAACATATTTAGATGGCATTTTCAGCTTACAGAGTGAAATATTTTGTTATTTCAAATAAATGTTACATTGTCTGCCAGATACATTCAATCAACAGTATCATAAGATAGTAACAAGATATTGAGATGGCATTTTCAGCTAACAGAGTGAAATATTTTGTTATTTCAAATAAATGTTACATAGTCTGCCAGATACATTCAATCAATCGTATCTTAAGATAGCAACAAGATATTGAGATGGCATTTTCAGCTAACAGTGTGAAATATTTTGTTACTTAAAATACATTATCTGCCACCAGTTTATCCTCTTATATCAATGCAATGTCCACCCCTATTGAATGAAGGTGGTGATAAAGAAGTGCTCAAGAGTATTTGCCAAAGGGTACCATTCAAATCAAACATGTGATATATTTTAGCTATGTCATGGTTAATATGAATTTTATATAAGTATGCTTCAGTTTTCAATACAGCTCGGCTGATGATTTTCACCTGTAAATTCAGACATAAACCCTTGCTGCTTTCTGCGGTAATGTGATAACGAACCACGTTATGCAAGAGAGGAAATTTTGTTCGGTGTATTAGGAGCAAAATATAAAATTTAATAAATAATTCATGATTTAAAGGATGAAAAATATATATGCAAAACAGGAGAAATCTATATAAACAAACCAACATGAAATTTCTGTCTTGTGAAATGGTCCAAATTTTCACTGCTTGATCGTATTAATTTGAAGACTAAAGTAAACTTTGATTGATATAAAATGTCTTGTGTATTTCAAAATCAGTATTTGTAGAAATGGTTTGTTTGTTATTCAACACAGAAGAGATGTTCTGATGTATATAATCTCCTAATTGTACCACCAGGAGACTGTTACAGTGTGTGCGTTTAATGGTTGACAACCAATCAGAATCAAATATTTAAAATATGCCGTCTCATCTGACTTTATGGATACTAATAACATACTGGCTGACAGGCTGTTCTTGGTTTATAAATCAATTATGTTGTGTATGTCGACATAATGAAAGTATTCACTTAATGGTCAGTTATGAAACACACATTAATATATATCTACAAAATTAAAAATCACAACAGAATTGCTAACAATTAAAATAAAACGTGTTTATTTGGTAACTTTGGAAGCTGTAAAATAGCAGGGTTTTGACAAGTTATAGATGAGTTGTCTTCTTTTAAGCCTCATAACTAATTTGTCTATTTCGGACAATGCAATGTCTTTCCCTTTTATTATTATTTGGGAGGGGGCATGGGGGGGGGGTTTGTGTCATTAGTAAGGGTGTATAACACCTGCCTGAATAGATACCTTATTCAGATAGCATTGTTTGTTTGTTTGTAATGGTTCATACAGATTTATTCTGGACTATGCTGGTCACTCATCCTCCTTTGACCTGGATGGTACAACCAATAATTCTGGTTTGATCGTGAATCGAAAAGCAGAGACTCAAAGAATTTGTGCAGAATTATCAAATATTGATAGGTTTTCAATGTTACCCCATCATTTCTATTACTAGAATACCCAAAATTGTTACAATTCTCCATTTTTTTTCCATCTTTGAACCTGGTCATTGGCAGAACATCAAAAGTTTGGTTTGCTTTCTCTAAATTGCAGGGCCTTCATGCAATGGTTCTAATTTGTTTGTCCTCTGTTTCGCCTGTTTGTATTAATACTCATTGGCAAAGCATAATTAGTGTTTTATATACCTAAAGTTCAAGATTTTTGTTTTTTATACACATGTACCTTTGTATTAAAGGAGAAGTAAACCTGTGATAATGTTATCTTTAACCTCCAAGGGGATAGAAAAACTTGTGACGCAGAAACGTAAGAAAAATCTTTCCCATGTGGCCATTCTGTCTCATGTCCTATTGCCATTAGAAGATGAAGCATTTTACTCTCTTTTTTCGTGTTCTCGCGTTCTTTTTCTGTTGGTTTCTGTTTTGTTTTTCTGCCTTTACTATTTTCAAAGTGAATGCCACTAGTTTATTAAATTAAAACCATGCCAATGTTAGGTCATATTTTTGTTTTCTTCATTTTGATAAAAGTTTAGTATTTGAGAATCAGCATTAATTAGCAAAAAAACGGCTTGTAATCGAGGAAAGAGAGCTACATGCTTTAAGCAAAGAAAGATGTAAAAAAACCTTCAAACACAAGTTTGAAGGTCATAATGATGATGTCATAAGTAAGACTTGCTGAAGTCCTTCTTGTCATAAAACAATGATATCTCTCCTCCAAATGAAATGAGAAATGTTTTTAGCTGAAGTGTAGAGGGCAATTTTTTTCATGACAAATATTTTGTATGATATCGACCAATGATGACAGTTGGGTTTTCTTCTCATTTAAAGCAGCATTTTGCGTTGGGTCGCTTTTTTCCACTTTTTTAACATGTGCATCGATTTTTTTACATGTATCAATCATAAAACAGCAATCTAAGATACCATCCAAGTTTCACCCTGCCAAGAGCGTTAATTAGCGAGTAATTAACGATTTATGTCGATAAATGAGAAGAGTGTCCTCGACAAATTTCACAGTTAAAATTAATCGTATACAATTCCGCCAAACCCACTAGTTTGAATTCAACCAATCAGAGATGCAGGTTTAGTTATGAGCCGTTGCTAAAAATAGATTCAAGACTTCGCGTTGGTTGTACCAGGGAGTTGTTATGCAACTCCCTGGTACAACTGCCATATAGACTGTACACAAATCAAGCGTGGTGTTATATTACGTATCTGTCAATGACGTTCGTAGTGTTTAAATATTCATATTATGGGCGAGGTTTATTGGGTTCCCAACGAAAAATATCTTGGAGAACAACAAAGTTGAAAGTTGCAAATTTTTCGACTTTTATGCCACCATTTGAAGTAAAATATAAATAGATTAGCTAGTTTTGTATGTCGTTATGGCAAAGTGGAATCAGTGAGGTTGAGAAAAATCATAGAAAAGGACGCAAAATGCTGCTTTAATAAAATGATCTCCTTCTGACAACTGTCTGTGAATGTACACGTGCAGAGGAGGCTTGACTAGAAGGATAGGGGGGGGGGGTGTAGGGCCTCTAGTAGTTTAGATGGTCTAGGTAGGTATAGCATGAAGGGGGTCCATGGGAAAAAAATTTTGGATAAAGAATAGTGTATTGGTATTTTCATAATATATTCTTAGAAACAATGAACGGTGCAAAATGGGGATCCCGTTGACATAATTTTACCTGGGACCAAATCTGGCACTCGAGGGCTTTTTGGCATGCAAACTTGAATGTTGTTTCACTTAGGGAAACATTCATTATCAATATGTCACATGACCAACTTTAAAGAGCAGCAGGGGGTGTGTTCTTGCATCTCACCTCCTTATAACTGAATATTCATAACTTTAAGATGTCTTAAATCCTATCAGTTGAAGCTACCAGAGCTGGGGTATGGGAGTTAAAAGGAGAAAAAGATTAGTTATTGATTTTAAGTTGTGACAGGTTTAATTAAGTGACTGACTTTTTTTTTTCTTTAGTCAGTATCATATGTTAAACATTAACATTATGTCAAATAAAACTGACAGAAAAAGAAAATATTTTCTCGGTTTCCTCCACTTCTCAGCATTTAATCTGGTATTTGGAGATGGGGGGGGGGGAGGGGTGGTGAGGAAGAGGCGAAATAGTTATGGTGCTGTGAGTTTGCACCAGTGCTGGACTTAGAACTTGTTATGTGAAGTAACACACTTTTCTTCCAGTAGATCCTCATCGGATCAAGACTCCATATAACCGTGGCCTTTTGTGTTTTGGGGTTTTGATGATAATTGTAACCTTTGCGTTCATGATGGCGTATGTGTGTGCTTTTGTGAGGCCCAGCTTGTAAACACGATATCTCAAGAAGGGAATGTCTGACCAATTTCATATTTAGTGTGTAGAAGTAACACAAGTGAGTATAAGAATGGTATTGCTTTTGGTTGAGGTTAAATGTCATTTGGGGTCACCAGGGGTCAGAATGTGAAAACCTTGGGAAGTTTCGGCAAACCTCATATTCAAAGTGTAGAAGTACCACATTGAGTACAAGAAGCTTATTGCTTTTGGTGGAGGTCATTTGGGGTCATCAGAGGTCAAATTGTATAAACCTTGTAACACGATATCTTCATATGGAAGCTTGGGCAGACCTGATATTTAGTGTGTAGTACCCCATAGACTCACTAGAGTACCAGACGCCCATTGTTTTTGGTGAAGGTCACTAGTGGTCAAACTGTGAAAATCTTGTAATACGATATCTCAAGAAGTGAAGCTTGGGCAGATCTCATATTTGGTCTGTACATTACGTCATATTCATGAAGAAAACTGCTAATTGGGCATGCATCATCGAAACCACAATGCGCTTTTGCATTTTGGTTTTCAGGCAATTGGTGGTTTACTGCTGTGCTTTCCACACTTCAAGGGAGCATTTACAGGTATCACCAATCCAAACATTAGAATCAGAAAATCTGTCAAACGACCCTTATCAAACCATGTTGGACAGTTACCATGTGATAATGATAAATAGTGTCCGTTCAAGAAATAATGAGATAACGAGATGGATATATCCCATACTGGTATAATTCTGTATATGGTATCTAAGGAACATAACAACAGTCCTGTATTATATCAAGTTATCAGTCAAAGAGAAATACAACAAACATTTTAAACAAGCATTTGCATCATAACCAACAAATGACTAGAAATAATGATTTTTATCCTCGCCCTACCCCATCTCCAAACCCCCCCCCCCCCCACCTCGCACTCCAATCAGAGAAAAACTTTCATTACGACTTATAATAGGGTTTGACATCACGAGCGTCTGCTGCAGTCCTGTGATTGACCTGTATAAGTACCTATGACGAGACTAACGATTACCTATAAGGCTACACAAATCATTATCCATCGATTAATCTATTGCGCAAGTTTTCATGTCTGTCCCTAAAATCAGTGATTGGTAGTTGCGGGTAAAGCACAATGCCAATCAGTTTCCAACTCTTACAGAACCAAGGAGGGTAAAGTACTACATTTTTTGCAAGGTAAACCAGGTTAAAGAACAGTAGAAAATCCATTAGCAGATCCAATACAATTGAGAACAAAAATACAAAGGAAATATGAAAAAAGGCCGGGTAAAACACCACCCTCGTCTGATCCCACCCAATCCCATATTTAAACATGTACCCCTTCTCACTCTCCGAATGAGAGAGATAAACGAGAATGACTATTGACGCCAATTGAATTGCCAAGTGTTCTATGCATGATGAAGTATATATTCCACACATATTCATGTTATATTTACAATATATCAGCCTGCCTCAACTTTCGAGACTGCCATGGGAAGGATCAGCTAGGTGTTGCTACCGTTAGGTGTTGCTACCAATAAAACCCTTTGTGACGTATACAATACAATACAAGAAAAACATAGATATAAAGCCTTCTCCAGAGGAGGTAACCTAACTATCGGGTATGAGATATTTGCTACCAAAAAACCTCGCCAAAAGCAGGTTAACCTAGCAGTCGGGTATTCGGTATTTACTGCTCAGTAGCTTGGATTTGGATGACACGCTGCGGTTATCGTCAGCAATGGTGAAGTACTTCTTGCTGAACACGATGTGGAGAGTACCTTTCAAGAAAATTCATTCGAAAGAAATTTAATAAGATAGGAAGTTTCTGAGAAGGTGTTACGATCAACAATAGATATGAAACTGACATCAATACCAAACATATTCCTTTTTTTTAGTTGTTGTTGTTGTTGTATTGTACAGTTATTGTCTTCACAAGAGGAAAGAAAAGTCCCCTAACAACGAGACTGTAGCCATAGTGATCATGTTTACATACATAGAGTTGACACCGTCTGTTTTTATTCACGTCTCGTGGTTTAATTTACATTTTTCTAGGTTATATGTAACTAAATGACTAAAAGGATGTATAGAGTTACGAAACTTTTATTATATAATATTCCCTGTCGTTATCATAATACGGTTAACTATTTCACAACCTATTAAATGACAAAAGAACTATTCGACGAAAACGAGATTCGAACCGGTGACTTCATGATGGTTACACGTCACGGTCCTGTGCTCTACATGCTGACGGGAGGATTTCTAAATGGGGATACATCCCGAGGTCCATTAGGGGGCTCGTAATATATGACATGATGAGTAATGTGTGTATGTCTCATTTTCATGATATACTGGTACTTTACGAAATATGAAGATTTCAAAAAGAAGGGCCCTGTGACTTGTAACTGTTCGCGGGGTCTAACCAGGCTGTTGACGCCATTTTAAACGTAATAAAACAAAATTAGTACCCATGACCCAACATGAAAACGAAGAAAAGTGAGTCAAAGGGAGTTTCATTAATTAATTCATTTATGAATTATTAATTTAATTTATCAATTAATTATGTATTCATTTATTTATTAATTACCTTCACCATCAATAAAGGCTCCAGATGGATCACTTCTAAGCCCTGGAAAAACGTCAGCGAGTAACTTCGGGTAACCGTTATCCAACCTTTCTTTCGATTCGTCGTAGCGCCAAACCTTATCTCCTTTCATGAAATACGTTTTACCGGCGTTTCCTTGGTCGGTGCGATGATAGGCCGCCTTGAAGTTTTTCGGTAAATTTAGTGATTGCAGAGTTTTTGGATAGCCGGACAGAAGAGTTTTACCCGAATAGATGTAAATCTTACTTCCTAAACAGAAAGAAAGACGAGGGAACAAGGAATACTGTTGTTGAAAAACTCCCCGAAGTAGTCGCAAAGAAGTCGAACGTTCAATTTCCCCTTAAATTCCAATGGTATGGTGTCCGAGATCCTTCCAACGACAATCGATCTTAATTTTAATTAGCGCCATCTCTTAGATTAATTTTGATTAGCGCCATCTCTGAGACGGGGTTACATTAAACGGTGACATACTCTTATTAGAGTCTTTATCAGTCCGCCCAAATGTCAGGAAAAGTGCATGTTGAAAAGTATGAATGGAAGTACATGTGGTTCAAAATTGGTTCAATTGAGGCAATTTTAGACCCCTAAGGGCCTCCCATGTAGGAGCAGCGTACGAATATTGTTTACTACTGAGTGAAGAGGTTTGTTTACAAGTGACGAAATCTTCAAGCTCTGATAGCAAAAAAACTGCATGGTTATGATACGGGAAACTGATGGCGCGTTCAATTTGTCCAAGGAGTCAACCATTATACACAGTTAATGCAGGGGCACTGTGTGCAAGTAAGTGCCATTGACAAATATCAGCGTAGAATTTAAACTTTCAAAGGCCTTAGTGTTACACATCTATTATAAACTATTATTCAATTTACCA
Source organism: Apostichopus japonicus (assembly GCF_037975245.1). Taxonomy (NCBI): domain Eukaryota; kingdom Metazoa; phylum Echinodermata; class Holothuroidea; order Aspidochirotida; family Stichopodidae; genus Apostichopus; species Apostichopus japonicus. The sequence goes on from NC_092579.1 coordinate 21,584,069, forward strand.
AATTAGATCGGTTTATGTTTTGTTCTGTTATCGTAGCGTGTCTTTCTCCAGGCATCTATTACGTTTTTTTTTTACATCCCGTATCATTTGAATCGGGAAGACTATACTACACCCGTATTTATCATGATTTCCCGTATACGAAATATAGAAAACCATACAGATATATTCGTGACAAACAAGCTTTTGCTGTATCCCCTGTGAGTTATATGTCATACCTATAACAAATGAAACAAATTCCACAGCGCTTGGTTTAGACATGAAGTTTTAAAAAAAAATGGTGAAATTGTCACTTTTTGCTTCAGAACAGTGAGTAATTACGCTATAACAATAATTGGGTAAACGTTTTTTTTTTTGACATAATGTACAATTAATAATGTTCTTACACCAAGATGTATTTTGATGAATATTATATCTCTTTTAGTTATAGAAGTCCTCCTTATCAAAGTCATTCTCACCTTTCACAAACCCGACGTTCCCATTGGCATACGCAAACGCCCCTGATGGTGACTTTGGAAGTTTCTTGAAGTACTTTCTGGCCTTTTCACCGTTACGATCAGAGAGTAGCCTGCCATTAGCTCGGAACCGCCATAGCTGAGACCCCTAGTGAGAATAGAAAGGGCCTCCGTGTTACACCCCCTTTGATGATCATTATGCCTGACCAGATGCGGGATACAGCCCGGGGCCCAGGGTTAGGGAGGTGGGCATGGCAAATATTGGATAACATTAATGTAAATTTCATTTTTAACCGTTGTAGGCTTGTCTTGTATGGGACACTCCCTGTTTAACACAGTTTTAAACAAATACACAAATTCACTACGAGAGGTTGAACGAAACTCTAGTACATAAGCAAATGATGTAGGCATGTACACGTCACTTGTTTATATGTGAAACTTCTGCTTTTATAGTTCAAGAAGGAATTTAAGCCGTGTTTATAATCGCACGGTCTTGATGCGACAGGATTAGCGTTAAGTGAGTGTGTTCAAAACGTAACCTTGCCAAAAATTTATTGCCCGTGTTTTCTCTCCGCAACCGTGTGTAACCGTGAATATGAATATATGGGTCGAAAATACATCAATACGTTAGTCAGTGTAAATTTGGAAATATTTCGCAAGCCTTACAACCCCCCCCCCCCCCTATCCGTTCGCTTGTATATGCTAAGTTTGATCAAGTGTAGTAGTGACCAGGGGTCCAGTGGCGGTGGAAAATATTTAAATGGGGGTTGGGGCACAAACCCCGAGTAACAGTATAGGACATGTGGCTTTTATTTGAAGGGGCAAATCACAAAGTTAACTTCCATTCTGTTCGACAAAGAGATTCTATGACCATTCTATGAATACTGCAGATTCTAAGTTGTGTATGTTTTGTCAACAAAAGTGTACTTTCTAATTACATTTGTTCAATCTGCAACGACAGGGCTCGTTTTTAATAACTAAAAGGGCACTTTTTAATTTTAAAAACGTAACGACGGGTACTTTTATTGATGAACAGTTTTTTTTTCTTTAGGTTTTCCCCCAAACGTGCACCCCCCCCCTCCCTCCCCACTGCTACCCAAGTTTTTAACATTCTGCGACGTCATTGGTACACTAATAAACGTATACAAAAGTTTACCTGGAAGGTATACAGCTTGCCGTCGATGTAAGTGAATGCTGTATATTTCAAGTTACATGCGGCGTCTTCTCCACCAGCATCCCCGCCAGGCTCTATAATAAAATAAAACAACATTCGTAAGCGGGGAAACAAATGAATCTGAAGCGCATTTTCCGTAGCACATGAATGCGTGAGCTAAAATATGCTAAATCTCTGAATACTTCTTTTAAGGATTAGCTCAAGGGCGTAGGAACCGGGGGGCTGGGTGGCGCCAGCCCCCCCCCCCAGTGAAAAATGTGGAGGGGCGTAAGTGTCATTCCGCCCCCCACTTCGCAAGTCAGAAAACCCCTTTTTCATTTCCAAATGAGACAAAAAATCTCATTTGGAGCACTAAATTGCATCTAAGGCCAAGTGAAAATACAAAATTAAGTTTACAAAATGGAGTGGGTGTTGAAGTGTGCAATATTGCACCAAATTGCATCTGAGGCCACCTGGAAATGCAAAAAATTCCAAAGGGGAGGGGGACAGCCCCTCCCCTTAGACCCTTCCCCCAGGCCAGCCATCAGTCTTCAGCCCCCCACTCAAAAGTACTTTCCTACGCCACTGGATTAGCTGATGATGACGTCGGCTCGTCAGTGCAGCTGGCCTAAATAATGTGAACGGTAATCCATTGTTTTATCAATAATGTCATAACTAAGCAGAAACACGTTCTTTTAAATTCTCTGTTTTAATCAGAGCACCATTGGATGACATTCAAAACCATTTGTCCGTGACCAATTTTGAATGCATTGTAAAAGTGTTAGTAGGGGTCATCATGTTATCCGTTGAGTTTTGTTATGCATATGAGGAACTGACCAAGTGTTCTGTGTGTTAGACTAAGTAGTCCAGCCGCTTTAGTTGATGTGCCTCAAATGTTTAAAGGGTCATTTTTTTTCTCAGAAATTAAAGGTGGTGCAACTAATTTGGACTAACAGCAGTATTGTTCAGCAGCCCTACAGCATATCAACATTGATTTTGGTGGGGGGGGGGGGCTAAAGTCATCTGTATGCAACACTTACCGCACGTCACACTCCGATCACCACCCTCTGTAAAAACAAAAACAATAAATAGGTAAATAGGTAAATAACAAAAGAAAGTAGAAAGGTACATATACCGTTTTCTACATGGATTTCCATTCGTAGTTTCTATACGTAACATTATTTTACTACATTATTAAACTGGTTGAAATAAAGTGAACACCAATATGTCTTGCAAAAAGTATAGCAGAAAAACGCAATAAATTTGTTATAGGATATTGTTAATCAAACTATCAAACCCAAAATATCGAAATTTCTTGTTTTGTAAGAAGGGGCGCAGAGGCACGGGTCGGGCAAGAGAATATACACACATATAACACGACCGTTGCTACTTTTGAAGAATCTTCGGAAGACATTACTTTTAGGCTTGATACTTATAGGCCAATGTTTCTGATCTTGATATGAAGTTTTCCGTCAAGAACGCCCCCTCCACCCCCCTCCCCGCCAAACCGGGCAAAAACTATTAGAAAAAATAAATACTTACTACACAGCCCGCACATCAGTGGGCATTCTAGCGGAATATAAGGTGCCCAAACACAGGCCCTTTCATCCGGCCAGCCGGGATTGGCGCCGCACCATTCATGCGTGTTAACACACGGTCCTGTGTAGGAAAAGAGAGACAGTTGACGCAAACACTGCATAATTATGGTCAACATGATATACATATAACTTTTCGTGGCAGCGAGTTCTTGTATATTGCATAACGAGTATTCAAACTTTGGGGAAGGGAAACAAATATATCCTGGAAGGGAAGGGGAGGGGGCGGTAGTACAACATGCGAAATCATAGTAATATGGGATCCCACTCCCACGTACGCCTCATACCCTGTCAGGGACCCTTGCCTTCTTGTTGGTATACAAATACTCACTGGAGCAATCGGCTCCCCACCAGCCGTCTGCGCATGTGCAGCTGCATTCCTGCGTGTTCAGACGACCACAGTTTTGACACTTCTGGGCACATTCTGTATCGGATAAAAAGGAAAAGTAACGGAACAAAGATTATGTCTTACTATGGAATAAAAAACCTGGTAAAGCTTATAGAGTTAAGAAAAGACGGCTAACTCATGTTTATTGAGGAGATATATTTGTTCCTTCCCTGCATGGCCTGAAATATTGCAAGTTCTCACATTTGACAATATTTACAGGCCCGATACGCGGCGGGACGATGCGACGGGCATGTTCGCATCCCCGCCCAGACTGTGAAATCCTCTCAACGTAATCGAAAATTTTCACGAGGAGTAGAATAAGTGCAGTTTAATTGAGGTATAGTATTCTCACTTGCTAAATTTATAAACTTCTGGTTTCATTACTTTCTTCCTTGCCCATCTCATCAAGGACAGGAGAGTAGAGAAGGTATCGTATGGGGTGGGATGGGGTGGGAGAGAGGGTATACACTTCTCCGTTTGTCCTGGTTATATAAGCTACTTACCGCATCTTTCATTATGTTCCGAGCATGGACCTGGAATTAAAAGAAACGTTAACAATAGAAAGTAAAACATAAAAGAATATAAGGTTTCGAGGTTGTTCTCAGTCATTGACAGAAACGATAATGAACAAAGAAATCAAGATAGCAAATTAAATCAAGAATAAAGGGACATTCTATTCAATCATATTATTGTTTCTCCTGTCCTAAAACAGCTGAATATTGTTAATCCGAGCCTTGAGGGTTCAATGGTAAGAGTCATTCATATCCATGCATAGCGGGTGGGGGGGGGGGGGTTGCACCTGTTCCTCAACGTCCTCTTCGCTGTCCACACCTCCCTCCTTCTGCCTCAACCGAAATAAGTTGTTGTTTTTAATAGTTCATTTCATGAAGTTTTGGAAGGTCCATGCAGCAAATGAAAGTTCTCTTCGGTTCTGTTATCTATTTTTCATGAACTTTTTATCCATCACGACTTGTTAAAACCTACAAGATTTTGTTGTCAATATATCAAAGTGGAAGTCGAAAAACTGCGAACGAACAACAACAAAAAATGGATCATGAACCTCGTTCTCTAGGCTGTTCTTACATCTCATTTCACAGCTTCTTATAGTTGTACACCCTCTCTGGGAGCTTTGTCCTAGAGGACCAGAGGTACCTAGTTGCCCTATACCCCACCCCATCCCCCCCCCCCCCAAGAAATTGAACATCCAGTTCATCCTTATTTTTCTTTTTTTGAATACTTACGACAAAGGCCATTGTAACATTCTCCAATACCAGAGTTACACTGTGAGCAGGGTGGACCCAATCGGTACGGATGCTGGCCCTGGTAGTTCCCTCTGAAGAAAGAAGAAGATAGAATATATATATATATATATATATATATATATATATGTTTATGTATATGTATATATATATATATATATATATATATGTTTATGTATATGTATATATATATATATATATATATATCTACAAGTTGCATGTAACGAGATACACACAGCCGGTGTCTTGTTTTTAATCATATCATTTCATATCATTTATTTGTCTTTATTTTCACACTAATGTTACATTTTAACATATATACTTGGATCATAAAGAAGTACAACATATTTATGAAAGGAATTATTCTTAGGAAACCTTCTGGCTTAGCAAACAAATAAAGTAATACGACTAATAGACGGTTGCTATAATATTGTGTGATATCTAAATTACAATAAAGGTGGCTACCTAATATCTATCTGGGACAAATGTGCCTAATAATCATCGGTATTGTGCTTAATGACGCTTTTCCTAAAAAAAAAGAGAGGTAGACCTTATATATTGAGTTGGGGAGTTGTTCCCTGATTGAATGTATAACTGACAGGAAGAATTCCAGATATTTATGGCTCGGTAACGTATACGCTTCATAAACCAAGACTTCTACGGCAAGATAACAATGGATAAGATTGGTATGCCGTGTCTTATAATAGTGTACGTACGTCAGTATTGCTCTAATTGAAGAATCCTTTGAAAGCGTTCAGTTATTAGTGGCCAATTAAAGCTTTTATGTGTATACCTGAGATGTTTACATTATAGTATAGGTCCTTTAATGTAAAGAGGTTAAGCCTGTCAAATAAGTAACTGGTTTGATCAGGAGGTGAAGCGTTGGCAATATGTCGAATAGCTCTTTTTTGAAGTAAAACCAGTCGGTTAAGGTTCGAATTACTCGCGTACCAGACCAAGATTAGAGAAAAGTAAGAGAGATGAGAGGACGGCCAGTGTGTGGTAGAGTGTTCTGAGAATGTTTTTAGGCATAAGATATTTTAATTTAGAATTCACCCCAACATTATTCAGCAATTACTTTGGGAAGAGAGAAGATGTGAGGAAGCCAGGTAAGCTTAGAGTCAATATATACACCGAGATATTTTATGGACTCAACTCTTTGAAATTTCTTTACAATTCAGTAATATATATTGATACCACTTAAATGCACAGTTTGTATACTAAACACAATGTAATTAGTTTTATCAACATTTAATGACAGCTTATAGCAGCAAACTAGTTCCAATAATATTATTTAAGATCGTTGACAACTTTACCCTCACAAAAATATATATTACTGTCATCAGCAAACAACGCGGTGTGAGCGACTGAGGGAGACATTGCAAAACGTCATTAATGTATATGATAAAATAGAAGAAAAACTAAGATAGATCATTCGGCAATACCACAGTGTATTTCCCGAAGTTCAGAATGAACGTTTTTTCTAAATCATCCAAATTGGTAGGCCTGTCTGCTAGAAAGTTAACTCAGAATCCATTTCAGTGTATTGCATGTTATTGCCTTAGAATACCAGCCTAGTTTACGTAAGAGTAATTGTATCGAAGGCCACTGAGAGGTCAAGGAAAATCCCAACAACAGATTTCGTGTACGAAGGGCATTAAATTTTTGGTAAATTGCTAAAGCCAGTGCTAACTCAGTAGAGTGAGAAATTTCGAAAACCGAATTTACATTTGCATAGAACGTCAAAGACTAGAGTGTTTTAATTAAGGTTCATAGATGTTTGATCGAAATTGCTTGCAGGCTTGCGACGACAATTCCAAACCTATTTATCTTTTGGTGTAACAGCGGTAAATGAATCTAATTTTATTTGGGTGGATGAACGTTCATTATTAGTTCATGTAAAGTTTACGTGATTGCTTCGTAAAAGTAATCACCATTGTCTCCACGTATTATATAAATGCAAATTATTTACAAGAATTTTTTTCTAACAGTTTAAAATCATGCCTTTCTTTCATTTTCCTAAATTCATGTCACTGGTATATTCCCCCCCCCCCCCCCAATTCTTTGTGTAACACCTCCCTGATTTAAAATAAATCATTTGGAGGCACAGAACTTTCAGGAAGGTCACTTTTGAAAGCTTTTAGTAATTTTGGGCCAAGATCTTTAACCAGTTAACCAGTTGTAAATAAATAGGTTAAGAATACACATAGCGTGTCGTATATTATACCATCTACCAGTAAAATTGTGGTATTTGTTGTAAATGAATACCCTAACCAACCTGCAAATTATTAAGTGTCCAAACTAATATGTGCAATGTGATATCCTTGTGAGATAAATGATGGGCAATATTGTTCTACATTCACCGCTAAGGTATATAACTATTTAGTTAGGTTGCGTGTCATATCCTATGCATGCATACCGAATCGTGACCTGGCACTTTTAATTGCGATCGCCAGGCACGCAATAAACTAACAGAGGGCGCTGTCATATCGGTCCTTTCAGAGCCGTTCTGAATATACGGCTAGGCTGGGTCCTTTCTAGTCCGTGAAACTTGACGAGCTGCAGTCTCTGAAAATCACTGAGAATTCCTTCTAGGAATCTCCGAGTGACGGACATACGGACAAAGTAGCCTATACCTACACATAATACACATATACCTGCTGCATAATTTATATAGTGTGACATATTCTAACAAACGGTTTTTTATCACACTCATAGCTAGCACAATTTTAGCAACGAACTGTTGCCCACGTTCGTGTGGCAACTTTACACATAGCTGGTCGTGAAGAAAGCTCATTCACGTCCGCCAAACTAAGTTTCAGATTTAAGTGTCAATAAATTGAATCCAAGACTCCGAAATTGAATATACTGGACTTGAAACTGAAATATTTTCAAACATATGTTCACAACAAGCATGCACACTAGATTGAGATATGTGACAGCGCTAAACAAAATCTGTGGATATCTGTATACAGGACAGATCACGCGCATGTTGACCCAACGCCGTCTCTATACCGTTCTGTTAGTACCCATATGATATCCACTTCTTTATAAACGATGAAGATCCCGATTTTGACAAAATTAAGGTAAACATAATATAATATGGAATTTGAATTATCGTAGATTTAAATTGCTAAAAATATGCTGATTTGCACTTTCCATGTACTATGTAATAAATTGCAAGATTTCTTAATCAATGCAGAGGCAATGGGTTTGTTGCAGTAAATCGTACGGAGGCCCCAAGGAGCCAAGCAGGTTTCGCCTTTTTCGAGTATAAACACTGTTAAATCTCGTATACTTACGCTGGTGCGTAGTTGCATACCACATACCAAGCATTTCTGAGGTAGCTAATGTAAGGACAGAAAGCTCTTCCGCATCCTACTTTATTAGTTGAAGCCCAAACCACCTAGCAAGGATTTTAGGACCGAAGAAAGAAAAAATATATATATTTAATAGTACATGTTCCTAAATTTCCACACCGTGGGCGTTTACTACAAAGATAATTCACCTTTGTTTAGGCAAAAGGATTAATCAAAATGTTACGAACTGTAACTTTTCTTTACATGGGAAAATGCCTTTAATTCATCTGTGAGGTTTCACAAATATATATATTTATGATTCTGAACCTCAGTGGAAAAGTACTTTTGGACACTTTTCCCTAACTGGGAATGTTAAAGTTTGGTGACAACAGTACATATACAGTGGTGTCTATTTTTTTTCTCTTTTTCTTCTGTTACCGGAGTTGGACTAGGGGAGCGGGGGGGGGGGGGGAGTGGGGGCAAGGTGAGATATACATACAATGCATTGGGATGGAGAACAAGTCCTTGTCACCTGTTAAGTGAATACCCAACACCTTATAGGAGGTATAATATCCATACTCTTCATGCAATCACGTTAGTAGTGTCCCCCCCCCCCCCTCCCGACCCACCATCTCCCGTCCGCTTGGCAATGTCATCAACTCACGTTACTCACCTGTGTATAATGACCGCACACTTTACCACTTGCACATGTGTTGCTATCATAGGAATAGTCATATACCTCATCATACCAGTCCTGCGTGGCGTCCGCTGGAGATCGAGGGTTGTCGCGGTTACCGGTGAACGCCCAAATGTTCTGACCTATTTGGGTATACGGGGACACATTAGGTGGATTACCATGTACGAATCGACACCCCTCGGCCCATACCTGCGCCATATAAGCCAGTTCGTTATCCCACGACTGTGAAAAATATATTGTGAAGGTTTGAACAAAATGATCAATTTTCCTTTTAATGTTAAGAGAGAAACGAAAGGGTATGGGAGGGGAACCCATGCAGTTATATTAAAATACGGTATACAATATAGGCAGTGTTGTAGTACTCGAAAGTACTATAAGTAGGCCTATAGGCCGATTGGTACTCGTAGTAATCTAGGTACTTTTTTGGCAATCAGTAGCACTATTGGGGTATTACTATCATTATAACAACCTTGTGTTGATGTCAGCAAAGCTGCTTTCTACTGTCCATTTGTCATTCTAATATCAGAATACTAGGAGACGAATTGGACGAAAAATTTACGCGATACTCGGTACTTGGATTCTAAACTGTTGTATACTCGGACACTGGTACTCGGGTACTCGGAATCTGAAAGGCAGTACTAGGACCCGGAAGTACTCTCGGAAGTACATGGTACTGGAATAAAAGTATACTAGACTACAACACTGAATTTAGTCGTATGGACATAACGTGTCTTTACACGTACAGACATCGGCATGCATGGTACGCCATGGTACGTATATCGTCTCTTGGTCATGGTATTTATTAATATCAACAAGGTTTTAAAAAAGCTCCTATTTCACTCGTTTGATATTGTTAAGTATATATACAAGTACATTGTTTATAACGGATTTGTTTTAAAGGTATAAGTCATATAGCTGAAGGTCGAGCAAAACAGATACTCGATATATATCCCTTTCGAAAAAGAGATCATGTTTCACAATTTCCACAGTCAATATCGGTGAATAGTTCATTCATAGAAGTTTATAATTTTTACAGGTTGACTTAAGATAATGTTTCATACAGTCTTAGAAAAGAACTGGCGCAAGTTATAGTTTTATAGCTATGCCGGTTTTCAATAAGGTATTCACCTTCAATACATGTAAGAGGAATATTGTGGTAGCAGAATTTGCCAAACTTGTATTGAAGAGAAACATATTCTATACGTCGCTAGTTGAACCCCACCCTCCCCATCCCTCCTTGTCATTGTCTTGCCCCCCTCCCCCACCCCTCCATCTCAATGTATTGCCCCTGACTCTAGATATGGTTGTTTTGATTATAACATAATTTTGACTGGGATTAAGCTCCCCTTATTCCAGTACCACAGTATAGGTGGTCTGTGACGTCATCGTGGTCGATGCTCTTATAGAGCTTTACGTAAGCTAGTATAGTTTGTTTTGTTGGTTTATCCCCAAAGCCTGATATATCTGGAACGTTTGCTTATACCTGACAATGTTCTCGGTAGTTAAAGAATTTCATAAAATTCAACTATTTTGTTGCAATATAATTATACACTGTTAATAAGTGATTAAAATATAAGAAAGAAGAAAAAGAAAATTTCAGCTAAATTGCCGTGATGACGTCATTCACTTTGTTGTTGCCAGATGCATGCATCAATAAAATAAAAACAACTATTGAAATATTAAAATCTTCGTCAGACAAAACGCTCTGAGGATGCAGTTTTGACCAGAAAAGTTTCAGTGCTTGAATTACGCAATCATTTCCACGCAGTTCAATACCCCGGATGACAACAATCACTCTCGTACTGTTGCCAGATGCATTGACCAAAAATATCTCCAAATTTACAACAAAAAAATTATATCGATCTTTGTGGTAACCAAATATTACGAGGACGTGGTGTTGACCTACAACTGCAGAACATTTCCAACAATTGTGCTAAACGATCATTTTCAGTCACCAGAAAAAGAGGTCCGTCTAAAAAATATGCAAACGTACATACCATGTATTCCATATCGGAGCTTTGTGGGCTCGCATTTCCCCTGAGGCTGTTGTGTCTATCCAGGGTATCAGTACGGTCACTTGGCAACAGTGTCTCTCCCACACGAATACCCAACGGTTGCATATCAGCCATGTAGGGCGTCATGTTGTAGAACGAGGCATGGGATACTAACGGTTCATTCGGGTCATGATTACCTTCATCCTGGCCGTTTGCAGCCGAAAGAATGATCGCAAAGATCACTGACAGCAATCGTCTCATATTGATGTAACCTATTCCAGAGATGTCAAAGAAATCTTGATCAAAAATAGGGATTTATCAAGCGGATTTACGTTAGGCTTGCTTTTATTTCTATGAGTATCTTTATCACTGTTATGTTTAAAGGTCTGCTGTAGAGACCCCAACTATAGCACGCTATAATGGAAAAGTTTCTTGAGATTACGTAATCGACCTGCCTGGTCGTAAAATGATCTATTTTTACCAATTAGTCTGCAACGCCTGCCACATATTTTTTCTTGTATGAGGGTCTTTTGTGTGAACGCTGTATCATTAGCTACACTGTTAGACATGAACATATTTCCACACAATGTTTACAAAAAGAGCCTAATAGTATTAAGAAGCTATGCAGGCTAATTGTAGAGCCTGAGGTCGATTTACGACATTGGCAGGTCGATAACGTGATCACAAAACTTTCCTAGTTATAGCGTGCTATTATTGGAGCCAAATAAAGCAGATGTTTAATACATACCTGCGTATACCTTACTGAATGGTTCAAGATATTGGTTATATCAATCCAAGAAGATCAATTGATATTTATTGTTAAACAGTGGAATTAAACAATTTATTATCTATAATTCTGAAAGTATAATTCGGGTATAGGAAAACGCTTAATAATTTAACTCAATTTTACATGTGAATTTTCTCTGTCAAAATAGACCAAGGAGGAACTAAGAATCATGGTTTTGAATGAGAAGAGGACACTGATTAAAGACGGGAGATTGATTTAAGGCGGGGGATTTGGGGAGCGATGGCGTATTGGGGGTGGGGGGGGGGGGTGGGTGGTTTGTAAGATAACGTTTGACATAATTCTCTCGGCGAAAAGCTGATCAATCGATCAGTCAATGAAACAAACGGTCACCACATCAATCACTCACTCAGTCAATCATTTAGTCAGTCAATCACACACATGTACCTTTTGCTGCATGCGCATAATGTTTTGCATAATGTTTTGGCGTGCGAGTTTCGGAAATTTTAAATGGGTGATTAATATTTTGTTCACATATATACTCACTATATTGTGAATTATTTTCTATATATTTTCCTTTACAAACGAATTTCTCACCTCCTGCCACTCAATCCCTCTCCACCCCAACAGCCTCCCAGACTTTACATCAATTCAATACGTCATTTTATGCAATTGTAATTATGGTTAAAGTAACAAATTTCATGTATTTCTGCTTTCCTTTTGCAAATAACTACAGAAACAAGAGATTCTGGCAAACATCAAAACAAGTAATATAGCCTACTGGTGGAGATTTATAGCCAGGCTACCTCATGTACCGGTACGTTTGTTTTCACTATTATTCTTTATGATATCCGGACGACTGTGATTTGGAATTACCTTTTTTATTTTCTGTGGTCATTTCACTCTTCCTTTCTTGTTGATTTCAAAAACAGAATGACCATGCAAAAATCTGTTTTATTTCTATTAAGTTTGGATAATGTCTTCCGTTATAGCACCTGCTTAGTTGTTTTCATAAGGTCAACGAGTTTTTCCTATAATTGCTTATATAGGACGGAAGAATAAGATAAGGTTTCAATACGACATTTAGGTTTTTAATATTTTTCCTTGACGTCAGTCACTCAATGTTAGAAGTGTCAATGGTCACTTTAATAAGGCAATACATTGTATCTTTTGACCTTCTTTTTACTTTTTACACCATAATCTAGAATTTTGAACATACCATATAACGGTTCATTTATTTCAACCTTGGAAGGTATTAAGCGTGGCTTAAATTGCAGGTTTAGTTTACGTTAAAGCTGTGCATTGTACTTTTTATAACCCTTTCAATCACGCAAAAATTGTCCACAATGCACATGTTTTCTGCAACAGGCAGCCTGCTAGTCTCAACTAGTCTCATATATATAACAATATATATATATATATATATATATATATATATATATATATATATAACTAAATATATATATATATATATATATATATATATATATATATATATATATATATATATATATATATATATAGCGGGAGGCCCGGGTTCGAATCCCGGTGGAGGCTGGAAGTTTTTTCACTGTTCTTGATTTTCCAACTCATTACGATATTCATTTATATATATATATATATATATATATATATATATATATATATATATATATATATATATATATATATATATAAATGAATATCGTAATATATATATATTATATATTATATATTTTGTAGCGATACTTGCTGCGTAACGGGGTGTTTCGTTATCCATATAGATATCCATACATAGATAAAACATTAACTAGAGAGAGAAAACCCCAGTAAAAGTATCCATGTTATCACACTAAAAAGTTATATCATTTTCATTTTATAATTTAAAAAAAAAATATTTTAAGTAAAAGCAAAAGAACAATAAGGATGGTAGTTTTTTTTTGTCTACTTCAAGGTACGTTACGAAACACGGAAGACATCCGCACGTTAGACGCACTGAACTTGGTCTCACGACGCAGCTATACTGCTTCCACCCACCTAAACTAACTTCCCACCGTTACCTCCATAGATGGATAAAGCAATAACCAGGGAGAAAAATACCAGTAAATCTCTTCATGCATGTAACCACATTAAAAGGACATTTATCATTATCATTATATTATATTATAGAAACAATAATTTAAGCAAATCGTATAGTGCAAAGCTTCCAAAAACATACATGTTACAATATTTTCTTTATGCTTCACTGTTAGATTGCGGAGTTTGTTTCTATTTGTTATTGAATTTAATTGTAAAACCAGTTGACAAGACTGGATACGACGTGTTTCTCAACCCAACTTCCCACCATCATTGTTTTATCATGTTAATCTATATAAAACCTATGCTTGTGATGCGTATTCAGATGTTTTGCAAAAGGTTTTGGAACATATCAGCGACATCTACAATAACAAATTCGATGTTACAACGATTGTACGCCACTGTAGAGGTAATGGTACTATTAACATGAGTGCAAATTAGTGCCAGTCTAACAACACACTTCAGGTTGAAGAAACGGTAAACATACTCTTCAGATGAAGAAAGGATTCTCAAGAAAGCAGAATGGAACTATTAAATGTATCAGTAATGCTCCCAAATATGCTAGAGAGTCAGATAGGCCTAATGGTCAATATGCTCAACATTTCAACAAGCATTTTACATACTGCCACTATGAAACCAGACTGAGATATTTCTATTTTAACACTCCTAAAATGATTAAAAAATCACCATCTAAAGGGAACTTCTTTAGAAAACTCAAATGAATTTCTAGCGAGCTAAAATCTGGGGCATATTGATGACCTTTCAGAGTACTTACCCCCTTTTCTTTTATACGGACGTTACCAAACGTTGATTGTCGAGTATGTCTTCACACTCCCTTGTCAGTCAAGTCAACTGTCCAAACTGTCAGTCCAACTGTATGTGATATAACTATACCTAAACGTTGATTACAACTTCAATCGTTATCGAGAGCGATTGAAATACCTGCATATGCAGAAATGGAGATGGGAAGTGACTGATATGGGATCGAAAAGTGAAACCATGTCAATGCGATCATCAATAACAATAATAAACAGATCATCATACGTCATATGTGGGTCAACATGCCTGCACGCACGCGATGCGAAAACAAATGAAGGAGATTTTTAAGTGAAATAATGGTATAGTGATATTCACGACACTGAAACAAAAGTGAAATGCCATAGGTTCTATTTATTGCGTTATAGGCCTACTAGGAGTCACATCGTTTGAACGTGAATTAGTAAACTACTGCAACGTACATGATGGACATTTTTTAGTATCCAAAACGAACTTGCGAAGCTCACAAGTATAGGTCATAGTGTCGTAATATATTATAATCTGCTGGTTGAAGTCAGTGGGTGCTTTGTAAAAATTGCTGAATTGTTTGTTGTTGCTTCATCTGTAGGTTAAAATCACGTTCTCGTTTTATGGGATGTTTTCTTCTCTCCAAATTTGGGATATTTTTTTTGTAAATGAGTCTGGCAACTGTAGAGTGAAGGATTTTATTAGGGAAATTCAGTTAAAAATGTCTTTGTTTTGCTGTAGAATAGCCTATCTCAATCATTTATCCATGCACAGAGGAATATAATATTTCTACAAATGAGTTACATTTTGATGAATTCGAACTACATCTAACAACTAAGTAATCAGATTTCAAGGATACATCAACAAGAAGAGGATAGCCCAAGTAAAGGTACCGCACCACAATTAATTGCTCCCATTGACTTACACACTAAACTCGTCACTTTCCAAGTTAAGGCCGATAGAGCATAAATAGAAGTTTTCAACTGACATGTCCTGCCCACCATATGATAGCTAATGGCTTGAGCTATCATGAAACATTCAACTTTTGCCACCATGACCGTTTAGATTTTGAGCTAGAAGAGCCTAAAGTTTATCATCGTGCTCCCCTTCCCATCTGCCAGCTGTCGCTGCGGAATTTTCTTGTTTTACCCCAAGATTTTCTAAAATACCTTAAATCACCTCCAATCCTCCAGATTTTTAGACCATCAGTAGTTTATGCCATCCTCTTCAACATCCAAGCATAAAAAAGAATGATGATGACTCAACCCCCCCCCCCCCCAAAAAAAATCAACACAGTATGGGCACTTTAGGGCTATTTTCCGGGTTAACCTCTTAGGCGGACGTGCACTAATCTAATTGTGGTGCTATACCTAAAGCTTTTGAAGAACACCTATACCCTGATGACAGGCTCAGACCCCCAAACTGGCATCCTCTCCCTGTTGTAAGTGAAGGGTTAGTCAGTCAAGTAAGGTTACATTCAACGAACTATATCTCTAGTTATAGGATATATATATATATATATATATATATATATATATATATATATATATATATATATATATATGTATATATATATATATATATATATTTATTTATATATATATATATATATATATATATATATATATATATATATGTATATATATATATATATATATATTTATTTATATATATATATATATATATATATATATATATATATATATATATATATATATATATATATCTAGTTATAGGATAGACCAATTCCCACAAACATCTATATTAAAGGTGATATCTTGCCCAGTTGATGATGTTTAAACTTGATAAAGTCTCCAACCTGTGATAATTCTTAGATTTTTCTTAGATTTTGATTAGATTCTTAGATTTCTTAGATTCTTAGATAATTCTTAGATTTTGTTTAGCTGCTGTAATGATGGTTGGATTTATTTCTACTTGAACATTTTAATTATCTCTACATCAATGTTGTATTAAGGATGTGAACATACAATGCAGGATGGAATGACCACAACTGGGAAGGGATGATGGGGAGATGGGTTGGGGTGGGGGAGGAGGGGGTATACTGTCGTGAAGCAAGTTAATTAATGTTATATACAAACATTTTTCATGAGCAGCATCATTGCTATACGTTTTAGTTACTTCCCTATCCACTGACTGCTGACGAAGTTTGTGGTGACCCACATGGGAAACAGGAAATTTATTGTTATGTCAAAATTTCGACTACTTTAATTCCAAAATGCATGCTACTACTCTTTAATATCGAAATTCGAAATAACAGTGGCCTATATATAGTACGCCCTATCTTCAATGATAGCCGCGCCTTCCTCAACAAATCCAACGTCTGTTGCAGTGTAGCTCTTGTTCGGATAGAGGGGGTCATTCAAATATACACTATGCAGTTTGACAATTTCTCCGCTCTTGTGAACGAAACTCTGTACATTGCTTATCTTAATATAACGGTGCCTAATCCGAATAAACGTTATTTGCAGGCTGAAAGCACTAAGGATTAGAGTAAATTTACGAGTCAAATAAGGTTGTACAAGAAGACGAAATACAGAAAGTGAGAGGTAATGTTTTGCTGTGTCGCACGTATTGTAAAGTGTACAATTACATATGTTCTGCTCAGAGCCATACCCTAGCCTACACAAAGTTATGCCCATGTTGTTATCGTGGAACTAGTACCAATGTTGTTGAAAATAGCAAAAACATGTAAGTACAAAGAGCTAGTAACAAGTCTATTTGAAATAAGAACTAACCTAGGCATACCACTAGTATTTTGGATTGCAACTAAGTGATTGGTTGGAAATAAGAGTTATGATATGGATAACTGTTAGAATAATTCACCTCACATTGTCACAGCAGGCCCTGCCATGCCCAACTTTTATGAGGAACTAGGCTAGCCTACCTAACTAAGGGTAATTGAACTTGAAGAAGATTGAAACTGCCAGATGTTTAGATCCTGACAGAAGTCCTGTTTCTGTTAGATACTCGTTAAAAACCCCTCTCGGGTATCACAACGAGGATGTTGGTGCGCAGCGCAGCAGTGCTAATAATAATGCGTGGGCAATCTTGTTATAAACACCTCAAGACTAGGGCTCTCTTTAACG
Organism: Apostichopus japonicus; assembly: GCF_037975245.1. Taxonomy (NCBI): domain Eukaryota; kingdom Metazoa; phylum Echinodermata; class Holothuroidea; order Aspidochirotida; family Stichopodidae; genus Apostichopus; species Apostichopus japonicus. The sequence continues at coordinate 21,601,596 of NC_092579.1, forward strand.
GCCAAGGATTGTGTATTCCAGTCTTTTGTAGTCCTAGGATAGAAACTATACTGAAAAGCACGATGATAATGTGGAATTTGTGGAAGTTAAATCCTGCCAGAAGGTTTGTCAAAGCCTTGGCCTTGTTAGTGTTGGTGTTAGTTACAAAGCAGTAGATAGAGACAAAAATATGTATAGTAACTAATTAATGGATAAATAGAAGATGGTAGATTTAGAAAGTAAAATATAATCTTGAGAGTAAAAGTACAATAGTTTATGATTGCTACTAATGTATGTCTTCACCTTGTGCTGGTAGAACACTGCCCGACTGAAATGAAGCAAGACATTCGTAAACATGGAATGTTTGAGATAGTTGTGTGTTTGTGTGGCTAAGACTTAAATCTAGACTTGCCGAGTCGAAATGTTCATCTTCAATGTGTGAAACTGGACATGTAGTGTTTTCCCTGACTGTCATCAGTAATGTGCAGAGGTTCAAGACTACAATAAGTTTACATCATGTAAATGAATTTGTCAAGTCAAATTCTGCAAACATTTAGGAAACTAAGGGAGGGAGGCTCATGTGAATTATGAAAAATCAACAAAGCTTGAAATAATACCCTATACTTACTGTACATATGTGCGCTTAATATTACTGTCAATTAGGGATTTTTTTGTGTGTGTGTAAAGTATCCATGTGCATTTAGACTCATGACATGTTAGGTTTCACAACCAATTTGCATTATCTGTTAAACTCGGTAGGCACCATATATCTTCAGATGTTAAAAAGACTGTAAAAAATGTTCTGTGTTATGCATGATTTGTTTTATATTTTGAATTGGTATTTGGTTAAGTTTTTATTGCTTGTTGTTTATTGCAGGTGTAATGCTGCCATTACTGTGATGATGTACTATTATTGAATATCAAGCTGCTGAGTTATTCCAGTACTAATGGCAACAAGGTATAGTATTCTGTACTGTATACAATCATACATGCAAAGTGCAGTGGGCAGATCCAGGAGGCCCAGGTCACTTCATTTTAATATCAAGTGCTTATATTCCAGACTTGAGTGAGTTGAGTCTAGTCACTAATTCTTGTCACTGTCCTATCTCTCTGGTGAAAATTTTTTCAAGTTGCACCCAGACTTGTTACAACACCGCCATGCCTGGATCCCCTTCTTCAGAAATGTTTTGGGTACTAAAAATTAGCTGCTAACATTTATGTAATTTTGATCACAATAGGATACATAGTGGAAATGTTTAGACATGCTTCACGCACATGTATTCCTTACATTTTACCGATGTCTTCTTAGGCACTGCTATTTCAGTTAGGATTTTATATCTACCTGATATTTGCCACCAGGCCACCCCTTTTGTGAAATCTTGGATAGATCTGTCACTGCATTCCGAGGGATGCGAATGTTTAAATGTTACGTAAATATACGAACAGATAAAAATGTCGATATACATGGCTGTCTGAGGATCAGTTAACCAGCCAGTGCAGACTGCATTTCCACACCAGTTCAGGGTTCATTAAATCTCAACAATCATTCTGAGAGGTAAAACACCCCATATATATATAGTATATCAAATTAGAATATGTTATATTCCAATTCTAAAATGTCAAATGGATCACATTTCAAGGGTAAATCATACAACAATATTTTAGTCGGAAAGTAATACTTTCTAAGAAAATCTGCCATGATGACACTAAAGAGCACCTACTAGGATCTAATTCCTGGATTTAAGTAGGTTTCATCTGTTGTAAACCATTCCATCCCTTTAAAATAATCTTGAAACCCCCCCTCCCATAAAAAAAAAAATTAGTAAATAAACTATAATAAAAGGTAAATTGCTGGCCTTATACATGATTCCTCCACATGATTCCTGATACAGTTTGTTTTGATGATCTGCAATTGTTCAATGAATTAAATAGAAGTTTTAAATTCATCTGTTATTCTCGTTAAATATTGAAGTAATTAAGCAATGGAAAGTTTCATTTATTATACTTTTTTAAATTATACTGAAGTGCTTTATACCCGCATCCGGACTCTCTTACAAATGCTTCTGTCAAGAACTTTGGTTTCTAGACAATCAAGATATTTTTGTTTAATTCTGTAGATTGGACCGGTTGTTTATACTCCTTGATAGTGGTTCGTCCACTGTGACAAGGAAAGCAGCAGCCAATCAACTAGGTGAGGTGCAAAAACTCCACCCACATGAACTACACAATCTTTTGGCCAAGGTAAATCCTCCTTTTATTCATTTCATTTGAAAATCAGACAGTATCCTATCTGGTGAATATATATTTCTTTTCAGCAGTGTGAGCAAACATGCTGTCCGACTGTTTTAATATGCCACGCAAGTACAGGCAGCCTTACAGGGCAAAGTTTTAAGGATCTCTTCTGGTTGTTACCCTGACAACCAGGTCTTACCTTTTGGTCGTCCTAACAGCAAATTTGGTTGTCCAAAAACATGTAGCAATATAGCGATGAACCATCAACTTTACACTGTAGGAGAGCTATGTAGGATACCAATTTTTCCTTTTAACTATTTGAGGGTATTTAGTTACAATCAGAATTTAACTTGAGACACAAATTATCTCCTGGAAAACCTTCAAAACTGATTGCAGTTGACCAAATAGAAATTTGGTCGTCTTGGACGATCAGACAACCGTTAAAATTTGCTCTGCCTTATTTTGTTCCCAATAACATTCTTGCTTCTCAACTTTCCTCACAAGTATGTTATGCAGGTGTCTTTATGCTACACAAGTTTCTCAACATGTTATTCATATGTTTTGGTGCTACACAAAGTCTTTCTTCTCTTGTAACACAAAGCTTCATTTGCTTCCCACATAACAAAAGGATGAAAATCTTGATATGATTCAATCTTGACTGTGAAATTAAAAAGTTTTATGTGTTATCCATTTTTAGGTTCATGTGTACCTGAGAAGTGAGTCTTGGGATTCCAGGATAGCTGCCGGCTGTGCTGTGGAAGCCGTAGCAAAGAATGTACCACAATGGCGACCGATCAAACAGATCAAGAAAGGTAACTATAACCTGCATTGAGACCTCTCTGCTACCCCAATCCTCCCCATCCTTACCTGCTGCTGTGTGAGCCTGCATTATCAATTTCAGGAAGGACCCCCCTCCCCCCATGAGGCATAGCCGACCCTCTTAGCTTTCCTACCCCTCCTCCCTCTCACCTTTCCTGCCCCCTTAATTTCTAGTTACACCGTGCCTATATACAAATATAGCGATAACAAACATAGTTTGCAAATTTGAGATCTATTTTGTTCTTGTTGAAGGAAGATTTCGTTCTCTTTCAAAACATTGCATTTTAATCAGAGACTGATTATTTCGCCTGCTTCCATGTTGCAGAATCTGCCGAGAGCAGTCCAGTTCCAATGGAACGAGATCCTGCAGATCGTTTGGAGTTCTCAAAGTTCAACGTGGCCAAAGTTATGGAGAATGGAACCTCGCTTCTCGGTTCAGCCGGAACAGAATACGAACAAGATCTAGATACCGGTAAATGTCAATCTGTTCTTGTATTCTTATTTGTTCATGCTTTCATGATTGTACATTTTTACGTCTTTTATGTATCATCTTTTTGTGTCCTATTTAAATTTTTTTATAATTTATACTGAAATAAAGAAATTGAATTGAATTGAATTGTAAAGTTTTGTTCTATCATAAGCAGCTACGTCAAAGCAACTTTTCATTTACCTTGAAGTCGAAAGACATCGTAGAGCCAGAAACTAGCACCGGATTGCACATCGCCAATGTCGTTGATATTCAAAGGACAGCTAAACCTGTTGGGAAGCAGGAGTCTATTATTTTTATGCCCAGCATTTTCGATTGAACATCAATGAGTCTCTCTTTACACCTGCAGGCATGGACCCGAAGGAACGACTACAAACGCAAAAGAAGATGTTACAGAAGAGACTGGGCCTGGGTATGGCGGGAGCACTCGGAATGGAAACTAACGATCTGTTCAACGATGATGATCTGTTAGTCAGAAAGACGAGCACGGAACAGAAGACGCAGTCCAACCTGTTGGTGAGTGTCCACACTATAGCACAGGAATCTGCCAAACATTGGAATGCAATTTACAATAACAAGAAATAAAGTTAGAGCTTAAAATAACTGAAAGGAATATAAAAGAAGTGTGTTTTGAGCTTGGGACTTGAACAATGAAACATTTAGAGGTGGGGAAGTTAATTTCAAAGGTTAGGTCCTGCATAGTGGAAGCAAGGATTCCTCAGAGTCTTATATTTGGTTCTAGGGATGTAGATAGCAGGAGATTCATTGGAGTGTAGCCAATACAGCTTATTTATAGAAAGTGCAAATGTGTTCGAGCAGGTAATACAAAGCTTCTTTGTGCAATGATTGAAACACACTAGTTAATATCTCAAATGATCTGAAATTCAAGAGGGAACCAGTGAAGAGAACTAAGGATAATATTAGAAGGTATATCATACAAGTTTTTCAACGAGTTTAGCTGCTATATGTATGTAGTGAAATCAACAGCAGTGGATCATTACTGTTAACTCAACCGCCATGAAAGTTACACATGCATGTGGGAAGGATGTTCAAGTCAATTTGTAGTTATTATTTTATACTTCATATCAGATTGTTTTCCATTTCATTATTATTTTTTTGGCATACTTTGTTTTTATATCTGTTAGTTGAAAACCATTTCAGATGGTAAAACTGAAGAGCACTGGGGAAAACACATGAAAACTTGTGATGGCTGACCAAAACTGGAATCGATAATCTTCCATTTGATTTCATTGTCTCATATTCTACCATGTTTTGTCATACTAAAATGGCCTCTCTAGTATATCTGCTTTCAAAAGAAAGAAATGTTGTTTAAGATTATATCAAATATATTCTGCTCTGAAATTTTCCCCAAGCCCAGAGGGAATGTGATGTATTTAAAGCAAAGCATAGAGCTGGAACAAAATTATGTTTAATATTGTCAAGATTTTACATGAATATTTAGTAGTGAATTTTACTAAATATATATAGTGTTCATGGACGTGTAAAATTCAAGAAAGTTAAGGCAGATTAGACAAAATTGGTTATGGGTATGTATTTAATGTGCAGGTTCCAAGACAAACACAGCCTGTGTTTTTTATTCCAAGTTCATCTGCAACACTGGTGATATTTATAGGTGTGCTTATAGTAGCAATGGCGTTTGCCATGAAGCATGGGCATAACATGTTTTATGTGAATACACACCACTTGAGTCTTAAAGGGAATTAAAGTGCTAGATTTTGTGTGTGTGATATCATTGATGGTATGCTGACCAGAATACTCTTCATTTAACAGGAAAATACAGCAGATTTGATTGCCAAGGAAATGGCCAACATCAATCCTGGCATGAGCTCTAGGGAAAAGAATAGAGCCAAACGTCGTGCCAAAGTTCTCGCTAAACAACGCTCTAGGGATGGGGAGATGCAGAGCACCAGGTTAGACAGCTACTATTCATTTAATGGAACCTAACTAGCCTGAAACCCTGTCTTGGCATTGGCAGGTGTTTTATGACTTTTGCATCAAATTTGATTGTTATTTTTATGTATCGATATGGAGGAAACAAATTATCATATCTTACTGCTGAAAATGTGACCTTTTCAGGGAAGTACGGTTGAGCTTGGAAGAAATCTTTAAGAATTATGAGTTTCTTAATCGTGTCTATTCTATAACATATTTCAGCATTGTTTTACATAGTTTTACATAGTCAGGTATTCTTAAGTAACTTTGGACATGTATTAAGTGAAGGACAGAAATAACCTGATGTTTGCATTTTGCATCTGGTAATCACACGGTTTATATGCACATCGTTTGCCACAGGTGCCTTTAAATTGCATCTTTCATTACTACACAGATGTGTTGAATACAATATCATATTTCATAGCTTGTAGTAAGCTGTTCTTATGTCTGACAAAGATAGTAGCTATTAGACTGAGCATATGGAATCTGAAAGGAGAGTGGAGAGATGGTTAGGGGAGGGGACAGGATGGGCACAGGAAGGGGGTGGTATGGGAAGAAGATGGTGATATCAGGGAGGGGCAGGAGATGGAAGACAAGGCATGGTAAGGAGGGGGGGGATGGGTACAAGAGGGTATTGTTACAGGAAGGGGTATGGAATGTCAGGGTGAGAGAGGGAAGGCAGGAGATGGGAAGGGAGAGGCATGAGGACAGGGAGGAGGGAGTGGGACAAGAGGGACGGAAGGGGAAGGAGATGGGAATATGATTTGTCTTATACTTAGAGGGAGGATCCTCCATCTGAAAGAGTATGTTTGCTTACTGTAGTTCTGCTTATATCCTTTATGTGCAATAAATCAAAAGATAACATACAATTTACTTATAACAATTTTTATACAATTTCACAAGTAGTGTTTTCAGATCATTCAAGCATTTGTTTCCAAACGTTTCAATTGTTCTTAAAACCAGCTTAGTTGACAAGTCATCTTCGGCTCCTCCGAATAAGAAGGCTAAACTGAGCGTCGAACAAGTAGATGGGACCGCTTTCCAAGAAGAGGTATGTTAAGGACCAGGGGTGTGGATGAGAGGGGTAGATAGGGGGAAGGGATAGTTCTAGGAGAGGGATCACCTTGCTTCCTACTCCCAACTTAATTGTATTGCTAATTATAGTAGTACATCATTAATTAACAGGAAAGTAATTCAAAACTAAAAATGCTAATTTGGTTGACCAGTTAATTAATCTATGGATTTTCACACATAAATTTGTCTAGATGTATCTAATATTGACGAAAAACTCTGCAAATGTTTGTAATGAAACATTTATACAACTGCTTTCTTTTAATACAAGCAATAGCAAGATGTGTATGTTGTTTTAACACAGTGTTCTTGTGCATTTGAGATTTTTCATATGTTTGTTTGTTAAAGATCATTTTTCAATTGGTTGCATCTATTTTTAGCCTGGTGAATGGTGCTTCACATCCTTCTGTGAGCAACTCAGCTGCGATCTCTTCCATTCGTCGTGGGAGATAAGGCACGGGGCCGCAACAGGAATTCGAGAAGTCGTGAAAACACACGGGCAGAGTGCAGGCAGATCGGTGCAGTACCCCCTGGACCAGGTGATAGTTTCAAGTTTTCAAGGGAACTGCAAAAGAGCTGTTCAGCTTTCTTGTCGTTGATCTCCTTCCCTCTGCAACACATCCCAGCCCCCTCCCAGCTCATTCCAGCTCTACCCATCCCACCCTCTCAACCAACCCCACCCCTCTCAACCCACCCCACCCCAAACATATGCTCACCAAATAGGAAATTGCCATTTTTAATCCAGTCATGATTAATCCCCACTTTAAGGGCTGTATGCATTTGATCATTTTCACTGTAATAAGGCATCCGGTATTCATTCTAAAAATACCTACAGTTTACAAAGTAGCCAGTCGAAAAGTGTGGATTCTCGGTTTGGCTTAAGGGCTAACAATTTCCAATCATTTGCAAGTTATATATTTCTTGAGGAGGATGGTGTAGTTGACTTTTCAGCATAAAAAGAAAGTTGAACAAAACTCTCATGTTGTCAAGAAGCTGCTACAATTTGCACGGTCTTCTTTGTTCGAAAAAGTTGTTTTCTATTAATTAAATTCCATGAGTGCAGTCAACAATATCTTAATGGATTGCAAATATTGCAACAACAAATTCAAATTTTGCTTGTAACATGTCGCTTAATATTGCAGTCGAATCAAGTCATATCCATCCATTTTCCCATCTACAGGTCTAGTGTATGAATTCAAGTCACCCTGCTATGGAAAAAGAAATTCACAAGTTTTTAGAGCCATTGCTTTTAGAAAAATATTGCAGAATATTATCTTGTTTCAAAGAAAAGTATCAAAAATTGTGTTAATAACTTTCTTTAAATTGTTTCTTCTTTTGTTTCTGGCAGCAAGATGCTCTTAATCATTCTTGGCTGGAAGATATGGCCTTAAGGTTGATGTGTGTGCTAGCCCTAGATAGATTTGGCGATTTTGTTTCCGATGAGGTTTGTAATATATAAACAGTATAAATAAGAGAAAACCCCTGGAGAAAAAAGAAACAACATTAGGTAGTACAAGAAAATATTAAGGGGCCCTTTAGTCTCCACAGTATACTCAAGTGTAATTAGCCGCAGCACAAAAACAATAAAACACAATAGCATGTGTAAAAATTGAAAAGTGAAAATGCCAAATTCTGTCAAAAAGCAGATTAATGTTCTGATTGTATTATTTCTACACAGACTGAAGTTCCTCTTTAACTTGAACTTAGGCATAATAAAATCAATATAACAATTACTTATGGGTCCATCGGTGACAGCACTCCTGGTTACGCTCTGGTCTGGACCAACTTCATTCTTAAAAGTACCAAGTTTGCTGGTGTAGACTTTACTGAAATACGTGCGATGAAATTTCAAACTACTTTAACATTGTTTAATCTGCAACAGTCACTAAAGTGCTATCGAGAACAGGGAGACAGATCAATGCTTGTAGCTACATTGCTGTACCCAGGGGCACAACCAGTAAACCTCTGGGAGCTTTAGCCCCATAGGATAAAATCGGGTGGGGGGGGGGTTTCAAAGCCCCACTGGCAGACAGAATATTACAGAAATACCTAGTGTACAGTACATAAATATATCATATGTATTTGTAGTACAACCGAAACAGTCCAAAGTTATTCACATCGCTTCAAAAGTTGCAAAAAAAAAGGTACCATTTTGCATATGAGCACCCTCCATTGTACCAAATGCTGTATTTTGAATGTATAGTTATTCTTTGATAAACTGGAGTGTCTTAAACCACTGAGATAGTGAACATTTTTATGAAATGAACATGCTGAAATCACCCATTCACATCTAAGGTATCACAATGAAATCAGAAGGAAAACAACATTTTATATCTTAATATCTTAATAAGGTAACAGACAAGTTGATTTTTTTTCCACATAAAATCTTTCAAGAAATAATCTATTCATTATTGCATTGCAAAATGTTATAAAAATGGTAGAGTTGCTATATGAAAGTGTAAAGATGTACAGCAGTGTTCTACACAGGAACTATACTTATTCCAAGTAAGAAAACAAATTCAGAGCCTTTGAAAATGCTACACAAAATTTCAAGACTAAACTGTTCTATGTCTTTATTTGTTTGTTTCAGGTTGTAGCTCCTGTCAGGGAAACATGCGCTCAGGGTCTGGGGGTCATTCTGCATCACATGACACCTGTGGGAGTGCACGGTGTGATGTCAATTTTACTAAAACTTCAAGAACAACCGCAATGGGAGACGAGGCACGGGGGGCTACTGGGCTTGAAGTATCTGCTAGCAGTCAGAGAGGTTAGCAACTAGGGTCGAGACGCCAAATATATGTCAGTTTCAAGAACAATATTCAGTGTTAAATTAGATTGCCTAACTCACTAAGCTACATTGAAATTTGAAGCCTATGCTTAACGTTGCAAATATTTTGTGGCTTTTTCGGTTAGAAACTTTGTCATGTTGATGTTCTTGTACAAAGTGTTTCCTTATCATGGTATGTCCCTGGTTTTGTATTATTCTTTATGAATTTGGTGATTATGCTTAATATTACAGCTGTATTTGGGTACAAACTGTTTTTTGGTGTTGTATATAGAGTTCCCCTATGGTAGTAAGTCACATATTTGTGTGCAGGATGCAAATGCAACTTTATATATCCTAGATGTTATGGTTATAGAAGTTGCATTAAAGTACTGCCATGTCATCTTTAGGGTGCCAGCCTGCCATCTATTTGAAGAGGTGCACCTACTAAAGTGATTGACTATGTGGTGTAGGCTACTTTAACTTCAGATATCTCTGGTTTAACTCAATATATGTATGTAGTAAAATTAAAGATCTGTACGTCTTAAAATCTGCTGAATACAGATCGAATCCTTCTAGCATGTTTTATCACAGTGTTGAAGACAAGAATGTATATGTTGTTCAATAATCCAAAAGTCATGATATAAAGCATGAATGAGTAACTAAATTTCAGTAATACACGCCAGTTGCCAAATGCTTTTGAAATTTAAGGGACGTGACCAGGAGGGGTCATGATGCAGTCCTCATGAACAATCTCTGACAGCTATGAAGAATCATCCCAGTTTTTTTATCTTCTCTGTATAGTTTCAGTTTTAATTGACTCAGTTTTAATATTGATATTCACAGGAAATGACAGATGAGTTGCTCAGAGTTTGCCTACCGTTTATCGTCAGCGGTCTGCAGGATGTCGACGACGACGTACGTGCAGTGGCGGCCGCTGCCCTCATCCCAGTCACTGGTATACTTACGAAATCTTATCCAGACCAGGTGAGCCTTGATGAGGCCTCTCATTACACTGAATATTTCTCACTTTGCTCCGTCCAATCATTAGCTGATATCAGATCATGCACCTTGAAATGTCCTGTCTCAAGCAGAGCACGTCCCCTTTACCCGGAGGAAACCTTGTCCATCTATATAAATGCTCCCTTGAGGAAATACTCTTGTTCCCCACCCAAAGAAGAAACCTCTCCCCCTCCCCTTACATCAGTCCTTGCAACTGGAAATGTCCCTTCCCAACCATAGCCTGAAAAAAATGTAGCAAAATAGCAGTGACCAACCTGTACATTGAAGAGAGATGGGTAGGTTTGGTGAATAGAACAGCAGCTTTGGGGTGGTACCAATGTATCATTTTACCTATTTCAGGGTATTTAATTACAATGCAATCTGAATTTGAAGTAAACGTCTGTCAGACGACATTCAAAGCTGACGTTGGTCGTCCGAATTGAAATTTAGTTTTAGTAGACGACTATTACAAATTTGCGCCAGAAAATATTGAGACATTCCGTACTTGGCAAATAATAACAAGATCCAAACAATGTAACGATTCCACTGTTATGTCACTTGCTTACAGTGACAATAAATGTGCACTTATTAGGGAATGGTTCTTTGATATTTAGTGAATTAAAATAAAATTACTCAAAAAATACTTGGATGAATGTTGAGCTTGGAAGAATCAGATGGAGAGGCATTATGTAATATTAAATGGCTTTTGTTTACTACTTGGATTAGCTATCTGATCATTTAAAGTGGTTGCCATATTGGGATCTTACGAAGTGTGTGGTGTTATATAGATATGATACTTGGAAGGGACTATTGCAAATAACTAAATCTATGTAGATACGACAATGAAAAGTATTTGTTCACTGGTACTTGGTTTATAAGATGCTGTTTTCGGATGTTGGTGTTCTGTATTCGGATCCTTAAAACCGGTACTCGGACTTTGGTACTTTGGTTCTCAGATTGAAGTACTTGACTGAGCATCCCCCACCACCCTAAGATCTATGAAACTATGCTAAATGGTTTGTGCACAGAAATATCATTCTTGATGCAACTATTAAATGTAAGGGTATAAGCCTCTGATCAAAATGGATGCTTTTTCTCCAGAAAAGTTACTCCCTTTTGTATTCTCTTTTATATCCCTTTTCAAACAGCTGCCTCCGATATTTACCATCCTCTGGGATACGTTATTGGACCTCGATGATCTCACTGCATCCACCAGTAGCATCATGATGCTGTTGGCAGCACTACTCTCCCATCCAAACAGTGGTAGTGAGGGCAGTGGTTACCATGACAACAGAGAGCCAGGCGCTCAGAGGCAAACTGAGTTGGTTACCAGACTGTGGCCTTTTCTGTCTCATAACAGTACTTCAGTTAGGACGGCTTCTCTCAATACACTTCTGGCGTTAGTCAGCTCTGGAAACGAGGTGAGGTTTTGAGAAGAAAGAGCACTTTTTGGCATATTTCATATTCCATCTTCCGATAAGACTTTCAAAATTATAACGAAATTAATCTAGGTTCTGTTTCTTTGTTGAGTTGTTGTTTGTGTCTACATTGAGGTGGCATAAGTTACTAGCAATATGGTGAAAATTAGTAACTTATTTGAAGCTAAAGTAAGCTTCTTTCCATGCCCCCTCACCCTCCCCTTGCATCACCTTTGGGGGGGTAATGATTTTTCCAAAATATTATAAGACACAAAATTGTCCGGAAATGTTTGATACAGCAATTTCCGAGTTGTTTTCAAATATATTATAGGCATGAGGTTGGATCATAGTGAAAGTTGTCAGTGAAATTGTGCAGTTTGCTGGAAAAATCATGCCCTTTGTTTGTTGTCGAACCTTAGAGATGCCCTGGTCACTTCTCGCTTCCCACCCCCACCCCTAAGAAAGGAAAAGAGGGAAGAAAAAGATAGTGGTGGTAAAGTTCTAAATATGCCCCAGTTTTGAAAACTTTGTGATTGAGGAAAATCCAGAAAATTCAGTTGATAAAACCCTCTTTGTGTTGGAAAATGTTCATTAAATTTTTCAAGTGATTTGGCGGTATTACCTGTACAGCTTTAGCATTTTGCATACCAACATTGAGTCTCAAAATGCTTTTTTTAATTTCAGAAACCTTCAAAGTCTTGGCTCAAGCCGATTTTGTCCGAAGCCCTCAGGCACATCTTCCAAAGGTGCATTCTGGAAACATCAGGTGACATTGTGCAAACGATTGAAAAGGTTAGAAGACTGGAATTTCAGTTCTAGAATACCAATGTTCGTTGTGAATTGTCATAGTCCAAGAAAAAAGAAAAGTTTGAATACTAGTAATGTTTCTGTAGCTCTTCCGGCTTTCAAGATATTTAATTTTTAAATATGTTAAATCTCTGGAATGTTCCTTTCAGACTATCTTGCTGGTGATGTTTTGCTCCTCAGCAAAGCCCTGAATGTTTATGTCAACCCAATGTTTTGTAAACTCTAATAACTGGATCAAAACATGTTTTTTTTAATATCATCCTTGGATGAATTCTACACCATTTATCCTTGGCAAATTTGTAACACATTGCAAACATCATTTGAGCCGATAAATGTTTGCCTAAGGAACTGACCGAACTGTCTTTGTGTTAGACTAAGTAATCCAGCCACTTTCCTTGAAAAGCCACATATGTTTTAAGGGTCATTTCTCAACAAAAACTTTTGTGCGCATAGTCATATTTAATGTACCAATAAAGCTGAAGATGCTGTTTAAATGCAAACACATGCTACACATTTGATAAGAAAATTGGTGATTGTAAAGGAAACACCTGTCAAATTGGAAGACTCGGCACTCCCAGGTCCTCATCCGGAAAAATTTTACATTTTAGAAATTTACAGGTGCATTATGAGGTATATTTATGAGGCATTATGAGGTACATGATGAGGCATTATGAGACTATATAAATTAGGTTTATAATTAGCTCTAAATGCAAGTATGTGCTAATAAACTTTTAATTTTTGGTGTGAGGTTGGAAAGTGGTTGTACACACAGCAGTGTAAAAAACCCTGTGACTTACCATGGAAGGTGGGGAAGAGGCATGGCTACCCCAGCCCCCCCCCCCCCCCACTCCCGTTTGCACCTGCCACTGCATACATCATGTCAAAGAGGTGGCATTTTGAAAATAAAATCATAACAGGTGACGAGCATTTTACAACCTGTAGTGTTTATTGTTCTGATCTTGTGTGGCAGTCAGTTATAAACTAAATTGGCAGTAATTATAAAATATGACATTTTTGTGATGTTTTTATGTAACATTTCTCATTGTACATTAACAGGTTTGGGATGCCTTGTTGGACAACGTATCTGTGGCTGACCTGTCCACAGAGGCACTACCCTTGTACAACATGTGGCTGTGTCTAGCCATGCAGCCACCTGGCATTCCTATTGACACACCAATGCTGATATTAGCCAAGCACAAAACCAGGGTAAGCAGACACGATTGCCCAAATAGCCCTTAAGAGCTTTGCTGTGGTTTTTAAGATATTGAATTTTACCGATAACAATTTTTACCGATCAATACACCTGATAAAAAACAAGACAATTGAAAATATCATTTAATATTTAATCAAAGCTGTATCTCAATGGGTAATGTAATGTAATTCAATGGGTCTCTCCAGCTGCACCCAAAACTCAACAAAGGGCGCTGTTTTATCGGTCCTAACTGTACAAGACTTGACAAGCAGCATTCTCTCTCTGTAAATCATAATGGTACAGTGAGTTGATCACTAGTAGTATGTACATATTTCATTTTGTAAGGATTGAAGAAAGGATCTTTTGGTAGGCCATTTTGGAAGTTTCAAGTCAAACTAATTATGCTTGAAGCACCTTAAGTTGACTTAACTACACAAGCGTAACCTTGAACCAGTGAATCACCCTGTGTTACCCTATGCACGGTTATATGGCGTGATAGCACGCTTGTGAGCACTTACACACGATCATGTTACTTTAAGACAGAGAACAGTGAGGATTATGCAAATTAGGACCAATATGACAGCGCCCTCTGTATAATCTCTGGAGAGCCCCATTGCCAAAGTGTATCTCATAGTAAAAGCTATATTACAATTTGTCACATTACATTTACTTTGTGGTATGTTACCCTACATTCAATTACCATTACATTATGCTGTGTTATGCTTTGTTATTCCTTTTGTATCAATACTTTTGATTTGTAATTTAAATGAAAAATGTGCAACACAGTATTCCATGTTTTTAGTAGAATATCAAATTGATAAAATCTCAATACTGTGTTTTAGAAAAACCCTCTTATTTCCTCATTCTCCTTGTCCACCCTTCTCCTAATCCCCCTCACTCCTGCCTCTCTCCTCCTCTCACTCCCTCCCTCCTACCCCCCTCCCATTTTTTGCCTTCACAAACTTGTTCTTCTGCAATAGTGAGTACTATTGCAGTATTTGATTTGTCATATGTTATCTTTCTGTTTTGTACTTAACGTCAATAGGTGAGAGAAGCTGCCAAAGGTAACTTAAAAGGAAACCGACAGCAGCCGGCATCTACCGAGAACGATGTTTACTATATCGCAGGAGATCCAGGTCTTTCAAACTCCAGTGAAGACAGACTGTCACGGGTATTACAGACTAGACTAAATGCTTGCAGGTTGGTATCAATAGAGATGGCTTCAGGGAGGCAAGATTCATTAACTGTAGTCTGAAACTTGTCCTTAATTTTTAATAGCAGTGTTTCTCTTACTCTGAGACAAGCGAGACAGTGGCGAACTTGCATGTGGCTGGATAAACAAAGTGCTTTGTGTTGGAGGGATTCCTTAAGACCTTTTCCATGTGCAAATTGTGTTGTAACAAGTCATTACTTTAGTCACTAATGTTAAAGAGAGAAATGACCTTTTCCCCAAGGAGATAATACAGTGACTTGAGTCAATGACTCTACTGAAGTGAGGAAAGGCACTGGTAGTTATTAATGACTCCACTGGACCTTACAATGAAGTAATGAGTTGAACTCATTCCAGCTTAGTGCAAACATGTCAATATGTTATTCTTGATGAATTGTCATGGTTTAACACAATTTGTGGCTGATAAACGAATTTGGCACTCTTAAATTTGTCAGTTTGTGAATCCATTAAAATCTCAGTTTAACACTAAATGTTCAGTCGATTAAGTCTGTGAATTTTCTCCTACAAAGGTCACTCTCACTTTGTTAGTGTGTAAATTCCTCCATTGATAGAAACAACAGTAAAACCTGGAGGACAGACTCCTAATCCTGTGGCTAACATCTGTCCATTAAACATCAAAAGAATTGAGTATTTATTTTAAACAAATGATCTCAGTTAACTAGATCACATGATTGATATTCCCCATGTCACAAAGCTCAATAAGCCCCGTTTTTTTTTAGCCGATTATACCTGTTCTCTTCCAAACGATGCATTTCTCATCTCCCTTCAGACTGTTGGGACATCTCTCGGCTGCCCTGAGCCGAGAGGAATCACCTAGCTCTGAGGACATTCTGAAGACACTGGGGGAAGTCCTAGCATATCATCTCAAGTTCAAGTCATCTGTACAGATAATTGTCATAGCTCTCGTCATCGACGCATGGGCCGAGACACAGAAGGTATTTTAAAATTGTTTGTCAACAGCAATCTATAGATTCACTTAAGAATTCTCGTTGGCTTCCTGTCAACCGAGCAGTAACTTTTAAATGAAATATAATTATTATTTAATATTTGAGTTACTCTGGAAGTCTGACCCGTAGTGAATATATATCAGAGATGTGCTCAGGAATATTTGAGTGCCGGGCAGATTGTGCGGTAGTGTGATCCACAAACTGGGAGAGGGATCTCATGGATGGGGTACCCCCTCCACACTGGACAAATTTTGCACATGAAGTATGCTTAGGTGGTGCTATTTTCCTATTCTGTGCCATGTATTCTCCCAGATTTTGGTTATGGTAAAATTTGTTAAATTATCTTAAAAAAAGTGCCGAGTGAAATGTTTAAAATACTGTTTGTGCTGGGCGGCATTCAGAACTGCTGGGCGCAGCCGCCCGGTGCCGCCCAGTGTGAGCACATCCCTGATCTATACATGTGTAACTATCAAATGCCTCATCATTTAATTACCATCGGTTTTCTTGTGACTTCTCAAAACAATTGCTTTACTCGAGTAGATAGAGGTGTTGGCTTACAAAGCAATGAATCCATTGAAACCTAGAATCTGGGAGGTTGTGGGTTAGACTCCTGACCTGCAAGGTGGGATTTTCAATCAGGAGAAATTCCACGATTTCCCCACATCTGAAAAGTTCTTTCATATTTAAGAAAAAAGAAGAATAATGAAATGCATGAGCTAAAACTGCATGAGCTAAAAATTGGATTGCAACCCAAGACGAAGAGTAAGTTACAAGCCAACTAATTTTTTCGTCAATGTAGTCATTTCTCAGGACTGAATGTCGCTAACATCATTTTTTTATTTATTTGATTTTACAGAATTTATATAGCGCCTCATCCAATATAAAATCGCTCTAAGGCGCTTTTACCATAAACCATACAAGTCAAGAAAATAAACAATGAATGAATGTATAAAAGATACAGATATAAAAAATGTAAAAGGGGATTGAATAGTAGAAAGGCAAATAAAATGCATAACTCAAAATTCAACGTCAGTGCTAAATGTGATTTGCATTTTCTTCCGTCACAGAATTGTCTCTGTTCCAGAGAGCCAATAAATCTCCTTCTTAGTGGTGTTTCCAACGGTATTTACTACGATGAAGTTGCACCCTTATTCATGAGGCTTCAATCAGAATGTAAGGTGAGTATTATTCTGGAAATTGTTTCGTTCGAAGAATCAAATTTAAATGATTTTACTATTCGTAAATAGAATGTAATGAATGCAAATTCCTCTGCCAGATTTGGTTGCCTGTTCTAGTTCAGATCCCAAAATCTTTGGCCAAACCCTGATTAAGACGAAAGTAGGGATTCGTCACACTTTGTGTCTTGGTATATGACTAAATGTACAAAGGTCAACTGCAGGAGCCTGTTGACTGGAAATGAACAGGTCATGTCTGTAATTTATGTAAATGTGATCAATATGTGGATATTGTTATGTTATTAGAAACATTTGCAAAATGCCAATATTCATGATTCGAAGTATTTCAAGAGTTTCAACATAAATGAGGTCTCCGGTATTATGTGACACTATCAGAACATTTGTTAATTAGCTCAATTGGTACGGAACAGTACTTTTCTTGCTTGGGTGAAAAACAAGTGTGGAACTTAATAGAGTTAAATATCTCAATTTGGTTCGGAAAGATGGTTATCTTGCTCTAGTGAAAAACCTTGGATCCTGGATCTTGTGGAACGCAATAGAGTTGTGAGATGTACAATATCTAGAGTACCTGGCAATTTGATTCCAAGCAGGATGTTCTTCAGAGGCAAACTACAAATGAATATCAATGAAGCAGGTTAAATAGACAAATTGGAAAGACAAGCTGATTGCAGTGTATAGCTTAGTGAAATAGAATATAGAGTTGCAAGGTGTTTAGGAGACTGCTGTAACAGACTGCTCTGAAAACCGCATTTCCTCATCCATGAGACCTGATTATAGTATTGAGAGACCACAACTGTCCCTGGACAGTGATTATTCATGCCCAAACAGAATTGATATGAGTGATGCACTTACCTCCGGTTGGTTAGCCTATGGATAGAGGTGGGGGAGAATGTGGAAGGGGGTGGATAAGGGAGGGTGATGATTGAAATCGATGCTTTTCAGGATTAAATTCTCTATCGGTTATCTGTTTGTTTGCTTTCAGGCAGTCATAAACAAATTTTTGCAAATGTTTCCAGACATTCCACCCACTACTTTTCCAAGGTATGTATCACCTCATTTTTTGATGTCATCCTTTCCCTAAACTCATTCTCTTTTAATTAGAGGAGGAGGAAGGTCATTGGCGTAACCAGGGGGATTGGTGGGATCCCCCAGTCAAATGTCTTGCCCTCCCCACCTGCCCCCCCCAAATGACATTGGTGGGCCAATTAAAAGTATTGGACTTGGCTCCCTCACTTGAACTCTTTACCCCACCCCCTCAGCCCCCCCCCCCCCCCCCAAGATGAAAATGTTTGGTTATGCCACTGAGAAAGGTGGATGGGGTGGGGTTGAAGGGAGAATTAGTGGACAGTGGACAGGCTATTTCCCAACAAGTTGAATGTTTGAAACGTATCAAGTGCAACATGTTCACTAAACTCAGATAGTTAAAGAGATCAATGCTCAAAAGATGTCACCAACTTGCATTTGTAGGAATTATGACTGAATGCTTTCATTGAAATATTTCTACAACAAACTTTCATCATGAGATAAGGAACTATCATGCACTGTTTTGGTTGCTGTTGTGTGTATTGATGTCATTTGTGATGTTGTTGATTTTTGTGTTGATGTTTTTGTTGTTCATGTTTGTGTTGCTGTTGGTGATTTTGTTTTATTGATGCAGTTTGTGATGTTCTTGATGTTGCTTATTTTGTACTTGTTTTTGTTGTTTATGTTGTTTATGTTCTTGTTGATGTTGCTTATATTTATTGTCGATGTTGCTGTTGTTTACTTTATGTTGATAATTATGCCGTTGTCTGTTTTCCAGTGGTTTCGGCATAGATGAGGCTCATTCTTTGCTCAAGTCGGTGACAGAGAAGATGACTAGAGCTCCTGAGGTTTCGTCCAAGTCCAGAGGAGATGTTGAGAATAAATGTAAACAGATACAGGGTACACTGGAGGAAATAGAACAGGAACAACTCAAACTGAAAACGAGGTGATTCAAACTACTTTTTAATTGCATTATGAAAAGACAAGTGACTTTGTTAAATATCATAATACCTTGTTTTCATTAATCCAGTGGCTCTCGTCTGAGTTTTTTCAAGCCCAGTTCACCGACAAGCAGGTGTTGTCACATTCGTATATAAACTTAACACCTAGTTAAAAACATGAAGGATACTCTCTCAGGTTTGTATGGAAACAATTTACAGCAAAATCTGAATGCATTTTCCAGTTTGCCATTGAACAAACCATTTAATGGATTCAGGACAGCTTGTGTACAACAAGAAGATCCTAAAGTACTATTGCTTTCTACGCGGCTTGATCCCGTCTGCCGTCATATAGTATCAGATCTTTTGCAAATCCCAAATGACTTGTGCGCAAGCACTGATACCAAGCAGTAAACTAATAGTGTGTCATTTCATCCCACTGCTGCTACCATGCACAGGGATGCTGGGCGGCACTGGGCGGCCCCACCCAGCACTAAAAATTACCGCCCAGCACTGTCTTAAAAAATCGTGAATCCCGCCCAGCACTATTTTCATCTAAAATCCCGACATTCCTAACAATATATTCAACATAAATTGAAAAAAATATAAAAAATGTAAATTTTTAGCAAAACTAGTACTTTTGCATGTGCTTAAAAAGCTACACAAGTGCCAGATTTGGCATCTGAGCACCTTCAAAAATCGAAAAATTTCTCAAAGGGGAGGGGGACACACCCTCCCCCTTAGACCCCTCCCCCAGGACGGCGATCAGTATAACTGGCACTCAGGAAATCCTGGACACATCCCTGCATGCAACATCAATTTGATTACTTACATTTATCAAACAAGGCTGGCATATGAGTGAAAAATAGCAAAGAGTTATTTCAACTGCATCACCCTATC
This sequence comes from Apostichopus japonicus, assembly GCF_037975245.1. Lineage (NCBI taxonomy): Eukaryota > Metazoa > Echinodermata > Holothuroidea > Aspidochirotida > Stichopodidae > Apostichopus > Apostichopus japonicus. The sequence continues at coordinate 21,621,555 of NC_092579.1, forward strand.
CCTCTGCTGTCACTGGGCATTATCTACTGTTTTGGTGATCCAAGATAGCTTTTGTTCAAGTGAAGATGAAATGAATATAAAAACTTGGTAAAAATGTTTGATATTGATGAATCATAGACTACCAAAAACATGGATTTTAAAACTCTTAACTCCATGAGAATAATAAATTTTACATCTGGATACAAAGTGAACGTTTGCAGTCGCAACTCTCGGTGTTTACTTATTTATTTATATTCCTTTTTATATATCTGATCAGGACCATGGCATGTATGGCATCTGCCATTGTTCATGTGGGTGCGCTACCGCAAAAAATTACCCCCATCATCAAACCATTGATGGATGCCATTAAACTAGAGAAGGATGTTGGAATACAGGTGAGAATGCTTACTTGAGAATGATATTATTTCATCAAAGAGTGATAACTGATATTTTTTTGATGATAACTGTCAAAGAAGAACTTGTAAGGTCTGCTCTTCATGTTCGATTTGATAGAGTGTATTAAAAGCCTTGTTAGATTTAAGAGTTTAGTATAAAATCATTTAAATTGCAAATGTCAATCAAACTAACAAACAACTATGCTTTTTGGCACAAATTACATGGTGTAAAAATGCACATGTAAATACTATTTGCAAATGTAACTTTTGAATGTTAAGATTGTTTCGATACAAATTTTATGGTTACACTTCACCAAGCCTACGGAGTGCAATATTTGGTGGTGTTGTTCATCTTTTGGGTTCATCCAAATGGAATGCTTTAATTTTTGTTTTCCTTATTCTTGGCTTTAAGGAGAAAGCAGCCAGTGGGTTGGCCCATTTAATCAAAGCTTGTCTCAACAGAAACCCTTGTCCAAACACAAAAATTATCCGAAACTTGGTGACGTGTCTTAGCTCCGACCCACGCTGCACCCCTTCTGCATCTGAGCCTTTGGGTCCTCTGCTAGATTCCAGCGGAGGAGGAGGAACCCTGTCAGACTCTGAGGGTCCTCTGTCCAGGTCGTCATCTCCGTCAGTCTTGGAGATCCATAACTTGTGCAACAAATTGTCTGGGATATTAACCTTTGCTAAACAACAACAGGTACAAGGGTTATGTTAACATATATATATATATATATATATATATATATATATATATATATATATATATATATATATATATATATATATCAGTGGCGTACCCAGCATTCTATTGTTAGGGGAGAAAGATTTTTCTTAACGGGGGAAACCCTGTGATGGTTGATGGTAGGAATTACCAAGAAATATATGTATTAATGGGCACCTGGTCTGCACAAAGGGGCATCATTGGTCGCTGAAAATGCACATGGGTTGCTAGCGTTAGTTTGTAACGGTTATACAACCGGCCAAATTATTGGCGCTTATTCTGTAGGACGATATTGATCAACAGTCTCCGTATGTGGGTATGATGAAGGCCCAAAATGTGTAATATCTCGGTCTGATTACCAAGTTCTGACCTTATATGAAGTATGAACATGAGCCCTGAGGTATGAAAACTTGTGATTAGAACTCAAAAAAATGTAAAAAAGAAGGATTTTGAATACATCACTGGATTTCATTTGGGGGGGTGGCAAGACTGTAGCACAAAGCAATTTTGGGTGGGCATTGCCCCCCCTGGCCCCCCCTCTGGCTATGCCACTGATATATATATATATATATATGTATATATATATATTTATAGTATTTTTAAATTTAACGGGAAAGTCAAGTTCCTTAGCAATATTATAATCTTATATGCATCAATCCATATCAGTACAATTCAGGTTTGTATCAAGCCCTTTGTCTGCTTTCATGAAAACCACAATTTTGCATAGAAAAATTGATCCTTGTCCAATGTTTAGACTGGGTGGAAGAATGTTATTATCCTTGCAGCTTTTTTTTGTCTCCATGTTCTTCTCAGCAAGCAGCATTAGCGGCTGCCATACGACGCAATGTTTTCACAAGGCACCGACTTAGCAGAACCAACTACTCCGATTTTTCAAACACTAACCTGGATCCCATGGATGACAACATATATGAACAAAAAGTCCAGCGAAGGGGAGCCCACATAGCTCTGTCAGAGATCTCACATTTATTTGGAGCCGAACTTTTCAATCAGATGGAGATGGTTTGGCTAGCCATGACCAAAGCGCTCTCTGAACAGGTCGATCCTAGCAAAGGAAGTAAGTGTTAAGGAAGAATTATTCAAATTGTTGCATGTAAAACTCAACATGAAGAAAGTTAGTATATTGGCATGTAACACTCACCATGGAGAAAGTTAGTATATTGCATATAATACTCAACATGGAGAAAGTTAGTATATTGCATGTCATACTCAACATCAGTGACATGGACGGGGGGGGGGGAGAAAACACTCCATCAGCTCTCTGATATATATATATATATATTCTTGAATACGATTATAATTCTTATAAAATAAATTTCTCTTTCCTTTACGGTTTCTCTCTTATCTTTTTCCTATTTTCAGGTCAGAGCTTCCAGGAACTTGATAATCTTGCATCAGAATTGATCAGCGGCCTTCAATTATTTGAGACTTTATCATCGTTAGTACACAAAGATATACATGGAAAGGTATTATTAAGCAAGTCATTGCCCCTTGTGTTTGGAACAGATGGTCTTTGAGTTAACCCAGTTAACTGAGCTAAAGCATTTCATTGATTCTTTCCTTCGTAGTCTTTTCAATTTTAGATAAATACCACAAGAGTGTGAATGGGGGATGGGAAGGGAGAGGGGGAGGGGGAGGGTGATGTTGGTCATTTCCAGCATTAGGCTTTATATCCAAATTGCCGTTTTGACCACTGCTTTCTTTAGCTGCACTAGATATTAACATTACAAGGATTGCTGGTTCGATTCCTGCCTAGTTCATTACGTTGTGTCCTTGGGCAAGATGCTTTATCTCACTTGCCTCTCTCCACCGAGGGGTTAAATGGGTACCTGTCAGGTAGCTTGTCATTGGGCGCAGTATATATCTGCTGCCGACTGGAGGGATTGTCTCTGGGACAGGTTGTCATTGACCAGGGGTAATATGATGTCTGTAAAGCGCTTTGAGACCTATCGCTGGTATAAGGCGCTACATAAAAAATCAAATATTATTATTATTATTATTTCTATTAAGACTGAGTTTTATTATCATTGATGTTGAATGTTTACCTTTGCTTCTGTCAGATCTTGGCGTACCTGCCTCACCTGATATGCTGTCTAGGTCACCCTTACACGTCTGTCCGTCACATGTCAGCTAGGTGTATCGGTGCACTAGCAGCTGTCTGCCAGACAGAGGTCATGCAGGAGGTCGTCGTCAAGGTGATACCAAAGTTGTCCGATGTCGATGAAGAAACCAGCCGTCAAGGCGCCATGGAGTGCATATCATGTAATGTACCTGCTAAATTTTTATTTTTATTAGTTTATTTCATGTCTCGTACTTTATTTGTCTCTGTGATTAAAGAGCAGACGCTCACTCTATGGTAATATTTACTGTAGTATCTTTGCACAGTAATGTTTTGTGTATGCTTACAGAGATGCTTATCCGTTGATAATGTATGTTATGTTCCCTTTTGTTTATACGTATGGAACATTCAATCCTCCGTAGTACTGTATGGATGTTATGTTCAGGCAGCTGGTCGCTTGGTTACTAAAACTATGTGTATTCACTTTGAACCAGACCAGCCGCTAATGCAGTGAGTATTACAACCCAGTACAGAGTAGGCCAGCCTTTCATTCTTATAAACAGAAAGAAATTCCTAAGGTTTTAATGACCTATTGGAAATGTTTAATGCAATATAAGTAGTACAGTACAGATACAATGCATAAATGGGTGATGTAATGCCTACAGTTTTCTTCATATTGAATGTGTTTGCTGCCGTCTAATTCACATGCATGAATTTCGTTAGCAACACTTCCTGCCTTGAGGTACTCGCAACTTCGAAACCACACATCTGGATATTGGAATTAGATTTGTAAGATGATGAATAAGATCTGATTAGAATACAAAGCTGGGTAGCAAAATATGACAGCACTCTGAATTTGATGTTTAGAGATGATGTTTTGAGTTTACTGTAGGTATTTGTAAAAGTACAATTTTACACCCGAGTTTAGTTGATGGTGTCTGATTGGTTGAGTAAAACTATGTTTATCTAGTTATGAGTTTAAGTGATGAAGTAACTTAAGGTTACAGAATATAGTCTCTGACCTCTTTTCACACAGAAGAGTTTCCATAGCAATTCTTCCAGAGTGGAAGTATTTACAATTCTGATTTAAATATCACTGTCGTGGAATTGGCAAGTGAACTCTGATTCGTTTTGTCATTCATCGAATTATTACACAGTGTGGCAGCGGCTGGAACACGTTTACGTCCTGCCTGCTGATAATTTACGTTCTATCGACTGTTTTTCTCTCTGTTCATCAGGTGCTGTCGATTCTCAGGGGATGGATATAGTGCCTTATATAGTTCTCTTAGTGGTCCCCCTCATGGGCGCCATGAGTGACCAAAACAAGTCCGTCAGGCATCTGGCAACACAGTGCTTCGCTACATTGATTCGCCTCATGCCTCTAGAGGTAACTAAATATAACAGCCATTAGTAATAACTCCCCATGTTGAGTGCTTTCCTCTTTAGAGGAGTCTGGGAATGTTGATGTAAGCCTGTAGGAAACAAGATCTATCTTTATACAAATGGGGGATGAATAATAATATACCACTGCAAAGCAGAAACTCTAAATCTGGGTTTCCTTCAGCTTCAAGATTTATGATGAAAAAACATACTCAATAATGACATCAGTCAAGTAACACATTGGCCATCAGGGGATGTATATGCACTCAGACCTGAGATCAAATAGGGTAACATGTTTGCTTATCAAATCATTCTTGATCTTTTATTTCAACGATTAAGTCAGTAAAGTTTGATCAACCTCTTGGAGGACATAAAATTGGAAGAAAAACAGAAAAGTGGATTTTTTCAAGCAGTAGCATTTTCTTGCATATTTATCTTCACAGAGTGGAATTCCAGACCCTCCAATGATGTCAAAGTCCCTGGTAATAAAGAAGGCCAACGAGAGGGTATTCTTGGATCAATTATTCAACCCGAATAAACTAGAAAACTACAACATCCCAGATTCGATCAAGGCCGAACTGAGGAAGTACCAACAGGTGAGTGTACAAGATCAGATTGTGGCTGCCCGGACTTATTTATCTGTTAAATCGGCATTTATCGTTTCATCTCCATTCTTAACCAAACCTATCAAGTATCACTCAAAATATAATAACAAATTGATCAATAGAATTCTGTATTGAAAAAACGCAAAGGATGGTTTGGTTCAAACAGGATTTTGAAACAGTGACCTCATTCCTGTGCTCCACAAAGTGAGCTGTCCATTGGCATAGTATTAAAGTTGCAATCCCTGTATAGGAATTTCTTTGCTAAGGGTTCCAGTCAGTAGCCACACAGTACCTTGCAGAGATCATGCTCCAATTTGATTGGATAAAATTAAGCCAGACAGCATTAGAGAAGGGATTTCTATATTCAGTTCTCCCTTATTCATCTAGTTAATATATTCACACGATCTAGTGTTCACTAATAGTTCCATTTTGTGTTAAAAACTTTGTTGCTAAGAACCTGATCCATTGCGGTATAAGTCACTGGCTAAAATGTCAATATTGTCGATTATCGTGAATTTACTAAAATTATGCAAACTGCGTTACAGTTTGTGCTGAATACATTTTTTGCACACAGAAATAATGCACATTGTTTCTTACAAAGGACATCAAGTATTTCTCCTTTGCTCAAAACTGGTGCAGACAGCCGGTTGTTATACTAGTTACTTGATGAAGAGAGCAAATTTTGCCCAGAGGAGGTGGATTAGTGGGAGGGGGATTAGTGGGAGGGGGTTTAGTGGGAGGGGGATTAGTCGGAGGGCATTTGTGGGAGGGGCATTAGTGGGAGGGGCATAAGTGGGAGGGGCATTAGTGGGAGGGGCATTAGTGGGAGGGGCATGTGTCATGCATGAACAGGACTACTTTTATAAGTACAATATGATGTCCTGTCACAGTGAAGTTGTTAATATTCTGGCTGCTGTAAAGAATTTTTGATGAAATTTCAAATAGAAAAACTTTGTCACAGGAATATACTTCTGACCGTTAATGGCGTAGAAGTAGTCAAATTTCTTGTATACGACGGCAAAGGTGAATGGGTGTGGAATGGGGTGTGTGGAGGATTAGGGAAGGACAGAAGTGAGTCAACTGCTGACTTTTTAATATCTCACTGGTAATAAATTTGTACTTACGATTAAATTTGTTCCATAACTGTAACTGCCTTGCATTGCACATTTTGTTTGTGGCGTACAAGACTTTGCATTTAAGTGGATCTACTTTATTTATGGTCAAATTTTATAAGTTGTAAGAATTACTTTAAAATGTACTGTGCTCGCATGCATTTTGCAGGAGTCGATTTTAAGATTTAATTTCCTCCCCTAGGATGGCGTAAACTGGCTGGCGTTCCTGAAGAGGTATAAGTTACATGGGATCCTGTGTGACGACATGGGTCTCGGTAAGACCTTGATGTCTTTATGCATCCTGGCTGGAGAGTACACAGAACGTCAGAAGGAATCTAAAAAGGTATCAAATCGATATGAAACTCGATTGCAAAAAACTCTCTGTATTACGGTTTTCTCCCTTACAATGATCCTTTCATGAAGGGGGGGGGGGGGGTTATGTTAGGAACAGAGAAAATTGTTCAAGCTGATATATCCAGGAGAATAATGATGAGAAAAGTGGAAAATATTATTTATTCCACGATGGGAAAGTGGATCATTTTTTGTTCAGAGAATTGTCATGCAACTATCCTGGGGACATCCATCTGCTCGTAGTGGCAAGTTAATACATTGTTACTTTCAATCCAAAAGTTGTGACAGTTGTGGCTAGATATGTTAAAGATAACTTAGTTAAACCTTAGGGGGGCAGGCTTAAGAGGATGTGGAGGTTGGGAGGGGGGATTGGAATTATATTTCCTATTCCTCTGAATTGTTAACTTTAATAATTTGAAGTGATATTCATATCTCTGCTGTTGATACAGCATGCAGTGCAGATTGTAAATTTGATTATTAAAGGGGAAAACATGTCACTTCTAGTACTTTTTAAATTTATGACAGTTATGCATGTTACCGTACTGAACGTATAACCATCTACCAACTTCTCCGGTATCTTCTCTTTCAAATCCCATTGCTTGGGGTAAGCTAATTAATATCCAAAAACAGCAATATGTCACACAAGGTTTGGCTGTAAATATATGAAAAAGAGGAATCTCTTGACTGTTTGCTGACTGTTGATAGGATGCCAAGATACATGTGTGTTAATACTATACCAATATGTAGGATTAATTTGCATCTTTGTGCTGTTGAATATTCATGAAACCAAGGAAGACAGGTGGTTCTTTATCGTATCAGTTGACTGTAATCACAATACAACGTTATGCTTTAAATATAAACAATGTTCAAGCGTCCAGTCACTGTATTCCACATTTCAGACCTCGGTCCTGTTTGCTTGCTCGAGACGGTTTCTATCAGAAAATCATTGACGTGCAGATCGTGTGTGTACACAGCAGCTGTACACATGCATGCAGACCTATGCATGGCAAATACATTTGATACATGATTGTAAATAGGCTATAACCTTTAATTAGTCTATTCAGATCGATGATAATAATTCTTCTGAATCCTTTTTACAAAAGGAATGATTAGATTTCTTAGGATGATAGGAGCTTTACACACGACACATATGTTGTAATTTTTTTTGTCTTTCATTTCTTTCTCCAGAGCACAAATGTTTGGCTGCCCTCTATTGTAATTTGTCCACCCACCCTCACAGGGCATTGGGTTTACGAGGTCAAACAGTTCTGTTCGTCGTCTCAGCTGAAACCGCTTCAATACACTGGATCACCTATCGAGAGATCACGGTAATTCGTTTGTTTCACTATTCACTTTTGCATCTACTTTTTCTTTTTGGGTTGGAAGGTACTGAGGAAGGGGTGGGGTTGGGGTGGGAGGGTGTTACAATTCCAGTTAATGATGTAGAGAGCATCTATCAAAGCCAAAGTGAAAGGTGACCATCTTTACTTCAAAGCATATACTGTATGAGGGGATAACAGTTCAGTCTTACCATCTTTTCCTTTGTTGAAATATGACTGTTTACAGGTGCATCATCTTAGCTTTAGTAAAATTGATCTGTTTTTCTTTTGTTTCCTTACATAGGCTGCAGAAATTAGTGAAGAAGCATAATTTGGTGGTTGCATCGTATGACATTGTGAGAAACGATATAGACTTCTTCCGGTGAGTGTGTCCAGTACAGGTAGAATGATAACCGTTATAAAAAGTATAAATATCGTCCAATAAAGTTTACAAAAACTAAAACATTGATTGGAGTGGAAATTCTGATTATTCAGTACTTAATTAACAGTTGTTTCAATTCAATTGTAATAATGTATTTTGCCCTCCTGGCTTCCCTTAGGATTCCCTTCGTCCAAGTTGAGACATCTCAAAAAGATTCACCGAAAGTTTGTGCCTGGTCGGAAATTATTGCCCATTCACGTTATTCATGAATGTTGGAAAATCATTTTGGTACACATTTTTTGGTTCCCGAAACGCCCAGTGAAGGACAAAATTTGTGAGTAGAGGATCACATATTTAATATATGTACCTCACTGAATAGTCACCAAATATTTCCTTCCCCCTCCTCTCCCCCCTGGGGTCACCACTATCAGACAACCCCATCCACCAGCATTACTTGAACAAAAACTTCAGATGTTAGATATGTTAGTGTCATTAATGAAACAAGGTATGATGCACCAACTAGTTTAACATTATTGTCAGTTTAATGAGTAGAGAAAGCTCAGAGACAGTGCTGGCTATGCAAAGCACAATTGAATCCTGTAATACTTTCAGTCATCTGGCATAGTGCAATGATCTACTCTTGAGTTCTATTTATTTAATAAGATATTGCATTAATCTAGTTTGTAACACATATGCTTCTCGACTGCAAAAAGTACAATGTTCTAAATTAAGTCAATTTTATCGCATAACTGTTCAAATGGAGTTTTTACCCTTTCTGTAATGGAATAGCCCTTTGGGAGATTATAGATGAGAGGGAATGATGTGCCTGTTAGGCCCTCAGTTATACCCTGCCAACCCCCTTCCTGAACCCAACCCTATCCCCTGGACTGCCTCCACCCTCTGCCATTTTTACTGGCTCTTTTACTTGACCTGTCCTTTTTCTGTGCTGTAGATAATAAACATTTGCAATGTGGCAACTTTGGTAACTTTAATTTCTTTCTTTCTTCAACATTTGCAGATCAATCAAGTGGAAATATTGTATTCTGGATGAAGGACATATTATTAAAAATGGGAAAACGAAAATGTCCAAAGCAATCAAGCAACTGCAAGCGGCTCACAGACTGATACTGTCAGGAACACCGATACAGGTAAATTATCTAACAGACCGATACTGTCAGGAACACCGATACAGGTAAATTATCTAACAGACTGATACTGTCAGGAACACAGATACAGGTAAATTATCTAACAGACCGATACTGTCAGGAACACAGATACAGGTAAATTATGTAACAGGCTGATACTGTCAGGAACACTGATACAGGTAAATTATCTAACAGACCTATAATGTCAGGAACACCGATACAGGTAAAATATCTAACAGACCGATACTGTCTGGAACACAGATACAGGTAAATTATCTAACAGACCGATACTGTCTGGAACACCGATACAGGTAAATTATCTAACAGAATGATACTGTCAGGAACACAGATACAGGTAAATTATCTAACAGACCGATACTGTCAGGAACACAGATACAGGTAAATTATGTAACAGACTGATACTGTCAGGAACACCGATACAGGTAAATTATATAACAGACCGATACTGTCAGGAACACCGATACAGGTAAATTATCTAACAGGCTGATACTGTCAGGAACACTGATACAGGTAAATTATCTAACAGACCTATAATGTCAGGAACACCGATACAGGTAAAATATCTAACAGACCGATACTGTCTGGAACACAGATACAGGTAAATTATCTAACAGACCGATACTGTCAGGAACACCGATACAGGTAAATTATCTAACAGACCGATACTGTCAGGAACACCGATACAGGTAAATTATCTAACAGACCGATACTGTCAGGAACACTATCTAACAGACCGATACTGTCAGGAACACCGATACAGGTAAATTATCTAACAGACCGATACTGTCAGGAACACCGATACAGGTAAATTATCTAACAGACCGATACTGTCTGGAACACCGATACAGGTAAATTATCTAACAGACCGATACTGTCAGGAACACTGATACAGGTAAATTATCTAACAGACTGATACTGTCAGGAACACCGATACAGGTAAATTATCTAACAGACCGATACTGTCAGGAACACCGATACAGGTAAATTATCTAACAGACCGATACTGTCAGGAACACCGATACAGGTAAATTATATAACAGACCGATACTGTCAGGAACACCGATACAGGTAAATTATCTAACAGACCGATACTGTCAGGAACACCGATACAGGTAAATTATCTAACAGACCGATACTGTCAGGAACACCGACACAGGTAAATTATCTAACAGACCGATACTGTCAGGAACACCGACACAGGTAAATTATCTAACAGACCGATACTGTCAGGAACACCGATACAGGTAAATTATCTAACAGACCGATACTGTCTGGAACACCGATACAGGTAAATTATCTAACAGGCTGATACTGTCAGGAACACAGATACAGGTAAATTATCTAACAGACCGATACTGTCAGGAACACCGATACAGGTAAATTATCTAACAGACCGATACTGTCTGGAACACCGATACAGGTAAATTATCTAACAGACCGATACTGTCAGGAACACTGATACAGGTAAATTATCTAACAGACTGATACTGTCAGGAACACCGATACAGGTAAATTATCTAACAGACCGATACTGTCAGGAACACCGATACAGGTAAATTATCTAACAGACCGATACTGTCAGGAACACCGATACAGGTAAATTATCTAACAGACCGATACTGTCAGGAACACCGATACAGGTAAATTATCTAACAGACCGATACTGTCAGGAACACCGATACAGGTAAATTATCTAACAGACCGATACTGTCAGGAACACCGATACAGGTAAATTATCTAACAGACCGATACTGTCAGGAACACCGATACAGGTAAATTATCTAACAGACCGATACTGTCAGGAACACCGATACAGGTAAATTATCTAACAGACCGATACTGTCAGGAACACCGATACAGGTAAATTATCTAACAGACCGATACTGTCAGGAACACCGATACAGGTAAATTATCTAACAGACCGATACTGTCAGGAACACTATCTAACAGACCGATACTGTCAGGAACACCGATACAGGTAAATTATATAACAGACTGATACTGTCAGGAACACCGATACAGGTAAATTATCTAACAGACCGATACTGTCAGGAACACCGATACAGGTAAATTATCTAACAGACCGATACTGTCTGGAACACCGATACAGGTAAATTATCTAACAGACCGATACTGTCAGGAACACTGATACAGGTAAATTATCTAACAGACTGATACTGTCAGGAACACCAATACAGGTAAATTATCTAACAGGCTGATACTGTCAGGAACACTGATACAGGTAAATTATCTAACAGACCGATACTGTCAGGAACACCGATACAGGTAAATTATCTAACAGACCGATACTGTCAGGAACACCGATACAGGTAAATTATCTAACAGACCGATACTGTCAGGAACACCGATACAGGTAAATTATCTAACAGACCGATACTGTCAGGAACACTATCTAACAGACCGATACTGTCAGGAACACCGATACAGGTAAATTATATAACAGACTGATACTGTCAGGAACACCGATACAGGTAAATTATATAACAGACTGATACTGTCAGGAACACCAATACAGGTAAATTATCTAACAGACTGATACTGTCAGGAACACTGACACAGGTAAATTATCTAACAGACCGATACTGTCAGGAACACCGATACAGGTAAATTATCTAACGGAATTGGTACTGTCAGGAACACTGATACAGGTAAATTATCTAACAGACCGATACTGTCAGGAACACCGATACAGGTAAATTATCTAACAGACCGATACTGTCAGGAACACCGATACAGGTAAATTATCTAACAGACCGATACTGTCAGGAACACCGATACAGGTAAATTATCTAACAGACCGATACTGTCAGGAACACCGATACAGGTAAATTATCTAACAGGCTGATACTGTCAGGAACACCGATACAGGTAAATTATCTAACAGACCGATACTGTCAGGAACACCGATACAGGTAAATTATCTAACAGACCGATACTGTCAGGAACACCGATACAGGTAAATTATCTAACAGACCGATACTGTCAGGAACACCGATACAGGTAATTTATCTAACAGAATGATACTGTCAGGAACACTGATACAGGTAAATTATCTAACAGACTGATACTGTCAGGGACACAGATACAGGTAAATTATCTAACAGACTGATACTGTCTGGAACACCGATACAGGTAAATTATCTAACAGACTGATACTGTCTGGAACACTGATACAGGTAAATTATCTAACAGATTGATACTGTCAGGAACACCGATACAGGTAAATTATCTAACAGACCGATACTGTCAGGAACACCGATACAGGTAAATTATCTAACAGACCGATACTGTCAGGAACACCGATACAGGTAATTTATCTAACAGAATGATACTGTCAGGAACACTGATACAGGTAAATTATCTAACAGACTGATACTGTCAGGGACACAGATACAGGTAAATTATCTAACAGACTGATACTGTCTGGAACACCGATACAGGTAAATTATCTAACAGACTGATACTGTCTGGAACACTGATACAGGTAAATTATCTAACAGATTGATACTGTCAGGAACACCGATACAGGTAAATTATCTAACAGACCGATACTGTCAGGAACACAGATACAGGTAAATTACCTAACAGTACTTCTTGTTTGTCCGTAGAACAATGTTTTGGAGCTCTGGTCTCTTTTCGACTTCCTGATGCCCGGTTTCCTTGGTACCGAGAAACAGTTTCAAGCCAGATTTGCAAAACCAATCTTGCAGAGCAGAGATGCAAAGAGTTCATCCAGAGAACAGGAAGCAGGTAGAATCTCTTACAGCTATGATCTGCATTCCTCCCCTTCCCCCTCCCCTTTGTGTTACCATGGTACCCATCCTCCTCCACATTACCGTTTGTCATGCAACAACCCACAGTGGTAATCGGCAATGCAACTTACGTAGTTTCTCCTCCATAACGTAAATGTTAAGTTATTAGAAAGCTTTTAATCATGTGAATAACAAGTAAATTAGGTGAATTTCTACTCCATGGCTCTTCCTTACGGATAATACTGTGCAATTAAATAACAGTCTAGAGCAGGGGTGGGCAACCTTTTTGAATGAGTGGGCCAGAATAAGGAGTGAAAAATTGACTTGGCCGCACCTAACCAATGACGTGCTGTTGATTTCAAACCTTTGATTCCGAGGACTTTCAAGCAATAGGTGTGTGTACCAAATCTGCATTCACAAAAACATGTCAATACAGTATAGTTGATAATAAATGGGGATAATAGGCCTACCTGACAACATCATTAGCGCCGATAAATTCTAAGCAGCTAACTCGTTTTTTGTGATGATGTAAAATAGATTAATATTTTAAAATTTTTCTTGAGACATCTCACAGGCCGCAAAAAAATCACTGGCGGGCCGCATGTGGCCCGCGGGCCATAGTTTGCCCACTCCAGGTCTAGAGAGACCTGATTGAAACCCTTCCGCCATAAATATTATTAATTTTAATTCATTCTCTCTTTCTCTCTCTCTCCACCAGGCGCTCTGGCCATGGAGGCCCTCCATCGTCAGGTTTTACCGTTCCTCCTGAGGAGGCTGAAGGAGGACGTCTTGGACGACCTCCCTCCAAAGATCATTCAGGATTACTACTGTGACCTCAGTCCGTTACAGGTAATCATTGTATATAGGTCACCGAGTTAGGTATTTCAATACTTTGGGAATATTAAATAGACACAATGCTCTCATCGTAATTTGCAGGTTAACATTGGTGAAAATCACATGTGTTGGTAGTTTAACCATGATACTAGCATATAGAGAAGTTCACACATGGCTCACCATGTCATGGTAAACCTGAATTGGAACATCAGTTCATCAGATTTGTCTATGACATTTTTCTCGACCAGGAAAAAGCTGGGGTTTTTTACAAAGCTGTTTGAAAATGTTATGGGAAGGATGTGACAGTTTTTCAGATATTCTGCCAAACAAGAAGGCAATCTCAAGAGATTATATGAATGAATGTTGCTCTGTCAAATGCAAGGGTATTACTGGGTTCCATATGTAAAATATTTCATTTACAAAAAATCATATGCTGAGTTGTGCTCATGGAGTCTCATAATTAGAAACATGTGCAATTGGCAATCATTTATAATTGAGTCCTTCACACAATTTGGATGTTAATACTGTATGTCCCAGCTTCTTCTTGGAATGACTGGTGAGTTAATGATGTCTTGAAAATTAATTTGAAATATTTTGAGTATAATTTTTTGAATATGGCAAATGCACCAGTCAGCTGTAAACATTTTTGCAAGTTTTCTCTAATTTTCACATTGTTCATTCATTTGTATTTTTTTTCTCTCCTTCGCTAGATTGAACTCTATGAAGATTTTGCTAAGACACGGGCCAAGCAAAGCATCAGTGATAAATTAGCAACAGAAGGAAGAGAGTCTAGTGTTCCAGTGACCGCAAAGGGTCACATATTCCAGGTAAGAGAGATTCAAATAATGCACCTCATTGACGTATTCAGAGCGTCATCTCCGAGCTGACGTATGCAGAATCTCGCTCAAGACAACTAAGCTCGATCTAGCTGGCCAAACAAAATAGTGAGGAAATGCCACATCAAGACCGTCTAGTCTTGTTTGAATTTTTGTTTTGAAATGTGATCTGGTTTTGCAAGAATTATGTAATTAATGAAGATAGTACTTTTTTTTCACATCATCAGCCCAGCATTATCCTTGTAGAGTGATTCTTTAAACTGAAGTAATCCCATAGACTGTTTTTAACTCATATTTTTTACAGTATTTTTATTGCATGACCTTTTCACAGATATGAGGTACAGTAGGCTCCTTAGGGCAAGTAATAGATTGGCCGAGAGAGCGATTATGTTAAAGTATAATACATGGAGACCATTGGGTGATTTCATCTAAGGCCCCAGTATTCAAAGTATTCTGTTTGCTGATAACAATCTTCACCGGGCTCACTCTTTACGACCCTCCAGTGGAGAATGTCATGGCTAATGAAAGGGGCCTTAAGGGGGAGGAAGTATTATCCTCAGATCTGAGAAGTTTTTTATGTGACTAAAAGGTGCTTGGTTGAAAATTGGTGTTATATCTTGCAGCTTTTGAAGCAATTTAAGTTCAATATTTTTTCACAGATGTCTGCAATGTTTCGTTTCTTCAAATTCTTTGACGACCCTTCAAAGCTTTTGGACACAACCCTGAATAAGGTTGCAATCTTCAGTTTGAGCTAAGTAAGGTCACGACCCCCCAGTTTGAATACTAGTGGTCTACTTTCTGTGTGTATAAGTGAGTTGTGATATGTCAGCTGGATTCAAAAAGGCAATATTTCATTGAACGTTGACTCCACACTCCACACATGAACGTGGAGGGCAAGAAACAAAAGAATGTTCGTAGGTAAAGTCAAGCAAAGTATGAGCAGTGCTGTTTTGGGAGGTGGGTATATGTTGTTTAAGGATCAAGTCAATTATTACGACAAAAAAAATGGACCGTATTTTCCTAATTTGAAAGCTATTCTTATTTTTCTTGGGAAAGATGATTTTGGTCAACATTATGGCTATATATGCTTTGTCCTTGTTTTAATTAAATGGAAAGCTTAACGGAGGACTCCGTAAACTAAAACTGAGTCTCCCTCCCAATGCTTTAAACTGGAAATATTTTCCGGCAAGTTGATGACTGAAGTGCCTTACATTGAAAAATAAGTGTAGACCAAACAGGAGAGTTCATGCACAACATACATCATTTATATATCATTTTATACCTTTGATATTTTATGATCAAGCCTCAAAAGTCAGGCTGTTTACTGGCTATATGCAAGGGGATTTAGCTGTCGTCTGTGGAAAGAAGAAAAAAGTCATTTTCATATTTCTGCCTGCTCAATAAATGTTGCTAATGTATTTATTTCAAGGAAATGTGGGTGGGAATTTGATTTTTATAGCCAAATAGCTAATTTTGTGAAAAATTGTGAGAACCTAGGCTGGATTAAACATCATTTTTGTCTTTTTGTTCTCTTTTTGTATTTCTTTAAAGGCCATACAGTACTTACGGAAAGTGTGCAATCATCCTCTTCTAGTCCTGACGGAAGCTCATCCGAAATTTGTCGAGATCCATGCCAAGTTGAAGCAACAAAAGTCCTCCCTGCGTGACATTCAGCATGCACCAAAGTTGGCTGCTCTGAGGTGAGATTTCACATGCATCAAGTCCATCTTTTTGTACCATGTTGTAATATTCTTGAAAGGAAATTCTCATCCGTAAACCTCAAACAACATTCTACTCCCCTGCTATGGTAGCATACCTCCTGTTAATTCAATCATTCACTTGCACGGTAAATCGTGAACTAGAGGGTCCTTCGAGTCAAAGGTTTTTAAGTTTTGCCAGGTAGTTATGTGTCCCTTCTCTAGATAACTATAGATCTTTTGAACAATCATGGCACCACCAAATTTTGGCACCATGATCATGCAGATGGTTAGCTCGTTGAGTCAAAATAATTATAAAAACTGCTTTGAACCTTCCAAAGTCAAGACAGGTATACTTATTTTCCAAAATGTATCGGCTTGATAAAATTTGCTTCAATTTTCAGAGGTTAGACAGGAAATATTCATTTCCAACTAACGAAGCTTCGTATTCAAGCCACAAAATTCCTGATGTCACTGAAAATTGTTAGAGAAGATGACAGATAAATAACAAGTTTCCTATGAAAGAAAGAAGATTTAGCGAATTGATACTAACTCTACTTGAGATGTTTTACCTTATGGGTTAATCTGTAAATAGTAAGCCCGTTGTCTAGACATTAAACGTTGCCTTCCTGTTCCTTCCTCTTGAGCTAATGTTGTATAACATGAAGGTAGTGTTGGACACTATCCTACACTACCTTCACGTTACTGTTTCCTCAGTCTTAAGATATGTACGCCTATGGACACGATGCCAAAAAACACACAGACCAAAATACAAAGATACATACAATAGTTCTTGAGTCCAAATAGATAAAAGCTAAAGAGACATCGTTTCTGTCCCTTGGCATTTCTTCACCATAGTGAGTTGTCATTTATAATCCTCTTAAAGGCTGTACCCGGGTTTCAGAATCCTTCAAGGCAAGTCTTGCCATCTTTCCATGTTTAACTTACTGTTATGATGAGAGCAAACTTTTCTCTTTCTTTTGGGTCATTCGTGTAACAACCACGTTGTCATCGTCCTGGCATTAACTTCTTACAAAACTTTGTTTACGTTTCGGTGAAATGAAAACATCCTCTTTTCATTTTTTGTTTCATCGCCATCAAGACAACTTCTGCAAGACTGTGGGGTGGGAGTGGAAAGCCAGGAGTCAGTGGTGGGCCAGCATCGAGTACTTCTCTTCTGTCAACTAAAAGGCATGCTGGATATTGTGGAGAAGGATCTTCTAAAGTAAGACCCTTTTTGAATGTATTTCCTTCATTGATCTATCCGTATTAGCACAATTGATCGATTAATCTAAAGTAAGACCCATTTTGAATGTATTTCCTTCATCGATGTATACCCAATTAGCAATGGATCGATTAATCTAAAGTAAGACCCATTTTGAATGTATTGCCTTCATCTATGTATCCCTTTAAGCAATGGATTGATTAATCTAGTTTTTTGTTTAAGTCCCCTGCACTGACCAATCTATGATCAAAAAAGGACTTGTGAAATAAACAAATGGAAGAGGTTACCATTCTGGTGAGGAATTATTCATTGAGTCAATATCAATAAACTGCAGTTCCTTGTTTCAGCTGTGGAAAGGAGGGACATGAAAGTCACTTTTCGTGGTTGGTGGCCTCTCTTAGGAAGTCTTTGATGCTCTTAAAGAGAGCAGTTTATTTTAGATTATAATTATTAATCAATCTCTCTTGTCCAGCACAGAATCATTAACTAGGGCACATCATTACCTATAACTACGTAACTATTTAGTACTTCAAAATTTGTTTGTTTTGCAGTTTTTTTTAGGTGAATATTGTGTCCATAATCAAAGATTCCTTTTTTGTTTTGAGTAATGTCCATAATTTTTTTTCTACATAGCTTTTATTGCGAGGTGACTTGTAAATATAGTTGCGTGTGCTGGTTTGTGGCTGCACCCTATGGGAAGTCCCCCAGGAGACACGTGGCTGTGGTGCACTGTGGTGTCCCAGGAGAGATTGTTTGAATTGCGCACGCTTTGTTGTGTAGGTGTGACAAGTTACCAATGACCAGGGTTAAGTACAGCGCGGCAAGACTTTATTGTAAGTTGCGCTATAGAAGTACTGTTAATTATTATTATGATTATTTTATGAATGGATGTATTCCTTACTTTTCAGAGCTCATATGCCATCTGTGACATACCTCAGACTGGATGGCAGCGTGCCTATGAACCAAAGACATGGCGTTGTACAGAGGTAATTATCCATTATCTTTCAGTGTAGTACAAAATTGTGAATATCAGATTCTAGACAACGGTACAATTATTTCCAGATATGATCACAAATTCTGTTCACAATGTTATGGTATCGCTGGCTTGTCTGAAGCAAATTATTGTCTCTACAAAATATTCGATTTGCATTGTGTAAATAAGTAAACCCAATCTTTATTGTTAAGCTTCTTCACACAATAGATTTATGAAATATGTATAAGGCATTTGAATTTTAACTAAACAACCACTCGTTTTTTTGGGTGGGGGGGGGGGGTGAGGACGGGGGTGGAAATCTGACCCACTACCAGCACCCCTGATAAGAGTGGTCGAGTTGATTGAGGAGTTACAATGGGAGCCTAGTCACCCTTGAATGTTGAAGAGATACTAATATGTGAAAAGTAAAATGAAAATGAACTGACAGCTAACTTTAAAGAATTTGTTTTCCTGTGTTGTAATACTTGACAAGTATTCAGAACTCGAGTACTTCTTTGCAAGTACCAGTACTCTCACTCAATGATAACTATGCGGATGGGTGGGGGGGGTCAAGTGGTTAAGGCAGTGGACTGGTGATCTTAGGATTACAGGTTCGAGCCCTGGCCAGATCATTGCGTTGTGTTCTTGGGCAAGGCACTTTATCTCCATTGCCTCTCTTCACCCAGGTGTATAAATGGGGACTTGCGAGGTAACCTGTAAATATAGTTGCGTGCGCTGGTTTGTGGCTGCACCCTATGGGAAAGTCCCCCGGGGGACACGTGGTTGTGGTGCACTGTGGTGCCCCAGGAGAGATTGATTGAATTGTGCACACTTTGGTGTGTAGGTGTGACAAGTTACCAATGACCAAGGCTAAGTTGTCAAAGCGCTACGATCTGGATGTAGCAGCGCTATATAAGTGTCTAATATGTATGTATGCTAAATTGCTAATATTCGTCCTGCCGTTCTCGAACTAGGATGCTAAAGTACTCAGACTTGTAGGCCTACTAGATTTAAAGTACTTGGTACTCGCTCATGACGAGCACTTACATAGTAAAACTAGTCATGTAAAACTGACGTTACGCCAGGAAGCCGAATAGTTTTTCGATCCGTTTGGCATTGTATTGTTATACCCTGCTACAGTCATACGACTCTGGGACAGCAGTTTATTATTCATGTAGCCTAGTTTATCACCATATATGTATAGGCTGTACGAAGATAAAGAATGAATAAGTGATGTATGTTGCTAACATACGGTACAATTAGTATCATGCATGCAGTCTAACAATCTAAGTTGTGTACATTATCAGGAAGTTTCTTGCTACTGCCACTTTGTCATTCTGAATTTTGCCAAGCAATAACAAATCTGGGCAATGTCATCGCATTCAGCTGTTTTGCAATCGTTAGGGAGCATAAGGTTCATAAGGTTCTTGTATATTTGATGAATCGAAAGTACTGGAAAAGTGCTAAGATGCAAAGGTAGCCTACTTGTACTCGGTACCTCCAATTCTAAGATGCTGTACTCGAACACCTGGTACCCAATACTTGGATGCTAAACTGCAGTACACTGACACTAGTACTTGAGACTCAAGTACTCTGATAAAAGTACTTGACTACAACACAAATGTTTTCTCTCTGATATTGAAGGTTCAACAATGACCCCAGCATTGATATCCTTCTGTTGACCACACACGTGGGAGGCCTCGGTCTGAACCTCACTGGGGCAGACACCGTCATCTTTGTCGAACACGACTGGAATCCAACCAAAGATCTTCAGGTGATCATAAAGAATATATTTGTTTTCAAATTAATTTTTCGTTTTTTAAATATTAATATTTAAAGCAAATTTTAGCACAGCTGCAAGGACTGAGACACATATAAAAGTTGATTCAATAAATCTTATCAAATCAGATGTGAAATCGAAACAGAAATTAAATTTATCGTACAAATATTGAAGGTTATGATCCAAAAACATTAATTTGCAATAAACCGTGGCCCCAAATGTCTGTTGGATATTTCAGGTTCGTAAACTAGGAAATATAGTTGAATACTCCTCTGTTTTGTGCGTGCAGTTGTAAAAGAATGCTTTTGTCACTGTTAAACAGATGGATTTGTCTTGTCACTTTCCTGAACAATGTGATAAATATTAGTCTTACACTGGAAGCATACTATTCATTGTCAGTTTGTGAGAGCAGGGGTGGGCTGTTAAGGGGGCATTCATAATTTTAGGGTAGCTTGGAGAATCATACTATGAGGCCTATACAGCACTGAGTTTGACTGTACAAGTAATTATGTAGAAAAATAAATATTTGTAATTTAGATTCCATATTGTCTTCTCAGTATACCTCTTTGTACATAAGTCTTGAACTAAACTCATCAATGCCACATTTTTTTTTGCAAAATGATACAAATTAGGAATAAGAAATAAAACGGTCACTCTGTCAAATATTTTCAAATCCCGATCAGGAGAGTTGGCATTGACTCAAAGTATGGACTTAGGTAAAAAGGTGATCATAAAATGTTGTGGGCTCTTAGGAAACAGTGTTAGCCATCCAGGTTGAATTTCTATGTCATTTTTATATTTGGAGAATGTCCCATTATAACATTTGAGGCTCATCAATTAAAGTGACTGGATTACTAGTCTAACCCACAGACCATCAGGTCAATTCCTCAGATGCACAAACCTCAGTGGCAAAACATCAGATTTTTATGGCCTAGAATTACATGTTCTATGTGTTAGAGTATATACGTATATACCAGTATGGTGTTTTGGACTGGTTACATAATTTGGAAACATATTTAAAAGCAACATTTTTTGTATTGGATGTGCTTTAACACTGACATAAAGGTTAACATGTATTTTAACTAGACCAATGGGGGACATCTCGACTTTTTAAGTTATGAAAAGTCACATATTCTGTTTGACGCAACACTGTGGTATTTGTCTCTGATTGTTGCAGGCAATGGACAGAGCTCATCGTATCGGTCAGAAGAAGGTGGTGAATGTCTACCGGCTGATAACAAAGGGTACCTTGGAGGAGAAGATTATGGGGTGAGGAAAAGCAATATGGAATACTTTATAAATGTATTGAGCATCATTATGGGGGCGAGAGAAGCATTATGAAATACTTTACAAATGTATTAGCATCATATTGGGTGTGGAAAGCATTATGAAATACTTTACAAATGTATTAAGCATCATTATGGGGTGAGAGAAGCATTATGAAATACTTTACAAGTGTATGGATCATCATTATGGGGTGAGGAAAAGCATTATGAAATACTTTTACAAATTTATTGAGCATCATTATGGGGTGAGGAAAAGCATTATGAAATACTTTACAAATGTATTGAGCATCACTATGGGATAAGAGAAGCATTACGAAATACTTTAGAAATGTATTAAGCATCATTATGGGGTGAGAGTAACATTATGAAATACTTTACAAATGTATTAAGCATCATGATGGGGTGAGGAAAAGCATTATGAAATACTTTACAAATGTATTGAGCATCATTATGAAGTGAGGAAAAGCATTATGAAATACTTTACAAATGTATTGAGCATCATTTGAAAAGTCATGAAAGATGACTATTGAGCGGTATTTAAAGCAGTTGGTTGGATATGCAGCTTGTGCGTTTGGTAAAAGGAAACTTCATTTTCATTTGTTCATTTTCAAAACATGGAACTTCGTTTTAACATTGAGCAATTTAAATGAAAATTTGTCGCCCGTGTCCATTCAGTTGGTCATGCATACCATAATGGTCTGTATTTCACAGTGCTCTCACAGTACATTAGATATCTCCCTGAGTGCTCATAATTTCTTTACCCATTAACAGATTACAGAAGTTTAAGTTGAATATTGCCAACACTGTTATCAGTCAAGAGAATTCCAGCCTCCAGTCGATGGGTACGGACCAGCTCTTGGATCTGTTTCAAATCAATAAGGTAGGTACCATCATCATCATCATCCTAGCACTACATACACAAGCGTGTAACTATTAAATATGGGGTTAAGGTCTGCTCAAGGAAATTTAAAATAATGTGTTAAAATATAGTGTTGTGATTCATCTGCCAAGTAGGTCCATTCGTAAGGTGTGTGTGTGCTGGCAAGTGAGAGGGGAATAGAGGGTGTGTGTGCTGGCAAGTGGGAGGGGGATTGGAGGGTGTGTGTGCTGGCAAGTGGGAGGAGATAGGGACGGTGTTTGTGCATTGGCAAGTTGGAGGGGATTGGAGGGGGTTTGTGTGCTGGCAGGTGGGAGGAGATAGGGAAGGTGTGTGTGTGCTGGCAAGTGGGAGCAGGATTGGAGGGTGTGTGTGCTGGCAAGTGAGAGGGGGATTGGAGGGTGTGTGTGTGCTGGCAAGTGGGAGGAGATAGGGAGGGTGTGGGTGTTGGCAAGTTGAGGGGGGAGTTGGAGTGGGTCTGTAGATTAGGGAAGTAAAGAGACATCATAATCTCTCTATGAATGCACATTGCACTGTAACACAACCACCACCCATCCCACCTCCACCCCCATTAGAGTCACAGTGGATATTGGGGAAAGGGAGGGGGGCGAGGGAGTTGGGATAGATGGATGTTCGAGAAGAAGAACAAGTGTAAAGGCAAGATCCTCCTTCAAAAATACTTGGTATTTTAACATGAGCAACTGGCCACCCCTTGCCTACCCCCAATATTTTTCGTGTGGATGTGATGTTGTATATGGTCATTTTTAGAGTGTGTGTAGGGGAAAGGGGTGCAGATGGGTCACTTGAATAAGAACTAGCTATCCCACTTGGGTTGATTTTCCAACGGATGTGACCTTTGGTTTGATTTTTCATAGGACAACGATGGAGGACCAACCGGTAAAATGGAGGAACCAGAAAAACCGTCTTCAGTGCAGTCAGTGTTGAGTGGCTTGGATGAACTCTGGGACAGCAGCCAGTACACAGATGAATACAATCTAGATGACTTCATCGGCTCTCTCAAATAAAACAATTGTTGTGGACTGTC
Source organism: Apostichopus japonicus (assembly GCF_037975245.1). Lineage (NCBI taxonomy): Eukaryota > Metazoa > Echinodermata > Holothuroidea > Aspidochirotida > Stichopodidae > Apostichopus > Apostichopus japonicus. The sequence continues at coordinate 21,645,371 of NC_092579.1, forward strand.
TGTCATTGGTGAGACAGTAATAGATAGCTAGGATGAACTCTGGGACAGCAGCCAGTACATGGATGAATACAATCTTGATGACTTCATCGGCTCTCTCAAATAAAACAATTGTTGTGGACTGTCATAGGTGAGACAGTAATAGATAGCTTGGATGAACTCTGGGATTAAGAAGTCTTTGAAAGGATGAATATCACTTGGATGACTTTGTTTTGCTATTTAAAGTGAACGGTTGTGGGCTGTCATCAGTGTATTTGGGAAGAAACATCTTGAACAAACTCTATGATAGCAGTCAAAACACAGATGAATATAACTTGGATGACTTCAAGTCTGGATGGACATAAACTCATATTTATCTAAGAGTTTAATATCCTCTTAGATGAACATAAATTGTGGCAGAATGAAGTCATCAGCTCGGTCTGCTTCTAGAGAATTTTCTTGATAGCAGTCAGAAGATGGATGAATATCACCTGGATGACTCCAAATCTGGTTGAACACAAAACTAACTGCATTTATCCTCTTTGCATTGAACTGTCGTGGTAGGATGTCGTCAGCTAGGCCTATATCATATGAAGTAGATGAACTCTCTTACAGGAGTGGTTTAAATTAAATTGGTTGAATCCTGGGATAGCACTCAGGACACATTTACGAATAAAATCTGGACGATTGCATAAATTTCTTTACAAACTCACAAACTGCTGTTGTCTAATGACAGTTACTCAGATGGAACTTGTTTAAAATGAAATAAATGTGGAAAGATATTAAAGGTGACTAATGTAAAAGTTTTTTTTAGCTAAAGACTGATGGGACATTGCTAAAGTATATATGCCATCACAGATAGGCTGACTTCTCGAGTCTTCATGGAACTGCACACGGACAAGTTGACACTACGGTCATACCAATGCCAAAATGTTGACACATTAAACTGCAACTTGATACAACAGAGTAACTGCTAAAAGTTGTGTAGTAAAATTTTACAACATCCTCTTAACATTTTAAATATTCCTGTCATATCAGTATTGAACTTTTCTGTCCTGTCATGACTGTCCCTATGATCTGCCACACAACAGGAACTTGGTCATGATAACTTTTAAACCATTTTCTTTGAGTTTGCCACCCTAGTAAACCTGGGTTTTGCTGAGAACTGATATGCTATTGACAAAGAGTCAGTTTGTGATATCCTGAATTTAAATAGGTGCCCGAAATTGTGATGCAGCCTCCCAAACATTAGGTTAGACCAAAGCACTAGATGATTACAAAGATTCCTTCTCTTAAACAAACAGGAATAATTAAGAAAATTATCTATAGTAAATAATTTATCATGTGATCTGTCATGTGATCAACTTGGATCTGAACTTCTGGGTTGCCAAGGAATTGGGTCAGTTGATAAGGGCAGGTCAAGATGCTATTGAAAAAGGGTTTATACCATATTTTTGTTATTCATTTATGAGAAGTATAAAATTATGTAAAAGTTGCTAGAGTGATTGTAGAATGATCAGCAAAAATGTGTGAACAAAGAAACAGACAACAAAATGCAGGAAATGGTCTACTTCATACTTGTTATTGCAAATTGCAAATAGTACAGTTTAGGTTGCACAGTATACATATGCTAGGGACATGAATGTTATTGTCCAAGGTGATGGTAATGATCATATTTTCCACCAGAATGGAAAAGGTTAAATACTTGTTAATTTCATAATGCACAAAACAAGGAGACATATTGCCCCTAGCAACAGTGGGCTAAACTTATGTGCTTCAGAATATAAAATATGACTTACTTTGATTCAAATAGGCAATTTTGGCCATTTTCATAGAGGTCAAGAAAATGTTTAGTTGCATTTAAAAAAAACAGTGGTTACAATTTGACTCTCAAAAAAAAAAAATACACATACCGCAGGATGCGAAGTTACGGGGAACATGAAGTTACTATACAGTAACATACATTTGAAGATTTGAAGATAATATTTGGGGCAAAATTAATCATGACCATAATTTCTTTTGAATAAACATATTCCATATCCAGTTTCCTTCAAGTAATTTTGTATCATCCATTCATCTTTACATTTTCTTAATGGATCAATAAAAGTGATATCTCAAAGATAGATAGATGTAAAGACATCTTCACACAGAACCCATGGGATCTAACAAAAAGACCTTCCACCCAACCCCCCCCCCCCCCCCATCCACACTTCTGCAGGTGGCATAAAACATATATGCTATATGAAGTGATTTAGAGCTGATATATCCAAATTTATTCCTCATAAAATTGTGAACACTAAGGTTCTGTGTACACAGAATGCTAACATGGTACCACCTCCTTCAGTTATATAGTCCACATTACATTATTCCTGAGCAACACAGAAAGGAAAGTTCTACTTTTTGTTTTGGGGAGGGGGGGAGGGGGTTTGTGGTGGATGGCAACTGTGCCACAGACCTCAGCAGGGAACCCAACACAGGCTTGAGTCTGGAGAGATTGTACACAAAGGAATCCCTTCCATTCTCCTAGGTAAGAACTTCACTTCAAATCAGAACATTTAATGCCCTTAACATTTTCGGTCACATCAACTGCTTCTGATATACATTGTAAGAGTTTCCCAGGAGCTCATGTCACAGAGAGTAAACGCACCGTTTCCCTGGGATACGAGTTCAAAGTTTGTGATTTCCACCGGGTCAAAGGTTATCTTTTCTTATGGTAATTGATGTGCTTCCTACTCGTGGCCACTTTCTTTCCCTTCTTGCCTCGAATCGCCGACGGCGTTTTCCTCTTCTTCTGTCTCATCTTCTGCTTGACCTTCCTCTGTCGGTCAAATATCTTTTGCCTCTTGATACGAGCTTCCATTCTATCAGAGGAAGAGCAAAGGAGATCAAATGCAGAATAATTTAAACTCAGATATTCTTCCACTTGGCATATTCTGTTTTTTCTTCCTTCCTTCTCTTAATTACTGAACAATGTGTTTGCATCATAATCTATTGTTAAAATAGCAACTCAGATATTCTTGCACTTGGCATATTTTGTTTTTTCTTCCTTCCATCTTGTAATTACTGCACAATGTATTTGCATCATAATCTATTGTTAAAATAACAAATATTGAATGATATTGTCATATTTGAGTATGCATATTTTGTATAGATATAGTCACTCCTGCCTCTTTCTTTCCTTTTGTTTCATTTATTTATATATCTAAGGATTTAAAATACACTGACTGAAAAGAAAACACCAATACAGCCCCTCCCCCAGCAAGAAAACAATATGATCAATCTTGGGAACTTGTCCACAATTTTAATTTATACAAAAATTAAAAAGATTAAAAACATATGATGCAAACTTTAGAAGTGGACTAAGAGATTATGGGTTCAAATAAGCACATGTCTTTAGCAGCCCATGTTTCAAGTGAAGGGGGGGGGGGGGAGGGAGGTGGGTCATTCAGTGCCAAAGACCAATAATTTCCCCTATGGGGTTATTTGAGCTGTGAGCTAAATTTGCATCCCTATCAGGACCATTAATACTTCAGGATAATGGATATTATAATATTTCACAAACCTGGCTGCTTCTTCCTCATTTTCTTCTGGTGGCTCCTCTTTCTTTTTCATTACCCTCTTGCTCGCCTCCTCAAAGTTTTTAGGAAATCCAAAATCATCCTCCTCTTCCTCCTCCTCTTCTTCCTCAGGTTCACTCTCATACTCCACCTGAAACATTTTAAAAAGATGTTAAAACTTATCTTGTTTGCCTCATAATTTTGAGATTTTTACAAAAACTGGCTGTTTCAAAAGTCTTTTTTTTGTGGTACTAACCATCCAAGTATTATTGTATTGGGTTCAGCACTGAATTTTAAATGCATAACAGCTTTGGAATTAAAATATACCCCCCCCCCTCCTGACCCTCTTCTCATAATGGTGAAGACACCAATGTTCTGTATGAAAATACAAACAAAAGGTTTACCGTAATCAATCATTTGCGGCATACAGTATCTAATAATTAAACTAATACAATTCTACACTATTACTGAGGTGCAGCAGAAAGAGTATTTTGGATAATTTTAGACGATACCAAGGGCAAAGACAATCAGTAGAAGATTCCTGTGTTGGTTGATTTTAACATGAAACTTGTTCAGATGATACCAATGACAAAGGCAGTCAGCTCAAGATTCCTGTGTTGGTGATTTCAATATGAAACCTGTTCAGATGATACCAAGGACAAGGCAATCAGTACAAGATTCCTGTGTTGGAAATTTAACATGAAGTTTGGATGATACCGAGGACAAAGGCAATTAGTACAAGATTCCTGTGTTGGCTGATTTTAACATGAAACTCTTTGCATTTGGATATTTATCAAAGGCAAACTAACAAGATAGTAAATCACCTTTACATAGTATGGAGTCTTACTGAATGAATGGGAGCGTACAAACGAATCAAACAACAACAAGGCTGAATGAACTTTGAGGTGGTATAAATAAGAGGAATTAAATCAACACTACAAAAACACTGAATACATCAAGTTGAATAAGGAAACATGACCTCATTATTTCACAAGATATTCAGAATATGAACCTCAGAGGGTGAGACAGGGACAGTAGATTTGTTACCTCATTCAAACCAAGATGTTGACCTTCTGGATTGAGGTCAATATCAGTGACAGATGTGACTGTGACAGTGTGATCAGGCAACTCATGAACATCTGCTTTCTTCGACAGATCATTCCTCATCATTTCCTCTGAAAAAATAATTAATGTTATAGAGCATAAAAGCAAATAACATTAATAGTCTAAAAAAAGTTAAATAGTACAAAAAGGTGAAACATTTCCTATAAACTAAGTAGTCTGCAGAAGACCAGAATGACTCAGAAACTGCTTCGAAAAAATGTCACACTAGAATGATCAGCATAGTTTGGGTTGAATTTCAGACCAATTTAATAAGTGAGACACGATATCATGAGCTAGGAAATAGCCGTAAGTACTGTAAAGTCAAAAGAAATGTTTGTAATGTAGTTCTCATGAAAGTAATTGCATTACACTGCGTTAAACATAACAGAATTTTCTGCCGATGGCAAAATTGTAATTCTCTCGAGAAAATTATACAAACCACGAAAAGTAATATCCAGAGGAAAACTTTCCTCCATAGCCTTCTTCCTTTCCCTTCTCATCTGCTTTACTTGGTCTTTATGTTGTGCAGCTAACTTGTCTTGATGATATTTCTTCCTCTCCAATTTTCTTTTATGAAAGCCAGTCAGGAATTCACTACATGTACAAAAAGTGTAAAATGCCAATAACTAATAGCAAGTGATTTACTTCTTGTATGTAAAGTGTCATTCAGGTTAAAGTAGCTGATTCTATTTGGCTACAGCCTACTTATATGCATATTAAACATTCTACCATTCTCAATATTTCCATAGATTCATTCATGCAGCTAGCAAAGGGTTTCATTAAATCTTAAATGACCTTCAATTATATCACCCCCCCCCCCCAAGGTGCTTCTAGCAGGTTGTTAGCCATTATAGTTATAGACTATCTTAAACTCTAAAGCGCTGTAAAGCGCTTTAGAGCAATTTTTTAATTGAATAAGGCGCTATATAAATCTTGTGTATTAATAATAATAATAATATTAATAATAACTCTAACCCCCACTGTTTACCTGCACAGCAAAGGCTAGTTTCATATGTATGTATGTATGTATTTTAGATCCTCCTGCGAGGATAATAAGGTCCCCTGTTCGAGTTACTCCAAGATTAATGTTTGTCGCCCAGTTACAGAGTTGTTGACAATTCATAATCATGGACCTTAACATATGAATCTAAGAGACGGACTTGGGTTAGCTTGCAGCTTTGATAGGCCAATGATGGCTTCTTCGCAAGTTCCTGCTTGCAGGAGGATCTAAAATACATACATGACACCTGGTAGCCAACCACATAGCTATGTAATCCCTGTGACATTTCACTAACTTAGGTCAACAGTTATCATATCATCTAGACAAAAATAGTTAACATGACCAAGTATGAGATTTTTTTTCTTGAAAATTACAACCAGCAAAAAAGGATGGGGGGGGGATACGACTTTCAAAATTGCAGACTTTTGGTTGTGGCTTTTTCCGGATTAGCAAATTAGAAATGGCACTCTGGCAAAGCTGCACCACTAATGAAGATCAGTAATGGTGTCTACTGCATGTTGTACTATGTGATAAATATGCAATATAACCATTTACTCCTGTTTAATTATTTGGTACTTGCCTTTGTGTAACATAAACTTAACATATATTTTCAATATGTAAAATGGCATAGCCTAGGCTACTTATTTCACAGATTGTTGGGTAAAGTCTGATAAGACCAGTGCAATGCTTATGTAGTTGGCCGTGGCTATTCTTACGACGAGTCGTAACAATTATTTATAAACTATTCTTACGACAAAGGCAAATTCAAGAGTAGTAAAGTAAATAAAGCAACTGCGCATGTAGTAGGGGTAACCCTAACCCTAAACATAACCCTAAAACTCGATCCTAACCCTTACCATAACCCTAACCGGAAATTATTGTTACTCCTCGTCGTAAAAATAGTACGCCTGGTCATGAAAATAGCAACTGCGCATGCGTAGTCGGAAATTATTCTTACGACTAGTCGTAACAATAGCCACTTTGTATGTAGTTAGCTAGGGTGTTACTAAAACGAATGACAATTGCGTTACACGTAACGAATGACAATATGTTGTACACACTAAAAAATTGCGTTAACTAAAACAAATGACAGTAATGACAGCACAGACATTTGCTTCAACTGGATATCACAGTTCAGACTTCATGGGTATCTAGATCTAGTAAACTACGCACAAGATAAAAACGTACCTTATAGCAAGCGAAATTGTAAGTCTGATTTTAAAAAGTAAATTTAACGTCATTTTTCCGATATTAATTGTTAGAAACTAACAATACTATAATCTTGAAACGGCTTCAGTTATCTTTCTATATAAATCTACAGAGGTAAAAAGCACAGCACTCAAGCGCATTCTCAAACAAAATCTTTCCTGTGGTTTCTATCCGTCAATTACACCAAAACCCTATTACCATGCGATTTTCCTCAAATCATTTTTGCGCAGAAAACCAATAACTCCACTCTGTTAATCATTCTATCTCCACTCAACACTGTCCTTCGTTGTCATTCGTTGTCATTCGCTGTCATTCGATGTCATTCGCTGTCATTCGCAAGTGATAATTAACCCTGTACAAAGTCAATTGTCATTCGGTCATTCGCTGTCATTCGTTTTAGTTTGTCCCGTTAGCTAGACTAATGGTCGTGTACAAAAACAGAAGCAACATTCTTATTTAACCGACGACCGGGTTAATAGACGCAATATCAATTTTATTTGGTATAATAATACACCCGCTGCCAGCAATAAAGTGGAGAGGCCGAACGTTCAATTTACGCATCACGCACAGTTTCGCAAAACTAGTACTCATAAAATCAGTACATGAATAGAACACATGACCACGGAGAAACAAACAAACACCATACTTCCTGCTTTCTTCGTCGAAGACAAGCTTAATTTTTGTCTTCCTATTTTTAGGGTTCTTCTGTCGAAAACGATCAGCCATTTTTCCAAGTGTTTTTGTCAGCCGACTTGCTACGATACAGAGGAAACAAAGGACTTCAAAGAACACGATCAAGAAACACTGAAAACGTGTATTGCGCAAGAGTATGCCTCGCTGTTGGTAAACGGCTGAGGTTAGTTCCAAGGTGTTTCGACAACGCAGCTAGTTGACCTCTAACGTCACTTCCGTTTCGGATTCGCTGATCGTATTATGGAGTTTTGGGATGTGTTGGGGATAGAGGTGAAGTTGTTAGTTACTTTTAGAGCATTGTTAAATCGAAATGCATAAAATCAAGTCAAGAAATTATGGAAACGAAACACTGAGTTTGCGGTACTAACTGTTTGCATCACTAAGGTAAGCGAAACCCTCAGATCTAGGCCCTAGGTAAAGTTGGTACACGAAACACTCAGTTTGCTGTAACAGGTGTTTGAATCACTGTGTCTGTGATGCCGTAATTGAAACACTCTGCATGGCATTCCAAGTGTTTGAATCACTTTGTCCTGGTACAGTAAGTGAAACCCTCAGAATGCAATACCAAGTTTTCTTGTCGAAACACCTTGAAACTAGCCTCAACTACTGTATAGCTGCGTTGTCGAAACACCTTGACACTAATCTCAGTGAAACCCTCAGAATGCAATACCAAGTTTTGTTGTCGAAACACCTTGACACTAGCCTAAACTAGCTGTGTTGTCGAAACACCTTGACACTAATCTCAGTGGAAACCTCAGAAAGCAATACCAAGTTTTGTTGTCGAAACACCTTGAAACTAGCCTCAACTAGCTGTGTTGTCGAAACACCTTGACACTAATCTCAGTGAAACCCTCAGAATGCAATACCAAGTTTTGTTGTCGAAACACCTTGACACTAGCCTCAACTAGCTGTGTTGTCGAAACACCTTGACACTAATCACAGTTGTTTTGGAAACACCTAGAAACTAGTCTCAACTAGGCTACTAGCTGCGTTGTCAAAACACCTTGACACTAATCTCAGTGAAATTTAATGCAATACCAAGTCTTGTACAGTAATCGAAACACCTTGACACTAGCTTCAACTAGCTGTGTTGTCAAAACACCTTGACACTAATCTCAGTGAAACCCTCAGAATAGTCTTGTTGTCGAAACACCTTGACACTAGCCTCAACTAGCTGTGTTGTCGAAACACCTTGATATTATCTCAGTGGAACCCTCAGAATGCAATACCAAGTTTTGTTGTCTAAACACCTTGAAACTAGTCTCAACTAGCTGGCGTTGTCGAAACACCTTGAAACTAGCCTCAACTAGCTGCGTTGTTGAAACACCTCTGTGACAATTATCTCAGTGAAACCCTCAGAATAGTCTTGTTGTCGAAACACCTTGACACTAGCCTCAACTAGCTGTGTTGTCGAAACACCTTGATATTATCTCAGTGGAACCCTCAGAATGCAATACCAAGTTTTGTTGTCTAAACACTTTGAAACTAGTTTCAACTAGCTGGCGTTGTCGAAACACCTTGAAACTAGCCTCAACTAGCTGCGTTGTCGAAACACCTCTGTGACAATTATCTCAGTGAAACCCTCAGAATAGTCTTGTTGTCGAAACACCTTGACACTAGCCTTAACTATATAGCTGTGTTGTCGAAACACCTTGAAACTAGTCTCAACTAGCTGTGTTGTCGAAACACCTTGACACTAATCACAGTGGAACCCTCAGAATGCAATACCAATTAGTCTTGTTGTCAAAACACCTTGACACTAGCCTCAACTAGCTGTGTTATCGAAACACCTTGACACTAATCTCAGGGGAACCCTCAGAAAGCAATACCAATTAGTCTTGTTGTCGAAACACCTTGACACTAGCCTCAACTAGCTGTGTTGTCGACACACCTTGACACTAATCACAGTGGAACCCTCAGAAAGCAATACCAAGTTTTGTTGTCGAAACACCTTGACACTAGCCTCAACTAGCTGTGTTGTCGACACACCTTGACACTAATCACAGTGGAACCCTCAGAAAGCAATACCAAGTTTTGTTTTGGAAATACCTTGAAACTAATCTCAACTAGGCTACTAGCTGCGTTGTCAAAACACCTTGAATTTAATCTCAGTGAAACCCTAAAAATACCAAGTCTTGTAATCGAAACACCTTGACACTAGCCTCAACTAGCTGTGTTGTCGAAATTCCTTGACACTTATCTCAGTGAAACCCTCAGAATGCAATACCATGTTTTGTTGTCGAAACACCTTGAAACTAGCCTCAACTAGCTGTGTTGTCGAAACACCTTGACACTTATCTCAGTGAAACCCTCAGAATGCAATACCAAGTCTTGTTGTCAAAACACCTTGACACTAGCCTCAACTAGCTGTGTTGTCGAAACATCTTGACACTTATCTCAGTGGAACCCTCAGAATGCAATACCAAGTTTTGTTGTCTAAACACCTTGAAACTAGTCTCAACTAGCTGGTGTTGTCGAAACACCTTGAAACTAGCCTCAACTAGCTGCGTTGTCAAAACACCTTGACACTAATCTCAGTGAAACCCTCAGAATAGTCTTGTTGTCGAAACACCTTGACACTAGCCTCAACTAGCTGTGTTGTCGAAACACCTTGATATTATCTCAGTGGAACCCTCAGAATGCAATACCAAGTTTTGTTGTCTAAACACCTTGAAACTAGTCTCAACTAGCTGTGTTATCGAAACACCTTGACTCTAATCTCAGTGAAACCCTCAGAAAGCAATACCAATTTATTGTATAACAATTTCTTGCAATAACAATTTCTTGTTGTCGAAACACCTTGAAACTAGCCTCAACTAGCTGTGTTGTCGAAACACCTCGACACTAATCTCAGTGAAACCCTCAGAATGCAATACCAAGTTTTGTTGTCGAAACACCTTGAAACTAGCCTCAACTAGCTGTGTTGTCGACACACCTTGACACTTATCACAGTGGAACCCTCAGAAAGCAATACCAAGTTTTGTTTTGGAAATACCTTGAAACTAGTCTCAACTAGGCTACTAGCTGCGTTGTCAAAACACCTTGAATTTAATCTCAGTGAAACCCTCAGAATGCAATTCCAAGTCTTGTAATCGAAACACCTTGACACTAGCCTCAACTAGCTGTGTTGTCGAAACACCTTGACACTTATCTCAGTGAAACCCTCAGAATGCAATACCAAGTCTTGTTGTCAAAACACCTTGACACTAGCCTCAACTAGCTGTGTTGTCGAAACATCTTGACACTTATCTCAGTGAAACCCTCAGAATGCAATACCATGTTTTGTTGTCGAAACACCTTGAAACTAGCCTCAACTAGCTGGTGTTGTCGAAACACCTTGACACTTATCTCAGTGAAACCCTCAGAATGCAATACCAAGTCTTGTTGTCGAAACACCTTGACACTAGCCTCAACTAGCTGTGTTGTCGAAACATCTTGACACTTATCTCAGTGGAATCCTCAGAATGCAATACCAAGTTTTGTTGACGAAACACCTTGAAACTAGTCTCAACTAGCTGTGTTGACGAAATGGTAAATAAATAAAAGGTTCAAGCAGAACAAAACTTAAAACCCTTGAAACACAAATCATCGAGACAAAAGGATTTAGTTAATCCAACCGCAACAATGAATATAACCTCATTAGTATAGAATAAACCTTTGATTAGGAGGTCTAATAACAGCGCCCAAAGCACGCAAAAAAACAGTACAGTAGTTTTATTGAAATTACACTAAACAAAACATTTAATGATCTGTCCAATTTATTAAGCCACTGTTCAACAGTCTAAAATGTAAACAACAATGAAGAAATAAATAGTCAAAATATCTGTCTCTATGAGTTAAAAATACTCTCGGAAAATATGACAATATATATTACGGGTGCAGTATATACTTTGCTACAAATTCTGGGTATTTGGCTGACGATTGGTTAAACAGCTTCCACCTTTGATAAACCATAACACACAGTTATGGTCAGTGACTAGTCCAAAATGCCTAGCTAACGTTACAGCACTTGGTAAAGTAAGACCCCATTAGCTTACTGTTGGATCTGTTTCATTCTTAAATAATTATGCAATGTATACTCTGTAGCTACAAATTCTTCATGACCTTTTGCACATATCTTTCAGTTCCACAAGATGAGGAAAGTTGTGAAAATTTTACAGAATCTGAAACAAGCTCCTGTGACAGTAGTCATCTCCTGAAACAACACACAAAACCTTGACAGGTAAGAAAAGGTTTGATATTTCATGTAGTGATTGATAATGAGTTTGACAACTGCGTACATATACAAAAAAATGTCTTTTGTGATGTTTGGATTGAAGTGTACCCCAATACAGGTCCAGTGACAAACTTGGTGTTACTGGACTTGGCTGTGTGCTGAATGTCATAACCACCATTCATTTAACATTGGGCAAGTACATATAATATTTACTTATAAAAAAAATTGAGTTCTGAGGCATTTTAACGCTTGTGTTTGAACTTTGGTATAGCCTAGTTACACATGATTCCAATGCAGGTCTGTCCTACTTAGTACCCCCCCCCCCCCTTCCACTTATATGCCCATTGGACACTGTGAGCTAAGTAGTATGGAATATTTATCCAAAGGTCATGTAGGGATACAGTGAGCTAGGCAAATGTTTTGCAACCTCAACTATAAATTCCTTGAAATAAGATGGACCAGGGTTCAAGATAAGCAGGGGCACAGTGGCTAATAGCACGTCTTCAACATATGAATATGTCCCCTAATGTTGCCTATGTGTAAGTTGACACAAAATATTTAATTTGATAGGCCTGTAAGACATTAAAGCCACATATAGTGTTCATGGCAATCCTTAAAACATGTTCCCATGTCTTCAATGGGTCTTTCCTACCTAGTAGCCCCCTCTCCCTCCACACACACAAATCCATGTCCATTGCACATTGTGAGGTATGTAGTATGGAATATGTATTCGAAGGTCTACAGTGAGAGCCAGCTAGGCCAATATTTATCATCCTCAACTATACATTCCCTGAAATAAAATGGTCCAAACGATTTTAACCTAATCGGAATCACAATCGGTACGATTGCATCTTTTTTTTTTCTTTCCGAGAAACTCCAGAGGTTACTTGGTACATACAAAAGGATATCTAAGAGCCTTGTATTACAAGAAGCAAATGGAAACAGAGGAAAATCACAACAATAATTGTTTCTATCACAAACTTTATTGCCGATTTCGTATAAACGGGATATTTTCTCATTTTCAAATTAAATGGAATCGGAATCGGTACGATTATGAAAAAAATAATCGGTAATCGGTATTTTAGCATAATCGTTTGAACACTAGTTCAATGACAAACTTTGTCTTAACTGTACTGTTCATTTAGCTGTACATGTCTTCAACATATATGAATATGTCCCCCTAATGTTGCCTATGTTGAAGTTGACACAAAATGTTTAATTTGACATAAGACGGTGGAAGCAATGTGTGTACAAGAAAATCCCTAAATCAAGTACACTCGTCTTCAATGGGTCTCTCCTACTTAGTAGCCCCCCCCCCCTCCAAACACACAAATCCATGTTCATTGTACATTGTGGGGTACAGAATGTAGTATGTATTCAAAGGTTATGGACATATAGGCTACAGTGATCTAGGCAAACTTTTTGCATACTCAACTATAAAATCCCTGACAAAAGATGGACCAGTAACAAACTTTGTCTTACAGTACATGGCTGCTTGCTGAATGGCCTACCTACTACAGTATTCATTTAGCTGTACTGTATGTCTTTAACATATAAGGAATATGGATTTAAGATGTCCCCCTAATGTTTCCTATTTATAATATATATATATTCAGAAGTGGAGGCCACATGTGTTCATGACACACACAAGTCTATGTTCATTCTATATATCGCAGGAATTCTTTTGTCTATATATGAAGTAGTGTATGGAAGATGTAACAAAACATTCAATGGTTACTAGTGTAGTGCCTCAATAGGAGCTAGACAGGTTTATCATCTTTACCTAATAATTTCCCGAAATAAGATGGACCAGTAACAAGTGTCTCACCCTCATGCGTGAATGGTTGTATGCTGATTGTCCTACTTACCATTCATTGATCTATAATTTCAACATTTCAATATTTTGAGGTATTGGAAATTTTGAATATCCTAATGTTACTCATTAAATATGTTACTCATATGGTAATGTTACTTATATGTAAAGGTGACACAAAATATTGTTTGAGATAGAGGAAATCACATGTACACCACCTCCTATTTATTCATGTACAGTACATGTCTTCTCTCTGGTGGTAAATCCATAACTTTATGAATCCCCTGGAATAAGATGGACCAGTGACAAGTGTCCTACTATGCACACGCATGGATGGCTACATGCTGGGTGTCATATGTACAACATTCATTTTGTTGTAATTGCTGTATTTTCTTCAATATATTGCAAATTTTGATTATGTCTTGCATGCAAAAACTCCAAGTACGATCAGTGGCATAGTGAGCATTATCAGCACCGAGGGGCAGGGGCCCCTATACCCTGTGCCTTGGGGAAAGTTCCCTTGCTCCCCTCACTATGCCACTGCAAAAAATAAAGGGTAGTTATAAAAGTGTGCTTACTAAATCATTCTGAACAACACATGTGTTGAATGACATACCTTAGTGAGGTGTCCAACGGTACATGGCTAAGGACTGAATATTGTACACGGACTGATTAACATACAGTACAGTCCATGTAAGTCTACCATTACGGCTACTAGTCAGAAGAAATCACACTGTTGTAAATTTATTATGAGAATACAATATTTGTAGTGAATATGATGTTCTTGAATATGGAGTCAAAGGATACCTGAAATTCTTATATGCCAAACCATCAATATCTACCTATCAATTTCTTGTTGAAAGAATTAATTTCATACTTACAATTAATTAAATTGTACATGGTTCTTTTATTTTGGTTTGCAGGTACCCTGGATGAAGATAGTGAAAGTAGCGATCTTGACCAAGCAAGTTCTTCCAGGTCAACCCCAAAGAGAATTTGTCCAACAAGGCAAAAAGCATTGTTGCCTGGTAAGGAAAATTGTTATCCTTAAGCCAGTGACATATGCATAACAAAGTCCAATCTGGAAAAGGTCCACTTTTGCATTATGGCACGCACACAGTCCCACACATTGCTGGACCTCTGTTGACCGCACATGACCTTTGACTGCCGAAAAAACTAATAGAAATAATTCACTCACTATGGGTCATGGTGGCTTAGTGCCTTTTGCATTTAACACACAGGTTGTGAGTCTGAGTCCCACAGGTGGCATAGTCAATACGTCGAATCCTTGTGCAAGACACTTTACTCCATTTGCTTCAGTCCACCCATCTCTAAAATGGGCGCTAGCTTCGGCTAGGGGCTAGTTAGCAAGGGATTGACGGATTGGGGGAGTGTTTCACTCTAATTTTACTTGCATCATGGAAACCAGGTTTAAGCACCGACCTTATGAGCCATCTGGCACAGAAGAAAACCTACCTACCTTCTCACTATGGGTAACCTACCCACCAAGTACTGTATAAGCTCAATTGAATTTTACCTCATTATATGTTTTTTACAAGGTTTCTATGTTTGACCTCTGTTAACCTCCATATAAAACAATATGGGTCATATAACCACTCGAAAGAATACACATACTAAGTATGAGCTCAACTGAAGTGTGTCTTGTCAAGATAAGGTGTTTACAAGGTTGTCAGTGTTTGACATCTTTTGACCTTTGAGAAAAACAATACGGACCATGTACTCACTATGAATAATCTACATAACAAGCATGAATTTAATTGAAGTTTGTCTCAAATTACGATGATTAAAGGTTAACAGTAGTTTACCTCAGATGAACTTTGACCTCAACCAAAAGCAATAGGGACCATGTACTCACAAAAGGTATTCTACCTAACTAGTATGAGCTCTACTGAAGTTTGCCTTAAGTATCAAGTTATTATGTTTACAAGTGGCATCACATGCATGTCACTTACATATACACATATACATCCATACACACAAGCATGACTGCATAGACCTGTTTCTTTTCCTTCTGCTCAAGTCATAGTTGTAGTCACACTAGCAAATACTCAGTAAAGTACCGTACTGTATCTTAAATTGATGCTGAAGAATTGGTCATATGATGCTAAGATCACCTAGAGATAGCTATATTGTGCTAACCGCCATAGCTAGAGAAGAGCAGATTGGGATTTTTCAATACCTGTTTGCCAAAAAAGATTACACTTAAGTAAAACTACTACCAGTGGCAATTCAATTACCTGTTGGGTTTATGCCTCATTCTGCAACAGATATCATTCATAGCATTTAAAAATTTTTTGTTCCAGTTGATCCATATGAGGAGGACTGTGAAAGTGATATGGAATCTGATACAGAGTCTTGGGGAAAACCAATTGAAGAGATTACACAAATCCTTCACTACAGGTAGGATATTTCAACAATTTATTGATTTCTTGCCAAAGGCCGAAGGAATTTATGTGATGGTGATGGCGTGTGTGTGCGTGTGTGGGTGGGTGGGTGTGTGTGTGTATAGTATGTATGTGTTTGTGTATTCATGTATAAGTATGTGTGGGTGCAGGGGGTAGGAAGCTTCCAAAAAGTGGGGGGGGCACAACATCAGAGGGGCACTTTCTGATTCCACAACCACCACTCGTGTTATGCTATAAACCGATACACACCCGCCAAATCACTTAAATATACTGTATTTGATGTGTTAGTATGCTATCAATACAATTTTGGTGCACATAATAATTTAATTTTTTTTAAATTAACAAAGGCTTAAGATATCCAAAAGACAGTTCTTCATCAAAGGGGCACATTTTATTTGCCAGTAGGGCACATTTGCTATTTTGAAAAATAGTTGGGAGGCACATGCCCCCAGTCCCCCCAAGCTCCTATCCCCCTGTATGCGTGCATGTATATGGTCATTTTCACAATCAGTGGTGTAACTTTTGTAAACTCAGGGCCAAAATTTCAAACACCATATATATTGAAATTTTTACTAACATCACATGTTAAAGGGTTCAAATTTTTGTAACTTCAACTTTTTTGAGCTTAAACATATACGTTTATGGGTGTAATTTTTCGGTGACTGTATGACTCTAGGAAACTTTATATTTTTAAGCAACCATATTTACACAGTGTTAAAACAGTACTCTGATTCAATTAATTTTAAAATGCTTAAATCATTATATGTTACTTAAAAATGAAAAGGATTTGGCAGAAAGTTTTTAAAACTATTACAGATATTTCCATGTTAACTGAAAATTTATTGGAAATCAAGGATGTTTTTCTTAATTTTAACTTTAAACTATTTATAAAACAGATAAGGCCAAGTCAAACACCCTAAAATAATGTCTCCTCACAGGGGGCTAATATCCAATCCAAGTTGCCCAAAGCTCATTCTTTGCATCATAACTATACATGTCTTACTAGTTTAGTATTGAAAACAAAAAATAAATGTTTTAATTGTGACCAAATTTTGACCTTGAAATGCCCAAAATAGCCCAAAATGTTGTTAAAATGTGGTGTTTGAGGACGCTGTTCACAGGCATCGTTGAGCATGTGACCCTGAAAATGCAGTTTATTGGTAGTCCTTATGCTAGTGAACCACCCTCTTAATTATTAAGCACCTGTATGCTATTGCTAAGAAGTTGTTGTCATTTGAATTACTCAAATCGGCTTGTGCAGGCATTTTCATACATATGAACTACGTGATTTTCGCAATTTTCGAGTCGTGAATTTGAGTAGATAACACAAAATACACAACTTTTTGACTTGAGTTTTTAAAAATAGAGTCAATACACTCCTGAATAATGGTATTTAAAGAAAAATTCAAATTTGCCCACAGCCCCAAATTGGACCCCCAATTAGGGCCAGAAGTGAGATTTCTTAAGTTTGAGGGCGCTGTTCGTACAAGGTACGACCCGCTCAACATTTTTTGGGCACTTTTCCCGTACAACTACCACTGGACAAGGATCCTATGCAAATTAAAACTCAAACATGCCATTGCTTGTGAATATAGAGCACACTCAAAGTAGGGCCAGAAAAGGCCCCTATCTCATTTTTTGCCATTTTAATACAAAAAATGGAGACTGTAAAATGTCCTCAAAATTAGCTAAATTCGAAAGCTGGTCACATGTCTTCCATAATATTTGCAATATCAGACATAAAATATATACTTTATGCAAAAGATGCCTCCAAACTTGACATAAATTTAGGGCTCTCAAAATGCAATCTGGATTTGGTTGCTAGGTGTGGCCATATCCTAGCAACCAAAAACTTTTCAAAAGTTTTTTTGCCCAATTTCATCCTTTGAAACATGTGGCAAGATACCATATCAATTTCAGGCGATTCTGAGAGGGTCGGCGTGGAATCGACCCAAAAATCTGTTGATTTGGCATGGATTGACCCAATTAATAAGGACCTTTTAAAAGATATTATCATACTGGTTGCTACACCCCTACAGAATTACTGTAATATGATTTTTAGCCAAGGAAGATGTTTATTGGATAAGTAGAGATAAAATTTCCAACTAACCTGTTTCGGAGGTGACAAGATGTTTCGGAGGTGACGCATGTTAACGGAAAGTTAAGAATCTCCCAGAAATTAAAACGACTGGTCATGTTGTCACAAATTTTACTCAAATATTACGTTAGGGGGTATGGTATATTTTAATAAGTTTAAAATAGCTATACTATTGTTTACATGAATCTTGGGCTGAAGAATGCTTTGTTTCGGAGGTGATGGAAAAGTTAACGGAAAAGTTAACATTAAATTTGAAATTTACACAATTCTTTTAAAATTTCCAAATGAAAAATATTTTAGGGCCCAGTTATTAGACACATTAGTTATTGTAATAATGCAACCATACTTAACAAAATTTACACTGCTTAATGAGAACTTAGTTGCAGTCAAACTTAGGTACCAATTGTTAACGGAAAATGTCACCTCCGAAACGACAAAATCTAGCCACCGGTCCTTGGAGAAGGGAAGGGAAGGAAACCTGGGGAACACAATTGCATTTTAGTTTGGACACTTGTTGATAATATCAACCAAATAAGAACTGGAAAATACCTTCCACCAAAAAGTATAGGCTCTGACAAAAACAGTGTAGTTGAAAGTGTATGGCTGAACTAGCATATTTTAAGCATATTTATGGCCACCAAATCCACCTAAAGAAACCGAGAAAGTTTGTTAAAGCTACCCAAGGTAGACTTCACTTAGGATGGTCAAATGGCAAAAAAGCTATAAAGAATTCTGGTATTTGGTCACTGAGTTACAAAGCAATAAGTGCCAATATTGAAAGTTACACCACTGATTGTGAAAATGACCATATATGTATGTGAAAATGTGCTAGAAAAGTGGTAATCCATGACCAATCATTTGCACTTAAGTTCTTGCTTTGGCCACCATATGGCATGAGACACTTAAATGTCCTAATTAACTGACTAGAAATGTCTGCAATGAACTTGGCAGGAAAATACATATGACCTTTAACCTACCTCTATAAATAAGACATGATAAATTACTATATTCTGTATATTAACTGTTAAGGTAGCATACACCCATTAAAAGCCCCATTGACTTACACACTAAATCACAAAGGTAATGCCTTCTCTAAGTCTAGATAGAAGTTTTCACTTGCTAAACGCTACCCATCACTAGATAGCTGACAAATTGGCCTTTCATGGCACCATCAATTTTCCATACCATGACCGTGAAAATATTTTGCTACGAGAGCCGGAACTTTTCGTCACTTGTAAACAAACCTCTTCACTCGGCCGTAAACAATCTTCGTCCGCTGCTCCTGGGAGGGATAAACTGATCTAAAATTGCCTCAATTTTACCCAATTTTTTAACCACATGTGCTTCCATTCATGTTCTTTAACATCCAAGCCACAAAAAAGCTCATCCTAATTGATAACATAGCAAAAAAAGTTGTTCTCCTGCTCCTAATTGGCACTTTTCCTGAAGGAGAACACTTGCCGTGGATTGATATAGACCCTAATAGGAGTATGCCACCTTAAGAGTTGATCTGAATGTCAGAGAAAATTTGTGTCTGCTTGGAGATGTGCTAGTTCTCCTGTTTCCTCCTATCCTCTGTTGCTTAAACTAGAGACATAATTGAAGCTAGTTGAAACTTTATTCATTTACCAACATCCTGAATTATGAATCTCCATTGTTGTCTTTATAGTCAAGACTCCTTCCTCTGGGAGATTCAAGAGAAACATATCATTGGACAAGGAAGTGTTCATTTCTAGCAGATTTTCTGACTTGATTTCTACTATTACTACACTTATGACATGACATTTCCCAAACATGTATTGCTAATATTGTGGTAACCTGTGTTTGATAAACAAGGCCAGCAGGTGTGTTAAAGTTGATTTAGCTATAGAGAGTGCTAGTATACTAGTGATAAAGGTGACCGTTTCCTTGTTGCTTTCACGTCTTGTTTTACTTTGTCTGAGTTATTTAGGTTCCCAGTGCTTCAGTCACATGTTCGATTTTCTTGGGAAATGTTAGGTGGGAATACTATATTACAGATTTGAAGGAAGATTAAACCTCAGATTTTATTGATACCATTTTTTTTAAGGAAGCTGGGTTTATCTGCAACCTGAATTAATTATACCTTGGCAATTCTGTACTGATATGTTTTAGATTCGCTTTGTTTAAATATACCGGTGAAAATATCAGTCTCATAAACATGCGGGGTGTGAAGTATTAAAGAGGTATGAAGGTAGTTTATACAAGTCATAAGTGTGTGTGTGAATATTCAAGCATTAAACACTGATATTAATAGTCATCAGTGTGTCCCCTACACATACTAAAAACATCAAATACCGAGAAGTATATTATATCAACCCACAAAGTATATAAACTCACTGCGACATATTTATCTAATTGAACACCCACCCACCCATCTCAGTATAATGTAGAGAGGATGAAAGCCTTTCGGGAAGTACTTGGAACAATTTTAGCGTGTTAAGCATTTGGCCGATAATTGAAGAATTGTGGACAATGGTTAATTCATAGTACATTTAAATAATACCAAGAATGGGAGATATGAGTTAATCATATTGTCTTGGCTTATTTCAATCTCTGAGTCTGCTTAGATTCTTTGATGTTAGCAAGTATTTCGGTCTGAGGTGGGTGAAGGGTAGACCATTCTCATGCACTGAAGTCATGTGACAAGTGCACTCAGTCATGTGATAAGTGCACTTAGTCAGGTGATATGTGCACTCAATCAGGTGACAAGTGCACTCAGTCAGGTGATATGTGCACTCAGTCAGATGATATGTGCACTCAATCAGGTGACAAGTGCACTCATTCAGGTGATATGCGCACTCAATCAGGTGACAAGTGTACTCAGTCAGTTGATATGTGCACTCAATCAGGTGACAAGTGTACTTAGTCAGGTGACAGTGTGCACATGTCATATGATAATTGAAATCTTCCAGCTGAACAAACATGAGATGGGAGAAGTGTGCTCCAACTGTGGTCTGACTTCATTGTGTCAAGTCAGTCTCCTAATACTGTTAGGTTCAGTTATATTTTTTGTCGTCCAAAGTTGTTATTTAACAGAATGTTGTTGATGTTGAGTAACTTACAGCAGAGATGTTTGTGTCTACAGCCTAGCTCCAACAAGGACGTGACCCTGGAGGATGAAGCCTGGTACCACGGCGCCCTGCCGAGACAAGAGACGGAGGAGCTGCTGAAACAGGAGGGAGACTTCATTGTCAGATTCAAGAGCGACGCCTCCGTCCAGTACGTGCTCTCCTGCAGGTCCGCCGATAAATAGAGGCACTTCCCGATCGTGAAACAAGACGATAGCACGGTCAGTCCATTGGGGGTTTTTAAACCTGCAGAGAGTTAACCCATCTATGACAGCAAATCAATTTTGGGACTTATTTTTGCTGATAGCTATTATTACAATAGTGCTTTTTTTTAATAATAGTATAATATATATATGTATTATATATATGTAATATATTAGCATAATAGCATAATATTTTTTTAATAAAAGCATGTAAAAACACCATGTAAAATACACATTTTGGTGTTACAATACCATCCTCTGTAGGCAGTGGTGGGGCCAGGGGTCCTCAAAGGCTCCCCTTCCACACATCTTGGTCCCCCTTCCCCCATGATGATCAGAAATCCAATAAGTAAGGTCAAGGACGAGCACGACCTTCGACACAAGGACATCCTGCTGGACACCAAATTAGGACAGGTGAGTTTCATGAAAGACATAACGATTCAATCTTTTAAAGGGTGTGAAGACTCGCGCAAAAAAAAGAAACGTCTAATGCCAGTAATCTGACCTAGTTTCGAATGAGGTGTAATAGAAGTGTTACACACCACCATCAATCCCAGCAAATACACATACAGCTTGCTACCGTCAGTAAATTAGACACTAGTGTACAGTCAGTACATACAGCTGCGGTCAATACCCACAGCACAGTGTACAAACGATACAGCGATGGACATCTCAGGTCCAGCTAAAGATAACAAGGTATCACGTTTCATTACTGTCTGCATTTTGTAGCGACACGAACAAAACGTCACTTGCAAGCAACAGAGAGTTAACTTTTTCAGATGGCAGCACGCTGTTTAGGGCGAGTCTACATTGCCTTTAATGGTAATGAAAAGTTAATTGGTAGATGAGTTAATTTCACTGACATTTACCCACTTTGTATCAGTGACCCTGAAACCTTGTAATTTTTGTTTGGCCAATTGACTTGTATTTGAAGCTAACAGGGATGACCATGTGTGCACAACATGTGTCATGTTGTTTACTCCAGTCTATTCCTATCAACACAGTATGTGTGTGCACTATTGTTGAGTTATTTGGGGAGATTCTTACTGTTGGTACATGGGCTAACGTAAGATGTTAGCTGAATTCTAGTGTATACCCCTTCAGCTGTAGGCAATGAAAAATTACTGTGTTAAGGTTTATTAAGCCACTGGTTGCCTCTCATGTGACATATATTGTGAGCTCTCATGTGACATATCACATGACCACGCATGTGACATCTCCTTGTCTATACTACTGCTGCATTCTTTATTTAAGGTGGAAAAAAAAGAAGAAAAAAAGTGAATTTTTATATGAATATCATGTTAGAACTGTATTAATTACAACCCATATGGTTGTAACTCTTCTCTATTGCACCCCAAGTGAAATAAAATATTAAAAAATGAAAACGGGGGTGGGGTGGGTGAGGGGGTGGGTTTGTTGACTGCATTGTTCTTTTAGTTTCATAAGCATCCTTTTTCTTGTGTACATGCAGGGACATTTTAGGTGACGTCCACAAAGTGACATTTAAGAATAAACCTGTCGCCGTCAAGACGTGCAAGGCCACAGTAGATGCAGCAACGAGAAGGAAGTTCCTCTCAGAAGCCTACATCCTCAAGAATTACAACCATCCCAACATCGTCAAACTTATCGGCGTGGCAACAGACAGACATCCAATCTACATCGTCATGGAGCTTGTCAAGGTCAAAAACCAGTAAAAAATGGATTTGACATCATTTCTTTTTTTCTGTGACAGCTATCAAATTAGTTAGATTAGGAGGGCAAATTTGGCCTTTGATTTATTAGGGAATATGGTACACCGTAAACATCTCATTGTATATGGAAACCCTGCCACTCTGGTTAGTTGTATGGAGAAGTATTTTCTGGTCGCAAACAACGTGAAATTTTATCGAAGAGGAAAATGTTTCCTCACTGCTAGTTTAATAGCCCAACTCAAGATCTATGCACCTAACTGGAGATTTATTGGTTGATTGAATGTAACCTATTTTGACCGGCTTATAAATATTATAAATATCCTTATATTGCCCATATATATCCGTATATCATAAATATCCTTATAAATATCTTTCTAAATATAATGTGACATTTTATAGAAATTGAAGTTTTGTACGGTGTATTTCTGGTTACACATTCAGAGAAGATTGCAATTATATATAAGCTCTTTTATTAGTTTTTGGCTTGCTCTACACTGATGTGCAATATGTACCATGAACAGAGGAACTTTATTTGCGTACGTTTAGGCTTGTATCATAATTAATACACACAAAACAGACTAAACAACAATAGATTTATGAGATGAAATCAGTAAATTGTTTAAAAAGATTGATTTTACTGACTGATGTTTGCTTCTCTGTCACCTTTGCAGGAGGAGATCTTTTGAAGTTGCTTCGAGATGACAGGAAGACCTTGAGTGTCCCCGAGAAGATTAAAATGAGTGAAGACGCAGCATCAGGGATGGCTTACTTGGAGGGCAAAAGTTGTATTCACAGGTAAACTAGAAATTGTCCTGGGATTAATAAACATGTGTGTGGGTTTATGGATGTAGGCATGGGTATGCATGTATGTTAGTATGTATTTGTTGAGGAACAAACAAGAAGAACTCAGATAAGTAATCAGGACTCTTGTCTATTTGAAACTTTGTGTGATATCTGCTTTCAAAGGGAAAATGTCAAAACTGAATACTAAAGACAATTCTCGTTACTTAACCAAATAAGGAGAATGGCACATTCCCACTGCTTTTACAAATTAGACATTTTGCTCTTGATGGTTGTAATTGTAGAATGCTGCCAGTAAATTGTAGTGATAAGTAACTTTCTGTTAACAGATAGAACCTCACCACCATCATGCAACCCCCCCCCTCCCCACCTCACACCATTGATCTCCTATCCATCTACACGAATGTTAGAATAAACACTCTGTGGAACTGAAATGATGTTAACATTATCAAAAATGCGGCAACATTAAGAAATGAAACCTCAAGGTAGGGAGAAATTTTTTGGGAGAGGCCCAATAACGTGAGATGTCAAATGCTCTGTATATTACAGCAGATCTAGTAGATTGATATATGGTCACTGCCATGCTCCCACAGTATACCTCTGTAAAACTCATGGTCATGCTTTCACCTCATTGACAGAGACCTGGCAGCGAGGAATTGTCTGGTCGGCACGAAGAATATTCTGAAGATCAGCGATTTTGGAATGTCGAGAGAAGAAGAGGAATAGCAGATCGACAGCAACAACATGAGACAGATACCAATCAAATGGACGGCCCCTGAGGCCATGAACTATGGTAAAGGTTGTGTATGCATATGTCCAGGCACGTAGCCAAGGGGGGGCCAAGGGGGCGACCGCCCCCCCTTGAGCATATTTTTTTTGTATATTTTTATGATATCCCTAGTAATTTCAAAATAGAAAATGCTTAAATGCAACTTACAAGGCCTGGGAAGTGCCACTTCCAGCGATCTGGGAGGCATTTTCGGCCAAAGTTTTCTTGTACGCTTCATGCCACTCGTGATGGCGCTACGCTAAGATAGTTTGCAGAGCCATATTTGGCTCTGATAGTTTGCCTACAGGTTCGCCCCTCCCTTGGCAAATTCCTGGCTACGCGCCTGAGTATGGCAAAGAAGTGGTAAAAGCAGTTACTGTGGGTCTGTTTCAAAACCTGCGTGTTCAAAACCTTAGAGAGTGTTGTGGACGATTGGTTAAGGCGTCGGACTTGTGATCCAAGGATTGCTGGTTCGACTCCTGCCTAGTCCATTACGTTGTGTCCTTGGGCAAGATGCTTTATCTCAATTGCCTCTCTCCACCCAGGGGTTAAATGGGTACCTGTGAGGTAACTTGTCATTGGGCGCAGTATATAACTGCAGCCGCCTGGAGGGATTGTCTCTGGGACAGGTTATCATTGACCAGGGATAACATATCTTCTGTAAAGCGCTTTGAGACCTATTGCTGGTATAAAGCGCTATATAAAAGTGAAATATTCTGTGGGTCTGTTTTAAAACCTGCGTGTTCAAAACCTTAGAGAGTGTTGTGGACGATTGGCTAAGACGTCGGACTTGTGATCCAAGGATTGCTGGTTCGACTCCTGCCTAGTCCATTACCTTGTGTCCTTGGGCAAGATGCTTTATCTCAATTGCCTCTCTCCACCCAGGGGTTAAATGGGTACCTGTGAGGTAACTTGTCATTGAGCGCAGTATATAACTGCAGCCGCCTGGAGGGATTGTCTCTGGGACAGGTTATCATTGACCAGGGATAACATATCTTCTGTAAAGCGCTTTGAGACCTATTGCTGGTATAAAGCGCTATATAAAAGTGAAATATTCTGTGGGTCTGTTTTAAAACCTGCGTGTTCAAAACCTTAGAGAGTGTTGTGGACGATTGGCTAAGGCGTCAGACTTGTGATCCAAGGATTGCTGGTTCGACTCCTGCCTAGTCCATTACCTTGTGTCCTTGGGCAAGATGCTTTATCTCAATTGCCTCTCTCCACCCAGGGGTTAAATGGGTACCTGCTAGGTAACTTGTCATTGGGCGCAGTATATAACTGCAGCCGCCTGGAGGGATTGTCTCTGGGACAGGTTATCATTGACCAGGGATAACATATCTTCTGTAAAGCGCTTTGAGACCTATTGCTGGTATAAAGCGCTATATAAAAGTGAAATATTCTGTGGGTCTGTTTTAAAACCTGCGTGTTCAAAACCTTAGAGAGTGTTGTGGATGATTGGCTAAGGCGTCGGACTTGTGATCCAAGGATTGCTGGTTCGACTCCTGCCTAGTCCATTACCTTGTGTCCTTGGGCAAGATGCTTTATCTCAATTGCCTCTCTCCACCCAGGGGTTAAATGGGTACCTGCTAGGTAACTTGTCATTGGGCGCAGTATATAACTGCAGCCGCCTGGAGGGATTGTCTCTGGGACAGGTTATCATTGACCAGGGATAACATATCTTCTGTAAAGTGCTTTGATACCTATTGCTGGTATAAGCGCTATATAAAAGTGAAATATTCTGTGGGTCTGTTTCAAAACCTGCGTGTTCAAAACCTTAGAGAGTGTTGTGGACGATTGGCTAAGGCGTCAGACTTGTGATCCAAGGATTGCTGGTTCGACTCCTGCCTAGTCCATTATGTTGTGTCCTTGGGCAAGATGCTTTATCTCAATTGCCTCTCTCCACCCAGGGGTTAAATGGGTACCTGCTAGGTAACTTGTCATTGGGCGCAGTATATACAGTAACTGCAGCCGCCTGGAGGGATTGTCTCTGGGACAGGTTATCATTGACCAGGGGTAACATATCTTCTGTAAAGCGCTTTGATACCTATTGCTGGTATAAGCGCTATATATAAGTGAAATATTATTATTACTTTTTTTTTTTTTTTTTTTTGGGTAATAATAATTAACATTAGGGGCAATATAACGTCATCATCAAATGATGGCATGTTTTTTTATTAAGGAAGAGGAATTTGTGCTTTGTTGCTGAAAATTGAAAAAAATTATGACAGGTTATGAAACCTTAAAATTTAGCAAAAATTAAACAGTTTAGAAACTAGGAATTCCCCCCCAAACTAGGGTCTGGTTTATTCTTGAGTTAAAAGTGGGGTTCTATGAAATATTAAGCCTCACATTATGATATAGCTTTGAATAACACTGAATTTAATTGAACCCTTTGCATTTTTATAATCAACAGGGCATCCTATGCATCACTTTGGGAACAATTTAAAATTTTTGTGATTCTAGAAAAAAAATCATAACGACTAAAGACTTACAATAATTATATGGAAGGTTTTTAAAAAAGGACTATATATTAAGTCAGAGTGCTAAAATATTGATTTCAAAAGCTCAGATATACCTAACTTTAAATTGTTAAATTGGGACAAACAAGAAAGAAAGTTCTCAAATGCCAGTCAGATGGCTCAATATGGATTCCCAGAGCTCAAAAATATGCTTTTCTCTAAAAATTAAAATGTTAGTCTATGGAACTTAGAGCCTCTAAATATTAAAATGATTTTGAAATGTTTTGTAATAACTTCATTCAAATTAGGAATTGATTATATCATTGTTGCTTAATTCAGAAAGACATCCTCTATCTGATGCATTATTGTGGAAAAACTTAGAACCTCATTATTTTTGCCCAAAAAGTAAAACATATTTATAAGGTTTTAGCCTTAAAAAATTGTTAAATTTGGACAAACAGAAATAGAAAGTTCTCAAATGCCAGTCAGGATGCTCATTATGGATTCCTAGAGCTCAGAAATATGCTTTTCTTCTGAAATGTGTTAGTTTATGGAGCTTAAAGCCTCTAAATATTTAAATGATTTTTAAAATGTTTTATTACATCTCTTTCAAATTTGGAATTGATTATATCATTGATGCCTAATTTAGAAGGACACCCTCTATCTGATGCATAATTGTGGAAAAACC
Organism: Apostichopus japonicus; assembly: GCF_037975245.1. Lineage (NCBI taxonomy): Eukaryota > Metazoa > Echinodermata > Holothuroidea > Aspidochirotida > Stichopodidae > Apostichopus > Apostichopus japonicus. The sequence goes on from NC_092579.1 coordinate 21,673,160, forward strand.
TAAAAGGTCAATAGTTTTGGCAAAAATTAAACAAAATTATAATGTTTTAGCCTTACAAAATTGTTAAATTTGAACAAACAGATATAGAAAGTTCTCAAATGCCAGTCAGGATGCTCATTATGGATTCCTAGAGCTCAGAAATATGCTTTTCTTCTGAAATGTGTTAGTCTATGGAACTTAAAGCATGATTTTTAAAATGTTTTGTTATAACTTCTTTTAAATTAGGAATTGATTATATCATTGTTGCTTAATTTAGAAGGACACCCTCTATCTTATGTATCATTGTGGTAAAACTTAAAATGGTCATGATTTTTTGGCAAAAAATTAAACAAAATTATAAGGTTTTAGCCCTACAAAATTGTTAAAATTTGGACAAAAAAAAGGTTCTCAAATGCCAGTCAGAATGCTCATTATAGATTCCCATAGCTCAGAAATATCCTTCTCTCTGAAGTTAAAATGTGTTAGTCTATGTATTTTTATGCTTATTGAAATGATTTTCAAAATGTTTTATTATAACTTCTTTCAAATTAGGAATTGGTGATATCATTGTTGCTTAATTCAGAAGGACACCTTCTATCTAATGTATAATTGTTGGTAAACTTTAAAAGGTCATGATTTTTGGCAAAAAAATTGTAAGGTTTTAGCACTACAAAATTGTTAAATTTGGACAAACAAAAGTAGAAAGTTCTCAAATGCCAGTCTGGATGCTCCCTATAGATTCCCAGAGCTCAGAAATATGCTTCTCACTGAAGTTAAAATGTGTTAGTCTATGGATTTTTATGCTTATTAAAATGATTTTCAAGATGTTTAATCATAACTTCTTTCACATTGGGAATGTATGATATCACTGTTGCTTAATTCAAAAGGACACCCTCTATCTAATGCATATGTGTAGAAAGAACTTAAAAGGTCATGATTTTGCCCAAAAAAATTAAACTCATAAGGTTTATAGCCATACAAATTCATTAAATTTGGACCAAAAAAAAGTTCTCAAATGCCAGTCAGGATGCTCATGATAGATTCACAGAGCTCAGAAATATGCTTTTCTCTGAAGTTAAAATGTGTTAGTCTATGGATTTTTATGCTTATTGAAATGATTTTTAAAATGTTTCATTATAACTTCTTTCACATTGGGAATGTATGATATTATTGTTGCTTAATTTAGAAGGACATCCTCTATCTAATGCATATGTGTGGAAAGAACTAAAAAGGTCATGATTTTGGCCAACAAAAAAAAACTCATAAGGTTTATAGCCATACAAAACTGTTAAATTTTGGACAAAAAAGAAAGTTCTCAAATGCCAGTCAGGATGCTCATTATGGATTCCCAGAGCTCAGAAATATGCTTCTTTTTGAAGTTAAAATGTGTTTAGTCTATGGATTTTTATGCTTATTGAAATGATTTTCAAATGTTTCATTATAACTTCTTTCACATTGGGAATGTATTATATCATTGTTGCTTTATACAGAAGGACACCCTCCATCTTATGCATTATTGTGGAAAAACTTAAAGGTCATGGTTTTGGCCGCAAAAAAAAACTTGTAAGGTTTACAAGGCCTTACAAAACTCTTAAATTTGGGACAAAAAAGAAAGTTCTCAAATGCCAGTCAGGATGCTCATTATGGATTCCCAGAGCTCAAAAATATGCTATTCTCTGAAGTTAAAAGTGGTAGTGTATGGATTTTTATGCTTATTAAAATGATTTTCAAAATGTTTCTAAAAATTCCTTTCACATTGGGAATGTTTTATATCATATTGCTTCCTTCAGAAGGACACCTTCCATCTAATGCATCACCGTGGAAAGAATTAAACTGTTCATGATATCTAAATTGGGGCCAAACACTCAACAAGTTCTCCAATGCCACTCAGGATGCCCATTACGGAACCAGAGCTTGGAAACATACTTTTCTCTGAAGTTAAAAGTGGTAGTGTATGGAATTTCATGCTTATTAAATGATTTTCAAAATGTTTCATAATTACTTCTTGGGAGTGTATTTTATCATTGTTGCTTTATACAGAAGGACACCCGCCATCCTATGCATTATTGTGGAAAAACTTAAAGGTCATGATTGTGGCCACAAAAAAAAAAACTTGTAAGGCTTACAAGGCCTTACAAAATCTTAAATTTGGGACAAAAAAAAAAGTTCTCAAATGCCAGTCAGGATGCTCATTATGGATTCCCAGAGCTCAAAAATATGCTATTCTCTGAAGTTAAAAGTGGTAAGTGAATGGATTTTTATGCTTATTAAAATGATTTTCAAAATGTTTCTAAAAATTCCTTTCACATTGGGAATGTTTTATATCATATTGCTTCCTTCAGAAGGACACCTTCCATCTAATGCATCACCGTGGAAGAATTAAACTGTTCATGATATCTAAATTGGGGCCAAACACTCAACAAGTTCTCCAATGCCACTCAGGATGCCCATTACGGAACCAGAGCTTGGAAACATACTTTCTCTGAAGTTAAAAGTGGTAGTGTATGGATTTTTATGCTTATTAAAATGATTTTCAAAATGTTTCATAATTACTTCTTTCACATTGGGAATGTATTATATCATTGTTGCTTACTTTAGGAGGGACAGCCTTTGTCACTAACGCATCATTGTGGAAAGAATGAAAATGGTCATGATATTTTGTTTTGGTGGAAAATTTAAAAATTCGTAAGGCGATATGAATAGTCTTACTAAATCAATTAACTTGAACAAACAAAATGTTCTCAAATGCCAGTCAGGATGCTCATTACCGATTCCCTGAGCTTGGAAACATACTTTTCTCTGAAGGTTAAAAGTGGTAATGTTTGGATTTTTATGCTTATTAAAATGATTTTCAAAATGTTTTTCATAACTTCTGTTACATTGGGAATGAATTATATCATTGGTGCTGAATTTAGGAGGACACCCTAAATCATATGCATATATTTGTGGAACAACTTAAAAGGTCATGATTTTGGTAAAAAGTAAAACAAAAATCATTAAGCTTTAGCATTACAAAACATTAAATTGGGACAAATATAAAAAGGTTCTCATATGCCAGTCAGGATGCTCATTATGGATTCCCAGAGACCAGAAATTTGCTTTTCTCTGAAGTAAAAAGTGTAAGTCTGTGGAACTTAAAGCCTCTAAATATTTAAAATGATTTTTAACATGTTTGATTATAACTTCTTTCAAATTTGGAATTGATTGTATCCATTGTTGCCTAACACAGAAGGAAACCCTCCATTTCATGCGTAATTGTGGAAAAAAATTAAATGGTTATGACTTTGGCCAAAAATCATAAAAATCATAAGGTTTTAGCCTTACAAAATTATTAAATGTGGACCAAAACGAAAGTTTTTAAATGCAGAAACATGTATTGAGTTAAAATGAAAAGATAAAATGAGTGTGTCCAAAAACAAATTGAATCACAAGGCTATTGCCCATTACATAATAAATAATTGGGATCAAATCATTTTAGAAACAGGTCATTATTTTGGCAAATAATAAAAAATCATCATAAGGCAAACAAAATAAGGTATTTATAAGCATGTACAATATCATTATAGTTTAAACAAAATATGAAAGTTCTAAAATAGATTCACAGAGCCCAGAAATGATCTTTTCTCTGAAAGTTAACCGTCTAAACATTAAAGTGATTTTCCCCCAAAAATGTCTATAACTTCTTTCAAGGTAGGAACAGATCATATTCATCTAATATAATTCAGAATGACAACCTCCAATCTAGTTATAATATTAGAAAGAATTAAAAATAGGTCACGATTGTAGCCACAGAAAGAAAAATGGAGTTAAAGGTGGTAGTCTTTAGAAGTTTTACCCTCTAAACATTAAAGTGATTTTACAAAAAAATGGCTATAACTTCTATCAATGTGGGAACAGATCATATTACTTAATTCAGAAGTAATAATAACTCAGAAGTAATAAGTACTCAGGCGTAATAAGTCAGAAGTAATAATTCAGAAGTAATAATAACTTAAATCAGAATGACAACTTCCAATCTAGGTATAATATTAGAAAGAATTAAAAAAAGGTCAGAATTTTAGCCACAGAAAAAACATGCCACTTTTAGCTTCAGAGAAAAGCATAAAATTCTTGGTGCTGAGAATCTAAATTGAATGATTTTGTGTTATATGAAATCATTTTGATAATTAGGGACTACCACTAAAATAAATGCAAACCAGGGCTCTAGGAATCCATTAAAAGCATCCAGACCTGATAATTGAGAATAAAAGACATTCTATGCATAATTTTGGAAAGAATTATTTTTGCTAAAGAATTAAAAAAAAAGTCATAGGCTATATATGGCTCTACAAAACTTTCAATTTGGCAGAAGTTTTCAAATGCCATTGTTGCTTTTTGCTGAAGGACACCCTCCATCCTATGTGTAATTTTGGAAAGGCCTTAAAAGGTCATGATTGTTTTCAAATATTATCAAAAATCATTCAATCATTCAATTTGGACAGAAGTCAGGATACTCATAATGGCATCTCAAAGCTCAGAAATGTGCATAAAATGATTTTCAAAATTTGTCATAATAATTTCTTTCAAATTTTGATTGTATTATATGATTGTTGCTTAATTCAGAAAGACACCCACCATCCTATGCATCATTGTGGAAATACTTAAAAAGGTCATGGTTTAGCTAAAGAAAATCATAACTTAGTTAATTTAAATTTAACTTAAATTTAATTTTACAAACTTATTTAATTTGGACCAAATAACAATTTCTCAAATGCCAGTCAGGATGCTCATTATGGATTCTCAGAGCTAGGCCTCTTATAGTATTAAAATAATTTTATGGTTTTAGAGTAACAAAACTGTTAAAGTTGGACAAACAAAAATAGAAAGTTCTGATGTCAAAGTGTTAGTCTATGGAACCAAAAGCCTCTAAATATTAAAATGATTTTTTAAAATGTTATATTATAACTTCTTTCAAATTAGGAATTGATATAATTGTTGCTTAATTCTGAAGGATACCCTCAACTTAAAAAGTTCATTTTTTTGGGCCAAAAAATAAAACAAAATTATAAGGTTTCAGCCTACAAAACTGTTAAATATGGACCCAAAAAAATAGAAAGTTTTCAAATGCCAGTCAGGATGTTCATTATGGATTCCAAGTTAAATAGTTAGTCTATGGAACTTAGAGCTGCTAAATATTAAAATGATTTTTAAAATGTTTTGTTATAACTTCTTTCAAATTAGGAATTTATTATATCATTGTTGCTTGTGGAAAAAACAGGAAGGCATGATTTGCTCCAAAAAAATCATTAGGTTTCAGCCATGCAAAAATCATTAAATTGGGACAAACAACAAAGGTTCTCAAATGCCATTCAGGATGCTCATTATAAATTCCCAGAGCTCAGATATATGCTTTATACTGAAACTAATAGTTGAAGTCTATGGACTGTTAAACCTCTAAATATTAAAATAATTATCAGAATGTTTCATTTCACTTCCTTTCAAATTGAGAATGTAGCATATTATTTGAACTTAATGCAGTAGGACAACTTCCATCCTAACCATAATTTTGGAAAGAATTAAAAAAAGTCTGTGATTTTAACCAAAAGCTAAAACAAAAAAATCATCAGTCAATAATATTAATAATAATAAGTAATATTTTAAGCGCATAATCAGCAACACTGCTCAAAGCGCTTTGCAAATGTAAAACCTAAAAACAAATAGTAACAAAAACCTAAATATTAAATATATAGAACCAATAAGGCATAAAATGTAAAAGCCCAACAATATAAAAAACACTCGTACTAAACGATAATAAAAAAAATACAACCTGAACGCATACAGTCCAAAACAATTTCAGAAGTATGTAAATAGTAAAATAATTTTAAAAACTTAACAAAATGCACAAAAGATTAAATCATAGTCTATGTTTATAAATATAAATAAGTATGAGAAACAATAGTACAGTAAGACAATTATTGTAAAAGCCTAAAACAGATAGTAATAAACACCCAATGCTAAACGATAATAAATAGAACCCTAAATTCGGTCGAAAAAAAAAAACACCTTTCAAATGTCAGATAAAATGCTCATGATGAGTTACCAGATATGCTTGTCTAGGAGTTTAAAGTGGATTATTGGGAATTTTTAACCCTTTAAAAATAACTCTATATTTTACCATAATCATGACCTTTTAAGTATATGCATAGGAAGGAGGGTGTCTTTTTGAATTATGTTATAATGTATTATTCATTCCCAGGTTAAAAGAAGGTTATTCTAAAACACTTTGAAAATTGTTGTTATCTTGAGGCTTAAAAATTCCATAGACTACCACTTTTATCTGGATAGAAAAGCAAATTTCTGATTTTCTAATTTCATTTACAAAAATAGATGGAATGAGAAGAACCATTCCCACCTTGAAAGAAATTCTAAAAAAAACATAAACACTGCATAGTAAAGCATATTTCTGAGCTCTGTATGAAAACATAGGGAGCATCCCGACTGTCAATTGAGAACTAATTGGGTGTCCTTCTTAATTCAGCAATAATGATATTCTCTCTATAGTTTGACTAAAAGTTACAAGGACCCATGTTTAGAATCATTTTATGGTATAAATTCCATAGACTGCCACTAAACTTCATAGAAGAGTAAACTTGAGCTCTTGGAATCAATTATAACCATCCTGACTGGCATTTGAGAACTTTCGTTCTCCAAATTCACTAAATTTGTAAAGTTGCAGCCGTATGGCCCACATCATGACCTATTTAATTCTTTCCACACATGTGCATTAGATAGAGGGTGTCGTTCTTATTAAGCAGCAATGATATTATTCTTAATTTGAGAGAATTTATAAATGAAACATTTTGAAAATCATTTTAATAGGCAAAATATTCCAAAGATTACCACTTTTAACTTTAGAGAGAAGCATATCTGGGCTCTTGGAACATTAATGAGCATCCCAACTGGCATTTGAGAACTTTTTTTATGTCTGAATTTGATGAGTTTGTATGGCTAAAGCCTTGATTTTTGGGGGAGGGGAGAGGGGGGTAAAAAATCATGACCTTTTGAATTCTTTCCACACATATGCATTGGATAGAGGGTGTCCTTCTTATAAAGCAACAATGATATAATTCATTCTCAGTTTGAGAGAATTTATAATGAAACATTTTGAGAATCATTTTAATATGCTAAAAATTCCATATGCTACCACTTATAACTTCAGAGAGAAGCATATCTGGGCTCTGGGAATCCATAATGAGCATCCTGACTGGCACAGAACTTTTTTTGTCTGAATTTATTGAGTTTGTATGGCCAAAGCCTTACATTGGGGAGGGGGGAGGTAAAAATCATGACCCTTTTAGTTCTTTCAACACATATGCATTGGATGGAGGATGTCCTTCTGATTAAGCAACAATGATATTATTCATTCTCAATTTGAGAGAATTTATAATGAAACATTTTGAGAATCATTTTAATATGCTAAAAATTCCATAAACTACCACTTTTAACTTCAGAGAGAAGCATAACTGGGCTCTGGGAATCCATAATGAGCATCCTGACTGGCATTTGAGAACTTTTTTTGTCTGAATTTAATGATTTTGTATGGCCAAAGCCTTACTTTGGGGAGGTAAAAATCATGACCCTTTTAGTTCTTTCCACACATATGCATTGGATGGAGGGTGTCCTTCTGATTAAGCAACAATGATATTATTCATTCTCAATTTGAGAGAATTTATAATGAAACATTTTGAGAATCATTTTAATATGCTAAAAATTCCATAAACTACCACTTTTAACTTCAGAGAGAAGCATATCTGGGCTCTGGGAATCCATAATGAGCATCCTGACTGGCATTTGAGAACTTTTTTTTGTCTGAATTTAATGATTTTGTATGGCCAAAGCCTTACTTTGGGGAGGGGGAGGTAAAAATCATGACCCTTTTAGTTCTTTCCACAAAATATGCATTGGGTGGAGGGTGTCCTTATTAAGCAACAATGATATTATTCATTCTCAACTTGAGAGAATTTATAATGAAACATTTTGAGAATCATTTTAATAGGCTAAAAATTCCATAAACTACCACTTTTAACTTCAGAGAGAAGCATATCTGGGCTCTGGGAATCCATAATGAGCATCCTGACTGGTATTTGAGAACTTTTTTTTTGTTTCCAAAATTTAATGATTTTGTATGGCTCATAGCCTTATGAGTTTTTTGGGGGGGCCAAAATCATGACCTTTATAGTTCTTACCATGCATATGCATTAGGTAGAGGGTGTCCTTCTTATAAAGCAACAGTGATATTATTCATTCTCAATTTGAGAGAATTTATAATGAAACATTTTGAGAATCATTTTAATAGGCTAAAAATTTCAGACTTCCACTTTTTACTTCAGAGACAAGCATATCTGGGCTCTGGGAATCCATAATGAGCATCCTGACTGGCATTTGAGAACTTTTTTTTTTTGTTTCCAAAATTTAATGATTTTGTATGGCTATAGCCTTATGAGTTTGTTTTTTTTTGGCCAACATCATGACCTTTATAGTTCTTACCATGCATATGCATTAGATAGAGGGTGTCCTTCTTATAAAGCAACAGTGATATTATTCATTCTCAATTTGAGAGAATTTATAATGAAAAATTTTGATAATCATTTTAATAGGCTAAAAATTTCATAAACTACCACTTTTAACTTCAGAGAGAAGCATATCTGGTCTCTTGGTATCCATAATGAGCATCCAGACTGGTATTTGAGAACTTTTTTTTTTTGGTCAAAATTTTTGGGATTTTGTATGGCTTACAGCCTTATCAATTCTCTTTTTTTCTTTTTTTTTGGCCAATTTTTTTTAGTTTTTTCTACACTGTATAGAGGGTGTCCTTCTTATTAAGCAATAATGAGATTATTCGTTCTCAATTTAAAGAAAGTACAAAGACACATTTAAAAATCATTTTATTAGTGTTCCATAGACTGACACTTACCTTCATTGAAGAGTATACCCGAGCTCTTGGAATCCATAATGAGCATCCTGACTGGCATTTGAGAACATTTTTTTTTCTTTCAAAATTTAATGATTTTGTCTGGCCAAAGCATCAAGATTTTATTTCTCATTTTTGGCCAAAATCAGAACACTCACAATTTGAAATAAAGCACAAGGAAACATTTTGAAAATCGTTTTATTATGTGAAACACTTACAATCCCAAACCCTGCCACTTCATTGAAGAGTTTACCTGAGCCCTTGGAATCCATAATGAGCATCCTGATTGGCATCTTAGAATTTGTTTTGTCCAAATTCATTGATAATGTATTTCTTCACCCACATCCCCCCCCCCCAGGCCCCCAATTTGAAAAATAAGAATAATTTGTTAAAAACAGTTGACACATCATACTGTAGCTCTAGGAATCAATAATCAAATATATAAATGAAAACATCATAAGGCTCAGCTATAGTCCTGTTTAATTCCAACCAATCAGTTTTGATTAATCTAATCTAATCAATGGTCTAATCAATCTCTCCTACAGTGAATATATTAGTGATTCTTATTTTGATATTTTTATAATTTTCTTGACATACAAACTAGTAGGCCGGGTTGTCAGATGGACAACCAGTCAAAATCCGTAAAAAATTTGCCCCTAGCTTACATCGTAGCATGAAACATCAACAGAGAGGTACTAGCATTCAAATCTTGTTCAGATTACATATTAAATTGATTGCATGTATAATAAAATATATATATATATATATATACACATGTGTTTTAGACTCTTCCATTCAACGTGAGACTTGCATCATCTATCTCCTCACGAATCAACCCGTTCTGCTTGTCCTCTCTCTATCCTCTTTCAGGAAGATACACGTCGCTCTCTGATGTCTGGAGTTATGGAGTACTCCTCTGGGAGATATTCTCCAGAGGTAGCACTCTGTACCCCGGCATGAATAACAACGAGGCCAGAGAGAAAATAGAGGGCGGTAAGTACTGAAAAACAATGAGAGAGGAATATGAAGTCACCTTAACCTTACCCTCCCCCTTTAAGGAAAATAAGAATATTGGCCAGATGAACTGGAAAATAATAGTACTCACTGTATACAATTAAAATTAAAATTAAAAGATCATATATAATAGATAACAAAAGTTACACCAGGTGGTCCTCAGTTGGTTACTATAGTTACACAAGAAAGCCACAGTAGGTATAATAGAGGGTTTCCAAAGCTGTACCAGACAGTTAATGAATTATTCTTTGGGGGAGTGGAGGGGGGGGTTAATTTTTGTAAAGCTGTAACTGCTTCCATATTTTCGTCCTCAAGAAAAATGCCACCTTAATTTACGTTAGATACACTAACTACTGCTAGTTACATATATATATGAATGATACAAATGATGTAGAAAAAAGTCTGACATTCTTGGAAATATGCCTAAAATGTCTCGTTATTGACCACTACCATAGCGACCGTTAGATGCCTGTGCCAGTTTGTCGTTGTCATGGTTATAAGCCTATCTTCTCCTCAATTTCAGGCTATCGGATGAACCAGCCTCCGGAATGTCCAGATGCCGTCTGGGAATGGATCCAGGCCTGCTGGAGGAAAGAACCAGAGGACAGACCAAACTTTTCAGAAATCAAGACAGCGATGAAGAAGATACATAAAATATTTAAATAGAATGTAATCTCTTTGTAAAAAATACAATTATTTCAACATCCAATAGTGTGAGATTCAGTCTGATACAACTCAAGGGTACAGAGGTGAAAAGCCACCATCTTTACAAATCTATTGCCAATGTTTGCTCAGGAAACATCCCAGAAATATGGCCGCCGATAACGTGAATCCTAAAGAATGTGATTGAGAATGTTTCATGTTAGCCGGTGTTTCCTGGTGAAGAAGAGAATGGATTATATGGGTTGCATGGTTCCCCTATCAAACACTGGATTCTTGGAACGATTGGAATCGATAACAGATTCAAAATGGATTATACATAGCATGGCATTTACCTACGTTAAGTTTGTTCAGGACAGTACTCATCCAATCATCGTAGAATTGCAGTCTTGTTAAGAAATGATCTATTTACAAATATTTGTCACCCTGTAGAGTTAATTGTCATTTATACAGTTTGAAACAGTTTTGATGAAGTAAGTGTACCCTTAGTAAGTATACCTAAATTCCAACTGATATACATTAATGGTAATTCTCGTTAACTATTTTGTCGTGGGATGACACCAGGTCTTTTATTTAAAGGTGAGATGTTGTTCGTTGTCACATTGTGACGGCCATTAGCATATTTACCACAGTTACTCTGATATAGTTGATGGCAAAGTAAATTTGATCAGTGAAACAACATATATCTTTGTGTTCCAACTCTTTTTTTTCTGTATCAGGAAATTTCAAATACTTCTTATAAATTAATTGGCAACAAAAAAGTTTGATCAATAACATCAAGGGAAATATATCCAATGAGTTTTTAGCCATGTTGGAGACACAAGCTGCTTCTTTGGTATTTGCTTTTGCAGTATTTGCTTTGCAAGAAAAGTTTGTATCACACTATTGGACCGTTTGCAGGCAAAAAGCTGGATTATTGATTTGAAACTATTGAAAAAATTTGAAGAAAGAAAGATGAAAATGAGGTTCATATGCAAAAGTTAATATTGATTGTCCCAATGTGCACGAAACATATTGATTGTTCAACATATTGAAATTCATACAGGCAGAGCTTGTTAGTGGATCAATAACAATTCAATTCTCATAATGAATAATACAGTTGTAATATTGTCTTGCAACGTAACAACAATAGATAATAGAAAACACATACTGCTAAATGGTTACTCATTACAATGGGGTCTATTAAATAGCTCATTGCTGGATAATTACACGTACTGCTAAATGGTCACTAATTTCAATGGGTCTATGACATAACTCATTGCTGGATCATTACATGTACTGCTAAATGGTCACTAATTACAATGAGTTCGTAAAACTAGGTCATTGATTTGTATTAAATCCAAAAAAGTTTTGGATCGAGTGCTCATTAAGATGGCTATTTTTTTTCAGCATTTGGAAAAGAAATGCATTTTCTTTATATTCATTTAAGGTTAATGGGCGATTCATGTTCTCCCCAAAATTAAAAATCAATGTGTCACACATGATAACTTTTTCATTTCTGATATCTCATCATAATTTTGCAATATTTATATGTATCCCAGAATTGCTTGGAGGACTTTTGTCTCCTTTTCTGCCATTGTAGATATTTTTTTTATTTACACAGGAATAGTTTGTATTACATTTGACGGACCAACATTCATAAAGTTTTTTTTTTCTTTTGTGTTACAAAGTTAGTATTTTTTACCTCTTAGACTACACTACACACTTTTTGTTTTACTTTCTGTTCTTCAATGGTAACAAATTTGTTGTATCAGAAAAAGAGTTCCTTGTATTTTCACTTCCTTCTAAGTGTGTTTCAAAAAAAACTTGATAAAAACTGCGCACGAAACAAAAATGTATATATGCCATAAGAAGACATGAAGTTTCATTCTTAACAAGAATTAACACAAGCAGAACTGGAGGAAATGTATAAAAATGAGTTCTAAGGCCATGTATAATTTTGAACAATAATGCAACAGGTTAGCTACATATTTGTATCAATGATTTCTGTATTGGGGTAGGGGGGGGGGTGTTTACCTCGTAAACAAACCAATTCATTTTACACTATATGAATAGGACTTACAACAGGAAAGGAATAAATTGCTTTCAACCAAAAACAATAACTTTCTTGGAGCCATTACAGAAGCTTTATGCGTTTAATTGTACATTTAATCAAGCCGACAGTGGTTAAAGTGGTTAACAAATCCATTAATCTTCAATATTTAACACTCAGATACTTTTCATATTTTAAGCACAGAAATCACATCGATCATGTTTGAAATTGTTCCACTTGGAATACATTATTTGAGGTTAAAGTTGTCTAAGGGAAATTAATGGCCTTCAGTTGCATGGGATTTTAGTATCTTGACAGGGCCTAAAAAAAAATTGAACTTTTCCTCAAAATGCTCCTTTAAACATCTGGATATGAGCAAGATGCAATATGATGTATGTTATGTTCAAGATCTCAAACAATAGCAAGATTTTTGGGGGTTTTTTTGTACATTTTTGTCATTTTTATGTTTTAAACAGTGTTCTGTTTTTTTCTGGAAGAGGGAAATCTTAACTTCCAGATATATATTATTTTGCAATCCCATGTTATTATTATCAAAAGTAAAGTTTTTAATAATTATTTTTCTACAAAAATGTGTGAAATAGTTCTTTTTTTTGAGGAAGAAATCACAGAGATGGGCTTTTAACTATTTACTTCCAAGTTTATCCAATCATGCAACATATTTAGAATATTTCCCTCTTAATCTGTTTATGTAGATAACAAAGGTTACTAGATGAGTGAATAGTGAGTGGGGGTGGGGAGGTGGTAGACGAGGATTGATGGGTGAAAATAGGAACATTCGGTGCCAGGGACCAAAATTTGTAATATTTCATACAATGCATTATATCGTTTTGTAATATTTGATTTCAACATTATTAAAGGAAAATAAACTTGAGAAATATAAGATCATACATTCCTTTGTTATCATTTAAGAGAAAGATTATTCACAATAAATGGTTCTAAAAGTTTTGTGCAACAGAAAAATTATTTGAGGAATGAAGCAAAGAGCATTAGTGACCATTATTTAATTTCTAGCAGATTTGGTGGTTAAGCAGATGTTCTAGAAGGTTGTTATAAATTCATTTATTTCTGTACACAAATCTTGCTTATATTTCATTGCATATTTTCTAATTCCTACCACATCATGTTTGGCCACTATTAGCTTGTAAATAGTTTACCAAGTATTGACAACTTCCATTACAATTTGTAAATTAACCTCACAGTTTAGCAAGACTCTAAAAGTTTAGTAGCAAGTAGTTTTAGCTATTTTGCGGTAAAGTATATATTTTATCTTACAGATTCTCAAGGTTATGTACCTTACAATTAATCCCATGAAAGGTGATATTATAAACATTGCTTCAAATTATAATTTTTATAATTCTCTGGGTCTTTGTTTAGGGTCCAAATTCCTGGTAGGTCTAGAACAGTTCAAAAGTGTTCATATTTTTAATAATTTCCACAAATTCTCAATAGCAATATATTTGAAGCTTTGGGCAGTTTTCTTCATGCCTATTTTTTGGTTTTACTTCCAGTGGGATGGCTAATTAGTTTCTACCAAATAGAGCAACTTGTATCTTCATACTGAATCCTAATTCTCAGTCTTCTCTTGAAAACAAAGACTGTGGATTCAGTCTAGGCCTACAAACCTTGACATGCCTTATGTACACCCCCCCCCCCCCATGAGAGTACCATACACCCCCATGAGAGTACCATGCTGAAGTCATCCCTCTAGTGATTACACCAGGGAGTTGTTACTTTCCATAACAACTCCCTGATAACACCACTTGCTAGCCGGTTTGGACAAACAGAAATTACTTCACAGTTGGAACAAAACAATGACCTTGTTTAGACTCAAGTAACCAATGAGGTCATTTGATAAAAATTTCACTAGTGTTGTAATAATATATAAATAATGAAAGAAAGAAAACAGAGTTCTCGTATTTTACTGACCTGTAATGTATGTGCGAAGGAGTTCTTGAAAGTCTCAAGCATCAAAGGAGTCTTGTGCTCTGCTGCCACAGCACATATTTGTCTTCTTCATAGTCACATGCATAGCTAAGTATCAGTACTGTATGACAAGTACTGAACTCCAGGGAAGACATGAAGGTGATATTAGTATAAACTAACACAAAGGTTAAATTAAAAAAAATGTTATGAAATGTGTCAAACCACATAAATAGTTGCAATTGAATAATAAGGTTACGACAACATCCAAGGTTTCCTCAATCAAATCTCATTCTAGCAGAAAGGGTTTTTAAACTTATCTTTAACGTTAGAAATGTGTTTAGTGCCAGCAATGTGTTTGTCGCCAAGTCTACACAGTTCAGTTACAACATACCACTCTGTTCCCTACATAAAGTGGAAACAGTTGCAATATCCATTCAGTTTTCCTTAATGCTGATATGAACTTTCACAAATTCTGAAAAAAACATCATGACTAAGACTTTATCTTTAAGATGTTTCTCCATACCCTATAAAACTTTAACAAACCAGTGATTTTTTACTCATGCCGTGCAATTTCTTTCTTACCTTCTTTCTCCATGGTAAATCTGTTTGCCCATAGTCGTACCGGAGTTCTTGACCATGTTTCATGTCTTTTAGGGCAAACAAACAGAGACAGACTCTTCCATCAAGTATTTGTTTCTTCATAACAGAATTGGCCTCCCTGCCAATCTCATCATTTACCATCTTTGCAACACAGGCTGTGTCTGTAGCATCAATACTGAGGGCAACAAATTGAAAGTTTAAGTGGATTATAAAAACAATTCAGAAAGACTATGAAACCAAAGGAGCAGGACTGAACAACTGTAAAAGTTGAAACACTGTCTAGAGAGCTGCATAGACAGATCACTCCAATACATAAGATAGTCAAAGCCAAAAGGATTTTTTACATGTATGATAGGAAAATGAATGTAACATTCTGGAGGAATATGCATCCAATTCTTATTGAATATAACCCCTTTTTATCATTGATATTTGTTGCTTTTATTCAATGGACACATGATTGCTTATTAGACTGTTATTCTCTGTGATGTCTTTAATTATGCTGATAGCTTATATATGATTCTTTGTGTAGTATAAAAGTTATTTCAAATTTAAGACCAACAACAACATGAAAAAGATTTCAAACATCTCTCAAATTAGCTTGAAAATGGAAAACTATCAAATGACTCCATGTCAACACTTCTTTAATTCCCTGTTGCCCACTCCAGTCCTTGCTCACCCCCTCTTCCTCAGTAAATTAGGCTAGCATCCACTGCCAGATCACTACATCCAAAGTTGTACACAAGTCTATGCACATTTTACTTTTGTCAACATGTGAATAGGCTGGCTCCTCCCATTTGACTGAGTGTAGTGTTAAGCAAAATGTGGTTGGCATATGGTGCCAGCACTCCCTTGTCCCTACAGTACCGCTCACGTATAACTGGACATGTGTACGCGCACAGAATCGTATAAACACGTACACTCGCGTATAAACTCGTTGACAAAGAAATTGCCGCGTAGAGGCCGCGTAGACACCACATATAATCCCTCTACGAGTTTATACGCAGGAAATGCTATTGTGCTCAATGAATAGGGATTAAAGTCGCCGAAAGAGTTAGTGAGATGTTTAAAACAGCCGTTTCTTACATCGTAGTTTAAGACGTGATATTCACCTTGCAGCGAAGGGGACGAAGGTAAAGTGTTTGATGGCATAGAATGTTTTTGTTAATTGGGTCTCTATTCAGTGTTTCTTTCCCCGACTTTATTTTTCAGTTGTAGAGGTTCTGTTCCACGGAGGATTAGTTTACTTTGAATAGTTGTCAACATTTTGAAGAAATAATAAAGTATTACTAAGCGTTTCTTTGTCAATTTTTATTTAATTTACCGTTGGTTCGTTGGAATGAAAAGAAAAAAATTCCACCGAACAACTTTGAAGCAGGGCCGGTTAAAAACAAAACATGTTTTTCGCCCGTGCAAGGGGCCTCCCTTTTCCTGAATCCCCGGGTGTCTATTCGGATTACAAGCAATCTAAAACTATCATTAAATAATATTTTGTAAAGGAAGCCACGTATTCCGAACTAGTATTAAAGCAATGAAAAGAAAAAATAATGGCCGCCCGTTTTTTTTTCAGATTTAGTACCAGAAACATTATTTTATTCGAAAAAAAAAGAACAACTCAAATGGATGGTAATTCTTTGTCGCAAGAAGTGTGTTATTGGAAAATATGTATTGAAAGAGGCAGAGAATTTACCGCAAAACGGCGGACCTTTCATATGAAAATATGTAAACCTTCATTGAACATCCTGTTCTCCCTCAGTTGATTTGAGTAGGCCTATGCTAAAACAAAACTTTGAACAAAAAAAGAGGTGTTACGTAAAAAAACTTATACTTCTTAGAATGTAGGAAAACAGTTTCCAATTGCATGACTTTTATCCTTGAATGTCCGTTTGCCAAATAAAAAACATTTAGGATCCACAGACTGATTGGCCATGACAAAAGTGTTCGAGCACAATTTAAAATGGCGCTAAGATGCTTACCAGCTCCATTCAACTTGACATTATAAGAACCAGTTGTAACTGAACATCAGAAGAGTAAAATCCACGTATTCCAACAGTAAGTTTCATTTGAGGTTTTCGTTTTCCCATGTCATGCGTACTAAAACGTGATCACCAAATATCCCAACTGCAGGTGCGCGCGCAGAATATTGACTACCCTGGAAATCTAGGTCATGTCCTGGTTTCTGCTCACAAGCCTGACACCTGTTAATTTGCATTCCATTCTGACCTAACAAGGAGTTGTTACAACCCTGGCAAACTGCCAAAAAACGTGCAACACTATATTAACCCATCTCGTAAGAGAGGAAGGGGTGGCCCAAGCAGTCTCCCAGGTACCTTGCTTAGCGTGTGTGAGCTCAACCTTTGCAGCAACGAGCTTTACCCTGGATTCCTGGAAGTACAAGTATGTTCGTGAGATTTTACGCCCTGGGATTTGTTTCTCAATATGTTCAAATTTTGCGAATAACAATTCCTCATTGTCAAAAAACAAACTTCGATAACCATTGAAGATAAAAAAAAAGGAAAATAACCGGACGATTGAACGGTGAGAAAAAATACACTTAACGTAGGGGTAAAACGTTCGTAACATTTACATATTACTAGCACTTTCAGATGTTTCCAACTTTTTAAACAGTGTTACATTTCGTGGCGCCTTGTGTGTCTGGTAATGGCGGTACTTTCGGCGTTATTAATAAAAAGCTTAGCAACTTTTAAGGAGCTACGGGAGTGACATGTTAAAACATTGAAATTACTTAAAAAAAGTTCAATACGTATCTCCGTGTTACATATTAAACATTAAACATTTTCGGTTGTGTCGGCAGGAGGAAAAACAATAAAGTAACGATGCTGTAGTGTACTGTATTTATATTCGTTGTTCAGTCTGGGATTTATTGGATTACTTCATGTGTACCGTTGTTTTGAAAATATTTTGTGCGACGTTTTGAGCCTAGGTAAAACGATATTTTTGTTGAACGGAAGCCACTTAGAACCAGGATAAGATATAGTGGGAATGGTTGGTTGTCTCCTGACACCGATGGCCATTATCATCAATATGTCGATATTTCTCTTATTTCGTGTTACTGCTCCCCACTCCTTCTGCTTGAATTTTTGTTTCAAAAGGTTAGTAAATAGTTATTGCACATTGATGCTTTTGTCAAAACATGACGTTACTTCAATATATTTCTCCGCAGCAATTTTGTGTTCAAAGTTGTATCACCTTTGACTTTGTTCAAATCATTAATTCACCTTACACGATTTTTCAACACTTTCTGAATGGCCAGGCCTATGTACTTTCAATGTAACATACCAACAATGGCCCTTGTGGAAAAAGCAATACACTGCATTTCGAAATATTTTGTTTGGCATCGTGCCAGGAGTGCAAAATAGAAACGCTACATATACAGTAGGAAAAGTGTCCAAAGTCGCTTATGTTTGTGTTTACGATAACATTTTATTAAAAAGGCAACCAATCATAAATTTCGACTGGTAAAACTTCTTTCGTCAACACTGTCATTACCCCGCCCACATTTCCTGGAAATTTACACTGTTGATGTAGCTTGAACACCTCGGCGTCCAGATGGCGGGAAAATTGACTATCATGTGCAATTTGTTGTGTCGTTCCCATGGTGTAGTGAACCTGGGCAAGTTCGAATGTCCATGACCAATTTATGTTCCGTGACTAATGTCAATGGGAATTATGTGTGTAAAAAATCGGGTCTTTCCACGTGTTATATATATATATAGAAGTTTAACGTAAGCGGAGCGAAATTCGGGGAGGCTCGTTGATTGTGAGGAAGCACTAATACCTAAGCCTCAATATTTGTGGAAAAAATCGTAAGGGTTTTCTTCTGAAAATATTTTTTAATAGTAGGCCTAACCAAAACCTTGTCATTGCATTTTGGGGGAAGTCAGATCTTCAAGTTCAAATATTGTTTTTTTTTTTGTTAAACGGTTTTCTTGCGAGGTATATACGGCGTAACTTTCGATGAATGCTAAAAGGTAGGATAGGCCAAGGCCTACCTAGTTCTCATTAATCGTTCCTACATTCAATTTAATGCCCAACGGGAGGAACTCGTATAAATATTAACAGACTGGTGCACATAGTAATTGATAAAGTTTCCTTGCTGAAGTTTTCCTGCACTGATTGTATCGATCGTTTGTACTTCTAGTAGCGCAGTTTTCTTTGTTACTCTTATTCTTAACGGCTTAAGTATATGCTTACTCTGTGGTTGAATATTTTGGAAAGGCTTAGGAGACATTACTTGATGTTGAGTTTACTGACTCTTTTCTGCATCACAGTTTATTCTAACCCATAGAAGCTCTGCTATATAAAGCGGCTGAGAATACCCTACGTTTACAGATTATACGAGATTGTACTTCTTTACGCGCGTATAATCCCTATTCAGGTGCACTGAAGCGAAGCCCTAAGCCGCGTAGACATGGCGTAGACGCCGCATAGACACCGCGTAGAAAGTCGCGTACAGAAACGTATAACATCGTATAATCTCGTATAATCGCGTAGATAAACGTAGAGTATACGTCTACGCGAGTTATACGTGAGCGGTACTGTACCTTATAAACACCCATCCCTCTCTCCCCAGTCCTCCCATCTTCCCAATTTATTATTCTTAGCTCCACGATCCACTTACAGGTGACTACATGTAAAACTTGTAAGCATGGCTATGCATTTAGTTTGTTTTTCATAAAAAAAATTGTTTTTTCTTTTAAACATATGTTTAGGCTAGATTTTCTGCACTTAACTTAGTGCATTGTTTTGTGCCAGCCCCTCCCTACCTCTAGAAAAAAGTTCCTCCCTCTCTTCCACATTCCACAAAACATTAAATATCAACCACTGGTCATGCTACCCTGAGTCCTCCCCCCCCCCCCCCCCTCTCCCTCCATCTGACAAATCTACTGAAAGGAGACTTTTATTTGTAGAAATGTGTACCTAAAATTCTAGGGTAAGTTAGGTTACTCCCCAAAAATTACTAGTGCCTTTCATTTTCTCCTTGCAATAATAACATCCTTCTCACAAATTAGTGATTGATATAGTCAAAATTTGAACCCTGGGTGTTGTGAATATTTATAGAAAAAAATATGCATATTTTAAATTGTTATCTTTGATGTTGTGAATAGTCATAAAACAAATTAAACATATACAGACCATAAAATGGGAAGCAAACATTTTAACTTACCATTCTATAATTCCACCATTCTCATACAAGTACATGGCGGTGTTGCCAGCTTTCTTGGTTCTAGCTCTATTGGATGCCTCCTCAGGAGAAATGATTTCTCCTCTTTATTCTAGCTAGAAATCACCTTGCCTGATTTCCTTTGTTGCCAACACTTCCCTTCCTGTCAAGACCTTAAAAAAGAAATGGATTGAACAGGGAAGGAAAATAGAAGAATTCTTTGATGTTGCATTCAATGTCTTCAACCTTGGACATCCTCACTCCCCCATACCATATCGGATTGGGAACAATCACAGAATACCATACACAGTTTGTGTTCTGCAAGTGATTCTGTTCTTAAATAATCTCCCTTCTTTCTGCTCACCACCATCCCTCCATCTGTACAACCATTATAATGATACAGTAATGTTATCAAGACCAACTCACCCACCCCCCCCCACCCCAGAAAAGGAAAGTGTCATAAAGTTCCATAAAGCTGTTTCAACAGTACTCTGCATTACCCTGGTACTATACATATTACAAAATATGAGACAGACACTGGGCATGATCCAACCCCCCTCACCCCCACCCCTCCCCACAGGTGGCAGGACGGAAAATTGGATTGTCTTGATAATAGTACTCCATTGAGCAACAATAAATGGAGGTACTTTCCTTTTTTAAACTTGATAAATTTACCCCAATTGGACATTCAATCATTTTATGTGTTCATGTAGAATATATGAGAATAGTTTGGATAGTAAAGATTTCCAGTTGGCCTTTCCTATGTAGTATGTAAGCTAATGCTTGATCAATTACACTTTGAAAGCCAAAACTACATTCTGTAGAATACTTTCAAGTGGTTACTGTAAGCTCTTGTTTAGGGTTTATCATTCAGGTATGTTATTGCCCCGACTTTTCCAACATTTGAATCCCACAATCAATAAGAACATTTCTTGTCAAGTTCTATTTATTTTACTAAAATACTTTTCTCTGTTACCTTGCTGATTGATTTCTAATGGTCTTTCTTCAGGAAACACTTACCACAGTTAGAGGTTGAAAAAGTTAGAGATATCTTTGAAGCCCTGCGAAAGGTTAAAACCCTCTATCATACTTAGTCTTGTTAAGACCATAGTTTCAGCTGCTTCAGTGTACACAGAGTACACCTTCCTTCTTTACACAAAGCTGAACACATCTTTGCTCAGAGTGCCCCCCCCCCCCATACTTGATGTTTATATTCATTCCTAGGGTCTTGTACATTTCTCAATAGTTATCTTATCGTTCTGAGCTAAACGGTCTTTTCGATGTTTTAAGGCAGATTTGCCAAAGTAAAGTGAAGCAGCTAAGCAGATAGCCAGAAGGGCTCCTCCTTCATACATTCATGTATGTCCTGCATCCCACCCTCATGATTTGCTCTGTAAACACTGATCACCATGGCAGAGCAATTTTGTACAAATCCCGCATCTCTTATATGAATAAAGATTCATGTTGTTAGGAGGAATGTCCAAGATTTTTGTAACGGACAGAATCCTCAGCCAGGTGGTATTCAGTGAATGATCTCCTTCAGATACTGGGTATACTGGAATTTATCTTAAACATGTTTCTCCATACCCTATTAAAGTTTAACTATGAAGTAAATATTTACTCATGCCTTGCAATTTCTTTCTTACCTTCTTTCACCACGGTAAATCTGTTTGCCCATAGTAGTACCGAAGTTCTTGACCATGTTTTATGTCTTTTAGGGCAAACAAACAGAGACAGACTCTTCCTTCAAGTATTTGTTTCTTCATAACAGAATTGGCCTCCCTGCCAATCTCATCCTTTACCATCTTTGCAACACAGGCTGTGTCTGTAGCATCAATACTGAGGGCAACAAATTGAAAGTTTAAGTGGATTATAAAAACAATTCAGAATGACTATGAAACCAAAGGAGCAGGACTGAACAACTGTAAAAGTTGACACACTGTATAGAGAGCTGCATAGACAGATCACCCATTGTATATGATACAGTAGTACAAGCCAAAATGAATTTTTGACAGGTTTAATAGGAAAATGAATGTAACATTCTGGAGAAATTTGATTCAAGTCATATGTTTTGATGTAAATTTGAAGTTGTCTCTTTTCACACAAAAGTCAACCCAAGCATCAAGTATGATTCCTGATTTGCAAGTTATTCATTCCAAGGTGCAAACATACAGTAGTTTGTGAAAGGTAAAAAAAAAACGCTTTGTTGTCAGTGCGTAACTCTGACATCACCCTTGTTTGCTTCAAGTCCACTTCTGGTGAAAATTCAGTGTAATTCAAAGGTGATATCTCGCTCCATCAGACAAATCTTTGGAAAGTAGACTAGGTTTTATTTGTAGAAATATGCAGCGAATATTCTCAGGGAATTTAGGCTACGCCATGAAAAATAGTAGTGCCTTTCATTTTCTCCTGGTAATAATAAAATCCTACTCACAAATTAGCAAGTAGTGTGACATTCGAACCCTCCATTTTGTGAATATTTATAGAACAAAATATGCATTTCAAAGTTTAAATTGTTATCCTTAATGTTGTGAATAGTCAAAGAAAAATTAAACATTTACAGACCATAATATGGGAAGCAAACATTTTAACTTACCATTCTATAGTTCCACCATTCTCATAAAAGTACAAGAAGGTGTTGCCATCTTCCTTGGTTCTAGCTATTTTGGATGCCTCCTCAGGAGAAATTATTTCTCCTCTATGCTCTAGCTAGAAATCACCTTGCCTGATTTACTTTGTTGCAAACACTCCTCTTCCTGTCAAGATGTCAAAAAAGGAATGGATTGAAAAAGATTTTCTGATACAGGGAAAGAAAATAGAAGAGTTCTTTGATGTTGTGTCCAATGTCTTCAATCTTGGACAGCCTCACTTCCCGCGTTCCATATCGGATTGGGAACAATCACAGAAGGCCATACACAGTTGGTGTTCTACAAGTGATTTTGTTCTTAAATAATCTCCCTTCTTTCTGCTAACCCCCATCCCTCCATCTGTACAACCATTATAATGATACAGTAATGTTATCAAGACCAACTCTTCTAAATGAACACCCCCCATCCCCCCACTCACAAAAAGGACAAAACAAAATGAGAGAGACACTGGGCATGACCCCCTCATCCTCCCACCCCACCCCAATCCCAGTGGCAGGAAGAAAAATTGCTTTGTATTCATAATAGTATTCCATTGAGCAACAGTAAATGGCGGTAATTTCCATATTGGAACTAAATCAATTATCTCACTGGGACATTCAGTCATCTTGTGTGTTCATTTAGAATATGAGAACAGTTCGGAAAGTAAAGACCTCAAGGTTAGTGCTTTTTGAAAACTTCTAGCAATTTAAGCATGCCAAAATTTAGGGCCAATACAGACTACCTTTAACATACTGTACTCCAATGTCAGTAAAAGCAATTTGACCATCGTTCAAGTTGAAATTTTTAGTGTTAGTTTTATAGTTTAAGCTGTGGATCATTTCCCACTTGAATTTGATGCACTATCATACAGAATATCCTAAAAAGGCATTAAATGATTTTTTTTTTACATCTTACCAATGGTATCAATGATGAACCTCACTTGAAAGTCTTCCTTATCACACTCTGATTGTACATGATGGAGGCAGTCCTGGTGTAGGGTGATCTTATTATGAAACTACATTAAAAAGAGAGATAACATCACAAAACATTTACAATCATAAAAACAATACACATGCAATGACATTGAGAGCAGTAAGTTAAAAGCAGAAGCAAAACTGGATGATGTCCCATAAGTCGCCGCTTAAGAAATAATTACTACTGTTTAATCTAATAATAGGTAGAAAGTTTAAAGAAAGAATTCTTTAATATGGTTTGTTTGATTTTTTTTACCATTTTGTATCAGAGACATGTTGCTCTGAAAATGAATGTTTGTTAAAAACAAATCCAAGTGGCAAGGTATGATCCAGAGTAGTTAAGACTCACAGCAACTTTTGATTATTTATAGCTTCCACACCAAAGATAGCCACTATAAGTACCAGCCATAACTAGTGATTATCTAATGGCAGATGATATTTCCTTTTGCACAAGTGTAGAATCCAAATTCATTAATAATCAAATGAGTTATTGGTTAAATGATAAAAAACAGGTTGGAGTCAGTGGAAATTTACCCTTATAAAATGGGAGTTTTCATTTGCATTCAGTAATTTATTTTATTTTGAGGTTAATAGTAAGGGGCTGGTTTAGAAAATATCATGGTCCATGGTAGCCCCCTACTTTAAAGGTACAGAAATATTGCAGCACTCTATCAGTACCTGTTGGCCAACAGCCGGCTGTATGTTTAAAGTGAGGTTTTGCAGCTGATAAACTTTTGCAGAACTTTGCTTAAAACTAACTTGTTAGTTTTGTTGAAATACCAACAAAGACATCATGGTGAAATTTGTCAAATGTAGAGATAATTGTTCATAGACCTAACTTGATCAGTACCTCAAAACAAAATTGTGATCTCTAGAGTGACTCACCATGAACCAACTGGAATATGCACTCAACAATTAGCTTTGAATATATAAACATTTTTTGCACAGTAAATGTGTGAAGAAATTCTAGTTTCTGTATGGGACTGAAGTTACTGTTACATTTTCTTGAAAGTAGTTATCAAAATAAATGAAAATGCATTTAAGAAGTAGAAGCTTCTATACTATGTTTTCATTCATCAACATTTTGGCAGTTTGAGAAGACAACAGGTCATTTTGTCCCACTACCAGTTTGCACACTACCATGGTGCCTATCAAGTAGAAATCCTTTCAAATTCCCACATACCTAACAGTTTGCCTCCTCACATCTATCCAATGTGTACTTTTAAAAATTGCCAGATGCTGTTATGAATATTCAAATATTAGGATTAACTCTCAGATATTAGTGACAAAATGTCATGTTCAGCAAATTTAGAGTGGAATATCATATGTTCAGACAGGTACTTTATTGCTGAGAAGTGATGAAGTCAAATGTGGGTCATCAACATGCATAAATTTGATGTGATTTAAGTAACAATGAAGTTTGAATTTCATTGTTTAGATATAAAAAGTTGTAAATAAGGACAATGTTCCACATGAACAATTTACTTAAATGGCACAGGCCTTGGCAACTCATGAACATATGCCATCAATGCCAACAACCAATCAGATGATGAGCTGAGACTTGTAATCACAGGAATTAAACCAATGCTCCCCTTTAAGATCACTACTCTCAGCTAATTCATCAGAGTCATCCAGGCACCTGATAGACAACAGAAATAGGACAAACCAAACTTTTCAAACCTACTTTTCTAATATCAAATGTCACCTGTACTAATGTACACATTCCATCAATGACAAGGACCATGTGTCGAGCTGAGACTTGCAATCTCATCCACTCAGGAAGGATAATTAATATTCATCATATAAGTAAGATATTTTGTAACATATTAGTTCAATAACACTATTTTCATTTTTAAGATGTAATGGCTGAATTGTATGCATTTATGATGGTATTTCTTTGCTCTACCATGTGGTGAGCAAGTTGAGCAGGAGCCAGTAGGAGTCAGCCTAGCTAGAAGTTAACCTAAGACAAAACAAAAATAATAATTTGCATGCAGAGAGGAAAAATGTTCTTTTTCAATCAGTTTAGTTACTGAAATATAATGGAATATATGCATTTGTACTGTCCAACAAACATGTCATTTTGGGGTTCAATTTTTGTAAATTTTATTTTGAATTCATCAATCTTTTTCTTCATTAGGATCACAACAGGAAAATAAGCATTTTATCCACTTGTGTAATCTTTGTATGGACACTTGCCTAGTGGCCCTGGGCATGCTGGGTGAGACCTGCCCCAGCTGACAGCCCTTTCAGCTGCCCTACTAAATTGGGAGGGTCATAAGGAGAGGAGAATTGTTTTCAACAAGGAAAACTAGCTAGACTTAAATGTCAATATGGTACTATCCATGATTAGACTCTTGCTGGTAATTGTTAAGGAATAATTAATGTTTACAGATTTTGTGTAGTTTCATGAATGAAAGTTTTTTGGATCACCTCATGACGGCATCAGCAGTGGGTTTGGAAAGTGGGGTGGCCAAATTTGAATCTTCTCACTTAACAAGTACATCAGTGGCACACAAAGCATGATATTTTCTTTGGATCACACAAATAGCTGCATAAAGCCTTGATGTCTGAATAAGGGGCAGGGGTCTGAGGGGAGGGGTGTCCATAGCTTATTTCCCAGATTTAGCCATGTGTTTGGCTCTGAAATTATGGTATCTGCATAAAGTGAATCAGAGAAACAAAACTGAAGGTTTTGGGGAAAAGTGCAATTGTCCACCCTTTCTTACCTTCCCTCCTCCCTCCCATGTTATCCAATCCACCCCCCCCCCCTCCCTATCACACCTTCTCATGTTATAGATGTTTAGTGGGACAAGATTAAAGTAGAAGGCAGATACTGAGATACCAATAGATTAGCACTAAAAATTGGAAACGCAAACTAACATGGCCAAAGCTATTTGCTATAGGCCTCAGTAAACCAAGCCCAATCACTAATATTCATGAGTTGTGCACCAAAACAATAGGGATCACCAACTTCCCAACTTATAAACCAAGTATGGTATCACTCTAGTATGCATTTTGTAGAGATATTTTGTTCACAAGCTCATTGTCACATACACACCCAGACACCAACTTGATTGTATAAATTTTAGTTGCCTCCAGTATGGGAAGTAATTAACAAGGAGCCAATCAATTGTTTCAAGACAATACAACTCACTGATGTATGGTGTTTTCTCCTTCTTCAGCATCATAACTACTGTGTTTATATCTTTGGCATCAATCATTTTGTCTATATAAAAGAAAAATATGTAATGACAACCTAGACCAGTAGAAATATCATGGCTTGCTTGCACTACTGATCATTTTTTCGCATGAAATGATAGTTAGTGTGAACTTTTCATTGTTTACCAACAATTAATCACATAATTAAATTAGTAAGGGATGAGTTTGCATATGATCAACCACCAATAGAAATGACTTCCTTGCCAAAAATGAGCTATTAGCCACAAAAGTTGTTATTAATTAACTTTTACTAAAAAGTGCAAATTGTTCAAATCTGCATTGTTGGTAAAGTAATGATAATAATCATATTTACATGAGTTCAATCCAAATGGAAAAAATAAAATAATGTTATAGCCATACAGGAATTAACATTCTAGTTTAGCAAATTTAACAAAATGGTAAAATATTCTCCAATATGATAATTTCTCACTAGTACATGTTAACACCTACAGTAATCAACCAAGAAAATCTGGTAAAAAAAACCACAATTATTAAATGTAACAGTCATGATATGTTTTTGGACTAATTGGCATTAGAATGGAATGATCCACACAACACAAATACAACTTTATGAAATGTAACAAAACATTCACCCAATTATTGGCATGTAGAAATCTTGTATTGGTCCATAAAGTTTGTTTTTACATTTTATGTTTGAGTTTTAATAAAGTTTTCAAATTTTGGTAAGGTCAATTTATGTGTACAGCAGCACATTCCATGCTTGATGAAATTTTACCTACTTTATAGTTGTGTATATATTGAAAACTTAATTCATAATTAATTTATGGTATGAGTACCAACAATCCAACATAACATGGCATATTGGCTCATTTAACTATATAACCCAAGATTCCATTATAAGACATACACACACACATAATCACACAAAAACATGCAGACTTCACTATGTCTGATCAAACCTCTCACCTCTAATCTAGGATTTTAACTTTCTTGCTGGTCTCTTCGCACGAGTCCCTTGAATGATGATCTTTGAGCTTTGCATGGTGATTATCACACTGAAAATAAACAAGGTTTGAGGTTATAATGATGCATTCATAGTTTTAAACAGCTATGGACAACTTTTCTGGGAGTCCTCCTGTTCCAAAGTTTAATCTTTCCCTACCCCTCCTCCACACCCATACCCACCATTCCCCAATAGCCTCCTTTACTCTCTTCTGCCCCCTCCCATACAATATGACAGGGAAAACTTGTAATACATGACTCGTAGACTGCTTCATTAACACTACTATGCCAAGAGTTTTAAAATGTCTTTGAATCCTAATTGTCACAAGCAGTTGACAAACTGTCCATGCTTATCATGCCTTATCGATAACACAATGGCAATCCAATATTTGCAAATATTTAAGTACAATCACAAACAACATTAGCAATGGCAATACATCCAGGCCAGCCAAGTTGGTGTGATCAACAAAAATCAAAATTATGTTTCAACTGGATTCTCGACTCTGATATTCTTGTCCCGGCCTTTACTCTGATTCTGACATGGCTTGGACTCAGGACATGTTGACTTGGACTTGATTTTGGACAAGTGAACCTGGCTTAGAGCCCTGCTATATGCCTCACTATTGATTGCTCAGATCATATTAATTAGGTCACATGGGAAAATACTATATTTTATGAATTTTTAAATGGTAAATCTGAACTTCTTCAAATTGGCTGGCCTCGAGATACTGCTACTGAAGTTGTGATTTTACTTAGATATTTGTAAAACATTAGATTTCCATGATTGTAGTTGTATAAACAATGATGAACCATAGATAAAAGTGCTTTTCCAATGTAACAGCATGTTGGGCAAGGAAATGACAGCTAAAAAGGAAAGAGAACAGAAATAAAAATTACAGGACAAACATGAAATTACAACCACAAAAATTAAAAAATTACAGAAACACATTCAACATTAATCAATAAGAAAAGCCACTGTAAGCTTGGATAAAAAAAGTTCATCACTGCAAGCAACAATTCCTGCTTTCCTGAAATGATGCAAGTGAAAGATAGTATAATTGACCCTTGAACAGGAATTCCGATTCACAGCCTGACTGGACAAGCATAGCCAATGTTAGCTCACACATATAGTCTGTATGAAAAAATAATCAGAAATGCCTGCATGCACATAGCCACAACCAAAGATGTACAAATCATCAAACAAGAACATGAATAAGTAAATTCAGCCTGAGAGTTGATGATGGGGATATTTTAGGTTACAAACCAAAATTATCATCAAGTCATGCACCAGTGCTCAACCTCTGACCAGTGAGAACTGCTTAGGCGTACCTGATATTTATATAGGCTATCATTAATAAGAGAATGCTGAACTTGGTCTGTCATTTCTCCATAACCTGAATTTTCGAGACTCACAAAACACACATCATTTCTATTCATAGCAGACTTAAATCAAGTATCCATAGGACACAGTCTGCCCTTTTACAGATGTCATGAAAATCCCTTTCTAACCCCTCTACTTCACCAATTTCTGGAAGGACCACTTTCATCATGCCACTAATGAGCTTTCTGCCAAAGTCTAACTGGACATACAATATATGGCCAAAAGGCTAGGTAATTAAACTACTGATGAACAGGACACTCTTGTCAAAATGCAAACGTTCTACAGCCTCTGATATGGCAAGGTTCATCCTTGGCTTGCACAATGACAGACTGACTACCCATATCAGAGATATTCATTCCTACAATCTGACCAAGGATAATAAACCATACTCACTGTCTCAGACTGGAACTGTTTGTAAGTTGATCCTTAACTGTTCCAGCCATCTGTGAGTCTACCTAGGTCCCCATCTATCAGTCCTGAGACAAGAGACACACCCCTTCACAGACCATACTTTGCTATAATCATGTCAATTAGTTCATTTTTCATTGCTATTTTATGTCTATTTGAAATTCATCAGTTCAACAATGTTATACGCTTTGAGGATGAATTTGAAAATTATGTCAACAAACATCACACTTTTTACAAAATATTTAACCAAGGCATAATAGCGCAACTGATGAATATGATTTGGTATCCACCATGTTGTACGATATCAATATTTAAGCAGGTAATCATTTAAACACTTTAAGATGGCAGCAAAATGAATTGATTAGCTGCAAACTCTCCTGTCCATCAAAAAATCACTGCAATATGCCATATATTCAAGTCACAATTTCATTCTCTGAATACTTTATTTCAACATACTTCCATCTATTTCTATCTGCAGGTTTTCCTTCCAGTGTGTCATCACTTAAATTCTTAACTCTAGTCGCCATCAAAATCTGAGTAACTACTGTACAGTATAGGATTGCCCCTCTGTGAAGATACAAATAAATTAAAACATGGTTACTATCTTAGAAACTTACATGATGGGTTATTCAATACATTATGGGTCCAAAAGTGTGGCATTTTGATAAAATATTTACTTTCAAAATTTAACAAAAGTATTGTGAGTAAATATTATGACATAAAAATAGTATTTTTATTGCATGTGCTACCAAGACACCAAGCTCACTATCTCCAAGTTAATAAAAGTCTTCAGTCTCAAAACCTGGTTTGATTATACATATTAGCTTCACCTTTTTATAACATTTCATACTATTAGTATTATCTCAACAAAAATTTGTTACAGTACTTGGCTATCAAAGATTTCAATAACTATCAGGGTTGAAACTGAAATTTCTTTACTTTTCCAGGATTTTCCACTGGACAAATCAAAGTTATCCACTGCCGAAAAAAGTTACTGACTGACTGGAGTAACATCACACAACACAAAACATGGTCTAGCCACTTACAACATCTTCAGATCTAGCTGGAATAGAGTTACTGACTGGCTGGAGTCACATCACACAATATGAAACATGGTCTAGCCACTTAAAGTACTGCATCTTTAGATCTAACAGGTGAGACCTTGTGAACTGTGAAGGGTTATTTCTAACAGGAGACCTTTTGAACCGTGAAGGGTTATATCTGAAAGTAACTTGCAATAAAAGTACTTTTGATTAAGGACAGAAGTACAGGATGCTACTACAATTCCATGCTGATTGAGCAGAAAAGGAGAGAGCTAGATGCTGTCATTCAAATTGGAAGAAGAATGTGAGTTCCTTAATAAAAAAAGGCAGTAATTTTACTTGTCAAAATATTAGAACTTTACTTCTTACATTGTGTGAATATGATACTTTTCACAAACATTTGCTACTTACATTTGTCCTCACTAGTACTTAAGCCGCAATCTTTGGCCTTTGTCCTTCACCTGGTGTTGCCTGGCTACATGGTGTGCAAGGTAGAGGACATGCTTCTCACAACTGACACACTGTATTGCACATCTATTCTCCATATTTGCCTATAGGAGAATATACGAGAATAAAAAAAATTGCTGTATCAAAGATTATATGAGATTCTGTATGGAAGGATCGATAAACATTTTGCCTGTGAGTCAAGAAAAGTATCTCAATGGGACATAATTAAAGTAATCGTGTGTTGAAGCGGTGAAGCCTTGAGAAAAGTGAGGCAAAGAGCCAGATCATTTATAAGTCGTCATACAAACATTGTCTATTCGACTTTGAAAACGGAATTTGATTTTACCCATTTTTCCGAAAGAGTAGGTGTACTTTTCACAAGAGAGACATGTTATGGTGACCAGATCAGAGTAGTAAGTACTATACTCCTGACTTATAAGAACCAACTTTGAAACATTTTCTCGCCTCTTATGAACAAGTGGAGTGCTTTATGCAACTTTTAATGTCTGGAAAGTGTCATTTCCGGTATCAGAGAAGCATATGGCAAACATTTTCTTGCTTGTATTATTTTAGTGCTCCACTCAGATAGTGCCATAGTTGTCCCAGGAAAATGCAGTGAAGAAGCAACCCTCCCTCCACCTTCCACCCCACTCCCCTCCCTCTTTCCACACACCTACTTTTGTGTAATATTTCCATATTAGTCTGTGCATGCAGTTTTCAGTTAAATGTTAATGTTGCAAAGTGGGTAGTAGATTATGCAGGATAACAGATCCCACCTTATGAAGTGAGAGTGCAAACAGTTTGATGCATATCTACATTCAGTCACATATTGTCATCAATAGATGAGATGTTATCACGAGTGGTGGCTTGAGTGTGTTGTATTGCCTACAAAGCTTTGTCCAAACATGGTAAGTGAATATCATTAGGCCTTTAAATCATAGTTGAGTAAATTTATGCAAATTGCCTGTAATTAAAGTTACTATCCAGAACATACCTGGCTATAGGCTTTGGCCTAGCCTACCTCAAGACTCAGATTACTGCCTAGGCTTTAGCCTGCTTTACTGCTTAGGCCCTATACCCTTTTGCCACACTAACTTGTACATTGTTGGGAATATGTTGCAAATGGAGAATGTGTTTGAATATTTGTACAATTCTAGTAGATATATTAATAGACTGAAATATTGTAGGCTTCGTTATGACCTAGGCGAACCTACGTTAGAATCTTACTCTTCAGACTGGAAAGAACTGTGACCATATGCCAAAGAAATACGCCAAGGTGGATGTGATTTTGTTCTGTATTTGTACGCCACACTATCTAAGCGGAGCACCACCATCGGTTGGCGCGGAGCGTACACAAAAAGTTTTGGTCAATAATGCCTCCCAGATCGCAGGAAATGGCACTTCCGGGACCATATAACTTACATCTGTAATTGTATATATGGAGGTTTCGTGTAATGAAAATTTGGGTGAAATTATCATGCGTAATAGTGATAGTAATATATTAGTACCACCCTGGAACACATCACATGACGCTCCATGCATGGTACGCACGTATTTACTGTGTGAAAGTTTCTCCAGATTTATTAAACTCGATGGTATGAACCATGTTGCGTCACTTGCACTGTTGCGGCTGAATTTTCCTCCACGCTTACGCGATACGCCACGCCAACTGTTGTACTTTTCCCTGGGGCAGTAATGTACGTTGTACGCCAAATTTATTGGCGTACACTTCCATACGCCAAAGATCTTTGTGTGAAAGGTCGTACTTTCCAGTATGGCTCTTCAGTAGACCAAGGGCAAGGTAGGCTATGTAAATGTCATCTTCAGTTATTCTGGCATGTGGATCTATCATTAGGGATAAAGGATAAAGAAGGATAAAGATAAGTAAAATGAGGTGGTGATAATTGCTGTCATTAGGCTTAAGTCATTTCGCATCCAAAAGGACAGCCGTATAGCTGGTCTAGGCCTAGGGGCCTACAGTAGGCTAACTAGCCTACATCCAACTTTCCAAGGTCCAGTGAATAACAATATAGGCTAGCACTACTCACTAGATCATTAGATGGGCAGACGACACTAAAGTAATTATATTTCTATGTAAATGCTTCTGCTATCGCTTCTTAATAATTACCTGTGAAGCTGCAGTACACTGCCACATTTTTGGCGAAATGCGGCACACGATATCACCATTTTGAGTGATTTATGTAAACTTTATCACTTTAGTTATGTCAAAGGCATACCGCATAGTGTTTGTACTTCGCGCTGGTACTTTCTTGCCGTACAAAGCAAGGCTGAGGTTTATGGCTATGGCAAGCCATGTGGGACAAACACCGCATAATATATCCGCGTATTAATTCGAATATATACGCGTATTAATTCGAATATACATGTGTTGTACATGACTGTGTAAAGTTTCGCTCTTTGGAGCGATCTCGCGAGCCCGCCAAAACATTTATCCTTGGTAAATGTACACAGCAAGAGCGGAAATGTTTTTTTTTTTGTATATTCTAATTAATCCGTGCATATATTGGATTTAATCCCCATATGTATTTTATTTAATACGTGTATATATTGGAATTAATACGTGTATATATTCGAATTAATACGTGTATATATTCGAATTAATACGTGTATATATTCGAATTAATACGCGGATATATTTAAGCCATATGATTGGCTAATAATATATACGCGTATATATTTTAATTAATACGCGTATAAATTCCAATTAATACGCGGATATATTGTGCATCATTTGTCCCACATGGCTTGCCATATATGGCAAGCCATGTGGGACAAACACTGCATAATATATCCGCGTATTAATTCGAATATATACGCGTATTAATTCGAATATATATGTGTTATAGCCTACATGTGAAAAGTTTCGCTTTTTGCAGCGATCTCGCGAGCCCGCCAAAACATTTATCGTTGGTATATGTACACAGCAAGAGCGGAAATGTTTTTTTCGTGTATATTCTAATTAATCCGTGCATATATTGGATTTAATCCCCATATGTATTTTATTTAATACGTGTATATATTCGAATTAATACGTGTATATATTCGAATTAATACGTGTATATATTCGAATTAATACGTGTATATATTCGAATTAATACGTGTATATATTCGAATTAATACGCGGATATATTTAAGCCATATGATTGGCTAATAATATATACGCGTATATATTCCAATTAATACGCGTATAAATTCCAATTAATACGCGGATATATTTATGCAGTGTTTGTCCCACATGGCTTGCCATAGTATGAGGTTAGTTCCGAGGTGCCATAGGAATACTAGTGAGGGCTTTTGAAAACGGAAGTACGTCACAGTTCAACTTCCCTGTTGTCGAAACACCTTGGAACTAACCTCAGCCGTTGGTAAACGTTTGTACCATAGAAATACAAAGATAGAGAGGTCCAGAGGTCAGATCTTTTGTATGAGACCATTCAAATTACTATCTTGCGCTATCGCATGAAGATATCTTTTCAAGACTGTATTGAGAAGGAAAATGTTGATCAAATAACCCTTCGATTTTTTTTAGAGGATGAAGAGAGGCTAAATGATAAATCACGGGCTTCTCCAAACCAGGGAGTTGTTATGGGATAACAATTCCCTGTTCACACCAGGCTGTCCAATAGGACACAAACCCATACGTCTTTTTCGGCATATATAATGACAGAGATATTTGTGAAGAATATCCCTCCCAGCTAGCTAACAACAGAGAAGTATTTTGTTCCGTTTGGGAGATGTTTTAGTTTAAAAGTAGTTCTGAGAGATGACATTTCATCAATTTGTGATGTCAGTGTTTCGTTTCATTTTCATATATTTTTGTTTCTTCGTAACATACAATAATAACAATATATAAAAATTATGTGTCAATATTGAAAGATAAATTTGTGTTACGAAAGGAAGTGATCTAAAAAAATCTTTAGGGAATAATTTGTGACAATTCAAAAATCCCCATTTTCATGATTACAATGATGTCCCCATTTTGGTAATATAAAATACTCAATTCCTGTGTCCTTTTATTTTTTTAAAAGTGCACTTCTCACCAAGTGAAAAAATGTAATCATGCAACAAAGGGCATATGTTGTTGCCAAAGTTATTAACCCAGCAAAAAATGTACCCTAATTTTACCGCGGTAAACTATGGTAAATGTGTGGTAAATAGGGTAAATGTGTGGTAAAATTGTGGTAAAATCAACTGCGGTACATTTACCGCAGTTTTACCATGGTATTACTGTGGTAAAAGTACGGTACATTTACCGCGGTAAATTTACCGCAGTTTTACCATGATATTACCGCGGTATAAGTAGGGTAAAAGTGCGGTACATTTACCGCGGTAAATTTACCGCAGTTTTACCCTACTTATACCGCGGTATAAGTAGGGTAAAAGTGTGGTACATTTACTACGGTAAATTTACCGCAGTTTTACCATGGTATTACCGCGGTAAAAGTGTGGTACATTTACTACGGTAAATTTACCACAATTTTACCATGGTATTACCGTGGTAAAAGTAGGGTAAAAGTGTGGTTCATTTACTGCGGTAAATTTACCGCAGTTTTACCATGATATAACCGCGGTATAAGTAGGGTAAAAGTGCGGTACATTTACTACGGTAAATTAACGACAGTTTTACCATGGTATTACCGCGGTAAAAGTAGGGTAAAAGTGTGGTACATTTACTACGGTAAATTTACCATAGTTTTACCATGATATTACTGTAGTAAAAGTAGGGTAAGTTTATATGGTACATAAACTACATATGTGAAATTCCTACAATTGTGCCTTGATTAACCACAGTAAAAATAGGGTAAAACTATACGGTGCAATTATACTATGGTAAATTTACCATAATTGTACCACAGTAGAACATATATGGGTCACACTATGAAACATGATGGTACATTTACAGCAATTTTTCCATGATTTTTTCCCATATTTTTGCAATACTGATATGACAAACCTTTTGTTCTACTCATATCTTAATGTTGGCAATATAAATTACCTGTGGATATGAGTTGAATAAAGAAGAGAGACAAACTGCTATTCTTATATGTTATAGTATGCATCTCTTTTCCTAAAAAAAAACAAGCAGAGGATAGATACATAGAGAATTCCTTCATGGAATCCCTGATATATTTGAGAGAAGACAACAATTAATTCTTTTTTCATTATTAGGGAGAACCTAAAAGCCTTTAAAATGAAAAAAGAACTATATAAACTAGCACACATAAGGCATAGGTTCTGTGCCTCAACACTGTGGCACACAAAAATTGACCAATCAGTGTCCTCAGATTTGGGTATTCTCTGTCAGGTCCAATAAGTGACTTGACAAGTCTATGTAATTATGTTCAGAGTACTCTTTCCATTTAAAACAAGTCTTTGAGGACAATAAGAGATCAAAAGTCCAATCTGGACTACCGATCTAGTCAAAAGAAGAGAGTCAGGAATCATACCAGCTAAATGAAATTCAACAAAGCTTTCTCATGTGTGAAACCTCCATGGATTTGATGAATTAAAAACTGATGCATTCTACAACTGAGGACTTGTATGTCAGGCATACAACCATTACAATAAGGGTAACAGCATATAGCCAAATCATAATACAGTACACTGATGGGTGAAATTCAAAGGAATATATGGTGTACATGCTAATTGAAATAAGGACAAAATCATGCTCATTGCAATGTAAGGTAAAACTGTCCTGCAATTAGTGTAAAATCATGGTAAACTGAGGTAAAACTAAGGTAAAAGCGTAGTAAATCTACGGTAAAATTGGGGTAAAATGCGGTAAGGGCGTGGTAAAAGTATGGTAAATTGAGGTAAAACTAAGGTAAAAGCGTGGTAAATCTATGGTAAAATGGGGGTAAAAGAACGGTTAACTGTGGTAAAAGCGTGGTAAATATACGGTAAAATTGGGGTAAAAGAACGGTAAAACTGTGGTAAATTTGGGGTAAAAGCGTAGTAAAAGTGTAGTAAAAGCGCGGTAAAAGTATGGTAACACCGTGGTAAATTGGGGTAAAAGTGAGGTAAAACCATGGTAAATTTGTGGTAATTTACTGCGGTAAACCGCGGTCTACCGCGTCCATAGGGCCAAAACACCGCGGTAATGTACAACAAATTTACCACGTTTTTACCCCGGTTTTACCGGGGTAAAAGTGTGGTATGTTACCGCGGTAAATTTGAGGTAAATTTTTTCCTGGGAAAATATGTTCCTTTTGTTGAAAAACATGAAAATACTGGAACTCGTAGTACACAGACGGAATCCATTGTGTTGAATAGGTTTGAGGTAACTATAAGTAGTTGTGGTTGCCCCCTCAAGTTGCTCCTCACATGTCCCACCGTGCCCCTCGATCGATGTTTGAGTCCCTGTAGAACCCTCTTCGATCCGCCAACCCTGTTTTAAAGAGAACATCGGCCGCCCGTTGGTCATGGGACCATGCATGCATGTCAAAGGCCCCCGATTAAGGGATCACAACACTATAGAAGAAGAAAAGTGGCAGAAAGAGGGAGAAAACGAGGGAAGTGACCTACTTAGAAACCGGCATTCACTGAATTTTCTTTCCCGGTTTCTAACTGTAGGGTGAGATATTAATGAGATTTAACCGCACACTGTGTGATTAAACTGTAAAAACGATGCCATGTCGTGTGTTGAGGCACCGAAAGTTATATGTTTGGCCAAAACTGACCCAAAATGGCCCTGCCCAAGTCACAGCGTAAAATGCAAGGAGTTCACTGGTACTATTTAGCAGGATTTTCAATTTTTTAATGCATTTTTCTTGTCTTTTCTTCAAACTTATCAGAGGAGAAGTTTTAATTAAAGTGTCCTTTCCTTCCCTTTGATCTCAACCCACCTACCACTCCTTCCGAACCTTCACAATTCGATCCTCTGTTTATGGTAGTGCATGCTATTAGTTTTTAATATTTCTATGGTTTATTAGTGGCAGAAACGAGGTATCACCTAAATTATATGAGTACACAAGCACCTGAGTGTAATTTCTGTTCCGCGGGATATTCGTTCTGAACTGTGTACACTACCCCATATACTCAGTCATACAACTGTACGTTTTCGGCAATCCGATTATGGACAATCAGCAGTCACAATGGAATCACAAGTGCAAGAAGTTCTCGCTATTTGTCCAAACGTATCGGTTGAAGTGATTAAAAGAGATCTGTTGATCACAGACAGTGTTTTCAGTACCGTAAACAGAATTTTGGATGGCGTCGTAGAGGTCAGTTTGGATTACGGTGTAGGGTCGCAGTGCCACTGACAATCTAGGCTAATGCACCCTAGCCTGTTACACACCCAGCCATTTCAACATAAGACTAGAGTATCCAAATAGGCCTAAGATAGATATACTGTTGATCATATACAGTTTAACATGCCTAGGCCTAAGTATCAAGTCAACAGATTATGTGCCTAAGCATGGCACTGATTTGTAATCTTGTTAAACAACCTCTGTAAGGCTAGGCCTAGCTAGTGTATGCCTATGCCTAACTTAGTTGGGTCTGAAAGTTTTGGCTATTCAATTCAACTACCCTTTGTTGATATTGACAGTATGACAGATTCAGGATTGATGTATTGTATCATGAGTATTAACTTGTAGCTTAAACGTCAGTTGCTTTTGTGCAGCAAAAAAAGAGAAATCAGATGGCAGGTCACCTCTGCAAAAAAAAAACGAGGTGTCACCTAAATACTGCACAGACTATTGTAAATTAACATTAAAATATGTCATTTTTTGGGCTACTTACAGTATATATGCTGCCC
Organism: Apostichopus japonicus; assembly: GCF_037975245.1. NCBI lineage: Eukaryota > Metazoa > Echinodermata > Holothuroidea > Aspidochirotida > Stichopodidae > Apostichopus > Apostichopus japonicus. The sequence goes on from NC_092579.1 coordinate 21,712,366, forward strand.
TTGAATTGTTACTAGCAGTATTAGTTTGTCTAGTCCAGGTCATTATTTATTATTTTCCATGATGCTAAAGAGATATCCATAATCAACAGTTCTTTATATGAAATGGCTTGAAGATGTTGAAAATATATGCAGAATTGAAAATTAAACTGTAGAATTTGATGAGTAGAAAGCATGAAGTATGATGTGGGATTTTGCCAGGGGGGGGGGGGGAGGAAGGGATGATCTGCCATTCGGGCCTACTGAAAATAACAAGTGCATTGTCCTAGCACATGGTGACATCAGTAATTGTTTTCCTCAAACCTCACAGTTGTCAAATGAAGACAGTCATTTCTCAGCCCCGAAACACTGCAGTACAACGGGTCTTTCTTCATCACCAGGGAAGACTAAAATTGTCCAGTCACCGTCGGTCTTTTGTTCCGGCTACTCAAGTGACTCCAGCGACGATGATCGATTACTACCCAGTATATCTCTAAATACAAAAGTGAAGAGAACAATACCATCTGATCAAAGTCACGTAATTCAAACAGAGGAAGAAGGACAGGAAGATATAGTAGATTTGATTTCTTGTGAGGACTTTGCTGATGATGCCAATGGCATTAAGATATCAGAAAGTGGAGTTACAACAAGGGAATTAAAACCGGATGGAACAAAGGTGAACTGTGACAGTGTCGAAAACAAAAGTAACCTTTTAAAGATTTCCGGAAGTAGCAGTCCTTTGGAGAGAACAGGAAGCAAACTGATTTCTGAAGATGATATTTTAGGGAATAATTCTAGGATATTTTTACCAGTCTCTAAGGAAGCAGAAACATTAGATTTGACTAGAAGTGATTCATCCGATGATGAAAATCAAACTAAACTTAAAAATACAAGAATTGCAATATCAAGTAGTGATGAGAGTAATTATGCAGAGTCTGATGGAGAGATTGTGAAGGTGAACTTTGATGCAAATCCTGCGCCTTTAACAAACCAGACAGTCGAAGATAACGAAGCTGCAAACAGCGCTTCTTTGGAAAATCGGGCCGAGTCGTCGATCAATTATCAGGCTTCAAAGCCGAAGATGATTGAGGTCTCCAGCAGTGATGATTCTGAGGATGAGCTTCCTTTATGGAAGAGAGTCCAGAGAAAGAAAGATCAGAGTTTACCTGCAAATGTTGACGCTTTTCGGGACAGTGCTTTGTCGAAAAATGAGAAAGTTAGTAAGACTGGGATTAACCTTTGTCCAGAAAACTCAAAGTTGAATAACCACTCAAACCCAGATCGTTCAAGCTTCTCATCAGATGGAAAAGTTTCTAACGTTACTTCTCTTCCTTCGGCTGTTGTTGAGTCAGAATCGTCGCAATCGTCCGTTACTTCCAAGGGCGAGAAGAGGAAGATGAGGTCTCTGGAAGAGATTCAGTCAGCAAAGGAACAAGCCTTGGTAAGAGGCATGTTACAGCAACATGGTTTTTCTTTTTACAAACCAGCAATTTGCATTTCAGAACCAAAATATTTACACCAAAGTCACACATGTTGTCAGTGGAGTTTACAATTTACTGTAGAAAAAAATTATGAAATATATTTTCTTTTCTCCAAAAAAAATTGCTACCCTTTCACTCTGCCCAAATTGTTACATACAATGTAGGTTTAATATGCCTTAGTACAGGTTAGTGTGCTATTGACATGTGAACTATAGACATCCTAGACTAATTTGTGATGTCTACAAGTGGTGAATTCATATAGACTTTGGAAAGTTGCATTACAAATTAGCAATATCTTTTTGTACTAAAGTTGCACACACAAGCAGCTGCGGTATGCATGAATTTCATGTGTCAAAATGAAACTGTAAATCAAGAATGCAGCTTGAATGGAATATAAAGGATAATAGTCACAGTGGTTTCCTTTCAGGCAGATCGTAAAGATCTCATTTTGTTTTTACATTTTTTATTTCTGTATCTTTAGTCCCAAGATATGCATACATTTCATCCTTAGATTTCATTCCAACTTATTAAAAATTGTCACAAAATATTACAGTTACTGTAAAGAAGGTTATTAGTGAAACAAAATCGTCTGTAAATTCTGTTTCCTTCTTCTTTTAACTCAGCAAAGACGAACTGAAAGAGAGAGACAGAGAGAATTGCAAAATCGAAAGAGAGAAGAAAAACAGAGAGAAATGGAGCATCGAAAGGTTTGTATCTGTCAATGAGTAGTATAATGCACACCCCTAGGGGAGAGATGGTGTGTGTGTGGGGGGGGGGGTACTGTTTGCTCTTATAAATGAAGCAAACAGTCCTGCCCTCCCCCTGTATTATGCTCCCCTACCTCTCTTTGCAGATACCAGGCTTGTGTGAATTTTTCTTAAGAGGTGTTAGATAATAAATAGAACCACCTGCTTTTTGTCAAGGTTATGGTTAACAGTGACTCCCCATGGGCTAGGTTCACTTTCTTATATATTTCCCACGCCTTGAGCACCGTTCTGGGTGGACGGGTGGGCGTTATACAGTAGGTCACCATAACTATGATTATTTCTTTGAGAGTTGACTTGGTAGTTTTGAGGATGCGAAGGACCACAGTTCATTTTGAGCCCATTCGGGTGATAATAATTTTTTTCTTTTTTTCTTCAGGCACTGAGGAAAGCTCACAAAGCATTGAGACCAGAAGAATGTATGAAAGTGAGTTGGTATCTATTACTAGACTTAATCTCATATAATTTCAGTTTCCCCAGTTTGTTTATATTTGCTCATCATATTTCAATGCAATACTGTAAAATGCAAGGTTTACTGAATGGAGAATGGCTTGATATGTACCTGTCTCTACGTAACTTCTGGACTTCACTGAACCGCTAGAAAGAAGAACCAAAGAGGTAGAAAGATTGAGAAAGAGAACAAAGCTTGTAAAGCACAGCACAGTTTTAAAGGGTGTGAAGACTTGCGCAAAAAGAAACGTCTAATGCCGGTAATCTGACCTAGTTTCGAATGAGGTGTAACAGAAGTGTTAGACACCACCATCGATCCCAGAAAATACACACACAGCTTGCTACCGTCAGTAATTAGACACTAGTGTACAGTCAATACATACAGCTACGGTTAATACCCACATTCCCACAACACAGTGTACATATCAGCATGGACATCTCAGGTCTAGATAAAAGATAACAAGGTATCACGTTTCATTACTGTCTGCATTTTGTAGCGACAAGAAGAAACGTCATTTTGCAAGCAACGGAAAGTTAACTTATTCAGAGCGCGGCACGCGCTTTGGAGCGAGTCTTCAATGCCTTTAAGGCCATCCCCATCAATATGCTCATTTCTCTTCCTTCTTATCCATCTAGAATATCACTATCACTGTGGACCGGCCTCTTTTGGAAAGCAAGTGTGGGTCTCTTATTCTACAGAAACTTCAGGATCTAGAGTGCAAAGTCGCCATTCTTGCACAACCGATAGAGGGAGCTATTTCATGGTCCAGGCAACAGAATGAACTTAATTTAGGACATGATATTCAGGTTGGAATAATATTCACTTCTTGCCAATTAGTATCAACTATTTGATTGTGACAAATCAGTGCTCATACATTATTTATGAGAGCGTGGTGGCCAATTGGCTAAGGCGTTGGACTCGTGATCCAAGGATTGCTGGTTCGATTCCTGTCTAGTTCATTACGTTGTGTCCTTGGGCAAGATGCTTTATCTCACTTGCATCTCTCCACCCAGGGGTTAAATGGGTACCTTTGAGGTAACTTGTCATTAGGCGCAGTATATAACTGCAGCCGCCTGGAGGGATTGTCTCTGGGACAGGTTATCATTGACTAGGGGTAATATAATGTCTGTAAAGCGCTTTGAGAACTATCGCTGGTGTACAGCGCTATATAAAAAAAAGCAAATGAAAAATAAAATAAAAGGTAGGGTGAGGGAAAGACCTGGAGGGGGTGGCCAGGGGGGGGAGGTGGGTTAATGGGGAAAATTGGGAGGTGTGATCTAGCCTGATTTCCTCATTGGTAACTGTTTGTTTAGGTTCGGTTCAACAGATGGTGACCAAAATATATGTATACAAATATGTCATGAAAACAGTGTGAGTTAGGGAGGTTAGTTAATAGAGAGATACTTAAAGAGAGACAAACATATTTTCTTTTCTTTACCATCGTAGCTTGGGAACCTGACCAAGACAGTGGTAGAAGAGGAGACCTTGCTCATCACGAGAATGGATCAATTTGTTCATTTTTTACATGCAACAACTCAGGTACTATAGATTATCAGTGCTCATCAGTTAGTCGATGTAGTCATAAAATTATGTTACAAAGTAAACTTAAGATAATGTAATCATGTAAACTCAAGATAAATGTAATTATGTAAAACTTGAACATCTTAGAATTTTTACAGAATATTGTTTGAGTTAACTCAAGTGATTTAGGCAATGGGTTGTAGCTATTAAAGTGGGCCAAAGTCTTCGAAGACTGGTTTCAATCCAGTTTTGGCCAGTGAATCCTCTGCTCTTTCAATGTATATTTATTATTTCTTTGTACATTTTCTGGTTTCATATCTTCATATAAATACTGACAAACACATTATTGACAATATCTTGAATCTATCTGTTGCTCCCAGGAGAGGCTCGGTGGAATAGTGGATGGCGAAACCCTCGATATGCACACCAGAAGGTGCATCCAAACTCTTGGCGGGAAATCAATGACCTACATAGTCTCAGGAGTGCAACAGTATTTCAGGTAACAAAATGAAAATATGATTGTAAATGTCACTATTTCTTTTAGAGCATTTTTATTCCTTGCTACTCCTGATAATTTTAATAATTGTGGCAACAATTTGGATTGAAACTTCATTTCAGATATACTTTCCTCAGCAGAGTAAAGGTCATGAGAATCAACTTGGAGGGACCTTGTCCTTAGAGGGGACAATAATGCATTCCATCATTTCCCCAAACTTTTTCAGGTTTGAAGTCCCTAATGGAGGTTCACTGTGGAACTTTACATCTGGTTTTTCTAAATTTTTTAACCTACATCCCCAACTCAGATAACTAAAACCATCTATACATAAGTCTTAGCAATTCACTTTTGTTCAGTATGCATTTGCAGATCTGTAAAAACCTCTGTGTGGGGCCCAAAAAATGGCCCGCAAGTCACATTTTCCCCATCCGTGCAAAGGTCTTTCAACTCCTTCCCCAACTTCCCCAACTCACACTACATGTCCCCTTCCCCCCTCTCCCCTCCCCGCTTCAACCCCACCCCTTTGAAAAGGCAAATCAAGTCCTTTTGTAAAGACTTCATATTATGATAATCAGGATGTTTCAGATATCCTATCTTGTATTTCTGTTGAAATTCAGTGTTACCAGGTAGAAAAATAGTCTCAAGATGTGTTCCTTGGGGTTGACAGTTTAGACAAGGGAATGTTTTACAGTTTTAACTCAGTCACTGTAGGCAACAAAAATGAAATGTGACAGACGATTTGAAAATGTCTGGTATTTATGCAGGTTTTATTTGATCCTCCTCTCTCCAATCTGTCCAGTTTACTTTTAGTTGTTTTTATGTTGTTTTTATGTTGTTTTTATGTTTATTCAGCCTTTAAAAATGATCCTGCTAGGATCAAAATGTAAGGCCCTCCTACTTTAACACTGTAAACTTTCTTTGGCACAGGGTAATTTTAACATAAACACAGAAGAGTAAAATTGGAGAGAACAATAGGTAATTGGTGAAATTAAACACTTATTGTAAACAACATTGTCTTGTCTTTCAAGTTCAGGTCAATTGCATTTAATTGCATACATAATGTAATAATATATAAAACTGTTGAGATTTGGCTCTAAGGTCCCTCTGTTTTTCTCAGGAATAGTAAAAATCGCCATCAGAGGAACTTTAGGTCTGCCGTGCTGGGCAGTGAAGACAACAATAAGAAGACCAAGAGAGGAAGGAAGAAAGCTAATCTGGATAATCTCCCCGACGTTTCAAGAGTTCAGATGGAGGAAGTAAGTTTTCTGCAAATATAGTTTATAGAAATTTCAAATGTTAGATACATCTCAGGGCATGAATTTACTTACACATTGAAAGAACACAAAACTAATTTTTGTTGGAATATTGTAGTACATTACAGTACTAACCTTTTAATGAACTCCAAAAATTTTTACAAAATGAGTGAAATGGATATTGCTGTGACAGAGAAATTGACACACAACGAAAACAACATTGTTCTACACTGCAAGTTAGAAACTGTCAATAAACTCTTCTTCCCTAGAGTTAGTCATTGGTGGTTGACAACTAAATTCATTTTGTCGGACTGCAAGTTAGAAACTGTCAATATACTCTTCTTCCTAGAGTTAGTGGTAGGTGGTTGACAACTAAATTGATTTTTGTCGGACTGCAAGTTAGAAACTGTCAATAAACTCTTCTTCCTAGAGTTAGTCATAGGTGGTTGACAACTAAATTAATTTTGATCAGTTTAACCATCCTTTACAGTATGCGGATCACAATAGGCTCTCTGTGATGTCATAGTGGCAGGTGTTTGTAATTTTTTTTTTCACAATACCGTCCGTCGTTGATTTCTACTGGAAATGGTGTCACAGTTGTACATAATAAATAGATAAAATGAAAAGACATTTCCTGGTCAGTTTGTCATTCAGTTTCAATTTATTCTCTTTATCTCCACAAAAAGAGGTACAAGAGACTTACATAGAATTAAATTTATAAATGAATGCATAACAACACTCTTGCTGTTGCCAGATGCCTAAATAAACTTTCACCAAACTATAAATATATGTATACAGTTATCATTGCAAGTGACAAAGTGACTATTAGGATATGATTTGAAACTGAAGAATTTACAATAAGCGTAAGAGTTTGAAAACAACTCTATAAAATATATGTATGATTGTACTTGAAAAAAAATACTATCAGGATATTGTTTTCACCTAAAGTATTAACAGTAGGCATAGAGTTTGATGATAAAACGTCTGCCACATGAATGTCCCTTTTTCAATGACAACTTTTCGCTATGGTTGCTGCGAGCTGCCCACAAAATGCCCTTCGTTGTTATGTTACACTTTTTGGTATGTTCACTTTGGTCATTACCATTTCATAGTCACTGCAATGTACAATGCTGTGATATGCCACATACTGTTTGGTACTACATTGCTATGTACTTTTAATTTCTGTTTGTTTGTTTGTTCTATATCCCTATCCAGGCCCTCGTTGACCTCCAGTTGCAGATAGGATGCAATGTACGTTTCTGTGAGACTCCAGATGCTGTGTCTGACTTCATCGCTATGTTCACCAAAGCTGTTGCAGAGAAACCTTTCAAGTGAGCCCGTTGATAATCTTTTATTTTTAGGAAGACTCAGTTCCTTGTTCCAAATTTTGTCCCATTTTGTGTCATATATGATAATTGGTTTGTGTAAAATTATCCAAAGAAGAGTCAGTTTGATTTATAGTAATGAAGAAGTTGCGAGGTAAAGAGGAAGAGGATCCTACTTCAATAAACCTCTTCAGTCAATCAAAGTTGAAGGTATCAATGTCCTAACATTAATTGTGATACATATATTAGAGGCTGGTAAGAGTGGTCAGTGTAGGTTGTATTTCTGTACCATTTTGCTTATGAGAAATGACCATTCAAAAAATCATAGAAGCTCATCGATTAAAGTGGCTGTTCTACAGAGTCTAGCTCATAGAGTACAGATGACCTTTACACAGATTGGACTGCTGCATGCTCCAAAACAATGGGGTGGGGGGGGGGGAATTGTTCTATTGTGACATGTCATTCTCAATGTGTTTTCTTTCATTTTGTCTATGACAGGAAGCAGAGGGACAAAGCCACTTTTTCATTTCATGTTAATAGCGAATGGGCGGGAGGAGCCAAAGTTGCCAAGAATGGCAGCGGCTTGATAAAAGTCTGGAAACAACAGCTGCAGCAGTTCAGGAATGTCAGTCCAGAGATGGCTACAGCAGTTATCAACCAATATCCATCCCCACAACTACTTCTGCAGGTACCGTAAAACATCCTACTACCACCTTAAAAGATTTACTAACTCAGCTTGTATGCCAGTATCCATTTAAACAGTTACTTTAGTACTTAGTCAAATGTCCTACCATATCATGTAACTCATCCACCATGTTGGCCATTATTTAACCATGCACATAATGCTGTAAATAACTTGTCCTAACCTAATAAACATCAGGACATCTAGTTTCAGTTTATTTATTTCCAGTATAAATATAAATATTTATAATAAAAAAATCAAAAAGTACTTTCTCTTTAGAGGTCTGTCTTGTTATCTGCAAAGGGAAATACCCAGTCACGTACGTATGTGACAAGTGTTTTGCATTCTGATTGAACTACTTCTGTTTCCAAGTCACCAAATTTTTGCCCTCCTTACTTCTCTGTTCATTATTCAAGGTGAAAGGTTAGCACACGTCGCTATGCTGTGGATCAAATCCAGCCTGGGTGATGATTCTATTTCATATTCATATGTAGACTGATATGGTGTCAGGTTATTGTATATATGTGATATGACAAGTAACGCCAAAGCAATTGTTTTATATTCTGGTTAATTCCTAGGGCTACAGAAGATGTTCATCCACCAAGGAGGCTGAGATGTTGCTCCAGGATATCGTGGTGAGGTTTAAGTTTGATCGCAGTATCTCTTCATTTATCAAGATGGGAACCCCCTTTCCCTTTAAAACTTATGACTAAAGTTAGAAGGCATTGGCATTTCATTCCTAGCAGGATCTTCTTCAGGGGGAAAAAAACTGAATCAAAAACAGATCAAAACTATATAACCAAACGAAGAACACAGAACAACTGAACTGCTCTTCAAATGTGCACTCGTACAGCCCTTCCATCGCAGCAGCCCTTATATCACCCGCATCGATTTCCTCTCACTATTTCCATTGTTCTGTCCGATTGTTCTCTTATTTTATTTTTATTTTTATTTTATTTTTATTTTTATTTTTATTTTTATTTTTATTTTTATTTATTTATTTATTTTTTTTAATTTATTTTTTTTTTATTTATTTATTTTTATTTATTTATTTATTTATTTATTTATTTTTTTTTATTTTTTTTTTTTATTTATTTATTTTTATTTTATGTTTTATTTTTTTTATATATTTTTTTTATTTATATTATTATTTTTTATTTCGATTGTTCACTATTCAGTGTTCCATTTAAATGGTCTGTCCCATCTATCTGTGTTCGAGCCTTTTGCTTCTGAGTTCCCTTTAGTGTTCCTTTGAAGATTCTGGAAGTAAATATGACAGGCTCTTTAACTTGCATACATTTAACCTACAAAGGCATTCAATAGTATATAAGTAGTTGTAAAGTAGATAAGTAGATGTAAACCTAGCCTATCCTATCACATGAATCTAGGCAAATGCTGTAGTCCTCAAGGGCTTAGGACACGGATATAAAATAATCTGGTAACTGGATGAGTTGAATATCAGTTGATTGAACAATGCATTGATAGTAAGGAAGATCTTAGTTAAGAAGGGTTACGATATGTTATATGAAAGAGGACAACGATTGTCGCGAGCTGACAGTGGGGTTTAGGTTCATGGGGTTCAGTGGGGGACAGGTATAGGAGAGCGGGGTTCAGTTAGGAGAAGGAAGATGACATGAAGGTAGAATCTGGATATGTGGAAGCCCTAGAAGAGAGAAAAGATGGAGAACATGAGTGAACATTGAGAAAGAGTTGGTTAATACAAATACTGTACTTATCTTCCTATCAGTGAAATAAATAAGAATAATTGACTGGGTCGGCACTTGGCAACTTTGGATTGATTTTCCATACAATTATATCATAGTTATTTTCAACATCTTTCAAAAAAACACTGCTTATGCTGTTTGTTTGGAGTACAAAACGAAAAAGTTTGTATAGGCGTACTGTATTCAAACTGATTATTTTCCAATTGATTCAGGACACCTATACCAACACCACAGTAAATCAACTTCACTTATCACTAAATATGTGAATGACAACATATAAATAAAAATGTGAATGTCAGCATATAAATAATGATAAATTAATAGGCTGGAACTGGGCAAGCTGGTATTACCGAGTGGGAAAGTTTAATCTACCCTGCGAGAAATAAGTCTTTCCAGTTATAGTGGTTTTGACTCAGTGTGTTATTTTACTTGTGAGTGTGTTAATGCTTTCTGTACTTGAGCGACTCCCATCCCATCACCTTGCACATATGGGAGTGCAACAACATGACACAATTTGTGGTATTAGTTGGTAAACTAGCAGAGACTATGAAGAGTCAACTATGGTTTGTCTCACATCACCATCTCAGTGATTAACTTCCAAACTAAAATCCTTTCAATCTCTTTGTTGGCGTTGCTAATCTTCCCTTATCGCCACGCTATGAATGAGAATAAAATTACAATGCAGTGTCTTAAGTGGCATCTTCCTGGAAACCTTTTTCACTTCCAGATTCGTAGAGGCGAGGGAGTTCTGGCCACGTCCCGTAGAATCGGACCAGAGTTATCACGGAGGGTGTACAAGCAGATGACATCCAGAGATGGGAATATCCTCTTGTAGCGGTGAGTCTGGTGACCCGCGACCACTGTGTACAAACAGTCCGTAGCTATCAGCGAGAACAGCGTAAAATCCGTCGAGACCCAGGGGGTTGGGGTGCGGAGCTACGGATGCCAGCGCTTGCCATTCTTGGTCTGTATGGATGACTAGATTGAACGGAGGATTTCTCTATGGGTGCATGTATAACGAGAGGAGGACTTGCTGTGGCAACAGTGATGGAGAGTATATACGGACAGCTAAGGTGTATCACCTTGACAACAGGTTATTCTTGCCAATCACTGTATAAATCTACAAAAAAAACTCTCAAAGATGCCAATATATTACTGATCAGGTCAAGAGACACTCACAACTTTATGGTCAGAAGAACATTTATTGGAATGCTTTTTGGGGTTTAATTCTTTGTAGCAGTATTCAGGTATGGGCCTGTATTTGGATATTTATATCACTGTCAAAATATTTAACTTGTAAGTATAATTTGTACCATATTTCAATATATTAGTTCCTTATTATTATTATTATTATTATCTGTTTTTGTAATTGTCATAAATGCAGGTAAATACCCAAAGTATGTTTTATAAGCTAGTTTTAACCCTGGACGATATAATAACCATGGTTCCTTTGGAGGAAATTTTCAGCTGTGTTTCCATCTCAATTGACAAAATGACTCAACTTTGATTTAATATGCAATTTATTGTGATGTGTTGGGTATGCATTGGATCATTAAAAGGTACTTTTGTGGACTCAGTTTCTTCATTTAAATGTTACTATTGTAACTAAAAATTTCTGCTTGGCTTTCACCATCCAGGTTATATAGACAAAACAAATAAAGCCAAAATATTTATTTCTCTGTGTATATTTTGTCTTCTTTGTTTTACAACTCTTAGCAGCCAATAAATCATGCATACATGCAGTCCATTAAAACTACAGTAACATGAATAATAAACTGAGTTGAGCAATCTAAACCTGGTGGTGATTTGTAAAAAAAATATATCATATAGATATATGTTTTCAATATCTATATCTATATATACATCTATATATATAAATATATATATATATATATAAATATATATATATATATATATATATATATATATATATATAATATATATATATATATAATATATATATAGTATATAAAAATATACATAAATATATTCATATACATAGATATATATAAAGGTGGGGCTACTTGACCTCGAAACTTAAGTTAACTCCTTCAGTCCAGCATACAAAACGATGCTGTGGTAAACATAGGAGTAGGACTACCTATAAACCAGGTTTACGATAATACATGTGAACACTTTAACAGATGCCAAAGTGTAACTTTGATTACCAACCAAATTTTCATATTGACTGATCAATTGATCTAGATTGCATTCTTTTGTACACATATAAATAAATCAGTGTAGCTATTAATACTCCATGTATGTCTTTATTTCACATAGGAAGACTGTTCTCTTTGGTTATTGAAACATTTTTGGAAGATAAATGCTATATTGTTGAGTCCTTAAAAGATCGAAATTATTTTGATTGCCTAGTTGCTCAAGTATGTCGCAGAGCGATTGAAAACTATTAATATACAACAACCAGTTAAAACAACAGTATCGGGCAGTATTTTATCACCCTCCGTTCCATTTTTTAAGGAAAAATTACGATTAAAACATTGAACGCTTCTATCGCTTAGCATACAAATTCCGAGGAACAGCACAAAAGCGGAAAACATTTATGAATAACAAATGTTTGAAATCACGTATCACTGGCAAGATGCGTCGAGCGCCCTATTAAAACCCGATAGAAATACGTGTTCTTTATAAGTGCACAATTTGTAAATCCCCTCTTTTCAGCCAACTCTCTTGTCCTCTCTGAAACACCCATCGACGTTAAAATTTGACGTGGAGTAGAAGACACCCTTGTATTTGTTATACACCAATTTCGTGTAATTATCTGACCGGGAAAGGCTTTTTGTCTATATGATTTGTATTTCTTTCATAAATCAGGTTTTTTGCCGCCCCCCCCCCCTGCACGCCCACACACAACACCCAATTCCAAAATAAACTTCAGATTCGTAATCAGCGTGTCGCGAACTACCAGAAAAGATACACATTTATCGCCTTTGCAACAAAAAGTTTGTTCACCTAAAAAAAATCGTAAGGGGTTACGTAACTCTTGCAGTTTTTGCCAAAACTGACCCATTTATTCATAAATGTCAAGATAAAACTCAAGATGACAAATAGAGGTTTGATTTGACTGCTTTGAAATCAGGTATTACTGGCAAGCTGCGTCGAGAGCGCCCTATTATGACACTTATTTCGCTCAGTTTGCAACTTCAGGGGAACAATAGAAAAGCGGAAAACTTTTAGGGACAACTAAAGGTTTTAATCCTTTGTTCGTCGTAAAAGTTTTTCGGTCTAACTTTTTTAAGTTTGAAGTGAAAAAATTTGTTGTCGCAAAAGCGATAAATGTGTATCTTTTCTGGTAGTTCGCGACACGCTGATTACGAATCTGACGTTTATTTTGGAATTGGGTACCTAAAAGAGGTACTTTTTTAGCTTTTCAAGACAAAACACATATTTTTTGCGCAAATAAAAATTGCCAAAATTGACCCCAAAATCGATTTCGCCCAAGAGACGTAACAGGGAGTAATCGATGCTCAGGAGCTCAAATCTGCAACTCCCATGTTCATATCTGCTTCCGTTCGGGAGATACGTGGTCCCAAAGGACCCGATAGAAATACGTCGTGTTCTTTATAAGTGCACAATTTGGAAAACCCCCTCTTTTCAGCCACCTCTCTTGTCCTCTCTGAAACACCCATCGACGTTAAAATTAGACGTGGAGTGGAAGACACCCTTGTCTTTGTTATACACCAATTTCGTGTAATTATCTGACCGGGAAAGGCTTTTTGTCTATATGTTTTTTTTTCATTTTTTTTTCATAAATCAGGTTTCCCCCCCCCCCCCCGCACGCCCCCACACAACACCCAATTCCAAAATAAACTTCAGATTCGTAATCAGCGTGTCGCGAACTACCAGAAAAGATACACATTTATCGCCTTTGCAACAAAACGTTTGTTCACCTAAAAAAAAATCGTAAGGGGTTACGTAACTCTTGCAGTTTTTGCCAAAACTGACCCATTTATTCATAAATGTCAAGATAAAACTCAAGATGACAAACAGAGGTTTGATTTGACTGCTTTGAAATCACGTATTACTGGCAAGCTGCGTCGAGAGCGCCCTATTATGACACTTATTTCGCTCAGTTTGCAACTTCAGGGGAACAATAGAAAAGCGGAAAACTTTTAGGGACAACAAAAGGTTTTAATCCTTTGTTCGTCGTAAAAGTTTTTCGGTCTAACTTTTTTAAGTTTGAAGTGAAAAAATTTGTTGTCGCAAAAGCGATAAATGTGTATCTTTTCTGGTAGTTCGCGACACGCTGATTACGAATCTGACGTTTATTTTGGAATTGGGTACCAAAAAGAGGTACTTTTTTAGCTTTTCAAGACAAAACACATATTTTTTGCGCAAATAAAAATTGCCAAAATTGACCCCAAAATCGATTTCGCCCAAGAGACGTAACAGGGAGTAATCGATGCTCAGGAGCTCAAATCTGCAACTCCCATGTCCATATCTGCTTCCGTTCGGGAGATACGTGGTCCCAAAGGACCCGATAGAAATACGTCGTGTTCTTTATAAGTGCACAATTTGGAAAACCCCCTCTTTTCAGCCACCTCTCTTGTCCTCTCTGAAACACCCATCGACGTTAAAATTAGACGTGGAGTAGAAGACACCCTTGTCTTTGTTATACACCAATTTCGTGTAATTATCTGACCGGGAAAGGCTTTTTGTCTATATGGTTTTTTTTTCATTTTTTTTTCATAAATCAGGTTCCCCCCCCCCCCCCTGCACGCCCCCACAGAACACCCAATTCCAAAATAAACTTCAGATTCGTAATCAGCGTGTCGCGAACTACCAGAAAAGATACACATTTATCGCCTTTGCAACAAAACGTTTGTTCACCTAAAAAAATCGTAAGGGGTTACGTAACTCTTGCAGTTTTTGCCAAAACTGACCCATTTATTCATAAATGTCAAGATAAAACTCAAGATGACAAACAGAGGTTTGATTTGACTGCTTTGAAATCACGTATTACTGGCAAGATGCGTCGAGAGCGCCCTATTACGACACTTATTTCGCTCAGTTTGCAGCTTCAGAGGAACAATAGAAAAGCGGAAAACTTTTAGGGACAACAAAAGGTTTTAAACCTTTGTTCGTCGTAAAAGTTTTTCGGTCTAACTTTTTTAAGTTTGAAGTGAAAAATTTGTTGTCGCAAAAGCGATAAATGTGTATCTTTTTTTCTGGTAGTTCGCGACACGCTTTGTTATTTATTAACGTTTTCCGGTTTTGTGTTGTTCCTTGGTAGTGCTATTGACTGAGAAAGACAGGCAAATTCCTTGAGTTGAGCTCAATCCCCTCAGGATGCATTTTGCTTTTTTACTTGTTTTCCACCACCCATTCTGAAGTATAAATATTTGAAACAAGCATTTTTTTCATCAGTTACAGTGGCGCAGTTGGTAGTGCTGTGTAACTGAGAGACACAGACAAATGCAATTTCACTGGTTCGATCCCCAGCCATTTCATTTTGATTTTCTGCTCTTTTCCTCACTCCATTATGAGTGCTGAAGTTTAAATATTAGAAACGAGCATTAATTCTCAACAGTTCTAGTGGCGCAGTTGGTAGTGCCCTGTAACTGAGAGACACAGACAAACTCCATGTCTGCAGTTCGATTCCCAGGCAGAGCATTTTGATTTTCTGCTCTTTTCCTCATTCCATTCTGAGTGCTGAAGTTTAAATATTAGAAACGAGCATTAATTCTCAACAGTTCTAGTGGCGCAGTTGGTAGTGCCCTGTAACTGAGAGACACAGACAAACGCCATGTCTGCAGTTCGATTCCCAGACAGAGCATTTTGATTTTCTGCTCTTTTCCTCATTCCATTCTGAGTGCTGAAGTTTAAATATTAGAAACGAGCATTAATTCTCAACAGTTCTAGTGGCGCAGTTGGTAGTGCCCTGTAACTGAGAGACACAGACAAACTCCATGTCTGCAGTTCGATTCCCAGGCAGAGCATTTTGATTTTCTGCTCTTTTCCTCATTCCATTCTGAGTGCTGAAGTTTAAATATTAGAAACGAGCATTAATTCTCAACAGTTCTAGTGGCGCAGTTGGTAGTGCCCTGTAACTGAGAGACACAGACAAACTCCATGTCTGCAGTTCGATTCCCAGACAGAGCATTTTGATTTTCTGCTCTTTTCCTCATTCCATTCTGAGTGCTGAAGTTTAAATATTAGAAACGAGCAATAATTCTCAACAGTTCTAGTGGCGCAGTTGGTAGTGCCCTGTAACTGAGAGACACAGACAAACTCCATGTCTGCAGTTCGATCCCCAGACAGAGCATTTTGATTTTCTGCTCTTTTCCTTCTTCCATTCTGAGTGCTGAAGTTTAAATATTAGAAACGAGCATTAATTCTCAACAGTTCTAGTGGCGCAGTTGGTAGTGCTCTGTAACTGAGAGAGACAGACAAACTCCATGTCTTCGGTTCAATTCCCAGACAAGCACCATGTCTGCAGTTCAAGCCCAGGCAGAGCCTTTTAATTTTCTATTCTCTGGAGAGAGCAGAAGTATAAATATTAGAAACGAAGTTTAGAAAGAGGGAACCGAAATGGTGTAGTGGGTAGTTCCATCGTTTGGTAAGCGATTGGTTTGGATTTAATCGGTTCAAGTCCCAGGTGAGTATTCGGTAAAAGGAGTTTGCCGCCACACCTCCCCCTGACAAGGTTCCCATGCGGCAAAGGGAGTTCGCCGCCACCCCTCCCCCTGACAAGGTTCCCACGCGGGACTAGGATCAGTGGGGATAATGTTTTAGAAAATGTCTGAGTCCAAACAACTGGATCTTTAAATATTTGAAAAGCTTCCTAGATCAGAGTCTCACCTAATGGTCAAGTGGAATAAAAAAAAACTTTTGCAGCACAAGGTCCCTGGTGCAATCCCAACCTCTGCTTTTTCTCTTTTACCACACCAAACAACCTTTAACAAATAAGAAGAAATAAAATAATAAGAAATAAAATAAATATAAAACAAAATATTTATGCTGTACAGTTTAATGGATACTTCAACATAGCTTGGTCTTCATCATGCCAAATCAGCTGATACCCTTGAAGGGGAAAAAAAAAAGCTGCCAATCAACATATCCTATTAAAAGACAAATGATGAATTACCATCGACTATTTTTAAGCAAACTGCTGCACAATATTACTTGTTCTTTGTCAAGAGTATGAATACAGTGATGTACACTTTAACCTCCAACAAATGTTGCAAATTTCATCGTTGATGATACTTATTGTCATTGCTAATGTTACTTCAATGCAGATGCATTTTTTTGGCCTTAAGGTTGCTTTATATCTAGTATTCTTGGACATACCTGCTGCAAATCCAACTTAAATTAAATGTATGCAGAAAATATCAAGAAATTATTGTGTCAAAAATCACACACACTCTGGTAGGATACAGCAACCTGTGGGCTATTTCCAAAAAATTGTGTACAGGTACTGAAAAGCTGCATCTCCATGTACATGGCCTAAAGATAATTAACATTATAATGCTTTTCACAAGAATAGTCTAAGACAAAAAAAAACAATAGTTAAGCTCTATAGCTTGTTCTGTAAGTCGTGTTACACAAGTTGTCAAACGTTTGTTATTCACATTTTGAAGAAGGGTACATCTACAATGCAATTGTTATTTCACACAGGCAGCATTTTTTGGATTGAATTATTGCAAACAATGTCTTTGTGTGATCACATATTTTGCACAATGAAGTCGGTGGATCTATAATTTTAAACAAAAAAGGCCAAGAGGCTTCAAAGTGATTCCTTGCCAAAGTTTACAGTATATCCAAAAATTTACAGCAAACTGCACAGTTTTACTTTTGGAGTTATATTTGCAAGGTTTTAAAGACTTTGACCTAAATGTTAACCGCCAATGACCTCCGCAGACAAGACTAGTGACCTTGAACTCTATAACGTGGATCAACATAACAAGTATGAAGTTAATCCAAGGTTAGACTTGTGGAGGGTTACAAGGGGTTTAGACCATGACCTCTGTTAGCCTCAAATGACCTTTCACCTCTGCAGAAAGCAACACTGTTCTTCTACTCCATAAGAAGGTAGAACCACATACCCAGTATCAAATAAATCCAACTTTTACGTTTGGAGTTAACATGTTTTCAAGGTTTTCAGACTGTGACCTCTACAGTACACAATAGGAATCTTGTATTCCATAAGATGGATCCACATACCAATATCAACCAAGTGCATCATGCTTCACTTTTTGAGGAATCAAGTTTTACAACTGTTTCTGATATCTGCTGAACTCAATATTCAATATGGTGTATTATTCACAAACCAAGTATGAAGAAAATTCAAGCCCTTCTGGTTCATTTAAAGAGTTTACAAGCCGAGGTGTCGCAGTGACACACACACACACACAGACACGCCATCACCATCGCACAGATTCCTTGTGCCTTTGACAAGAAATAATAAAGCTCATGAAAGTTATGCAACACGAATACTTAAACCAAATGGAGCAGACACTTAACCATAGCAACAGTGAGTGTATAGGTAAATTACAGCATTAAGTTAAGGTCGCTATCACTCGCCATATTACGTCAATTTGCTTGTTTAACACTTTCCATATTCAGTCCCCGCAGGGCATATTCAAATTCTGGCAGGTGTATCCTTTGTAGCATGCAATGAATCTCTTAAGTTGAACTTAAAGTTTATGGTAATGATTGAAACTTTATCATTCAGAGGGAATGCAAGCCTCTAGGGTTTCACCGAGTCAGTATTATAGAAACTTTTCACTGTAGAAAACACTGTCATCATCAGAAAGAGTACTTACGATATATTTCAACCACAATTTTCAATCGGACTTTTTACGGCCTAGGTACCGAGTATGTAAATGGCAACATCATTGCGACCTATAGTGACCTGCCGACACCATCAGCACAGTTTAAATACATGGCATCTACATAACTAAATTATTTTTCACATCTTTCTATTTCCAAAATAACGTATCTCTAAGTGGGCAGTGCAAGAACCTCTCGGCTCACAAAAGGGAAACATTTCCCCCCCCTCCAGACCTGTTTTTCCATTCAACTAAGACCAACTTCTTCTTATCACCTACAGTTTGCATTAATTTTACTTAACAGCATGGACGATAACTGGATTTTTCCCCCTTCCTCTTCTCTCCATCTCTCTCTCTCTTCTGATCCTCCCGTTTCCATCAAAAGTTCTCTACTTTATTTCTTCCCGCTGGTGCTCGGCATACTCTGCTTTGACGGTCTCTTCGTTTTTTTACCTTTCCAACCTGTCTGCGTCCCTTGCGATCTAAACTTGGTATCTTCCGTATCGATCTGAGCTCCCAACAGCCAATAGAGATTATTCTTTAAAAATTTCTTTAACCCTGGAGGCATATCCAAGACACCTAAAACATCCAACTCCTGAGGGACGGCCTTCCTTAAAGTTTGACAACACATGTATTGCAGAGAAGACTCGAAAGAGGCGGTTCGGATGAGACACATGCTTGACTTTGCCGCGGTCGAGCTGACCATTGGATACCACTCGCGACCTTTTAATCCTTTACAGGCGACACCTGAAGAAGGAACAAACCATAAAAAAGAGAGAGGAGATCAACAAAATGCTTTAAATTTTTTAAGACCTCTCAACAGATAATGCTGTTACGAGAACCCTTCAATTCCACTAGTAGAGTAAAAAATTGATCTTAAGGAAACCTTGTTCATAAAATTTCAAAACTGTATTACTCGCTAAGATTTGACCGAGTTTCGAACTGCTTTCTGGCGCTTCATGACTACAGTAAAACTTCATACCACCGGCATCCGCTGCCCAACAGAGCCACCTGAGCGGAACCAGTTCTGCATCTCTTTGTGGATGCAACACTGAAAGTTAATGATGTTACCATAGCAACTGACCTGTAAATCATTATTATTTTTATCTTTAGAATAAATGTATCTGATTCACTGATCCACAGATGGGAAAAAAAGAATATTGCCACAGAATAAAAATTTTAAATACATATAAACACAGAGAGCTAAGCAGACATTCCATTGAAACATCATCGAGTCTCGAGGATATATTCGCAGTGAGGATTATTTACAGGGAAGTAATGTTGAAGAACATTCTACCGCACCATGACGACATCACACAACACCTACTGTCATGTGCCTAGTACTACAATGAGTTAAGGTCTAGTGAGTAAACCTACTGTACACTTGATCGACCAGATCTTGAGTTATGGACAAGGTATTGAGGTGAGGTCTTCTAACAGATGTATTACATGGTATGCAACAGGAATATCGCTTTAAGTTGGACGCAAACCTAACCACCATGTTTGGACTTATATCACAGAGATCTTTGTGAAGAAGAACAAGCCCCCCAAACTTCTAAGAAAAATCTTGTTCTGTTAAAGAGAGGTTTTCTAATGGTAAAGTCATGTGTATTTTGTAAATCTGTGATGGCATAATGCCGCTAGTGATCTGAAACCTATTTCACTTTTCTCCGTTCTGTTCTTTCATGATCGGGTAGAACGTTAAACAGTGTAGACATTGCAACGGACATCATCATTGCGGTCATGTTAAGAGGTTTGGTATGTTAGATTCATTATTGGTAAAATCCGAGATCTCCATTACAGAAAATAGACATTGTAATAAAGAAAAAGAAAAAATTCCCCCCCCCCCCCCAAAGAAAAAACTGAAGCACATGAAGCTCAATGATGATTTAGCCTTGATCAAATCTTCAGCCTTGTGTGTGAAGAAACATCTAAAACTCTGGGATTTCTCCCATGCAGAGAAAGATTATTCTTACCTGTTTGGAAGAGTTGTGCTTGACATTTATTTCTATCACATACATCATTAATGTTAGTCGGGTGTGTCTCCTATAAGTTACCATAGCAACCACAACCCTGATTCAGCATTCTGCATTCTAGGCAAGAGCACAACACTTACTTTATGATGATATAAAGTGCTCGCATGTTGGACAAAACTTTCAAAAACACGTTTGAAAAGGTTACAGACTCTCTCGAGGTATCAGAAAATGTATTTTGGTACTAACTAAGAAAACAACCTAACAAAACAATTTATCCACACACTCATTTGGATGGCAAAATTATGTTACATTATCATTTTTAAACATAATAAGTTTTATCATTAAGTACAACAAAGTCTGTTTTGTGTTCTACGCACCAATAGGAGTGCATGGCACAGTGTGATCAATGCTGCGAATAATTCGATTTAGAATTGCACAGCAGAAAGCTAAGTGCACAGGAGTATCTTTACTATCCCCAGAGTGTTTTTAGTACAAGTTTACATAACACAAACTGGTTATACTGTATATGCAAAACTTAACACACTTAGTTATTCTCAGAATCAAAGATGCCAAAGTAGTGCTGTAAAGCATATCAGACAGCTAAAAAATATGACCTGTCATGGTTCCCCTCCCCCCCCTCCCCCCGCCCACTCTCTTCCCGACCACCACAAATAAAAAAATATATAAAAACATATCAAACTGACCTAAAAATGCTCCATTTTTATAAAAACTTAAAGATCCAGTCCATAGATCCAGGTGAACTCCAATGATTGCACCTTGCCCGAATCTACTGCAGAACTGTTTTCTTTTGCCGCCAAAATAGAAATATCCAAGGTATGAAAGACCGCAGCTCTCCTCCTTTACGTCTGTCCCCAACATGGAACAAAACTGATTGAAATATTTCTCGGGATCCACTTTGTCGGTCCCAACTCCGATCATCTGCAAAATTCGAGAAGAACGAAAGTAGGTGAAAATCATAAATGACAGGATCAAACGTGGAAACTCGTAACGCTACTTTTAACAAAAAAAAGGCAACAGTTTCTTGCTTTTAAACCTGCTTTGAAGGGTTATCTGGATTTCATCCTGTCAATAAATATCCTATAGAGTCAAATAATGGTCACCCACGCTCCTACCTTCTGCAAGAATTTGAATACTTTAAAGCATTTTGCAATACTGCCACCCTAATTTTACATCACAGAGAGTCTGGAATTGTGATAGGTTTTTTCAATGTGTGGGAATATTTCAATTGGAGTTGTCAAAAACTGCAGGGCAGTACTTCTGTGATTTTTATCAGTGATTAAATTTTACACATACAGAAATTTGGGGCTCGAGTATTTGATGTGTTTTGTATTGCTTCTTTTGCCGTTTGTTAACTAGTAGAGACTTGTTTCATTTGGATACATAGCCTTCATCCACTGTTAAGCCTTAAAGGAATTGTCTGGGGGAAGATTTTGATACATTGTACTCATACAATCTTTCTTATTTTTCTCGTTCTAACCATGTGAAAATTGTCCCCATGCGACGGTTTTTTCTAGTTTTCGAATCCCCAGTTTCTCACCAAAAGTACCGTTTGTTGGAATGCATCAGTGTGGTGAACGACATAATGCGGGCAAATAGGCAAAACGAGTGACTTGAAGTTAGCAATCCCATTTCCGCAACAAGTACACTCTCTCATGTACATGCACAGGTGATTGCCTATTATACCTTACGTACACATCGCGAACGTACCTGTACAGCCTACCATGCCCAGTTGATACATACATTGCATTGCACATGATACACTCCCACACTCAAACTACAGTTCATAAACCGTTCTTCCAAATCGCTGACATACAATTCACGGGTCAAGTTTACAGTAAAAGGAAGCTACTTTAATATTACTTGTAAAGTATTCCATCATTGAAATGTGAAACATGGCGGAATCGATGTCAGAGCAGAATGTAGTTCCGGGAAGCTTAGGCTTCGTAGAACTGTCCGATTGTATACTGTTCAGTATACCTACAAGCCAACATTCTTCGCAATGGAGCTGGACAGCGCAATGGAAACAACGAAGAGCCTGCTGTTCAAACTTACCTTGTGTTACACAAAGACCACACAGCAACTGATGCACTACCTATATATTACCGTTATGACGGCTTTACGATTTTGTTAAAAAATAAATTTATAACTAAGAAATTTCACTGACAATTAAGGAAGAAATTATTCTGTATTCAAAATTGTTGTGGTGACTACTGTAGGAACTATATGTAGCCTGGGTTATGTCTGCATTTGCCCAGATGATGTCACGTACCCTACTGTTCAAAGTATATTTGAAATATCCATCCTAAATCGATTACAAAATTGTTCCTCTGTCAAACGCAATATCAGCATTCTCATACCTTGAAAACATGTTTGGAAACATTTTTATCGCTTTTTTACGGTAACTTCTAAGGGCTACAAGACAATTCTTTTAAGGGTTGCACATGCGGTCTCCTTACTAAACTTATGAAAATATACAAACATTTGAAGGTGCATTCATCGCAAAGTTACTTTTTTGAGTGATAAAGATTGCAAATGAATTTACGCTGTACATAGCATTTGTTTAAAACTTTAAAAATTATTTGTAAGTTTCTCTGCAACTCATTGAGTTGCTGCCTAATATTGAAAATACATGTAATTTTAAAGGCTTTGAAACAGCCTTTCAGCTGTATATAGCATTCTGACTACCACAGTGCAGGACTACACACTTGGGTATGCTACACTTCACTCTCAACAGTAGGAAATGAATATAGCCAAATAATTTGTTGGATGGGACACTTAGCGATATTTGGAAATATCTAGATATAATAATACTTTTACGTGGAGCAAGGCTGTGATATATTTGCTTATATATCATTTAAATCTTTGTAGTAAAAACTCAACATAACAGTGATTCTACTAGATAATATTTATGAACATTGAAAAAGGTAACAGAGTATTCCTTTGGGTTAGCTCATTAACTTAACATTAAAGTACAGAAATTTAGGCATCTTACCATATCTGTTCCATAAACTGGGGAGACCATTTTGATCTCCCAGTAGTTCTGTCCCTCCACCAGAGCTTGGTTGCTTCTGGCTGAAGCTGTGCCTAAGCTATAGTTGGTATGGAATCTGACCTCAGTCTTGTTCTTAGAGAGTTGTACGTTAGATTTCATGCTGACGTCATCCCACACCCAGTCAAAGTCACCTTTGAAAACGAGTATAGCGAACCACAAAATTGACAGATATGGCCAAACAAAAAACAGAAAAAAAAAAAAAAAAACGAAAGAGGAGGCTGGGGATTAATTTAAGGCATTCAACATTTCCAGATTAGTTATGTAGTTTACAGAAGAAGATTAATAATTATAGTTTAACCCAATGTCCCCTATGATCCCTTCCCTCCAGAAAAAAAAACAAAAAACATTTTGGATGTCAAATGGTCAATTCTTACTGGTCTATAGAACATAAAGTCTAAGTGCAAGGTTGTGCTCATAAATAATCTTGAAGCTTTCGTGGGAGGTTGAATTTGGAAGGGGAAATGTAAACCACCCGACAGATGATGGGGGTTGAGGCCTTGCCCTCCCCCCTCCCAGCATTCCCCTACCCCACTTGTACAGGCTACTACATTGTTCACCTTTGATTTTCTTACTTCATGCACCTCTGAATATAATTAACTTAAATACTAATATTGCACATATTTTTTCAAAAGAGCTTGCAACATTTCATCAAAGGCCAATTAAATCATCATTAAATGTGTGCGTGTGTGTGTTTGTGTCATTTCAACATAAAAGGAAATAATAGCAACCTTTCTGAATCATTAATATCCTCAGATGGAATGTATGAAGCAAGTAAACACACTGTGCCAATGTGACGGAACACTGCCAGTGGCATTGCTTGGGATTAACGGCCTCTGTTTTTAACAAGTTCATCAAAACACGCAACTGTTATGTAGAAATACTTCTCCTCACTTGATCGATAAAATGACTCAAAATGATTTTGCCAAGATGACTTCATTCACTCAGCTGAACATGCCAATGGCTATAGATGCAGTTTGCGATATGTTGCCAAATTTGAGAAACTAATACCCTGACCAAACAAATTGCTCCATATGAGAACGTGTTATTAACATAAAGAACATTTTACACCCATTTGGTATTTTTTTTTTTTTTTTTCATCAACTTTGTTTGTCTACAAAGGAATATTTTAACTAACTTGAAGAGTCGGGCTTGTTGTTATCCAGGGTTGCCTCTGATTTAGCAGGGGTAAAGGAAACGATCATTGGGCTACGTAATGTTTCTGGTGATGGTGGCCAAGTTGCTAAACGGCACATGCATGGTCTTTCGTCCGTTGGAACATCCACCTCATTCCTGTCATTCGATGACCCTTCCCGACTACGACCCAGTTCTGCAGAAGTACCCGAACTTCCTGGTTCCGAGCTCCGGTCTCCATCTTTGGTTTTCTGGTGCTTTTTTCCTTCCTCTGGTTGTGATCCTTCTGCTTTTCTCTTCATGATTGACAGGCTGCACCCGATCGGGGTGTTTCCATAGGGTTTTCACTTTATATACATAACCAACACCTGATAGGAGTTGAAAATAAAGAAAGAGAGATTCAAATTTTGAAGGTTACAAATCATTGACTACAAACTGAGGAGAAAAGATAGTGATATCAAGGCTACACAGCAATAAACATGATTTAGGGCTAGCCTGGCCTAAATAAAGATTGGTAGGCTTAGCTTATCTTTTGACAAGAGCAAGCTCTTGAACAAAGATGTGTAAGCATTAAACAGGTGTACAGTCTCCGAAGTTTTGAGTGATTACAGGCTTTTCCAAAATACATATGATAATGTTTGATCTTATATTTTTTTAAATTGTTCAATGTACCAACGGTGTTATTCATGAATGGATGAAATTTTAATCATTTAATAACTGCTAATGACAGTGATAGTTTTCAAAACTAACGGAAACAGTGTATAAACGGTAACATTTTGAAAGCAGTTTTGAACAAAACAGCTAAATTTTTAAGAGCTAGACAACGCCTAGATGTGAGTTTAGTTATAAATATGCAACACTAAACAGTGATGGTGTCACCAGTGTACTACTAGGCATGCATGATACCAAAGTTTTAGTTTTTGATTCCAAATTTGAGTTAAATGTTGAACCGGAAGCCACCCGGCTTGTAGCAGTATTGAATAAGCCCTTGTGGACTAATCCCACACCCATGGTCACTTAGCCTCGTATAAATAACTGTGTAAGGATCCATCACAGGACAACTACTTTCATATCACAGGA
This sequence comes from Apostichopus japonicus, assembly GCF_037975245.1. Classification (NCBI taxonomy): domain Eukaryota; kingdom Metazoa; phylum Echinodermata; class Holothuroidea; order Aspidochirotida; family Stichopodidae; genus Apostichopus; species Apostichopus japonicus. Next base: position 21,738,088 of record NC_092579.1, read on the forward strand.
CTTTGGAAGCAAGATTATTGCTGAATTGAATATACAAGGCTGAGTGGTCAGCTACCGCAAAGCGTCCGATGTAAGCACTTGGTATTTTTCACGGTTTGTCAGAAGAGCAGCTTGAACGAAGTTCCAGTTCTTGAAAATATGTAAATTGCCTGCCAGGAGAAAAACTGAAAGGCGAATAATGCAGAAAACAAACAAAAATGCCTGTTTCTAGAAAATGTATGGCTTTCAGGCGCGTATCCAGGATTTTCTAACCCGGGGCGCGCGAATTACTATGTAAGCGGAGCGCCACCATCGGTTGGCGCGCAGCGAACAAGAAAATTTCTGGTTTTGATACCCCCCAGATCACCGGAAACGGCACTTCTCGGGCTTGAAATGACCAACCAGATGTACACTTTTGGCCTGAGAACCAAGTATTTCCTAATAGTTTTTTTTTCCATCCATAACCTTTTTGAAGATTGTCAACCCGGCACACGTCATGTTCGACCTGATCGCATGTCCTGTGGGTCTTTGCTTTTGTAGGTGATTCTACGTCGCGGCCCACAATACCCGTCAGCCCCACTTTTCAAGGTTTTAAGCCCCAAATTTGTTCAGAATTTGAAAATTCACATTTCTCGTGAATAAACTCACTTCAAAACATACCCATAATGTTGTACAAAATTTCATCTATGGACAACCAATATAGAAAAACTACCTTCAACCCCTAACAGACCGGTCAAAATTGCTCGAGTAGAGGGAAGTGTGATGCAGAATGTTGGTCAGAAATTTTCGAAAATTCAGACCCAGTTAATTTTAATTTATTGGTGTACAAATATTAAACCTCTTATAATGGCTATTATAAAACTTGGTTGAAGGAAATGAAAAAATAGCAGATATTTCCGAAACCGAACACTACACACATAGGCGTAGGAGGCGCGGCGGCAGTGGCGGAGCTAGGGGTATTGGTCAGGAGGGGCGAGAATGGTCTGTAGGGGCGCTTTCGACACTATCTAAGCGGAGCGCCACCACTGGTTGGCGCGTAGCGCACAGACAAATTTTGAGTAAAGATACTCCCTAGATCGCCGGAAATGACCCTTTCAGGGCCTGGCTAATTTGCAGATAAACGAAGAATAGAGTGTCATCGCCAAATTACACCAACAAAATGTGACAAATGTCAATAAGTAGATGAGAGCGCAATAAAAAAGTCAATAATCTAGAATAAGTAAAAAGTGGTAAAGAGCTGAAAAAGGCGCCAGCAGTCCATTTGAGTCCGTCAGGGGGCGCATCCGCCCCCTGACCGTATGGACGCTCCGCCACTGCGCGGCGGGGGTGCAGCCCCTAATTCGCCATTACTAATGTAAAAGAAACTTTTGACATAATTGGACCTCCATGCTTTTTATACACCTACATGAGACATGTCGTTGTTTACATTAGCATCCCGCGGTATAATGCGCAATTTTAACGGACCGTACGGTACATGATGGCATGCGATGTAATAACCGATGCTTGCTTATATGATATTGACATTGACACGTTGAACGCGAAAATTTTTGGTTATTTTTTCAGGCAAGTCGGACAGTTTTGAGGATTTTCATCCTGGAACGCCATTTTCATGCTCACTGATATGATGTGATATCTGCTGTTTGCGTTACAAATTCGAACAGGCGCGTAGCGAGGAATTTGCCAAGGGAGGGGCGAAGCCTGTAGGCAAATTATCTAAGCGTAGCGCCACCATAGGTTGGCGCGAAGCGTACAAGAAAATTTTGGCCGAAAATGCCTCCCAGATCGCTGGAAATGGCACTACCCAGGACCATTTGTTAGCGCGAAGCGTACAAGCAAATTTTGGCCGAAAATGTCTCCCAGATCGCTGGAAATGACACTTCCCAGGCCTTGTAAGTTGCATCTAAGCACTTTCTATTTTGAAATTACTTAGCGATATCATTTAAAAAAATGCTGAATGGGGGGGGGGCGGTCGCCCCCATCCCAAAATGCGTCATGTTCCCCGACGACACGGTCGAGTTCGAGACCAGCCACAGTTGGTTTCATAGCACAATTCTACACACGCGTTATGATAGACCATATATAGTATATATATAGATAGTGAGAGGGGAAAATGGTAACGTCAAAAAAATGGAGTTGTCGGTGTAAGGGGTAGGGTGAGGCACACTTTTACGAAATCATTGATCCGTCACTGGCTACCCTTCAGCGCTGTAATGATGTCACTGTTCCTCTTTCTCTTCCCGGTGTCTTCGCGTTTTTCTTTTACTCCCTCCTTTTCTCTCTTTCTTCTTTTTCTTTTCCCTTCCTTCCTCTCCTCCTCCTCTTTTTCCCTCTTTTTTCTTCTCTTTTTTTTCTCTCCTCTTTTTCTTACCCGGGGGGCGCGCGCCCCCAACGCCCCCCCCTGGATACGCACCTGGCTTTATTGGCTTAACTGCAGATTGCTGGCTTCTCAGTCACTGTAACTGGATAGCCTATAGCCTACAGCCCAAAACTATGAATATGAAGATATTTATGGTAATTTCGTACACTAACGCCACATCGAATCAGCCACAAACTTCGAAAGAGACAACATTGACATTACTATGGACTTAGTTTAGACACACTATCGAAGATTGATTTCACAGTGACTGTGAATACTTGATGCCACCACATTGACATTACTTTGAACTTAATTTTAGTTTCCTTTTTAAAGAGAGACAATAAAATGAAGGTGTATTCAGTTCATTTCAACATGACTGCGAATCCTCAAAGCCATGTCGCTGGCATTAGTTTGGACTCAATTTAGCTTTTTGTTTTTTTCCGGGCTTATTTATTTAAGTTTATACTTTAAAGAGAGACAACACTTAAGGCGCATTGACTTCACAGCGATTGTGAATCCTCAAACTTGCAAGCCACATCATTAGCATCACTTTGAACTTTAATTTTGGAAGAGGGAATCTTGGAACAACAATGCAATAGCCTACATATGTCTGTTAATTGATACCATTGCCACCACAAAGTGTTCTCATCGTTCTCATAATCCATATATGTCAGTCTGTATGCAGGGTGACCACTATATGCCACTATCGTTTTGAATGCATGGTGTCTTTCGGGTTGGGTTGTATTTTGCAATTACTCCGCAAGTATTACTGAACCGTAGGCATTTGACCATCATTGTTGCAACATAACACCACCAAACACTGAGATCTATAAATTCCACCGGCCCCTTAATATATGATACCTAAAAGTAATACTAGTAGCATGGTGACTTCGAAGTTCGGACACTTAAGACTTAAAACACCCCAAAACTAAATCTTCTGGTCTAAATCACCAGAAAATATACTTCATATGGTGGGAGAATTGTGTTATAGCACGATACACGGCCAAACTTTCTTTCCTGCAAACTGTTTTCACGTTGTTTTCCAAGAAGATTCTTCGTGATTGTGGAACTGGTATTTCTTTGCTAGAGTATTGCGAAGTTCGGACACGCAACCCACAGTGTGGCGCTGGTGATAAAATTGGTGGCGCAGTTGCTTTTTCAGTAATATAACAGACTTCATAGATCTCCCTCATTTTATTGACTAATATGTAAGTAATTTCTTGCACACGGGCCATTTTGGAGAGAAAATAACTGTAGCTTCGTACTTTTTGGTGAAATTTGGCTCTTCCTGTCAGTTGTCTTTTTAAAATCGTGTATTTCTTAGGGTGTCCGAACTTCGCAGTATGCTGAACTTCGCACTACTGACTATACTATAGTACTAGGCCTATCCTTACTTCCTACGCTTGAGTTGATGTCAAAATGTTACATGAGGGTGATCCCTCAATATCAATCATGTCCCTAGATATTCTGCAAAAACTATGGTAACCTAAGCTGGAAAAGTACATACAAGGCTAGGCGTACCCTAACGTTATATCTCTGTAGGAATTCAGCAGCAAATTAGAATCACCTGTGTTTACAACAGATAGGACTATCGTTTGATTGAATTCTGCCGCTGGTTAGGCTAGGCTACTGTAGCCTAATTTAGCCTTGTACAGTAAGTTGTACCTTAGCTTACAACTTTGCCAATAATAACGCGAATAAAATGGCTTTGTGCGACAAAATCATGTGAACTTTCACAGAACTGTAATATTTAAATATTTTTCTTGGTTTCAGGATAAAAAATACTCCTTACCGTAGATTTAAATTCTGTCAGACTCGTCAAACCTGTAACCTTTCGCCCGTGTATTTGTAACCTCAGTGTGCACAGTATAGTACTGATGCTCTGCTAGCTATTAGCGCTCAAGAGAACTGGTACATCAATTGTCGGAGTTGGTTTTATAAACACAGGTTTTCGTAATCCAAAGTTAGACTGCGCAAACTCAAATAACAAAGTTGGTTATAATGAATGATCAGACGCCACAGTGTTAGGTAATAAACATCTACCTTTCATAATAGAACATGTTCCATTTAATAATGGATATTGTACTCCGATGCGTAATGATCCCGGTCATGGCTTATTATAATATGTAAGGTAGGGGAAGGGGCCTACATACACGCAACAGTTCTGATATATATCATTTCTGGGCAGTGATACAGAAAATCAGTTACAGGTCAAACTGAGTAATGGTTAAGAGGTTATAATGTCACCTATAATTGGATGGTCTAGGTGGCATACTTCTATTAGAAAATATATCCCTCCGCTCGATTGTGCCAAAAAGCAGCAGGAGAACATCTTTTTGACCTGTTATCAATCATGATCTAGTTTTTTTTGGCTTGCATGTTGAAGAGCATGAATGGAAGTACATGTGGTGAGAAAATTGGGTCAATCGAGGCAATTTTAGACCCCTTTAGGCCTCCCAGGAGCAGCGTAGGAAAATTGTTTACTACTGAGTGAAGAGGTTTGTTTACAAGTGACGAAAACATCCGGCTCCGATAGCAAAAAATCTGCGCGGTCATGAGACGGAAAATTGATGGTGCCATTAAAAGGCCAACTTGTCATCTATCCGGTGATGGGTAGCGTTTAGCTAGTGAAAACTTCTATCTAGACTTAGAGACCATATTACTTTTGTGATTTAGTGTGTAATTCAATGGGGCTTTTAATGGGCGTATGCTACCTCTAGGGATAGCTAATATAAACCTACTGTCGTCTGTCAACTTATTCCAGTTGACAAATGGACACCTGTTTTGGAGGTTTATTCAATGTGTGGAGGTTTATTCAATATAAGGATATAACATGACCCGGAGACAGTAAAACCACCGGACCCCCTTTTGAGCTCTTCATGTTTCCTAATGTGTATTTTGAAAAGAAGAAAACCCTTTTTTGCCACCAGTGTCATATTTTGCCCCCTTCACCGTCCCACATCCACAAAAAAAGACGAATAAACTCTCTCGGGACCCTTATTGACTCGGGGCTCCGAGGCAGAACCCCTCCGATACCCTCTCCCCAGGCCAGCTTGTACTAGGTCATAATGGATCATGAAACATGTCATATATACTGTATCATCAGTCCTCATGACACAGCTTATTACACTGAAATTGATACGGCTTTTACTGGCGATGCATGATCCCTTGTCTTACTATAGGGAGTCATAACTTAAAAGTCACAACTCCTCTTTTATTTGCTATACGGGGCAAGAGTCTGTAAATGAACATTAGGGCCCAGGGGTGCTGAAACCCAGGTGAAAATAGCCCGAGGACACGTACCGGGACACGTTCCGCCACCCTGGCTCCCCAGCCTACGTTACATGAAAATCTCAAATCCAAGATAGCCCGTCCAGTGTACGTGTTTATTCATAGTATTCTCAACATCATGGTTGGCTGCAGGCCGTTGGAATTGTTATCCTTTCGAATACATTGTTCAAGTTGCAATAAATGCCAACCGCAGGAGAAAGGGTTGCTGGAGGGAGGATTGTGAATCATCGAGAGGTGGAGAGAGAGAGGTGCAGAGGGGGGGGGGCGGGTCTTTACGAATTGAAATTACAGTTAGCCTATATATAGGATCGAAGTCCGTCCCTTCCCAGATGATGCGCAGTAAATATTTCATTAACTAACATTAATAATTATACTAATAATAACAATCAAAATGATAATAAACTGATATATACTCATTCCTGTGTTTAATTATCACATATTCTTAATTTATTTGCAACCTTGAAAACTGAATATAGCCGTTGATGGCTTAAGAAAAAGTTACACCTATGGTTGCACTCTGGTTATAAGGTATATCATCATTCTATCATTCATCACCATCTGCACCATCGATTGATCATCATCATCATCATCATCATCATCATCATCATCATCATCATCATCATCATCATCATCATCATCATCATCATCATCATCATCATCATCATCATCATCATCATCATCATCACCAGAATCAATTTAATCGTCATCGTCATCGACCTCATCATTCACCATCAACCTTATAGGGCATATAGTTTATATGTTATAGCCTATATCTAATGATGACTGGATAATTTCACACAAAATGTATTATTAAAAAAAAAAGTCGGAAGGAAATGAACATAGGCCTATGATAACAATATATTTGAGTGGGGTGGGGAAAGTGGAACTAAAGAAGTGGAAAAGTCTTGAATATAATTTCTTTCGAAAAAATACAAAATTCAACGCCATTTTCCAATTAAACACCCTTTCAAATAACAGTTTCCATACATATTTAAAGGACATACTTGTACATCAAGTGTGATAACATATCAATGTAATTACAACAATTTCTCTGTTCTTAAACTGACAGTTTACAAACCAGTTTAACATTACATAAAAAATTGTATCCGTTTTTTGAATAATGTCAGGTGTTTGACATGTCTATTTCGTATGAAAGAGCACAAAAAGACAAAAAGAACAGTGAAGAAACTACCATGATAGCATACTCTGTTAAGGAGATATGACACTTTGAAGATATCAAAATTTCTTTGAAAGCGACTGGTGTAGAAAGACTTAATGTGAGGGTGTGACGTCACATCCTCACTTCCTTAACATTTGTGATTATATTTCTTTAAAAATTATTTACATTTTTTAACACATTTGAAAATAATATAATCAAAAATTCTTCAGATGTTTAATCTCAAATACTTCCTTTGACAAATATGAGATCTCCTGACATATCTTATGGTTGAAAGTCATGAAATCTCACAAAATATTTAGAGTAAAAAACAAAGAATGTGATGATGTGACATCACAGCTAGTCAGATTTCAGCAGTTTCTACACAATCTGATAAAAATTTACACTTGAATATCTCTTTAACCGAAAAAGATATTTGAACAGTTTTTTCACCATTGTGTTTCTTTTATTGCCCTCTTTCATATAACATAAACATGTATGACAACTGAACCAATCCTTTAATATAACACATGCCCGGGTCGCGAATTTTTTTTTTCCCAAACAGGTTCTCAATTACGGAGTTTTCAGCCAATCAGATTGCTCGTGACGTCAGCATCAAACGCTTGATAGTTCGAAGACATACACTGAGTTACACACTGACACTTAATAAAGTCTTGTTATACGCGGTTTCCCTGCAAACGCCCTAACTTTTACTTTTAATGCTTGGATAACATGTTGACCTTACCTATGATACATACGCTACATTCTATCGGTTTCGTGTTTACGCCATCCAAGATTCGTCAGCCGTTCTATTGAAATCGGAATTCGTTTCGTGGAATGGGTAGGCCTACACCAAAATCAACTTCACGACGCGAGTTCAGCCTTGAATGAATATACGCAAAACAGTTTAGTGTATAGTCAAGGCTTCATAATTGACGCACCCCCGTAATTGACGCACCTTCAATTATTACTAGCAACGATAGAGCAGGCCACCTAAACTTTTTGCAGTGAGGCAGAATTACATATTTCATGAGTTTGAATCCATTTCAGCTATTTGATGACCAAATTGTGGAATTTTTAAGCTTTTAACACCCTTCCCCCGGTTTTGTACGTTGAGTTTTTGGGCATTTGGAAATCTTGCAACCTAAAAACTACATTTCCTCAATATCATGGACAACACTACTCTCTGGGACCTGATCTGTCTAAGCTTAGAGGCTCAGTAGTATAGCAAGTATAGCAAACAGCATCTAAAATCAATGGATGTATACTAAAGCCTTCACTACAGTTAGCTTATCGACGAATGTGTCAATTTAGGGGTATGAAAGAACTTGACACGGCAGACATTTTGTGGTCAAGTTCTGCTCAATTGTACGTTGCATATGCACAGAACAATAAATATATTGAGATCATTACATTTCTGAGGAACCACACATATGAAAAACACATACAGTTGAGTGATTTTGATTTTTCCTTGATAGAAATCGTTGATCAAATCCTTAAGTGCGTCAATTATGAGCCCACCATGCTACAGTATGATGTATTTCCGTCATTGCACTGTGTACACAGTTATAATACATATAGGCCTATATCGCATGTGTTATGTACCCCTGTACGAAACTTTCACTGTGCGATGTTATCGATAAATGCCTTCACAGAAATCTTCGATCAAACTAGATCATACAATACTAGTGTGCTCATTATGTATAAACCAATTCCAAACACATCTACATATATTTACGAAAAGCTGCGGGTAATTTTGAACGGGTATATCTTCGTTGCAACGAATGGATGCAGACATTTTGATAACCTCGAAGTGAAGGGTTTTATTGTTATGACGTAACTTTTCCGACCAATCATGAGCGACTATTTATACACAATTGAGAACCTGTTTGGGAAAAAAAAAATTCGCGCCCGGGTCTTTTATTTGGTTTCTTCGGAGGTAACCCTAATTTGATGTATATTTCTGTCATTATTTCTGATTGGGCGATTTTAAAGGACTTCCTTCATCAGATTATATACATAAACAATGGAAAACTGATATGGGAAATTTTAATTAAAAAAATTAGAAAGAGGAATAGACAATTTTGGGCTAGAGTTAAAGTGGTTCGAGCCAGTGATACATTAAGGTTACAACAGTGCGGGGCTCTTGACCCTATCCCGATCTAGAGACAAACAATTATTTGTATTTTTTCATAGATTAGATCAACGTTGTTTTAAGGCACCTCATATTTAACGAGACATTACGTTTGGTATCAATTACGAATTCAGTTAACTGTGTCAGTGGCAGGTTTTAAAAGTTACAGAATTGTAAAGAACGCCCTCAATTCTTATTCAAAAGGAACATTATGGCTGCCTACGTATAGCGGTTATGATAAATAATTGACACAATATACTGAAATATCAGGGAAACGATTTTATATTAAAATTTCTACCTTTCTGATTTCGACCGTTTCCTCGAAACTTCGTCAATTTAGTAGGAACAATTTGGAATTTGTGACAGTTTTGTCTAAAACTGAATATTCCACTACATATAAGTGCATAACTACGATATGTAATTTTTTTTTCTGTCCTGGGGAGGGGACATGAAGGGGATAAACATTTGACAACCGTATGACCGTTCCTCTGGAAGTTGGTATAAGTCATTTTAAAGTATCCCCCCCCCCACCCCACTAGTGAATTACTATATTTGTTTTAAGGAAAACAAGGCCCTGCGATAAGTCATCAATCACGTTAGGTTTAGGCAACACACGTACAATGCTTTATGTTCGCTCTCGTGATTTCTACCTGAGTTGTACCTTCAATCAAAACGACTCCTATGAGGAAAACGAAAAAGTCATCTAAGCAACACGTTCCACCAGTTCCACAAAGTCCTGTGCAATCTTGCGCAGAAGGCGTGTCGACCTACATGAAAACAAATTAGAAACATGTGAAAATAAACTCCTCAATGCAACCATGACATGATGATACTTAGCAAACTGGCGCCAAGAAGCAACGGAGCAGACTACAGAATTCAAATCGAATTTGAACAGAAAACTATGTAGAAACTCGGATTTTAAACTGGAATACAGTCACCAATAACATTTAAAAGTAATATTATGTATGATACAATATATGTTTTACTGCAGACCTAGCTCACTTAAACTAAAACCGATTCTTTCAACGAAAAATAAAATTAAGGATGTGTTGTTTATATTGAGTCTTTTCGCACTACGATAATTAAAAGCTCCTTTTTATCTGTTTTATTTTTCTCGAACGTTATACATACATCCCTACAAACTGACGTAATGTCTATACTTGCTATTGTTGGTTTGTATAGGTTTATCAGTAAGGAATACGATCTCTTTTTTGTTTTGTTATTTGTTTATCATGAATATGATGCAACAAAGGTAAATACTGACTTTGCAATAGATCGTTAACATACCACAACCATAACTGGGTCGCCATCATCGTTTAGGACGTAATCCACCGAACCAATGACCCCGGGACACGCCAGATTCACATTTGTACCAGGAGGGTTTCTCTTCTTACGTGTACTTTGAGTTGACCCACCGCTTGTAAACCTCGGGCTGTAAATTAAAACATATCAAAACATAACATAACATAACTTTCTTTCTTTCTTTCTTTTTAGACTAGATAGTCCAGTCACTTCAATTGATGAAACTGACTTGTTTAAAGAGTCGTTCCTCACAAGTTCAGTGTTGTAGAATTACAACCTGGACTAAATAGTCTAAAATATTAATTTTTAATATGTATGAATTGAATAGGGAAATGGAGAAAAAAAATAAGAAATTACCTGTAACATAGATCAAGGATAGCAAGTTGAGCCGGTGTTAGCGTGAAAATAGGTTCGTAGCTAGGGTTATCTTGAAAAATCAGGCCGTTGCCTTGGTATAACCCGCACATTATGTTTGCAACAGTGCCATCACTTAGGGCATCATCGAGTGCACCCATCTGTTGTTGGTTTAACTGAGGCAGCAAATTGCCACCATAAACGAAGCTTACGCTTATGATAGACAGGATACTAACCCATGCTGAAAGCACAGCAACAAAATACATTGTTCTGTAGGATAATAAGAACAAAATAGTTAAAACAGGCAATTTTATCTGATAGAAAACGTTCTTCTTATCATTTACAATGCTGTCTGTTTACTTTATTCAAGTTATATTCACTTGATTTTGATGAACGCATTAAACAATACAATATGACGTCAATCCCTGACGTAAGGTTTTATTTTTTTTAATTTTTTTTTTCTAAATTCAAATACTCTACATATTTGAAAAAGAATTAAGTCAACTGTGCTCAAAAGGACGTGACAGTAATTTATTTTCAAACGGTATAACCATAGAGGTATAATATCTGTTTTTACCTCCATGGTATAACCGAGGGTATTCCATAAATCAGAACAGTGCAGAATCAGTAACAGTGAACACGTGTATGGTAGGCCATACGGGAAATAATTGCTGATATAATGTCCATGCCGGCATTAATTCTCAGGAAATCACCATGTATATGCCGGTATTAAATAGAATTAATACGGACATTAAATGTAATTAATATGGGCATTATATAGAATTAATACGGGCATGAAATAGAATTAATACGGGCATTAAATAGAATTAATACCGGCATTAAATAGACCAATCACATTAGCGAATTTTGAAGCTGCTATTATGCTCTAAGCTAGTGTTAATCCCTCTTGCTTTAGCGTGAAAGCAGCGCAGTTATTTCTGCTGTATGAACAGGGGGTGGGAGCTGGAGGCCTCTGGGGAAACATGCCCCCCTATTTGTTTCCAAAATAGCAAATGTGCCCTTCTGGCAAGCATACTAACACATCATATATATTTAAGTGATATGGCCGGTGTGTATCGGTTTATAGCATAACGAGTGGTGGTTGTAGAATGAGTGCCCCCCCCCCCCACTTTTTGGAAGCTTCCTCCACCTGTGTAGAAAGCAAAGTACAACGCAAAGCACAATATCTGCGTGATTTTCGTCGAGAAGCGAACGATACTTGTAGGTTATTGACAAATGTTGACTCCCAACCGCACACAACCCGATGTTTTACCAGTTCGCAATGCTTTGAACCGGTTGTTAATCTTCGAAGAGCATTACGCAATGCAAAGCTTGGAAGACTCCTGAATGAAGACGAGTACAATTTCTCATCAGTATCTCTGGATGAACTAACGGGGAAGTTTCACGCCCGGCACATTAGCTGGAAACTTGTTAATATCATTGCGTATTACACGTTGCGCAACTAAAGTTGCAGTGCCAACTAAACAAATATGGTCTATTTAATGCCCGTATTAATTCTATTTAATGCCCGTATGAATTCTATTTAATGCCCGTATTAATTCTATTAAAAGCTGCATGGTGATTGGCTGAGAATTAATGCCGGTATTAAATAGAATTAATACCGGTGATAATTTTAATTCGTATGGACATTAAATCAGCAATTATTTCCCGTATGGCCTACCATACACGTGATCAGGATATAACCGTATATCCAGGGAGTTGTTATTCCATAACAATTCCCTGCAGCGGGTATATCGTGATGGAAGTTAGACCGTGTAATCCCAGGTAAGAACTCACTTACGTTTGATATATAAAACTTCGTTAACCATTTAAAAAAAATGAAATTACCTCAACTGATGCTGAAACGCTTCTAAAAAGTAATACCCTTTTTGGAAATCTCTGAATATTTACTCGACAGAAGCGTTAAGTTAGACAATACAAACTCTCAGACTGAGGAGAACGGTCCAATGCTTGTTGAAACAGAGAGACCATTATACTTGCGTTTCTAGCATATTCTTCGAGGGGGGGGGAGTGTGGCGGGGCGGGTGCGGAGGGGGCATATTTTTTTACTGTATGTATTTAAAATAACATATCTCACTGCACGGTTTTTTTCTTTGCATATAACCTTTGACCTTTTATTTATTTTCTTCAACAGTGGCAAGTGACATCAGCTAACTTTAATCACATTGGTCTTCTATATTCGTTGCCACTCAGTGGCAAGAAAGAAGTTCTTATGCTATACGTGGTGAAGTATGAGAACTTGTTTTTCCCGCTTTGGGACAAGTTTGTTAATACGTAATTGATTACTTTGGGAGTTAGTCGTTTTTCATTGGTAAGTAAGAGGAAAATTTAAAGGGTCTAAAAATATATATATTTATATATTTGGCGTAATTTTGTTTGGCGTTTTCTTTAATGGTTGATTGAATACTGATTGAAGAGAAATTCGTATTTGGTGTTTCTGTCTATCTTTCTTTCCACCCAATTTGGCAGACAATCTGAATTGGTCACCGTTTGCGTCACAGGACAACCGGCAACCCTGATTTGAGCAGGGAGTTGTTATGGAAACAACTCCCTGAATTGAGTAACGTGTTGTTTTAGGCAACATTGACCAAGAACAACGAAGGAGTGTGCGAGGGTCTCTATACACAGGTACCGTACCCCTTTCAGTCAAGCTATTCTTTTGTCACTGTAGCCTATACACACGCCACATTGTAAAAGAGTACTGCTTTAGATGTGGATGTATTGAGCTGTATTGAGCTTGTGATTTCATTTTGTTGTATTTTCAGTTTTATTAATATAGTGTATACGTCATAGAACTATTATCAAGTATAATTAGCTCCATTTGTGTGTTGTGTGTCATTAACGTGTAATGGTAAGGTATGGGAAGAGGGAAATACATCTTATATAAAATTAAAAAAAATTAAAATAAAATATAAAAAATAAAGTACACCAGACGAAAGAGGACTAGTAGAATCGTTGAATGTTACTGACCCTGATACCCTTTTAGGTTGAGAAGAAGCACCGACTAAATGAGGTTACCCATCCTATTTTGCCGAAAAAAAGTTATGCTGTGAGGTCGGCTTCGTTGGTGCAAAATGATGTAATTTTCTATTAACAGAAGACCTTTCAAGACAGAACCCGTGTTGAAAGGATAAGGACGATATCATAAGATGTCGTGGTACATCTTTCTTTCTTTTTACTCAAAATGTTGAAAGCTAATTAACATATATTAACATAATGATAACAATGCCATATATTAATGAGATAATTAAGGTAAATAAACCTATACACAGTTGTGCTCACTTTTTTTATATATATATATATATATATATATATATATATATATATGGGCTTCATGCCCGTACTAGCAGTGAAAAGTATTGGTATAAAAACCCTTTAGGCTATTAGTACTGATACACATTATAACATCCGGTCACATCAGTCCGTCTATAAACTCTTACAGGGGATCTCAGGTTAATGAGCACCTTCAGACAATGTGACTAGCCTGCTTCCATCCTCCTTCTCTGTCCATTTGGTGTTCACATGATTTCAATGGTAATGGCATCAAGTTCAAACCCCCCCCCCCCTTCCCCCACCCTCCTCGACTGAACTATATGTAGGGACTGAACTTTTATGGAATAGCCAGAGCTAGGCCAGGTGAGGGAGGGTTAATTAAAGTGGCCAGGGGGTTGGGGGGGGGGGGAGATAAGATAAAACAAAATAGCTAAACATATTGCATTTTGGGGATATTTATACTATAAATTCGTCTATAATTAGCTCCAAACGAAATGTTGTGCTTATAAATACTCTTGTTTTTTGTTAAAGTCGAAACTGAAGAGGGAGAGGGTGTACATCCTTATCAGTGATCATGAATTGTTCACAGGCTGAATGTCAAAATAAAAAAGGCTAACCCTACTGAACCCGCATTCCCCCCCCCCCCCGGCTGACGATGGGAGGTGGGGCGTATCGTTGCATGCATGTATATAGTGGATCAAGTTTGGTAATCGTTCTTAAAACGAACTGGTATGCCTATCGTTGAAAAGGAACAGCCAATATAGATGTTGGCACTTGGAGCTCGTAGTTTTGTTGAAGGGTGAAATTTATATTTGTAAATATGACCTGATTTGAGCTGAGAAGATAAAACTCAAATCCATGTTAAAGCTCTAAACTAACACTGCTTATATAGTTAAAGTTGAAGTTGTTTACGTACCTGAAGACGAAATCCGTAACCAATTATTTAATGATTTATTCAGCTTCTACAGCGGTACCGCTAATACACGCACACATGCACCCATACACTATGACAACTACAAACACACTGGTTATAACTCGTTTGTAGGCACAGGAAATAACAATTGAACCTGCATTGAATGCATTCACATTGGATTTGAGAAAAGATCTCGTAGAAATAAATTAATAAAAGAAATCTGACTAAACAATGAAAATGAGCAAATAAATTTATAGCTATAGAACGGGGTTCGAATTCCATAAATATCTTGGCTCTTTTCCAAGATTGTAATCAGTTAGGTACCGTATCCCCACAATCACAAAAATGTACTCTCGCTGCCGGAAAAATGTATAATATAATAATCAGCGACGTAGCCAGGAATTAAGAAGGTGGGGGGGGGGGGGGTGGGTTCCTTTTTGCGATTGATATGGGGGAGGGGTTTAAGAGGAGGGGTTATTTTGGACAATTGAAGGTCCTTAGATGCGATCTGGTGCAATGTTTTACCAATTTCATCATTAATATAATAATAATTATAATAATATTATCAGTAGAATTTGTTTCATGCTTGAATTCTTTTACATGTTTTTTTACATAATATATCAGAAGGACAAACATAGTGCTCTTTCACCATTTTTCCAGTAGGATGATTCTTGTTGGACTTGTCTGGAATTTAATACATTTGACGAACTGAACTGATGGACAGACAGCCAGATGTGCAGTGGCCTAAAAACAAATATCGTTATCGCAGTGTATTAGCAGTGTAATACTTTTTTATAGGGAGTGCGTATCATAACATGCTGTTCGTGCAACAACTTAGCACGAATCATATAGAAAGGATGAGAACGCACGTTGTCGACGTCGTTGCGCATACGGTTCGTGACACTCCATCGAGTGCGGTTAGGTAGGCAGTGGCCAACTGTCGGCTTGTAAAAGGCTATAGGCTAAATTTAGCTAATTGCAGCTGCCAAACTAAGTAAGTAGTTGAATCAGTAGGCCGGAATGTTACTACGATTATAATCGAGCTAACGGAGCTGACGAGTTTTCAAGATCAAAAGAGCACTGACAAAATACCATGCTAATAAAACAACAGTTTTTTAACATTTTTTTTTCGTCACTAAAGGGGGGGGGGGGGAGCAGTCACTCCCTTGCTCCCCCTGGCTACGTCCCTGATAATAATGAACTAATGAAATGCCTGGATGTTGAAGAGGATGAAATCAACTATAGGGTTCGTGTATTAGGTGAATTGAGGGAAATTGAGGTGTTTTCGGTATCCGTTGATGCAATTGAAAGACTACTCAACGAGAGTTGACACATGAGACAGAAAGAACTATGCTAAACTATCCATGTCAGTCGAAAATTGTTACTCTAGCCACATTGAAGTGACGAATTTAGTAAGTCTGGCAATAAAGGAGCAAAAAATTTCACTTTGAGTCAGCGTCATGGAAAGGAAACAAACACTATAAGGCAGAGAATAAAATATTAGTGGTCCAAATTCCAGTAACGTGCACAGGAAGGTGTGGGTGGTGAGGGGCATGAAGGAAGGGGCATGAACATTTATGTTCGGGCGTTCTGGGCTGTGAGAAGTGATAAGATCATGTTCAATTTCGTAACGGATATTGTACTTCAATGAGTAATGATCCCAGTCGTGGCACGGAGACAGTAATACCACCGGTCAAGGCTTTTGAGCTCTTCATGATTCCTTCTGTAGATATATGCCAGTGCCATCGTGTGCCCCCCCCCCCCCTTATATCCACAAAAGCCGACGAAACAATTCTCTCGAGAACTTTGACTCCGGACTCCGAGGCAGAACCTCTCTGATCCAATCTTCCCAGGTCAGCTAATTTTAACCCATTTATTACACGCGTGGCTCAACAGGACCACGGTGAAAAAGTCGTTACCGGGCTAACCAACCGCACGTATGGAAAGCCGTTTTAACATTTAATAAGGAATTTCAGATATCTCGAAATAATTTCAGATATCTCAAATTAAATTTCAGATATCTCCAATTTATTTCAGATATCTTCAAATCAATTTTAGATATCTCGAAATACCAGAGAATTTCAGATATCTGAAATTCAATGCGAGATATCTGAAATTCAATTCGAGATAACTACAATTCTATTTCAGATATCTCGAATTCAGTTTCAGATATCTGAAATTCAATTTCAGATATCTGAAATAGAATTTCAGATATCTCGAATTCATTTTCAGATATCTCGAATGTAATTTCAGATATCTCGAATTCAATTTCAGATATCTGAATAAGAATTTCAGATATCTCAAAATCTATTTTAGATATCTCGAATTCAATTTGAAATATCTTAAATAAGAAACAATTTCAGATATCTAAAATTCCCGATTAAATGTTAAAATGGCTTTCCATACGCACGACAAACTGCGGTGTAAATGGGTTTAAAGGGGTTTACTGTGGCTTTCTGGGGTTAATGGCGGCTGTCTGGGGTTTGCGGCGGCTTTATACTAAGGGTCTGCTATAGTAACATATGCGACGCCTCTCTGAACCAGGAGAGAAATGAAGCATGTGTATACCTCACATAATGTGTAAGTTTGCATCGATACGTAAGTGTGCATCGATTACGTAAGTATGCAAATCGAGGAGGTGAGTATAAAAGGTCACATCCTACACACCATTGGGCGAGGGCAGCATTGACCTTTGCCAGACCTCGACCAAGCGGAAATTTCCCTTTGGTCACGCTAAAAAAATAACACACATCGGCAACGATGACAAACATTAAGGGTGGTGAAGCCGGTGTGAAAATAGGGAGGACATAGGGACACGTTCCGCCACCCAGGCTCCCCGCCTACGCTTTATGAAAATCTCAAATCTTTAACCAAGTTAGCCCGCTCAGTGTGTTTTAGTCATATAGTATTCTCAACATCATGGTGATGGGCGGCCATTTGGGCAATATATAATACAACGATGAAACAAGAGACAAAATGACAAGAACAAAGGTGTAAAGGAACAATAGTAAGAATGTAGTGCATTACAGATAGACTGAAATGATACAAAGATGAAACATTCTAAACAAGAAAAGATCAAACAGACCAAGGTGAAGAAAATTAACAGCTAATAATAAGACAAGACAAGTGCACCAACACTGACTAAGCAACCAAATTAAACTACATCAAGCCATCGATAAACGACATGACTGCGCGAACTAAATGCAAGTTCGCCCCTACGGTTGAAAGTTTTCCCCATAGATCAAGACGAACATTAGGACAAAATCAAACCGGATATTGAGACAGAATCAAAACGAACAACCTCGTCCCCCAGTGCCCCAGTTAAAAAATCTCTTGGTGACACAATGACAACAGGACGATAAGCCTACACAGTTGACTGACCTTGACAAGCACGGTGCAGCGTGGTTGGACTAGGGAGTTGTTCCATAACAACCCCCTGGTTGGACCAGGAAGTTGTTCCATAACAACTCCCTGGTTGGACAGAAGTGTCGTGCATACAAGATGTCGTAACTACACACGGTCAAGGAAAACCAAATCAGCCTCATATAGGCGTTCGTTCGTTTCGCGTGAATGTTCGTTTTGATTCCATGCGAATGTTGGTTTGCTCACAATACATCTTCGTTTTATCGTGGCCATTGATATTTTTGTTCGTACAAGTGGATCAATTTTGTCTTCACGGTGCTCCTTGTTTATCCTTCGGTCACATGTGTTTCAGTGTTTGATATGTTTCGCTACATGATTGTCTTTTTATTTCATTTTATAAGTGCAGCTTTTCTCAATTTTTACATTGGTATTGCATATGATTGTTTCATTTTGCATATTTCTCTTTTTTTTTTCATTTTTCTTTCTTGTTCATTTGTTTCATCGTTGTATTATTTTCCCAAATGGCCGCCCATACATGGTTGGCTGTCGGCCGTTGGAATGTTTTTCCTATCGAATACATTGGTCAAGTTGCAGTCAAGGCCAACCGCGCAGGAGAAAATTGTTGCTGGAGGGTGGACTGTGGATGGAGAGAGAAGGGGTGGGGGGGGGGGAGCTCCTTACGAACTGCAAATTATTGCTTTATATAGGGAGTACGTCCCTTCCCAGATGTTGCCCAGTAACTATTTCATTAACTCAAATTAATAATCATAATAATAACAATAACAATGATTATAAACTGATATTCTCATTCCTGTTTTTAATTACCATATATTCTTAATATATTCTTAACCTTGAAATAAAGGAAATATAACCGTTGATGACTTAGGTAAACGTTACACCCGTGGTTGCATTCATGGTTGCACCCTGGTTGTAATAAGGAATCATAACCGCCAGCAACATCGATCATCGATCATGGGGAAACTAAAGTGTTGGGAAATCTTGAATATAATTTGCTTTTAAAAAAAAGACCGAACTTAAAAATATCCACACATATATATTGGACACATAATGATTGGACATACCGGTACATCAAATGTAATACATATCTATGCCTTTACAACAGTTTCTCTGTTCTTAAACTGACAGTTTACAAACCAGTGTAACATAATATAAAAATGTATTCGTTTTTTCCACACAAAGTTATTATAACGGCATGGGTCTTTAATTTGGGATATTCACATGTAACTCTTTGATGTACATTTCCGTCATTATTTCTGATTGGGCGATTTTAAAGGACTTCCTTCATCAGATTATATACAAGTATATTAATAATGGAAAACTGATATGGGAAATTATAATTAAAAAAATAGAAAAATGAATATAAACTTCTGGGCTAGAGTTTAAGTGATTCGAGCCAGTGATACATTAAGGTTACAACAGTGCGGGGCTTTTAACCCTATCCTGATTTAGAGACAAACAATTATTTGTATTTTTTCCATAGATTAGATTAACGTTGTTTTAAGGCACCTCATATTTAACGAGACATTACGTTCGGTATCAATTACGAATTCAGTCAACTGTGTCAGTTGCAGGTATTAAAAGTTACAGAATTGTAAAGAACGCCCTCTATTCTAATTCAAAGGAAGCATTATAGCTGCCTGCGTATAGCGGCTTATGATAAATAATTGACATAATATACTGAAATATCAGGGAAACGATTTTATATTAAAATTTCCACCTTTCTGATTTCGACCGTTTCCTCGAAACTTCGTCAATTTAGTAGGAACAATTTGGAACTTGTGACATTTTTGTCTAAAACTAAATTTTCCACTACATATAAGTGCACAACTATACGACATGTAATTTTTTTTCTGTCCTGGGGAGGGGACATGAAGGGGATAAACATTTGACAACCGTATGACCGTTCCTCTGGAAGTTGGTATAAGTCATTTTAAAGTATCCCCCCCCCCCGCCCCACTAGTGAATTACTATATTTGTTTTAAGGAAAACAAGGCCCTGCGATAAGTCATCAATCACGTTAGGTTTAGGCAACACACGTACAATGCTTTATGTTCGCTCTCGTGATTTCTAGCTCACGTTTACCGTCAATCATAATGAATCCTATTAGGAAAACGAAAAAGTCATCTAAGCGACACATTCCACCAGTTCCACCAGTTCCACAAGATCCTACGCAATCTTCCGCAGAAGGCGTGTTGACCTACATTAAAACAAATTAGAAACATGTGAAAATAAACTCCTCAATGCAACCATGACAGGAGGATCCTTAGCAAACTGGCGCCAAGAAGCAACGGAACAGACTACAGAATTCAAATCGAATTTGAACAGAAAACTATGTAGAAACTCGGATAGGGGTCTTTGGCGGATGCAGTCACTAATAACTTTTAAAGTATAATATTATATATGAAACAATATATGTTTTACTGCAGACCTTTACTAAACCGATTCTTTCAACGAAAAATAAAATTAAGGATGTATTGTTTTCATTTAGTCTTTTTGCGCTACGATAATTCAGTTAAATAATTACTATGCTCCTTTTTATCTGTTTTATTTTTCTCGAACGTTAATACATACATCCCTACAAACTGACGTTTTCGACATTTTACTCAATTGTCATCTTTACTGCTGTTGTTGGTTTGTATAGGTTTATCAATACGGAATGCCATCTTTTTTTGTTATTTGTTTATCATGAAATTGATGCAACAATGGTAAATAGTGAATTTGCTATAGATCGTTAACATACCACAGTCATAACTGGGTCGCCATCATCGTTTAGGACGTAATCCACCGAACCAACGTCCCCGGGACACGCCAGATTCTCATTTGCACCAGGAGGGGCTCTCTTCTTACGTGTAATTTGAGTTGACCCATAGCTTGTAGACCTCGGGCTGTAAATTAAAACATAACAATGTTTCTTTCTTTCTTTCTAGACTAGATAGTCCAGTCACTTCAATTGATAAAACTGAGTCGTTCCTCACAAGTTCAGTGTTGTAGAATTACAACCTGGACTAATAGCGGTAATGGTGTTTCAATAGTCTAAAATATATCAAATTAATTTTTAATGTGTATGAAATGAAAAGGGAAATGGAAAAAAAATATAAGAAATTACCTGTAACATAGATCAAGGATAGCACGCTGAGCCGGTGTTAGCGTGAAAATAGGTTCGAAGTTAGGGTTATCTTGAAAAATCAGGCCGTCGCCTTGGTTTAACTCATCAATTATGCTTGCCACCATGCCATTTTCTAAGGCATTCTGGAATGCAGTTATCTGTTGTTGGTTTAACCGAGGCAGCAAATTGCCACCGTAAACGAAGCTTACGCTTATGATAGACAGGATACTAACCCATGCTGAAAGCACAGCAACAAAATACATTGTTCTGTAGGATAATAAAATTAAAATAGTTAAAACAAGTAATTTTATCTTATAGAAAACGTTCTTCTTATCATTTACAATGCTGTCTGTTTACTTTATTCAAGTTATATTCACTTGATTTTGATGAACGCATTGAACTTATACAATATGACGTCCATCCCTGACGTAAGGTTTTTTTTCTAAATTGAAATACTCTATATATTTTTTAAAAGAATTAAGTCAACTGTGCTCAAGAGGACGTTACGGTAATTTATTTTCATAGGGTATAATAAGGGGTTAATCAACGGTCTAGCGTGCGTTACTCACAGGATTAATGCACGATCGGAGGATAATGCAAGCGATGCACGAGGGCGGAGCCCGAGTGCATCCAGCGATAGCATTAACACCCGGAGTGCATTAATCATGTGAGTAACGCACGCTAGACCGTTGATTAACCCCGTTCATTCATACACTACCATTTGTGTGGGGGGAAAAATCATAACACAAAACATTTTTGGTTACATATAACCAAAGATTTATTAAAGTGATGTCCCGTAATTTTACCGTGCGTTACTCACAGGATTAACCACGGTCAGCTGACCTGAATGGACCAATAGGATTTAGGAATCTTTACTAAGTATGAATGAACCGAAGTTATTCATAAGTCAGAAGAGTACAAAATCAGTTTCAGTGAACACGTGATCAATATATTACATTACATTATATGAGTTGTTATTCCATAACAACTCCCTGGTATATCGTGATGGAAGTTAGACCGTGTAATTTGAGTAAACAAATCTCTAGTACAAACTTACGTTTGATATATCAAACGTCGTTATAACCCTTTAAAAATGAAATTACCTCAACTGATGCTGAAACGCTTCTAAAAATTATACCCTTCTTGGAAATCTCTGAAGATTAACTCGACAGAAGCTTTAAGTTAGACAATACAAACTCTCCGACTGAGAAGAAAGGCTTTTAAGAGTAACGGTCCAATGCGTGTTGAAACAGAGAGACCATTATACTTGCGTTTCTAGCATATTCTTGGGGGTGGGGGGGGGGGGGGGTTGGCGGGGCGGGGGCGGGTATGTATTAGAATAATCTCACTGCACGTTTTTTTTTCCTTTGCATATAACCTTTGACCTTTTATTTATTTTCTTCTACAGTGGCAAGTGACATCAGCTAACTTTAATCACATTGGTCTTCTATATTCGTTGCCACTCAGTGGCAAGAAAGAAGTTCTTATGCTATACGTGGTGAGGTATGATAACTTGTTTTCCCCGCTTTGGGACAAGTTTGTTAATACGTAATTGATTACTTTGGGAGTTAGTCGTTTTTCATTGGTCAGAGGAAAATTTAAATGTCTAAAAATATATATATTTATATATTTGGCGTAATTTTGTTTGGCGTTTTCTTTAATGGTTGATTGAATACTGATTGAAGAGAAATTCGTATTTGGCAGTCAATCTTAATCCTGATTTGGCAGACAGTTGTTATCCATAACAACTCCATAGAATAATAGTCTTATCCCGTTTTAGGCAACGTTGACTAAGAACAACGAAGGAGGGTGCGAGGGTCACTATACAGGTACCGTACCCCTTTCAGACAAGCTATCCTTTTGTCACTGTACACACGCCATATTGTAAAAGAGTATTGCTTTAGATGTGGATGTATTGAGCTGTATTGAGTCTGTGGTTGTATTTTCAGTTGTATTAATATAGTGTTAATATAGCCTCATAGAACTATTATCAAGTATATTATAAAGTTAATTTGTGTGTTGTGTGTCATTAACGTGAAATGGTAAGGTATGGGCGAGAGGGCATTACATCTTATATGAATTTAAAAATAAAATACACCAGACGAAAGAGGACTAGTAGAATCGTTAAATGTCACTGACCCTGATACCCTTTTAGGTTGAGAAGAAGCACAGACGAAATGCGGTTACCCTATCCTATTTTGCCGAAAACAATTATGCTGTGAGGTCGGCTTCGTCGGTGCAAAATCATGTAATTTTCTACTAACAGAAGACCATTTAAGACAGAACCCGTGATGAAAGGATCAGGACTGAGATATTTTCATACGATGCCGTGGTACTTCTTTTTTCTTGTTACTCAAAATGTTGAAAGTTAATTAACATATATTAACATAATGATAACAATGCCATATATTAATGAGATTATTAAGGTAAATAAACCTATACACAGTTGTACTCACAGTTTTCATATATATGGGCTTCATGCACGTTCTAGCAGTAAAAAGTACCGTATTAGTATAAAAACCCTTTAGGCTATTACTGATACACATTATAACATCCGGTCACATCAGTCCGTCTTTAAACTCTTACAGGGCATCTTAAGTTAATGAGCCGCTTCAGTCAATTTGACTAGCCTCATTCTCTGTCCATTTGGTGTGCACATGATTCAATGGTAATGGCATCAAATTCAAAATCCCCTCCCGCCCCCCCCCCCTCGACTGATCTATGTAGGGACTGAACTTTTATGGAAGGGCCAGAGCTAGGCCAGGTGAGGGAGGGTTGATTTAAATGGCGAGGGGGTAGGGGGGAAGATAAGATAAAACAAAATAGCAAAACATATTGCATTTTAGGGATTTTTAGACTATAAATTAGATCGATAATTAGCTCCAAACGAAATGTTGTGCTTATAAATACTCTTGATTTTTTGTTAAAGTCGAAAAGAGGGCGAGGGTGTACATCCTTATCAGCGGTCATGAATTGTTCACAGGCTGACTGTAAAAATAAAAAAGCTAACACTACTGAACCCGCATCCCCCCCCCCCCCTCCGGCTGACGATGGGAGGTGGCGCGTATCGTTGTCTGCATGTATATAGTGGATCAAGTTGAGTAATTGTTCTTAAAACGTACTGGTATGCCTATCGTTGAATACAGGAACAGCCAATAAGGATGTTGGCACTAATTGGAGCTCGTAGTTTTGTTGAAGGTTGAACTTCATATATGTAAATAAGACCTGATTTGAGCTGAGCAGATAAAACTCAAAGCCATGTTAAAGCTCTAAACTAACATTGCTTATAGTTAAAGTTGAAGTTGTACGTACCTGAAGACGAAATTCGTAACCAATTATTTAATGATTTATTCAGCTTCTACAGCGGTATCGCTAGTACACGCAAACACCCATGCACAACTTCAAACACACTGGTTTTTCGTTTGTAGGCACAGGAAATAACAATTGCACCCGCTTGCATTGAATGCATTCACATTGGATTTAGAAAAGATTGCAATCGTAGAAAAAAGTTAATAGAGGAAAATTGACTAAACAATGAAAATAAATTTATGGCTATAGAGCGGGGTTCGAATTCCATAAATATCTTGGCTCTTTTCCAAGATTGTAACCAGTTAGGTACCGTATCACCACAATCACAATAATATGCTTCCGCTGTCGGAAAATTGTACCAATATAATAATGAACTATAATGGAATGCCTGGATGTTGAAGAGGGTGAAATCAACTACATAGTTCGTGTATTAGGTGGATTGAGGGAAATTTGGGTGTTTTTGGTATCCGTTGGTGCAATTGAAAGACTACTTAACGAGAGTTGACACATGAGACAGAAAGAACTATGCTAAACTATCCATGTCAGTCGAAAATTGTTACTCTAGCCACCTTGAAGTGACGAATTTAGTAAGTAAGGCAATAACGGAGCAAATAATTTCACTTTGAACCAGCGTCATGGAAAGGAAACAAAAACTATATATAGGCAGAGAATACTATATCAGTTGTCCAATTCCAGTAACGTGCACAGGAAGGTGTGGGTGGTGAGGGGCCTCCTAACTTCAGCCCCATGAAGGTAGGGGCATGAACATTTATGTTAGGGCGTTTTGGGCCGTGAGAAGTGATAAGATCATGTCCCATTCCATAACGGATATTGTACTCCAATGTGTCATGATCCCGGTCGTGGCACGGAGACTGTGATACCACCGGTCCCCTATTGAACTCTTCATGCTTCCTTATGTAGATTATGCCAGTGCCAGTGCCATATTTTGCCCCCCCCCACCCCCACCCCTTACATCCACAAAAGCCGACGAAACAACCTTGTTGACTTCGGACATCGAGGCAGAACCTTTCTGATCCAATCTTCCCAGGCCAGCTAATTGTACTATTTTCAAAATGGATCATAAAAAAAATGTCACAAACTGGATCATTTACAGTCCGAGAAGAAAGCAATTACCGCTCATGCTTTTCATGACACAGCTATTATTACACTGAAATGACAAATGATCCCTTGTGTTACCATGCAGGGAGTCATAAGTCACAACTCCTCTTGTACTTGCTATCACTTTATGGAACAGGCAAGTGTCTGTAGCAGTGGCGGAGCTAGGGGTATTGGCCAGGGGGCGAGAATAGTCTGTAGGGGCGCGTTCGACACTATCTAAGTGGAGCACCAACACAGGTTGGCGCGGAGTGTACAGACATTTTTTGAGTAAAGATACTCCCTAGATCGCCGGAAAGGACCCTTTTCGGGCCTTGTTAATTTGCAGATAAACGTAGAATATAGAGGTGTCATCGCCAACAAAATGTGACAAATGTCAATAGGTAGATGAGAGCGTAATAAAAAAGTCAATAATCGCGAAAAAGTAAAAAGTGGTAAAAAGCTGAAAAGGGAGCCAGCAGTCCATTTGAATCCGTCAGGGGGGGGGGGGGGGGCATTCCATAGGTACGCCTTTGAGAAGAGTTAATTTATTTGTCGGTGTGCTATGCCACGGGTGTAGAGGGTGTTTGGTTATGTATCGCACAACTCTTTTGTTGTAAATTTAGAGAAGTTAGATCAAACCGAAACAGTTTGAAGATGATATAAAAAATCACCATATATTATAAACGTATAAGACAATTTCTGTGTTCAATAACTATAATCCACAGTGGCAGTGGTACTACTAACATGCATGACTAAATACTAGGCCTATATCTTTCGTATTATATTATCTGAAACCGTGCCAAAGGGTCATAATAAACCGTTTCAAATGGTTATAATTTTGATATTCAAATCAATGTCTATCAGTTTAAAGTTTAAAAGCATCTCAAGTAAATAGTCAACCAGAAACGATCGAGCTGTCCAATCTATTTAGACAGTTTTGAAGAAAGCAAACGCCTGGCAAGGGCGTAGGAACTGGGGGGCTGGGGCGCCAGCCCCCAGTGAAAAACATGGAGGGGCGGAAGTATCATTCCGCCCCCCCCCCCCCGCTTCGCAAGTCAGAAAACCCCTTTTTCATTTCCAAATGAGAAAAAAAATCTCATTTGGAGCACCAAATTGCATCTAAGGCCAGGTAAAAATGCAAAATTATATACAAAATGGAGTGGGTGGGTTGAAGTGTGCTATATTGCACCAAATTGCATCTGAGGCCACCTGGAAATGCAAAAAAAAATCCAACAGGGAGGGGGAAACCCCCTCCCCTTAGACCCCTCCCCCAGACCGGCCATCAGTCTTCAGCCCCACCACTCAAAAGTACCTTCCTACGCCACTGACGCCTGGTACTTATCTGAGTAAACATATTGCCATCGCAGTACGCAAAAATTATAGAAGTCAGCAAACATTTCGAAAAGACTTTAACTGCAATATACCAGATCCCAAACCAAACGTGTTTCCCAAAAAACTAACCACGCCCTTTGATGAAGATGAAAATAAACGGGGAGTCTCATCCTTAAAAAAAAAATAATAAAACCCCAGGTTGTGACAAGGTCACAGCCGAACATCCCAAATATGCCCCATGCAAACACAAACACATAGCAAATATCTTAAATAGTATAGCCGAATCAGCAGATTTCCCAATTGAAATTAAACAGGGAATCCTAACTCCTATCCACAAACCGGAAAAGGCTAAAGGTCCACCAGAAAACTTAAAGACCAGTCATTTTATTATCAACACTTAAGGAAAATTCTTTCGGTTTGTGTGGCCAGGAGGATTCGTCCGTCAGTTTATTGATGAGCATATTCTCCCCATTACCCAGACTGCCTACACTTCAGTCACGTTGCACAGCTGCGCAAGATCGTGATACGTGGCGGAGGTTAATCACTGAGCATGTCGAATAGACGAGACTCTTACTACTTACTCTTAATACGAGAACTTACTACTTACTAATAGGACTCTGTACAGCAAGTTCCACCATCACTTCGAAGCTCCATCCTTGTTTCAGTTTTGGATCATCAACCTAAGTAATCCTTACCTTCAAAGAAGGACAGTCATCTACAATGAGACGTGTACCATAGTCGCAGTATCATATTTTACGAACTAATGGATGTAAATATACACAAACAAGTCCGCGCAAAAGCAAAGAAAAACCATTTAAACACATTTTTAACAGAGTTGTTTCAAGACAGTCGCCAGTTCATACAGTACGTGTATGCGAATCACGATCCACTGCGTGCACGTGTATATGTTCATGTACATATACATACGCATTACGTAGGCAAGAACTTCCCAATTCAGCATCAAAAGTGCAAGACCCAGCCAATGAGAAGCGAGGTAAGCAAATGATGGCCTTTACCGCGCTGGGGAAAAAAAATATCTCGCAGCCCGCCCAGGGTGTTTTAACCTTAGTATCATGGTTATGGGCGGCCATTTGGGCAATATAATACAACAATGAAGCAAGAGACAAAATGACAAGAACAGAGGTGAAAAGGAACAATAGTAAGAATGAAGTGCATTACAGATAGACTGAAACGATACAAAGATGAAACATTCTAAACAAGAAAAGATCAAATAAACAGACCAAGATAAAGAAAATAAACAGCTAACAACAGTTAATAGGCCTTTTAAAGACCAAATATGGAGGCAATTTTTTTTGTTGAGATTTTCCATTAATTTAGGAGTTTACATACCCATAATCAACATGTGTAAAAAATAATCGTCGAAAACCTACTATAACACATCAAAAACGACCACGAAAATGGACATTTTGGGTAGTCACGTGACATGAACCTCTGGAATGTCTGAAAACAGAGATTGACCCAAAGGAGCCTCTGGTCACCGTGTGACGTCAAAGTTTGTATACCGCGAAAATCAAACGCTGATATAGGCACTGTTTGTACACAGATAGCGAACGATTGTACTGTTTTTGACTTCCAATTTCGAGCGTTTGAAAAGCTGTTAGCTTAAAACAAGAACACAAGAAGGTTAACAACAAGTTTTAAGACAATTATAAGCAGAAATTTTAGTTAAATTGCTTATTTTATTAGCAAAATTTCCACTCAAATGGAGGCATCTTTTACATAGCGTAGCGTCAATAGGTCCGTATACGGTACAATATACTTACATAGTACTTACTCGTTTTAATATCCAAAAGTATACAAACACAGAAAAAGTATCCTGTCAATAAACAAATTTAGCAGTGAATATCCTAATCCACGTTTCTTGATCAATCCTGGGCGAAAAACTACCGTGAGTGTGTGTAATTCCATAGAGTTAGGTCTAGTTGAAACAGGCCTTGACCAGTACTAACATCCCACAATCACATGACAGTCACTAACGAAATAAAACGTCCGATCGCTACATACTACCGTTTTTATTCAACTCCTTGGACCATGCAGATGTCGGAATAAACAGAACGGACAATATTACACATGTATCACGAACTCACGATACTGGAATACAACAAATGAAATAGATAAATCCTAACATGGCTATTTACACATGCTGTGAGCCAACGCCGGCGAGAGTTGTAACTAACTACCGTACATGTACTAACAATGCTATACCCTTGGCACGGTATATATATACGGTCATCTCTTACAGTAAATATATTACTGTCAATTGCGTGATATAATGTTACATGTAAGGACGTCCAGGACGTGTTTACGGTCAATTTCACATTAGCTATGTCCGACCATGGTCCGACACAGCTATCGACAGTATATAATTTTCACAGAATGAGACATTTGCAGCATACACAGAAGCAGGGTCATGCATGTGGACTCATGGGCATGAGATACTCCGGGTGCTGAAAAATCTTTCCGCGTGGATCTCAAAAAATTGATCCAAAGTCTGCGGCGTTTTACGTCGGTTCTTTTACTCGGAAATCTAAAAAAGCTGATGCTTTTGTTGGATGAGGTATAACTGCAACCTCCAACAACACAGAATTGTGACATTTTGAGGAAAAAGGAGTAATATCGTTGATGTTTTTGGCAGCTCAAGTATACGACTTTACACACTAAAAGTATAGTTGTGAGTGAGGTATACAAACGTTGACGTCACATGGTCACCTGATGTCTTAGGAATGTTTCAGGAATGTCTGAAATAGAAGCTGACTTTTCGTCCCATTTTCCACTTATTTAACGTCCGAAATTGGTAAAGTTAATTACAGCAATGTAACTGGAGTCAGTTAAGGATTACATACATGAAAAATGGTGGGATTTTATGTTCATCGAAAAGTCTCCATAGTTGGTCTTTAAGTCAAAGATGCACCAAAACTGATTAAACAATCTAATTAAACTACATCAAGCCATCGATAAACGACATGACTGCGCGAACTAAATGAAAGTTCGCCCCTATACGGTTGAAAGTTTTCCCCACATATCAGGACGAACATTGGGACAAAATCAAACCGAACATTGGGACAGAATCAAGACGAACAGCCTCATATCACGAATTCGGCCATATTTAATGATATCATTAAATATGGCCGAATTCTTGATATGTACGTCATATTTGTTGATATCATTAAATCGAATTAGTGATATGTACATATGATTAATGCGAATTAGTGATATCAGTAAATATGACGTCATATTTGATGATATCATTAATTCGAATTAATGATATGCACATATCACTAATTCGAATTAATGATATGTACATATCACTAATTCGAATTAATGATATGTATATATCACAAATTCGAATTAATGATATGTACATATCACTAATTCGAATTAGTGATATCAGTAAATATGACGTCATATTTCATGATATCAGTAATTCGAAATAATGATATGTACATATCACTAATACGAATTAGTGATATCAGTAAATATGACGTCATATTTGTTGATATCATTAAATCGAATTAGTGATATGTACATTTCACTAATTCGAATTAGTGATAGCCTATGTACATATCACAAATACATTTAAAGATATCTTTAAATCATTTCTTGATATCACTAATTCATTTAATGATATCATTAAATGAATTATTGATATCAAGAAATGAACTGAATTAATGATATCATTAATTGATTTAATGACATCAACAATTCGAATTCTTGATATCAACAATTGATTTAATGATATCATCAAATAATTAAAGATATCATTAAATATTGAATAAAAAGTAAAACGGCTTGCCATACGTTCGTTCGTTTCGCGTGAATGTTCGTTTTGATTCCATGCGAATGTTGTTTTGCTTACAAACCATCTTATTCGTTTTTATCGTGGTCATTGATATTTTTGTTCGGACAAGTGGATCAATTTTGTCTTCACGGTGCTCCTTGTTTATCCTTCGGTCACATGTGTTTCAGTGTTTGATGTGTTTCGCTACATGATTGTCTGTTAATTTTTCTTTTTTTTCACAATTTTTACATTGGTATTGCATATGATTGTTTCATTTTGCATATTTTTTTTTTTTTCATTTTTCTTTCTTGTTCAATTGTTTCATCGTTGTATTATTTTCCCAAATGGCCGCCCATACATGGTCGGCTGTCGGCCGTTGGAATGTTTTTCCTATCGAACACATTGGTCAAGTTGCAGTCAAGGCCAACCGCGCAGGGAAAAAAAACGTTGCTGGAGTGTGGATTGTGGATGGAGAGAGAAGGGGTGGGGGGGGGGAGTTCCTTACGAACGGCAAATTATTGCTTTATATAGGGAGTACGTCCCTTCCCAGATGTTGCCCAGTAACTATTTCATTAACTCAAATTAATAATCATAATAATAACAATAACAATTATTATATATTGATATTCTCATTCCTGTTTTTAATTACCATATATTCTTAATATATTCTTAACCTTGAAATAAAGGAAATATAACCGTTGATGACTTAGGTAAACGTTACACCCGTGGTTGCATTCATGGTTGCACCCTGGTTGTAATAAGGAATCATAACCGCCAGCAACATCGATCATCGATCATGGGGAAACTAAAGTGTTGGGAAATCTTGAATATAATTTGCTTTTAAAAAAAAGACCGAACTTAAAAATATCCACACATATATATTGGACACATAATGATTGGACATACCGGTACATCAAATGTAATAACATATCTATGCCTTTATAACAGTTTCTCTGTTCTTAAACTGACAGTTTACAAACCAGTGTAACATAACACACACAAAAATTCGTTTTTTTCCCACAAAGTTATGATAACGGCATGGGTCTTTATTGGGTTATTCAAATGTAACCCTTTGATGTACATTTCCGTCATTATTTCTGATTGGGCGATTTTAAAGGACTTCCTTCATCAGATTATATACAAGTATATTAATAATGGAAAACTGATATGGGAAATTATAATTAAAAAAATAGAAAAATTATAATTAAACACACTTAGAAAAAGAATAGACAAGTTTGGGCTAGAGTTAAAGTGATTCGAGCCATTGATACATTAATGTTACAACAATGCGGGGCTTTCAACCATACCTCGATTTAGAAACATAAAATTATATTACAATATACTTACATCAACGTTGTTTTAAGGCACCTCATGTTTAACGTAAAATCACGTTCGGTATCAACTACGAATTCAGTAGACTGTGTCAGTGGCAGGTATTAAAAGTTACAGAATTGTAGGGAACGCCCTCTATTCTTATTCAGAGGAAACATTATGGCTGCCTACGTATAGCTGCTTATGATTAATAATTGACACAATATACTGAAATATCAGGGAAACGTTTTTTTATATTCAAATTTCGACCTTTCTGACTTCGACCGTTTTCTCGAAATTTCGTCAATTTAGTAGGAACAATTTGGAATTTGTGACAGTTTTGTCTAAAAATGAATTTTCCACTACATATAAGTGCACAACTACGACATATATCTTGTTCTGTCCAATGGGAGGGGAAGGGGATAAACATTTGACAACCGTATGGCCGTTCCTCTAGAAGTTGGTGTAAGTCATTTTAAAGTATCCCTCCCCCCACCCCACTAGTGAATTATTATATATTTTGGGGGGGGGGAAGGGCCCTGCGATAATTCATGAATCACGTTAGGTTTAGGCAACACACGTACAATGCTTTATGTTCGCTAACGTGTACTCAAACGTAGATGTACCGGGAATCAAAATGACTCCTATTAGCCTAACGAAAAAGTCATCTAAGCAACACGTTCCACCAGTTCCACAAGGTCCTGCGCAATCTCCCACAGAAGGCGTGTCGACCTACATGAAAACAAATTAGAAACATGTCAAAATAAACTCCTCAATGCAACCATGACATGATGATACTTAGCAAACTGGCGACAAAAAGCAACGGAGCAGACTACAGAATTCAAATCGCATTTGAACAGAAAACTATGTAGAAACCCAGATAGGGGTCTTCTGCGGATTTTAGTGCATTTTAATCCAGAAAACAATCACCAATTACATTTAAAGGTAATATTATGTATGATACAACATATGTTTTACTGCAGACCTTTACTAAACCGATTCTTTCAACGGAAATTAAAATTAAGGATGTATTGTTTACATTTAGTCTTTTCGCTCTACAATAATTGAGTTAAATAATTACTAGGCTCCTTTTTATCTTCAAATTTTTTTTTATATTCAAATTTCGACCTTTCTGACTTCGACCGTTTTCTCGAAATTTCGTCAATTTAGTAGGAACAATTTGGAATTTGTGACAGTTTTGTCTAAAAATGAATTTTCCACTACATATAAGTGCACAACTACGACATATATCTTGTTCTGTCCAATGGGAGGGGAAGGGGATAAACATTTGACAACCGTATGGCCGTTCCTCTAGAAGTTGGTGTAAGTCATTTTAAAGTATCCCTCCCCCCACCCCACTAGTGAATTATTATATATTTTGGGGGGGGGGGGGAAGGGCCCTGCGATAATTCATGAATCACGTTAGGTTTAGGCAACACACGTACAATGCTTTATGTTCGCTAACGTGTACTCAAACGTAGATGTACCGGGAATCAAAATGACTCCTATTAGCCTAACGAAAAAGTCATCTAAGCAACACGTTCCACCAGTTCCACAAGGTCCTGCGCAATCTCCCACAGAAGGCGTGTCGACCTACATGAAAACAAATTAGAAACATGTCAAAATAAACTCCTCAATGCAACCATGACATGATGATACTTAGCAAACTGGCGACAAAAAGCAACGGAGCAGACTACAGAATTCAAATCGCATTTGAACAGAAAACTATGTAGAAACCCAGATAGGGGTCTTCTGCGGATTTTAGTACATTTTAATCCAGAAATCTATTACATTTAAAGGTAATATTATGTATGATACAATATATGTTTTACTGCAGACCTTTACTAAACCGATTCGTTCAACAGAAAATAAAACTAAGGATGTATTGTTTACATTTAGTCTTTTCGCGCTACAATAATTGAGTTAAATAATTACTAGCTCCTTTTTATCTCGATTTTTTTCTCGATTGTTATACATACATCCCCACAAAGTAACTGATGTACTGTCTGTACTGCTGTTGTTGGTTTGTATAGGTTTATCAATACGGAAAGCCATCTTTTTAGTTATTTGTTTATCATGAATATGATGCAACAATGGTAAATACTGAATCTGCAACAGATCGTTAACATACCACAACCATAACTGGATCGCCATCAGCGTTTAGGACGTAATCCACCGAACCAACGACCCCGGGACACGCCAGATTCACATTTGTACCAGGAGGGTTTCTCTTCTTACGTGTACTTTGAGTTGACCCATAGCTTGTAGACCTCGGGCTGTAAATTGAAACATAACAATGATGATTGTATACAAAAATTTACTAGCAATGATAAACATTGTGTCTCGGAATGATGTGTTGTTCGTGTGGATTCTTTCTCAATTTCTAGAGAAATAGAAAGAAGAAGTTCACAAATTATTTATATTCGACGGGAATAATAATTATGATAATAATAGTGGTGATAATAAAAGTGGTGATAATAATAGTGGTGATAATAATAGTGGTGATAATAATAATAATAATAATAATAATAATGAAACATATACTCAACCAAACACTTCTCTTAAATTCATATCAAAAACAGAGCGTCTTTGGAATACTTCCAGCACTCATTTGTCCTTGATAGATTTATAACACATTATAAACATGTCATTAGAGACCATAAAATTAATGTTCCCCATTTAGTTTTGTCTTGTATATGTGGAACTGATCTATAAGGGTCTATGTATTAGACTAGATAGTCCATTGATTTCAATTGATGAAACCGACTTGTTTAAAGAGTCGTAGCTCACAAGTTCAGTGTTATATAGAGCTACAACTTGGACTGAAAGGGGTAATGGTGTTTCAATAGTCTAAAATATATCAAATTAATTTTTAATGTGTATGAAATGAAAAGGGATATGGAAAAAATATATATAAAAAATTACCTGTAACATAGATCAAGGATAGCACGTTGAGCCGGTGTTAGCGTGAAAATAGGTTCGAAGTTAGAGTTATCTTGAAAAATCAGGCCGTCGCCTTGGTTTAACTCATTCATTATGCTTGTCACAGTGCCATCACGTAAAGCAATATCGAGTGCCCTCATTTGTAGTGTGGTTAACCGAGGTAGCAAATTGCCACCGTAAACGAAGCTTACGCTTATGATAGACAGGATACTAACCCATGTTGAAAGCACAGCAACAAAATACATTGTTCTGTATGATGATAAAAACAAAATAATTAAAACAGGCAATTTTATCTGATAGAAAACGTTCTTTTTTTTATCATTTACAATGCTGTTTAATATTGTTTACTTTATTCAAATTATGTTCACTTGATTTTGATGAGTGCATTGAACGATACTTTGTGACGTTAATTTTTCCTGAATTGATATACTTTATATAGCGTTAAAAATGAATACAGTCAACTGTGCTAAAAAAAAAAGGACGTTACGGTAATTTATTTTGATACGGTATAACTAAGGAAGTCATTAATCAGAAACAGTGCATAAAGTTTCAGTGAACGTGTGATCGGTATATAACCGTATTTCGAGATGGAAGTTATAGATCGTGTAATTTAAGTAAACAAATGCCAGATATGAACTCACTTACATTTGATATATAAAACTTCGTTAACCATTTCAAAATGAAATTACCTCAACTTATGCTGAAACGCTTCTAAAAAGTAATACCCTTTTTGGAAATCTCTGAATATTTACTCGACAGAAGCGTTCAGTTAGACAACACAAATTCTCCGACATACAAGAAAGGCTTTTAAGAGTAACGGTCCAATGCTTGTTGAAACAGAGAGACCATTAAACTTGCGTTTCTAGCATATTGTTGGGGGGGGGGGGGTGGCGGGTTGGCTGGGCGGAGGGGCATAATTTTTTACTGTATGTATTTAAAATGACATATGTCGCTGCACGGTTTTTTCTTTGCATATAACCTTTGACCTTTTATTTATTTTCTTCTACAGTGGCAAGTGCCATCAGGTAACTTTAATCACATTGGTCTTCTATATTCGTTGCCACTCAGTGGCAAGAAAGAAGTTCTTATGCTATACGTGGTGAAGTATGAGAACTTTTTTTGAGATAATTCTCTGTGCAATAATATCAAGGTTGCCGGTTTGGCGTTGTAACGCGAACATTGATTACCTTGGAGTTTGCTGAATTTCATTGATCAGAGAAAAATAAAAGCTCTCAAAACAAAACAAACAAAAAAACATTTTGGCATTAGTTTGTTGGCGTTTTCTTTAATGGTCTACTGATTGAAGAGAAATTCGTATTTGGTGTTTGTATGTTTCTTTCTTTCTTTCCACCCGATTTGGCAGACAATCTTAATCAGCCGTTTGCGGTACATGAAAACCGGCAACCCTGATTTGAGTAACGTTTTGTTTTATCACCGCAGAGTAATAGTCTTACCCAGTTTTAGGCAACGTTGACCAAGAACAACGAAGGAGGGTGCGAGGGTCTCTATACACAGGTAGCTTACCCTATTCAGACAGTCTATAGCATTTTAAAGGCTATTCACTTGTCACTGTATATATGTACACGCCATTGTCATAACAATATGTAAAAGAGAAGCTTTAGATGTGTACGTATTGAGTTGTTCTCGCTTGTGATTTGTTGTATTTTCAGTGGTATTAATATAGTGTATACGTCATAGAACTATTATCAAGTATATTATGCAGTAAATTTGTGGGTTGTGTGTCGTTTACGTGTAATGGCAAGGTAGGACAAGAGGTAAATACATCTTATATGAATTTAAAATAAAATACACCAGACGAAAAAGGACTAGTAGAATCGTTGAATGTCACTGACCCTGATACCCTTTTAGGTTGAGAAGAAGCACCGACTAAATGCAGTTACCCATCCTATTTTGCCGACAACAGTTATGCTGTGAGGTCGGCTTCGTTGGTGCAAAATCATGTAATTTTCTATTAACAGAAGACCATTTAAGACAGAACCCGTGATGAAAGGATCAGGACTGAGATATTTTCATACGATGCCGTGGTACTTCTTTTTTCTTGTTACTCAAAATGTTGAAAGTTAATTAACATATATTAACATAATGATAACAATGTCATATATTAATGAGATAATTACCCTTTTAGGTTGAGAAGAAGCACCGACTAAATGCAGTTACCCCATCCTATTTTGCCGACAACAGTTATGCTGTGAGGTCGGCTTCGTTGGTGCAAAATCATGTAATTTTCTATTAACAGAAGACCATTTAAGACAGAACCCGTGATAAAAGGATCAGGATGATATCATAAGATGTCGTGGTACTTCTTTGTTTCTTTTTACTCAAAATGTTGAAAGCTAATTAACATATATTAACATAATGATAACAATGCCATTTGTTAATGAGATAATGAAGGTAAATAAACTTATATACAGTTGTGTTCACAGTTTTCATATATATGGGCTTAATGCCCGTACTATATAGCAGTGAAAAGTATTGGTATAAAAACCCTTTAGGCTATTAGTACTGATCGTATATTATCTTCATCCGGTCACATCAGTCCGTCTTTAAACTCTTGCAGGGCATCTCAGGTTAATGAGCCGCTTCAGTCATTTTGACTAGCCTCATTCTCTGTCCATTTGGTGTGTGCACATGATTCAACGGTAATGTTATCAAGTTAAAAAATCCCCTCCCGCCCCCCCCCCCCCCTCCCGCCCCCCTCGACTGATCTATGTAGGGCCAGATGAGCCTAGGGTTGGTTAAAATTTACAATCAAATGGTGCATTCTGGGGCATATATTGAAGGATTTAAGAGGTGGGGAAAAATCAAAAATCCCCCGAATGATTTAAGTAAGAGCTGAAGTATTTTGTGGTAAAAGGCTTGGGGCGGGGTATAGGCGGTGAGTGGGGTAGGGGCAGAGAAGATAAGATAAAACAAATTAGCCAAATTAATTGCATTTTGGGGCTTTTTAGACTATAAATTAGATCTATAATTAGCTCCAAACGAAATGTTGTGCTTATAAATACTCTTGATTGTTTAATATGGAGCCAATGTGGAGGTCGCATAATTTTGTTGCAGGGTGAAAACGTCATATTTGTAAGTATGTCTCGATTTGACCTGACTGGATAAAACTCAAAGCCATGTTAAAGATCTAAACTAACATTGCTTATAGTTAAAGTTGAAGTTGTACGTACCCGAAGATGAAATCCGTAACCAATTATTAAATGATTTATTCAGCTTCTACAGCGGTACCGCTAGTACACGCACACATCCATACACTATGACAACTACAAACACACTGGTTATAACTCGTTTGTAGGCACAGGAAATAACAATTGAACCTGTATTGGATGCATGCACGATGTATTTGAGAAAACATTGTATTGTAATCGTAGAAATAAATGAATAAAGGAAAACAATGGAAAAGAGAATAAATTTATGGCTATAGAACGGGGTTCGAATTCCATAAATATCTTTGCTCTTTGCCAAGATTGTAACCAGTTAGGTAACGTATCACCACAATCACAATAATGTACTTCCGCTGTCGGAAAATTGTACCAATATAATAATGAACTAATGGAATGCCTGGATGTTGAAGAGAATGAAATCAACTATATAGGGTTCGTGTATTAGGTGGATTGAGGGAAATTGAGGTGTTTTCGGTATCCGTTGGTGCAATTGAAAGACTAACACAACGAGAGTTGACATAAGAGTCAGAAAGAACTATGCTGAACTATCCATGTCAGTCGAAAATTGTTACTCTAGCCACCTTGAAGTGACGAATGTAGTTAGTAAGGCAATAAAGGAGCAAATAATTTCACTTTGAGTCAGCGTCATGGAAAGGGAAGACAAATTATTAGGCAGAGAATACTATATCAGTGGTCAAAATTCTAGTAACGTGCACAGGAAGGTGTGGGTGGTGAGGGGCCTCCTAACTTCGTGGCCCGGAGACAATAATACCATACATCGGTCCCCTTTTGAGCTCTTCATGCTTCCTTATGTAGATTACGTAAAGAAGAAAACCCTTTTTGCCAGTGCCATATTTTTGTCCCCCCCCCCCCCTCCTTACATCCACAAAAGCCGACGAAACAATTCTCTCGGGAACATTGTTAACCCGGACTCCGAGGCAGAACCTCTCTGATCCAATCTTCCCAGGCCCGCTTGTACTATTTTCACAATGGATCATAAAACATGTCACAAACTGGATCATTTACGGTCCGAGAAGAAAGCAATTACCGCTCATGCTTTTCATGACACAGCTATTATTACACTGAAAATAGGGAGGATATATGGACACGCTCCGCCACCCAGGCTCCCCCGCCTACGCTTTATGAAAATCTCACATCTTTAACCAAGTTTGCCCGCCCAGGGTGTTTTAAAGGATTGGTTCAGGTGTCTGACATGTCTATCTTGTATGAAAGAGCTTAACAAGACAAACAGAACAGTGAAGAAACTACCATGATAGCATGCTCTGTTAAGATATCACACTTTGAAGATTTCACAATTTCTTTGCAAATGACTGGTAAAGAAAGACTAACTGTGAGGGTGTGATGTCACATCCTCACTTCCTTAACATGTGTCAATATATTTCATTTAAAAATAATTACATTTTTTGTCACAAATCTAAAAAATCTAATCAAATATTCTTCAGTTGTTATATCTCAAATACTTCCCTTGACACATATGAGATCTCCTGACGTATCTTTTGGTTGTAAGTCATGAAATTTTACAAAATATTTTAATAAAATAACAAAGACTTTTCAGGACTGTGAGGATATGACGTCACAGCTAGTCTGATTCCAGCAGTTTTCAGATAGATCTTAAAACTTGAATATCTCCTAAACGGAAAAAGATATTTGAATAATTTCTTCACTATTGGGTTTCTTTTATTGTCCTCTTTCATATAAGATAAACATTTGTGACACCTGAACTAGTCCTTTAAATAGTATTCTCAACATCATGGTTATGGGCGGCCATTTGGGCAATATATAATACAACGATGAAACAAGAGACAAGAACAAAGGTGTAAAGGAACAATAGTAAGAATGTAGTGCATTACAGATAGACTGAAAGGATATAGAGATGAAACATTCTAAACAAGAAAAGATCAAATAAACAGACCAAAATGAAGAAAATTAACAGCTAACAACAGCTAATAATGAGACAAAGATGCACCAAAACTGACTTAACAACCAAATTAAACTACATCAAGCCATCGATAAACGACACGACTGACTGAATGAAATGTTCGTTCCTCTGGAAATGGTTGTAAGTCCATTTAAAGTATCCCCCAACCTCCCCGACCCCATGCACTAGTGAATTATAATATATTTTTTTAGGAAAAAAATGGCCCTGCGACAAATCACGAATCACGTTATTTACCCAAAAAAGGGACACTAACACACGTACAATGTTGTAAGTTCGCTCTCGTTATTTCTATCTCACGTGTACCGTCAATCAAAATGACTCCTAATAGGTAAACGAAAAAGTCATCTAAGCAACACGTTCCACCTGCACAAGGTCCTACGCAAGATCCCACAGAAGGCGTGTCGACCTACATTAAAACAAATTAGAAATATGTGAAAATAAACTCCTCAATGCAACCATGACATGAGGATCTTTAGCAAACTGGCGCCAAGAAGCAACGGAACAGACTATACAGAATTCAAATCGAATTTGAACAGAAAACTATGTAGAAACTCGGATAGGGGTCTTTTGCGGATGCAGTCACTAATAACTTTTAAAGTAATATTATGTATGATACAATATATGTTTTACTGCAGACCTTTACTAAAACCGATTCTTTCAACGAAAAACAAAATTAAGGATGTGTTGTTTACATTTAGTCTTTTCGCGCTACGATAATTGAGTTAAATAATTACTATGCTCCTTTTTATCTGTTTTATTTTTCTCGAACGTTAATACATACATCCCTACAAACTGGCGGTTCCGACATTTTTCTCAATTGTCATCTTTACTGCTGTTGTTTGGTTTGTATCGGTTTATCAATACGGAATGCCATCTTTTATGTTATTTGTTTATCATGAATATGATGCAACAATGGTAAATACTGAATTTGCTATAGATCGTTAACATACCACAGTCATAACTGGGTCGCCATCATCGTTTAGGACGTACCGCACCGAACCAACGACCCCGGGACACGCCAGATTCACATTTGTACCAGGAGGGTTTCTCTTCTTACGTGTACTTTGAGTTGACCCACCGCTTGTAAACCTCGGGCTGTAAATGAAAACATATCAAAACATAACATAACATAATATAACTTTCTTTCTTTCTTTTTAGACTAGATAGTCCAGTCACTTCAATTGATGAAACTGACTTGTTTAAAGAGTCGTTCCTCACAAGTTCAGTGTTGTAGAATTACAACCTGAACTAATAGCGGTAATGGTGTTTCAATAGTCTAAAATATGTCAACATTAATTTTTAATGTGTATGAATTGAATAGGGAAATGAACAATAGATGAAAGAAGATATTACCTGTAACATAGATCAAAGATAGCACGTTGAGTCTCTGTTAGCGTGAAAATAGGTTCGAAGTTAGAGTTATCTTGGAAAATCAGGCCGTCGCCTTGGTTTAACTCATTTCTTATGTTTGCCACAGTGCCATCACTTAAGGCATTCTGGAGTGCAGTCATCTGTTGTTGGTTTAACCGAGGCAGCAAATTGCCACCGTAAACGAAGCTTACGCTTATGATAGACAGGATACTAACCCATGTTGAAAGCACAGCACCAAAATACATTTTTTTCTGTAGGATAATCAAGACAAAATGGTTAACCCGGCAATTTTATCTGATTGAAAACGTACTTCTTTCTCTCATTGGTTGTATTGTGAGGGAACAATACCTCTACCTCAGCAATACTATTACAAAATGTCATCCCAATGTCAGTGTCTGATTTTGAATATATATATATATATATATATATATATATATATATATATATATATATATATATATATATATGTATATGTGTGTGTGTGTATATGTATATATATATATATACATATACACACATATATATATATATACACACACACACACACACACATATATATATATATATATATATATATATATATATATATATATATATATATATATATATATATATATATATATATATATATATACGGTAATTTAGTTTGATACGGTACAATCAAAGGAATTCATAATTCAGAAATAGTGCATGAAGTTTCATTGAACACGTGATCGGTATATAACCGTATATCAATGTAATTTGAGTAAGCAAATCCCTGGTATGAACTAACTTAAGTTAGATATATTTAACTTCGTTAACCCTATAAACATCAGATTACCTCAACTGATGCTGAAAAGCTTCTAAAATGATATACCTTTCTTGGGAATATCTGAATATTAAATCGACAGAAGCGTTAAGTTAGACAACACAAACTCTTCGACTGAGAATAAAGGCATTTAAGAGTAACGGTCCAATGCTTGTTGAAACAGAGAGACCATTATACTTGCGTTTCTAGCATATTCTTTGGGGGGGGGGGGAGGCGGTGGGCATGGGTATAATTGTATAATGTTATTAAGTACTTCTGGTTTTCTTTGCATATAACCTTTTATTTATTTTCATCTATACTGGTAAGTGGCAACATTTAACTTTAATCACCCATGTCTTCTATATTCATTGCCACATTCTTAGTAATGGCCTATACGTGTGGGTATGAGAAATTGGTTACCGCTTTGAGATAATTGTATATGCAATAATATCAAGGTTGCCAACATTGATTACTTTGGAGTAAGTTGTCAATTTTCATTGGTCAGAGGAAAAGAAAAACATATTCCGCCAAAATGTTTTTACTCGTTTTCTATAATGGCCTAACAATTTTAAGAGAACTTGTAGATGGGCATTGTTATAATTCCCCCAAAGAAACAGTTTCAACCATTTCATGTTCTACAGTCCGTTCAGTTGTACCATGGAGCTATATAATCTGTTTATAGCTACATGGTTGTACCAGGGAGCTGCTACTCTAACGTTAGAGTAGCAGCTCCCTGGTTGTACGTACACTCTCAACGTTGCATGAAATAGGCCAATGCGTATTTGGTGTTTGTTTTTATTGTGTTTTTTTTTTCATCCGATTTAGAAGCGAATCTTAATTGGCCGGTTGCATCAAAGGAAAACTGCATGCTTCCCTGGTTTCTGCAAGGTGCTGTTTTGTCACCGAAAAATAATAGTCTTGTCCAGTTTTAGGCAACGTTGACAAAAACTACGAAGGAGGGTGCGCCGAGTTCTCCACACAGGTACTTTTCCCGCTTTTTAGACAGCGTGTAGCATTGTGAAGGCTATTTATTTATCACTGTATACACGCCATTATAATAACATAATGTAAGAGAGTAGGCCTATATTAGCTTTAGATAAGGATGTATTGAGTTGTTCTCGCTTGTGATTTTGATTTTTTTTTATATATATATATTTTTTTACAGTAGTTGTATTCATATAATGTGCGTCATAGAACTATTCATCAAGTTAAATGCACTCCATTGTGTGTTGTGTGTAACGTGAAATGGCAAAGGTAGGGAATATGGAAATTGATCTTATATGAATTAAAAAAAGAAGAAAAAAATACACCAGACGAAAGAGGACTAGTAGAATCGTTGATGTCACTGACCCTGATACCCTTTTAGGTTGAGAAGAAGCACCGACTAAATGTGGTTACCCATCCTATTTTGCCGAAAACAGTTATGCTGTGAGGTCGGCTTCGTCGGTGCAAAATGATATAATTTTCTATTAACAGAAGACCATTTAAGAAAGAACCCGTGTTGAAAGGATAAGGACGATATCATAAGATGTCGT
Organism: Apostichopus japonicus; assembly: GCF_037975245.1. Classification (NCBI taxonomy): domain Eukaryota; kingdom Metazoa; phylum Echinodermata; class Holothuroidea; order Aspidochirotida; family Stichopodidae; genus Apostichopus; species Apostichopus japonicus. Next base: position 21,781,987 of record NC_092579.1, read on the forward strand.
GGTTCTTTTTTCTTTCTTTTTTACTCAACATATTGAAAGCTAATTAACATATATTAACATAATGATAACGATGCCATATATTAATGAGAAAATGAAGGTAAATAAACCTATATGCACAGTTGTGCTCACTTTTGAAAAGTATTGGTCTATAAACTCTTTAGGCTATTAGTACTGATCGTATATTATCTTCATCCGGTCTCATCAGTCCGTCTATAAACTCTTTCAGGGCATCTCAGGTTAATGAGCACCTTCAGACAATGTGACTAGCCTGCTTCCATCCTCCTTCTCTGTCCATGCAAATCACCCCCCCCCCCCTCGACTGACGTATGTAGGGACTGAACCTTTATGGAAGGACCAGAGGCCGGGATTAACATATACAGTCAATGGTGCAGTCTGGGGAATATTTAGAAAGGATTTCAAACGTGGGGGGGGGGGGGGGACAAACCCCAAATCCCCCGAATGAGCTAATTAGTAGGAGCTGAGGTATTTTGCGGAAGATAAAAACAAAATCAGCCAAAACATATATTGCATTCAGCGGCCTTTTTTAGACTATAAACTAGGTCTATAATTAACTGTAAACGAAATGTTGTGATTTTTTGTTTAAGGTCCAAAAGATGGAGAGAGTAATGATCCTTATCAGTGGTCATGAATTGTTCCCAGGCTGAATGTAAAAAAAAAAAAAAAAAACTTAAGAAAACCCTACTGAACCCGCATTTCCCCCACCCGACTGACGATGGGAGGTGGGGCGTATCGTTGCATGCATGTATATAGTGAATCAAGTTGAGTAATTGTTATTAAACCGCACTGATATGCCTATCGTTGAATAGGAACAACCAATATGGGTGTAGGCACTAAGAGCTCGTAGTTTTGTTGAAGGGTGAAAAATTATATTTGTAAATATGACCTGATTTGACCTGAGTAGATAAGACTTAGATAAGACTTAAAGCTATAAACTAACATTGCGTATAGTTAAAGTTGAAGTTGTACGTACCTGAAGGCGAAATCCGTAACCAACTATTTAATGATTTATTCAGCTTCTACAGCGGTACCGCTAATACATCACACACCCATACACTATATGACAACTACCAACACATTGGTTATAACTCATTTGTATGAACAGGAAGAATGCATTCACGTTGGATTTGAATAAAGATTGTAAATAAATGAATAAAGGAAAACTGACTAAACAATGGAAAAGAGCAAATAAATTTATGGCTATAGAACGGGCTTAGAATTCCATACATTTCTTTGCTCTTTGCCAAGATAGAAACCAGTTAGGTACCTTATCACATGCACAATCAGAACAATGTACTGGCTTCTGTCGGAAAATACAACAAACAAGGAACTAATCATGCAATGGAGTGTGACTAATGGAATGCCTCGATGTTTTAGAGGATGAAATTAACTATACTGTTCATTCATACTTAGTAAAGATTCCTAAATCCTATTGGTCCATTCAGGTCAGCTGACCGTGGTTAATCCTGTGAGTAACGCACGGTAAAATTACGGGGCATCACTTTAATAAATCTTTGGTTATATGTAACCAAAAATGTTTTGTTTTATGATTTTTCCCCCCACACAAATGGTAGTGTATGAATGAACGGGGTTAATCAACGGTCTAGCGTGCGTTACTCACATGATTAATGCACTCCGGGTGTTAATGCTATCGCTGGATGCACTCGGGCTCCGCCCTCGTGCATCGCTTGCATTATCCCCCGATCGTGCATTAATCCTGTGAGTAACGCACGCTAGACCGTTGATTAACCCCTTATTGGTGTATAAGGGTGCTATTACACTAGATCCGGATCAGATCCCGACGCCAGGATCTGATCCTGACGTCGACATCACGGCTGTAGTGTAAACACAGTTCAGATCCGGATCTGATCCACCTATATTGATGCTGGCAGAGACCGGATCTGATCCGGATGTCGAGATCATCCGGTGACCTCATTACGTCACATGGATTCTAGCGTGAAATTCCAGTCGTGTGTTATTCATGAGCTAATTCCTACGTAGATTGAGTGCGTGTGGGTCGTACATAGCGTAGTACGTATTGTCACCATAGCCTATAGGGCTATACACCATGACAACAAAAGTTTTGAAGTATACGTACTACGCGATCCGCGGCTGCGCATGACACATTTCCAATCCGATTTTTCCCCAACATCCGGTGAATAGCTGGGGAGGATCAGACTATGACTCAATTGTAAATGCGTCCGGATCAATGGATAAGCTTACCCCATGGAGAGATGATCGTCTGATAACTACCACGGGATCTGATCCGGATCTAGTGTAAAAGCAGAGAGCTGCTACGTTAGAGCATGGAGCTATAAACGTATGTTTATAGCTCCATGGTTAGAGTAGCAGCTCCCTGGTAAAAGCACCCGTGAGTGGGTTGAGTGTGATTGGGGTGTTTTCGGTATCCGTAAGTTGGTGGAATAGAAAGTCTACGCAACGAGAGTTGCCACATAAGATAGATATGGAACGCCAAAACCGTAAAAAAATGCAGAAAAAATGATGTAAACCTAAGTCATTATGTGAATTCAAAGTTATCGCCATATAACGACCAAGAACAATTTAAGTCCTTATGCGGCACTAATAGCACCTCCACATAATGACCAAGATCATTTATTTATCGTGCGATCCTAAAACTGCCACATAATGACCGTCAAAAACCGACAATATTCGTTAGTCTTTGTGTGGATACTCTAATATCACCATGATAAGGATCAACGTAGTTGTGTTGGTCCTTATGTGGATACTCTCAAATCACCACATAAGGACTAACGAACCGCGTTAGTCCTTATGTGGATACTCTATAACTTTATATTCACAAGGTTGACATAAATAAAAATCTGCATCTGTTCGCTCCTTGTGTTTATGAAACAGTTGGTTAACATTTATGACTGGATTTCGGGGCAGCTAGACGTCAACGTCGTTTTAAGCTTAAAGGAGTATTTCAGCGATTGAGAATATTTTAACGGTGAATATATTCAAAACTGGAATAGCTACAATGACAAATTACTACACTTTTGTATAAAAAAAACTGATACAGTGTCTGAAGTAAGGTTTTAAACGGATTATTCCGGCGTTTTAAATTTTAGTGATGGCCTAACTGAGCCTGTACTCTTCTAATTAATATTAACAACTTTTTTGTGGCTATAAGTTGCCAACAACGGCTCTCGTTATTTACAATACGTGACAAACCATATTAAATTAATATGAGAAAAACTTGTCAGTTATCATCGCTTTTATCTCAATAAAATTGTTAATGTCTATGGTATGCTGTATTGACCCCAAATATGCTAAATATTCAAAAAAAGGTCACCATTGGTCAAAATTCTTAAACTGTTTTTATACCAACCTTCGAGGACATTTTCCTCACTGGGACATGCAGTCATCTTGTGTGTTCTTTAAAAATGTCTGAGACTGACAATTTGGAGAGTAAAGACCTCCAGGAAAGTACTTTTTGAAAACATCTAGCAATTATGACGTGCTGTAATTTGGGGACTATAAAGACAATCTCTAAGTTGAAGCCCCGTCCCTTTTGTGGGAAACTTGAATTGTGGACAACGGAGGGGGTGACCAAAATCCAACTGAACAAAGTTGCTATATTGCGGTTGTAAGATCGGAACGGTTGAAAGGGTTGTCACTATTGACAATGCATCTCGTATTGTCCTTAAAAATTGGGTTATCTAGATGACAAATTCCTCGTCGCGAAAGTTGCCCACAACATTTACCACAAATTATGTTCAGCTTTTGTAAATCCACACGGACTATCACGTTAGATAAATTGAAAGAAAAGAACAAGGAACATGTTATCACCCTACGTTTGAACATATTCTTTTCTCAAACCATCACTGCATGATCAATCTATAATTCCTGTAGTGTGATAGAAAGAATTAAATTCTTTTACAGAGTTGAAGTACCACCGAGGAAACAAGAACATGTAAGACATAATTACCCAAGCGATGTGGTGTGTTCTTGATGGGTTGAACAGAGCCACTTTTCTTCAGTTTAAAAGTGTTCAAAGCAGGCTGTATATTTTTTCCGCCTCTGAAGTTATTCATTTCGCTTCAGATAGAGCATGTTATACAACATGACGGTAACCCCCACCCCACTTCACACACACATAGGCATATTAAGACACCCTCTCACCCTCTCCGTAGTCGCTGTATTGGCTATTGACAGTCTCGGTTTTTCTCAAGGTTAATTATCATACATGTAATCGCCGGGAAGACTACAGGGACGTGTTGCGCGAAACCTTCACCGTCTTCCCTAGGGCCTGGGTATTTCAGTCAACCATTGGTCACAAGTGGGCTGCTTCACTTTGTCCCGACTTTTCGTCTTCACCGAACCAATGTCAGTGTAGCTTACAGTGTGTAGGCAGAAAGACATCAATTCCTGCATATAAACAATTGGTATCCAACAGTATAGGAATCCCCACTATATATATACCCATCGTTGTCCAATATGGCGATTCGGTGAACTTGTATATGCTTTCTACTAAACATATGAAAATAACTGATTTGATGCATGACGCTTTATATCTCTAGAGCTTCAAAAATATCAAGTTTGTTTCTGGCTGTCCAGTTAGCCCAGACAGTATAGATGCCAGGCAAAACTACAGAGTTAGCCGAACTGTGTTTTCTAATATATCATTCCTTTTGATTTTTCCTCGCTCTCTGTATTGGTTCATCCAGTCATGAAACTGTGTTCTGATATGTTAGCGTTTGCGTCAGTCACGTGACTTCCGTCACCAACTCGAATGACCTAAATTTGGTGTTGATTTGCTTTCTAGTAAATCTCTCAGTTGATTATTTCGGTTCTGTTTAACTTTAAACGCTTTTACCCAAGCACCATCCCTCCTCTTCACAGCGCCGTGGATCACACGTTTGCCATCTTGTCTCGCCGTCTGACTCGGTTGATTGTCACTGGTTTTCGCGCTCTCGCCTGGAAATCAAATTGAAATAGCTAAGAACTCATCTGTTGCAAATTTATGGTTAGATATCTTCATTTTACACATTTAAAGTGGATATTACCTTGGCTTCCCATCATATCTGAAGGAGATAATAACCAAAAAAAAAGTTAAACATGTACCCATTCCACTCGTCTTCAAGTCTAACAAGTAGGGGTGGAGAGGAGAGGTTACGGGGCCACATCACCAGTTCGGACAAAATGGAGGGGCCGGGGAAATGTAAGATAAAGCATAATATATTCTCATTTTAAAACATACTTCAAGAAAATGAATAGGGCAAATGGGGTGGTGGGGCGGCCTCAGTGATATTATCCTTCCGGGACCCGATCTGGCTCTCGGCTCCACTGCTCATATTATTACATTGTTTACATGACGCAATCGCTATATATATATATATATATATATATATATATATATATATATATATATATTAACATATATATATAAACACATATATATATATATATAGAAATATATATATGTATATATTTATATATATATACATGTTTATATATATATAGAGAGAGAGAGGTTGAGAGAAAGGGGGGGTGGTGGAGAGAGAGAGAATACAGTATATAATTATAGGTAAACTCACCGGAATGACTCTCTAGCATACGTCGTCGGACAAACTCTTGGTATTCTCTTCTGGCAATGTCATTTCTCCAGGAAGTGAGGTCATCGTGACCTGACCTTCTAGGTGACCCCTGGGCTGATTTAGCGGTCTGATAACTTTCTGTGTAATTTGTAGAGTCGTTATCTCTAACGGGCTCTGGGGACATTGTCTGCCTCTCCTGGTGGGAGGAAAATATCGAAGAAACTTGGTTACGTATCTTTACCATCTATACTTGACAATATTCGCATCATATATAATTCAAGTAACTTTTGCAATATTTCGTATGAACAAAGTCGACCTATTCGCGCAACAAAAGATACAATAAAACTGCTTGCTTACCGTACCAGTTATCAAGGGCGGCGGAAGCACTTTCAATCTGGGGGGGGGGGGGGGGGCACCAACATCAAAGGGCACTTTGCAGAAATTCGATTGGACTGATGCAGCATTATATTTAGTACCCTTTATAACTCTTATTGTATTATCGTATTTGCATATGCACATCACTCCATCAACGTCCCCCCCCCCCCCCCCTCGAGGCAAATATGCATATAGCACTGCAATATCCAATGTGCAAATTGGGGGGAAAAAGGAACAAGTTTTCTTTGGAGACAAAATGAGGTGAAAACATGCTATATAGTTGCTAATGTAGGAATCATCTGAATTAGTGTTTATATCTTGATAATATCTTAACAATTTTTTTTCCATTCGAAATAGCTTTGAGTTTGACCAACAAAAATTCATTAAAAGTCAGGGGCGTAGCCAGGATTTGCAAAGTTGTATGCACGACTATCTGAGCGGAGCGCCACCATCGGTTGGCGCGGAGCGTACAAGAATTTTTTTGGTTTTACAAACCCCTTAGATGGCCGGAAACGGCCCTTCCCGAGTGTTCATTCTGGTTCCCTGGCCTCTAATTGCTAACTTGAGACACCTCAATTTTTATGTAGAAAAAGGGCACATTTTTAACCTGAGGAAAAGTGGGGGGGCACGTGCCCCCTGTGCCCCCCCCCCCGGTTCCGCCGCCCTTGCCAGTTATTCAATAACAATAACAACCTTCAACCCGAAATTTATATGCAAATGAGTCTCAGTCTGGTTATATACCTGCTGTATGAAAATGTGAGTTGTAGGCTCGCTGTCATTAAATCAGTTTTTCGATTAACGCTCAGAAAATTTTAATAAAAGATTGTGTACGTCAACCCCAGAGAAGTTGCAAAACCAACGGATGAAAATATAAGAGTGAAGAGCAAAAAATTGTGTATGTAACATATCGATTCCAGCAGGATTTTCATTAGACGCTAACTAAGACGAATATATAATAAAACATGTAGGCTTAAGTAAAACACGTTTTGGAAGTGAAGGAAAATAAAACGATGAAGGATAATAAGGTAAGACATATCCCTGACGTCAACTGATTTGGTGATTACATAAGGACGATTCAAAATGTGGGGGCTTTGTTTACTTGTTTTGGTCGTTTGCTTTTTAAAGAGCTTTTGCTTCCGATAACTCAAGGGATTCATTGATTATATACATTTCGCTATATATATATATATATATATATATATATATATATATATATATATATATATATATATATATATGTATATGTATATATATATATATATATATATAAATGAAAATCGTAATGAGTTGGAAAATCAAGAACAGTGAAAAAACGTATATATATATATATATATTCAGATTGACCACGGAGCTACCATGGCTTACCTGTTCCATTAACGATGGCGTCACACTTCCTGCGCTACGACCGTCTCCGGACCGTCGGACATTTGACGGAAAGAACCCGGTCACCCCTCGTACATGACGACGTTCTTTGGTCGTCAGGGAAATTTCGCCAAAGTTAACGACGGTCGTCTGCGCGGGTTGACGACAAGGTCCGGACCTCGATCGGCCAATAAATTCATTTGTGGCGGCAAGTCTAGTTGTTGCTCTGACGTAACGAGATGGACGAGGAGTGGGCTCATCTGAGAGGTTGATCGCCGGTATCGATCGGTTGATAGTTCTCTGGGATGCTTGACGGACGACAGTTGCTCGTGTACTGTGGTTCCCGCCAACGTTATGTGACGTCACAGATATCATGCTTAAATCAGGTTGTATAGTCATGAAAATTTCATTTGGTGAAGTAAAGGTTATTTGAGATTTCCGTATGGATCATTTTATGGACTATAACGTTGTATCGCCAGGACGGTCCTCTCTATACACGTGTTCATGTGTAGAACATGTTAACATGTTATCTAATGACAAAAAAGCTGGTTTCGGATTCCAGAAGCTCATGTTAATTAAAATCATTTGATATTGTGTCGAGTAGGTAACGCATAATCCCGGAACATCAGTAATCTACCAGGTTAAGGCAAGAGAGAGGGAAAGAGAAATAAGTTTAAAATAAAATAATAAACAAATTCACATTCTGCAAGAGATGAAAACTTAAAACCAAGTTTGCTGAAGGTTAAGAATTAAGAACAATTATGGCGCAATTTGTTGGAATATAAATAAATCGAAAAGTGTTTCTCTATACCGAAAGTTAGTGTACATCTCCAATAATTTTAGCTGCTTTCTTTCTGGCAAAAAAAAATCATTGAAAACTTGACGGTGAACGTTGCCACGGTAATACCGTGTGTTATGCTAATGGCTTATAAAAGATACCAAATGAAGACGTGACAACCAATGTGTAAGGTGGGGGGGGGGCAGGGTGGGGGGTAGGTTAACATGCACGGCCAGAGGAAACAAAATAGTACGTTGAGAAACGATGGTGAGAAATTAGTCTCTTTCGGCAAGGCCATTGAATGAACAGCGGTATTGACAAAAATAAAAACTTTCTGCTCATTAGATATATAGTAGAAACTTATCATTGGTTTTGTCCCACACAATACTTCCTGAAGTGTTTTTGCTTTTGCGGAATTGTATAGGTTACCCAAGAGCTTGTATCTATATCAGCATACCAAACATATCCTACGTATCAACACATATATCGTACCTGCACGTAATGTGGTCGAAACATCTCGATGTGTGAAGACTATAATTTATCTCTACGGTCCCCCCCCCCCTCCTCTGAAACTTGAACAAGTTACATACTCTGACTATATGCCTATTTACTTAAGTAAGCAATTAAAAACCTTGCAAATATTCAGTGCAAAGGGCCAGTGAACTAGACCGTGATGTCCCAGTAAGGAAACCAACACTCTTCTTATGAGATAGTCTGACGAAACTATGTCCGGGGCCGTACCATGATACAAGCGCCCCCCCCCCCCCCTTGAGGCGGGTCCCAATCCAGTCCATCGCTAATGACACCGCTCCCTAGAAGGACTATAAAGGGAAGCGAAAATCATCTCTCGATAACACCGTAACTACCTTAATTACTTGCTTAGAAGAAATGAGCATGTAAATTAAGATGTCAATACGTGCATTGTCTCAAACCCTATACATTGACCTCATAATTACCAACAGATATCAGTGCAAAGAATTGTCACAGAAATATTGTACTGGAGTATAGCTCGTGTGAAACTAGCTTTTGACCAAGTTAGTATATATCTAGCATTAATGTGTGTCACTGACTAGGCCTTTCAATATAACACACACGCACACCATGAAGTAGACTAGTCAGTAAACAATTGTCCATCCCAAGGGACGGCGCCTTCCTGGTATAGTCTGTTCCCATCCCGGTCTGAAAACATGGAATGCCATATACGTTAGAATAACTATTTGATGAAGTCATTTCTTCGTAGCCTTTATAAGCTAATTTGAACATTAAGAAATCTTATATATATGCATATACTTACCATTTGGACTATTCCGCAATTTGAAGACTCAATTGGTGTTCAATTGAATCTTCATATTATTTCTATACCAGTTCTAATGTCCTGACGTGAGATAACTTAGGCCTACTTTTATGACACTGTAAAACTACGTCAACAAAACGTTGTCTAATAGATGACGTCACCAATTAAAAGTCCCAAAATATCACCATCATAGAAACTTACCTAAAAAAAATACCAAAGCTAGGTTCCAAACAAAACGTTTTTTTTATCGATACGCCGGTCTCTTGTACATCTGAGGGTTGTTCTATAACGAGGCTACAGAGGGGAATGAATCTTACCTGAGAGAGTCACCCAAGTTACCTTACCTTACTCTAACCTTACCATTTTTGTGAATTACTTACTAATGTTTTGAACAATGAAGGACTTAGGCACAACCTATAAGGATCGATAAAGAGCACAGAGGCTGACATCTCCTCATTGTTCAAACAGACAATGGAATTTCTCACATCAAAGTATCAATGATTGTAACCAAGGAGTTCTTTTCTAAGGGACCGCTGTTTCTTGATCTCACACGCAGTGTACAGAATAGAACAATCGTTCAAGTTGACTGCATGGATTTTATGTCGGGTCATATGCAGGTCACGAGATTAATATATAAATGAAAACAATCAAAACATGTTTTCGATGCAAAGTGAAAAAAACAAAACAATATCATGTCCCCATAGCCAGTGTGAATATCAAATGGATGGAAACACACTGCAGTTGGCCGTTTGTGGTAATGACAACACTGCCAAACTATAGTAGCCTACGTTTGAATGTAGCGCAGTGAGTCGGACAGGATAACGTCAAGGCCGGGAAAGAATCCGGAATAAATATCCACGGACACTGTGCAGTAAACTAACTACATCCTTGGCATAACGTACAAACTTCATTTATTGCATATGTCCAAAACACATATATTTAGAAGACAATTCCATCGCAATATTTATGAAAGCCCCTAAATGTAACCTCTCGATCGTACATGATAATCGCATCTAACAGGTCTCGTAAATGTCCTGCTGGTGAGGCTATCATATCGTATGATACAAAAGTTGTATATATATATATATATATATATATATATATATATATATATATATATATATATATATATATATACATATATATATATATATATAGCCTATATGTATATATATATATATATATATATATATATAGTTGGTTGGTTGGCGTCTATCTTGGCGCAGAGTGCTCTATGTCCAGTGGACAGAGCGGAATATATGTTGATACTAGTTGAGACTAGTGTGGAACACTAGTAGTTGTAACTCGGAGTTTCACGCGTTTTAGCGATCGTCAGACAACTCAGATGTCTGACGATCGCTAAAACGCGTGAAACTCCGAGTTACAACTACTAGTGTTCCACTAGTCTCAACTAGTATCAACATATCAACAACATATATATATATATATATATATATATATATATATATATATATATATATATATATATATATATATATATATATATATATATATATATATACAGAAGGCCTACTATCTACCTATTTGCGGTATATGTAAAAGGGTTAATTAGTGTTATCATTTTCTGATTAATTATTATCCAAACGATGGAGCTTAAGAATTGCTCACTATAGCGAGATGAAATTCTAATACGATTTCATGATTGGGACGTGTCGGTTATTCTAGAACGAAATATAGGACAGATATTTGCAAGTTTACCCCCCTCATTGGGATCCATGCACGCCCTTTCTCTGTGACAAACTTAGATTGAACAATGAACATGTTTTCCTCAGTAAAAACTTTTTAGAAAAATATTTTCCTATGTATAGCAAGTACTTCACACCCCCACAGACAAACATCTTACACACAAACTTACATATGTTATACATCTTACTCACACATCTTATACAAACTGATACATCTTACTTACACACATTCTTACACACAAATATCTAGAGAATGTGCAAGAAATCAAATAGGCCTATATAATTATGTCGAGAATTCCAAGCCAGACTGCGTCACAGATAACTTAAACACTAAACATTATGTCAGTATTCCGTTCTCGAGTGTTGGGATGAATGAGCAAGGTAATGGAGAACTTTGTCGTAATAACACGAGTGAATCTATCTAACGGGACAATGATATCATGATATAACAACCGTGAACGACATTTACTTACCAACATGTAGAATTCAAGACTGAAAGAATGTTCGCATCGGTATAATAGCCGAGGTTAATTCTGTAGAAATGTTTCTATCAGGTTGATGTCGTCTTACATACATACAAACATGGCTATATTTATGTACTATATCAGGATGTATGTGTACCTCAAACCTATGGGACACGGCAACACACAGGTACCGTGTGGCGATGATCACAGTTGAGGTCAAATACATAATAATATCATATTGAAAGTACGCGTCCATTTCTTGTCATTGCCATGGCAACATGCACGTGGCTAGCACTGTATAATGACACCCCATCCCTGAAGGAGTAATCTTAAATCTGTACGCTATAGATATGGCAATGCGTTGTATATAATATCTATAAAACGTCCATGTAAATTATGATATAGCAGCTGATAATAAGGTCGATATATGGAAGCCATGCCAGACACACAGACTATAGCCTATAATAGGCCTACTTGTTCGTTCACACCGTGAAACAGCTCGCCGAGTATTTAATTCTCGGTGTGTATTGTCGCCTCGAGAGCCTGTTCGGGCTCTGGGATATCTACGTATAACCGGGCATCCATTTTGAAGTCTCTCATTTTAATTTGGCAATGAAAAAAAGAGAATACACTATTCTTCCAAGCTTCCCGGGCCCTCTTCTTGACCACGGGCTACGTGCTTAAATCACTCGCTTCGCCCCTCTCTCGCAAGGCGTGCAAATATTCTGGTAAATTGCACAGAAATTGGAGAACTTATTTTCAATTGAAAAAAGGTGTCATTTCTTCTTGTCTGGGAATTTTGGGACAGTAAGGAAAGCATTTGTTAACCGTAATTATAACCTTTGACATCAATTTCTCCAATGAGTTTTCATATGAATGATGTTACAAATGCGGTTAAAATGTTGCAAGTGTCCCGATGAAAAATACAAAACTTAGGTACTGACATATGACTCTGACGTCATGCAAACAAACAAACAAAAACTTTAAAAATATGAGAGAGAACGCCAAAACAAAACAAAAAATTAAATGAGAAGGAACGCAAACAAAAATGTTAAACTTTGAATGAACTTGTATTGTTTTTCTTTATATCCTTAATGCTGTTTATTTATCATATCATACAATCTAACAGCTTATAATAACTGGACAAGAAATGGTTAACATTGATAACATGCTTTAATGATCATCTGCAGATAAAAATTATGGATAACAAAAATGAAAAAAAAACAAAAAAACATTATGAAACAAAAAAGTTATTTTCAGTTCACCTGCACTAAATGAAATAGTCCAAGCCGTATTCCGTGTCAACGTGCATCAAACTTAACGAAAGCCGGATAAAGTTGTCAAATTTGTACGAGGTAAATTGCATCGCTTCCTAACGTATTTGAGAGAAACCAGTATTACTGATATCGTGGAACTGCTACCATAGCCACAAACATGGATGACAGAAGTTAATTAGGCAGACAAAATTATTCCCCCCTCCCCCCCCCCCCCCAATGACAGACAAATACTTTGGAATCTAAGTGTATCCAAAGGAAGACATTCACGAGAGATATCTGAATTGGGAATCCGGCTCTGTACTGGCCTTACTTTTTCATTCCTAGTTATTGTTTAACCTTTTTTTCCGACAATGACCCATCGATAGACTAGTATTTTGACCTTATCATCCAGGAATAAATCCCACCTATATGTTTACAATGTCGTACAGCCATGATACAGCAATCATGGATAGTATTTTTTTTAGAATAAACACCAGCAAATATCATATTTAAAAACTATTCCAATTCAGGGCATAAATGCATCAATGATAATATTTCCTATTGTTCAAAATTATACAAGGATTCGTATACTCAAGCAGTCACACAGGACTGGCTGGGAATAGCTTATTTCCTTATATCACCAAAGGGAAACACCCTCAGCCTAAGATCCATTACATCAGAGTTATAAATCGATTTGTCACAATTTTTTCTCGAAATAAAAAAAAGGAGATTTACAATTTACATATAATATAGGGTTCTCTCAAAAACCCTTGCATGCCACAGAAACTGCCACAGAAAGAGAGGGTCGCACTTTGCACACCTGTGGTACAATGTACATGGAATCATTATATTATAATATCAAAAATTCATAAATCACCATGTCCTCTGTCTAACCGTACCATCCCTTCAGGTCCCAACTCCTAACTTAAAATATGATATAAATAAATATATATAAATATATATATATATATATATATATATGTATATATATATATGTATATATATATATTTATATATATATATATATATATATATATATATATCATACTTAATCATACTTTATCATACTGGGAAGCAATCAACTCAAAACTTGGCATTAATAGTTTAGAATTTTAACACATTACTTAATTTGTTTAATTTGATCGAATACATGGGCAATTCAGTGGTTAGTCGCAGAAATGTCCACTCTGTGAAGAAACATTTGAAATAAAAAGAGAAAAAAAATTATTGCATGCAGAATCAATTTACAACAATTGAACAGAAAAACAAAACCTTATAATAAACAAAACAACGACCAAAAAAAAAAATCATTATTATTACTATCAATTTTTTTTATCAATTTTTTTATCATAAGTTGTGTAATATTTTGAACTAAATAAAATTAATATATTCTAACCCAAACTATATATCAAATGGATTTGATTTATTAGACGGATTGGATCATAAATATCAAAGAAAGAAAAACAAGAAGATATATAGGAAAGAAGAAGATAAAAGATAGAAGATGGTTCTGCATAGTACTTTGTGCTTTCCTACACGAACATAAGATTGGCTGTTTTTTTTTTTTTTTAACGGAATCAAGAGTGAAATTAGGGAAAACGATATCCCAGAAGATTGTAAAAAATCCAAGAAAGAAGGTAAACTAGAAAACCAGGTGGTGTGAAAGCAGTCCTTTAATTGACCGTGGTTTCCTTTGGTTCAATAAGGAAGATACAGACCCAATGGTGTGAAAGCAGGACCAGTCCTTCACTTGACCGTGGTTTCCTATACGGTTAAGTATGCAAAATACAAACAAACTACTGTGATAGGATCAGTTCTTCATTTGACCGTGGTTTCCTATGGTTAAGTATGTAAAACAAACAAACTACTGTGATAGCAGGATCAGTCCTTCACTTGACCGTGGTTATTTTATTGTAGAGGATGATGTCCTGAAATCTGCTAAGTCTATACAAAATTCTTCAAATTTCAGATCGTTTGCAGCATGGGATTCCCCACAGGCACAATGACTGCCTTTAGCATGACTGCAAGCACCAAGGCTTTTAATGCATTCACTTTATGCTAATTCTAATTTCTAATCTCTTTATCTGTGATCTCTAATCTGTGATCTTTAAAATGTGTTCAAGTAATATCTCATTTTTTAACATTCTTTCCAGAGATTTACACCTTCAAAATTTCACCGAAACAAAAACTCTCGTTTTTCATACCTACAACTCACGACTAGTTGTAATATTTATAATTAAGACATATTCATTTTTTATTAACATTTCTTAACAAATTTCTAAGACCTACAGATATGAATGCGGAATAATTAATTCATCGATCAGGCTTTGACTGTGGCACATTCAGCACGTTTTCAAATCCTTTTCACAAACATCCAATGTTGTAATACATTAAATACGGCAAGGGGAGCCATATCTGAATAAGAAACATGAATTCTGTCTTATCTTCTGTATAAATTATTATTATTATTATTATTACGCCGTTATTTATATAGCGCATAATCCACAAGTTCTATGCGCTTCACAATTAACCCTGGTCATTGGTAACTTGTCACACAATCTCTGCTGGGGCACAACTGTGCACCACAGCCATGTGTCCCCTGGGGACTATATTTACAAGTCACCTCGCAAGTCCCCATTTATACACCTGGGTAAAAGTTCTCAAATCCCTACTGTGCAGCAGAAACCTTGATATGTAGTGCACTAGGCTTTTGTAAGTAATTACTGCCCCCCCCCAAAAAAAAATCCCCCCCCAAAAAAAAAATCAACATTGAGCTACTGAAATCTGAAATAAATCATGCATAAAATGATGATTATATGATTCAAGGATCCAAAGCATGTAATACTTAATCAACTTAATAATACTTATCATCCATTATATACACATTTCTATGAGATACAATAACATTCAGCTAGAAATATTTAACTCCTCTTAAAAAAGTACCTTTTGTTTTTCACTTTTTAATTAAAATAAAAATAATATAATAAATAAATGATACATCTATCTGCATATGATCATAATCGATTGTAAGAGTGTAAAATGTTTTAACGTGTAAAAAAAAAAAATCTGGATTATGTTTATCTTTAACAGGCAAAAAAAAACAGGCAAGATAATGTGCTTAATCCTATATAAAAACTGATAAAAGTTCGAATTAAAATAAAAAGCTTTGGACAGATGAAATTGAGAGCACTTTGAAAAATGTTTTTTTTCCCCCTACAACAGTGTAACCAGGGGTCAAAACTATCACATATAATCACCAGCTTATTATTTCCCCCAACCTATCACCCACCCACCCACCCACCCACCCCTCCACCTCCACAAAGGTATTGACACAACTTTGGAACAAGTTTTCAGTAATAACCCAATTACCGTAACAAACCGAAGTCAAACCATCCGACCCATCGGAAAACAAGGACACTTGTTTAAAAAAAACTTTATCAATTAATGCCAACTATTGTCAATAGCATATCAAGTTAATCTCTATAAGTTTTGATGCAAAATGCGCAGCCATATGAAACATCTAGTGAATTAAAAGAGGTTCGAAATTCATCTTACAGTTTAACCAAAGTTACAACGGAGGAAAGAGACACGACTGAACTTTCTTTGACTTTCAATTGCATTGTTTATGAATATGTAATTATAATATTGACGAAAAGGGGTCAGGAGGAGGGGGGCACTTGCCCTTTAATGTCTGTAATAACGGAGTGCTTTGTTGTTATTTAAAAGAAAGTGACCTTTTGTTGAGAAAAGAAGAAAAAAAAAGAAAGTGCCCATCTATTGAAAAATTCTCAAATCAAAGTCACATGTCCGACTGCCCTTTGAGGATTGTGTCCCATCTCCTGCCCCCCCCCACCACCCTCATCCCAGATTGAACCCTTCTGCAACCGTGATAACCACTAAATTTGACATAGCCCTAGGTGCAAAACAGATTGCTCCTGAGTGGCTATATCTGTTATCAACGACCCCCCTGGCACTTAACGATGAAATGTACATCATGATAATCTCAGATAATACAAATTCTTTTCAGTGGAACTTCCTATGCACTACACCGATCATGATGATAAACTGACGGAAATAAGAAACGCACATTCCCCCTTCTCCCCACCCCCCCCCTCCAACCTTGCAATCTGATAATGTAGTCATCATTTTGCCAACACCTATACAACCAACTATAAGGGAAGCACACATCATAAAAAGTCAGTGAATTAAAAGATCAAACATGCTTTTACAAAATGACCTTCCAGAAACTTTCAAGTACAGAAAGACACAGTATTACCGTTTCAAGATGCAAGACTATAACAAACTGGGAGGATATAACAGTTTTTTTTTTTTTTTAAACCTGGTCGTGTGTTAATTAAATATTCCAATGACGCTACGCAACCAAATGTAGCAAGAAATGTTCGTTTTTAATTTTACGGGTTTAATTTAAAAAAAAAAAAAAAATGATTAATGGTGATATTTGTAACAGTAGTGACTGACTAACTCACTTCAACTAATAGATGATAGAAATTCCATATGGCTATAAAAATGCCTCTAAACAACGGATCAGTTTTTCGTTTTCTTTCTACATTTTACAGAGCACATACGGGACTATGTCCATCTTCCAAGCAAACCTCACCGATACACAATTTTCATGCACACGAGCATCACTACAACTCACTGTGTCAGGCAGTTACAGAGGAATTTTTTGTCATATCTTTTCCCCTTCATGCAATTCAGATGATATATTGATATATATGAAATGATTATTAATGCCAGGCCTCATAGCAAAGCTGCAGATACTCCAAGTTTTGAAAGCATTTCCTGTGCAACATACAACAAACCTGTGGACAGGATTTTATAAGTCAAAGACAGGCTTGGATCCAGGATGGTGTGTGTGTGTCTGTGGGGGGGGGGGCAGGGGGTTTGGGTGTGGGGGATGTACAAGTCACCTATTTCACCCCACATAAAAAAATTAAAATTAGTTAATACTGGACGACCTTGCACATAGACCTAATTTATAGCCTGAACATTGCTCAGAATGCACCACTATCCATCTAAACCTTTACCCCTACCCTACAATATTGGAGCCGCCATCAAAGACCCCTATGGTCAATCACCCCCACCCCCATCTCCCCTCTTTTAAATCTTAAATTCACCCCTAACAACAGTTGTAGGTAGAAAACACCGTTCCTCATGGTCATGTTCCATTTTCTACCCCAAGCTTCCGACGTAGTTCACTCCCTTCCTTGATTTGAAGGAAAATTTAAACAGCACCAACACAATTACACTATCAAGCATAAAGTTCACAAGAAGCCTAGATTAAATTGTCCAAACTTTGACCTCACCTACTGCGCATAAAACTGCCCACAGAAGCATTATACAGTCAAAACAGGACGTACACTCTTTTTTTTTCATTTTTAAACCAAAAGTACAAACACTTGGCCTTCCACGCTATCCCTCAAAAAGTTGCGATGCTCTGTCGTGAGCCACAGTCCAGAAATATTCCGTGGCTCGGCATAAAGACAACGAAGCTCTAACGACGGAATTAAAAAACAAAAAAAGGACTTCGCAGGATGCAAGCGATCACATGAACACTGCAGCAGTCACTTGTAGACCTTTCTTGTCCCGTCCCCTTCCTCCCCATCAGCACGAGCATGATAAGAGGGAGTCGTGGCAACCCCGAGAACGGGTGCTAAGAAGGGTCGGTGTGGTGTATCATGGGTGGGAATTCGTCATCGTCGTCTAATCGTAGGGTGTTGAGTCCTGTGGCGAGTGGAACGTGGTCTACCGCCTGGCTGAGTAAATCTTCTGTGCAGGGAGCACCGACTCCGGCCACGGTCGCCTCTCCTGGAGAGAAGAAATAATAATAGTGATAATTAACAGTACTTATATAGCGCAACTTACAATAAAGTCTCGCCAACCCTGGTCATTGGTAACTTGTCACACCTACACACCAGAGTGTGCACAATTCAAACAATCTCTCCTGGGGCACCACAGTGCACCACAGCCACGTGTCCTCTGGGGGACTTCCCATAGGGTGCAGCCACAAACCGGCGCATGCAACTATATTTACAAGTCACCTCGCAAGTCCCCATTTATACACCTGGGTGAAGAGAGGCAATGGAGATAAAGTGCCTGGCCCAAGGACACAACGCAATGATCTGGCCAGGGCTCGAACCTGTAATCCTTAGATCACAAGGCCACTGCCTTAACCACTTGACCACAACGCCCTCCACGTTGGAAATGGAATTAACAGCAGTCGCTGAGATGAATAGATATGTCTTTACAGAACTGGAGCGATGACAAATGACAAATTAAAATTAAAGGAATAATAATAAACAAGATTAAAGGCATGTTTTAATCCAAGTATTGAAACCAAATTGTTGAAATATGAAAATTTCAAGTAATAGGTTCTGCAAGCAAAATCTTCCCAAAGTTGAAACTTGGAGCCAATGTGTAAAAAGAAAAAGAATCAGATATTAAGTAACCTCTTCTCTTCTCAACAAGTGTACATAATATTATAAGGTAGTCGTGAAAATGTTGGACTATAAATTTTTTTTTAAAAAAACCCTAGATGACCCTATCTGGCAAATTAGAATGTACAACATTTAAAAGTTTTATTACTAAACTTGTAAAGTATTGATGGAAGTAATGTGGGTCAGTGTTAAACACCCATTACATGTTGACTTTGCTACTATTAAGTTACCATTAAACTTAAACTGTTATTTTGAAACCACCAAAATCACACCAGAAAAAAAAATTTTTTAAAAAATTTAGGCATAGAATTCAACAGTCTGGACAATGACAAGCAAAAGCATTACATCAAATTTGTGGGACACACAACTTTTCTGATTTTTGACTATGACACTCTAACAAGGATCATCTGAACGGTTCTAATGACCCATCTTTTCTACTCTCATTATGTGCTCCCAGAACATTTTGGGTGGTAGAAATGAAAAGGAGGGCAGTAGACCTGTATAGGCCTGTCCCTTAAGAGTATAACTTTTGCTTAAATGTTACCAGAGTGCTCTAGACGTTGTAAAGAGAGTATACATTCGTTGTGAGGAGACAGGTAAGTGAGGAGTTAAGTACATAATAGATCATATACACCCTAGATGTACCTGTGTTCCTCATGGGCGACGTCCTGGAAGCGCTCTTCTGAGCGACGTCTGCAAAAGTCGGCAGAGGTGATTCCGATCTCCCGGCTGGATGCCCTCCTTCAGCTGATTCTCCGTCTCCACTCTCCCCGTCTCCCTGACTCATTGGCATGTTTGGATCTTGCTGGCCGTCTAACCTGTGAGACACAGAGAGAACATTTCGTTTTATATCACTGTTTCCTTGTTAGGTCACTATTTTGGTGAGTATCATCTGTTGGTGCTTTTGTTTTAAAGTACCAGTGTGCGTGTTTACATTGAAAAAAGACTTGAAAACTTTAGAGCATCAGCAATGTCGTAGATCAGTCGATATCCCTGAAGTGACTTGTACCATCTTTCATGTCATCACACAACCATCGAAGGAAGCCATTCCTTTTTGTCGGTGTGTACCGGTGAGATATATATCTATCAATTCCATTTGAGTTTCTGCTGCTCATCGCGACACTGTACTCTTAAATAACTATGCAAGCATGTCAGCCACTTCCCATCCCATTGCTTTTAAAGGGGAAAATCTTCAAAGATTTTGGGCTAATCTCGGCTTTGAACTGAAATGAAGCTTGGCAAAAATTTCAGGAGTTTAACACGGCTCCTAACACATGACCACTATTGTGCAAGGTAAAGAAGAAAAAACTTCTCAAAAAGAAGAAGCTTCTCAAATGTTGAGACGGGCAGAATTCACCCATTGCTTTGGATTAAACTTCAAATGTATATTGTTATCGATGGAGTAAAGAGATTCATTCAGACATTCCTTCTAACATTTGTTTAAAAGCAGACAAAAGAAGACTAAAGCTCAGTCTTCAAAAATAACCTTTTGATTTTCGAATGAAACGTTCACTTAAATGACATCAAGCCCACCAACACCTTCAACACTGATGACAAAAACCAGAAGAGTTTATCATGCACTATGAAAACCTTCAACTATTCTTGCGGCCCAAACCTGACCAGGTTCGTTAAAGACGGGCACCAAGACTGTTTCAGAGAAATAGCTAATGTACTGCAACCAACCTCACCATAACACATAACCTCACCATAACACACATAATATGACTTCTGGCTCATTTTCCTGCCATTTTTAATGAGACCATTTACATAATGCTTAAGCCTTGGTCGCTGACAGACTGAGCAAGCCTTTAGGGTAGACGCTGATTTGAATCATTTTTTAAGGCTCTTTACAAACTTCTCTGCCTCCTTCTATCGTTGGGGCCTGTTTGGGTGGGTGGGGCGGGGTTTGGAGATGGAACAAGCAAAAGGCAGAAATAATTCTGGTTGGTCTAATTCCAGAGTTGTACACTATATCAAATAATGAATTATACAAAATTGAAAATGTGAGGGGGTTCTCATGACGTGAAATATTTTCACCGTGTAAACGACAGAACCGGTTGGCGTTTAACGCGTAATGATTTCTGGTCAACTTACCTATGCTGCTTGAGAAGAGTACAGTCACCACCATCGGATGGATCTAGATTGTACATATACAAATAACCATCAGCTGCAGCGATTAATACCCTCGGCTTTGGCAGCCTTGAGAGAAAGAGAGGAGAGGACAAAAACAGAGTTGTGAAAATATGTTTCAAAAAATCGTTTTCAAACATACTTGTCTTCAATAATCATGAACGAAATTGTACACATACCACTAATGTTCTAATAGGAATCACAGGTATAAGTCAAGTATATTATCTAATGTGAAATCTTTGCAGGTATGTTTACACCCTGTTCGGGATCCTCCAGTGGAACTGGCCAATAAGTCAGAGGGGAACATTTTTTTTATCTGTTAAACAAAAAATTTAAAAGAATGTTTTTATTTGGTGGTGGAATGATATAAGAGTCATGTCATTGAAGGAAAAGAGCAGACTAGAGGAAGTAAAATGAAGAGAACTGAGGTTTGTTAGGACAGTAATGAAC
This sequence comes from Apostichopus japonicus, assembly GCF_037975245.1. Lineage (NCBI taxonomy): Eukaryota > Metazoa > Echinodermata > Holothuroidea > Aspidochirotida > Stichopodidae > Apostichopus > Apostichopus japonicus. Next base: position 21,803,836 of record NC_092579.1, read on the forward strand.
TTTGGTAATAGTATAGCTTAGAAGGAGGTCTTTGATATAGGGGTCTTTAGTTAAGTTTTTATTGAAGAGTTTGCTATTAAGGTAGTTGAAATAAGGGAATAGTTGGGTAGATTTAAAACAATCCCTAGTGATGATGAAGCTGATATATATAATATATACATATAATATATATATATATATATATATACATATATATATACATATACATACATATATATATACATATATATCTATATATATATATATATATGCATATGACCTCCATTGATACAATGTTTACTGATTCTCCAAGCTTAAACTCAGTTAGCAGACGAGACTTCCTCAAACAAGCTTTCTGATGGTTGAGGATCAGATGTGTGTGTAAAGCTTGCCAAACAAAAGGTGGGGACAGCTTTTCGTTTCTGAAATGTACTAGTTATGTTTAGTAAAAACCCTACAGTATGTTAGCTCCAATAAGCCACACTTTGTTTGAATTAGGGAACGTACAGGGAAATTTGCCCCAGAAGTGTCTGTCAGAGATTCCTCAGAGGATTTCAAATAACTGTGAGCTTGGCAAGTTTCACGGGACTAGATATGACTGAGATGAGAGCGTCCTCTGTTGATTTAGTGCATGCCTAGGGATCCCAATTAGAAAATTACAAAGCATCTCTCATCCTTTACACATAGAGTATTGTACAAACATGTACACATACAGCATCGTACAGACATTTCCTCTATTTAACAACATCGTCGACGTGTCCATTCTTTTCATGTACTTACGTTGCAAGTGCACAGACGTTCTTCAGACCGGAGAATGGCAGTTTGACTTGGGCAAAGGCTCTACCTTGAGTAAAGACATCTGTGACCTGGGTGGGGAGGTAACTGGCAGGGGTCATTAGGGCCTTGCCTAAATAGCCCATCCAGCCCGAGGGCTCCTCTGTGGGCCGACTGCTGCAAAAGTTACGACAGAAAATTCAAACGACTGAAAATTGATACATCATTTTCCAGTTTGTCTTTGTTTTCTTTTCGGTTTTCAGCACTATGTTTTAACCTTTTTTCAGGGATATAGTGGAAAAAAAAAACTTTTGCAAGAAACCACAGAGAACACTGGAGATTTCAAAATGTGTAGACAAATAAAACACAGGGTATACAAGAAGTAAGAGTAAAAGTGAAATGACTGTCGAGGCAAATAAATAAAGAGAGAATCACAGCTCTGCAACATGAAGGATAAAGAGAAAGCAAAACAACAGACCTTAAGACGGGAGAGATTCAAACTTATGAACACATAGGGTAACTTATGAACACATAGGGAGCAGAGTAGATTTATACCGAGGCATTAACTAAGCAGGTAATCTTTCTGGCTACAATCCAGATTACTCTGAGATAATATTTTGATAACCAGAGAGATAGATATAATTCTTAATGCATGCAAGACAGCGATAACAGAGTTTTAGATCTTCATGTCTTTTATCGTAGAGGTGAGCAGTAAATTGACCTGTGAACAACCGGTGCCCAGGTTGGACAACAAACTCCATAATTCTATGTTATGAAATTAAAAAAAAAATTTAAATGAAAAAATTTCACATCTTGAGTAAGATAGGCAGTTACAATGCTTAAAAAACAAAATATTAACATGGCCGTGCCCAAATTAATAGTTCATTATAGTAAAATATTATATATATTAATATCAGATAATAAATACGACGTAGACATACGTCAACGAGGTAAGTTTAAGCCTGACAAACTCTGACCCACTCACCACGACCCGACTCAACTCCATCGTAGTTATGTGGAAAATTGTGGGTAATATGACTGAAACACATAGTGTTTTTCAACTGGCAATTGGCAGAGAGCGGTGTTTCCCGACTAAAACTGCATATTTAACAAACGAAACCAATCAGGGGGCAATAAATTTTCATGTGACCAAAACGAGTACCAGTCGTTTACAGCAAACAGTTGTCATTGTGTGCTCTGAACAGTCGGTCATTGTGCGGGGATTCAGTTGGGTCTTCTCCGAGACAATCGAAAACAAGGTCGCGACGGGTCGTGTTGAGTTGGGCGTGATTGGTCAGGCAGTATTGCCGGCCCGCCTGACAGAGTAGCAGGAGGAGGTTAAAGGTCAGCAAACTTACCTGTCTTTGGGATGTTCGAGTTTGAAGATGTGTACCGTCTCTGTATTACTGGATGCACACAGGAACAGTGAGTCAGCACTAAACGACAGACAACCTATACTGACACACCTACAGTGAATAATGAAAGAAGAAAGAATCAGTACCTCAGACGACTGTCTCAGAGTCCATGGGGTGGGGGCGTCGTGGGTGAGAGGGAGGTGGGGGGGGGGAATAAACAGGAACACTAAACATAAACTTAACTGGGGAGTGGTCTAAACGTAGCGGCTATCCCCCTCCACTGAGAAAGTCTGATATGTTTTAGGGTGCTATTTGCACAATGGTGTTATATTTTGCAACTTTTGAGGTAATTTATGATCAACACTTTTTCTACATTTCCCCAGAAATATCCACAATATATATATATATATATATATATATATATATATATATATATATATATATATATATAATTTTTCTGGCAATCTGCTAATATGATTGAATATTGGACGGGGGGTTAAAGTAAACCAGTGGTAATATAAGTCTGAAGTAAACAGATGAATGATGTAAACCTTCATACCTTTTCACTCCTCTTCTGAATTCAAACAGTTTTGTCTCTTCTGGAATGGTGTATACCCTGATTACTGTGCCCTGGATGTAACAAGGAAAAAGAAACGTTGGAATATTGTTTTTCTCTGAACGTGTTTTTAGATCTTCTGTTGTTCATCTTTGTGACAAGTGTCAAATGACTTTCACAGCTTCAGCATCTATTGCTAAGCATTGCACTCAGCAGGAAATGTTACGTAAACAACATCCCAGATTCTCTAAACACACGGTGTTTAGCTAATGTGTGAAAGGTATGGCATATGTGTATACAGGAAAATCAGTTCCAAGCTTTATATTAAGCTACATTCTATCTTAAGCAGAGATGTGTGGCTATGAATCAAAACTTTTAACTTAAAAGTTTTAAGTTTACTGAATAGATGGACATTGAGAGTCCTTCACTAGGGACTTGTTCAATGGAGTCAATTGATAACAGTTTTACTGTCAATAGGTTTCTTTCTGTAGAGAGAGGATTGAAGGTGCCACTTCCTCATGGTAACAGGTCTTTCACCTACAAAAACATATTAGGACCAATTTCTATCTTAACCCCCCTTTTGCCATCCCCTCACCATTCCCCCTCCCCCCCCCCAAACTTCACTCATCATTGTGGTGTAACCCCAGTCAGATTTTCCATCTTTTACTAGTTGAGTATTCATCAAATTTAGCCAGAAATTTGAAAAACTGCATTACTTAATTACCTTTTCAGATGCAGTGGCTATCTTTGTCCCTAAGGGGTCAAAGGCCAAAGCAGCTAGTGGGCTATCATGAGCTTGAATCATGGTCACTGCACGTAGATTCTCTGTGTCGAATATTTGCACTTCTCCAACCTACCGAATATGAAGGCATATGGCATAAATGTTTTTGTTAGTATAAGAATTTACAGGTTTATAAAGCGTGTACAATATTGTCACAGGACGCTCAAATGTGGAGTAATTAAAAAAAAATTTAAAAAAAACTGAACACAAAGGTTGAGCACAAATTTCACAACTTCCACTGCAAAACATGTGCAACATAATTGGATGTTGTTTACACTTTTGATATAAGCAACCTGGTCAGGTAATCAGACTTGTAGTTAAGGGTACAACAGCACCAATATGAGTACCAGAAGAATTATCCTCTATAGGAGTACAAGTATGAGCACAAGGCTTAAAATGTGTGAGTACATAATCTTGCAATGGTATCTACACTAGATTTCCAAATGCCCGAGTACGGATACAAATCAATGAGGACCATGAGTACCAGCACAGGCATCTATCCTAGAATGTGAGTACATGTACTGGTATGAGTACAGGCAACTATCCTAGAAGTTAAATGTGAGTTCATGTACCAATACGAGTACAAGCAACTATTCTAGAATGCAAGTATATGTACCGGTACGAGTACAGACACAGGCAACTATCCTAGAATGCGAGTACATGTACCAGTACGAGTACAGACAACTATCCTAGAATGCGAGTACATATACCGGTACATGCAAGGGCAACTATTCTAGAAAGCGAGTACCGGTACGAGCACAGGCAACTATCCTAGAATAAGAGTACATGTAACGGTACGAGTACAGGCAACTATCCTAGAATGCGAGTCCATGTACCGGTTTGAGTACAGACACAGGCAACTATCCTAGAATGTGAGTACATGTACCGGTTTGAGTACAGGCACAGGCAACTATTCTAGAATGCGAGTACATGTACCGGTTTGAGTACAGGCACAGGCAGCTATCCTAGAATGTGAGTACATGTACCGGTTTGAGTACAGACACAGGCAACTATCCTAGAATAAGAGTACATGTAACGGTACAAGTACAGGCAACAATCCTAGAATGCGAGTCCATGTACCGGTTTGAGTACAGACACAGGCAACTATCCTAGAATGGGAGTACATGTACCGGTTTGAGTACAGGCACAGGCAACCATTCTAGAATGTGAGTACATGTACCGGTTTGAGTACAGACACAGGCAACTATCCTAGAATGTGAGTACATGTACCGGTATGAGTACAGGCACAGGCAACTATTCTAGAATGCGAGTACATGTACCGGTTTGAGTACAGACACAGGCAACTATCCTAGAATGTGAGTACATGTACCGGTATGAGTACAGGCACAGGCAGCTATCCTAGAATGTGAGTACATGAACTGGTATGAGTACAGACACAGGCAACTATTCTAGAATGCGAGTACATGTACCGGTTTGAGTACAGACACAGGCAACTATCCTAGAATGTGAGTACATGTACCGGTATGAGTACAGGCACAGGCAGCTATCCTAGAATGTGAGTACATGTACTGGTATGAGTACAGACACAGGCAACTATTCTAGAATGTGAGTACATGTACCGGTTTGAGTACAGGCACAGGCAACTATTTTAGAATGCGAGTACATTTACCGGTTTGAGTACAGACACAGGCAGCTATCCTAGAATGTGAGTACATGTACTGGTATGAGTACAGACACAGGCAACTATTCTAGAATGCGAGTACATGTACCGGTTTGAGTACAGACACAGGCAGCTATCCTAAAATGCGAGTACATTTACCGGTACGAGTACAGGCTCACCTCAAGTCTGCAGGCTATACCCATCAAGCAAGACATACAACCTACAAAATGGTTTTTATGTCTTCAACTCTGTAGTCTATCTTTAGAAAATTATCAATGGAGGCTTTTTTTATTTTAGGTTCAACAATCAGAAAGGCACACAGCCACGACAAGCAGAATTGTTCTGTATTCCAAAGAGAGAAACTCATAAAATAATGAAGACAAAGAACGGATAAGACATGCAAGAAGTTCTATTGTTTCATTTATGTTGAACAAGCTAAAATATCAATAAAAACTTTCAGTTGCTGTATCAATATTCTCCCAAATGGAACGTTTGGAGTAAAAAACTTATATATCTATGTACCTATATATCACAATAGCCATTTGGACAATCTAGGAAAATGTCAAGTGTTGCATAGTATGGAGTTTGCAATAATTTCTTTTGTTCAACTGTTTGTTACATTCAAATCTTACACGATACTTGAGCTCCACTAGAGTAAAGTTTACCTGGTTGCTGCCTGGATAGGCCAGGTAACAGTTGTCTCCGTTGACCGACAGAGCACAAAGCCCTTCTGGATTTGGAGGAGTGTCCCTTATTGTGTGAAGCACCTTCATGTCCCGGATGTTGTGAATATACAAGCTTTCTTCTAGAGCCACGATTAACCTCTGGATTCATGTTAAAGCAGAAAACAATTTCATACCTTATTAATACATAGTTCAATCTTTTATTTTTTTTATTTTTTGTTGATGGAAAGATTAGTATAAATGATTCTCATGTCACTTACAGTAGTTGAAATTGATAACTTAGTTAAAATAAAATAGTGTAAAGATGTGTTCTGTACTGCGGTTCAAAAGTTGAGCTATCTGACCAAGCACATCACACATGGAATTATTTCTAACAACTTCAACCTTGGATAAAGTATGTGTTTAGTTTTGATGTATGCGGGGGGGGGGGGGTTCTCAATCAATTTCTTTTTTTTGGCTAGGGCCAGAAAGGGAAAAAAAAAAAGGATTCTAGTAAATAGCAAGACAGAATCAAATCTCACTATTAAAGCTACATTGAGAAATTTGCAGTGTGTGATGGTAGGACGCTCGGGCCTAAGGCAAAATGGGTTCATATGCCTGCTTTGTGCAAGAATTTAGGCCATTTATTTTATAGCAGGCTGGATCGAAATAACTCGTGAGCCGGATTTGGTTTATTGAGAACCCCTAACGTATAGCTTAGACTTAGAGTGGTATTGCTCAGAAGGTTTTGATTGACAATAAATGGAAAGTGACTGAAGTCATGTCACACAAACATTTGGCATTGTGCCCAAAGGACTGCGCTATGTACAGTACGTAGTATCATTCACAGTGTAAGGGTTACAATTTGCCAGATGCCTAAAGTTCTTGGTGTTTATGACCACAGAGAGATATATTAGCCAACTCAGGAAAGGTCTATTAAAGATTGGTTAAACAAGCCCCAGTGCAGGCAGTTGCATATCAAGTGTCTATCACTCACATGCACAGTACAAAATATGCTGGTAGCTAGTTGCTTATACTGCCTCAACGGATGTTTTGTACCTCACGAATGTCTTTCTTTTCAAAAGACAATACCACCAATAACACCAGGGTAATTATATAACAATTTCACAGCAAATGCATCAAGGTCAAATTTATTTGAAGGTTTGCATCTTTAGTTAGATGACAATTACGACCAGTTTAAAACCATGTATTTTCAAAATAAAGTAGATATTATCACCTACCTTTCTGTTAAGTCTCACTGCTAAAATGGTGTTTGAATAACTGTAGTTACAAATCTCAGTGCCCTTCTTGAAGTGACACACCTTCAGTTTCCTCGGAGCAGAAAGGCTGACGATTGCGACGAGGCTACTGGAGAACAACCTCTCCACGATGCAGATGTCACTCGTATCTATTGGGAATGAGACGGACGTGCGAATCTTTATGTACAGTGTATGTGCGGCTACAACAATCTGGCTTAAACTAAGGAACTAGAAAATTTAATGGCTCACAAATCTAATCTTTGTTTTGTACTGTTTCGCTTAAAAACGTTTGAAGAAACTCTACACAGTCTATTTCCATTGTTCCTGGTGCCATACTTGACTGCAGCAAACTGCATACCTGACTGCATACAAACATACCTGACTGCAGCAAACTCAGCGTTTAAATAAGACAGACTTCTAAGGGACGTCGAGTTTGGCAGATGTCGTGCAGACTTTCATCAAAGTTCATCAGTAATCGAACCCAAATATGTTTAATAAAGTCAAATCACATTCTCTAATTCTCAAGTTCTAGGCAATTTTTAACTTTCCTTTCACTTTCGTAACATTTTAATTGAGACATTGTCTAATTCTAGCACTCCTTAATGACCAGGAATAATTTTGGTTGCATCCTCCCAGGTAAGTATTTTTGCAGAAATTTTAGAAACCTTAACAGGGGCGGGCAGGGTTTGTGACAGGGGGGGGTCTGACTGGTCCAGCCGCGCCTGAACGTAAGACTATCTAAGCGGAGCGCCACCATCGGTTGGCGCGGAGCGTACCAGAAAATTTTTGGCTTTACAAACCCCCCAGATGGCCGGAAACGGCACTTCCCGAGTATTCTAAGCTGCATGTACCTAGCCTGAAAATATGGGTCTCATGTCTGCAATTTCTCAATTGATGAGAAAAAAACAATCTATGAAATATGGTAATACATATCAGATGAGTTGAGATGATACAAAAATCATAATGCCTTTAGCCCCCAATCCCCCTCCCGTTCCGTCACCACTGTTTGATGCAGGGCCGGATCCAGGATTCTGGAAGGGTGAGGAGTTTGGCCTCCAGTGATCCTAGGGTCTAAGGGGAGTGGGTTTCCCTCTATCCATTGTGAAATTCTTGGATATTTAAGTACAACAGGGAACCCCTTCAATTTAGCCATGCAAAGCACCTCTCTCTTTTTTTTTCTCTTTTTTTTTTCTCTTTTTTTTTTTGGCCAAGAGCAGGGGGTCCGGACCCCCTGGACCCCCCCTCTGCATCCGCCCCTGCTTAAGAGGGTTAAAGTTTGAAGCAAATGCTGATGATCTTTAACATAAATGGGGCCTGGCTACTCATTTGATCCTGTGTACTAAATTAGACTCACCATTCTCATAGATTTGTTCAAGCTTGTCAACAGCTGAAAGAGAGAACAGTCTGTAGCCATTCTTTGTACCAACAGCTAGTGATCTACAGTTTGAGAAAATAACAAGGATTAGTTGCATAATCTTATGAAATATTAATTATGGACAACTGGAACCATGCAGCAGCTAAAGAAAAAAATCACAATATACACATCTTTATCTCATATATTATTAAATGCTTTCTTGTGTAAAGGGAAACAGATAACAGTGGATGAGGTTTGCCACATATTCTGCTTATAACATAAAGACAAAAGACGTATCATAGACCATTGAATGAACATGAATGACAATTCAAACATTTATCAATTCTTCATAACTAAGGCCTTTAACTTTCAGTGACAATTCAGTCTCTGACTACATAGACTCAGATATACTTGGACTTGATAAGAATCAGGCCTAACTTTTCATGCTAGTCAGGCCTAACCTTTACTACCTCTAACCTCAACTTTTACCAGATAAAGTAACATTTCATGCTGGTCCGATTCTTCCATTTTCATTATGGGGTGTTTTTAAACAGTGGCAAAGTTGTGTTATCATTTCTCAAATAATATTGGAATTAAAAATAAGACTTCAAAACCCTTACCTTAACTTATTAATTAATTTTTGTAGCCTCCGGGACTTTCGAGCAATTACAGTGGTCAGCTGCTTTGTTATCACATACTATATTTAGAAGGACACTTCACATAACTTAGTTACTAGATCAAATAGATGGAACGACCTGTTCGGCATGATATGAGACGTGATCCGTTAGGACTAAGTACGTTGACCATAGTGATTCATTCAATACTAATGGATTTCAGCAGGGTAATGGGAAATGGAGGTTTTAGAATTGTGTCAGAACATGTTTGCAAATGGGAAGAGGCTTTTGTATGGTTCATTATTTATTTAAGTAGTAAGCTTCTCCCATGGTTTTATTGCAATGTAGCATTATAGGGTATATGTATTATTACTACAGATGAAGTTGTCTAGTTTTTGCAGATCTATGAGAAACAGTACTCAGGTGATTGATGTATATATATGTTTTGGCAACTACCTTGATGTGGCTACTGGCCAATGTGATAAATGTGTAATTTACCCTTTTACAGCTGTTTGATGATTTGGAACTTTCTGGTGTAATTAATACAAATTTTCAGTGTGAGTCTGGTTCAACTGTAGGGCCACTTGAGAGATCTATCCTAGCATCCAGATGCATGGAAGCCCGTCAATAAGATCTGACAAGAATTTCAGGTTCCTTTCTGGTAACTCCATAGATTGACTGGGCATTCCTGTATCCAGATGCTAGATCTCTGAGTCTGAAGTAACCCTGTATTATATAGTCACCCCAGGAATCTTTAGAGCATAAGGGCAGAGGAGGCAGATCTATTATTACTTTCATTGCCTTGATTGAAACTAAATTAGAGCCTGCTACTGATCCCTAACTAGGCATTAGTAGCACTTACTGAACAAACAAGTATTGGTGGTCATTTTTACAGCTTTATCTAATGCTACCACTTAGGCTGGTGCATGGCGGGTGGTCTGGTTAACTACGTCGTTAAGCCTAACAACTGATTTTTGTATTTATGTATTCAGGTTAAAGCCTAACGTTAGGGTCTAGTCTATAAGAAGTAAGAGTCCTGCATACTCAGTATAAGTAAAAGGGTAGGCTATAGACCTAACATACTATGTTACTATTGTTAGGCTTGGCTTAGTTCATTATCTGCCTGTAAACTTTCCTCGAAGTATGGAGGCAGACTACTTACGAAAAATCTTGATTAAAGTTTGCAAAGAGCAAATTGCTGTTAGGATCAGCATGTTGACTTGTTAGATTCATTCTGGACTCTGGACGTTTTTATTGCGCCATAAGCTTCAATGAAATTACTAACACGTACTATTCCCGTCTACTTCGTCGTACTTAGTCTCAGGACAGTGCGTTCGTCGTACACAAAGCTGCGCAAATTGTTGAATTGTCATCTGTTCAGTCCAGTTGTGTATTTATTGTTGTGAGCTTACTCCAAGTCGTTTCTTGCAACCCCTGGGTCACTATATCTTTATTAACTACCCAGCTTATCTCCTTTCGATTATACACCATAGACGCTATCAAACCAGGGAGTTGTTATGGAACTCCCTGATCAAACATGATACTTTGGTATACCAGAAATGTGAAATGATATGTTTATAAGGCCTAATAAGGAAACCTGGGAAACATAGCGGGCCCTGGAAAATATGGGTATAGGGCTGATTGTATTATCGTTTTCATGCATGATACTAAGGAATTTGGAAGAAATAAAAAAGAGGCCATATGTGACATAATTGCCCGGGCTCTCCGAACGCCTCTGGGTACATAACCTATTTCGACTATGTAAATAAAATAGTACTTTTATACACATGCAGTTTATTAGAGTTCGGTTCATCAACCCATTATTTATTGTAAAAGTTGTATGCAATTTTTTCATGGCGGCAAACAAAAAAAGCGAATAAATTAATGCAAGAAAATAATTAGTTATATATCCATTTTCGGGACATTTTGGAATTTTTAAAGTGTATGACCTTATGACCATTCTGCTTCAAGTTACAAACATTGCTGGTCGGCTTACATTTTCAATACGGCACAGTTACAGTTTATAACCACATTGTGTGTATCAGTTCAATTGGAATAGCGGTGTTGAAGTACTCAACAAGTACTCGGGACTCGAGCTGTTCTCGGGTACCTTTTTGCAAGTATTTGGTAATAGCAATAGTGAAAGGTACTCGTTTGTTAAAGTAGGCCTACTCGTCATTTGGTACTCGAACTCGGACACAGAAGCATTCGTAATAGTATTCATTTTATAGTGATTGGTGCCGTACGGCGTCGCTCAGGACGAGTACGGTACTTTACGAGTACTTATGTAAAAAGAAAAGAAAATTTTTGTTAATATATATTTTCAATCATTTTGGCATTCCATTGTAACACTCTGTAATCGTAAGCTATACCGTATTTCATGCATCTCTATACACCAGCAGCACCATACATGCAACCGAGCATATATTAGCAAGTACAGTATACGTATACTGTGCATACGAAAAAAAGAATGCGTGAGTATTGTTGCTAACTTACGTACGGTACTGAACTATTCGGAGCATGGTTGCATTCTGTGTTACTATCAGTCTATATATAGCAACCTTGTGTGTACATCATGAAGTTGTTTGAATTACTACTACTACTACCTTTTGTCATTCTAATATCAGAAAGAGAATTCTGTATTTGGCAAGCAACAGCAAGATCCGGGCAATGTCTCAATGATCCAACTGTTATATCATATTTGCGTACAGTCGGCCCACCATGGATCAGTTATAAGCATAAGGTTCTTGTGATATTACAGAAATCAAAAGTACTGTAGCCTACTCGAAAAGTAGCCTACTCGGGGTGAAAAGGTACTGGTACTTGGTACTCGGATTCTAAATTTTTGTACTCGGATCCTAAGAACTCGTACTCGGACAATGGTATTTGGTACTCGGTCATCAGGTACTCGAAAGTACTTGGTACTCGGATGAAAGTACTTTACTGCAACATTGGTAATTTTAACATATATGATTCTTTAAAGAAAAGCCATTCTATACGGAGTCTATACAGGCATGAAAAAGCAACCAAATGAAACGACACAGACATATTTCTATTGTATATATTCAAAAGTATAATAGCACATATAAGAACATTTTTGTAGGTCGGGAACCCGTATGTATCCACCAACACTTTAAGAAGGGGCACCAATAATTTAAGGAGCAGTGCACCAATAAATTAAGTAGCAGTGCACCAACAATTTAAGGAGCTGTGCACCATTAAGTACAGGAGCTGTGCATCAACAATTTAAGGAGGGGCACCAATAAGCTAAGGAGCGGGGCAACAATAATTAAAGAGCAGGGCACCAACAATTTAAGGAGGGGCATCAATAATTTAAGGAGATACACCAACAAGTTAAGGAGGGGCATCAATAATTTAAGGAGCAGTGCACCAATCATTTAGGGAGGGCACCCAGTAAGTACAGGAGCAGTGCATCAACAATTCAAGGAGGGCACCAATAAGCTAAGGAGCGGGGCAACAATAATTTAAAGAGCAGAGCACCAACAAGTTAAGGAGGGGCACCAATAATTTAAGGAGATACACCAACAATTTAAGGAGGGCATCAATAATTTAAGGAGCAGTGCACCAATAATTAGGGAGGGGCACCCAGTAAGTATACAGGAGCAGTGCATCAACAATTTAAGGAGGGGCACCAATAATTTAACGAGCAGTGCACCAATAATTTAAGGAGCAGTGCACCAATAAGTACAGGAGGTGTGCATCAACAATTTAAGGAGGGGCACCAATAAGTTCGGGGGGGGAGGTTAAAGATTTCGTCTGGCATGCCCCACCCCTACTGCGTCCGCCACTTGTGAACTCGTAATAACAAGAAGTGATAATCCGAACTTTGATAGTATCCATGATGATATGTCTTGTAAGAAGTGAAATATACTCGGGTAGCGGTAGGGGATAATATCTGAGGGAAGGGAAGGGGAGGAAGGATATATGGGAGGGGAGGAGAGGGGAAGGAGGGAGGGAGGGAGGTAGGGGAGGGAGGGGAGGGAGGGGAGGGAGGGGAGGGAGGGGAATGGAGGAAAGGGAGGGGAGGTGTCAACACAGGAAAATGCTGCATTTATAGATATAAAAACCCCAACACCAAATGGGTACTTTCTAAAGAAGACAGAAACCCAACCATCAGTATTGGTCTATGTGATGGATACAGCGATGATACACCAGTCAGAACAGTTCCCCCAAACAGCTAAGAGAAATACCTAAATATCACAGATTTAATGTTCCTTCTGGCGCACCAAAAAAATGAAGATTTAATCAAGGGTAAATATGATATCATCGATTCACCTGGGCTTCATTTATTTTATGTTTTTCTTTCTTAATTAAAATGTTTATTTTCTGCAATATAAACAGATTGGCTTCTCAAATGTTGAATCTAAAATATTTGAAGCTCTGAAACATGATCATAATGAGGGCATTGGCTTCAGTGACACTATTTACTGGTACTATTTATAAATTGAAAATATTGAATAATAGAAAAAATAATAAAAATGAGAAAGTAAATCGTCTCAACTCGGCCATCATCTATATACAAAATGGTAACCCCCATACACAACTTTAAAACTAGGATATCTCCCAAAGGAAGTTAAACTTTTCTTATTTTGTGTCATTGGAAAGTGATACTGTATATAAGGAAGAGGTATCCCTTTCCCCCTTTGAGAAATATAACAAAGAAGTTGCATATTGTTAATTATACATGAAGATAACATTAACAAGTCAGCTAATATTCCAAATATATCACAATTGAAATATAAAAAACAACAACAATATTATCTACTGAACACTTTTGAAGGGCTCTGTGATCTACAATGTTGACATCACATACCACAAAATATGATCCTCTTCCTTGTGTAAGGAAGGGGTTTCTCTGGTAAAATAGTTTTTTTCATTAAGACAAACATAACTATAGAGTTATGAACCTTAAGCATATGAAAGGTCACATTTTCTGCAACCAGAATACTTCCTTAATGTCATTGTAGCATATAGCTATACACTTGGGTTTATATGCCTACATATCGGCTTCATTCCACTCACGAGGTACAGGACTATTAGGCGGGGGTGGGCAACCAGAATACTTCCTTAATGTCATTGTAGCATATAGCTATACACTTGGGTGTAAAGGCCTACATATCGGCTTCATTCCACTCACGAGGTACAGGACTATTAGGCGGGGGTGGGCAACCAGAATACTTCCTTAATGTCATTGTAGCATATAGCGAGTGATACACTTGGGTTTATAGGCCTACATATCGGCTTCATTCCACTCACGAGGTACAGGACTATTAGGCGGGGGTGGGCAACCAGAATACTTCCTTAATGGCATTGTTGCATATAGCGATACACTTGGGTGTAAAGGCCTACATATCGGCTTCATTCCACTCACGAGGTACAGGACTATTAGGCGGGGGTGGGCATCGATGACGCTCAATTTCCTCTAATCTCTTCCAGTACCAATCTCCGAGCCTACTTGGCATTTGTCTGTTGTCCCTATACCTGCTATGTTCACTACGTAACGGAGATTTCTCATGCATAACAACGCGTGGGTGCAAGCAAGCTTTAAAAGTCTTCGCTTCTTCGACTCTGTGTCTTTTCTCAATATTTTGTTTATTTTTGTAAATATTCAAAGAGATTCGAAAATTCGAAGCTCCTTCTTTTAATGTATCCCTGTCGTTGGAAAATATAGATGGTTCCGCCACATTGGATCCACTTTTCTGCGGATGCGTGTATGAAAATCGAAAGGATTTTTCTGTTTTAGGTGGTTGTGTACCAGTGTTGCCGACGATGGCTTTATCATGATTGTAACCATTCTTTAATCTAATACTAGACATATTTATTAGTGATCCTGATAAACTCATCTTTGGAACAGAGTCTCTCCTTGAGACTTTTTCCAATTTGTTCTCTGCGTACAGAATTCCGATAGTCTCCTCCTTCACGACACCGTCGTCTGTTTCCATTTTCTTAGGCTTCGATTCTTCCGAATGGACATCCAACGTACCCTTTGAGTCATGTCGCGACTTTATAGGTCTTTGATCTAATTTCCGAGCAGCTAAAAGTCTACGTATATGAATCTCCAGATCGTTGGCAACCTCCTCTGGAACTGACATTTCGTCGTTGATTTTTTGGCAAATTCGCTGGGTTATAATAGCCACATCATCTTCATTGACCAAAAAATCATTTGGAGTGCCATATAAGAATGAATCTACAATCCTTTCTATAGTACAAACTAAACAGTTCGAGCAATCATCGCTTGCTTGTGAATCCGTCAAAGTTTCGTTGTTGAGAACGGCTGTATTATCAAGTTTAACTCCACTAAGCGCACTATCACTCTCCACCCCACTTAGTGTATCTATACTTTCGCTAAAACCAACGCTTCCTTCGCTAACGACAGTTTCACCAGTCAGCTCGCTGCATGTTCCACTGTCAACAGGCGTCCCACAAAAGATTCTGAAATTTGAGTTTAGCTCACTTTTCTCTAAATTTGTGTCTTCTGAAGACGATAATTCACATTCATTCTCGTCCAAAAGTTGATCATTGTCAATTAGGTTATATTTTGACAATAATTTACTGACACCGTCAATAGTTGATTTGTTTGGAGCATTTAACTTAGTAACCATGAATAAATCTGTATCTCTTTTCAAAAAGCTTATAAATTCTTTCTTTCCAGCTTGAGAAGTTGCTTTCCTCGCTTCGTTATTTTTCCATCTCTCTTGGTTACTGATCCTCCTTCGTATGGCTTGCTGGACGTAATAACGTGGATGGGACTGAGATAACAATAATTTCGCTTCACTTCTCGTTTTATATTTATCGAAAGCAGTCCGTGGTCTGCCTACTGCCGCCTGAGTACTACCGATCACAACTTCCAAATCAGACTCCAATTTTTGTCGATCAGAAAATGGCGCACTACTTGCTCTTGAAGAAATCGATTCCGTTTCTTTCACTGGTGCACGACGATTAAATATTCTTTTTCTGCTACTAATCTGCTCCGAAATTAATCTCTCATTTACAGTAGAATCACTGCTAAATTGCAAATGCGAAATTTGCTTTCGAACAGAATTCAAAGCAACAGTAGATGAAGTCCTTACTGATTGAGGTTGGGTACAAAGACCCTCTTGTGATGCGTGGCTCTGAGAAATATTCCACATTTTGGTTGAATGGGTTTTTGCTGACGTCATTTTACGTTGTGTTATACTATTTCTCTGTAGGTTTCTACTCGGCATCTCAATTACGAAAGACCGTGATAAATATTTTGCAATCGAAACGCAGAACTGGTCATTCTGTTTCTCAATTGACCAGAGAACAAAGGTCTATTGTTTACGCACCAGCTCATTTGATTCCTTTCAACTGCATCTGAACTGTAATTCCAACACTATGTTTCTTCGAAATCGTATATCAACAACAATGATATACTTTTCACTGACCTCAGCTCTCGTATAGGTTGTATATTTACATATATGCAAATTGTACGATGACGTTGACTTATACATGTTAATATGGATAACACTGTAGCATGAAATAGATTCCAAAGTTCCGTTTCGAAATGCAATTTTCGTTTCGTTGCCAAAAACATGTACCCAAGAAATAAATATGAAATGAATTTAAATACAGCATTACGACGCAAAATATAGATATAGTTATTGGTACCCTCACAGAATAAAATATGGAAATTTGTTTCCTTAATTTTACAAAACTTGAATTCTGTAATCCAATCGACGGAAGATTTTGTCCGATGAACGGTTTCGACAGGACCAATTCTTGACGACTGTTTACCCGAGAAAACCTTACCAAATCCTCTCAATTTCTCTCAAAATATGGATCTTCAGCGGTTGCATTATGACGTCATCGGGAAAAAATAAATGACCTATAGATAGTGACTGTCATTTCGTACCTTCAAAACTTCAAAGCAAAATTGAAACATGTATCAGATAAGTCTTTGCTTTCGGTGTTGAAAATTTTCACGGGCTAAACTCCAATATGGTATTTTGGCAACTTCTGTCATAATAATAATTATTTTGCGCTATATATACATAACGCGTGTAAGGTTCCACTGCACTCCTCGCGGAACTATATCCTAACATACCATAGACAGTTGATGTCACTGCTCTGACTTACGAAGACAGAGAAAAAGATTATTATTGGTCTTTAAATTACACCGTCAAGTCAAAATTACACGTACTATGTACAGTAACTTTCCACAGGATTATTTCCACAAAATAAAGTCCTCTTTTCAGTGTATAAACACTGGTCTTTTCGCGCAAAGTACTTGCATCGAAAGCCGTCGTAGAATCGATGTTGATACCATGTAAGTCCAATCACCAAATTGAAAAGAATCCGTAGTTATTTGGTATAAGTTTATCCTAAAAGACAACGTTCAAAACGTATGATTGATTGAATTGACATAACGGTATATTAACCGTACCACACATATACCAACGACACAATGTTAGTAAATTTTAAAACATTACTATAGCCCACTGCGATATGGCGTTGATTGGCTTGTCCACAAGCTAAAGTAATTAAATTGTATATTTGTTCCGAAGAAAGTTAGAGGGCCGGCTGTTTCGATTCCGGGCAGGATCTTCACTCATGAACGCAATAATCATAAATTTCCACAGACAAAAAACCGTATAGTAAGTGTTGAAACAGCAAGCAATATTAACCCTGTGATTTGTAATCGGTCTGTATACACAATAAAGGGTTGATGCTTATCAATGAATTCACTGAACCCGTGTCAGTAACACATTTCTTTGAACTTCTCTAAGGTCATTTCATTGAATATAAGATTAAAGATAGCTACCTTGTTCTCTACATGCCAAACGCTGGTTTTTATTTCAAGCAACAGGTTATAACTGGCCACATGTATGATACTGCAGAATTGGTGACATCACCGCAGTCAATTCATAGCAGCATCTCCCATACGTCGATATGGAAAATAAATAGATGCTTAAAGTCCAAGGTGATGACGCAATTGTATAAATGAAATGTTTTGGTGGCCTTATCGATTTTAGCTCTCCCAAGAAAAGAAAAAAGAAGCCTGATATACCGGTATATAGTTGAACATATAATGTTTTCTAAGAATGTCAATCCGATAACTGAGGAGTACTCTTCATTTCAAACTTGAAATGGAATAGTTACAAACTTAATGCCTCAAGCAAATTTTCAGTGATATATATATATATATATATATTTTTTTTTAAAGTCCAAATTCGCTCAATAGGTCAACACAGGTTGAAGTAAGCATATAAAAACCAACGTTAGTTATATTTCATGTTGCGCAGGAATAGGACTTAACAAACATGTACAAAGATATCCAGCCGAAATAATGATGTTGCTATATATAATTATGATACGTTTAAAGTACAAAATCAAGGAGTGGTGCTTGAAAACAGGTACATGAGTTGACGCAATTCACATGCATGTACTTTGGCATTTGAGTTGCAAATGGTACGTATTTGGTAATGGACATGTATTTACCCCGGTGTTGGTGTACTCTGACGTCAAGGCGTAACTATCATATAGTGGATCAATATACTGCAACAGTTACTCGCTAAAATGACCATCACCAGGTAAAGCCTTATCATTGTCCCGTTTTTTTTAACACCTAGAAGTGGAGTCAACTTAATAAAAGCTCAGAACAAACATCGCTTAATTGTCCTAATTGTTACACTATAAGTCACCTTGTATTCAAGAAGTGTAACAATGCCTATGTTAAAGAACGCTTCCGCGGATCTTTAAATATTTACAGAGGCATATTGTGTGTATACTGGGCCCAATTAAATAATGTGTTAGGAACCTTCAGTTAAATAGAAAGGGAATAAAGAAGAAAAAAGTATTTTGAACAGTTAGGATGTCGTCGCAATGTTGTTAAAATATTCACGTATAAGTAATACGACCCCCTTTTTAAGGAGGCTCTGCATGGAGGTCCTCCCTGTTGACTTTTTTTTCAATCATTTGTTGTAACGAAATACTGAATTGTTTCTAATTTAACAATTTGTTGAAATATGATGAAGTGGCCATTATAACAGTTTTGCATTATTACCTTTGCAACCCTCAGCTAATATTCTATATGAAAGTGTCAAATACCTGATTGTGGGCAGTAAAATCATATTTTCTTTGCTTACATATTTCCAGACAGTCAAATAACTGATATGGTGGTCTCAATGTATTACACGCATATTACGATTTCCTTACAAGTTGCTAAACGTGATATTCTTTGGACTCTAGTCAACGATCGAAATTGTAGTTTCTATACATTGAGGCCTCCCCCTCTCTCATCCTCATCGCATTTAAGTTTCTACATTGAGGCTATACCCTCTCTCTCATCCTATTGCAATTCTCATCCTTGGTCAATTAGAAAATATACGGCCCTGCAATCATAGAGGTGATTATAGATATGTGCTGATATCGCATAGAGACGTGTGTCTATATGGCTCTGAAATCGCATAGAGTTCCTTGTTCTGTATAAAGGAACTCTCAGGCTAAAATCGCACTATTAACAGCGCCCTCTTATCACAAACAAAGACCTCAACTTTATGAAGACCTTTGATCTACAAAGTGCTGGTAAACTATAGGTGGATACGACCAGAGGCACCCAGGCGCGTAGCCAAGGGGGGCGAAGGGGCTGCCGCCCCCCCTTGAGCATATTTTTTTTTTTTTTTTAATGTTTTATGATATCGCTAGTATTTTCAAAAAAGAAAATGCTAAGATGCAACTTACAAGGCCTGGGAAGTGCCATTTCCAGTGATCTGGGAGGCATTTTCAGCCAAAATTTTCTTGGCGCTACGCTTAGATAGTTTGCAATGACGAATCTACAGTTTCGCCACTCCCTTGGCAAATTCCTGGCTACGCGCCTGGAGGCACCGTGGGAAGGGTTTTTTGTGGGGGGAGGGGGTAGAACGATTTCCAGACCGACTAGCTGTCACTTCAGCAACGTTTTGGAAAGTAAATCAATGAAATCCGTGATTTGTGGTTATAATTACAACTGTACACTGTTATTGCCTAGTACTTTATTGGGAGTATAGGCGATAAGGCGAATTTCCCAGAAGCTGCATGATTTTTAGGAAATAGAAAAAGAATGTAAAGAATTTTTCCTCTGGAATAGTGGAATGTATATAAAAGCCCTATATCTAGGGTCTCTGGGGCAACGCTGCAGAAGCTACAGCGCTATAGCTATTTCATGATCTCACGTATAGCGAGTTTAAAGCACACACAGAAATATAAATAAATGACGTGAGAGTTGGGGGGGGGGGGGATACTTATTATAAAAATATGTAAAATGTCATTATACTTGATATATTTCTATCAGAAAGAAGGAGAGAGATATGGGCGTGATTAAAAAATTTGACAGACTTCTTTTGTCTTATATTAGCTATGGGAGCCACCGAAAAGATTTCGTGATTTCGGCCGAATTTAAAACCAGCTTAATTCGCGCATCGGTAAGTGTGTGTGTGTGGGGGGGGGGGGGGTGAGGAGAGGGCCATATGAAGAACAATGTTTTCCGATATTGTTGTAGCCTTGCTATTCGGCGTTTCCAATCTCTTACCCTCCCCTTACCGCCAAAGTTGGAACGGTATATTAATTTCGTAGGGGTAAAAGTCCGACTTGAGTTCATTCATATACCTGTTTTTGAGGGTCATCCCCTGTGGCAATGGTCGTACACTCATTTAATCATGCATGTACCTCTCCATGACAACCTATTGCATCGCCAGAAAAGGAGCAGGGGTGCCACACTAACTTCATTTAGCTCAGTCGATATTGACAGAATTCACACGAATCGATTCCTTTGAGGGGCGAGTGGTTACAGTCCACCCTATAAGGGTGTTATCAAAGGGTTCAATAATAGAGAAAGACCGAGTCTATTGTACTGAATACAAATAAAGGACCCTCTCTTCTTGTAACGTTCTCCGGAGCATTGTTTACTGGACTAATATAGGTCTACACGCTATACCACAGATCTTTGGTGGAACTCCGAAACTGTTGGAGGCATTCTCAAGCATATACGATATATCACCTGCTGACGGTATAACTATAAATACTGCATATTTTCATAGTTCGGTATTTATCGAGAATATGCCACATAGGTCACATAGGCCAAAGTCACTTCGAGGTGAGAAGGCTGCCCAAATTATATAGCTTCGCAATGTCGGTGACTGTACTACTACGAAGTCAGTTGCCGTAGCGACGTTATACGCGCAATGGAAGTGGGACAGTTCCTATAATGGATTATTTCAAAGGATCGTTTACTTGCACTCAACAACTTTGGTAAACACTGAATGTGTCTAACAACATTGGATAGGAGAACTCATGAAGTTAATATAACTCATTCAATTACAGTTTTGGAGTGGTTTCACTATATATATGGAGGAGATTAGATGCGCTTAGATCTACAAACTTAAGGACTGCTTTATGTAGTTTGATTTTCTATGGACAATGGCATGGAGCTAACAGACACGGGATTGGTAAGCACATTTGGAACAAAGAATATAAAAATCATCGCTTATTTGGACCAAGAATACTGCAACTGATTGGCGACTCAAGCATGCCTCACATCAGCTTCCTGATGTGAGTCTATATATTAACATTTTTGTAGCCTGAAGACGAAAAGAAAAAAAAAAAAACAAGGATTCTTTGAAAGTTTGTTGGGAATATCTGTTTGCGAAAGTCATGGATCTCTTTGTACGAATTCCAGCGTCGAATATGCACGATGTCGGAATTCAAACGATGCCGACAGATCAGACTTTAGATTCTTCTCCAAGGGAGGAGAGAAAATTTGGATTCGAAAATGATAAAAGTGGTGATTTGGAGCAAAGGTCCTCCCCAACAGAGAAAGGTAAGCCACCTCTGCATCGAATACCGTCACCAAATGATCCACTAACTCTAACCCTTACGACGGGCGAATCGAGTTGGTGCATGGAAAGTTCAACACCTAGACCAGTCAGTAAAATGTCCCCATCGCACTCGCCAAGAGAAAAGGGAAGGGTAATTGATGAAGGCCTCGATTCCGCCGATCGGAACTCCGCCCATGCCCTCAGTAATTTCCAACCGAGAATGGAGAGTCAACTTGAATTCGGAATGGATTATAAACTACATATTATAACATCTGAACTTGGAGTTTCTGATTGGATTAAAGGAAAAGAACATGTTCCCTTGGATGTGGGAAGGATAAAATTTGACAGTCCTGATCTGATCAAATCTGTCGACAGAGAGTCTCGAAGCGAATCTTGTGCAAGCGTCGTTT
Organism: Apostichopus japonicus; assembly: GCF_037975245.1. NCBI lineage: Eukaryota > Metazoa > Echinodermata > Holothuroidea > Aspidochirotida > Stichopodidae > Apostichopus > Apostichopus japonicus. Next base: position 21,826,034 of record NC_092579.1, read on the forward strand.
CCAACTTCAGCGGTCGTTCGTTAAACGAACCATTAGATAAATACATGGTGATACGACAGAGAACATTCCACGGATTACCGAGGAGTAAGAAGGAGTTGAGAGTTCTACCTCTGACGGACCCCAGGGAGAACAATCCTTCCACCAAGCCCAGTTGGCTTTACAGGTCCAAGACGGATTTATTTCTTGAAAAAAGACGGAGAAATAAGATGGCAGCTGCGGCACGGCGGACGTCGTACCCCAAAACTCGTCGTAGTTGGCACGACCTAGAGGGAATGACTTTCGCAGGATTAATGGAAACGTTGCCGAATGTGAATCAGTCATCCGTGGACGATGCGGGAGAAACAATTTTTGTAGATATGAATAACAATCAAATCGAAACGGGTGGTGTTGTTGTTTCTCACTCCCGGAGAAAATCATTAGATCAAGACGAGAACAAGACGCAACCAAAAAATGCTCATTCTTCCAAACTGCCACCGATCTCTTTGAAACAGAATCAACAGCAGCAGCAAGTTAAGAAGGAGGAGGATCACTTGAAAGAAAGAGAAGATTGCCAGAGAAATCATTCAGGAACTTCGTCTCCATCTTCCGGTGGATCTGATTCATCCGTCGAAAATAACGAAACACAGGGACAATCGAAACTATTGGTTCGTCAGGGTAAATTACGAAAACAATCACTGGCCGCTATACCTCTTCGTCTTTGGGAACCTTCGTTTGACTGTGTCGTCGTCAGCAGTAGGAAAGTTTTACAACCTCGTCATTTGGTTAAGACGTGGACTGATGACAGCCCTGTTAGACACCAACCTTCGCCTTTAAAGTGATGATGAATGTTAAAAGTGTATATATTTACGTATATATGTTGCATGATAACCTCTATCATACCTCCAATGAACATGCAAGGCATCCTGAATAAGTTCCTTGTCATAACTATTAGCAATTTATCGACTGCGCATTCTGAATGTTGTTATAGTTATATTAGATATTGGATCTGTTCAGATGATGTAAGAGAACCTTACAGTGAATCCAGAGCCTGAGCAGTGCTTCAACGAGAATAACTGTTCAATTGGAGGCAAGGGCGGCGGAAGCACTTTTAATCTGGGGGGGGGGGGGGGCACCGACATCAAAGGGCACTTTGCAGAAATTCGATTGGACTGATGCAGCCTTATATTTAGTACCCTTTATAACTCTTATTGTATTATCTTATTTGCGTATACACATCACTCCATCAACGCCCCCCCCCCCTTCAAGGAAAATATGCATACTAGCACTGCAATATCCAATGTGCAAATTGGGAAACAAGGAACAAGTTCCTTTTGAGACAAAATGAGGTGAAATCATGCTAGTTGCTAGTTTATTTCTTGTCAATATCTTAACAAATTTTTCCATTCGAAATAGCTTTGAGTTTGACCCACAGAAATTCATTAAAAGTCAGGGGCGTAGCCAGGATTTGCAAAGTTGTATGCACGACTATCTGAGCGGAGCGCCACCATCGGTTGGCGCGGAGCGTACAAGAAAATTTTTGGTTTTTACAAACCCCTCAGATGGCTGGAAACGGCCCTCCCCGAGTGTTCATTCTGGTTCCCTGGCCTCTTGCTAACTTGAGACACCTCAATTTTTATGTAGAAAAAGGGCACATTTTTAACCTGAGGAAAAGTGGGGGGGGGCACGTGCCCCCTGTGCCCCCCGGTTCCGCCGCCCTTGATTGGAAGTGAAGATGGGTGGAGGGGATGCGCCGAGGGGTGGGGATTGTATACGAGTATGATTGCCTTTGAAACGATAAAACAAGGTTGGGTGGAAATTTTGTCAGACAAAAAAAATATTCCGGTCAACAGTTTGAAAGTTTAACTTTTCAGCAGCTATTTTGAGCTATGTAATTGGGATTTTTCAAAATATAAAAATTTAAATTTTTTGTAGCGTGGCCCCACTAGCTGCATGGTTAAAGGTAGCCTACATTTGAATAAGTATATGATACTTAATACTATGATAATATAATACTTATAATACTTATAATAATATAAATGAAAAAGTAACAATGGTCTTTGTTTTAATTTTGTACTGCATACTCCAGTTACCGATACTTCTCCGCGTATTGCCTATTATCCAACATTAGTAAAAAATATAAAATATGCTCTGCCTGTATTTCAGTTATATTTCAATTCCAAACTCCAAACTTTACCAATATAGTCACCGGACTATACGGTATGCTCACTCCAACATTCCCGGCTCCTAACTTCCCTGCCCTTCCTGCTATATGCTCAACATAATTATTGAGATTAAGCTGTAAATACAAACCTGTAAATGACATCAGCAGGTACCTACGTGCTAAACAATGCTTAATAAGTGATTTCAGTTGGTAGCGAAAAGAGTATAGCCTGTACACTAAATGAGATTTACTAGAACATCATATTATGGATAACATGGATAACATGGATAACAGCACAACATGTTATGGATAATGAATTGAGATCTCTCTCCTATATAACAAGAAATGAAACCGAGGAAGACTGGATACCCTGTTGACAAGCATCCAGTGTGTCTAAGTCCCCCCTCCCACCCCCCCCCCCCCCGTCTTAAAACAATGTTGGAATTCGGTCGGCAATTCCCCAAACATGCAGACCTCTTACGTACGGTATTCTTGTGGTGCAGTAATAATCCCTCCTACTGATTTCTCTTTTTACAGAATGAAGGTTGGTGGAGTACGCGTGCCTCCCGACTTATTTAGGCAGGGGCATTAACCTTAATGCGGGAAGGGCAAGAGGCGAATGGAGGGGTCGTTGTAGCAGATTCCCTTGAATAAGTGGTACTTTAAACGTGCATTAGAGGCATATTTAGACCATTTGTTAAACGTGGATCTAGAATTAGGTCTGAACGCAAGGTTGAGCAAATGTCCTACTCTTGATTTTTTTTATTGAGTTAGATAAAGGAGGGGTGGGGTGGGGGTGTACACTGAGGAATGGTCTCATGCTTTCCCGATTTATAAGTTCCCCTCTGATCAGTGCTGATCGAACCACACCCACCCCCTCATATACACCACTGCCAGTGGTTAATGCAGTCTATATTCGATCCTCAACACCGTTATCCGACGGACCCTCCCAACACCCGCGGCTCTACCTCCACCAGCTTCACTGCACCTCAGACAATTACAGTGTACCAACCCCACCCCTCCCCCATCAACTATACTCTCCCAGGGCCCTGGGCAAATGTCGGGAGGGAGCTGGGATTTTCAGACTAAAGCCCAGACGTGCTGAAAGTCGCCCCCATCTCAGCCCCACCCCAGGTGACGGTACAACACCAGCGTGAAAATTACTACGTTACAAATTGACGGGGGTTATTCTCCATCCTACATTCCTCAGTTGTCCAGTGCCTCTCACTCCTCTGCCCTACATTTAACATATAAATACTGAGTTGACTGCACTGATCTGAGTTTTACAATACTAGTATAAATTACGTTATGAACAGTGTGATGTTATCGTATAGATGTAGTCTTTTTCGTTCTACCTCTACGTATGAACCTATAGCCCCAGATATTACAGTCACAACTTTAAAATTCAAGGTACAATATTTTGCATGTAGCTTGTATGATTAATTTCGACGATAGCGCCTCCATCTGTGGTTGCGTTTTACTGTTTAGATTTTTTTTAAACGGCATTCGATGCGCAAGCAAATTCTGCGGTACTAATTTTCATATGGTAGTGGTATACATCCCCGCACTCGTTTGAAAATATAACTATCACTTCCAGTTTTAGACTTCATATATTCTTTTCGCATGAAATAACTTTGAAACATCGATGAAAAACTTCAAGTGTCCCCATCTACGGTTCTTGATATATTTTGTCAAATGAAATCCCTTTCCGGAAAGGGAAACAAAAACATGATTTCAGACCAGAAATAGAGCATGGCGCGTCAGCTCTTCCTTAGGGAAATCACCGCCACGTATCCAAACTAAGAGGAAAGAGGTGACCGTTCTGGCTGATTCCTTGATGTTCTCAGTTTTCCTGAAGCAAGTCACATGCTGATTACAACTCATGTACTAGACATATCTCATGATATGAGTTATCGCTGTGATTCTTATATCATTTCCTTCCAGGTTGGTTAAAAAATCAAAAGGTAAAGCAACATCAGTTATTACTACATTAGGTTATTGTTTTTAACCGACGTGCAATTCCTAGTCCGCATATTACTAGCAAATAAGTTCTCATTGAAACTGACCAGCTAAGGACAAGGTTTTTCGAACGGTGACCGGTGTGAAGTTAGATACTTATTCCCCGTTCCTCGTTCGATATTCGCGTATGAGTAACTGAGCTAGCTATTCAGTTACGTATTCGACAATGATATCGACGTAACACCTCTGGCAAGACAAAAGCTTCTTACAAGATGTTCAACATATGGTCGTGGAAAGAGGTTTTATCAATGGCCCATGGGTCATATGAACTGTAACGACTATGTGGAAGGGTACCATAATGCATCTTGCCCGGTCCAAATAGTTCTTGACCAACTAAAATGACCAGTACTTCATCAGTTCTTAAATTAATGTAACTGGACCAGAAAAAATCACTTTAGGCCCTAATCAAGACTAGCACGCCTTGGACCACCTTACCAATGGGTCATATGAATTCTTAACACATTGTAGAAGGATACCATAATGCGTCTTGCCCGGTCCAAAGAGTGTTTGACCAATTAAAATTACCATTAAATCAACATATTTGTAAATAAATGTAACGGGAACTGAAATAAAAACATTTGGGCCCTAATCAAAACCAGCACGTCTTGGACCGCCTAACCAATGGGTCATAGGAAGTCTAAGGACCTTGTAGAAGGGTAACATAATGCGTCTTGCTCGGTCCAAAGCGTGCTTGACCAATATAAATGACCACTAAATCATTACTTCTTTAATGAGTGTAACGGGACCACGAAAAAGCTTTGGGCCCTAATCCATGCAGCACGCCTTGGACCACCTAACCAATGGGTAACATTAACTCTAAGGACATTGTAGAAGAGTACCATAATGCGTCTTGCCCGGTCCAAAGAGTGCTTGACCAATTAAAATGACCACTAAATTACTACTTCATCAATGAGTGTAACGGGACCATGAAAAAGCTTTGGGCCCTCATCCATGCAGCACGCTTTGGACCACCTAACCAATGGGTAATATAAACTCTAAGGACATTGTAGAAGAGTACCATAATGCGTCTTGCCCGGTCCAAAGAGTGCTTGACCAATTTAAATGACCACTAAATCATTACTTCTTCAATGAGTGTAATTGGACCATGAAAAAGCTTTGGGCCCTAATCCATGCAGCACGCTTTGGACCACCTAACCAATGGGTAACATGTACTCTAAGGACATTGTAAAAGAGTACCATAATGCGTCTTGCCCGGTCCAAAGCGTGCTTGACCAATTTAAATGACCACTAAATCATTACTTCTTTAATGAGTGTAATTGGACCATGAAAAAGCTTTGGGCCCTAATCCATGCAGCACGCTTTGGACCACCTAACCAATGGGTAACATGTACTCTAAGGACATTGTAAAAGAGTACCATAATGCGTCTTGCCCGGTCCAAAGCGTGCTTGACCAATTAAACTGACCATTAAATCATTACTTCATCATCGAGTGTAACGGGACCATGAAAAAGCTTTGGGCCCTCATCCATGCAGCACGCCTTGGACCACCTAACCAATGGGTAACATGTACTCTAAGGACATTGTAGAAGAGTACCATAATGCGTCTTGCCCGGTCCAAAGCGTGCTTGACCAATTTAAATGACCACTAAATCATTACTACATCATCGAGTGTAACGGGACCACGAAAAAGCTTTGGGCCCTCATCCATGCAGCACGCTTTGGACCACCTAACCAATGGGTAACATGTACTCTAAGGACAATGTAAAAGAGTACCATAATGCGTCTTGCCCGGTCCAGAGAGTGCTTGACCAATTTAAATGACCACTAAATCATTACTTCTTTAATGAGTGTAATTGGACCATGAAATAGCTTTGGGCCCTAATCCATGCAGCACGCTTTGGACCACCTAACCAATGGGTAACATGTACTCTAAGGACATTGTAGAAGAGTACCATAATGCGTCTTGCCCGGTCCAAAGCGTCCTTGACCAATTTAAATGACCACTAAATCATTACTACATCATCGAGTGTAACGGGACCACGAAAAAGCTTTGGGCCCTAATCCATGCAGCACGCTTTGGACCACCTAACCAATGGGTAAAATGTACTCTAAAGACATTGTAGAATAGTACCATAATGCGTCTTGCCCGGTCCAAAGCGTGCTTGACCAATTAAACTGACCTTTAAATCATTACTTATTAAATGAGTGCAAAGGGACCGCGAAAAAACTTTGGGCCCTAATCCATGCAGCACGGTTTGGACCACCTAACCAATCGGTAACATGTACTCTAAGGACATTGTAGAAGAGTACCATAATGCGTCTTGCCCGGTCCAAAGAGTGCTTGACCAATTTAAATGACCACTAAATCATTACTACATCATCGAGTGTAACGGGACCACGAAAAAGCTTTGGGCCCTCATCCATGCAGCACGCTTTGGACCACCTAACCAATCGGTAAAATGTACTCTAAAGACATTGTAGAATAGTACCATAATGCGTCTTGCCCGGTCCAAAGCGTGCTTGACCAATTAAACTGACATTTAAATCATTACTTCTTCAATGAGTGTAAAGGGACCACGAAAAAGCTTTGGGCCCCAATCAAGACCAGCACGCCTTGGACCACCTAACCAATAGGTCACAGGAAGTCCAAGAACATTGTAGAACGGTACCATGATGCGTCTTGCCCGGTCCAAAGAGTTCTTGACCAATTTAAATGACCACTAAATCATTACTTCGTTAATGAATGTTAATGGACCTGCAAATATGTTTAGGCCCTTGTGAAGACCAGCACGCCTCGGACCACCCAACCAATTGGTCTTATGAATTCTAAGGACACTGTTGAAGAGTTCCATAATGCGTCTTACCCGGTCCAAAGAGTATTTGACCAATACAAACGACTAATGCACAATCATTATACAGTAGATTCATCAATATCTTCTTTTTTGAATTTCAACTCTACGTCTGTACCAGTGTGGTGATACAAAACAAAAGCAACACCTTTGGCTCGCAAGTTTAATGCTTATTGGTGCTTTACAATCATCAGCATACAAAGTTTCCTTCCCATTCCGGAGAAACACACGCGCACTCTTCTTCTTTTTTTTTTGGGGGGGGGGGAGGGCCCTTAGCGCAACAACATTTTCAGAATGAAGTGATTTCTGTAGACTGGCAACGAACTGAAAACGTTTTTGTTTTAATTATTCGTTTATAGAACTAAATTTTATTTCTTTTATTCATTTCACCCGTCAACCCTTCACATATTTACAGATTCAAAGAACAAAGAAGTGTTCTTGCCTCTCTTCTTGAAAGTGGTTTTGAACGCTTTAACCCCCATCGTAGATTCTGAAAGATTCCACTGCTACATTGTAGAGCTGACCATGGAGCTATAAACAGACAATCAGTCATCTCGGGTCAAGCGGAGATAAACTGACTTTAATAGTTTATTTAGCAAAATAGTCTTCAAGTGAAATAGGTCTACCCAGACATATATTTTATGCCGAAATCCCTTTCTGATTTATTTATGATCTCCATTAGCCATAGTTGGTAATGAACCATCCAAGTTACCCTATAGTGCCAATCTATGCATTTTGATTTTATCGTGTTCCCATGCATGTGCTTGTTCTTTCTCTTAGCGATTTTTCAATAGAAAGTTTCTATTGGAGTGTAGAAGGCAAATCCACCATAAAAAGTCTCACTGGGTTTATTCCAACTAAACATAGACCAGAGTTAGTGTGACTTTTTAGTTGATTTCCTTTCATTCAGTTCTACCTAATTATTAAGTATAACGTTCATAATCTAGCCAAGGACGTCGCTAGTGGGGGTGTGGGGTGTCTCATCCCCCCCCCCCCAATCTTGGTAAAACTGACGAAAGTTGGAAAATTTTTGTGCGACAGTCGGAATTTCCGACTGTCGCACTCGAATTTTTCCGACTGGCGCTCTCGAATTTTCAAATATTCTTGTAGTGACCTAAAATTTTCGGTCAAAATTGACCTTGAATCAGTCATATTTGCTACGATTTCCTTGTCACAATGAGAAATTGTATGTCGCGATCTCTATACTCCACCATACAAAACTTCGTATGATTTTGAATACTCTAAAAAAAAATGCCTAATAGAACTTCTGCACAACATATACTATTAAAACGCTCAATGCTAATCTACGGAAGCTTAAAAATTCCATCAACATAAGAAAAACTTTGCCCCATAAGGTGAAATTTTTCTGTAAATTGTTTAGATAACAAGATAAAATGTTATCAAAAAACAGAAAAATGTTACATTGCTTACTTGCTTTAAATGAGTAATTGAACAATTTTGTGAAAAATGTTTAATTGAAAACTAATCAAATCTCGTCAATTAGTCACTTTTTGCTGCAAAATGTTCATTTGTTTACTTCATTCCATAAGAACAATTGAATAACTTTTCTGAGAAATGTTTAATTGACAACTTATCTTATCTCGTCAATTGGACATTTTTGGCAAAATGTTCAATTGTTTACTTCATTCCAATTGAGCAATTGAAAAAATTTCTGCAAAATGTTTATTTGACAACTTATCGTATAACGTCAACTCAACATTTTTCTGCAAAATGTTTAATTGTTCACATCATTCCAAATGCTCAGTTGGAATGAAGTGAACAATGTTTTTTTTTATTCATGTGAGTGATAAATAGCCCCACCCCACCCCCAAGAAAATAATATTAAGCCCGCTAGGAAAAAGCACTGTATTTTTGAGTAATTCACTATGTCGTCGAATATAATTTTCGAAAAAAAGTTTCCCCTTTGTTACATTAACATAGCTTTTTTAGTCAGTAGTCTATGTAGCTTATCAAGCAGATAACTTGTACTCAGTTGCTTACTCGCTTAACCAGAGTGATTGATAAGTTTGTAAAGTGAGGGCCAGTGGTACAAATGTACCGAGAAAAGTTTGGAACAAAAGTGCAGTCGCGAAAGATAGGGTGTCTGACTGACACTGACCGTATCGTTGACGAGTATAGTGCGGGGGGGGGGGGGGGTACAAGGCAGCAGTCGGAATTTTCTGGCTCCAAAACCCATCCAGTTGGAATTTCAGCCACTAAACCCCCAATCATCATGCATTAGCTACGTCCCTGTATCTAGCTATACAAAGTTTACACAATACACAAAACACATTCAATCCATTAGCAAAAGTGCTAGATTTAAGGTCAATTTCGCGTTTGTTAATTTAAGTCAAAAATACACTTTCTAATCACTTACAATTGTATTTAATGTATTAATTCTTCGGTAAATATCAATTAGGCTATATGCTGAGTCAATTATGGAAGTATAGAAGTCAAGAGAAATATTACATGCTTAATATCCACCCCCCCCCCACCACTCCCCATTTATTCTCTGATTGGATTGAAATGTACTTGCAGAAGAAAAATTTTCATGCCAAATTACTTTAATCTGGTAGAATTGATACACTTTTACCAATCTATGTGCAAAGATGTTCCATACACTATTACTCAATACTTCATGAGATAAATTTGAAGGAGCGGAATAAAGGACCATGCGTTCTGATTGTAATTGAATGATTCATTCAGGATGTTTCCTAGAAGTTTTCTCTCGTAAAAGAGCGCTTGAACATTAGGCTCGAACTAATTGATACCGATGTACGAGCTGACTGCCTACCGTCATTTAACGTCCATGGAATACCTTTAAAAGGCTGAGAGTTCATATTTATCATAGCGTGATTGCTCCCTTGCGTCGAACCATTAAAATTGATAGATAACTGAAATAATCTGCAGCATGTTGACAGTTTAACTGCTTTTTTGCATTTGTATTCCCAAATGAATGAAATATCGGAATATCTTTCCTACTACGAATGTCTCTGACCCACGTTAGGAGAGTTAAAGTGATATTGTTCAATGTTTGAACGTTACTGCATGTACCATTAATTCATGGACCATGGTACTTGGTAGGCCTATATATATAGGGGATGGTTTATTTCTTTGATTGTTTCTCCGGCTGTATGCTTCATAAGCTTCATTGGGCTATCATGACAGTGCAAGCCTGCTACAAGCCTGCTACAGCCTTGCTACGGCCTTGCTACAGCCATAGAAAGATGCTGTCGCTTTATGCCATCGTGTTCAAATATCTGCCACATTGCAATTTTTCCCTTTTGATTAGGCTGAAATTTCGTAAGTGATTTGAGTAAGTTAAAGTGTTATATGCTAACATATCGATGAATTCGGAAGTCATTTAGAGGCTTTTTTAAATTGTAAAAACTTTCCGACAGAATTTGGCCATGTATATAGACATTCTGCCATTAATTGGAATGCACTTAAAACGAGTTCTCTCTTTTTCATTCCTTGAGGGTCCCAAGTGCAATTTGTAATGCTAACGGTTGACACTAAACGCACGATACATAACATATGAGATGGACACTCATTTAAGAAGTGATGATGTAGTGGTCATTTAAATTGGTCAAGCACACTTTGGACCTGGCAAGACGTATTATGGTACTCTTCTACACTGTCTTAAAAAATCATATGACCCATCGGTTAGGTGGTCCAAGGCGTTCTGGTCTGGATTAGGGCCCAAAGCTTTTTCGTGGTCCCTTTTCACTCATTAAAGAAGCAATGATTTAGTGGTCATTTAAATTGGTCAAGCACGCTTTGGACCGGGCGAGACGCATTATGGTACCCTTCTACAATGTCCTTAGAGTTCATGTTAACCATCGGTTTGGTGGTCCAAAGCGTGCTGCATGGATTAGGGCCCAAAGCTTTTTCGTGGTCCCGTTACACTCGATGATGAAGTAATGATTTAGTGGTCATTTTAATTGGTCAAGCACGCTTTGGACCGGGCAAGACGCATTATGGTACTCTTTTACAATGTCCTTAGAGTACATGTTACCCATTGGTTAGGTGGTCCAAAGCGTGCTGCATGGATTAGGGCCCAAAGCTTTTTCATGGTCAAATTACACTCATTAAAGAAGTAATGATTTAGTGGTCATTTAAATTGGTCAAGCACTCTTTGGACCGGGCAAGACGCATTATGGTACTCTTTTACAATGTCCTTAGAGTACATGTTACCCATTGGTTAGGTGGTCCAAAGCGTGCTGCATGGATTAGGGCCCAAAGCTTTTTCATGGTCCAATTACACTCATTGAAGAAGTAATGATTTAGTGGTCATTTAAATTGGTCAAGCACTCTTTGGACCGGGCAAGACGCATTATGGTACTCTTCTACAATGTCCTTAGAGTTTATATTACCCATTGGTTAGGTGGTCCAAAGCGTGCTGCATGGATTAGGGCCCAAAGCTTTTCGTGGTCCCGTTTCACTCATTAAAGAAGTAATGATTTAGTGGTCATTTTAATTGGTCAAGCACGCTTTGGACCGGGCAAGACGCATTATGGTACTCTTCTACAATGTCCTTAGAGTTCATGTTAACCATCGGTTTGGTGGTCCAAAGCGTGCTGCATGGATTAGGGCCCAAAGCTTTTTCGTGGTCCCGTTACACTCGATGATGAAGTAATGATTTAATGGTCAGTTTAATTGGTCAAGCACGCTTTGGACCGGGCAAGACGCATTATGGTACTCTTCTACAATGTCCTTAGAGTTCATGTTAACCATCGGTTTGGTGGTCCAAAGCGTGCTGCATGGATTAGGGCCCAAAGCTTTTTCGTGGTCCCGTTACACTCGATGATGAAGTAATGATTTCATGGTCAGTTTAATTGGTCAAGCACGCTTTGGACCGGGCAAGACGCATTATGGTACTCTTCTACAATGTCCTTAGAGTTAATGTTACCCATTGGTTAGGTGGTCCAAGGCGTGCTGCATGGATTAGGGCCCAAAGCTTTTTCGTGGTCCCGTTACACTCATAGAAGAAGTAATGATTTAATGGTCATTTAAATTGGTCAAGCACTCTTTGGACCGGGCAAGACGCATTATGGTACTCTTCTACAATGTCCTTAGAGTTTATATTACCCATTGGTTAGGTGGTCCAAAGCGTGCTGCATGGATTAGGGCCCAAAGCTTTTCGTGGTCCCGTTTCACTCATTAAAGAAGTAATGATTTAGTGGTCATTTTAATTGGTCAAGCACGCTTTGGACCGGGCAAGACGCATTATGGTACTCTTCTACAATGTCCTTAGAGTTAATGTTACCCATTGGTTAGGTGGTCCAAGGCGTGCTGCATGGATTAGGGCCCAAAGCTTTTTCGTGGTCCCGTTACACTCGATGATGAAGTAATGATTTAATGGTCAGTTTAATTGGTCAAGCACGCTTTGGACCGGGCAAGACGCATTATGGTACTCTTTTACAAAGTCCTTAGAGTACATGTTACCCATTGGTTAGGTGGTCCAAAGCGTGCTGCATGGATAAGGGCCCAAAGCTTTTTCATGGTCCAATTACACTCATTAAAGAAGTAATGATTTAGTGGTCATTTAAATTGGTCAAGCACTCTTTGGACCGGGCAAGACGCATTATGGTACTCTTCTACAATGTCCTTAGAGTACATGTTACCCATCGGTTTGGTGGTCCAAAGCGTGCTGCATGGATTAGGGCCCAAAGCTTTTTCGTGGTCCCGTTACACTCGATGATGAAGTAATGATTTCATGGTCAGTTTAATTGGTCAAGCACGCTTTGGACCGGGCAAGACGCATTATGGTACTCTTCTACAATGTCCTTAGAGTTAATGTTACTCATTGGTTAGGTGGTCCAAGGCGTGCTGCATGGATTAGGGCCCAAAGCTTTTTCGTGGTCCCGTTACACTCATAGAAGAAGTAATGATTTAATGGTCATTTAAATTGGTCAAGCACTCTTTGGACCGGGCAAGACGCATTATGTTACCCTTCTACAAGGTCCTCAGACTTCCCATGACCCATTGGTTGGGCGGTCCAAGGCGTGCTGGATTTGATTAGGGCCCAAATGTTTTTATTTCAGTTCCCGTTACATTTATTTAAAAAAAATGTTGATTTAATGGTCATTTTAATTGGTCAAGCACTCTTTGGACCGGGCAAGACGCATTATGGTATCCTTCTACAATGTGTTAAGAATTCATATGACCCATTGGTAAGGTGGTCCAAGGCGTGCTAGTCTTGATTAGGGCGTAAAGTAATTTTTTTACATTAATTTAAGAGCTGATGAAGTACTGGTCATTTTAGTTGGTCAAAAACTATTTGGACCGGGCAAGATGCATTATGGTACCCTTCTACATAGTTATTAGAGTTCATATGACCCATGGGCCATAGATAAACCTCTTTCCACGACCATATGTTGAACATCTTGTAAGAAAGCTTTTGTCTTGCCAGAGGTGTTACGTCGATACCATTGTCGAATACGTAACTGAATCGGTAGCAGTTACTCATTCGCGAATGTCGAACGAGGAACGGGGAATAAGTATCTAACTTCACACCGGTCGAACGGTGACGCAATTTCAAGCTCGTATTCATTTTGCATTGTCAACAAATATGACTGTGCTTGTGAACAGCAGGATTAGTTGTAGTACTGTGTGCCTAACTAGCTAGTAAAGTAGTGATCGTTAGTCTACAGCTTGCCTCCCTGGCGTTTCTGGAGACAAAATTGCAGCCATTTTCATACGTATTGGAAACGCGTCTGGTATGAGTGATTTGTTTAACTTTCAACTTTACATCAGTGTATACCAGGACCTCAGTTAGGCCTAATGGCTATAGACTCCCTATGGGGTAATGTAGTTAACGCGTAGGCTAACTTAATTAGGTCCTACTTAGGGCCAACCCTAGCCTAGGTTCATAATCATACTTCACAGGCCACCTGGATGAGGTCCAGGACGCGTTAAATAATATGTCAGCAGTTAGGTCTAGCCAACCGTTAACAACACCTGTAGTATAACAATTATTAACATCTAACAAGACCTCAGACTATATTTGAATTACTTAACCAATCGCAATCATTTTATAGTAATTCGTAGGGAGTGGTATGGAGCATGAGGAGAGGGATGGATATTGTGATAATTGCTTTTGCGTTTAATTCAAGTCAGGTATATACCTAACTTAGTTGAAGAATTTCACAGATCAAACTCAGAAAAAACACTATTTGTGCATGGGGCTAGGGGGGCGGTGGTGGAGGGGGATTACATGTCATCCAGGGGAGGGGTGGTTTCTCTACTTTGGGAAAGTTTGAGGAAATGGAGGGTGAGTAGATGTAACATGGTGCTTCATTTTGTTTTTGTTTAGATTGTACCACACATACATATTATGCACTGTGCAACAGGCCTTTTTGGTAACATTCTGCCTGTGCGAATGGGTTGGGGAGGGGGAGCTGATCCACCAATTTTATTTTTGTGGGGCTTAAGACTCCCCCCCTCCCCCAGAAGTATACATGGTTGCGCCCTAAGTCTACACCACTCAGTGTGGTTCACTGTTGAAATGACTATTTAAGGACCTATAGTAATCATAATTTGTAATCATAACATTTCACAAATTTTCCATAACTTTTCAAACAAATTTTCCATAACCATCCTGTGTGTTTAAGATTTATTAAGTTTGATACTGATGGCAATATTGGTACTTGTTTTCTCTTTTTTATTTCCAGCTGATGTACTTACAAGTGCCAAAGTTCCAACTAGGGAAAAGAAAAGGAAAAGGATACTTCTCAAGGGGAAGACTTCACAGCTCCCAGAATAAACTATTTGCCAAAATAAAAATATTCCAGTTTACAGATTGACTCTCAAGTACAACTTAATATTCCTGTACAAGAAACTGTAGTCTTTGGTACTGTTCTTTGTTACAGTTAGTCCTAACAGGATCAGTTATAGATGTTTTTAGTAAAAACAACTTTTTACGGTAAAATACAGCTCTACCTTGTACAATTGCCAATATCAAAAAATAAAAATTCTTCATCAGTTTTGTAGTTGTTGAAACAATTCTGTTGATACTGATCATAAATCTAGAAAGGTTCAGTTACACAGTTGTAAAACAGTACAAAATTCAAGCCTTTTCCAGCTCTCAGATTATTTTTTGGTCAGAAAGTACCTTTGTTATAATAAAATTGAACATGGGTCATCTAGACATTTGTTAATAAAGAAAGGAGAAAAATCAGGAGGAATCAAATATGAAAATATATCAATTCCTTTTGACGTAGGTTGCAATAATAGTTCAACCTTTTATAGACCAAGAGAAGTGAGAACAAATACTTGAGGCAGGTTGTTGAAAGAAAAAAGTTTGTATCTTAATTTCTCAAGATCACAGACCAAAGCAACAAAATGGCAGGACCTACGCCGTGGCCCGCGGTGATTAATCTTGGAAACAGCATTGTTGGTGTCAGCATTTTGGCTATGCCATTTTGCTTTAAAGAGGTATTTTCACTACATTATTATTATTATTTTCTTTTCAAAATTAATAAACAAATAAAATATTTATGGAAATATTTTCATAACATAAATATTAATTAGTAAATTAATGAATGATTCCAGTTTTGATAACATTTTGGTGATGTTGTATTTTGTTGGTACGGTAACACGGTTTACTTTAAAGAGGTCTTCACACTACATTATTGTTTTAATTTTTTTCAAATTTAATCAACAAATAAAATATTTTTGGAATTTTTTTTCAACATTTTGGTGTTGTTGTATATTGTTAGTATGGTAACAAAGTAGCATAAAAATTTCCATAAGTTAATAGTAAAAACATAATCAATATTGTATCAGAGTTTGACCTTGAATAGAAATATTATAACTTGAATTCTTTCTTTCTTTCCTCAGTGTGGGGTATTACTGGGTGCAATTTTACTGCTAGTTGGAAGCAACCTTAACAAACACAGCTGCCATCTCTTGCTCAGGGCATCCAAAGCGACAAGAAGAAACTCATATGAATATCTTGGTAAGAACAACAAAAATTTGCTGGTGGCATCTGCAGTTCAGTGTAAATAATAATTATTGTGGCACCATGCCAAAAACTTTCGTACCAGTCTTTTTATTCCACAAGTTTACTGCATATGCTTCCAGTAGGTATAATGTGGTACTGTCGATGCATGTTATCATATGTACAAGTGGCTCCCACCAATTGTGATATGCCAAATAAATGTATTTCATTGGATTAAAATAAGATCACATTTTACCCACATTAAGTTATGTGATTCCAAACAACTCATTGAATATTACCCGACATATTCCAGGAAAGTTACTCATGCTTAAATGGTCATTCATGTACATGAATACTGTTAGAATCATTTTACTGTCTCTTTCATGTAACATGCCACCTTCAGAACTACTGCCTCCTCACCCTCACCCTCTCCCCCCCCTCCCCTCCCCTCACCCTGCCTATTGAGGCAGTTAGTTGTCCATCTTACTCTCCATTGGTTGCATATAACCTGAATGGTCTTAATAACTAAGATTAAGAAAGTACTTGTGTAAATAGTTTAACAATTTTTTGGCATGTTTAATTTAGGACAGTGCAAATGACCAGAATAACATATATGATTTAGCATACTACTTGATGGAAAACCTCAATTTGGTCTTATTGTAAACACAATTGAGTATTTAAGCCTCTCGACCTTGATATAGCTGACAAAAAATTAGCTGACAACCGTTACCACTCCCAACTGTTATGAAAGAAATGTGTGATATGAAATTGTATTTGCCATACATATGTGTACATATCTTACCAGTACATCTACTTCTGAACAAACTGGATATTGATTTATTAGCGTAAGCCATACACAGATACACGTGTAATAGAATGGTTGGACATATATAAATATATATATATATATATATTTATATATATATATATATATATATATATATATATATATATATATATATATATATATAAATATATAAATATATATATATATATATATATATATATATATATATATATATTAATATATATAAATATATATTTGTGTATATACTCTCATCTCACCTTGACATCCTACAGAAGAATAACAAGTTCACAGATCAAGTATCAATCAATATGTTAGCATTGTTGGAAGCAGCTGTTTGCATAACTTCGTTGGGCAATTTTGAAAATAACATGGCGGACATTGGCTAAGCTATAACAACCTTACACCATACATGAATATTACAGGTGATAATGGACTACTGTAGTTCCTCAAACTTTCTGCACCAAGAGACTTTCTCATATTAGTATCAAACACATGACCAGTTGCAAAACTGGAAAAGTTTGAACAATTTCCTTATCTTTTTGTGAAATTTAACACTTGACTAGCCATGGTACAGTACAGTTACTTCCCAATTCATTCTTCCAGAACAAGTTATCATGAACGGTGCTATTGGTATTTGAATTCAAATAATATTGAAATGGTGTTTGTGAGGATAGGCAAATAGCTTTTGTTGGTTTTCTGGCTTGCCTTTAGAAACTCAAGCTACCATTGAAAGAACAGTAATTTCTATCAGCCATAATTTAAAGATCAGAAGTATTCATGATGTCAAAGCAAGTTTGGTAATTGTAATAATAAAAAAACAAGATCGATGCAACTTTGGGGTAACTCACTCAAAATTCAAACCCAATGAATATAAATATAGCTTTAAAGAGCTATTTGTTTAATATGCACAGTATAAAATGTAGCTTAAAAGATCTATGTGTCTATGTATATATAGTATAAATGTAGCTTTAAAGATCTATGTGTCTATGTATATACACTATAAAACGTAGCTTGAAAGATATATGTGTTTTTAATATATACAGATTATACGCTGTTTGATTCAACGTTGCACTTTTCTTTCTTTTATAACCGTAACTCAGTGATAGTGTTACCAGGTACCATGGTACCAGCAACAATTTTTAACGAAGACCTGCACTGCTAGGAATATAATATTAGAAATATATTAGAATATTTCAAAGTTTCACAGTGTAACTTTACCACAGGGAAAGAGCTCTGTTTGTAAGAAATAATATATTGGATTTCAACCATTGCATGATTTACTTTAAGTTGCATTTGATGTCGCTTATAAAACCCCAAAATACAAAAACAAATTAGCAATTATATGCTAGAGCCGTCGTATGCTCAATTCGTATTGGTTAGCGAAAAGTAGATAATTAGACTCTCAATTGCAATTTCTAGAGTGTAAATGTTTAACCAAAAAAATGCCTTGTACATGCTAGATGCTGGTAGATAGATCGAGGAGAGGGCGGGGGAGGGTGGGCAGGGGGGAGCGTGAGGAACGTAATGACCCGTCTACAGGTGTTGGTTCTGAGGTCACATAGTAATATTGTGCATTTGGGTATGCTACAGTAGCAGTACTTATATTTTGGATGATTACATTTGCCTTTTAATTAAAACTGAACAAATGAATGAAACACACACCAACTATGGCTCACTTCAAGGTGTGCTGTGTGAGATAATTATCATAACACTGGGATTCCAGTGTAAAACTGTCGTAGGAATTAATGTAGTCTCATTTTGTTTCTATTTCTTTCTCTCACAGCATATCACACATTAGGGGGAGTTGGAAAGTTGGCTGTGGAACTCAGGTAAATCTTCCATTATATGGATGTGTATGCTGTGCCTACAATGAGCCAATGAGAACACCAAACACTGCCATATAATGCCAAATTAATTTGAAATAATAATTTCCTATTCATATATGACGATTTCTTACAATCAAGAGTGTTACGGATTAACATGTGACAAAATCCTCCAATGAGAGTGCACGAAACTGACAGATGCCAATTTTAATAATATTTGTTTTCGTTCATAAATTCATCCCATGCTTGAATTGGTCTTTACGTGTGTGATTAACAAACCTTCAAAATGGCCTTTAACTAGATTCACTGAAAATTTTGGAATATATATTTGTACCCTACACCAGGAGGGCAATTGCAGTCACACATTGTGAATGTAAACAGCACACCTAAACTTATGAGGAGTGGGACTTTTAGCACACCTACCACACCCCTAATTTTCTTGTGGAGTTTGATTTTTAGCACGACTGGGAAGTATTAATAGACAGGGACTGATGTTGGTTGTATGGTACATATCCATATTTTCCTGTTTTCCGTTTCATTGTATCTCACCACATTTCATTTTGCCCTTATTGTGCCATTCCTTTAACATTTAGTATTTTTGTGGTCTATATCTAATGTCCTCAACTTATTACATTCTACAAATGTTGTGTTATTTGTTATTGTTTTACAGTATAATATGTCTGCTGATAGCATGCTGTGTGGCATATTTTATTATAATGGGAGATCTCGGGCCAGCAATTATATCCAAGTGGTTTGGATTAGAGGTAAGTATTACTGTTGGGACACTTGTTGTAGTGTTGCTTTATATATGTGGAACCAAAAGAAAGGCGATGTTTTAAGCTTCAACAGTCCAACAATCATATCCAGTAAACAACTTAGAAGATAAGCTGTTTGCAAAATGTATTAACCAAAGTAAAGTGGATGGAAGCTTTTAGACACCATTCTTTTGGGGTTATTTTTTTCTTGCATTGTGCACATGTTATGTTACATGTTACAAACTTATATTTTAGCCTTTAAATAGCCCCTTTCTTATATGGCGGCAAGGTTCAAGTGGGTTGTAGAAAACAGTAACACTCTTTCACAAAAACAAACAAACGAACAAGAATAGTAAGTAAGATGAATAAACTAAATTACTAACTAGCAGTAAATATCTTTTATGATTAAAGTTAAAGGAAAATTCTAACTTTGACAGCTTTCATCAGTACGTGAATATGCATCACCTTTGTTGGTCATTGTAGTGCTATGACAATGCATCTGTGTGTCTGTCTGTCTGTCTGCTTGACTTAATTTATTTCTGTCTGTCTGATCAGAATAGCAATAAGTCTCTTGCATAATGAAATACTCCTGTCACAAGTTAATATATCTCTTTGAATTTAACTAAACATAGTAATAATACTTACCAGGCTTGGGGTAATCGTAATCAGTAATCGTAATCGATTACAATCGATTACATTTTTTGAAGTAATCGTAATCGTAATCGATTACTTTTGTGAAAATTACAAAGTAATCGTAATCGTAATCGATTACAAGGGCAAAGTAATCGTAATCGTATTACATTTATGATTACAGTGAAATTTGAATGAGAAGGGCAAAATTAGTAGAAATGATTAAAACTAATTCTTACTATTGGCTTTTAGTGTGACCAAAGAAGTGTTCCTGCTTCTAGAATTCTCTAGCACAATAAACTTATATACTAAGAAGTACTGGGGATTTGATCGCCATATTCAAGGATTTTTTATCACCTGAATTATTCTGTTCAATGCTGCCTCTCAGCGTTCACAATCCTTTTGCATACACAACTGGTTGTCTGTTTAATTGTCTGTTTAAATTGTATTTTTTACTGGACTTATGGGTTACACATCTTAAACGTGTTAAGGCATAAATGTCTAATGCCTGGTAGGAATTGTAGATATACTTCCACAATTTTGTCCGTATATACTGTAAATGCCCTTCCTTTGCCCTATTTCATTGCCCTATTTCCCGGCAGAGAGTTATATTAAACAGATATGCAGAGGATTGTGCAAGTAACCACAATGTAATCATGATTGTAATCACGATTACATTACAATGTAATCGTAATCGTAATCGATTACTTCAACTTTAGGCTGTAATCGTAATCGTAATCATACATTCTCAAGTAATCGTAATCGATTACACTCGGATGTAATCGCCCCAAGCCTGATACTTACAAGAACATTGAAAGGTCAATTTCACTTTCTAGTGAAACTTCATATTGTTTTTATTTACATCTGGTCATTTTTTGTTTGTTTCTAGAACGATGGCCGTTTACGGGCAGGGTTTCTCATCTTCCTAGCCATCTTTTGCATTATGCCGCTCTCCCAGAGGCGGAGCCTGGACAGTATTAGCTCCATCAGCGTCATCTCCATTGTATTTTATCTTCTCTTTACAGCTGATGTGAGTCTCAATCTTCAGGTTTATACATTGTTGATGTAATCTGTGCATAGTTACATTGTACCTTTGCATGTACTGTTTTATAACGTTATTACATGGTTATGAAAGGAGCTTTTTTCTTTTATGACTTTCATTATCATGACGACATGATCATACAATGTTTTGAAATGATTCAGAGGTCTAATTGTTGTGTGCTTATTAATGTAAGGATGTTTGTTCTTCACCTTCACTGCCTATTTAATTACTACATAGTTAGGTACTGCCAAACATGCTGTTGTTACATATTGATACCTCAGTTTTCTGTTACTATATATAAAAGTTGTTGTAATATTACATTCTCACATAGCTTTGTATTACTATTGTTAAATTACTAGTTTCATGTTGAAAACCTTATCTTCCTTTTGTTAAAGTTCTTTTTGTAGTATATATTTATGCTGTATGTAAATGTGGTATAACTATATATGATTTCATGTAGTCACATTATCTAGCTGAAAAATTTCCAAGTTTTTCTCTTTATGATATATGTGATAATTTCGTAAAGACCGTAATTTGTACGTAGCTCTAGGAAGCTTGTCATATAGTTCATTATCTTTCTCAGTGATTCTCGTTAGTGTTCAATTATACTGTTGAACAATTACTCTTAATTTTTATTATGATACGTAGTTGGTATAACAAAAGTAATATGTTATATTGTATACATTATGCAATTATTGCATATTTATATGATAATTACATGTTGCAGCTACAATAATTAAATCAATAAAACAATTCAAAAAAGTAATTTAAAAATAATAAATAACATAACTATAGGAAACTTGATGTTGCATATTTCATTTTCTTTCACATTGATACTCTATATTGTTTACTGATGATATAAATTATTGATTGTACTTCCATTCCTCTCCTGCAGATAATTTTTGATTGCCTTCCGTCCCTGTTGTCGGGCGAATGGTTTGAATCCATCTCGTTTTGGAAACCTGCTGGTGTGTTCAGAGGAGTGTCCATATTTTCAGCTGCTTTTAGTTGTCAAACGTAAGAAAAAATCCACAATTTTGTTCTCGCAACTCTGGATTGTTGCAAATACACCAATCGTCAAATAGCATGCACCTTGTCATTCTTTTCAAGTTTGAGGAAACTTGTGAAATGTTAAGACATAGACCTTCCCTATCTAAGAAGATACTAACTGTTATAGCCTGTTAGATATGGTTTCGATTGGGCAATAATTTTATGGCCCATCCGGCAGATTCCCGGTTACCATTTCTCATAGATATAAATATCCCATGCACGCATTTCAATTTCTCATGATACGGAAGGGTAACATAACCGGTTGTACTTGTAACATGATGTACAACGAAGACCAGAACAACAACTTTTGACTATAAAAAGGGGAGGGAAGGGGTGTAGGGAGGGGAGAAAAGGGGGAAGGGAGAGGGGTTAATTATCCCCAGATAGTTTAGAACCATTCATGTTTATCTATAGTTATCAAAGTTTGATCAATTCTTAAAAGTAAACTAGACCACTTCTAGCCAGCAAATGTCTGTGTTGATCTTAATATTCTTTATAGTCAGTTCTGTAGTATTTGATTATCATTAGATTGTTGTCGTCTTTGCCCACAGCGTTCTGTTTCCTGTTTATGAGACTCTCCACGAAAGAACCGTTAAAAAGATGGAAGATGTAGTTAATAAAGCCGTCAGTTTTGTGTGTACGATCTATATGTCTGTGAGTATGAAACCATACATTATTGTATGAAGGGCTAAGGTGACAGTCCAGCGCAAATTATTGGGTTCCACTCGAATGAGTCGGTGGGTTGCGGGATTCACCCAGACGTCAGGAAAGTTCACCTGGTTTTCTGGAGCCTGCCGGAAAATATAGATTTTTTTTCTCAACGTCAAATCCCTAGGCCAAGATGATGTTCATGCATTCAGAGCATTAATTGATTCTGATGGGTGGGTATGTTGTGGGGGGTGGGGGGGGGTCATGGCTCAGTCCTCATGAAAGATCATAAGTCATGGGTACAAAGGTTTTTCCCACTGTTGAGTTCAGTAACTTGCTGGAAAGTTCCTCAAAATGTCTTATCATGTAGACCCCCTGGAACAGCCAAACCAAATCTAGTAAAGAGCTAGTCTGTACCATGCATACATCTCTATGCAGATGTACAACATATAAGAAATCTTGGGTTTTTTTTTCCTCTCCATGCTCTCTGTTTCTAGTCATGCTATTTGTTGAGGAAAAGTATAACTGTTCTTCAATAATTACAATCTTATATGTTACCTCTTTCCTCTCTCTGCTTGGACAGGTCGGGTTCTTTGGTTACGTTTTATATCACCAAGGAGGTGGACCAAAAGGAGACATACTCTTAGACTTTCAACCAGGTTTCATGTCCGAGGTCCTTCGATTAGGATTCACCTTCTCGGTCGCTCTTAGTTTTCCACTCTGCGTATTTCCATGCCGCGCCAGTATCTACACCTTGTTTTTCTCTTCGGTGAGTAGTACAACCTCAGACTTGTTTTTTGAGTTTACATAAAAAGTTTAAATTCACTGACCCCAAATTATAGCACTCTATGATGGCTAGAACTTTTTCAAAACGTACTTTCCTGGAGGTCTTTACTCTCCAAATTGTTCTCAGACATTGTTAAGGGAACACACGAGATGACTGAATGTCCCAGTGAGGAAAAACTTCCTCGAAGGTTGTAATAAAAACAGTTTACGAATTTGATCAAGGTGACCATATTTGAATATCTAGCATATTTGGGGCCAATACAGCATACCTTTAATTTATATGATAATTTTTGTTTTACTCATTCTTATAAAAAACATTACTTGGGTGTGTACTATGCCAGCTTCCACATGTAAATTTAGCTGTTCATACACAGATATACATTTCCATTGTGCAAAGTGCCAGCCATTGTACTTACTTATTGTCTACTAAACTTTGCGAGTGGGACCTAATGGCATCGTGAAATGGTTAACATACAGGGTTTTCCACAAGCTTTGAAACATGGTTCGTGACCAGCAGCAGATGTGAGCTTGCATCTCCGTGACTTTTTTTTATGTGTCCTCCATTTTAATGTCAATGCCAGTGGCCATCCTACCGTACATAGAATCTTGATTAAATGATTTGGACTTTTTTCATGAATTCTCTTTATTTCAGTCACATTCTTTAGAGAATCCTCATGGAGGAGGAGCCGGAGGTCCAGAATACATTCCTCCTGGGAAGTTGAGATTCATCACATTCATTATTGTAATATCAACTCTCTGTCTGGGTATTACTATACCAAATGGTAAGCAGGTGTATGAATTTTGCTTTTTCACAATAACTCTTATTCTTTCCAAATCAACCATTACATGTTGGCAGTGTAAGAGTGGCTGGGGAGGTGGGCGGGGGGGGGGGGGGGGTGGGGAGTGAAGGAGGGCCAGATTTGGTTGAAAGTGCACATAGCATTGGGAGATATCTGAAGAACCTCAAAGGCAATGTGGTAGCAACGTGTACATCCCCATAATTACCAGTTCCTAAGAAAATACCCGAGTAAAAAAATGGTCAGAACTTGGCTGTCACAGGATTCTTCTTTTCATGGTTGCTTTACTGTTCATGAATGATAGAGGGTTTATAACCTCTAGTAGTACTATACTAATAATATAGTAATACTATAGCTATCAACTTACTGTGTGTGATAATGCACGTAGATCATCAATGAACATCTCTGTGATCCATGGACCTGTTTTTTACACATGGAAATGTCCATGTCCTTAGACTTAATTATCCTCTTGAGTGACTCAGCTGCTATTAATTTACCTGCTTGAGTGAAGAAGGTTCTTCTAAAGTCACTAATATGGAAGGACACAAAATGCTGAGACTTGAATCAATCTCTTGCGCAGTTAGGGATAGCTAAAGTTTTAACGGGGATTGTCGATGGGTCACAGACGGGTTAACATAAACAGTTAAAGGGTGTGAAGACTCGCGCAAAAAGAAACGTCTAATGCCGGTAATTTGACCTAGTTCGAATGAGGTGTAACAGAAGTGTTAAATACCACCATCGATCCCAGAAAATACACACACAGCTTGCTACCGTCGGTAATTAGACACTGGTGAACAGTCAGTACATACAGCTGCGTTCAATACACACAGCACAGTATACAAACGATACAGCGATGGACATCTCAGGTCCAGCTAAAGATAACAATGAAGGTATCACATTTCATTACTGTCTGCATTTTGTAGCGACACAACAAAACGTCACTTACAATCAACAGAAAGTTAACTTTTTCAGATGGCCGCACACGGTTTGGGCGAGTCTTCAATGCCTTTAAATGTCTCAGGTTAATGGAAGGTTCTTTGAAGTTTTCCTTCAAATTCTTGCCATTAATTTGACTTCATATTTAGGAACGTTATCCATGGCTAATTTTAATGAAACCTGATAACGTAACTCTGTCACCTATTATTTCCTTGAGGACTACTTTACAATTTGCAAAGGGCTCATTAATGCAGTTTTTGACAAGGTTTGCATTAAAGTTGGTCATACATTTATGTGGGAACCGGTTCTGCCAAACTGTCCAATACTATGAAATAAGCGATTGATTGATAGCTTTAGCGTCTATTTTCATATCTCTATATTCAATTGGTATCCTCAAGGTGAAGACAAAAGTTGCATCTGTTGATTTTTCATGCTAGATTCTCATAATGTTTATTTTTATTATTGCTTTCTCTTTTGCAGTGGAAGTAATGTTAGGCTTCACGGGAGCAACAATGGGTAATCTGATTTGCTTTGTGTTCCCATCCCTCATCGTATTGAGGGTACCAGGACTACCAGGGAGAAATTCAGCTAAGGTAAGCCAGCAGTTTGGTTTTCATCAGTGATATGGATTAATTTGAATTACGTAGAAGTCATATAGTTGGAACGTAACAGTATTTCGCATACAGGTGCACGTTACTGTTGTGAAAACCTTTGGATGTGACTATTGTAAGGTTACGTCGCTTCACATTACATTGTGGCACAGAAGCGCCCAGTGTTTACATGTCAGAGCTTAATAGATACTGCAACACCAAATTTGCAGGACCTCACTAATTTAGTAATTGAACATGCCTATTCAATATTTACTATGACCCATCAAGTGACCATTTGAATATAAATTTAAACATGCAAGCCCCCTTCCCACCCTCCCACCTCATGATCACTTGGTTCAGTCCAAACATGTGTCAAAAGTTTTAGTGTGATGATGTCAAGCCCTACTCTATCCCCAACTTCTGCTGCCCCTTCTCCCCCCCCAACCCCCCCCCAAAAAACAAAACAAGTACTGATGAAAAAAAAACCTGGTGAAACAAATTTCAGTGAATTTTCTGCTATCAAACATGGAGATAAGGCCTTAAGACAAGTAAAACCATATCACGTGTACATCTTTACTATCAGGCACTCTTCCTGGTGGGCATGTTCTTAATGACTGCTAGTACTTACGACAACCTTCAGAAGGCAATGGGCGGCCCGGCGGAAGTTAGACCTTACAAGGACAAAGGTGTCAACATCATTGAAGAGGACATGGCTGTCCTGGAAGCCAAGAAAGGATTAAAAGATGGTGAGGGAAATTATTTGCAAAATGTTTTTTTTTTTCTGTTTTTTTCGTCATTGGGTTTTCCAGCTAATTTAATTGCTTGTGCATTAACTTTGGTAGTATTGATGAGAATCATAAAAGGAGAGGTGTTGTTGCAGGCATGAAAATCTTGTGGAAGTTTTTCAATCTCCTTTGAACTTACATGTTTAATTTTCTTTCTTTCTTTAATATTGTCACTGATTTCCTGTTAGGATTTTTCTAGAAGTGTGAACGTCAAGATTATAACAGTCACTCTTCGGAGATTATGTCTGGCATAAAACATAATATAACATGCCCTCCCTCCCATACCCTTCCCACACCCCACCCCTCCCTCCACCCCCCCCCCCCCCAAAAAAAATTTTTGTGTTACAGTTCAAGTAACTCCATGTGATGTGTAGATATTTGTGAGATATTTTCATACTCACTTTTGATCCATTAAAGCAAGAGCAATATACAGCACAATATCGATTCTTTACAGTTTTATCGTTAAATACATTATAAATGATTGTATTCCAGCATTGTAAGTGAAATCCTGCCCAGGATTTTTGGCAGCTGAATCTCAATTTTGCAAACTATTTACATTGTTGTGTATTGAGTAGTCATAAGTTATTTTACAAAAATGTCAATTTTTTTTTTTTTAAATCTGGTAGACGTTGCAATGATAGAGAAGAAACTTGAAGATGCCAGACAGATGGTGGATAAACTTGGAGAGGGACAATTAGGAGATGAGCAGGTAGAGGAAGGGGTTAAACAAAGAGGAGAAAAGGAAGGTAAAGATATTTCTATCTTTTTGTTTTAATTTCACAAAATAATAGACAGACCAGCAACCGGAAATCTGGAGTGTTTTTTATTTTTATTTTTCCTGATATTCTTATTTCTTTAAAATATTCCATCATATGCTAGACTGAAGACTTGAGTAAGTCTAAAAAGTGACATCAAAGAGCCAGTAGTTCTTTAGTGCTGAAATTATTTTTTCATTATATTGTTTCTTTGATAGAAAAGTAGTATTGCAGATGCTGTTTCTAAAATAATGACAGTACTTTACACTGGCATTGTTGGGGAGGGGGTGCAGGGGGGGCGGGCATTGAAGCGGACAGATATTTGTTTAAACAGTACAGTCACATATTGTTTTTGATGTTATATTACTTCGGCAAAAGTACAAGTATCCCTGTTGCAGACCAATGTATTTCCAAAACAAGTTTTATTTATTCCCCCCCTCCTTCCTCAGCCCCCATTGCTTGAGTAACTTAAGCAGGTTTCAAAGTTTATTATTTTCACGGGTTAGGAATATTTACTGAAGGAAATTAAATCAGGTTTAACAGTTTATTATCATCAATTTTCTCTGTAGTTTCAACTGGCCCCATTGTTGGGGGGGGGGGTGTGGGTGGAGGAGGGGCAACATTGAAGGGGCAGGGATGTTTGCTGAAGGAAATTAAATCAGGTTTAACAGTTAATTATCATCAATTTTCTCTGTCCGTAGAACATCACCCAAAAAGCAATGAGAGACAGGAACCAGTGATTCCGAATGCTCCGGTAGAAAAACAGGTCAGTCACGCTCTTACCAGGAAAACTATTCTTTTTCATAAAGACATATTCATACATAATGCATAACCATTATGCAAATATCTGGTTATGAATATGCATGTCATTGGTGCAATGAATGGTCACACTGTACTGTTTAGTTGCACCTTATCATTACAGTTAGGCTTAATTTGTAAGGATACTGTATATCCTATTGAAAGTACATCTCCATCGACAAAAGAACATATGCACACTTCCTATGGATATGTCCTTCACAGAGAAGAATATTATCTATTGATATTGGGCCGAGTGAGAGTGTGGACAAATTGGGTAATCTTTGCAGGAAGTATGTATGTATTTTAGATCCTCCTGCAAGCAGGAACTTGCAAAGAAGCCTCATTGGCTTATCAAAGCCGCAAGCTGACCGAAGTCAGTCTCTTAGATTCATATTTAACGTCCATGATTATGAATTGTCAATTGTCAACAACTCTGTAACTGGACGACATACATTAATCTTGGAGTGACTCGAACCGGGGACCTTATGATTGGAAGGCACCGGCGTTAACCACTGAGCTAACTCTCCTTAAAGTTGGGCCTTATCTGCCAAACTGAAAATAACTTAACAAAGACTTGTATCTTGAATAAGAGTACAGTATTGAGGTTGGATTTTTCAAATGGCTGTATGACATGTTTGATACCCACATCAAAGTGTTGCATCATGGGTAGTGTTTGGGTAGGTTTGTAAGGTTATATTTGAGCAAACTTTAATAAAACACTGTGCCAAACGGAAAAGCTGCAGGAGCTTCCATATACCGGACAGCCGTTAGGCGGAGTCGATTATCAAACAGTAGAGATTATCTCTGCAGACTAACAGTGCGTATCGTGTGTAGCACTAGTGATTATCAGCGTTCGACATTTGATTTTGTGCCTTTTGTCTAATGTATTGTCTCTATACTATATTTACAGATGTGTGACATTTTACTGTCTTAGGCTCAGTATTGTAATGTTTCTCTTCTGACACTCCTTTAAGAAAGTAACACAGAGGACATTTTTATATTTCCATAACAGTGTCGCTTTTGTCTACTCAAAATGTAGGTATTACCTACAATCCAATTTACTTGGATTGTTAAACAATCCAAGTAAATTGTGCTTTTAGTCTTTGGAACTTTGATAGTTGAATAAAGTCCACACAATACTGTATGGGGTAATTCTGAGATTTTTTTTCTCAAATTATTTCCAAACATGCAGCTACATGGTTCAAAGGATCAAACCACTTTTGAAATGGCAGTTTTTGATCATTTGCAAAAAAAGGGAGGGAGGGGGGTGGAGAAGCAGAACTATAAAAGGGATGCATACAGAGACAAAAAACATATTTTGTTTACTTGGCCTTACAGTGATGAAAAGTCTGATTCTTGGTAGTGTGAAGGTAGTGTTCGTCTGTATGAGCCTCGCTAATGTGAATGAAACGTTCTTATTTACTTTTCTGTCAACTGTTAGTTTGAACCCGGTGGGAAAGAAGATGAAAACCTTGATAAGGACGACAAGATCGGTGAGTCTCGAATGATAAACGATTCGTCTGATTAATGTAGAATTAATACGCAGGAAATTCAATCTTGTGATCACTCGATTCTCGATTTTAAACGCTGCCAAATAGATCATGATCATGATGGAAGTAAAGCAAATTTTATTCTTTTTCTGCATTTGTTGTTGTTAGCTCATGTTAAAGTGTTTTTATTTTTTCATTGATAGGTTCACCAATATCATTCTTTCACACACGGAATGCATTTCTCTTTAATTGGCTATTTAATAAGCAATTTATGAACAATACATGTTCATCTTGTCTTTATTTCTCTCTCTGCAGAAAAGGAAATACATAAGGGATTAGATGATGACAATGATGAAGTCTTGGAGGTGTGTATTCCTGCTTTTTTTACCTCTTGAGTGTCTCTCATGGTCTGCCTTAACGCCGTGGAGATTATTTCAAAGGAGAGGGCAAACTTAACCATCATAATTGGTCTTTGTGATAGATATGACTGTTACGAACCACTTATACCCAAACACCGAAGGGAAATTTGTGTGGTCCTTTCAGGAGATATCGCAGGCTGTAATGTTCCTTCACACTCCAGGGTGATGACTTGAGCAAGTCTAAATATGACATCATCAGACCACATGTGCTCATAAATTTTGTGTTTGTCGTTTACTTATTAAAACAACTACCTCAAAAATATGAAAAGAAAAAGAAAATGAAAGGTTTCAGGTCCCATAGACAGATCTAAAACATCAGATTTGTCTTTATCACTGTCTGTTCTTTAGAACGATCTCTATCAATACACACTAAAGATGATATGTGGGTTTATGCCTCCTTAGTAAATATGATTGATATTAATTAGAAACGTATAATGTGTGTCAGTAGTGAATACAGAAATCACCCACATTCTCTCTTCACTGGGGGGGGGGTTACAGTGACCCTGGGGTAAAAAGTGGGTTCACTGGCAAGATGAAAAGTGGTCAGGAGAGCATTGACATCATGTAAATTTGAAATAGCATTCTGTTTTTTTTTCTAAAGACAGGTTTTTTCCCCCATATATATCTCTCTCTATGTTTGCTCTACTCGGATAAAAAAACTGGGAAAAGTAAGGAGGGAGGGGTAATTTTAGGTCACACCAGCTTGACAGTTTCTGCAATCAAGCATTGTAAAGTGGCTAACATTTGTTGATATTTAACCCTCTGCTATTTTCAAGCGTATAAAAGCAATGGCATTTGAAGCAATGAGAGGTCGAGAGTTTGAGCCCTGGCTGTCTTTAAAGTAATGTGGGTTTTTCAAATGGGAGAAATCCACAATTTTGCCATCTGAAATGGTCTTCTAAATGGTAACAATATCCAAAATGAGCTACAACTGTAAATTGGATAGCCACTCGATATGATGTGTAAAGTGATAAGCCATTCCGTTTCTCTCACATGTGCATTCCGTTGCTTGGTATCGTAAAATAACTGCCTCTCAGGCTGATGTTTGACGCTGTGAGATCTCCCCCAGACATTCAGTAGTGTTAAATAAGGTTATTGCATGTCCCAGTGAGGAAAACCGTCGTTCAAGTTTTTGTGACGGTGCAATTTTGATGCTTGAGCTTAACTGACCTTCTGTATTGGCCATATCAGACTTGCATAACACCTCATTAGCTATACGATCCTTTTCATGTTTCCTCGTTTTTTCATTTTTCAGATGGACAAGAGAAAGGAAGAGAATCTGTTGGATCCACCGAAGAAAGATGCAGACGAAAGGAAAGAAAATATGGAGGAGGAGGAGGTTGCGGAGGAGAGAGAAGAAGAGGCGGCGAGAGCAGGGGACGAAGAGAGAGCGGGAGACGACATCGAAAGAAGAGATGCGGAAATGAAAGAGACCGAGGTGAAGCAGGAGGAGGGTGAGAAGGAAGACAAGGTCGTTGATGGGAAGAGACATGAGAAGGAGGCCAAGGTCATCCAGAAACAATCAAAGAGGATAAAAGAACTGGAAGTAAGTCCAACGCTACCTCTATTCCTCCCTGATGTTGCATGTTTTAAAGATAGTGGTTCCTGTATTGAAAGAAATGTGTATGTGTTTGTGTTACTTTTGCATGGAGGGTTGGGTAGGGGGGGGGGTGTTTGTAACAATTGAAAACTGTACTCGATAAACGATAAGGGCACATGAAGAAACAATAAAGAGAGGAGTGATATATTCTGCATCCTGTAGGTATTTATTCATTCTTTCTCCCTTTCCCCATAATTAACACTTCCCAAGCCTTGCCTTTTTTTCCCCATTTATGTTAATTTTAAGAGATGAGGGGATCTTGGTATTTTCCTCATCGACAAACTTCATTTTCCAGGTTCTAACTACTTCATACTGATGAGTGCAGGTACATGCAGGTGATGTTTATCAGATATAAAGTCAGACTTAACTTAAGAAATGATTTTGATGTTTTAATGTAAAGTTACTAAACATAGTTTGTTTCATTGTTGTCTGCTTTCTACATTCTCTATTTATTTTTTTCATTTTAACCGTTAACAGGAGATGCAGAGAAAACAGGCTGAAGCTATTGAAAATCAAGCAAATGCCCTAGACTTCCTATTAAACAAACAGAAGGAAGAAGATCTCCTCCAACAGCAGGGTGGATTACCAAAGCAGGCAGCAGAAATACAGCCGCCAGTACCCCAGCAACAGGACCAGCAGATCATGCAACAACAAGGAGCAGTACAGCAACAGCAGCCAGTTTTGCAACAAGAACAGCAGGCTGTGCTGCAGCAACAACAGCAACAAGTCCTTATGCAGCAACCTGCTATGCAACAGCCTGTGTTACAACAGCAACAGCAACCTGCTGTGTTACAACAACAGCAACCTGCTGTGTTACAACAACAGCAACCTGCTGTGCAACAGCCTGTGCTACAACAACAGCAGCAACCTGCTGTGTTACAACAACAGCAACCTGCTGTGTTACAACAACAGCAACCTGCTGTGCAACAGCCTGTGCTACAACAACAGCAACCTGCTGTGCAACAGCCTGTGTTACAACAACAGCAGCAACCTGCTGTGTTACAACAACAGCAACCTGCTGTGCAACAGCCTGTGTTACAACAACAACAACAACCCATGCTACAACAAGTGCCTATTTTACAACAACAGCAGCAGCAGCCATTGTTGCAACAACAACAACCTATTTTGCAGCCAGGTGCACTACAGCCTGTTTTACAGCAGCAACCGGGTTTACAGGAAGCACAGCAGCTTATGATGCAGCAGCAACAGCAGCAGCCTGTAATGCAACAGCAACCTTACCTACAACAGCAAGTTAATATGATACAACAGCAGCCAGGTTTACAAGCAGTAGATCAACAGCAAATGATGGATAGAATGGGACAGCAAGCTGTCTTGCAAGGAGTTCAACAGCAACAAGTACTCATGAATGCTCCAGAGAATGTCTGGCAGGATCCGCAGCAACTAATTCAACAACAACAGCAACCAGTAGCAGGCATGCAGGTTGAAGGTTTTCAGCAACAGCAGCAGAATGAACAAGCCTTGTTACAACGACCCGCTGGATTGCAGCCCATCCTCCAGAACGGTATAGCTATCATGCCAGACGAATTGGTCGCCAACCTGAATCTAAACGTAAACGGACTCGACTTGCAGGGTGGAGGTAACTTAAATATGGTCGATCAAGGAGTAGTGGGAGGACTCCCAGGTGCACTCGATGTAGAGAAGAGAGATCTGCAGGCTCTAGGAGGTAACCAGAGGGCGCTACAGTCACATCTATACGATGGGGACAACGTCGTCGAGGACGACGACGGGGCTACCGACATAGAAGAGGGCAAAGTGGGGGCAGGGGAGGGAAATCTGCCAGACAGTGGTATTGATGCTGGAGAGGTTGGTAAAGTAGATGGGAAGGAGGAAATCAAAACAGAAGAGAAAAATGAGAAAGAAGAAGACTTAGAAAACCCTCTGGAAGAGAAGACGGAGAAGAAAGAGAAAACCGAGAAGAAAGAGAAAGAACTCGAGGAAGATGTTGATGATAAAGATGAAGAAAAGAAACAAAGTTCCAAACATGAAAAGGAGAAGAAGTCAAAGCACAAAGGGACAAAAGACAGAAGACATTTACTCAACATAGACAGAGAGGTAAGAACATTACTCTTCCTTTTTGTTTCTTTCAGCTGACAAGAATATTGATAGAGAAGTAATGTCATTGCTGATTGGTAGTTTTTTCGAGAAAATGTTATAGTAAAAAGAAAGGGAAAAAAATTGCTATTACAAAATGTTACCAGTCGTCTCTGCAATATGCTTCAGCAAGTATAGGAAGGAAGAATGCTTGGTTTTCAGTTCACACCATAGAAGGCATGTCATACAAAACATGAGTATAACCATCTCAATACCACATCAAAAAGAAAGTAATCATAAGTATGTCATCTTCTCTCTCTGTATTTTTTAAATTGTTGACAGGACATGGAGAAAGCTGTGTTTGACTTCATCTCTGAAAGGAAGAGGATGGCAGCATAGTTATAGAGGAGGAGATTCTGAGCGAAAGAAGAATAGTGGCAGCAATAACAGAGGTGGTTGCAAAGAGGCTTGAATTCGTCGTGCTGTTACAAGAACTTGCGGGGAGAAGGGGATGGGAGAATGCCAGTGGTAAAGTAAGGCGTTACATTAATAAGTGAACAACAGGAGGGTGTTGGGTAAAGGGCTGAAAGCGCTGGCCACAAGGAGATTTACTTTTTTTTATTTATATATTTGTCTCATTAAATACAAATCTGTATAGTCACCTCCTTAAGACCCTCCTTAAATAATAGATCCCAATCTATAATCTGATATCCATAGGTGATTTTCAGTTTATACCCATTCCCCCTGCTCAATCCCTTGGTCTTAAGCAAGAGAGGGTCTTAATTCTTCACCCTCCCCACACACCCCCACACCCCCCCCCCACACACCATATATTGGTGGCTGGCTTGTCAATAACACAGCAGAGCCATATATATGGCTCTGTAACACAGGAAATCATACAGCCATATCCATTACATTCATTTTCTCAAATTTAATTTTTGTGTAAAAAAAAAACATACTCTGTGGGATAATTGGAGTAGTATTTTACCTTGATTAATTGTTGTGCCCATTTCTGCAGGGAATTTGGTAGGGGCAGGACTGGTAAAGGGAATACAAATTCCTCCCAACACTATTTGTTACTTAATTTCATCAGACTAATTATTTTTGATTCACGACACTGACTATGAATTGCTATTCTCTAATGAGGAGTATCGCACTCTCCAGGGATTTCAATGTTCCTACTTTGTTTTGTTCTCCATCATACTTTCCCTCCTTTTTCCGTCAAAATACCAACCTTTTGGTTAATTTACGCATGATTTCAATATGCAGCGATATGCTGTGGGAATATAAACGTCAACCAATCATACAGAAAACTCATTTTTTTTGGGGGTTTGTTTGTGACATCTCTGGTTACAATTGAGCATGTATGCAAAAATAAGTATGTTCTCAATAAGATTTCATACAATCGTTCATCCAACATGAACATAAGTAATGTCTGTTACAGTCATAAATTGTTCCTTCTATTATCCTCCTCCTTTGTTATATTTTCATTCCTACATTTGTCATTTTTGTTTTTCCGTAAGGCCGCACTGGACAGCCCGAGTATTCAAAGGATCGTAATGGATTTAGATCTCTTTGGTTCGATTCAGAGTTGTCCAGTTCTGTGTAAACATTATACGTCAGAGTGGCGTAAATAAAACCCTGCTAAATAGCAAAGATATGAAGTACCTCTCGTTAGGTAAATGGGTATCAGTCACTCATATCGGGGTTGTATTCAATGGACTTAATCTTGAGTCCATGTCTTAGATATTGGTGGGTAGATAGGTGGGAGTGGAGACCCCTCACTGTTTGTTGTGGCTTTGCAACTAGTGGAGGGGCTGCGATGGCACTTATTGCAGTCAGGCCAACCCCGTAATTTAAAATGTATCACTTTCTTATATGAATCTTGTTAGTAATAAGGTATACAGGGTCTCTGGAAAATGTCATTAGAAGTTCCAATATTTTAAGGGAAAAACATTAAAATTATCTTCAGTTAACTTAAACTGAATACGTTAAGGTTAATCGTTACTTTCTGGTGAAACGTTCTTAAACCTGTTGTGCATAATATGAAACTGAAGATTTACTTTATTTTAAAGGTTTACTTTAGAATTTGTTTTAAATAGTTACGGTTTACACCTGTCTGTTAAGTATGTGTGTGTGCCATAGTGCCTCTATGCTTCGAGGCCCATATGTGAATATAATAACCAAATGTCCAAAGTCAGGTGACACAATGTAAATATAAAAACTTAATTGTGGTGGTCATATTCAGTGCGATAAATCCACAATCCCCCTCCCCACCCCCTTAAACCTATGTGGGGGGGGGATATTGATCACATGTAAGTTATAATCAAGAATAATTTTTTTAATTGATATCTAATATAACATTCTACCACATTACTCAGCTATTTGAACTCTTCCTTGGTTCATTTTTAGTTTTTGCTTAGCTTCATGTCGTGGTTGTTCCATGAACCTCATTAAATACAGGATAAATTTGTAGCTAAATTCTGCAATTACTCATCTCTCAGTTCAAATGTTGCAATATTTGTCCACCACCTCGGGAATGTATCCTTTTTACAGTAATTTGCCTTAAGACGTGAAAATTGCCTTTCGAATTTAATTTTTAACAGTAACACTTAAATCAACTTCGTACTTGAAAGTTTTCCTTCTGTAAGGAAAATCGTGGTTAATGTTAATAAAAAATTAAAAAATAGTCTTCTTAACAATGCTACAGGTACTTACGAGATTTTTAATCTTAAACAAAAGTTTTGTTAATAAGGTTTGCATGAAAGAAACAAATATTGGTCTTGGTTTCCTCAACAAGGTGTTGCAGAGAATAGATATTTTGCTTTTGTCATAAACTTTGATTGTTTCCTTTCATATTTTTTCACTTGTCAATTCCTTTGCAACCCCCCCCCCCACTCCCCCTCTTCTACCTATCACCAGTTCACCACCCTACCTACACCCATCCTGTCCCTACAGAGAGAAATTACACTGTTGGCATGATGGAAATTCAGTCTCATTGCATACTAATATCCCACAATGCCACTGGAACTAAATTAAAATGCAGAATAAACACAACAACAATAACAATAAAATACACAAATAAAATACAACAATAAAATACAACAATAACAATAAAATACAACAATAAAATATAACAAAATACAACAATAAAATACAACAATAACAATAAAATACAAAAATAACAATAAAATACACACATGAATCAATTGCATTATTATAGATTTATTGTGCCATTTGTAATTATTTCAAATAGAATCAAAAATAAGATTAAAAAAAAAGTACAGTAAGTTTTCTGATTAATCGCATGTTGTGTTGTGCTCGGCATATATGTACATTTGTAACTGTTTACGACAATGGTATCGGTCATTGATTCAGTATATCACTCTGTTGAAACACTTACATACTAACAGAAGCAAGGGCTCTGTGTAGCAAAATAAACACACTTACACCCATTGTATTTTTTTTTAAAACAATCCTAAGTTGAAGCTAGCTACAACTGAAAAGGGGAAGGAAAAAACACTTCTGTAGAAATCACTCACTTCCTGCAACAAATCTTTAAGTTATGTACACATTCCTATGCATTCCAGTAGAAATTTACATGGCAGTTCTACCAATTCAGCCAGTCAAAAAGAATATTGAAACTAGTCCGACAATGCATTCCCTTCATATAAACACTCACAGATGAATACATTTCCTCCTCCAACCCCCCCTCCCCCCCCCCCTTTCAAAAATTTGCCCCCTGTCAGTTACGCCTGGTCATCTTCCACAGTATTATCACCAAGAAATAGTTTTGCTCTATATTTGCAAAGGGCTATATAAAATTAATATGCAATATGTATGGCCAAAATATGCAATAAGATTGGCCAAAACACATTCATTAGTACATATTTATAACTGGCTAAACAATCTTTCACTTAGGCATTTTTTGTGGTAAATTAGAATTTCCTGCTAGGACAGATGTTTCCATGACGACCTATACCATCTACAGTTTCAAAAGAAAAAGGTGATCACACAGAGAGTCCTACAACACATCGCAAGAGGAGAAG
The DNA here is from genome assembly GCF_037975245.1 of Apostichopus japonicus. Classification (NCBI taxonomy): domain Eukaryota; kingdom Metazoa; phylum Echinodermata; class Holothuroidea; order Aspidochirotida; family Stichopodidae; genus Apostichopus; species Apostichopus japonicus. Next base: position 21,863,760 of record NC_092579.1, read on the forward strand.
TCAAAGATTACGAGATATCAGCTACAAAATGAGATAGCTCATAATGACAGACCCTTATACTTCAAGAACACAATGATTTGCAAGGAAAAACATTGTGACATATGAGGTATTTGAGGACATCATGAAATACAAAAACGTGTGACTTTTGGCTATAAGCTTTGAACTTAACTGTCTGTCATAAGCCCACACGGCCAGAATTTTTTCTTGAGCTCATGAGAAGACTGGTACAGGTATCTGGTAATCCAAGCAGACTACAATATCATACAATGAACTACCAAGCTAGTACAAAGACACATACATACGCATAACATGTTTATCTTTAGATTCATTAGTGATAGCCATATTAAAGAAGTATTTATACATTCTACACAACTATCCATAGCTGATAATAATTTGTTAGCACTAGGATCAATTAAATTCCAACGACTATATGTCTTGATTTTCACTTCAAATTTTTATTACAAAACAACCAACAACAACAAAAAAATTCCCCCCCCCCCTTTCGTGCAACTGTTTGGCACAACGAAACCACAGGTTTCATATATAATTGTTATTGTAATTTAACTGAAAAACATGAACATCTCTAATATTTGGTTTGAGAGAAAATTTTTGGTGCCCCATCCAATATTACAACCTTACGCTTACCAAACGACAAGAATAAAATTTGGGATTTTAAGAGATGGGCATGGCGACAACCCATTCTCATGGATGAATCCAACATCCTCAAAAGCAAACCTGTTCTATCATTCTTGCTGTTACTCAATTAGGAAGGCAAAATTCCTGGAATGGTAGCTTGCTTAAACATGTCCACAACAATAGATTCCTGAAACAAAAGGCCAGAGTAATCATTGCTTTATATCACATTGTACCGAATGGACATCTTCAAAACAACTTTCCTGCATGAACATAACATGCATAACAAGGCTTTCTCTGTTTCACAGTATCATTGCTATACCTCAATGTTATTCTTGACTTATACCCTTTTTGCTCTTTTCATATCTTTTATTTAGTATGACACAATATTCTATTAATACCCTGCTGTTCTGTTTAAATTAATGATATTACTTGAAAGGGTTACACTAATCAACCCCTTTAAGTAAACCATCTTAAAACATAATACATTCAAATATCATTAAATGCAATTATCTTATGTTGAAGCTATAGCTACAAGTTTTGCTCCATGTCTCAGCTTGCCACCCCCCCCCCCACCCCTCCCATCCTCATCCCATCCTTCTTAGACTCTTTTGAAGAGGATTATTCTGATTGTACAAAAGTATTTTTGACAATGAACATTCATTTACTGAAATTAGCCAACGGTTAGCGTGCTTTAGGTGTTTATGTGTGTGGTATTATTATTATTATTATGACTTTCATCCCCATCTTAACCTAAACCAGGTGCACAACCCTGGAGGAGTCCTCGGGGCTTGTAGGGGTACCGGTCATGAGGGTGCTGTGACTGGAGGAGACTCCTGCGGGGGTACCCGGCAGATCCACATCCACGGTGGTCATGGTGGGACTACCGCTGCCCAGGTTGACCCTGCAGTCCGGCTGCTCCTTGAAGCCGCTGTCTTCAGTCTCGTCGGTGACGATTGAAGAAGGCTGAAGCGAGGGCACTGTTGATATGGTGTCAGATTCAAAATCCTCTGGGGGAGGGGGGGGGGGACAAAAAAAATCATGAAAATGATGACCGAAACAATTAAACCGTCAGACATTTAGAACAGATAATGAAGAGTGTCACACTGCACATTCTTCATGATGGCTCAAAAAATTGTTTTATTTAGCGATCAATAAATACACAGAGATTTGACATGTTCAGTGATGGAAGAAAATCTCTGATAGGCCAAGTTACAACGGGATCTCTAAGACATCCAATGTGAGAATTCCAGAATGAGTTTCATGGATAAAATATTGAAAATATGTTATATAGTGAAACGAGAATGTATGTCTGAAAATGTTCAAGATAAGATGATGAAATCATGAATGTAATTCCCTAAATCCCCCCAAAAATACATTTTCTGCGAGGTAGACTCTCATGATTAACGACAGCGGCGAGAAAAGCCTTATCCAGGTTACTTTTTATTAATTGCTGTTAAATCTACCAGAACATATCTTGTTCCTCTCAGCAGAGGGTGAAGGACAAATAACAGAAACTGAGCACACAGAGGACTAGTTCAAACTACTGACGTATACATACACTTCTTGCAGTTACCACATGAGATAACAATGAGTAGGACACATATCTTACTTGTGAGAAATCACCTGCAAGGACTCAGAAACAATTTACTTGCTGTTAGAATGACTTGTAAGACCTTGGAAGGCTGAGACAATGGAGGAGAGGGTGGAGGAGGGATTATCCATCATGAAATCGTTCAACATGTCCACAGTGCAGTGTGTGACATTGTAACATCTGCCAATGGTGACATTCAATTCAACCAAATAACATTACATACACACATTCCAACTGGTGTATGTGGAGACTGCAGTGCTGCACACAGACCTGTGGTGGACAGAGTCCCTTTCAACGCTACATCCTACACACATTTAATTTGAGCAGCGGTCTTCTCACCTTTCATATAATTGTCTTCTTCTTCCTCCTGCGGTTCTTCGCCGAATTCAATTTGTGTCTCTTGGGTAGGATGGGAATCCATAGCTGACTGGGCCCTCTCCGGTTCATCGTCGTTCTCGCAGGGCTCCCGCCCCCAGGGTGGGGCCGACTGGACTCTACCCTCAGTAGTCACTGGTTCGGGATCCTTACCCTCCAGGTCTGTGACCTGCAACTCTGTACCACTCTGCAACAAGGAGGATAGATGGATATGAAAGGCTTAAAAGTGACAGAGTTGATATCAACAGGACACAAATAAGAACAGGGTGAATAAGAAACCACCACAGACAAAAAAAGGAACCCAGAACAGAAAGTGACCTCGCTCCTAAACGTTTTAACGTAGTGAGAATTTATCAATGGGGATACAGCTAAGTAACCCATCTTATTCACAAAACTTGTGCCATTGAGTAGTAATATTCAAGACTATGACTGCAGCTGACTGGTGCAACTGAACTACACTCTGTACTAACACAGGGGGACCTCGTACAAAACTAAGGACTTACCACAACATCCACAGGCAATGATGTTGGTTTCTCCAAGGGAGCCTCCTGTCCCTTTTCAGGCTTCTTCAGATCCGTGTTGGACTGACGGCTTCGATTGGTGCCCGCAGAGCTGTTGCGGCTTTTCCTGAGGTTTGAACGAGACAGCAATGTCAGTGAAATTAAGAATGAAGCAGAGATAGACCAAAAACAAAGCCAAACGGCCGTTACATATGACTATAACGTTACACTGGTAGAAAGAGATTTCAAGTTTAGACCATTTAATGATGTTTTGAGATTCATTGAAACTTTACAGTTATTGTTTTAACATGCCCTTCACATGTCATCACCATTCGCAAAGCATTCCTTTCGCCTTCCACAAGAAATCAAAAGGAGATAGAATTGTAGCAGATTAGAAATGACACTTGAGACTAACAGACAACCACAAAACCTACAGGTGTGACAATAATACGCAGAATATCGTTCTGATTTCATACTTTTTTCGTTTGCTTCTGCTTTCCCCTCCAGATGAGTCTGCTGTTCTCTCCATGGTCGCACCACCTGGCAAAGAAAAACAAGTAGAACATTGTACCAAACCTAATAGGAAACCTAGAAAGGCACCGTCACAATGATGTAAAAAAAAAAAAACAGAAAACATTCTAAATTCTGTTCTTACAAACAGTGGTCTTATCTCCATTAACTTTGAGCACTGCCCTGGTTTAAAATATATCACAATACTTTCTTTCAATAACCAAAGTTGCTTGCTTTCACATCTGAAATGAGGAGGTGACATCTCCTTAACCCTCCCCCGCCTCCACCCCTGGGAAGCTTTCCTAAGGTCGTCAACATCTGCTTACCTTCTGCTCCCATCACAGGTCTCTGGCTTGGTCCATTCAGTGCCTCACCGAGTGGAATAGCTTCGTATCCTGGGGGAACATTCTCTTGACTCACCTGTAAGGGTCAAAAAAAATGATGCAGGAATTGTCACAAACCATACAACTAATATTTCAAATCTACTACCTTAGGGAAAATGTGGGGGGGGGGGTGGTTGGTGATTATGTCCTTTGATGTCACTCCAATCGCCTAGTACATTTGGCACTTCACCACGACGGCTCCCAAACATTGACGAAATGCTTCGGACCACAGACAGTGATGTGCATGCACTCTTCATTTCACACTTCAGGCATCTATTTTGAAATTCCATCACCCCAACGGCCAAATACCTTAAGGCCCAATACCTTTCCTTCCAGGAATCACATCAGAAAAAGAAAACCAAAACCCCACAAAAATCCAAAGGAGACTTATGATTAGATGGGAGAGACAATCAATGAATATTCATAAATATAGATGGTTGAATTTCACACCTTTACAAGTAGTGGATGAAAATATGTGTGGAGTCCAGGGAGCTTATTCTTTTCAGGAAATTTGTTGCTTCTGCCTATAGCTTTCCACCCCCCTGTGGTCATGCCATGCAACCCAGGTTACGAAACGCTACCCTAAGCTTTCACAACAAATCTTTTCCAGTGTTGTTCGTGTTGGAAAATGGGTGACTAGAGTCACAACTCACTTCAACACCAGGTGGTGGGAGAGGGGTGGGGGTGGGAGAGAGCAAACACAACTGAATGCATTTAACTTACTGTCAGTGCAACAAACTGAGAGTAACATTTTAGTATTTCATTTCATTCATTTGTTTTTTCTCAATATACGGTACATTGTATGTCATACAAACGTTTACAGATATGAAATTGAGTATAAAGAGAAAGGAAGTGATCTAAAAACCTGAAAGACTTATCGAGTAGAGCCACTCCCTAAAGAAGGAAAATAATTAAGTTATCAGTGTTAACGATATAAACAAACAAAGATTTCTAAAAAGTATTATGGATCAATAATCACTTATGTAAACCTCGTTTAATTGACATTTAAAGGAACGTGGTGACTGAGAATCATTTTGTATATGATCATGATGATTAAGTAGATAATTCCAGCAAGTGTTTGCCCGATAATGTATACTCTGTTTACCCAGGTTACTATGGGGAAAAAGTCTATGTATGTGACCAGCCTGTCTTGTATTATAATCATGGATTTCCCTATTAACAGTGAATAAATTTTTACATGTGGGCGGATTATACCCATTAATAGAGCGATAAGCGAATGTAGCAAGATGAACTTTCACAAGGTCCGGTAATTTCAGTAGCTTAAGTGAGGCAAATAATTTACTAGTATGATCGTTATAGTCGGCAGAAGATATATGTCGAATAGCCCTTTTTTGAAGTACAAAAAGTTTCTTAATGTCATAAGCAGCCGTGCCAGACCAAACTGTAATGCAATAAGTAAGGTGAGGATAAATTAAAGTAAAATATAAAGAACGAAGAATATGTTTTGGTAAGTAGTGCTTCAATTTGGAAAGAATCCCAACGCCACGAGAAATATTTGTTGATATTGTATTTATGTGATGACGCCATGTCAGACCAGAATCAATAGTTACCCCTAGAAAAGTGGTAGAACACACTTTGAGAACACACTTTGAGTAGCTATTAGCTACAAACACAAACCGGCAGCTTTAACTTACTGATTCATCCACGTTGTGTGTGTCTGCTGGAGAGTTGACTTTCCTCAAAGCTCGGATCTGAAGCAGTGCTCTAAATGCTAAACGGATAAAAACATGTTTGATTAGAACGATATTCAAGTTCCATTTTGATTCGGGTGTTTGAATTGTGTCATGCAACGAAAAATCCTCTCGGCCGGGCCTCCTGTGTATGTGTCACACTACGTACAAATTTTATTGAAAGCTGGCGTATTTATCAACTTGACAACCCCACCCCCCCTCCTCCTCACTGGACACACCTACTTACAGAATTGGAATCAAGGAACACCTTGAAAACAACCACCTAACCATCCTTTCAATTTTAATATTTATCCCCATAGCAACTGAACGGGCATACAAGGTGGTTTATTATGATTTAGTAGACAACCTCTTTCTATCTGTTATTTTCATTCTTACGTATGATTGGCTGATATGACATCATGTGACCATTCCTTACCACCAGTTATTCTTCAACAATGGATAGTTTCTATTTTCAGTTTCAATTTCGGAATAAATAGAGACTGTCTGTTGTTGCTAGGCAACATTAGTGCAGTGTTTAATACTTTCATGTATCAATAACACTGTACTGACAAAGCACATCCATCATACATAGAATATACTGAAGTCAATGCACTTTGCAAGTGAGCTTCTATTGACACATGGATATTCTATGCTTTGAACTTTTAACCAATTTTGGATTGAGCAGCTAGAATCCCTCCCCCAGACTACCTCTTCTTTGTATGGAAAGAAAATATTGTCTTTTGGCTGCCTTTTATTTGTGAATCAGTTATGTCAGAAATGGTTGTGTAGCTCCATATTTTCAAAGTAATTTATTCCTTAAAGTAGAAAGACAGCATTTTTACTGATCTCTATAAAAAAAGAATATAAAAAAAACCCAAGTTGAACTGGAAAAAACTTCCCATTCACATGCATTTCCTTTATGATAGTTGAAGTATTATAATTCTGAAACACCTGACTATGACCACACAATAGAACTCATATTAACAACAAGAGTTTCCATTGCGTCAACGTTTCTGCGGTGTTTCCCCTCTGATCTCGCTAGGCCCGTGTATTTCAATACACTAAAACAGTTCCCCATTTCTTGTTGACACACCCCCATACAGACAGAGACACCCACCCATTGTTACAAGATATGTTATGGGTTATCAGTTATTCCTTCTTTGTCAATCCACAGCCACTGTACACAATGTCTGATGTCTTGCAAATGTCCTCTTTTACAGGAACTTAAAGGGAATGTCCAGAGACAATAAAAGCTAACATTTTACGAGGAAGAAATTTTAACCAACCATGCTATGTATCAACTTCCTTTCAATATCCTAAAGTGCTCTTGAAATGGTTAAGATTATGAAATCTACATCCAGCAATAAAAACTTTCATCTGCTGCAGGGAAAGCGGGTAGGCAGTGATATCATCAGCAAAAATATTCTTCAGAGCTATTATTTTGTTTTTAAGTCTCTCGCTTCTATACAATTTTGTTCTTACAATATCTAACAATTGTTTCAGGTTCCTTGGATTTTATTCTTACAATTTTCTTTTTTGTGTTTGTCCTCTAAACTAGAGTTTGATATGGTAGAATCATAATAAATTAACTATGAACTGAGGTTTCACAGAAACCAAACTCTGTGATTTTGTATTTTTCATTTTTGAGTCATTATTTAGCATTTTTTTAAAGTTTCACACTGATTTGGCTTTAATTGTTTACGATGATCTACCAACCCTGAAGTCAACATCTTGAAAGGAGTGGGAGTCTATGTCTTTTTCTCAATCCACGAGTAGACTAAATTAAACCGTACGGTCATTACACATTGAACGAATCAGAGGGATACGCATCAGTGAATTGCAAAACTAGCAGGAGGTTTGTCAACACAATACCCTTTGTTATTGATAGTAACCTTGAAAGAAACCACAGAGTAACCTGCTTATCACTGAAGATACGTAGACAAAGAAAGTCAATATTTCTGAGTAAAATTACATATACACAGTACAGTAATTACGTGGTCCTGTGGTTGCCGAATGAGGGTAGTAGCTTTTACAACACTAAATGAAGTTTTAGACTAAGTTTTAGCATCTGGGTACAAACTTTTACCTTCTTTCAAGTCTTTTAATGTGTCACAGTTCAACAACATGTCCATAAAATTCTTTGAAGTCATACAGATACTGCTTATGTGCACCCCTTCTTTAATGCAACAGAGGAGTGCAAAAGTAGTAAACATTTGTCACAGTTTAATAACATGTCCCTAGAAGTCTCACGTCACAATTTTACTTTTACACATTTGATTATAATTTATAAGCCAATTGTGAAAAATTAGATCTTTCAAGAGTCAAGGACAATTATGTTTGCATTTGTGAAAATGTAGATTATATTGAGAATTTTTATACAAAATTCTTGGTTTTTCCTCAATTTGCATTGTAGTGCATCCCTGTGTGCTTTTGGGTACACAGCTCACAGTTCTTGCCTAAACAGCTTAAAGTAACAATATAGAACAACAAATGTAAAATCTTCATAGTGACTTAATAGGAAGGATGGATGGCAGCAATATTAAGTATTGTTCCCCCCCCCCAACACATCTCTGTATAATTCCTATCGCGTGTTTTGAGTAACTGCTTGTACTTACGTGCTCTGCAGATGGGACAACTACTGGCTTGGTATCTGAGGTTATCAGCTATTAAAAGAAAAAACAATAAAACAATGAAATTACAACAAAGAGACAGCTGCAGTAACAATAACAATGACCTATTATAAAAGTTCCAAGTTCACTTTGTACATGAAACAAAGAAGCAATGGTTTGTAAATATCTATTCCACATGGTACAATTCTGGAAGGGAGGTGGGGTGGGGGAGTGAGAGGGTGGGGCAGTTGCGAACTGGGGAAAAGTTGAAGCTGTTGTATTAATGCATCAGCAACTGTAACACAGTTACCCAATAAATTCTAGCATACCACAGGCCAATTTCTAAATAACCACGTACCAATTTAATACTGCAGACCAATATTAACTTGACTTTGACCGTTCTTAAAATGGTAAAATGTTACAGGGCAGGCTGTGTTAGAAAGTGCATTAAATTTGGCATTCGGAAAAGACTATGCATTTTCAAAGAGACAATGTTGTCCTGTTAGCATTTTCATAGCCATCTATACAAATAGCAGTTTGCCAGCAGATTTCTGACATTTTAAAAAAATTCTTGAAAATGCAAACATGCAATAAGACTGAGACCAGCAAAAAATCTCACAGTTCAAAGATGAGTGTGCGTGTTGACCAGGGTGTTATGGGGGAGGGGGGGGGTGAGAGAGTGGGTTGGGGTGGGCTTGGAAATAATGAAACTAAAGCATACCGCATGAGTTGCAGAGGCACAGGTGACGACAAGGTAGTATAAGGGTATCTCTTGGATCTGAGAGGCAGATTGCACAATCAGAACCATTGTCATCTAGCAGTTCGTCCACTTCGGTCTAAGAGACAAAAGGCGATCAACAAAGGTGATTAAGTCCTTAGATGGTATGAACAATCTGTCTCAGCAGACTTTGGTCATGATGAAAATTAATGGACAGAGCATGATAAAATGTTACCAATTTTTTCTAGCAGTTCCTACATTTGCTTAAAACAATGACAAAGGGATTCATGACAAAAAGTTTGCTCAACTCCAGTGCTATGTAAAATGGTGGTTAGTTCAACCAACTCTTGTCACGGTTCGTGTTACATATCTTCCCCTGTTACTCTCCCTGGCTTGAATTGTCTGCATTTTACCTTCAGTGGCTGTTGGTTGTTTTTATTTTCAATTCCATAGATTTCTTGAAGGAGGTAATAGACACCGTCAATCATCTGTTTCTGCTTCAAGTATTTGATGGCGTACGTTCCCTCTGATGTCAGTTCAAAGGTCGCCAGCAGAGTATGACAGTGGCCTACATGCTCTGAGGAGAGGGAAACAAAGTGAGCAGTTGTATCAAGAAAAGTTTCAGTTTTATAAAGAAACGACAATCCATCCACCAGCCACTCTCCAGTCAAATGAAAGACGATATCTCGGGAAAGAAAAGCAGAAACAAAAACAAAACTGAGATCTGTATGAGACTGAAATCCTCAACCACAAGCATATGGTTACAGTTCATACCCTCAAAAAGTAACAAGAAGTACTTCACAAGGGTAAATGTGATACCACTACAAAATCCCAATCAGGTCAACTGGGGCACAGTGTAAAAACATGTAACCACTGTATGTGCAATGTAGTAAGGTATATTTCATAACATATGAATGCTACCATACGATGTACTGTACGTTTGCACCTATGTTCAGAGCAATTGGACGGCAGTCAGTCAGAATTTTGAGATTCCTTTTCGATACCTCTATAAGTTACTCTACGGATATGATGCCACACCATTACCAAATCACAATGTAAAGGTCTCTGTAAAGGTTGATTCACAATTTCTATGCGTAAAATATATTCATTGATATTTAAACCTGTTCGTATTTATAATTTTTAAGCTCGGCAGCAATCTCGTGCAATCTTGCATGGCAACCATTCCCAGATGCGGAATTCTTCACATGACAGCACCGCACAATAGTTAGTTTAAATTGTTTTGTGTAAGAAGCCGAGACGTCTCGCACTGGGCATATTCCTCACATACTAAAAAGTCTTTGTACAGACCACAACCATGCATGCTGTTAAGATAAATTTTTTGCCACACCTTAAGACTACCAACTAAGCCGTTATTTTCAAGAGTCCAAAGAGGTACGTTAATTTATGTTATGGTTTAATGTTATAAGTTTACCCCGGACCTAAAGGCTTCTTCCTGTCCCATTGTATATGTATTTTATCGAATGTGCACTTTGTAGTTGTTTGTATCATTATTATTTGTATTTGTATTTGTAGTTTTCACGAAGGTAAAGAACAAAAGAAGAAGAATAAATTAAAGAGCAACCTTCCGTAGAAGACTCGGTCCTTTTTGTCGGCTACAGTTACAGTCTCATATTTTGGGACATTGTTAATTCAGATTTGAAACATTTTTAAGAAGATGCTCATTCAGGCTTTGATAGATCTATTATCAATCGAGACTTAGCCTGTACTAGTTTGATAAACTCAATATTTTCAGTAGCTTCTACTTGATAGCTTGCATGAGTCCTTGGTCAGTTATGAGGAACAATGCAGAAATATAATCCAAGTGAGTAAGATATATCCAGCTCAACAAAACATCCCCCTTACAACCCACTATCAGCAACCCCTCTCCCCCACCTCAGTGCCCTGCATAGAAATCCATCACATAGTTCCAAAAACCAACCAATCCCCCACTTTCCCATCCCTTCAACGATAATACATACTTTGTTCATCAAGATATCTGACAATAAGATTTCAAGGGTAACTAGCCAAGGCTTTTTTCTGATCAAAACTTTGTCCATTTTGCAATGATGATCTGCACTGATTAAGTGCAATGCGACTAACATGAAAATCCATCTAAATGTCTTGCAAAAAAATGTTCAAATTTTTTCCATTTCCAAAGATAACCAATTACCAATGGAACCATCCTTTTAACACAATCATAAAGGTATTGCACTGGTGAGCCAAGCATAATAGCAGCAACCAGGATTGAAATAACAGTTCATGAAAAGTAGCAAAGATCAAACTTATTAAACACCTGAGTACAACTCTAAAAGATCATAATGCATAAAGGCCTAGAATTTCAAGCTATTTACTGGCTCAATGCCAGTGGATTTTTCCATTTACCAGTACAAATGTTAAAAGGTCACATGCATCTTTCTGCCAGCTTCAATTTAACAATAAACCAAAAAATAACACATTTCCTGTGACTGAAAAGTCACACCGATAACCAAGATAATAATCCGGAGATAAACTTTCAAAAATTCCAGTGATAACTAACAATGATGGTGCACAAAATATCGTTAACCAATTTTAACAACCGAGAAATAAACTTTCAAACCAAATTTGAAAAGAATTGATGGCGTGTGCTTCTCGTTCGTAAAAGTATGATATAGTTAAACGATGTCTTAAAAGAGTGATTAAGAGATACATACCATCTCCTTCCTCCACACAACACTGTATGACGATGGGAATGACTTCATGCAGGGGATCGTAGCTGAACTGTAACGGTAGGAAGTAAAGTAAAAATTACAATGACGGCTTCCTTGGTTAACAACTTTTATTAACCAATGAGTTTTGTTCTAAACCTGTTATATTTCCAATATTTTAGTGGTTAGGTGAATCATTGATTGTGATGGGAATTTCTGTGTGTTTTCTTAATGTTTTTCACCTCTATTACAGTGACAGATGATAGTAAATTCATTCAACTGAACTGGGAACCTCTACCTCTTGTGTTTTCAACTGAAATGAGTGTCCAACATTATAAAGCAAAGGTGTTGGGGAGTAGTGGGGCCCTGCAAACAAAAAAAAAGGCTCTAAAGACTTGCGAGAAGAGTTTTCAAGACACAATGCATGCAACCTGCAGAACCTTCTGCCATATGAAAAACACAAATGAAAAGCTTAGGCTATGAGCACTTAGGGAAGTTTGTATAGCATCCTAAGCTATATTAACCCATAGGAAAAGTTGTGATAGGACATTTCAAAGATGGACCATGAGCATGATAGGACATTTCAAAGATGGACCATGAGCATGTAGAAAGCTGCTGACCTTTTATTTAAAATGATAATTTAATATTTCTATTTCACAGGTTTAGGTACATCATCCTTAAGTGTTGTGCCTTTGAGAGCAAAACCTACCTCTTCCTCATCAAATGTCGAAGGGGAAAATTTGAAAGCTGGCTGTGAAAACTGCTGGTTGGCACCTCGGTCATAACGGAATGTTTCAGACCTAAGAGCATTTTCCCTTGCAGTGTAACTAGAAGGGAAAAAAAGTTAAAGAAAATGTTGTTCTTTGAAATTATGTAGTTTTGCTTATATTGGATAATCTACTATTCAGTTTGACATAGAAAAAACCTAAGGTCATGTGATAAACTATTTTATAAAATATTTTATCACTATAACGCACAACTTATTTAATAAAATTTAAGTAAATGTTAACAGAAAATAGGGAAATAATAGAGATGTGTACAACTAGACACATGTGTATCGACCACCTCTAGATTATACTGAATAACATTTGATTTTTCTTCATAAATAATACCTATACATTATATATATATATATATATATATATATATATATATATATATATATATATATATATATATAAATAACCACTTGAACTGAAAGAGCACCAAGTATTATTACTTGTAGGAAAAAACTCAGAACTCATCCTGTATTATCAATATAAATCATTCAGAATTATTGCTGTTGTTGTTGTTGTTGCCAATCAGAAGCTGCACACCAAAGATGAGGTTCAACCTTGGCTGTGACTGTTGTTCGATTCAGTTGTATAATGTTTTCAGGGCAAGACCATGGTTGACCTCAAACAAGCTACCCCAATGTCTCACCCCTGGTAGGCTATTTTCGACTAGTATGTATACAGACATAACTCATAGCCAGACACAAATGTTATTGGCTCTTACTTCGCAACGCCACCGTCGACCTCTTCTGTAGCAAAGAAATATATGGTAATAGCTGTTGTAGCCTCGCTATCAAAGGTGAAATCGATGTGATACAGGTCTTCAGGGAGACTGCCATCCTCAGTTTCTCTACAAAGAATCAAAGAGAAACAAAAGTTTTTAAAAGGGATTATAAAGTGAAGCCTCCCCCCCATCCCCCCCCCCCCCCAGAAGGACCACTCGATGGTAACAAAATTGGGTGGAGACTGCCTCCGTCAGTTTAGGCTACCATGAATCATGTATGTAAAATTGGAAAATATTGGGATAGTTATAGGAATAACATTAATTATGATGACTTTTAATGAGTACCATGCAGATAGATAACCAAGAAATAATGCTTCAAAATTTGTATGAAGATGAGTTGTCTGGACTTTGTGGTCAATTGAGCATATCTAGCAATGTTTTGATCACTGTAAAGTCTATTTTTTTAAGTGTAAGATATACTTGTTGCCACTTAGCAAATATCCAGTGTTGAACTCTATCGCAAACAAGTAGGCTTACAACAACAAGGGAATGATTTTGATACAAGAATGAAACTGGATGTAGAAACAGTCTAAATAAAGATGCTTCCAGTTCTAAAAATCATTGCATAACTAATTAATAAATTAGACATATTTTATTCATACACTATATACGACCTAAATATTGGATACTTTTCTATTGCCATAAAAAATTACACAGAATTTTGTCTTCACAAAATTGTCTCTAACAATGTAATAAAGTAATTTTAGTTTCTTTCTGAGTTAAGTGAAATGAACTCAAATTTCTGTAAACTTGTTTTTGAAAAATAGACAAAGGGAATCATGTATCGAGTTGTAACACAATTTAATTGCCACAACTGGACCAACATACCTCATATCTTTGACCAGCCGCAATGAATCTTTTCGGATGTTGACGAGGCTCTTCAAGGTCTTGGTTGGTTCACTTGAGTTGCTGGCAGGATATGGGAACTGTAAACATTTTCAAGAAACATACTCTTTACGACCAGTGTAAAGTGAACAAAGTCTGCACTACGCGGGGAGAAATTTACAGCACTGATCAAGAGACAATTATTAGTTTGAAAAAATATGTTTTGCTATATTTGTTTCAAAAATAAAAATAAAAAGAGAGATATATTTGGCCTGGCTGGATGAAGGGCCTTGAAAGCACGGGTAAATCTCACATTTTTTTTTCCATTGCTAATCCTAACTTTGGACTCCATGACGGATGAAGCCTGATGCACAAGTCATGAATTACACATTAGAAACCGCTAGGTGAAAAGACAGATTAATGCTAAAAGAATAGCTTGGAGGATTTTCATATTAATTACAGATGACTTAATAAATACAACACAACCCTTCAAAAAAGCATATAGCTTATATTAGTGATAGGTTGAGGGATATACCATCTGAAACTCACCACACACACCCTGAATTTTAAACAGTGCGAACATGGTTGTGACATCACAGGTTCACTTTTACCAGATGGCTCAAATTATTTCAAGGGCTTCTATGGCTGGGTCCTGCTTTAAAGAACCCTGTCACCTCTACTTCAAATTATTCACTATTTTATTAACTTTTTGAAAAAAGAGTAGATCGAAAACAGTACAAGCTTTTATTAGTGTAAGGAATCTGTAATGGCAAAACGTTTCAAGTTTTCAACATGTGGCCCACATAGTTTGGATATGTGAACTCAAAGTGAATCTATGACATCACATCCATGTTCATATTCATGGGAAGTTTGGAGTGGGGGGGGGGGGGGGTGTGGGTGCGTGTGAGATGAGAGATTATTTTCAAAGGTTATTTTCCCTTAAACTATTATCCATATGAGTATATTTTATGGTGTTCAGTGTTGCAAATTACATTTTTGGAGGTGATTGGTGGTTAATATGAACAATCTCTGGACTATCATTTAATTAACTCACAGTTGCAGGCCTGGAACCCATGTAATTTAAGTCAGAATTCTCTCCAAATAAATAAGCTTCTGGTTGAGGCGTGTCAAATCTTTGTCCTCCCATTGTGAAATGGCTCCCAAAATAACATCCTGCAAAGACAGGAACATGAGACATTAGAAATAAAAAATACATAAATAAATAAATAAACCCTCCAATATAGTAGCAACAATGTGGAAGGGAAGCTACGTCACTGACTACAGTCTGTGAGTAACCAGTAAATGTATTTGTAACAATAAAACTAGGGGAACTGCTGATTATTATGTCTTGTTATCCAATCGATAGACACAAAATTCTAATAAGTACAGCAGAAAATGGTAATTTTGAGTGTTCCCTAAATTCGCATACTGTGTTATACATATAGCTGTACTGATAGATGCTGTAGTTGCTATGTTCGTTAGTCAAACTGTAACCACATTTTCAATCACAATTTTATCTGCAAAGCCTTCAAGAAACCTTCACAAATTTCCCAAAGTGAACTAAGAAACATCAAGTTTGTATTCTGAGACTTTCTTGATTATTTCAATTATTTAGCGGCATTATTCAGTAAAATTAAATGCATGCCCAAAGTTAGGGAAATTCTTCCTTGCTTCGTGCAGTTTAACTCCCAACCTTTGCAGTATACTTCTTTCTATATCTGGCGGAATCTAGTCAAATCATCAATGAAGTAACATTGCAAGAGGATAGAACTAGACAGCTGATGAAAATCATCGAGATCGTCACCACTGCTATCCTTTAAATGAAAATTAATGCCCTTACTATCTTGAATTTAACATATAGGCCTATCTACCACCATATTGCAAGTTATACAACTTGACCTAGGCCTATGCTACTAAACTAAACATACTGGGTTTTCAATGTATATTAAGTAAATGAACAACACAAAGGAGCAAAGAAAGTGGCAGGTAAGGGATTTCAAGCGAAATACATATGGTTCCTAATGTTGTATTGATTGTCTGTTATTCAAATGCCTTTACTTCGTGAGCCTACCGTACATGGACAACGCTAATTCATATACCTAAACTTAGGCTAGCCGTTCAGTTTTGTGTTGAAAACAAATAGCCTACCTGATTTGGGAGGGTATCTATACGCAGAATTCCCACCAATATCGACTTCTTCAACGGTCGACCGTTGCAGGGAAGAGCATATACTTTGTACCGCACCCATCTTTTCTATCAAATCACTGTCATAACTTCAATATCCCAGTTTGTTTATCTGTGCAGCAAATATTGATGTGACGTTGTTAATGTTAGGCTCTATGCAATACGAGTACCGTGTAACGATATATGTAGGCTATGTATTTGTTTGGATGCGATGTATGTGTAACAGGATCAGCCTGGTACGTTCACTTCCTACCGCAACAGTCGAGTCATACACAATGTACGGAGAACTTTGTGTAGCGCTATTTATACAAGAGCTTTATCAAATAGACAGCCACCCGGGCCCACCCCACCCCTCCCCCACATGTGCGGCCCGGTATTACAATTCAGAACCGGGATGAAAGGCTACTGATGATTTTGAAGAAATGGACATTTGTAGTTAACAAAAAGAGGAACAGTTTTTTACGAAAAACAGTACTTTTAAGTAGGCCTACTAACGGAAATGGAAAAGGGTACTGATCATTACAAAAAGGGACACCTAAATCTTTACGGGTCATTTCACACAAAATATGGGGTGCCTATGTCTCTTAATTCCAACAGTCATAATCATTTTTGATGTTATTTTGTGCCCTTGATTTGCTGCAAAACTAACTAGCTAATGGAAGATGCAGCATGGAGGCTCTCGTAGATTCTTGAAACAAAGGTTATCGTATATCGCCTCAGTTGATGATGTAAGACAGTGATATCCAACTTAGCTACGATCGTCATAATTATGCGGGAATAACGAAAGTAAGGTGAGATTGTGTTGCGCGTGATTAGGAGTGGCCCGGGAAGCCTACATATGAAGTATTAACAGTGTGCCTCCATAATGCAATTCTTAACCGTGTGATCATTGTTTGCAGGGGGTAGGAGCCGGGGGTAGGAGCCGGAGGCACTGGGGTCACAACGTGCCCCCACTTTTTTTCTCCAAAATAGCAAATGTGCTCTCCTGGCAAATAAAATGTGCCCCTTTGACGAAGAACTGTCTTTTAGATATCTTAAGCCTTTGTTAATATTAATATTTTATTTTAATTATTCACGTGCACCATAATAGTATTTAGCGTACCAACACATCATATCTATTTAAGTGATATGGCCGGTGTGTATCGGTTTATAGCAAAACGAATACGGTGGGAGTGGAACGAGAAAGTGCCCCTCTGATGTTGTGGCCCCCTCACTTTTTGAAAGCTTCCTACCCCCCGATTGCTTGACCATTCGCCCCCCCCCCCCCCCACAACTTCAGAAGGTCAAATTATGTTCAATTCAGAGGAGTGTCAATGATGCTGTAAAACATTCCCAATCTCTTTTTGTTGTTGTAGTTTTCACGTTTCGCTTCTGTCTCCTTTCGTTATTTACTAAGACCGACGGACGTGTTAGAGCGTTGGAGCCCAATTTGATTGGGGGGGGGGGGCTGTAACGACTTGCCCGATAAATATAACCTAAATTGTTCGCGCGTTCTGCGCGTTCCGCGCGCGTTCAACATGTACATATATACATATCATATAGGCATGCATCGGTTATTACATCGCATGCCCATTACATACAATCATTTGCCGTGTTATTACCCTTCCATATTGGTTATCAGTTTTGGGGATGTCGTTACAATAGTAATGATAATAATAATATAAGTTTATGTTTAACCATTGAAAAAACACATTGCAATTTATTTTTCTTTCAGTAGGTGCCCGAAAAATTCTCAGCATTCTTGCCCGAAAAAATATTTGGTTGGAGGTGCTGCAGTTCCCCGCCCCGCCTCTTACGCCTATGGACAGCACCCCTCTCTCTCCCCTCCCCTGCCCTTGCCTTCCTCTCCCCTCCCACAAACAAATGCAAATAATGTCCGTTGCAATCACGAAACGTTTCAGCATTGTGAGATTTTCCCATTGAAATAATATAGAGGATCAGATTATGAAATAAGGAAACGATATATTATGCTCTGTGAATTCTCAAATCTTTAGCTGCTACATATTCATCCAACCGTTCCGCCCGCCCCCTCATCCACTCCACCCAAGAATTGACAAATTACTGTCATGTAACTTGTTTATGAATTAATAAAACAGTGTGTGTCATATATTTATCTTTAGTTTTATAGGTCAAGTTAAGCAAACATGTAATTTACTGACAGTTTGATTTGCACTATAACTCAGCGGGTGCATGGTTTGCGTGGTATAGTATAGCCAATGCATAGGCCTACCTTCTGTACTCTTCACTGCACTCAAGTTACACAAGGAGACTTGTTATGGTGTCGATATATTAAACTAGCACCATTAACACCAGGATTGCTTCACTAGAATACAGGTTTACGCTTCGTTCGATGCGAATATAGGGATCGCTTCTCGGCATTTTGGCTAAGATCATGTGTAGCATATGTTCCCTTTCGAGGGGAATGGTGATACACACCCGACGATGATCACACAGCTACAGTCCCGATGCAAGGGGACTGGGGTTGAGAGCGGATCAGTCGTTCGGTAGTTTTGTTTTCGTGCCCAGGTTCTTTCCTGGGTGACTTTTCTTAAAAAGTATATAGTGATGCTAGTAGTGATTGTTAGGCCTATCTACGTATAGCCTAAAAAAAACATATATAAAAAAACAATCATTTGAACCGAATGCAGACGTGACATTGATTTTTTTCTATATACTCGAATTCCTTTAGTAAACTGAGCTGACGACCGATATATAAGGTTCAGTGAATATTATGACCAAATTTGTGTTTGCCTCCTTATTGGAGAGCTTTTCGTTGCGTTTATAGTTGAAACTTAGCGCTATAACTAAAGACCGACATTTGACGATAATAACCAACTTTTATTGACAATATTTTCTCCTTCGCTTTTTTACCACAATGATGAACAGTTTTTTATCGGGCAACAGGCGATCAATTACAGATTAATTTGTTAGGAATGTTACCATGGGAACAGTCTTACTGTGTACAAGTTTGTGTCCAAATGCAATGTCTTCCGCGTGTTGCAATATCTATATGTGTATGCAATGCCGTCATTGATCATCGCAATCATCATGACGTCATGTCTCGAGATAGTACAACTTAGTACCCGCACAGTCTTGGGAGATTGAAACGATCTAAATCGTTCATCTATAAAAATACGCCATATTTCTAGAGCGGATCCATCAAATCCAACCAGCACATGTATCATAGACATTGATTATTTCCTTTACTTATGGGTACCGGTACTATTTAGAAAATGTTGTTGCCGAAAGGATGAATTTTGTAACATACAAGCATAACTATTGGCTTTTTGACGTCATTTTAATAATTTTAACGTCTTTGAACGAACACTTAAAAGTAATTATCTCTCAAACAGAATATAATGGCGGGGGTGGGGGGGGGGGGGGTGAGTGGGGGTATTATAAAACATTTCTAAGTGTATTACAACTTTTCAGTCTACTGAGAAATGTATAACACTGCAAGAGATATGTCAAGTTAGTGTTCAAATATTTTGCCATACGGGGACAAGGAAATTCCGAGATGCTTATAGTAAATCCCTGTCCAGTATATGTACCCCACCTTCCTTTCAGATTGGTATGCACAAAACCACGTACACTAACATGCATGTTTGAAATAGGACTGTTTCATATTGGTCGATACACGTGCAAAATTATTGTCTCGAATGAGGTAACTTCTTCGAGTATATTCTTGGGAAATTCCAACGATTAACGGAAAGGCTTTGGAACACATGCAATCACCACAAAATCGAATTCACACTGAGAACTTCCGCAGCTTCCGTCCAAAAAAAAAAAAGAAGGAATTTGAGAAAAAAAAAATATAAGGATACCATGACCGTACATATGAGAATATACCACGGTTTGACTTTCATACCAATTCCTTATGATTCTGTTACTTAAAATGACATTAAAATATAAATTATATTATAATACACCTATCAGATCAAATATCAGTTCTTGTAATATCAGATAAACTGAAGTAAAGTGGGCATAGTAGGCCGTACCTACATACTCAACTACATTCTTACTATACCAACTCAACTGCTAACTATTTAGTGTGAATAATATACATTAGTAATTTGCCAATATACCCTGGAAAACCAGGACCCTTGTTAATGAAATGAAATTTCTCTTCCACTATATATAGTTCAGTAGGCCTACTCAATGATTCAAACATCCAGAGAACTTATATCTCTATGACAGATCTCTAACAACACATCTTTCTTATAAGCTACCGTAGATTTCCGTTTCGTTGTGGTATTTGCATACAATGGGTCTTTCGTAATCTGTGAGGCGTATCCGTTCTCTGATACATTATTGTTCGTGTTGTGCGTTAACCTGTATACGGTAAAACACGTACATGTTATACAAACATTTGTAAGAGCTTATGTCTAGTTTGAAAACTTAGGGGGAAACAATGGTAATACATGTTTTTATGCTATATGCTACAATTTGAAAATGTTTTGCTGGAGTCTGTTTTTTTCCCTTACCCCTTTCTTTTTCGAAGGTGAATAAGGCACGATTAAAAACGTAAAGTAACATCAAGAACGCATAGAAGATCAACAATTAAGTTGGACAAGATTAAATATTTATCAGAGTGTATTTATCAGCGTAGGCTACAGCTTGTCCTTTCAGAATCAAGTTCTTCTCATGTAGGCTAATTGTGTATATTTCGTGTTTGTTTGCGCACGAAAACACTAGCGAGAAGCATATCCGACTGAGGCGTGGGCGTAGAAGTCAGACGGGTCTAGTGATGGCACGCAATAGTAGGCTACTAACGAAACAAGTTCATCAGTGTGTACAAAATTCAGATACAAAGCATTAGTCATAAACATAGATATCTAGCTTACATCTCGACTATTTTCACCCTTTTAATATTTGTTTTGTTTTCCCAGAAACAGACGTTGACTGTTCTCTATAACATTCTCCGAAGCTCACAAGACTAGTTCGATTGAAGTTCATCGGAGTATTGACCCATATACCCTTATGCATGCTATAGCCTATATGTTGGCCTATAGGCTGTGAAATTTTGGCCGTCATATATAGTGCTCAAATTTCAATGAACATAAATAACTGCCACCACCTTCAAAATCTTTTGGTCGCTATAAGATATGTATCTAGTTAAACAGTCATCATTGTCTGGGAATCATTTTTACCCTAGACTAGAGAATGCAAATAACTTATGAAACGCAGTATTTGATTAGCTGCCAAGTTAGGACTTACTTCAGAAAACCATAACAAAAAAAAAAAACAAAAAAAAATGGCGTAACGACTGAGGGTGGTAAAGTGCCATTTTCAACGACAAAAATATGTTTTGCCCCGACAAAAATCTCGAATTTTGCATAACAACAACTATCAGCTCGTGGACACTGACACTGCAGTATGCCTACTGAACAGTTGAATTTAGTTATCCATCCTTACTGTCATAATCCGTCGAAAATAATATTTGGTGTCAGATGTCGAAATTTCGAGATAAATATTTAACTTTCTCAGTTGTGAGATCAAACTTCGAGATTTATGATGAACGTCAAAATATCGAAATATACAAAGTCGAATTTTCGACATGATTCGTCAAAATAATGTTCGAAATGAAACTTTCGAAATTTCGAGGTAAAAAGTCCAGATGGCAAGATGCTAAGTCGATGTATATATATATATATATATATATATATATATATATGTATATGTATATATACATACATACATATATATATATATATATATATATGTATGTATGTATATATATATATATATATATATATATATATATATATATATATATATATATATATTGAATGCCGTATCGACCCTTCACTTCAGGGGTCGTCCAGACACCGTGGAAGACTGGTGGCTCAAGTCCTTTGGTAAAGTCTTGTAGAAAACGACACTCCAACTGTGACAGCTAGAATGTATGATCGATCTCTTGCTGATCGGTCTGTAACAATAAATACTATTTTTACCTCAAAAATTTTCCACGACATTCAATATTGTTATTCGACATATTAGAGTGTACACATATTGACGACAGTGAAATAAAAAAAACAATAAGAAAAGTCAAAGAGATTGTATTAAAGTGTATTGGATTTGCTTGGCATGTCACCAAAATCGACTATTTTTTCTTTTCATTGTTAGCGACAAAAAGCAACCCCACATCGTCCACAACTTCCTAGAAACGACTGCCAAAGTTACTTTTTCGACGAGCCAGCCCATCAGGTGAATTATGAACTCTCGAAAACACCAGACTTAATCGTCAATTTCATCGAGTTTTGAATAGCTTCCAAAATTACAACACTTCACAATTTTCAAATCATAGTCAGAATAAACAAGTTAACAACATATCGAGACATCAGCCATTACTTAGCAGAAAGGCGTTAGGGGTGAGAAGGGACAAATGAGATGGGATTAACAGTAAAGTAACCCTTCCTACCGGAGGCGAACAATGAAACACAAGACGAAGTATCAGGGAACGATGATTCAAAGGAAAATAGTGAGCGGTAGAAACACTAGATGGAAAAGCAGGAAATGCTGATCGGTGGGGTTGGGGGTGGGGGGGGGGGGGTGGGGTTGGCATTTGACCTCAGTTTTTTGAAAACCTCAAAAAAACATTTCCCTTTACATAAATGAGAAGTGTGTCTTTCTTATTTTTGTAATTAACAAGTGCCCTGCTATATTTAAAACCAGATTGCAAAAATGCATTGTGGTTTCGATGATGTAATATGAGCAATTTTCATGAATCTGATGTAATGTATAGTGAGGGTGTACATTGAACTAATGTTGTTGCCAGGTCGGCCTATTATCCCCATTAATTATCAACTGTACTGTATTGACATTATGTTTTTTATGAATACAGATTAAGTACACACACCTATTGCTTGAAAGTCCTCAAAATCAAAGTTTGAAACCAACAGCCATGGGCGGCGATCATGGGGGGGGGGGGGGACGGGGGGGGACATGTCCCCCCAATATTTTAGGTGGGGGGGATATAGTATCTAATATCCCTCCCAATATTTGGTGGCATAGTTTTTTTTAAGCATATGTTTTGTATTTTTTTTATGATATCGCGAGTAATTTCAAAATAGAAAATGCTTAGCTGCAACTTATAAGGCCTGGGAAGTGCAATTTCCAGCGATCTGGGAGGCATTTTTGGCCAAAATTTTCTTTTGCGCTTCGCGCCAACTTTTGGTGGAGCTACGCTTAGAAAGTCTGGGTACAAGCCTTGCCCCTCCCTTGGCAAATTCCTCGCAAGGCGCCTGTCTAACCATGTCACAATTTGTTACTATATGACCGAAAGTAGTTTTTACTTTTTTTTCGAAATGAATAGCTAGACCGACCGCATCCGTAATGAAATTTGGTTTGCATCTTGTGTATATGTGTAAGTACGTACAATCATATATATGATCCACATCGATATCGGTTCACTGGGTTTCCATTTGGCCTGTTTCCTACAAGATTTCTAACCGCAGGTGCGTAGCCAAGGGGGGGGGGGGGGGGACGAAGTGTGGAGACCGCCCTTCGAGCATATTTTTTTGGTATTTTCTATGATATCGAAGTTTTATAGTAGCCGTTATAAGAGGTTTTAATATTTGTACACCAATAATTTAACTGTCTGAATTTTCAAAAATTCCTTGACCAACATTCTTCACCATACTTCCCTCTACTCGTGCAATTTTGACCGGTCTGTTAGTGGTTGATGGGGGGTTTTCTATATTGGTTGTCCATAGATGAAATTTTGTGCAACATTATGGGTATGTTTTGAAGTGAATTTATTATTCAAATTCTGAACAAATAATGAGCTTAAAACCTTGAAAAGTGGGGCTGACGGGTATTGTGGGGCGTTACGTAGAATTACCTACAAAAGCAATGATCCACAGGAGATGCAATGAGGTCGAACATGATGTGTGACTGGTGACAATCTTGAAAAAAGGTTATGAATGGAAAAAAAAAACTATTGGGAAAAACTTGGTTCTCAGGCAAATATGTTCATCTGGTTGGTCATTTTCAAGCCCGAGAAGTGCCATTTCCGGTGATCTGGGGGGCTATCAAAACCAGAAATTTTCTTGTACGCTGCGCGCCAACCAATGGTGGCGCTCCGCTTTGATAGTAATTCGCCTGCATCCAAGCAAATGTCCCCCCCAATATTTGAAACAGATCGCCGCCCCTGCCAACAGCAGGTCGTTGGTTAGGTGCAGCCCAGTCAATTTTTCACTCCTTGTATCTGGCCCACTCATTCAAAATGGTTGCCCACCCCTGGGGTACAACATACTTGATCTTAGTAAACAGTGAAAAGCAGTGTGATGTGAAAAACAAACGCACAGAAATTCCAGAAGTGCTTTTGAGATTTGTCCCCTGAAACTGCTCACATGTCACATTGCTCCTGAAAGTTTGGGCTCCCTCCACTTACCCTATAGAGCCCTCCTCTGCCAAGTGTTGCTAGCGATCAGCTAGTAAGTTCACCCCTCCCCTTCGACAGGGGCTGATGCAGCTAGCCTCGACAGTAGAGAAATCTAATGTGAATACACGTTGATTTGGCTGAATCTTTGACATAAAACTTTGCAGTTAGTTGGACATTCACATATGGCTTTGCAGTAAGCAGTGAGTGTCATGTAGCGTTAAAATTGATTTAAATAGATTTTAAGAAGTTTGTAACACAAAAGTCAATTCCATTTCACCTTTTTACATCTCGAATGTAGTACAAAAAGAGAGTTTCATTGCTGTAACTGGGGGATTTGGTTTTCAAGTAAAAAATAGCATTCCTTTTCCACACACTGCGACTAGTTTTTGAGATGAACAAAAGCAAAAATTAACACTGAGAACAATAAAGAAACCAACAATTTCTGATGAAAGTTTGTAAATTATTAATTTTTCCACCTCTGCAATAATCCACTTGCTAATCCCTTTGAATATATGTAATGTATATACACGAACATAGTGGGTGAATTTTAAACCTAAGCATTTACCACCTAAGCCAACAATTCTAAAGAAACGCTAACAGTTAAGGTATATATATATATATATATATAGATGTATATATGTATATATATGCATGTAGTTCATCATGATTGGAGAAAGTATAACAATATAACACCTTGACAATATTAAACAAACATTTTTTTTGGTTATATTTGAAAATAAAAAAAAATCCTTCCATTTTTCTTCTTTGCTTTAATTTCTCCTCAAATCTTCAACTTCAAAAAAGAGTTTCATAGAAGAAATCATGATTAAAAGGAAAACAAGAAGAACGCAGAAAATTCAGGTGAAATGTTATTGGCATATGTGCACCACCTGATAACCCATAAAGGGATTGGTTGCTAACATAAGCCAAATTTATCAACAGAAATTTAATGTCAGTTAGGTATGGATAGCATTGCATCTTGAAAATTAGTCACAAATTATCTCTCATCTGTACAACTACTCCCTCCTCACCCCCTCCCTCCCCCCCCCAACACAATCCTAACCTCCACATACCTCTTCAAGTTATTATATTATCCATTTACCCCTTTTGTTTTTTAAAGAAGGCAAATGATTTTTTTTTTAGCATTTTCTCTTCAAGACTGTTTCAGTTGAGGTCACATAAAATGGTACAAAATGAGAAAAAAGAGAAAAGTTATGTCGATCGCACTTTGAAATTGGTGCAAAAAAGAAAAGTACATACCAACAAAATGTTGGTGACATTTCCTATAAACCCCAATTACAAAATGCTTTATTTCATTCACCTTCACTATGTCATATAAACGTGGATGTTAACTTCAGTTTTATGAAGCATAAAAGCCACATAGACTGATATACTGTAAGCACTTACACCAAAGAATAGAGGAATATGGATATATATCCACAATTATGCTGAAATTTTCTTGATACAATATTCATAGTAACTAAAAGCAATGCTTTGCGGACAGAATTCCTTGCTTTTTTTTCAAAACATCGAACTAAGCATCTCTCCTTTGTTTTCACAAAAAAAATTTGGTTTGTGTTTGAGCCGAGCAACTCTACTTGTAAAAGAAAAATCGTGAATAAGAAAGACACATATTCTAAAATACTTGAGTACTAAAAATTCCTGAAGCGTATGGCCAAAGCTAAACGGCTGCATAGTGAGGGCGCTACAACAGTCTCTCTCTAATCGGTATCCAAGTTTTATTGTGATTACTGAAATTATACATACGTCCGAAAGGAAAGAGCATTCAAAAGATGCTAATAATCAAGTTAGGTCAACGAAGAGACAGCTGGTATGGCAATCACACCAAAACATGGTTCAGCTTCTATAGGCTAACAGCCATTCCCCATGCATACATCTCACTTTTGTGACTAGTTCTATGCAGTTTGCTGCAAGGTTGCACTTTTGGAAGCCAGCGTTCTATAGGGCGTGGCTAATTAATACCCTGTTTCTTCTGCACACAATTGATATGTTGCAAAAAATATATATTTATTTTAATCAGTTAAGTCAGCAAGTCTTAGCCAACCCTTCTTTTAGCATGAATATTCAACACTGGTGCTATGAATATACATTAGTATTAACATATGTAAACAATGTTCTGCACTGACAAGATTACAGGCACAGGTGAGAGTCAATTTACGCTTATAGAATTTCCACATGGGTCAAATAAAATAGAAATTTCATTTGCTACTATTTGCACAAATTTCATGACTACACAAACACTTAAGGACCTGAGAATCTCAAAAACAGTTATCACAAAAATCATTGTTTAAAGGTATCTTTCC
Organism: Apostichopus japonicus; assembly: GCF_037975245.1. NCBI lineage: Eukaryota > Metazoa > Echinodermata > Holothuroidea > Aspidochirotida > Stichopodidae > Apostichopus > Apostichopus japonicus. The sequence goes on from NC_092579.1 coordinate 21,890,733, forward strand.
TTGGATCATGTTAAGTTGAAAATGTCCATATTTCTAGTTAGACACATTATTTAACCATTGGTACTTGAGTGAAAACAACTCAGCCAATAACTGTAAAGATTTCATATAAACCCCAATAATAGACTGGTCACTCTACTCCAGCTGAATCCAAAATCAATGTAATATATTAAAAAAAAATGTTTTGGTTCTACATATCTGATTTACCTGGCAGGGCTTGAAACAACTAAACAGCACTGAGAGAAAATTGCTGCAGAACTAAGTTGCTATGCAATGACCTCCAGCATATACTGGCATGTCAACCTTTCATGTCCCCTCCCCCCCCTCCTCCCCTTTTATTACTTGCAAAATTCCTTCCTTTAAATGTGGTTCTTGAAGTCTGAAATTTACTTTTCTCTCCCATCTTCTGATTCATAACAGATACTTTAAACCTGCTACAGTGTTGCCTTACCCATAATGCAACAGCTACCAAATTTGCAATTACAGAAAGACATCAAACTCAGTTTATTCAAAGTGTTTGGATTGTTACCGACTAAAGGACTTAAGAGAAGTTACATAACCCTATGAGATTACCACAAAAGCGACACGGCTCATGTCCGAGGTCTTCTCTGAGAAAATGCACAAGGGTATTAAACTGTATGAGCACTAATACAGTTTAGTGTTATCACTGATGAAAAAATTGGAAAGATAAGTACTGACTAGATAACAGTGCAGAGAATTTGCAGCCTTAAGACTAAGGAAAACACAAGCAGTCAGTCAACTGATAGTGTTATAATATACAAGCTTTGCCCAGTTTGTTTCTTTCAAAAGGTCACTGTAGATTAAACAAGTGTATTATCAAAATAAAACAAAATTAAACGTGCGCTGTGCACTGAGACGATGAATTTCCTGGTCTCTTTTTGAAGCAAATTAGCGTTACCTATGACTGGATAAAAACCTTACGCCACTATTATGTCCTTCCTAATGCTCATCTTAAAACAATTGGCTTGATACAAGACAATGTTAAGTTAATGGCCTTTAAGGCATTTATGATGCATTTCAGGAAACAGCCATATGATTTTGATTGCCACAGAAAAAACAAGAGAGTAAATTTCCAGGCATAAGTGGTACATAAGTAAAACTTACTCAGTTACACTTGTTGTGTTATCCATTGTTCTTTCAATTGATACACCCCCCCACCCCTCCCCTCTCTCTATTGTCAAGTCAGCAAAGCTCCCCCTCTGACTTGCTTGAATTTTGTAATAACATTTTAACTTGAATACTATTTCTGAAAAAAAAATGGAAGTTAAATGAAGGATGCTAACAACCTAACACTGCACAATTAGTCGGTTGATATTATATACCTTACGACCAGCCATCCAAACGGGTACAAAACTCAAATCTTCTTCAAAGATCACCTTGATCGGATCCACTGCCATAAGGCTACTTCCCAACACCGAAATCTGCAGCAGAACAGTGAACCCTTTTACCCCAAATCTGCAATTGAACTTATCAATTTCACATGTACATGCTCTATGTACAGCCTTCCGCCCCCCCCCACAACCCCCCCCCCTGGTCCCGATCTCCCCCGACATAAAAATTTGCAGCACTTATGAGTGACTTATCTTCGAAATAGAATTGGAAAACAAAATTTCTGACAAAACCAAAGGATTGTTGGGACAAGATTGAACCAGACTGAATTTAAAATTAAAAAGAAAACAGCCATTCTAAACAATGTTCTTAACCAATTTTCCCAAAAATGTACAATAAAAGATCAATAAACACCTCCCCGCCGCAACCACAGAATTTTTGTAAGGACCGAAGAAGAGAGTATACTGCACAAATAGGTTACTACATAACAGTGCTGTGTACCAAATTCATTCCGAGTCTCAAAACCTAAGAATAACACAGATTGGTTAAACATGATTGAGCATAAACTAGTCTGCCTTTTTGAAATTAATGGACACAGCTATACAGACATCATCACAAAAGTAGCTACCTTGTGTGGTCACACACTTCATATTAGTTGTGGTTGACTTGAAACTACAACACAATCTCCAACCCCCCACCTTTCCCCCCCCTCAAACTTTTAACCGACAGAAAACTCATTTAAAGTAATAGTTTTGATTTGATGTTTTGTTTAAAGCACAAGGAAAGTAAGCCTTTTTTGGATGACAAATCCAGATGAGGAAATGATGGAACGGAAGAGATTGCTAAAGAGTGTGTAAACAATTTGCCTTTTGTCCCCAAACAATCACATACATGAAAATATTCAATATGCTAACCTTACTTTCACAGAAGATGTTTATTGCACTCTAAAAATGCTAGGAAAACACACAAAAAAACTCCTTATCATCAAAAAGGCGTACTGATGATAATTTGCAGCAGTACATACAGGAGCAGATAACAAATGAGATTTTTGACAAGTTTTCCTTGACACTTGAGTTTTGGGAACAAGAAAACGAAGCTAGCTGAATGAAATCTCTTTTTAATTCGTGTTTGCTGTCAACAAACTTTTTGCAGTATCTTAACAATTGTGCTTCTTTCATTGCTATTCTTTGGGTGCTGATGCAACATATGTACGATAACAATACCACATAACTAATAAAGCCAATCTGACGGGGAAAAACGATGAAACATGTGAAGCATCATTGAAAGTAGATAATCATAAAAAAACATAGTGTAAAATGTGCACTGATGAAATTTGGAAACACTACCACAATGAAGGGAGAAAAGTCAAGAAAAGGAAGAAGAAAAAATAAAAATAAATATCATAGAAATTGTAAAACACTAATCTCAATCCATATTTTGAGAGTATTCTGTGTTCATAGCATTCTTCTTCATAATTGGTGAAGGAACAAAAAGAAACATCCCAAGTTTCCACTCCTACAGATAGAAGCAGATACCACTTAAGATGTGTAGGGAGGGAAGGGGTTCGGCGTCACCAACTCTTTCTCTCTCTCTCTCTCTCTCTTTTCAGCTGCATCCATTTTCTTTTTAAATCTAACCGCTCGTCTCTGGATTCAGAAGATAACACAAACTAGACAACACAAAATGGTTTTCACTGAAGCTTTGCCTGAGATGAAGCTACAGTAGTTTGAATTCCATTCAATTTTTTTGGGCTACAAATTCTGTTCATATCAATACACACTTCAATTCCATAAGCTTGACTCTTTAACAAAACATTAAACGTCAAGCCAGAAGTGACAATATTGTATGATACCTTCTTATGACAGAAGAAGAATCATCATCACTTTACTAATACCTCTGAGTGTAACAAGGCCAATAGACACTCTCTAGCTGGGCAGAGAATGTCAAGACCTCTATGTATCCAAAGCAGAGTGTTACGTACGTCAACTTCTGAATCTGATCCATTGAGACGGAGGAGCGGATGTCACTATTCAATTCGTAGCTCACCGTGATGGAGCACAAGGAATTCAGAACCGTAGGAAACGTCTGAGACCAGGGGGGGTTACTTTAGACGTGTAACTTTCTGTTAAATCTATACCGACGTCTGACAAGTGCGAGAGTGAAGAGTTCTTAATATCGGTAGTACAGATGACCCCAGCGTCACCTTCTCTGACGTTTCCCATTTTTGCATATGATGCCGTCATGACCATGTCACGACCAGTCTTCCTTGGTGACACGTTTTTGAACCTCCCAACCCTGAGACTTCATCCATCTATCTGCCTACTTTCACCTCTTGACCGGTACACCGACCGATGTATTGTTGTTTTTCGACCTGTAGTAGCCATCTGGCGTGGCCACATGATTCTGCATTGGTGAGGTAGCCATGGTCATAGGGGAACTACTGATTTTCTCCACAGAGGTTCCCATATTGGAAAAACTTGTAAGCACGTCTGGAAAGTTGGGTGGCGTCGCCGGTGTGTTGGCAGGCGCATTGATCTGGAAGGTTAAAGACAAAAAATATGAAGGAGGGAATGAATAAATAGAAAATCTCTATGTAACACAAACTGTTAAATAATGCTGCCACAACAATCAAGGTTGAAAAAGCATTGCAATGTACACACAGTACCACAACATATACCTACAGCCACTAACACAACAATAGGGCTATTCATGACAGCCAACTGGAGCGGAATTAATATGCGGTGGAACAGGAACCAGGATTATGCATAGCTGATTCCATGAACAGTGTGTTACATAGCATTGAAAATATTTTCCCCTCCACAACACACTTTTGAGTCCAACTTCGTTTTTTGAAATGAAACTACTCTGAACCCCTAAAACATAACAAAACAAATGTACAAGCGTTACCTGAGTAACATTGAGTGGTAACCCTGTGATCACGCTAAAGACAAACAGGATCTCCTTGTTAAAAGACCTTGTACGATACCAGAGCTAACGGGAAATTGCATGATAAGATATCTACAGTGCAAATAAACAGGACCCCAAAGTGACTGGTTAACAAACAACAAAATGAAACAAGACATTACTGTACCAACTATCCATATAGGACAACACAGTATAATACTGTATGCAATATGCATGCATAATTCCATTCGAGTGAATCATCTGCACAACAAAATATGCAGTTTTGATACAGTATGTGAAATACACTAGTGTGCATACAGTATAACTTGCACCACTACCATCACAAACTCTTCCTATAACATTTATCTTTTGAGCAAAATACTCAAAGTTGATGACATATAACCCAAACATAGGGTGTCATAACAATGGAAGTTTCTTTGTGAAAACAATGAACCAGAACAATGAAAGATTTCATCTGTACTCCCACCACATCCGACATGCTTTGGTCTCTTTTAGGAGAGACAAATTACAGGATTCCAGATTATGACTAGGATAACACTGTAAACGACAAGTAGATGAGTAATATTACTAGTTAGAGGGCACAACTTTCTGAAGAGTACATAGCATTGCCATGATTCATCAGGGGAACTTTACTGAGGTATCAACTTCCTACTCTTGCCTTTTCAAGTCACTATCCACAGAAGCCGGACTTATAAACTAACACTGTTTACTGTTTAGTATGTGTTGTTTGTTTGACTGACAAACCTCATAGTCTACAACATGTACAATAATTGGCACAAAGCCAAACCTTCCTATAAACCAAAAAAAAAAACAAAGCTTATAAAACAAAAAAAATCTTCTCTATGGTATGTTTGAATCTTCAATTTCTGATTTCATGCCCATGCAAACACAATGCAAACCCAAAAAACAAGATGATACAGACCTAAACTTGCATCTACATTAACATATGCAAAACTACTGTAGTTGAGCTACAGTATAATCTATTTAGTGTTAATCATTTTGGCAATTATCCAGCAACATTATAGAATGTTTACAATGTATTGCACAATATTGACTACTGTGTGTAAAAAACAAACTAAAAAAAAAAAAACAAGTGCTGCTGGCTGTCAATATTTGAAGCCTGTACAAACAAACATGGCCAGAGTAACCTGTACTTTGCCAACAGTGAATAGGTCACTGTAGTACAACACATGGTGAGAGGGAAGAAGGCAACTGTTATTCCCTGCGGTGATGACATTATTGCCGCAAGCATGTATGTATGTAGTAGATTGCCTGCAACCAAATGGAAACAATCAACTCTGGCAACACTGACTGTTTCACATAAATTAAACCATTTTCTGTGGAAGTCATTACAACATGTCTACTAAATGGATACTAGGAAACAGTTCTGGAAGCGTGTGTGTCGACTTCCTCAATGATTTAGGATTGGTATCACTGATTGCTTTGAAATATTTTGACTTGTTAGTATATTCCAGTCCAAATCTATGTCTACGTGTGTACAACAGCGTCTTCATTGTAGCAGTTCGACTAGTGGTTTAATATGACAGGGAGTTCAATAGTGCGTGATGTGGGTGCTTTTAAGGTCTCTATTTACATTCAGTAACTTTACGGTGGTTCCCTCGCAGCCTGAGAACCCTTATTATCCATCTTCCGTTGGTGGGTGTGCCACCCACAAGCATATATGACAGGAAAAACTTCACTGGTATAATATGCAAAACAGGACGACTTAGTAAGTAATGCGAAAACTTTGGGTATTTTTTTGTGTCTGGCGATAAAAAATTTGCACTTGCGGATGCAAAATACTGACAACTTTTTGAATTTACATTGTCAAGAAACTGATGAAATTTTTAAAATGACAAGTTATTGTAGCTACAGTATATTATGTTATAAAATAAAAAGAGATTTAATGTCTTAAAATCTTTAAAAAGTTTAACTTACAAAACTTCCGATATTATGAAACAAACAACCTTCGGCAAACAACGTTTCTAGACTGCCTTACAATGAATGGCGTGAACTATACTTACATTTTACTGCAACTGGTGTTTAACCCCTTCCCAAATACTACAGTATGGTACATGTGCTGCGAATTTACCAGGTACCTTACAAAACGACTAAGAGTTCATCCCCTGTCTAACACCTGTTTGTTAACAGTTTCTGGCACGTTTCCAGGGAACATTTTATGGATTTAACTGTTTTGGCTCCACTCTAGAATTAATTAGGTCAGTCAGTAAAGGATCTGTAAAGTTATGCGAAATATTATCCTAGACGTTCAAGAAAAATAGGTCAACTATCCCTGTAACATTTGGGTAAGTAAAACACACCTCAAGCCAACCGACGATTCAGCATTTGAACAAAAGTGTCTATTCCCCATGAAAACACGCAGCAGTCCATACCATACGGCATACACGCATAGCACGATATCAAGGCACCTAGCTACATGGCCATCTTTATGAAAGTAAACCATGAAATCACATGTTCTAGGCCACTTGGCATGATTAACGCAATGCTAAATATTGTTTCCATGTTCTTGTAGAAAACGTCAACTCCGCAAAACAGAATTAGTTGTGTTTTTGTAGTTACGTGAGATCCGAAACCGCCAAGGTGGTTAGGGTATTTGCTATACACCTACAGTAACTATGGTAGGATATTATATTTTCCGTATTTTGGGAAATTCTAGAAAATACTTTCTATTCCCCCGATTAACACCAGATGTGGTCTTACGGTATATTCATAAATGGGTGTACTAGAGCCTTGTTTAAATGACATAGGTTGCATTTAGCACGAAAGTGTTTTGCTTGATCTTCGTAAAATTTGAAGGGTGTACCACCTTACTTTTCGTACACAATTGTAAGTTTCAGAGTTTTCATTTACTATACGGTCAAGTGACTAAGTTGTGCATCGAGCATAAACTTATCGCGAATGCAAGAAAACGGTGCGGGGATTTCCAGCAGACAAATGTTTTCTTTGCGGGATTACTGAGTCAGTTGAAGAGAATCCCGCACCTTAGAGGGAACAATGAATTCATACGAGATTAGACGTTCACTTACTAACATACAATATAAAAAATATGTGGAATGGCAATATTGTTCAAAGCATTTCCCGCAAGGCTGATTATAAAAGTCAATATTACAGCAACCCTCCCGCGCTGGGCCGTGTGACACATATACCCAGAAGTGTGCCAAATAGCCATTGACATTGCTTGGGGCCATATATCATTACTCATTGGCATTGTGATTAAAATTGCGAGCAAGCTCTCTGAACATATTCATTTTGTTTCTGAAACTTTCTTTGTGAAATTTTACTTTTGTTGTTTACAGATGTACTCCTTTTTCGATTTTTTTTCTCCAGCCAAGCTGGACTTCCCGCTTGCATCGTGGATTTCCCACCAACCTGGGTTGGAAGGTACGCAAGGTTTTCCAGCCCTGGAGAAGGGGCTGACAAAACATCGCCAAACCTCCAGTCAATCTAATGGTGAAACAAGGCAATTATTCAGAAATTTTCTTTGCAGACATGTGATGTGCAACTTTCTTAGGGACACACACATGGTCGAACTAAGGACAAACTACTTTGGCATTTTCCACATTTACATAAATAAAGGAGCCATCAACAACCCAACCCTGCTTGATGAGGAACTTATTTCAGTTCTCCTTATTTGGGATCGATGGGAAGGAAAAGCAGCAAAAGATTGGGAATGTGATATCTGGTTTACAAACCACAGATCTGCATTTCCCACAAATTCAAAACATACAAGACAGTTTCCTCTTTCTCTGATACAAATGGTCGTTATCATACAGGAAAATATGATCGGTCAGCTGTACAATCAAAATCACTCCTCCAGTGCAGCTGAACTGAAAATCTCCCTAACTACCATATCATCTGGGGAGGGGGAGTGAATAGTTACAGAACTTGTGGAAACCGGGGCTACTTACAACCATTTTTATTCTATCACTGGTTTTGTACTCCTCTTGACCTACAGAACTATCATGCGGCAACTAGGTCACACATGACTTTATTTTGCTGTTAATTTTGCAAAGCAACAACTGTGAAACTCTACGCCCGAAATTGTTTCCAAGAGCCCTTGAGTTGGCCCCGCTATCTCAGTCTGTTTGGCAAGTTGTGAGGGCCATGGAGCTACTGGCTGTCACTTTTCACATACTTTACACATGTATGTAATTGTAATCCTCTTAAAGTGGTTGCCACACTTTAATTGCCCTCTTGACAACATTTAATTTCTTGTCAGGACACCCTGGAGTTCATCAAAGGGACAACAAGATATTAACAGTTAAAGCAGGTGCCGTACGATACTCTTCATGATGAATGACTATACTTTACTATACAGACAAATCTTAAGGGTATCAGAGGACCCACAAGCAAATCAAAGAACCCCTGGAAATACTTACTGCATGTCCCGCTGGTCTTCCATATTGACTATTTGGCAATGCTGCTTCTTGGAAAAATATACTTAATGCAGTCTGCAAAGAGAAAATGAAAGTAGAACTGATGCAACACCAAATTTGATAGCTTTGGCATTGGAAAGACTGCAAGAGTAGGTGCTCTGTGACACTGACAGAACCAGCTGTATGCTTTATTTTGGCTAATGGAATCAGCACTGTTATGAAGTGAGGATATATGACTAGATTTACACAATACTAGTCAGAGTGGTAGGCTATTGTTTTCAGACAATCCAGGGTCTGAATAATCCAAAGTTTTAAGGTACTGACACCATGTATTACCCCCTCCATCACAACAACTTTATAGAATGCCAACACAATACAAACCAAGTCAAGAAGAAATAAACAAATCCTAAAGACACAATAGAAAGATAGTTGCTGATAACATTTCCTGAAATTTCAGCTACCAAGAAAACAAACCAAGAATACAGCTTGATTTAAAAGCTCATTTAATTGAGCATGCAATATTACTGTCTACAGTAAGCTGATAGCTGGAGGCAAAAACAAAACACAGTTGAACACTTAATGTTTTCAGTGTCGTGAGTAAAATAGGAGCTGCAGAACCACTAGTGATCACACTTACCCTGTGTAACAATTTGCAATGTTTCAGTAGATAGGTAGGTGTCTTCTTGGCGGGCCCTGATTTTAGGCTGTGAGCATGATATTGTGTAATCACATTTCTTTCCTTTTAACCAACCTGCAATTCAGCCCCAAAATTCTGAGTAATTCAAATTTTTTTTTTTTTTGAGATGGAAAATGCCTTATTGAAAGTTACAAGACCAGCTAAGTATGAAAATGAAATGATCTAGTTTAGAGACTTTCATATACAAAAGCCCCTCTCCCAGCTGTGCTAGAAGTTATACTGGGATACAGGTTAATGATGAAAGTTAGAGGTTAGGTTCTACACTTGTGAGTTTGTATTGTGCTAATGGCACAGCAATTCCAACTATATTGCGCATGTTATTAGCACAAATTTGCAATCGGCTAGTAATGTGAAATATCTTGCTACTAAAATGTCTGTACATGACATTGAATCACTGTAATTTTCTTTGGTGTGAGTTTGAAGGGGTGGGGTGTGGGAGGGGGGTGGGGGAAGAAGAGATGCTTTTTCAATTTATGATAGATTCATTGCTTCTGGGGGTGGGTCATATGTAACTAACATTGACCACCAACACTGATTTAAGCCTAGCCAATAACATGGTATACGGTAACTTTGTAATGCTACAGTACAGTAAGTGGAAAAAAAGGTTCCTGCAAAGGTCCTGGGTAATGATGATTTCCTAGATTTTGCTCTGTGGTTTAGTTGTGTCCTTCAAATCTGTGACTTAATCATTACTTTGATATGATTCTGCCAGAATGAGGTTTATAAAGGTCTCACTCCAACACAGATGAAGCCAGGAAGTTTCCTTAACTACATGCATGCAATAAATTTTATGGAATAATTCCAGTAAATGGGTGTAATAATTCGTCAAAATACTTCATAATACAAGATTGATGCTTCCTTCCTTCAAGGTGCCAATTTCAGCCTTTTTCATTGAAGCTGCATAGTTGAAAACTGCGTTCGAAACATGACCACAAATTGACTTAAAAGCATGGCTGCTACATATGTACTATAACACAGTACGTGAAGTTAGGGAACGCGTAGTTGCGTAAACTGCCATACTTAGCTACACTCAATGTAAGGATAGGCTTAACCCGACTCAGAATGAAATCTTCTGAAAAACTCTTAACTTTGTCCTATACGCTTTGGTTAGACCTAATTTGCATGAGATTTATGTGGCTTTGCTGTAAACACCAAAATGTGGCCATTGAAAGTAACGGTAATGTTATGGAGAGGTGAATAATTGGTTGAATTGCTATTGCAACTTAGTCATTTAAACACGGGCGAGTACTCACACAACAAACCTACATATATACATACGCAGTGAGTTTACTGGGAGAGATACACCATAGGATACTATGATTACATACAAACATCGCCATGACACAGCGAACACGGAAAAGGGATTTAAAACAAACCTCAAATTGCCAATGAGCTTTCTGCAATAGTTGTCTTGCTTGATCCGGCACACATCCCGCTGCCATAACAAACTGGTTTATCATAACTTGCTGCTTCAAACTATCCATTTTTTGAGAAATCCTAGCGAAATCCACGTTGGATTTCTCCGTTTCTCTTGCACAACAACCCGGGCGAAAGAGCCTGTCTGTGACGGAAGATTGTTTAGGTCATTTGCATATGACGTCATTTTCAAAGTAATAACAAAGGACATGATTGGTTGGAAATCGCGCGCCATGAGTAATTGTCCAATAGATGGCTGCAAACCAACAAAAACTCGTGAATGTCATGGCCTTTATACCGTGGTTTATTTTGCAGCTTTGTTTGTAGGAACCCCTAATTTGCATGACAGCCAAAACATCAACATTGACTGAGGCTTTGCTGTACAACACTTGCCTGCACATGTGTAATGTCAGTACTGTTTAAGATTAACTCGATATATTTGGGCAGCATTCCAAAATACCGGGCGAGGTTTACCAGGAAAATGATTTGTAATAATTGGTCTGTTTCGCAACTGAGGTCAAAGTTAAATCTGTCTGCAGCTGTTAGTCATTCTACTTGATATATCTTTGTACTTTTTTTTTGGCAAATTACATGTCAACCATAGTAACTTAGCAAGAACAAATGTATCTACACGCAAGGGTGAATGAAGACTCACGGTGTAATTTAACAGAAATAAGAATTTGAACATTTTCAAGTACTACAAACTGTCGAATTGATAACATTCACACTTGATCATTTGAACAATGTCCGTAAACTGTTGAATTATTGCTTATACGAACCTATTTTACCACTTCACTACCGCAAAACTTGATAAGGTAGTCACACTTGCAACAAATGCTGAATCTGTGATTTGAGTACATTTTCAAGAAAAATTTCGTTGTTGTTTTTATTATTTTCGAAAGTTTGAACAAATTAACTTATCAACTTATCTTTTTGCAGAAAATTGCCAGCCGGATTTACGTGACAGTGTCAACAAATACGGCACTTTAACATCTCCATAGATTATACACAGACGACACGATGGGGGAACAATGTTTACAGCCTGTTACAGCAATTGAAAACAGATTGTCGCCCTCAATTCAACTGAGCGTTATCAGAGCCATAGTTCTTTGATATAGACATATGGCTCTACCCATTAGACATATAGCTGCTATAGGTATCTACTCTCCTTTAAATTGTCCTAACAACGATAATGAGGTATAAAATTCGATAAAATCAAGGAACCAGTTAATAGAAACACAGTGGCCATACTTCCATTTTGATAACTCGTTGCGTGAATTCAGATAAGAAATTAAAAAAAAACGAAAAGGTAACATTTACTTTCATTCGGATAAGAACTACATTGCGCAATAAGTTTTGTTGTTCGGCATACATATACATGGCCAGCGAAGCCGATACTGGATCTAATGCAATTGGCCATATAAGCTCCATCATGTATTGAAATCAGTAATTCACACCGGTACCTTATCAACATAATATTTCGTCTCATCATTGAATTGGTTTCCTCAAGAACAGTGAATGCAGTTAACGGTGTGTTCTATGTAAGTATGATGACATCACAAATAGTAACTGCTGAGTACAATCATCCAATCGAAATTAGGAATAAACTGCAATATTTAATTTATCAAGAGAGGAACAGACAATTGAAGTTTGATCAACGTGCTTCTTTTACAAGCTCTGTATGAAATTTGAAAAGTTCATTATCATCCCAAACGTACAATACTATGGGGATTTGGTTTGGACCGAACAAACGCCAACAATTACCAACAACTTTGAAGAGCAATCGACTTCATAAATCGCTTAATCCAGTACAATATTTTGTTTTTGTAAACCTTCTAATTTAATGGTTAGTGTTTCATCGTCAAATTTTGTGCCGATATTTGTTTTTTTCAAGTTTTGTGATGTAACTGAGCCGTTGCAGAAGTTAGGTGACATATTATATTTTGATGAGCCAGGTCTTTCCGTTATCACCGTAGCTAAATATGATACCACAGTATCACTATTTATCTTAAACAATTAGTTGTTATGAACACAAAGTCCATCTTTACAGATAGGAAGGTACTTAACGAATGCTTTCTCCGTCCCCATGCATTTACAAGAGGTGTATATACAATAGTAATACAGAGACAATTGCTAAAGAGAAAACGTTCCTGTTCAATCCCAAATGTGATGGTGAGTATAACATTGATCCATCGTAGATCTTTCTGTAGACATTGATGGCCCTAAACCGGGCCCCTCCCAATATTTAGGCTAAACCTTCTGCAGTAATTTGCTGACTACTTTGTTACAGTTCAGTCTCATTATACTTCAGTACGTAGCCCCATGTTTTTGCATGCTAAAATACTATATTTTTACATAAATGATTTTTCCAGGAGGACTTGAACGGGCACGTAAGGCTGACTGGGTACTGTCTTGATTCCTAGCTTAGAGGTTCAGTTTCAGTGACCATTGTTTGCCCCTTATGTTAGCATTTTGAAGGTCAATATACAGTGATGACCATTAAAGCATGATTTAGGATCATTTCCAATTACAGTTACACAGCATATACACATGAACAAAATTGATGTCACAATAGTTGTTGCTGTCTTTAAATATTTGTTTTTTTTACTTCAGAGCTCTTCTTTGGGAGAATAATAAAAGAGAAACTTTTTTTTGTGGTGGTACAGCAATTCTACAACATCTAGTAACATGCTGTGACATTTCAACAGTTATTTCATAAACTTTTCATTGAGTTTAGCAAATTTTCTGTCCTGGAATATTCAAACTGGTCAGGGGGAATCCTCAAATTTTGTTAGGATAGGGGGTGTCACTGGGGGTTTGAAGCCTGCTTAACATGTACCGTATAGTTTGTTTTGGAGGAAACCTCCCTCAGTCCCTGACCCTTCCCCTTGAATTCGATGGCAACATATATATTCATACACACTGTCCCTTGCTCCCCTCTCCACTTGGAAAAGTTTGGCCACGCCATTGACCATTTGGAAGAGGGAGTAACTTGCGTTTAATGACACTGCACCCTCGAGTACGTTCCATATTGTTAACAAGTTATGGTTGATCATGGGGATTTAATTATATTATTACGGCTGCGGAATAAACAGGCTCTTATATTCAGGATTTTCGGAACAGGGAACTGATACTTGGACAACTATTTTGTGCTGGGAGGGACAGTTTAATTTACAGCTTCATACTCAAACATTCTAAGAGTATTCCGTCCTGGCTCCTTCCTCCACAATATATAAGTGAAACGAATTTAAAGTTCTCATACGTAACTGCAACTTTCATATTCTAGTCGCATTAGTCAGGCTCATAGTGTGAAAAAAAGGTAATAACGGTTGTATGTTGGCCCGGAACTTGAATGCGTGTTACCAGCGTGAGCGGAATAGTTTATTTATGATCTTTGTATCTCATGTCAACAAGGCTACGATTGAAACATGCTGTATGAATAGTTTATGACCTTATGATTGTATAACTAGCGACGGGAGTATCATGTGGTTTACAAAAACACGTTATAGCTAGCGTTTGTTTATGTGGTGAGTACCTCACACTGAGAGAAGACACTACGGTCAGTATGAAATATTTTGAGGATTATAATAATATGCCTATAGTCTGATAGCTGGCAATAATATAGGTACAATAATGTTGAAATAGAAACTCATTTTCTAGCGTCGTCAATGGCCAAACATAGGATGCGCCCGTTGAAACTTACTTGCTCATTATATTTAATTGTACAGTATTATTAATGGGATGGCAGTTACAGTAGGCCTAACGTTAAGCTTTTGCTAGGCTATAACGTAGCCCATATCTTTAGACCTAACATTATGCCCAATCGAAAGATAAACAAATATTATAGCCTACAGGTAAGTATAGTAGTAGATTGAGAATCTTGTGCGCAATCCAATGAAACACTTAATATTATTTCAGAGTAACATATTAGTATGAATAATAAGTATAGAAGATTAATGATAAGAAGTAGCTTATATACTATTTGATGTTACTTACTACTTTGTCAAGTTTATATTTATCAATCTAAGCAAAACAAGACATGAAAATATCAAAGCTAGGCCTACTATAAATTCCTTTCTTACGGAATTGTGCATATTTGTTTAGCACAAAAGCAAAGCTTTGATAATAGCAGAATTACCAACTTATATCAGAGCTTTTCAGACTCGTTTCTATTCATATTCATCCAATCATTCTCCTCAGAATTAGCCTAACCTATAAACTATAGTAGCCTACATGGTTCTCTTGTCCGTTATACGCATTGCAAGAAAGCACTTGAACAGAATGACTTCTACATGGAAAGCACCAGTACTTTCTCCAAGGAAGGTCATCTTTGACACAGATGCAGGCGTTGATGATGCACATGCACTTCTGATACTCGATGGTGCCTCTCCCGACGACATCGAACTTCTTGGACTGACGTGTGTGGCCGGAAATGTGAAATTACCGCAAGCATTAAAAAATATGTCGCATATCTTGGAACACTGCTCGTTTCTACAGGTGAGTGATGATGATCGAACAGTCGAACTTTTCCGTTCAAATTTTCTTGCAGACATTTTAGTGATATGAATTAATTATTAGAATTAATGAATTGAAAGGGATCGAAATATGACATACTAGCTAACAGAGTACAAATTTGCTTCAATGCTCATCTTCATGCATGTTTCTGCTTTTGGGATTTGAAATTTTTTCGGAAAACAGAAATGGTTTACTTTATTTGCGACATTACTAGGTCTTTGATAATCATTATGTGGGTATAAACCCCTTAAAAGTATATTTGCTTTGAAATCAGGGATATATGAAGAGTGTATAAGAAAACAACAATATTGAGGGGGGGGGGGGGTCCAGTTACATAATTTTCCCTGGGGCATGAACCTGACTCTCCATATACCTCTGATCAGAATGAAACAGATTATGAACTGGGTGCAAAGCCTAGTTTAATTTGATATGAACAGAGGTTAAAATGTCAACAGTTTTACAATACTGTAGGGTAATAATTGTTTTTTTTTTATTGTGCAATACTGCTGTCAGGTATAGTCAGGCTCTTCCCTTTATCGGAATCAGCCTCAATCAAGCCTGAGGTGAGGCGTTGAGTCAACATTGTTTGACCTTTTTGTTTAGCATATTTAAGGTCAATATACTGTGATGACAATGAAAGCATGATTTGGATCATTTCCAAATTCTAGTTACACAACACTTTCAGTATTACACATGAACAAAAAATTGATGTGACAATAGTTGTTGCTGTCTTCAAATTTTATTTTTTTACTTCAGAGGTCTCCTAATGAGAGAATAATAAAAGAGTCCAGCAAAAGTCTACAACATCTAGTAACATGCTGTAACATTACCACAGTTCTTTCATAAACTTTTCATTGACTTTAGCAAACTTTCTGTCCTGGAATATTCAAACTGGTCAGGGGGAATCCTCAATTTTTGTTAGGTAAGGGTGAGGCCCTGAGATGTTTGAAGCCAGCTTACCATGTAGTTTGGTTTGGGGGCAACCCAAAAACTCAAGGTTATGCTAATAACTACTATTAAAGTTTTGTGTGAGATTAAAAGCGAAGGAGATAATGTACCCCCCCCCCCCCCTTGTCCACATATTCCCTTTGTTTGACACTATTGTGTAAAGGTCATCATCAGTAACGACCCCAGATTTAATCTGGATTTCTAGCATATTAGCGGGCAATCCTGATGAGCTTTAACATTTGATGTATCTCTAGCAGAGAAATCTATGTAGATGGGAGTTTGACCAGTTTATTGATTGAGTTTGAAATGCAGTTAAGGAAAAGTTTGAAAAAGAGAATAATCATTTATTTTTATTTTTAAAGGATGGCAGGGGGGGGAGGAGGGGGAAGGGTGTGATGGGATGGGGGCATTGGATGGGAAGGTACAGGGGGTAGCATTAAATTTCATAATGAATGAGGACCTTTAGTACAAATCGTTTGAGTTTATTCAACTTTTGCACATTCATTTAGCAGTGACAACTACATTTTTGTTAACTAGTTTCTACTGAGGAAAGAGAGACCGCTATAAGGTGAATTGATAACAAATTTCTCTTTTTTTCTTTTCCAAAAGACTGAAATTTTTGCAGGTGCAGAACGACCAATCATCTCCGAGATTCCACCCGGCTATGAAATTTATCATGGTGCAGATGGTTTGGGTAATACATGGTCAGAAAAGACAACATCTCAGGAAAAGTTAAACTTAACAAAACATGCGGTGCAGTTCCTCATTGATGCGGTGAAGGCCAACCCCGGCCAAATTTCAATCTGTGCGCTTGGCCCGCTGACTAATCTTGCCATGGCAGAGAGACTATGGCCTGCATTTTCATCCAACTTAGGAAAGGTTACCATCATGGGAGGTAACATTTATGGTAAGAAACTAGCAGGAGAAAACCTTAAAATTCCTTAGAAAAAGTAAAAGAGAGAGAAAAAAAATTAAGCATAAATTAATTGAGGGTCATAGATCCTCAATGAAGTGCAGTCTCTGTTTGGATTGTGTCTTTTTTCAATATCCAAATTACAAAGGTGTTCCATGAAAAGTACTTTAAATTTTTTTAGAAGACAAACCAGAGTGAAACTAGTAATTAGAATTTATTGTCATCTTAAAAAATAAAATCCCTATATATTGCATTTTTTTTCTTGCACTTGAGGTAGGGGAAACATTACAGCCGCTGCAGAATATAATTTCTATGCTGACCCAGAGGCAGCTCATATAGTAATGCAAGACTTCAAATGTGAGAAAGTGCTTGTTTCTTGGGAATTATCCGAAAACTATAACATACCTATGGTGAGTCGTTTTCCGTGTATTATGATTATTATGAAAGGCAGATCTATCAGAGTCTGTCACAGTGATGGTGATCGATATTTCTACCCATTAATTGGTTTTCATTAAATGAGTACTTACTAATAAAACTGTGATATATGTTTTCCATTAAAATCTTAGATAATCCATACTGGTCTGTCTTGCTCTCTTTCATCATAAATTTTAAAAAAATTTAAAAAAAAATTCCCATCTCTACTTTGCTTCTAAATTTACCTCCTAAGAATACCAGAATCATTGTACGGTCAGCTTGGGACAATTATGTCACTGGACCCGCTGCCTTGTAATATTTTCATATTTTCTTAATTATGTTTTAATGATGAGAATGCTGTTTTCTTTGTTCCATATATTTCTGGGCCCCTCCATAGTTTTCTGGGTCTTGTGTTGTAGGCCCCCTGACCTCCCCTCTGGTCGGACCGATAGTACAGTAATACTATCCATCCAACACCAACCTTTCATTTGCATGAAGCATCTGCTGTTATGCCACTCTCCTAATATTTCATGTAGCTTAAAATCCCATTTCTGATACCGTACTTAACAACTAACTGATGGTGTAGACGGTTCAGATTCAGTTGGAAAGAGCTCATGTAATGTAATTGTTAATGGATCTGCAATGTTAGGCAAGATGTATGGGCCTTCCTTTTTCATTTGTCGTTTTAAATCAATGTTTAAGGTTAAATCCCACTCTGGAGACGATTCGACACCACTAACTGATGTATGTATGTGTGTATGTACGTGTGTACGTATGTATGTTTGCGTGTATGTATGTATGTATTTTAGATCCTCCTGCAAGCAGGAACATGCGAAGAAGCCTCATTGGCTTATCAAAGTCGCAAGCTAACCAAAGTCAGTCTCTTAGATTCATATTTAATGTCTATTATTATGAATTGTCAACAACTTTGTAACTGGACGACATACATTAATCTTGGAGTGACTCAAACTGGGGACCTTATGATTGGAAGGCACCGGCGTTAACCACTGAGCTAACACTCATGACGGTGTACACAGTTCACAAACATTTGTTTCGCAGTGCATGACATGTTTAGTTATCATTGCTGTTGGGCAGTCATTACTACAATATGAAGCAAGTCTTGAATTCTCCTTTCTGTATTGTCTTTCTTTCTTCCACAGAAAACTCTTGAGGAGATGTTTGCTATCAAGAGTGCTAAAGCAAGACTTCTGTTGACTATAACTGAACATGCTCGAAAAACAGATATGGTAAGATGCTGAATGTTTATAACGACTAAGGTGCAGCTTACATTGACTTTTCCAGGTGTTTTTTTACGCATGATTTGTACCCTATTTCCCCAAAAATATTACCTTTTTGCAGAGTCATCGGGATGAAAGTTGGGGCTTTACCACTCTGTCCCCTTCTTTGAGTCCTTCCCACCATCTGCTCCCCCTCTCCAGTCAGAGCTACCTTTTGAATTGGGTTGTAACTCTGAGACATTCTGACCATGGCATGTAATACTTGCACTCACTCAGACAGAAAGATCAGTTCAGAAATTTAATGTATTGCCTTAATAACAAGTTAGTAACTGTTACATATAATTGTACATTCCACAAATATGACATAATATCCAATTGTTTTCAGCTGTGAACATTTGAAAGTTTCTGCCTAATTTTGTTGTGCTTTGAGCAAAAATTTGGAGGACTCAGGATTGTTTTCAGGAAGCTAAAAAGCTTTTCCCTTTGCATGCATGGTTCAAAATGATGACGACCACTTTAAAAAGGCAGTGTTGAAAAAAATCTCAAGTGACTTGAGACTCTTACCTTGAGACTCTTTCTTGAGACTCTTACACTCTTACCTTGCATAGCCTACATTTAACGAAGAAATATTTCCTATGGTATTTATTATTTAATTGTATCGTATTTCCTATAATTCTCACAGACGTACCTATCAGTGTGTGATCAACTGGCCGCAATTTGTCTTCTGCATCCAGAGGTAATCAAGAAGAAGTGCAAGTACCGATGCAAGGTGTCCCTCTATGGGGAGACTCGAGGAGCACTAATCATAGATAGGGGGGACCACTGGAAGGACTTCCCCTCTGACGCAGAGACAACAATTATAGAAGAATTGGACGATTCCAAGTTTCATGAAATCTATGTCAGAAGTCTACGCGAGAGCAGAGGAAAGTCAGTCGAGGAAACTTAACTATATAGCAGAGCATAGATATGGACCAATGGTAGGCTATGTGGCAAGGACTAGCAATTAGCATTCAAAGAACAACTGTAGTAGGAGCAAAGGGCCAACAAGAACCACAATCTCACACTATACATATGTTGAACACTGTGCAGTGGTAGGTTGCTCAGGCATTTGAACCTCATCTACTTTGAGGAATCCTCTGATCAAAACCCTGTATTTTAAGATTGTGTTGCCAATGGACTATCATTAGCATTGTAGGCCTATTTCTAGTCGTCTACGGAGAATACACATATCATTGTTAGTGGCAGGTAAATGTTTACTCTATGACATCTTTACATTAATGACATCTCCATGAAGAAAATAAGTCAAATTTATTCCATTATATCTCAAGTGTAATAAAATTTGAACAGAGATTGTGTGAACTAGTTATATATTATATTTAAGTTTTAATCAATGATTAATCAGACAGTAATTAACTTTTCTTCTTATTTTGTTTTAGCTATGCCATTAAACATGTTGTTCTTAGTTAAACAAAATTTTGTGAAAAGCAAATCAGGGGTATTAGTCCAAAATTGTGTGCTGAAAATTTATTATTTTTCTAATATAAGCATAAGTGCTTTAAATGTATTTGTTTCTAAAAGTTTTTTTATACCAATCATTTATGCCTATAGAAGAATACAAAACAAGTGGTGCATTTAGCAATTCGTGACCGAGAGGAAATCGGTGCAATTGACACCTCCAACTGGCAGCACCAGTTCCTAGGCGTTTACGGAGAATACACTTATCATTGTTAGTGGCAAGTGAATGTTTTCATTTTGGCAGTAAATTGGTACACAAAGCCACCCATGATCATATCTCTGTTTTTATGTCTAGAATATTTTTATGGCATGTGACTCTATCTGCTTGTACAGGGGGGGGGGTGTATCAACCATGCACACATTTGCAGGGTCACATACCTCTTTTGTGACATTTCCTGTTGTAATGTTTGTTCATCACTTATTTTTGTTTATGAAGTGTTAATTAAGCTGATGCACTATTGGCAAGGTACTGAAGCATGTATTTTTTTATTAAAAATTCAGAAATTATTTTCTTATCAGAATAACCTAAATAATTTTATACTATTATTATTCCAATTATTAGATGCAAACTATTCTCCATTCTGGTCCAATATATATTTGAAAAATATTTCAGAATGTTGTCTATGTTACTATGTATTTTTGTGGATGTTGTTACTTTCTCCATGTCATTGTTCGTGGCTTTAACAGTAGTTTTTTTTAAAGGGGAGGTGGGGTGGGATAGCCAGTATCCATTCTCCTTACTTTAATAGTCCTGTCTTCTGTTTTGAAACTTCACCCCAATATTACATAACCATTTTGACCGTGATTCTGTCAATAGATAGCAGGAAGTGGGAACACTTAAAATTAAATGTCATCCCTAATTACACTAGCAAATTAAACCTGATAACTCATGTTCATATTTCAACATGAACTTCTGAATCCTCTCTCACCCGAAACATTGTGCTCTCTCAGCACTCAGCAATGTTTGGGAGTAAATTTAGAAACTCAGAACAACCACCTACAATGAAAGGTTTGAGCAGTTTTTTAAATGTCAAAATTTGGACACGAAATAGATTAATTTGATTTAAGCAACCTTATGCAGGCAAAGAACCAAAACAACAAATAAAATACAAATAGCAGATTTTCGTTCTTTTGTCAGGTGATCTTTAATATGTTGTTAACACTAATACACAACCACTCAAGATTAACTTCTCTATGCAATGCAGGCCAATGGAACTGATTTCCCCAACTGCTATCTTCTTTAGTTCTTGTATCCACGACTCTTACGGCGACCTCTGGCCATTTCAAACTTCCTTCCCTTGCAACGAACGTACGGCCTGTGAAAAAGAGGGCGAATGTCAGTAGTTCAATCGAAAATGGTGGGCAAGGAGATGAAGTGATGATTTTTTAAAATCTCCAAAAGGTTATGAAACTGTTCAGAATGTGAAATGTGTCACCTGGCAAGAGAGGATGTCATTCATTTTGCTTAACTGAGAAATGTCATCAAATATCTTCTAATATACTAATCCTCAGCTTGGCAAAATGAATTTCAGAATTCCAGTAGTTAGCATATTGTTGTTTGGCATTACAAAATAAGCACTGTACAATGTGGGTGTTTATAAATTGAACTGAAGATTGAAAATCAGAATGTCATGTACATTAAACCAATTTGTACATTGGCAAAAAACTTCCCAGGAGAGCACTTCATTAAGCAACTTTTCATTCAGTGAAGAATTTATAGAGAGTTACTCAACTGCAAAGCCTCATACAATGTTCAAAGTAAACTTACTTTTTGTGAATGATCACATGACAGGACTTTTATTGCATCAACTCTAAGTTTTTTAAATGATGGAATAAAATTGCTTATTATTTCCTATTCAGTTTTCCATTGTTCATTTACTTGTGTAGAAGGTGTTAGCGGAAGCTGCTACACATCTACAATTACATCATAAGTTCATGCTGGTTTTGATCGAATTGCTTTGGTACTTACTTGGTGTGAGCATTTGGAGTGCCTGGTGCTTTACCAAAATGTCTGAAGACCTTCCTCGAGGTACGGACACCTGTGAAGTTAAAGACAACAAGAGGGGAGGCTTTAATCATATTTTTCCATCGACGTGGGACAAACATATCAAACAGCTGAAATTATTTACTTGTAAAAGCAGCTGGTTCTGTTTTGCTGAGCACTGAGCACGAACTGTATTGATAGTGGTTACATTAAGGTCGCAGCATATGCTGAGATCCTCAAGCAAGTGAGGTATGTTAATTCAGGGAACAATTCATCCAGTTTGGCGTAGCAAATGCTTTGCAGAATGTGCAACTTGTTATTGTAGTGCATGGATATATAGCAATATTTTTGCACAGTAAATATATATAGCCGTCAACACTGCTACACTCAAGTATTCCCAGTACTTTTCTCAACATTCTTCCAACAGTCAACTTTGTGAATGAATCAGGGCAATAATGTGCCATGTGATATGGCTGATTCATCATGATCTTTGATATCATTACTCTATGCATGGATATTGCACAGCCACCACAGTGAACAAAACATCAAACTGCTCTGCCTTCAGGTCCCTTTCATACAGCTTATTTTGAACTAGTAAAGTCCCTTTCAAATTGACCAATAAAAATCCCCTATCTTCCAGAATCCTATAGCAATGAGCAATGCCACTGGTTATCTCCTCTCTGATTTTTTTTTTCTAGCTTCACAAATTTACATACCTTTCAAAGTAAACCATGATCTGGATCTATTTAATATGTAAGACCACCTCAGAAGGGCTGACCAAGACTTGTGTATTGGTGAGTGAGACTTCAAAATGTGACTACCTTTCTTAGTTTGATCATTGCATTAACAAAAGACAATTACTTTCACACATACACTAAACCAATTACAAATCTGAGAGTATCCTCCAGTTATTTTGTCTAACATCAAGTACCTCTTGGCCTTCCAAAACATCCTCACAGGTGACAGGACGAATCATCGACTCGTCGCAAACAAAGACAAGAATCAGACAACAAAGTTGAGATTAAACATGGTTCACAACATTTTTAGGTCACTTATGCAGACTGCAAGAAACTAATTTTTACTTTCTAGTCCTAACTGATTCAATCCCAAAGACATTTTTCTAGTTACCTTGGAGCAAGACTGTGTTTTGCCCCCTCGGAGATCTCAGAGCCAGTTGGTCGAGGGTGAGTATCTCTCCTCCGGCTTTCAGAATGCGAGCTCTTGCACGCTCAGTGACATGGAGGGCACAGACCTGTACTTTGACAACAACAAAAACAAAACAAAAACTGTTTAGCATTTTAGACATATCTTCAGAAAAATGTTTCACATCCTGCTGATAAGATATAAATCATTTGACTATTACAAGTCCATGAAGTTTGATAAATTATGTCGACTAGCTCAACGAGAATGATTTTGGAGCCATAAAACAGCTCAAATCAAAATATATTCAGTTAGCTCTGCTGAGATAACTTGTCTCCACAAAACATATATGTGAATTAATGCATATCAAAATTTTCTAATGAGGAATAGCTTTCAAATTACAACTTTTGTTTTGCCTAACTTCTGGATGATAGCATAATTGTCCCAATGTGTTAAAAGCAATTTGTATGGAAAATATTCTGAAAAATATTCTTAAAAGCATTAACTTTACATTGAGGTATATATCAAATTAGTGTAATATTAAATGACAGTTCAGTAACAACCCCTCTCAAAGTAAATAACTCACTTTGCACTTCTTTCCAATGCACAATGTTATAAACATACTGCAATTTCCAACTTTTCACAAAATTTACTCTTTTCTCAAGTTGTTTTTATGTACTTTTAAAAAAAAATTCCAGGGCAAACTATCAAGAAATAAATCAAGTCTTTTCAGTTATCAAAGAGTAAAGTGAACACAGTGAACAGGTTGGACTTAAGTTGGTAGGGACATTTCAGTACCATAAGGAGTGATTATTACAGCTTTCTGCATCATATTCAACAGATAAAAACCAAGAAACAGGAAACCCAGAATTACAAACCGTCAGTTTAGGGATTTTGTAGATCCTAACATCGTCAGTGATGGTTCCAATAACAACGGCAATCTTTCCGCGTCTTTCCGGGTGTTGCATGTGACGTATCAACTTAGACAGGGACATTGGTCGACAGTAAACCTTGCTCATGTAGAGACGTTTCAGTACAATCTCGTTGAACTTTGACCTGGTTCTACGGGAAAGGAACCTGTAGAGCTTTGATGAAGAAAACAAAGATAAAGAGTTGAGATGGCTTTGCTTTCATTCTAAGAGTTTTCACGGTACATCTGCATGGTAGGAAACACGGTTACATTTGCTTATTCATAGATGTAACTAAGGATAATCTATGAACACAAGTCATAACGAGCACATTTTGGGAGTTGAGGACATGTGAACCAAGGTGTTAGAACAACAATACAACTTGTGAGCATATTGTAATTTAATTTAATGACATCAAACTGATTCCAGAAGTAAACACAGTCGGTTCATATAGCAGTAGGGGCTAAAGGAATAGCAGTAAGTAACACATTGCACTATGTGCATAATTCAAGTAAATCTAAAAAAGCATTACTGTCCTATAGCATGTGGTATTTTGAAATAAAACCTCACTTAACAGACAGAAGTTATATATGGTTAACAGTTAACTCAAATTAACAGCTTTAGTAACAGTTAGAACCCAGGAACTTAACAAGTACAAATTGATGTCATTCTGGTGTAATCTCATCAACTTTTGATGGAAACATGTAGGCTAGTAGGAGGATAAAACTAGGTTAAATCATAAGTAAATTATGAGGGATAAACATTACTGCCAAACCTTTAAAAGAAACATTTGTGCTCTTAGCATCCAAAATAACTATATAGGCCTACCATCATACCACAACTGTTTGTTACAGAAAACATGGCATGCAATTATGAGGGCATTTTGGAATTTGATGACCTACTCATCCTAACCTTAGGGCTTAATACCAGTTATAACTTAGTAACAGCAATAGTCCTAGGCTGGGCTACAATTCTGACATTTACCAAGTAAAATTGAGTTCTAACAACTGGCTCTTCTTTACCAAATCTTTGCCTCAACTCTACAATCACATCAATGAAGGAGCAGAAATAATCTACTTACACAGAAAACTGTTTACACCTTGGCAGGCGCGGAAACAATTTTTATATCGCCGAGACCTAACCATGGTAATACTTACTACTAACTCAGTAACTGATGTGGCCTGAGTAAGCCTAACTGTTAGGCTACAGTAATAATAATAATGTTTGTAATATGTACCTGTACGAGAAGCTTTAGGTACAAGTCCTCACTCTTTGGAGCGGTCCTACGGACCTTCCGCAGTTTCGAGTGGTCGATATCGATACCCTGAAATGGAGGAACAGAAATAACAGTTTAGCAAATTAACATTACAATCTGTGATTTAAACATTACGATTGGCCTTAATAATTATGATTTTTTAGGATAATTCTTTAGTAGAAAGCACAACGATCTTACCATCTTCGAGGATGGCTTTCAAAAGGACGCCCTCTCGTACTGCGTGAATGACATCTAAATATTTTTCGCTTGGTCAGGCGGTTCATTAGACGTAATATTCGCAGCAAGTAAAATGTAAATTTAACATCTTCATTATGAACATTATTAGCTATAAATAATTTGGTTTTAATTTTTCTTATAAAGAAAATGAAAATAATACTCTTTCTTATTGTTATTTCCCCCATTCACTTTAAGTATTGTAATGTGCGGTCTATAGACAAGTGTTGACGCAATAAACATGGCAGCCTCCACGAACGAGCTCGTGCAAGATGTTCTGGAAAGTGTAAAGAAACAGTTTAAGAGTATAACTGTTGAAAAGGATATCGAAGTTGATGTTGACTGTGGCAACCTGCTAGTCTGCGATCAAAATCCAATTGATATTAAATTGTACAGGTTCGTTCATGTCAGAGAGTTCATTCTCCTAACGTTACGACGTTGCCTACACTAGGCCTTGCGTACCTACTGTAACTAGTTACATGGGGTTGCACAACTTAGGCCAAACGTTAATCTCCTCTACATAGTACTTCGTAGTTAGGCTAAAGCTTACTCCTTGTCGTTGTCCTTAGGCTTAAGTTTAGGCTACTATGTTAAGCCATGGAATTGTGTTTGAAATTAAACTTAAGATTGGATCCATTGCTCCCAAACTGATGTTAAAAATTTTAATCAGAAATGGAAAGATAGGCCTAGGGCCTATGTTATGTATGGATCACATAAAATTCATATTGTCATATACTCATATCATAATAACAAAAACTGATCACTTCACCCATATAAACTATGCCTCATGCCAATTTGGTCACCACTAATCAGTGTGCATAGTGTAGTCCTTACTGTACTAACACTGTCACAGGTAGAAATTAAGCAACTGCATGGTTTTCTTCATTTTGCTAGATATTTATTTTAATGTACTGAGAAAGTAGATAGAAAACATAATTTAACAGGCTAGGTGATGTCTAGTCTAAGTTAGAGTCAGACACAAATATTTGAAACCTGAACTACCAGCATAAGTTAAAGGAAAAGTTAACAACCTCAGTGATATTATGCCAAAATTTGTTTACATAATTTTTTTTTACATTTAAAATATCCTCAAAATTAAAGCTATGTGTTCTCTATCGTCTACAGGTCAAACAGAAATGAATTTATTTCATCTTTAGCAAGGGATAACACACAGCTCCTCTTCAATCAGATTTGGAAGGTAAGAATATTTGAATCCAACTGTTATGGGACTTGATCTATGCCTACTTTACCATTTATTGTAGTTAGACTTCATTCATTGTTTCATGAAAACTGTTACCACCATAAAAAACTATATATAATTGTGTATGGAGGTAGTACATGGTAGAAGAAACAATACAATGTTTATAATAAGTAAATGAATTCATGTGATAATGTGAAAAACAGATCAGCTTAGATTCTTAGGGCTATATATTAAAACCCAATATTCTACTATTACAAATTGAATTCACCATGTTGCAAAGGCAAAGGCATGGTTCAGCGGTTATAATGTTCGCCTCACAATCCTTAGGATCACACCAGGAGCCACATTCACTTGACCTATGCAAAAATTGCTGCAGTGCAGGGGCGATCTGTGGAGGCTTCCGTGGATTTGGTATTTCTGGTTTGTGAACTTGTGTAAAGTGGTTTGTTTCTGTTCTTCACTTGGTTTGAAACAACTTTGTTCGAAATCACACCCCTGCCTCATTATCCTCTGAACACTTATTGAAAAGAGAAGGCTTGTAATTAGCCGGTGTTCATGCAGGATCTCCCACGGATAGGGTCTCAAATAAGCTTCTGTAAGGCATCCTGATCATTTGGTCTCTAAACTTAACTATTTGGCCTCATCATAAATTTTGCAAACCGGACATAAACATACATTGATATAGTTTCTCATTAATTTCTCTTTCTCAGCTACCTATTCACAAAGTTGATGATGTTGTTGTTGCTGAGGTAAATTATTAAATGTTCTGCCTTTTCATAAAATATATTTTTTTAGCACAAAAAGTGCTGGTTGAAACTTTGCCACTGTTTTCAATATAATTTATTGACATATGGTTCATTAAGAAGATGAAGGAAGATGAATTTATTTTAACTTAAAGGAGTAATGAAGTTGGGTTTTTCATCACCTAATTTGATATATGTCTGACAGGTTTTACATAATTAAATTTTACCTTCTCAAGGTCTCTTTTGTACTTTTGAAAAGTCTCTTCTGAACTTTCAATCCCTGAAGTGCTAAGATTCTTCACAGAACCTGTCCGCTGATTTAAGTTTTACGTCCCAAATACTTGAATACTTGGACATCATGTACTTCACTACATTTAACAGTTTTGAATCACTTTGAGTTGTTCCACTCCCTATTGGGACAACCCCATTCTTGTTCCTAACCTTTCTCATGCCTGATGTAGAATTTACTTAAAGGAGTAATGAAGTTGGGTTTTTCATCACCTAATTTGATATATGTCTGACAGGTTTTACATAATTAAATTTTACCTTCTCAAGGTCTCTTTTGTACTTTTGAAAAGTCTCTTCTGAACTTTCAATCCCTGAAGTGCTAAGATTCTTCACAGAACCTGTCCGCTGATTTAAGTTTTACGTCCCAAATACTTGAATACTTGGACATCATGTACTTCACTACATTTAACAGTTTTGAATCACTTTGAGTTGTTCCACTCCCTATTGGGACAACCCCATTCTTGTTCCTAACCTTTCTCATGCCTGATGTAGAATTTACTTTCTTTTAACTCTGTATTGTAGGCTTTCTACCAAAAGCCTTAAACCTATGTAAACGTATGAAATCATTTTGCTTAAACATCTAATTTAGAAAAGTTTGGGTAGAGCTCAGAAATCTGAAGAAGAGAAGGGGGTGGGGGGGGGGGGAAGGGAAAATGATTAAAGGTTTGCTGTGCTCTCTACTGGAAGTGGTTTCAGCACAATGTCTATAATTCTCTTATAGATACCAGATCCGCAGATCAGAATACCAAGAGAGAAACCGGTGAGTGTTTAGTTGAGAACTATTTTGTTGGTTCCATTGGTTTTAAACTTAGAACCAAGGCACTGTAATAGGTAAAGTTTCAAATGCAATCCTTCCCTGTTTCTTTCTGACACACCCTTCAAACAGAATTTCTAGACAGGTATATGTTTTTTAGTTTTATGATTTTTCAAGTTATGTCAGAAAAGATTTCTGATGTATTCTCTCCCTTCAGTAAAAAAAATTGTCAAACGCATCTTGATGAAAAAATGTTTATCGGTACAAAGAGGTGCTATAATAGTCATTTTACATATTGTCTCCAACTTGTCAAATTGCTACTGTTTGCAAATAAAGGTTAATGGTTCCTTGATTTAAATTCTGATCGTTGCAGTAACTTCACAAAGTTACAGTACATAACCGTTTTGCCAACTCTCACCAGATATAGTCAAGTCCCTTTTACATCGCTACCTATGATTGCTTTAATGTATGCTAGGCTGGTAGGTAGTGGTAGGGTTGTGGTTCATGATTATTACAAAGAGTTACATACATTAGATATTACACAGTTCTCAGTGGTATTCAATCCCCAACGGTGAACTTTTGTATTGCAAATTTAACCAGCTGCTTTAATACTTAAGAATTTGTTAGCCAGTCGCCAGATTCAATTGAACATTTTAATAACATGTATGCAGTGATTGGAAGCAGTTGAGTTGTTTCGCACCAGTTTCGAAAAAACACCAGCCACTTTTGTTCCCTTCTGGACAAAATCCTCTCAAACACCTGAATATGCAGAGAAAGTTTTTTGGTGTAAAGGTTTTGTGCTGAGTCAAAGTTTACTGTGATTTTTGTGAGATTTGTCCATTGGAGTGAGTGGTCTCCTTTCTATCTCACAGTATTGATTTTTGTATCCAATTTGATCCAAAGGTCCCTAAAGCCAAGAAGCTGACCAAATGGCAGGAATATGCCGAACTCAAAGGCATCCAGAAGCGAAAGCGATCAAGATTGGTATTTGATGAAGAAACAAAGGTTAGTTGTATTACTCGTTACGTTGTAGTCCTTTACTGTATTGCATGGATTAGCATCTTTGACCCTGATATTTAGTTTTGTAGGTGGTCCAAAGTTTATTCAGCCCTTAATGTTGGGCACGGAGTATAATTTGATATGGGGTTTTAACAATGCAGTTGTTTCTAATTTCCCCAGTGCAGACTTACTACATATATAGAAAAGTTTAAGGTATATGCAAAGCCAGGTTTCCTGGACAAAAAATATTGATAAAACAGACATGACCCTTGAAATGGCTTTAATGGCTCAAAGGCTGTAGCTGTGAACTTCTTTGATTGTGGACATTTTGTCACAGCCTGTGACAAAATGTCCATGATCAAAGAAGTTAAAGTCTCCGTACAGTATATATGTGAGATACATCAGCACCTGTTCTATCTCGATAGCAGTCTTTTAATTATACTGTATCTGTTGTAGTTCACTTTTGCTCCCAGTTTGACAAGATATTATCCTTTGTGTGTGGAATGGGATCGTATGAGATGTATTTTTGTTGTTCGCTATGCCAAAGGATTTACACTTATTGATAGCTTAGCGTACTACTGCTCCCTTCTTGTATTCTTATTAGCAGTGTTTATCATAGAAGGTTTATCAGGTGTGTGTGTTTAGAAATTATCAAAGTCGTAGAAGACTAGTACAAATATGTATTTATGTTATGTATGTTATATATTTGAAAAGTTCAAGTTCAAGAATGACTATATGTGGCCTCATAGTTGGTATTCATGAGCCTTAGTTAAAAACCTTAAACCATATCAATATCTCTGCAGGATGTTAAATTAGCATCATTGTAGGGTATGTGGAGATTAAGTACAGTGTAGTGCCACTCTTTTATATTGTATACACACTTTACAAACATGGATAGCAAAATGGCAACCTATCCTCTTCAGTTCATGGAAATTCACTCAAATGGTTTGAATGAACGTACTACATGAAAACATGGCTTTTCCCCCCCCCCCCCATATCCTTCAGTATTTTGCCATGTAGCTGTAGAATGTTTTCTTCCATCTTGTGTCCAGTCTAAAACTTACTTCTGTCTTTTATGGCACACTTTGCCATGCCCTCTGTCTGACTTTCTTTTGTGGCCTGTGTTTACACACAAAAATTGTCAGGATTAGCTGGGAGTTGCTCTCGGTACGGTCGTGTTCACGTCGGTACACGTATCCATTCATTCATTCATCTGTACTGTTTGTTTTGCTTTTCTACTGCAGGAATGGGTACCGAGGTTTGGCTATAAGAGCAAGAATGATCTCAAAAAGGACTGGCTTCTGGAAGTCCCTGACAATGCAGGTAAAGTGTTAACAATGTGATCAGACTAACTACGTCCAAACTAAGTCCAAAATATTAGTCAAGAGACAACTTTTGATAAACGACTAGGAGTCCCCGGTGATTAAGGAAAAGTGTGACCAACTTGAGGCTGTATTAAAGTACAATCAACCTTGAAAAAAGAATTGTTCATGTTCAATTGTTCAATATTCATTGTTCATCATTCAATGTTCATTGTTCAATTGCATCAACCATGAACAAAGGATATTGTTTGTAGAATGTTTTACCATCTTTGTAAAGTCCTTGACAGTGATGGTAGAGTGTAATCAGCATATGACTATACTGTGAATATACACTCAAACTCACTGCTACATCAAACTTGTTCAGTTTGCTCTTAAGAATGTTTTGATCCTGTCTGTATAAATCCTTTTCATAATAAAAGAAGAAGAAGAAATTTTCAGCTTCCTGGTTGTTGCCAGATGCATTCATAAAATGTTACCAAAAAAATCCACATCTTTGTGATGAAACGTGTTGAATCAGGGATGTGTCATGCTTTTTCAAGCTTCCACCAAAGTCACAACCTCAAAAACAGCAGCATTGCTGTCCTTTGAGCAATCAAAATTGACAATTTTGGTGGAAGCATTTATATCACAAGTTTGTTTTCTCCTAGTGATATAAACAGAAATAAAGAAAAGCTTTGTGAGTTTTTGACACAATTGCAATCTGCTCTAACCTGAGTATCCCTTTAATTATTGGTGCATCAATATGTATAATAACACGGAACGTACTGGTCTCTTTTTAAAAAATTTTCGTAGATCCATTTGAGGACCAGTTTGCCAAGAAGAAAGGCGAAAAGAAAGAAAGAGTGGCCAAGAACGAACTGCAGAGGTTGCGGAATATCGCCAGAGCTCAGAAGTCCAAAGGTGTGTTGTTTGCTATCAGTTATTCACATTTCTTGCTTAAAGATCCGCTAGGTGGTTATTTTTCAGAAGATACCTGGGACCACATGCAACAGTTCTTTGATGGAAATATGTTTGGTAGCTTCATGGTTTTAAAGCTATAAAATTCCATCAAAAGCACAAATAAGATATCATGGCTGTTCCAACAGCAATCAAAACAGAGACTGGTTTTCATTTTAGCATGCAAACAGGTTAAAAGTACTTTGTACTCTAGATAGGTTTCCTGAGGTTTGAGATGAATACAGTGCAGAGAAGTTATATAGATAGTAAGCGCCAAACAGACACACAGGCACTTAAACACAACATCAGTACACAAAGAGAAACACATTGAGAGGAACCCTTAACTATGTCAGTGATGCGATCAAGGTTTAACAAGCTCTTCTCCGAGGGCACAAGATGTTTAAGTCTTATATCAGTAAGCTTTATTTTATCAGTTACGATCAGTCACATTTGAAACAAGCTTTGGCATTGATCGGAGAATGTTGGTAATATACATCGTGGGTACAAAATCCCAGGCAAAGTTTAGCAAATAGCTTGCCAAGAAAGATGGAAAGAAATGCAAATTTTTGAGTTTATTTTTACATGTGAATACTTTAAAGGTGAAGAAATGACAAAAATTTCTTGGGATTGAGTGGAATCATTAATAAATTACTGAGAAATGTCTACTTTGGTGAAAAACATAAACTCTTGGGGTGTTCTGCTTGTGATCTATCACAATTTTATTGCCATTACTACCGTGGAAGGGTTTGATAAATCGGTGAAAGATTTAACTTAAAGGAGCTGTCGAAACACGACCAACTGCCGAAGGTTAGAATATTACATACATCAGAGAGAATTAAATTGCCAAGAAGCCTTCATACTAACAGGCATGTACGAGATCACCATTGAAATAAAATTAATGTTTCTTGTACAGTTCCAGGGATTGGTTTAATACCAAAACTCCAACAGTCCCAAGATGAGGTGAACCAAGCTTTTCATCTGGCGAAGAAATCGACGGCTTCGATAGGGCGATTCGAGGAGAAACTGGTGAGTTTGTCATGAAAGAGCCAGCAAAGTTGGGGTTAGCAGTGGTTAGTTGGTTTGAAAGTAGCAGCATTTTTTGAAGGGTTTAAAGGGTTATGTGTTTGTGACAGACTCATCATTGCTTGATTAGTCCAATTCAACTTCTGTCCATCTGTGTCTGTTCATGTGTTCTTAGTTTGTTTCTGTTTCAGTCAGCCGCTGAAGAAGATCATGCTTAGGATTGAAACGTCAGACTCTCTAACTTTGTATCTATTTACCTAAACAGGCCTTTTTCAGTAGATAAGCAGCTTGTTATAACAGTTTTTAGTTTCTTCTCCTTTTTTCCCTCTCTTTGGTAAACACAACTAGCTATTTTAAATGTTGTATTTTTACCACAGTTACAGAGGTAGTACCTAAAGTAGAGTAGTTAAAGAGGTAGTTAAAGAGGTAGTACCACTTTGACCCCTGAAGAAAGTATAGTCACATTGCAAGAAGATCACTTAGTTTATTCCGGCAAAATTTTATCAGGAACAAATAATGATTCTGGTTTTTTGGTAGCCGGACAAGATCATTCATTTTCCACGTTGGGGAGAATTCTGATGAGACAGAAGCTATAAGTCATCTAAGATTTGAGCAAATTGTTCATGATTCCAGCAAAACTCGGAAGATTTGGAAAGAACTTGCAGGAGAGGATCAATTGCAAATTAACAAATTTACGTGATCATTAATGTCTTTGTCTTCTTCCATTTTCTTCTTTGTGATTACATAGCCAAAGGAAATAGTCGAGAAGAACTCAAGAAAGAAGAGGAAGGTAAGAGAATTTAGTTCAATCATATTTAAAATATATTCACAGAATATGGATGGGTACCATGTGATAGGCAAACTGAATGGCATGCTATATGCCAAACATACAATATCTAACCAACATATGATCCAAAATGTTACAATTGCAATCAAACTTTGCCCTGTCCCCACCCCCCCCCCCCCACACCCCCTAATTTTGGTGCAGGTTTCAAAATATACAACTGCAAATGGGGTTGGTTGAAAATTCCATGATTTGCTTGGAATGCATAAAGTGCAAACGGTTAAAGGTTTTGTTATCATTTATTGCCTGTGGGTTTTATGAAGTTATTATTGCCTGAGGCGATGTACATATGTTCCAGTGGATTTGTGGCCTGGCATCTCGGTCTTGGATATTGAAATAGTTCAGTGGACAACCCTAATTTACTGCTATCATTCTGTTTATGTAGATTTAAAGGAGCCAGCCTTGTGGGATATTAATTGTTAACATTTCCTTGATCTCTTCTTTTTTTAGTTTGAACCAACATTTGGACAGCTGGATAAAGAAAAGGACAGAGAGAAGAAGATCCTTAACCACATCCTCCTTGGAAAACCAAAATTAGACATTGCCAAGGTAAGAGATTGTTAAATCCTCTTGGGTCTTTTTTACATGAAAGGATAACTTTTTAAACAGTGTTTAGCCATAATATGTCATTATTGCAAGAATAAAGAACAATTTGAGTGCTAATTATGTTCCTATAGCTATTCCAGTTTTCAAATTGTTTACATTTAAAATGTTTAGCCTTTGAAGAAGATCCTGCTAGGATCGAAACGTCAGGCCAACTTACTTTTACACATATAAAATATGTTCAAGTTCTGGACTGCGCATTTACCGCTAAATTGATGGCGATGTCGGGTTGTCTGTGCAGGACTAAAAGTCGATGTTAATCCATCGTTTTATGAACCCTAATAACACAAAAAAAAACATGTTCTTCTATTGTGTCACCGTTTGGGGGTCAATAAACTGTCGTTTGCCCTTGACGGCTGACCTTATGGTCTGTGACCCTATGACCTTATGGTCTGTGTTAGACTAAGAAGTCCAGCCACTTTACTTGATGAACCTCAAAAAATGTTTACAGGATCATTTCTCAAAAAGTTATAAATGATATTAAAAGTATAACCTGGACTGAGTAGTAATATTTCTTAATTATCTACACAACATATCCAACTCAATTTTGTACCTAAAGTCGTCCTTTAATAATATTCCAGAATAATAATAACTCATTTCATTTTAAAGGAAGGAATGTGGGGAGAACATGGTTCAACAATTATTGGGATTGATGAAACTAAGGCACCCTTCTAGATTTTTCCAGCAAGTGAATGTTAATGAGGGGTAGACTTCATTTCATTGCTAACATTTTCATATCAGCAAACATTTTAAATAACGGTAAACAGTTTCATGTAAATTTCCTTTATCCATTCTTCCTTTTCCTTCTTTCATCACTCCCAGGCTGTAAACAAGGAGATGAGAGACGGAGAGGTGGTTGAGGATGAAAGAGAATCCAGGAGAAGACAGAAAGGACGAGGATCCAAGAAAGCTCTGCCCAAGTCGGTCAGGAGGGGTAACCGTGGTAACAAAAGCAGCTACAGATAGTCATGCCCCTTGGGTGTATCTCCATGGCAACAATTACTGGGTATACTCATTTAGACTGTCATAGTCACAGAGTCTGCACTGGAGGGAGCAGGTATCATATGGACATCAGGATATCTTCTCAAAAGAAGTTGTAGGTTTGGAATTATGCATAATCATGAGTCCAATTTAATCTTTGACAACTGAAGTCATATTTAATGCCACATGTGGAGGATTGGCACACAGAAGATTAAGTTTGTGGCACTGCAAGAAGATGTTTCCTTCCCTACACTCCTTTAAAGTGGGTGATTTTCTTCTTACGCATACTGTTATCTCTGTAGTCCTGGGGTGGGCAACATACGGCCAACAGGCCACATGCGGAAAAGAGAAAAAATCAATCTTTTTCACATGATTACAAAAAACGAGCTAGCTGCTTAGAATTTATCGGCACTAATGATGCCGTCAGGTAGGCCTATTATCCCCATTAATTATCAACTGTACTGTATTGACATGACGTTTTTGTGAATACAGATTAAGTACACACACCTATTGCTTGAAAGTCTTCGGAATCAAAGGTTTGAAATCAACAGCAGGTCGTTGGTTAGGTTCGGCCCAGTCAATTTTTCACTCCTTATATCTGGCCCATTCATCCTACCCTTGCTGTAGTCAGAAGAGGGTTTTACTAGAAGAGTTTTGCATTATGCCAAGGTTGTGTACATGAACATTTGGTATACGGAGGAATTATGAGATACAAAAAATTGATATTGTGTGACAGTTAAAATTTCAAAATCAAAAGCATTGAAATGTCAAAGTACCTACGAGATGGTTGCTCACAAAAAGATAATTTCAAGAACTCTCTTTTTGGAGAATAAAAGTACTTTCTTTCAATCATATTTCATTCCTGCAATTAATAATCTGGTTTTCTTTTTTCCAGTCCATTGAAAAAAAATTCTTTTAAATTTCCATCTGTCTAGCCTCAATGAGTTTGATATTAGGCAAAGGATAGACACGGTAAGTTTGGTGTGATGGCGGAGGGAAGGGGAGGGTGGGGGGGGGGAGATGTTTCATGATGGTTAGGGACTCACGACATCAGTACCAATTCATATCTTGAAACTTTGTGTCAGGTCTCCATTTACTGAAATACTGTCAATTGTAAGTGAGAGAAATATGATAATTTTCTTTGTATTTATATTATCATTGGAGTGGCTGAGTATGAGGACCGAGATGGAAATAAAGTACCTTGTTATCTCATTGTTGGAGAGAACGAGGAAGGACTAATTATACTATTTGAACGTGTTTGTGTGTTTTTGTCAGTCTCAAAACAGGACCAAAGCTGGCTTCAAAGACTCAAACAGTACAGCTCTTCAACAAAATACATCTATTCTCTGCCACAGACAGTAACATTAAAATATATCCAGATTTACGCAGACACATCTTATAATTTCTTCTTTGTTAGGTGAGTGTCCCGATAGATAATCAATGAAATTTATCATAAAAAGAAAGTCTGGATGTTTAGGTAAATACAAAAATTCGTTGGTTTGAATTTTGGGCACCCCAATGGGCATCAATGTAAATTTTTACTCCTCAAAAGAGAGGAATCGCGAGCTTAGACTCCTGCCTAGGTTGCGACAACTTGTCCTTCTGTCCTTTGATAAAATATGGTATCCCTATTTTTTACCTTTGGAGTTTGCCATAACTGACCGAAAGATTTTCAGTGGCAGATCCAGGATTCTTTAGAAGACGTAACCTCGGATGCAAAACTTATGTCTGAAATAGTGTTGCATAAGAAAACATTGTTACAAAATAAAGTGTCCCAACCAGGATAGGATGCTAAGTTTTTCCACGAGATACCTTGTTTTGCGCAAAATTATGTTTACAACCTAACTTAAGCCCCTCCCCCCCCCAAAATAAAAGAGGGATGCTTTTGCAAATATATATTTATACTCTTTCAGCAAGATGCACAATGATTAAATATGCATATTCATTAGTTTTGGGATTCCTGGATGCTGATTGGGCTGCTCACATCTGGGCAGCTTCTTCATTTGACGTTCAATTTGGAGTTGATCTGGTAATTTTCGTGACCAAAGTCAGTGTCTCAAGTCACTGTAGTTATGCATAATGGGGGAAAAAACACCTTGTTGAAGTCACCTCCATTGTGAACACTATTACACCCTATTCATTGTCTTAGCGAGATAAGCTAATCACAGAGTGTAGAATCCAAAACACAAAAGAAGACAAAAAGTACATCGGTTTTACAAAAGAAAAGAAAAACGTTATTTTCTTCCACATATACACTGTTTCTCCCTGTACATACATTATGAACTTGTTTAGCAACTGAAATTACAATGTATATGGGGAAAAAAAGTAATTTTGGCAGCATATGGTACATTAAAACATGTCAAATGGTGGAATAGAAAACAAACTTTTAAAATAAAACTAAACCCTTTTATCCCCGTTTCCCGCTCACTGGAATGCCTGCTTCTCTATCATGTTATCTATTTTTCCGGGTATGAAATAGCTAGCTGCTGACATTTTTTTAAATTTTTTTTTAGGTAAATCTTTGTTAGGCTATAATTCTAAAACCTGAACAATGTCACAGTGACAAATGCGTTTACCGCTCCCATCTGCTTTGCACTTAAAACTTTCGCCTGCTAAATTTGAACAATATTTTTCTAAAGAGCTATTATTTTATCTTTATTAAGATGCAATCATAATAAGGAACACAAAGTCATTCCTAAGATGATGGGGGTCATTAAAACTTTATTGAAGTACATTTTCTTTTAAGAAATAGAGTGGTCTTGCCTGTTTTAGAGATCCTGCAAGAAATCTGAAGAACTTATATTCATAGAGTCAATCCCTATTCATGTTTATTAACGTGAGCGACAGTTTATATAAACTTTTAAAATCTAGTTTGCCTCTGAGAAGTCGTTCAAACTTTTATACGTGACTATCTGACGTCACCGTTTGTTTTCTAGTTGTATTATTCAAGTCGTTTTACTCATTTGCTGACTAAATGTTTAGGCTCTCGCTCACGTTGTGATACCATGACGATAAAGTAGGAACACGTGAAAAAGGGTAATATTCATAGTATAAGAAGGCAAGTTATGATCAAAGCTGGGGTGGTGTGTCTTAACGGCTCCAGGCTGTCTTGTTATACACGATACATTTATAAATTATGTTAATTTTTAAACAATATTGACACAAATTGGGTGTTTAAATGAAGCCATTGCGAAAATA
The DNA here is from genome assembly GCF_037975245.1 of Apostichopus japonicus. Classification (NCBI taxonomy): domain Eukaryota; kingdom Metazoa; phylum Echinodermata; class Holothuroidea; order Aspidochirotida; family Stichopodidae; genus Apostichopus; species Apostichopus japonicus. Next base: position 21,929,471 of record NC_092579.1, read on the forward strand.
ATATCATCATTGAAATGGTTTACAGCAACCCCTCCTCCCCATCAATAAGCAAGGGAAGGGAATAGAATATACCTCTCCCACAAACAGTAATGCAAAGAGCACTGGTTTCCCCTACAGCCCTCTCTTTATAGTTCACATACATAAATGTAATCTTTTTGCAACACCCATCGCCCTAATTCGAGTAGGGTAAGGTCATATCTGTAAGTGATCAAAAGGATTGGCTATTAAGTCATTTATATGCATTGTATAAAGACAAATTAGAATAAATGTACATATATCATACTCGAAAGCTTGATTTCATGCAGCCGCATATGAAAATTATTTACTTCAAAGTTGTCCTTACCTATAAACCGATATTAATGTGAACTTCTGTGTCTTGCATTTACAAAGCGACCTCCAGCTATCTGTCATATGACGTATGTCATGCAACATGCTTGAATGCATGTCCATTCAGTCGCATGACTTGCTAACACTACACATTGTAACATTCTTATGCAGAGAAAACCAGCAACCAAAAAATATGACAAAAATTAGTGTGCAGTTCAATGGCCAAAGTTTAAAAAAAAAAAAATTCTCCATAGTATTTACCTTCATGATTTTAACGTTCACTCAATTACATGTACACTTAGCAGTCCTATCAGAGTTAATTCAGTGGTTAGTGGAATGGGGGAGAGGGGTGGGGGGTGGGCAGTATAGAATCTGAATACTCTCGAACAACAAGGTCATAATTTGTAAGTACTTTCACAGTAGGTCTATGGTTCCTATTTAAGGGATCAAAATACCGTTTTCTGACGTTTTTAACACTTTATGGGTGCGCGGCCTCATTAGAAGGAAATTACCTTGTACATGTATATATGTATTGTAAAATCAGCAGACTGGCCACAAGAGGGAGGGTAATATTGGCCCACCATGCCCACCCACCCCCCCCCCCCCCCATCTGTCTCTATCGCTTTGGCAAACTCCCGTACACTCATTGGTTCCCACATCCTGGACACATGGTTTGTTTTGGCGCGTTATAAATATAGGCTACGGTTGATATATAGTTGGGAAATTAGCGTTAAGGACGGTTGACCCCGCATGGTTGCCCCGTCAGTACCCCATGACGAAAGAATCCTGATAACGCTTCTATGTGGATTGCATCGAAGACCTCTTGACTTGGTCTCACGCCATACCTCGCTTCCAGCAATGTGCATATATTTCACGTGATGAATAACGAGTGACTGACGATTGAACTGGTTTGCTGGTAGGCCTACAAATTTCACAAACACGTAAATCATTAAAAAGCATTTGTTTCAAAGCCTGAATGGTAAAAAAGCAGGGTATACCGTTCACCTTGACAATTTCATAAACCCATGGTTGCTAGGCAAACCAGGGACGATAATAACCCTTAGAAAAAATATAAAACACAGGCCTGCGAATGAACTATCAATATAAATCATAAGATGTAGCCTACTTTGATTGTGAGATATCAATTCCTATGGCTTTATAGTCTGTAAATCCACCCAGTGACATGCGTAGACCTTATAATATAACCTTAACTCAATGCTTAGTTATACACTTTGTCACAGTTAAGTGAATGTGATCCAAAAATTTGCTATAATTGTTAGAATTTGTGATACATTGTTCATGTGCATCATACATACAGAAGTGATTCTTCTAAGGCCTTATTATCGCTTACATTGATGACGTCACTCTATACTTCATCAGGCAGACTGCACTAACTTCAAATATATTACAAAATTACATGAATTTTCGGTTATTTTGTGTATGTGAGTGACATATTTCAAGCTTAGGCGATATTTCGTGTAGCTATATCATTGAATACTATAGTAGTGCGTTGTTTGATGCCCAGTATGTGTTATTGTTATACGTTAATATTGACTTCCTGGCGTTGACATCCTCTTACGTGTAAGTAAGTCTATTAATGTTTTACTTCGTTGTACAATCAACAGAGTTAAAATGATTTAATCTCGTATAAAGACCCATCGAAAAGGCATCATTTAAATAACACTTGTGGAAAACACGGAAAACATAAAGTGACCAGTGACAACTTATATGTAAATGCCCTCCTTGTTGTTGTGATGCAAGACCATTTCTAACAACAGCATAGATATTAATATCAGCCACATATCGGTTTAATTTATGGTCTTGAACATGTCCATGTTGACATGCGCATATTTTCAGAACTTCGTATTATACATCTGGTAAGCCTTTTTGGCGTTCCATAGTGACTGTCTGATATGAATTAAGAACTGGACGACTAGGGAGAACATTCCAGCTTTACCTGTAATTACTAGTTAACCATTACAATCGAGACCACATGGTGTTTATTAACTGGCTCTATGCAGTGAGACCAACATATTTGCAGAACCTTAGTGACATGTGTTTTTACGGTGATTACGGAACAAACATTGGCGTAGTCTGCGTATACACCGGAAGTACCACGTGACTTATTATGCAGGGATGGACCAATGAGATGGTGCGACACTAGTATGTGGAAGACAGAATGATTCAGTTTGCCATGTGAAAACCCAATTCAAAATTACCAGGAGATTGATATGTCAACATTATCTTTGTCAGATAAACCATTAGATGCATGCACACGTCTGTAGCCTAACGTACACTCAACGCCTTTTATTTTGCCTTTTGAAACAAGAGGAATTGACAAATATGCTTTAGTAGTTAAATGCATAACTGGCGGAAACTATTAGCTTTGTAAGGATGTATCTTGCTCTTGGATACGCCTACGTATTTTATGCATATCGAGAAGAAAAGGCAGGCTTTACTTTTCATGTACATCTACACAAAGTTAAGAAAAACAGTAAAAGGCAAAAATGTAGTCCATCTGTCGTGGTGATGTCACGTACTCTGCTGTTGGCAGATGGGGTTGCCTCAAGAGAACTGCTATTTACCTGATTGCATTAAGCTTTTTGTGCTAATTAACTTACTTTTTGAAATTTCAATGTGAGGTTCAATGTGAGGTTCAATGTGAGGTTGTTCAATGTGAGGTCGAACAACGTCGTGTACTACTTATGACTTCCTCAAAACATTTGGGACCGCTTGCATCTGTGCATCTATTCAACAACTAAACCATTTCAATTTGTGACTTTAGGGGACTTATACGTCTGAAGCGATGCAACGTCATATCAGGCTTTGTAGAAACTACCACATGCAATGGGCAGCTTAAATTGATACCCTCTCACATCTCCTACCCCCTCAGCTGTCTCTCCCCAGACCCTCATCCTTCAATAATACCCCTACAACAGGGTTCTTGCGTTCTGGGGATTATACAGTAAACTATATGCTTGAATAAATCTAAAACGATCACGTTGTGTCGCATACGAAATGCACCACATGATCCTCTATCATTCTTCACCATTTCCATCACCGTCATCTTTTTTATCATCATCCCCTTTTGCTTCTCCTTCGTCAGCTTTTGCTTCAGCATCCTCGTCAGCCACAGGTGTCTCATCTTCTTTTGTTTCCCCCGCGTCATCCCCTGACTTCTCCGTTTCTTGCTCTTTGCATTGTGCCTCGTCGGTTTTCTCTTCTCCCTGGGCCTCATCTTTACCCTCTTCTTTCTTTTCTGCCTCTTGTTGGTCCTCTGCTTTTTCTTCTTTATCTTCATCTTTCGCCGGTTGCTCCTCCTCCTCTTTCCCCTTCTCCCCCTCGTCCTCTTCCTTCTTATTCTCATCTCCATCTACCTCCTTCTTATCTTCATCATTTTCATCGGCAACAGTCGGAATCTTCTCTTTCAATTTCTGAAAGGAAAAGTAAATAAGAAAGAGAATGATTTAAGTTCTTCGAGATATTTACATACATATAACCATCACATGCACACCCACGAGTTGAAATACATATCCACACACAGGCTTACATATACATATCCGCACATCATCATCCGCCGCCCATGGAAACTCCGCATTTGCTATTTCTTTCCATGCGACGGGTTCAATGCGTGATTTCTGTGGTAATCGAATCAGTCCTGCAGTTACGCGATTATTTTACTAAGTGCGCCCAGTTTCTGTAAATTTAAACAGTTATCTATCCATTAAGTTTTCTTGCCCGACTGATGGTCTTTCAAAGGAGAATTCCTTCAATCTCACGTAATTTCACGTTATGGCTTACCCACAACGGTTTACTTGGTCGAAGCGAATGCGATTGCTTTTTTTTTATTTTTTTTTTTACGAAAGATCGCCATCCAAAAATAGATAATTGATAAGCACATTTGTCAACAGAGGTCACGTGACCAAGACCTTAGTTTTTCGTTCGGTGCTTGTACATGGGTTTAAAATGCTTTAATGTGTTAGAATCGTTGTCAGTCACACAAATCTACCATATGATTCATCTCTTGCGAACTATAAAGCACTATTCAGCAAAATAGTACAGTTTTTTTATGGTTATGCCGACTTAGACTTAGAGAGCGACGGGTTCACTGTACGTACGTACATGCAAAGTGTTTATGTATTGTAAATAAGCTAGGCTAGCACTGATGCATTTTAAACATACGACCGTACGACGAGTTTGCCGAGCGAATGCAGTTGCTATGGGGTTAAACAGAAGTTCCAATCCCTGATGATATAAATAATGTCACTTCAACACACGGTAAGTGCACCTATTGTATTAAAGGATAAATATAATGTTAGCAGTTTGTGAAGGCGATGAATTCCGCTTTGTTTGATTTATATATCTTACTTCTTAGCCGGTAGTAACGTATCCTACTTTCCATAGCCTATCAATTATCAGTAATGAACGTAGCTATAGACCTAACCTTAGGCCTAGTACTAGTAGTAGTGTATAGGGTGCCAGTGGTGGTTAACATATTGGTGCGATAAAATTTTCTTAAAATGAGTAATTTGTTGTAAATTTAGTTGAATATGGAATGTAAATAATTAGTATTAACCACGGGTGTTTAATGTGTAAAAGTCGCATTGTGATAAGCAATGTATATGCAGACAAATATAATGCCTGTAAAAAAATGAACCTAACACTCTTCATGAAAATGGCACGCCTTCATATGAATGATTTTGTGTATAAATATCTGTAGTTTGTTTAACGTATTGTAGAACATGTGGCGTACGTATTGCTCAATTTCTAATGCTACAAACGGTCCAAAACGGTACCGCGAAGGTGGCGTGCTCAATATCTACTGCAGGTGGGAAATATTTTTGTTGATGCGCCGATGACCGCATGTCATAGAGGGAGGTCTTGCGTTTAACTATACAGGTAAACAGGATACTGGGGCTCAGTAACGTACTAAATTTCACATCTGCTTTATAGTAAGTCCGTCGTATTGGATATATGCTACGACGTACGGTATACCTTTCGAATGAATTAGCCAGCATTTCAAGTTCCTGTTGGGACTTATAATCATGCGAGATGCCAAAGATGAATATAAACTATGAACGACGGTTGGAATCACAAGCCTTTCATCAGGGCAAAATTTAACTCGATGATTCAATGTAATACAGAAGGCGACGTTTCCTAAATAAGGGATCCACTAATTTCCCACTGTAACTAGTTGTCAACTTCGCCTACTTGTGGTGTTCCATTGGGGGAACTGACCTTAACAAAAAGTATAACCCTTTATCATCTAACTTATCTCGGATGTTGTCTGCTAAAGGATTGGTGTAATTTGGGAGAGGACTAGTGTCAAATCTTCCGTAGTAGTTTTTCACGATGCTTTCATCAAATGGCAACTCCCTGCTGCTATTACGTAATACAAACGATCAACTGCCCTTAGGAACTCTTCACAAAATATTGACGAAAATATTACACGGACGTTATAAAACGTATGTAGTTACCAGTATCTCTGCTTTCTGGTCGATCCCACAGACATGAGTTGCCCTAGTTTTGCATCTATGATGAACATTGGTCTTGCATTCTGAAAACAAAGAAGAAAAAAACAAGAGTGAAATCTGAAAATTCGAGAGTTCCGTTATACTTTACATGCGATTGTTATCCTTGATGTAAACAAATGGTTTCCTTCTGTTACGGTTGATTTTTTTTTATAGACGATTGGTATTGTATATATTACTACACTTAATTTGATTGACATAGGGGAGAAAAGTTAGCGGTGGTTAAAAAGACATGTAGTTCTTCCTTTGTGAGAGGTCTCTCTAGATGTTACTTAGTCCAGGATGTCTCAGCCCCTAAATCAACATAATAAATCGGGGCTCTCTGAATTGTGAGGGTTGCCCGTCAACTTTTTCTATCAGTGTCAAATAAAAAATTATAATTTTTTAATATTATTTGGAAAGTTAGTGTAGAACTGTCGTGAAAAGGAGACACCTCGGGACAATTTGGAGATAAATCCTCCAGAAAATTGAAGACAGAGATAAGCTGCTAACTTTGTTGTTGTTGAAATTTCAGAATTCTCGTCACTTAAAATTCAGTTTTTTTGACAATGAAAGTTTGCTAATTAATAACAGTACAAAAACTTTGACTTTGTCTTTTGTAACATGTGCATTTTGTAAAGTAATACTAGTATGTATTATAAATATATTGTTTAATATTGATTCGTTTCAGAAGGCTAATCTAACCTGTTGTTTGTTTGTTTGCTGGTGTTTGTTGTTGTTGTCGTTTCCATGCTAAACTACAGTTCGAGTTCATCTTTAGGAACAACATTTCACTTTGAAACAAAACGGATTTCATATCAATATTCTTAATCATGTATACCAAAGTCAGTAGAGGAGAAATCAAGGTTAGGATATTGTATCCTATCGTATCAAATTAATGTTAATGCTCACGAACTCCATATTGATCTTATGCACCGTTTTTAGAGTGAAAAAAGAAACCCCTTAAGAGCCCATCCTTCACGCTCTAGATTATGGACCGTGTGGCTGAAATGGCAATCTGTGCGTGCGCATCAATAAACATGTTTAGAAATTATCAATCAATCCATCACTGCAAACAACGGCAAATAAAAAAAAATGAAGAAAAAAGAGAAGAAAACAGCAGAATTCCCAGGTTTTATCAACGTCACTATTACTTACATTGTATATAAATAGCTTCCAAGATGGTATCTGCATATAGGTTGTCTCAATTGTTCTCGTGACAGGAATGTGTCGTAAATATTATGTGCATATTGGCCTACCACTTGTCTTGTTAGAAAATCCATGAACAGAATAAAAGCAGATACCGTTTAAATTATGTAAATATTTAAATCTGACCGTATCCAACGCACGAGGGATCGCTTAAGTGTCTCTAATCCAAACTCTACAAGCCAGAGGAACCAATGGCGGCAATTCGTAAGTAATACTACTTCAAACTGTCCGGCGATGAGATTTAGATGATCTTATGTTATCCTACTGTAGACACTTTAAAGCCATTTATAACCTTAGGCTTGAATTCACGATCCTGACGACAAGATTAAGTTATAAACATGACGGTAACATCACGATCCCTGTTATGTGAGAGATTTGTTACTCACTAACGTGTATTTAAATCGTGGAATGTAAGAAGTGACAGAGAAAACCCATGTTTCAAATTACCCGCAAACTGGCAAATGTAAAAGAAGCAAGAAAAAATCTACCGTGACGTCTGTATAAGAGTTAAGAGATCTCCTTTCTCTTTGGTTATCGTTAAAAAACGAAGCCAATCTTTGAAAGGACGGTATGAAACATTTTATTCAAACTCAAGAATTTGAAGGAAAAAAGAAAGAAAACTACTGAAAAATTATTCATAGGATTAGGGGGCTAAGCTAGTTTGAAGGCGGACTTTTGTTTGAAGAAAACAAATATTCAGTTTTTGCTGAGTATCCTCCGAAGTGAACCACCATTATCGGCTATGCTTTGTTTTACAACAAAGTTTGCCAGCAGATATCGAATAAGTCTGCTTTTGGGCAGCGGAGGAGAGATGTAGAAGGGGTGAGGGTGTTGGTACCGACCTCTAACATCCCGATACCCCTCGAAACCCCTTTTCCATTCATTTGGCTTTCAGCGACCCTTGAAGTGTCGAAGATTTGATGGATAGTGTTATATCATATCAGTATAACATTTGTTATAATGCATATGCGTTGAGATACGTGGGGCGGAAGCAAGGTGAACCTATACTCCCTCCATTGACGGTGGCGTCGCCTCGCGGAAGATGTGGTAAAAGAGGCTAGAGTTGGTCGCACTACCTAAGGTCCACATCCACGTGCGTCCCCACCCGTCACTTACATAGACTTTAACAAGTCAGATGTCGGAGTTGATGAGAGTAAGTTCCGGGCGAATTGTTACGTTAAAACTGATGAGCAAAGTCAATACGCATGACAAGAGAACACACATGCATGATTAGATGAGCTGATCTGTTGTTAACTTCAGAATTGATTGATCTGTAATACGTAGTTAAATTGACTAAACTGAATGTAGTTATAAGTCTATACCTTTGCATTTCAAGCCTTGAGAACATAACCCATAGATCATCGAACCGCAGTGGTCACAATATGTCGGCGTCTTGAAGGAGTAAACTTCAAAAGTATGCGGCTTGGAAGGATCATCGTCGTTTTGATTCTAGATCAAATAACAAAACAAATACAGATCAAAATCATTATCATATTATAAATAAATAAGTGTATAAAATGAAGGTTTATTAAGATTGTCAGACGCATCAACTGCAGACAAAAGAAAGATAATAATGATTAAAAGCATACCGTTACTTTAGAGGGCATGTTGTTTCGATATAGATGATATTGTAACCACGCAAAAGATAATATGAAGAGTGCTGAATCTACCGCACATAAAGTAATATAACATCGTCGTTAATTTAAAAATAAAAATAACCTGAACAAGAACAAGAACGTCAAACAATAATTTTTTTATTTTTTATTAAATAAATTGACCCCCATCCTCTACATTAGACGCCCCATTATGTTGTACAGTGGTCACGTGAGCACGACGATGACAAACATTGGAATCTCAATAGGCTTAATCGGGAGTATTCAAATTTATGATTAATTAATATGCATTGCCCAATGCATATTCAAATATTTATTCTGCGCTATTTGAATGTCCGATTGACCTTCCTATCATACTTCAACAATAATATATCAGCGTATTAGTAAAGGACAGTCGTATAATGAAAACGGTTATGTGCATCAAAACCAGGCAGCATTTCGACAGTTGAAATCTTGGCTTCCTTCGTATTATATTATAATGATACAAAACTTAGAGATAACGCTTTGTGCAGAGATAATGCTTTGTGCACAGTTCAAACCAGTGATGATCACTAAGACAAACCATGTACGTCATTAACGTATTACCATCTTGGGCTGGCCAATATCTAAAGAATTTAATTTTGCCCAGCCGGTAATAATGAAAATGAACAGCAAAATACGAAGGGAATTTCATTTTTGTTATCGATATTTTACTTTAAGTTATCCAACTGACATTTTCATTGAAGAAGTTTATCGTCATTTGACTGGCAAATTATAAACAAAGTGAAAATATCGGTGTTCTTTATTTTACTATATACAATTCATTTGCATACGAAAATTAGCAAATATGTTTATAGAAAGTCAACAGAGATCGTTTTGACCGGGGTGTATTATTATTCGAATCTATAAATGAGACCCGCCTTGAGGAGTTGTCACGGAGTCATTATTGTGTAAACATACCTATAAATACAAACGTGCATATGGCTATGCTTATGCAGAACGACCCGCTAGGCATTTTAACAAATGGGTCATTTTGTTTTCATATCAGCTTTTGACATTTCAAACAGCACTAAGTTGTATCTATAAAATAATAATAATAATAATACAAAAAAACTGAATTGGATTGACGAAAAGACTGTATTATCCGAACACCCAGGGGTTTGAAAACGTCAAATTGTTCATAGAGAGAGTGCCTTTAAAATGTACGATAAAACATGAAAATAAAGTGTAATATGGACGATTTCCGAAACTATCCAGTTCAGCTAGCCTATATATACAGACTTAATTTCGCGTTTTCGGAAGCATTGATTGGTACATTGGCCAACATGACTGATGAGAGGGTGGCCAAGTGTGACGTCATTCATATGTTTCGCTTCGAATGCAAATGCACGTCTTTATCTGTGCGAACACCTTTAAAGGGGTATCCTGGGTGGTAGAAAATGTGCACTTGATATATGTGGTTTGTTTGTTTTGTTGTCAAAGTTCTCTGCATTTTTAAGTTAAATTTCGTCTGTTTATATATTGGTCTGTATATATTATTTTCTGTAGTGCATACATGATTTGTCCACTCTGAACTATAAACAAAGACATTTTCATCTCATTTTGCATGACGAGATCACTAACTCGACTGTTGCCCCATGTTGACGTGTATTCATACATTTTTCACCATATGTGTCTCCATAATACAAAATGCTATTTAAACGATGTGGTTTTGATCTAAAGATGCAGACAATTTTCAACAATTTTGTTAAGCGATGAAATTCATCCCTCGGACTATCCTTATCCATGGTCAACAGTTTGTTAAATAACGTTGTTCATAACTATGGAACGCCAAGAGGGACATATTTGCGTACAAATTTTATACCTCGTTATCATCCGTTTCTTCCTTAGTTCGGCATTTCCCAAACACGTTTGCATAGCAACGACGATGGACGGCCATTCGGCATTCTGCGTAATATATGTAAGAGAAAGATATAAATGAAATCACTATATATAGTTATACACGATATACGTAATCATGATGTTCGATAATTATAGCGAACTTTACTAAAACAAACGGGACTTATTACAGCGACAATGTGCGTTTATAACTGAGTGGCTGTCTCTATAGTGTGCCATAGATCGACGATGCAACTAGCAAGATGGTATTCACAGCGATATATATATATATATATATATATATATATATATATATATATATATATATATACATACATATATATATATATATATATATGGTATTCACAGCGATATATATATATATAAATATATATATATATATATGTATGTATGTATATATATATATATATATATATATATATATATATATATATATATATATATATATATATATGTATGTATATATATATATATATATATATATATATATATATATATATATATATATATATATATATATATATATATATATATATATATATATATATATATATATATCGCTGTGAATACCATCTTGCTAGTTGCATCGTAAAAGCCCGTCTGTCAATATATTAGTATGTACGGAGTGTCCTACAAAAATAAACGTCACATCGGATGTGGAATGTCTGTTAGATATATATCATTGTCTGCTAACTTTTCTTTTCTTAAATCAAACATCAACGTTAGATACATACGGCCTATAACACTTTTAACGACAGGTGTTCCTGTAGACAGTAATATTGATATAAGCCTATATACACACAAATTTGCAAAGGAAATTTTTGGGAGCGAATTTTACTTATCTCATGAAGAGATTATAGCATAGTTATCAGCTATTTGCACATTTTGTTTATTCATTTTGTTGCTAAAGACGGTGAATTATTTCACAACGTTAGAATAAAACCGAGCTCTAACCACCTGTTGTGCTTGTTAGATATATATACCAGAGGATATACACCGTGTGTAGGCAAAATAAAATCTCTTTAATAAGTCCTATCTTTGGTCTGTAAATATTCGATATTATTCAATGCTTAAAGCTTATAAGATTGTAAATGGAGGTATAACTCGATGAAATCTCTATAGAATGTTTTAATATTTACTGCTCTAGTTTAGTAAAACTAGTGATATACGCTTGTATACAGCAATGCATTTCTTTAACTGGACTATAGTGCAGAGTCATAACATCCTATATAATTTACAGAAAACAGATTTCACATTGGTATATCAATCACAAACAAACAGAAGGCATGAAAGATATATATATATATATATATATATATATATATATATATATATATATATATATATACATATATTTATATAGCATCTTATGATCTTTGTTCTTTTATTTTTTCGTCTTTAAATTTCTGATAGATGTCTTGTTCTACGGGCATAATCTAACAACACAACATGCTAGTACACATCACAAATTATATAATTTGTTTCATAAACTGACATTTCTTGACGACTTTCCGTGAGTCAAATGTGTTTTTTTATACTTCATTCCAAATATGTACAACATGTAGTTTACAACAAACAAACAAATTAAGACAAGTCGGTAGGATTTTGGGGTAATAAAGACGAAAAAGAAGGAAAAAACAAGAAGGAGACAAGAAGAAAGAAATGTCTATATATCTGGTGACAAACCTTTGCAGCTATGCCCCTGCTTGACAAGGCCCCTGCATGAATGATACAGAGAAAGGAGAGAGAGAAAGACGAGCATTCATTAAAAGGTGGTCAGATTCGGCATCAACTTACAATTAAATTAGTTTAGGGTACAATTGTCAATCAAAGCGAGCCTAATAAAGTTAAGCGTTTGTATTTGTTTTGAAGGTATAGCGAGATAACCACTTCATCGCTCTTCTTGCCGGAGAGTACAAACCCGTACGCTTGCACGTAGGTTTAACCCTCCCCTAACGGTAGAGGCAAAGTCCCACCGGCATATTATAATGTACACTTATGAAATTAATTTTGATACCGACGCGTAATTGTGTGAGGCTTATTTCGAGGCTGGTGGAGGTTTTTCCGTGTATAAAAAATAATGTGTATGTTTATATATATATAGAGAGAGAGGTTCTTCAACAAATCGCGGCGGAGCTAATATTTGTTGTCAAGCGGACGTAATGACAAATGACAGAGGGCTGTTTGTCAAAATTCTTATCGATTTGATTTGGCAGGTGAGTTGTAAACTTCAAAAAAATAATAATAATAAATAAAACCTCCAGGAAAAATAAATGCCACTTTGTTGAACTCTGGGTTGACCGTATATATATTATGGGGCGTAGGTATGCATACACAGGGTTTTTAAAAAAAAAATACCATTTAGTATATGATTTGAATTTTATGGGGACAAAACAAGAAGATTGTTGCATGGTTACCGCAAAAATGACCCTAAAGTATATGTCGACATTAACAGTAGCATATAAGCATTAGTAGAAAATATGCTGTGAATTTGAAGGGAGCAAAAACGTCAAAGAGACCCCGTAACCTCCAATAAAAACGACGGCATTTTTGTTCTCACTTTATAAGGCCGTGAAAATGTAACTATACCAAGTATCAAGTAAAACCGTGTCTTAGCCTGTCGAAGACTCGAAACCAGTTCCCAGTGTTTCAATCAAGACATTTAATCTCGCGGTTGATCTCAAGTGGCCGTTGACATCCAACAAAAACAATAGGGTTTTTGCAATAGCGATTTATGTATACAGTATAGAAGGTTAATTTAGTCGCACTGGTGGAGTATAGTCATGCATGGTATGTGGTGCTTATAAAGGGCGGGGTAGGAAATGTCCCGCCTCCCATGTACCCCACCCCTCCCCTTGACCCGAAAGTTCAGTACACACCGACACACAGCTATAAGCACGAGCTTAAATATGGTTTGCATGAGTCATGATGTATTTGTTTTACCGACATGATGTCATCAAAATTTCCATAACTTTTCGACAGTGTTCTGTTTTGATATCATAAACATCTCATGTGCATTTGGCCAACGTTGTTATAGCTATTTCTCCATAACTCATGTATGAAGTCAATAAAAAAAGAAGCGAAAAGTTAAGCATTCCGCACGTATGAACTCAGGATAAACAGAGAGAGTTCCGCGCAAAAACCCAACTATGAAAATTTATCGTGTCTGTATTTGCGAAGTTTATTTTATCTGTACTGCCAGAAGTTCTCACATTAATCTTGTAGTCGGAGAAGTCGTTAACAATTTAAACTATACTTTAAAGGAATACATTACCTTGATACAAAGGAGCTCATATCAAATATGCACTGATGAAAACGATAGTCTATATACAAATTTCTCTTCAAAGGGATTTCAGGATCATCCCACAACCTGCTTATATTTTTTCAGTAATATTTTAATTTGTTTAGGGGGAAAACGATACCTACCATATTACCTGTTACATCATTTGTACAACGACGAATCCTTCCTACACAATTTACATACGCATGTATACTTTGCAGTGTTTAATTTAAAAATGTAGTATGTCATTCTAACCGTCGATAAGCACAATTTGTTTGAGTAATAAGCCCGTGATCGTTTCTTCCAAATGCGACATGTTCCTTTAAATAAGAACGTTTGCTTTAAATTAAAACATGTGGACTCAATCAACGTATTTATGGGTTAAACGACTGGCAAGCTAACTTACTGTTGAAACACATGATTTACTTCCTCAGAGTATGATTTCATTTTTCCAAAACAAAATTGTTTTGACTTGCAATTTTCCCATTTAAGATTTTCTAATATTCACAATATTGTTTGGTGCGGGAAGTTAATTAGGTGTTTAACCATCATAAATAAACAGAACGGCTGCTCAGTCACTTTTGTTTACATTGTCGAAGCAATCCACAATGAAAAGTTACAATTGTCACTAAAAAGTAAAGTTAGTTTTACTTAGACTTGTTTGTTTAGCTATATCTAACAACTCCCTGGTTTTATTTTCATATATATATATATATATATATATATATATATATATATATATATATATATATATATATATATATATATATATATATATATATATATATATATATATATACTGAGGAAGAACTGAAATTAAAATATTGGAAGCTTCAGAAACCTTACCATAAAAATTTCCTACATAGTGCGCAATACGTTGGTTGCTTGAAAGTATACAGGCGGAAATTGTGTCCTTTTACTCGGAAGAGATTTTTCTCGACAGTTTCCTCAGCCTGCTCAGTCAAGGGTGTATATTCTTGTGTTCCTGTATGAGAATAGAACAAAGATAGAAATGCAACAACACAATACTCGTGTGTTTACCCAGTTATTCCTCTATCTACATATTATACGGGACACTGTAACGAGGTAGTCAAATAAAGACCAAATTACTGCAGCATGTGATCTTTCATCTATAAATATCCTTCCTAATTTAGATCGGTCGAGAGTTTTTTTCGAATAGAATTGAGAGCAGACGGTATGGGAAAGTAAGAGGGGAGTGGGGGTAGGGTTGTCAGAGGGGGTAAGGAGCGAGGGGGTAAAGGAGGGCAGTGTTCCACCAAGTGTTTCGTGATATATAGGTCAAAACTGTACTAAAAACGAAGTGAATTACTCACAATCCCATCCTATATGTATTGCATCCCACCCATCCCACCCGTCCCCTTTTTTATTTCCCAGGGGCCTTGAAATACCCTCAGTCAGTGGCTAATACTAAGTGAGAGGTGTCAGAAAAGCAGTGAAGTTTATTTCATCATGCTTTTATAACTTTTATCAAGCTCACTGCTGTTTAACCAGACTCCAGTGTATACATGTATAGTCTATATGGTAGATCTGCACTCGGTGGTCGTTTTTTTTTTAGCTTGAGTTTATATGACGCCATGATCCAAATTACCAACCAAAAACCGAAAAGTTTTACGATCCCTCATAAAAGACTGGTGGTTTGCACTCTGTTAACGCCTGCTATAGAGCCCTGAAATGTGTAAGCCTTTCAAATGAAATTTTGCTCTTTATGCATTTGTTAATTCATAATTTCCACCCGCAGGAATTATCTTTGCTTAATCACCATAACTATTCAAACGATATAAAATTCGTTAAAAGCGTTATTAAATTTTCTCAATTATAATGTGACGATCCTTTTGCCACAGGAATTTTGATAATCATGCAGATATTCTCAGTAATTTGAAATATTTTCGAAAATGAATCATGAATCATCATCGTGCATGCGCAGTCCACATAAAGGGGTTTGGTATCGTCACATACATAGTGGAATTATTTTATCGTGATTTATATGACATTTGTTATTGTGATTTGAAACACCAGCTTTATTTGTATCTATATACAGTGGGTGACGGTGGGGAGGGGGCCTGGAGTAAGAAACATATACTTCGTGGTGTTCGTTACGCGAACATTGCATTACAGTTACGTAGGCCGATCTGGTGGGGCACAGAGCCGTATATAGTTACAGGGATGAATGTGTAGGAGGGGTGGTATGTTTCAATTTTTGTCATGTTTTCCCTTGAAAGTAGGTCAAGGGATGGCTCATCTCGGCCATTTTCGACTTTTGTTTTGTTTTGTGTTACATACGTCGTCTCCTTACAGGCCCGGATTCTATAGCAAACCCTCTTCTTTAAAGGCAGTCTTATACTTTCCAGGAAAACGACTATATAAGTATACGGTAATCGGAATGAAATTGTTTGTGCAAATTAAGCACTCACACCGCCACCCATGGCAGTTGATCAAAACAAGTCTTTACGCTGTAAATAACTATATATATATATATATATCCCGTGGCTTTGTCGAGTTTATAGGAGTTAATCGATACCAGAAAACGAACCTAACTCCTTCCTGATCGATTGACTCAAAAGCTTCCGGAGGCCCGGTATATACCGTCAACAATATTTGTTTCAAAATTCAGTTTTTTTTTTTCTTCTTTTTTTAGGGGGTTCAAGTACGAACGAAACCACATATCTGAGAGAAAGAGGCAAGTAAATGGACGACGGACTATACATATATATGGTTTCGCTCTTAAAGTTACAATGGTAAGGTTACCACTATTCCCTAAGCTATACGTGTATCGATTTGCCATAGTTTTTAACTATAACGAAGATTCTATGCATACTGTAACGTTGTAGCCGTTCGATCTGGTATAGGCTACGGAGCATTGGAGGCAATCCATACTGAAAAGTTGTATGTCTTTCGAAGGCGGGGAATATAGTATAAGCAAATGAGTGCGATTAATATACTGATGAAAAGAGAACCAACGATAGAAGGAGAGCAAATGTGGACGATGCGTTGTGTGTAACCTTTGACCCCGAAATGTGAACACTAACATATCCCCAAGGTATACACGAGGCCAGGTGAAAACTCCCACTATGTCCTATTTGGCCAAATTTGAGAGGCTTAATTATTCGTGACACGGATTGATTAAATTTGTTTGCTAGTGACTTGTTACAGTGCAGCAGTGCCTGAAATGGTACCGTATCGAATGCTCTAGCATATTATTAGGGAGTTAACTTATTCCATGCGTACCGACAGAAGGTGCACCGGAGGAGGTGTTGGGTTGGGGCGGGGTATCATTTTTAAACCACCCGAGTCTCCGTTTGCGCGTGCAGACGGATCATGTTATATCCCATGAATCACCCCTTCCGACCATCACGGAAACATTCGTGTTGGGCACTCAATAGTAACAATAATGTATAATAATATTAATAGTTATAATTACTTGCCCGCATAACCTCATGTTCTATTTCGATTGCATAAATTTTCAGTGTTGCAATAATGCATATATCGCTATAGAGTGTAAATGCAGTATCATCTTTACTTACTGCAAATCGATACATTTGAAAAATTACAGTGTAACCCGTTGGGGGGGGGGGGGGATATGATGGTTTATAGTGGACCAGCCTCATCCTCCTTAATATATTGCCCAGTGTCCCTAAACGAATGTAACTTTAGGCTATTGATATAATCATGTTTTATACATGCAGTCTTACTTGCTACCCCATCACCCTGCCTCACCCTAATCTCCGTTTCTGAAATGCGTGGACTCCTTCCTTATCTATATCTATATATATATATATATATATATATATATATATATATATATATATATATATATATATATATATATATATATATATATATATATGTATATATATATATACCTGCTGACTACGTCGCGTATGTGCCTTCCCACGTTGTCAACAATTTCTGGTGGATGACAGTTTGCCTTCTCGCAGTAAATATGTCGTATCTTATTGATTTACCCGAAAATAGCGCCAACTTAATCGATCTTTCAGGGAAAATTTTCCAAATGTTGGTGGAAATTTGAAACAAATTCGATGAAAACGAAAATATCATCCACCTGTTATCGTGAATGTTTATGCACCTTCTTCAAGATGACTATGGATGAGTCGGGAAAAGAAATCATATAAAACTAACCACATTTTATTAATTTGCCGAGAGGGTTCATGCTTTGGGTCTGTTTAAAACAGGGTCTTTATAGATTATAGGAGGCATGTCAGCATACATAATCAGTCGTCTTTTCATGTTATATGGATGCAATAGTTATTAAAAGCTGTCGTCTGCCCGTTTATGTTTCCCTTCTGTTGGTTACTCTGGTATAATTTTGTATATAGATGTTATCGATTACCAGCATAGATATATATATAGCCTTCATTACTCCTGTATCCTCCTTGTGCGGTCCAATCAAAAAGGTGAAAGACTAATTTCAAACATTGAGCCAAAATTACTCATCCAAATGTTCTTGATTGTATTTTAAAGGGGATATCAAACGAAATTGAGAACGGGTCACGTCACGTGATAGCAAGGGCGGCGGAACCGGGGGCACAAGGGGCACGTGCCCCCCCCACTTTTCCTCAGGTTAAAAATGTGCCCTTTTTCTACATAAAAATTTCTAAATAACAAAAGAGTTTACAAAGCGAAACCCACGTCGAATGAAATATTTCGGGAAGTTTTAAATGTTTACTACCATAGGCTTATAGGAGCCCAATTTGATTTGGGGGGCTGTAACGACTTGCCCGAAAAATATTACCAAATCTTTTTCGGGACTTGGACTTTATAATGATTTCACCTCATTTTGTCTCGAAAGAAAACTTGTTCTTTGTTTCCCAATTTGCACATTGGATATTGCAGTGCTAGTATATGCATTGTTTCCTTGAGGGGGGGGGGGGGGGGGCGTTCATGGAGTGATGTGTATACGCAAATAAGATAATACAATAAGAGTTATAAAGGGTACTAAATATCAGGCTGCATTAGTCCAATCGAATTTCTGTAAAGTGCCCTTCGACGTCGGTGCCCCCCCCCCCCAGAATAAAAGTGCTTCCGCCGCCCTTGCGTGATAGAAAAGCAAGCAAATACACAATTTTCTCGCACATGGAAAGCCCTTTCGAAGAGAATGCGTTTCGTAGGTTTCTATAAATATTACATTGTTGTTGTAAAGTTTTATCGTTAACCTTTTTTTTTAATAGTTAGAAAATGAAAGGAATTCAATCGTTTTATTTTTTTTTAAATCTCAAACGCATCAATCTGGGGGTGGGGGGGGGGGGGGGTGAAATACATTCCCTTCATTTCACTAGTGATGATCATACGCTATAGCGGTATGGTAAAAGTGATAGTGCGCCATCTATTTCACTTCGTATGTGGTCGACGGCCCAGGCATTTTATCAGTCATATAAAATAAAACAGAGTTATATATTTGAACAGATAGTGGGAGAACATATACACGGTTTAAAATCAGTGAAACGTCGAATGCTGCAATAATTTTCAGCATTTCTTTTCAATGTTAGCGCTGGATGGCCTCCTTTAACGACCTAGTATAGTGTAAACATCAATGAAAGACATGACATACGGATCTGAAAAAAAGGGTAAAACTGTAAAAAACAACTAGGATTTCATTAAGTAATGTTTCAAGTATTATAGCCTACGGACTTTATGTGGCATGGTTCATGTATGCTGCTAATTTAGATAAATTAGAAAAATGAAGTCTACAGCATTAAGCAAAATAGGTTGATTTAAATTGTCCCAAAGCTGCAGAAGCGGTGGAATTCTTCTAGTGTAAGTACAGTCCCTTTGTATAAAAAAAAACCGAAAAAAAAAAGAAAGAAAAAAACCCAACAGGCGTAATGATTCCTTGCCATGTTTTATATGAAGAATTCAATGCACACATGTTTCTTTCTTTTACAAAGTATCGCGAGGTTAACCTTCTCTGAACCTCAAATGACCTTTGATCTCTATGAAACAAAAGCGTTCTTGTACACAGTCTCTCAATCATTGGTTTTCAAGTTTTCATGTTTACCAAGTTTGCAAAAATTGACCTCAAATGACCTTGATCTCTATGAAAACATTAGGGATCTTGTGAAGACACATAACAAAACTTACCCCACCCCCAGCTCATATCCTTCTGTAAAGACAAAAATAAATACTACATTTTTTTGTCCACAAAATCCACACATTTTAGACCCTACAGTATATAGGCTATTATGTCAACCTACATTTATTCTTTTCTGGCATTATCAGCTATAGCATTTTTATAGGTCATAATAAAATATTCTAATTTTGTTCTCTTTCTTTTGTCTTTTTTTTGTCTTTCTTCTTCTTCTTGTTCATTCAATAAGTTGAATCATAGTCTCATTTATAAATTCATCTATTCCTCATTTTAATCAACAAATGTTATTCTTTCGCATATATCAACTCAATCTTTCATAGATGAAATTATCCTGTCGCTCAATTTTTAAACAGCATGTGTGCAATGTTTGATTACGATCGATGGATTAGATAGAGACTTAATTTACCAGCGTGGGTTCAAAGTTGCATCGCTTTGTCACAGCCTGATATATGATAAGCCACCATATTATAATTATAACAGGTCAATGTCCTGGTATAAACATCCGGCTGATGACGGCATGTTTCACGGATTACTTTAAGCAGTAAACTGCTTGTTGTTCTGCTTGATAAATTAGTGTACACGTTATATTCTGTCCATTCACCAAAGGTCTGCTTATATAGTTTCGTTTTGCTCCTTTACTTTATTCATTACGGTATCCAGTTTTATTTCCATATGGAGACCTAAACGGGAGTAAAAATAGAATTAACTTACGCTATAAATGCACGGTGGAAGGGCACTTAAGCAATTAAGTGATGATAAAATCTTGTTTAGTTTTTTATAGTTTCTTTAAAAATAGGTCTTTATGTTTAGTTATATAGTATCAACTTGTTTGTCAAGTTTGAGATGCCACAGTATCAATGAGACGAGGTTCACACAGACAGTTGAACACATAAATACCTCGTTGTTATATGTTGTCCTCTTAAACGGTATTTCTGACAACTAATATTATTGTAAATAAAGTCCTTGAATAGAAAAGTAGGTAATATTCTATTTATTTACGGTTTCGGTCACATGGCTGGAGGGGACTGGGGGGGAGGGGGCTAGTGGGTTGAGAGTTTGCCAAAGAATCAGGATCGCGACTGATTAGTATGTTAAGTTGTCTCCTCCTTTAGCTATTAGATATAGTACCTTAGATAAACATGCGTGATATGACACTTTTTATGTGCTATGATGGGTCCACACTATGAGGTATCCTTATGAGGTACCCTATGGTGGGTATCATTGTGGGTACCATATGAGATATCCTATTGGGTATCCTTTTGTGGGTATCATGTGAGGTATGCTAGTGTGGGTATTATGTGAGGTATCATATAATCTATCATATGAAGTATCCTAGTGTGGGTATCATTATGTGAGGTATCATATGTGAGGTATCATATAAGGTATCATATAAGCTATCCTATGAGATATCCTATGATGGGAATGACATGAGGTATCCTAAGAGGTATCATATGATGGGTATCTCTCCAAGTCTGTGTATTCGATGTTCGAATTTCGAGGGTGAAGAGAGAAAAGATCACCTTTTTTTTTATTTCCGATGTAATCTTTTCCTCCCATAGCTCTGTAATATGTTCACGTATATAGTATATGAACACTCAATGAATATAATTGACGCTTCAACATTCAAATTCATTTTTTCCTTGCTTCGCAAATTGACAAATAACAAGAGTTAAACAGAATTGCATCACAAAGTCAAATTATGAACCTTTAAGATTGGTTTGAGGGGTTGAAAGTAAGTAAAAAACGGAATTTTGAACCTCCCGTCGATCGATTTTATCGAACTTACATCTCCACAGACTGACAGGTGCGAACTCTTTGAGGAACCTTTCTGAGAAAGAAAAGAACCCCTTTCCGAATTTTATTAAACCGTATGGCAGTCCAGAGTACTTCAAATTGTCATAGGCCTATGTGATGTAAAAGTTACGAAAGATCCCGTGAGGTGCACGTTTAACGTGACTAGCATCTTTTAACGGATACATCCAATGTTATAAACGATACAGTATGGGACTGTTGCCTGCGTAGCTGGCCCCTGTGCTAAGTTACGACTCCGCACACGATAACAGGGTAAGTTAAGCATAGTGTAAACGGGCGTTATGGAAGTAGGCAGGGTAACCATGAGCCAACTAAGCTTGGCAGAGCCTCAGTCCATATACACATGAGGAAAACAACACGACACTTTTGACTGTTTACGACGCCAACGGACCGGTCTTTTCGTTTTCATTATGTATTAGTTTTGGAAACATGCTGTACCCTTGACATTCATTGATGACAGAGTAAAGAAGCCTTAATCACTGTCAAATAATGTTATCAACCGTGTTTTGGCGGTATAGATAGGATGCAGCTGCCGCAGCAGCTTTAACCCTCTCCGTTTGGTCTGTCAGCGTTTTACCCGAAATAGCGTAGAAGCCTATACACCACCGGCTGTCTTTTTGTAGATTAATTGAGAAATATGTTACCTAGTGTTTGTGTTAACGAAATAGAACGAAATTAAAATAAGGCTATTATTGCTTATCTTGCATGGGCGGACAGAATAATGGTGTCTCATTATTATTAAGTCACAATTTGTTTGTATAACGTATCTTTGTGTGCGTGTATGTGTTATGATGGATGTTCTACGCGTGGATTTTGTATTAAGGCAGCGCATGATCTGACGTTTCACACGTCTCTATATAAGTCCCCTGTTTGTGAAGTTCAAGTTGGCAGATCAGTGCATGGCGGTGAGAGCCAGGTCGGACCCTGGAGAAATTATGTCACCCAGCTACTTTCGGAAAGGCTGCACTTTGCCTTGAGAAAAATTCTACACCTTACCCCCCCCCCATTGAGCCCGTGACTGTACCCCCCCCCCCCCCCGCCCCCTTCGTCAAGGCTAAGCATATAATAAAATAACACTACTATTGCCATAAAGAGAGGGTATCATCCTCATATAGAAACTTCTGCTCGGAAAACTCAAGTGTGGATGACCCGTTACAAGGCGACAATATCTTTATCATCTTTGTGGAAAATTTGCAGAATAGGCTTATAAAGTCTGTCGACAAGTTATTAAAAATACACACAAACACACACACCCACCCACACACGATCTGGTCAATTCTGTCACTATAACGCCTGTATTGTATTTCGTAGAGGTCAACTTTCAAATTTTGGTCATTCAGGGTACCGGGTATTATTATGCAATGTTCCTCGAGGAAGCGGTAGTATATTTCATATCATTCAGTGTCCTCTGAGATAGGATATAAGTTAATGCCAAACAGCAATTTTCGGTATTTCACCATAATAGGTGAATCCGTGAGCGCGATGTACATTCCAAGCTTCCGTAGTTCATTGTGCGTCAAAATATTCTATTCAAATTGCAAATGAAGGTATTTGCTTTTCTCCTAAGTGAAAGCGAAACCAAGCATAGCGTTGTTCCATGATAATCTTTTCATCTGTATTCTTAGTTTTTGACACAGAACGGTCAGATCACGTCCTAATTTACTAACTTTCGCAACAATCTCTTTGTTTGTTTCCCTTTCCTTCTCAGCATGAGAACCGTCATATAGTGGACGGGTTGTTCCTATTCAACATTACAAGTATGATAATGTGCGTAATTATCGCAGGGAATAATGTTAAAAAACAGCTGGACAAATAAACAGCATTTTCCTCACATTTAGATCTGAAACTGACTAGAGGCGAATCCCCTCGAGAGGGAGGGAGGACGATGTTCCCTAACCCTTTGGGTTCGTTATACACAATAAATATATTATGGGGTAAGAATATATCGTGGTTACATTGAACAGGGCCCATTCTGCTTATACTGTCGCTACTTCAATTCGCCCATCCCCGACAATCGAACACCACTACCTCTTTTCTCAACCCCCCCCCCCCCTCTAGCTCCACCTCTTTCTCTCTGTCCCCGCCTCCCACCTCGACTTCCCCTCCTACCTCTCATATGATGTTTTCTCAAGTTTTAGATGGAAATGCCTCTTTTGTTCACCCGACGATGTTGGGCCTATGACTTTAAGTTATGATGTTTAGCCTTGTGTGAAGCGCCCACCTATACTTATACAAGCCTATATATAGCCCCAGACCGATGTACAGATACTTACTATACATGCGTATAGATACGGAGTGAAGGCGAAGTATATGTGTGTCAATATTGTCGGCGTCACACAACTATACAGACCATATTATGAAAGAGAATTGATCGCAGTTGTTTGTTTTATTCTCACTTTAGGGTTATGTTCCATGTAGGCTAAAGACTCCGTTATTAACTCGTGTAGTCTATGCATGGAGTTTCAATATGTGAAAAGGGCAACCTTTTCTGCGATAATCCAGTGAACTTTGTGTGTTTCCCAGCGACTAAACTGCACCCCAGGCAGGGAATACTCGTTCACCATAACATTCCGATGAGTATATATACTTTTCTTTAGTGCTCTACCAGCAAATGTGTCAACCGTTATTGTCGTCTTCGTTTTGTTGTCTTGATTTTTTTTTAAAGTTTATTTTGGACCCTGACCTCAAAAACTCTCATACTAAATCAAAAACAACAAAAAACTTTCGCGCACCTGGGAACAAACCCCGATGTTAAGAGCCATTTGTTTTTCCGTCTCTTTAAATTAAAAAAAAGAAAGACGAAAAAGACAATTTATTTTATATATATATTTTTTTTACCAATAAACAGACTTCTTTTACGCGCAGTCGGGGTCTAACAATATGGCTATTTTGTTCCACGACATGATATGCCCAAACGTTTTGTAGATAAAACCTTGTTCCCATGGATACGCCTAGAGTTGTAACTTTCAAACTTGCTATATACGTATACTAATTTTGTTGTACCCACGGAGATTCAAGTTATGTCAGTAATAACCAGGCTATGAGAGAGATAAGAATATTTTTACCAATGCACACATTGTGAACAGTGAGTAGGCCTATGCATGATTTCGTGAATTAAAGCGAAATTTGGTCTTACGTTATTGCAGGAAGATTCGATACCTAATTATCAGCAGTGTTATGTGCGTTAATGCCGTGTTAACTATATATGCAACGACAGACTACACATTTGATTTTACGCTATGTTCGATGGGGGGGGGGGGGGGTTATGACCCAGCATTTTATAGGCAAATCAGGTCACACCCTGCACAGAACAGACTGACATTTGTTTGGTTTGTTTGTTTCTGTTATTTTCCCACTTAGTTACAGGCGAGAAATACACGTCTTAACCACGTTGTTCCTAACTGTCTCTCTCTCTCTCTAGGATTTCGCAGTATGGTTTCAATTTATAAAAACATTCTGTAAATTGAAGAGTTCATTTCCTCGGATGCGCATTACTTTGGATTACTACAATGACCTCTCTTCGTTCAGTGTAGCGAATATCTCTATTCTTCGTACATAATTTGGCAACATGCTATACCCGCAGTTTCCTTCTTCCTTCTGATCAGTTTCATTTCGCATTAGTGCATAAAAAGGATATGAATTTCATATTTTTATGTTTGCAATCATACACACCGCTTTGCGTTTGATCATATCCACATGTTGCTATACTGTCTAGGAACTCCTGAGCTATAGGCTACACAAGTATTTATTGCAGTTCACTTGTTTTGAATCAAGATGCTTCTTGAGAATAGGGAGCCAACATGAGCACGATCCCAAAGTATATAGCCTTGTATTATTGCCCTGCAGGCAAAAATGGTGCCCAATCGATTTAGTATAGCACTTACCGATATTGCAACCAAAAACAAACATATTAAAAGGTGCTAAGTTGCGCCCTCAACATTGACTGAAGTGGGTCCTACTTACAACTGACAGCAAATGTTGATACCATGTGTATATCAGCTATCTAATAACACACCATCAAATATCACATATATTCTGTAGTATACTATCGAATAACAACACATCATTGGATGATATCAGAAGAGTAAGGGGATTAGACGAACACTTATACCGATATGAGCTTGGAGTACTCACTGTCTCCTATCGTGGAGAGCACTGGGTCGATAAACGTATGATTTTGTGCAATGAGCTTTAAGTTAGATCATGGAGCTAAAACAGATCTGTTCAAGTTACCTCCATGGTTAGATGGAGAGAAATAACATGACTCGCGAAGAGATAAGTAACACTTTCATACAAAAGTAAACGTGTTAGCTGCTGGTTATAACAAACAGAGTATACCATTTGGAAAGATGTGGATAGATTTTCACTGATGTTAGTTCGGTTCAGAAGAAAGCTTAGAGTGATACTATCATGTATAAAGTTGATGTTCTATTAACAGTAGGTCACAAGGATATATGTGTTCTTATATCTACTCCGGAAGACCCTAGCTTCAAAATGCGAGTATTTCGAAGGGCGTGGTACATGGAAGGCAGGGGGAGAGGGGACTTTGCTTTGGGAGGATATGGCGATAAGCAAGTGATGGTACAAAAATACCAAACATGACTACTTTAAGTATGGTATGTCGGAAAACCATGTTGAATCATATATACGAAGTCCAGTTGAGTTATTCCAATTTGTTACAATGATTGCTGTATATACACATAGTTAAGAACGTACGCGTATATAATTATGTATTATCACCTTTGTATACTACCAGGGAGTTGTTATAACAACTCCTTGATACTACTAACCAAGGAGCAGCAGCATAGCCCGCTGGACTGCAGATAAGAAAGATTTTCAAACTTATACGATTTGGTGTCATGCATGGTGAAATATGTATATGCATAGCCTGCCAGACCAGGTAGGTATATGGAACGCCAAAAGACTCCGCACCAGATATGACGATGTTCTGAAGGATACGTCCATGTTCTAATTGACATGTCCAGTGTCATTGCCAACGATATTCAATGACACGCATGGCTGATGCAAACATATATAAGTTGACACTGTTAATGTGATACGTGCATGGTGTTCATTAAAGGTGTCAGATGAAACTAGTGATAACATACAGAGTATACCCAATTCGGTGTGCCTTTTGGCGCGCGTAGCCGAGGACACCAAAAGTCTCACCAGTTATGGACGATTGTTCTGGAAAATATGTACATACATGCCGGTTAACTGATATATGTAAAAATCAGTACATCGTGTCTTCGTGACACTTGACATCAGAAGCATTAATGTTAACATAACTCTCAGTATACAGTAAATGTGATGGATATATCCTTTAGGACGTGGAAATATCCTTCAGAACTTTCATATCTGGCAACTCTTCAGTAGTTTTGGCGTTCCATACAGGTATACACAAATATGCGTATTTAATGCTGAAGTATATACACACAGAAACCAATTATCAGTAAACTTGGTGTCGAGTGGCCAAGTTGATTTGCCCTTCATAAATTGCCAACGTGGTTTGTATTTAACATATTTCATGGTTAAACCAATAATACATGTACAAACGACACTTCAGCCTTATATCACTCGAACAGTGTATAGTAGTTTAGTAGGATAGTTAGAATAAGAAAAAAATTCCTTTAACTATTACGTTCACACAGTTCGGTGAACAAACTTTACTGCAAATAGTTCAAATTCCTTATTTTTCGTTATGAGCAAACGTGTCCACTACAGTGCGGTCACTTGGATTGGTTTAGAATATAGAGGCCACAATCGACTACCCTGGATATTGAAAGTGTTTGGTTTACACACAATACTGAATGATTAGTCGGGACAACAGCGCTTGTTATCAGAGAGATGACAGAAAACTTCAGATGGTTTGCCCCATGCAGATAGCGCCATATATAGACCACAGTTCCAAACCTCTGAAAAACTGTTCGAATAGCAATTCCCGCTATTTGAGTGACATATTTATATATCATAGAAGCTTCGTGTTAATGTATCATAAAGAAGCTTCGTGTGCAGGGAAAGAAAAGAAGACGTTAACGGTAATAGGTTCGTAATGACAAGATGTCAAAGGTCAATTGAGACAACACCGCTCATGATTTACTGATGTTCTAATGTAATGATGTACTGTTAACGATCGCCATTCTTGATAAAATTCAACTTCGTCCAATCAAATGACATCACATATGCGAATTATTACCTTAGGTAATCTTTATTTGTATAAGTATGAAAGAAACCGTGTATTACGGAGGGTATATTATTGCAGACACTATTACCTACGTTTTTGCCCCACCGACAGTTCGCGCGTATTGGAACGTCTTTTGGCCGCACGGTCCGTATTATAACCACTTTGAGATATAAGCCTCCGATGTTTAAATGTTTTAATATCAAGCCGATAGCAGTGGTTTTATTCACACAGTCGACATCATATCAAAAGTCGATTTTTCTTTTGCTCGCAACCATCCGTTAATAATACTGTACTTAAGCAACGCCATCAAATCAATCGACGCGTGCGGCTATATCAACGGGATCTTCCCTACAATATTCATTAAACTGCATGACTATTAATTAATACCTGACGTGCACCGGTGCACCTGTCCATAAGGACAAACATCCAGCGTAAACGATAATTTGTAATTTGATCATTATTTTATGTACTCAACTTGAGGACATGTATAGCGTTAATTCAAGATCATTGCAAACATATGTGGTTACTGTGTTTACATATAGGCCATATATGTTACTTATAAGTTAACAGTTGTCTGTACGTATTGGTGTGTAATTAGTGTGTCTCGGTAGAGTTATATAAGTATTACTACCAATAAAAGGTATTCATTGATCATTTACTGAAATTTATATGATGATAAGCTATGGGTTATAGCACTGTATATAGCGCCATCAGTTTGAACTTAAGGTGGCATACTCCTATTATAGTCTACATCAATCGGCCCGAATGTTCTCTTGTCTCAGGAAAAGTGCCAGAAGCAATAGGAGAACACTTTATTTGTGATATGTTCTCAATCAGGATCTTGTGTTTTGTGGTTTGCATATGTTGAAGAGCATGAATGGAAGTACATGTGGTGCAAAACGTGGGTCAATTGAGGCAATTTTAGGCCTCCCAGGAGCAGCGTACGAAAATTGTTTACTACTGAGTGAAGAGGTTTGTTAACAAGTGACGAAAACTTCGGGTTCTCATAGCAAAATATCTTCACGGTCATGATACGGAAACTTGATGGTGCCATGAATCGCCAACTTGTCAGCTAACTAGTGATGGGTAGCGTTTAGCTAGTGAGAACTTCTATCTAGACTTAGGGACAACATTGCTTTTGCGATTTAGTGTGTGAGTCAATAGGGCTTTTTATAGGCGCATGCTACCTTATACTAAGGATAATTAGTGTGTAGGCTACTAGCTTATTGCTGTTTCCTAATCTAGCAAAGAATTGTTATATGAATCAAAAGACCAAGATGGCTCCTCTTCATATGATGGGAACATTGAATGAGCAAATTCTACAATAACGACTCATTATTGTTAGCCTAGCCTACCATAATAAACCGTGACGAAATATTGCGCCTATACTGATAACCCATGTAACTACGCATATGCTATACCACTTGAATATGTTTGTGTATATGTTCAAGGCTCGGTATCTCATGTGGTATTGAATCTGCATAGTGTACTTCAAATCATCAGATCACATACAATCGTAGTCGTTATTTCAATATTTTCATGACAACTATTATAGGGCAATGGGGATGCGCTGGGGGGGGGGGGTGGGAGTGGCTTGCGATGGGTATATAGCTCGGGGATCGCTCCCTCTGCAGAGAGCATCTCCATCTCAGCCTGAGCAGGAAAACTAAGTATGGTGGACGTGGTCATTATCCCGTACTATAGGCTAGCCTACTGTATAGTTCTATGCTCCATGAACTGGTTAGGCCTGCATAAACACTCTAAAGTTAATCTTTCCACGATGCGCCAATAAATATATATTAGCATCGTATGGTTGTCTTCACCTAACTCCTTCATAAATAAACACGACCGAAGGTGGCGAGTTAAAATTTACCATAAGTCAATCATCAATGTATATACCGGTATAGTTAATGACTTCCATATGCGAATAGCAATGAATTGTCGCTTATTTCCGAACCATTCTTGGAGGAAGCAAGATACCTGATTTCTCCAGTGTATATGACGGGCTGCCAGCATCACGGTGTATCGATATATACCGGATATATTCATTTACCTTTATATCGGATAAAATATATAGTATACTAACCAGTTGAAAATTGAGTATACACCAGTTTAATATCGACCTGTGACGATTTAAATCGTCAAATTTACATCAACATGTTCCAGTTTAACCGACATAGCCTATATGCATATCGATATACTGCCGATTTACAACCAAATCCTATATATTTGAATATTGGAATGTTGAATATACGACTGACTGTTTCGGCAGTTATCGATATCCTACCGACATTTAAAGTAAAATAAAAGTGATACAGTTTGAACTTTGTTGGGAATGCGAATATCTAGAAGGAGATGTATATCATAGCTCATATTTGAATATTTGAATAGTTTAATATGATTAATCGGTACCGTTACTACCGAATATATCGAACTAAACAAGTATTTGCATACTGAAATCGATATCTTTATAGGCCTAGAATTATTATTTGCCTCCCGTGACCCATTATAAATACTATACTGTTTGCGCCCGGTTACTAACACTGTCAAACTGTTCTGCTCTATGATTGGTCAATTGAAACAGATCCTTTCTTTTGTTCTTTATAGCTGCGCACCTTTATATTTTTAGCCAAATTTGATTCCTCGCCATCAAATTAAGGTAATTTCTTGAGTGGGCGATGAACTCTGTAATTTCCACGCAAAGCAATTTTATAAAATATCAAGGTGAATAGGTTAACATTAAATTAACCCCTACACGCCCACCTACCACCCTAGCGAATACAAGAAAGTAGACAAATTGTTTAAATAATTCCCGCAGCTGCTTACAACAAGTATATATACAGTATATTATGCGTATACTATATCCTATCGTTGTGTATACCTGTGTATAGCCAGACCTATGTTTTAATACTGCTGTATATCGCAACAGGAAACCTGTTGACTGCACGGAGCTGCCAGTCAAGTCCCTTACACCTGCAGGTTGAGAAGGGCACACACGGGGCGACATGGGAGACAATGGTTATAAAGTGAATGAGTCACATCTATCATAACATATATACAAATAAAGTTTCATTTTAGTCTTGTATTGTACCACAGTCATTGTATTGTGTGAGACTGGATCACGTGATCTTACCACATGTTAATAGGTCATGTAACGAGGCACTCGTATTCACATGTTCCCAATGTCGAGAATAAAAGATACAGACATGTTCGCACCTCACTTTACACCCTTGCCATGATTTGTTTACGTTATTCATCAGACTCGTATATATAGACGCCCAAGTTTGGTTTCCGAGGTTTCGTAAAAGAAATTGTTATTCGTGGTCTATTGTGAATCATCTAATAACAGTATTACTAAGAGTTAGGTTTACCTTGGTAAATGACGTAACAGTGATGAAGTTTATTTTTGGTCTGTAAAAGAGAAACCTTTGCATCTTTGTGGAACTTGCGTGCAATATATATATATATATATATAGTAAATCAATAAATCAATATATATATATATATATATATATATATATATATATATATATATATATATATATATATATAAATATATATATATATATATATATATATATCTGGCGGTTTGTCAGATATTCCAATTCTTTTTACCAAAAAGGAACTTGAAGCAAGCAGATGCATGTGATGTTATAAATGCACATTCGCAAAAACTTGTTTTGGTTTCCTTTATTTTTCACACAATTGATATAACCTTGGATCGGGTATCGCTTCCAACGCTATATATAAGTAATGTGAAATGCATCGAGGACCAATGAACATGGGTGGTGTGTATTCATATTCTGATGCATCCAACCGAATTCAAACTTTCCAAAGATTGGTATGTTCAAAACGCAAAGAAACGTCCCCCCCCCATCACCCCTCCTCCTCTTTTTTATTATCATTATTATATCTAGAAAAAGTACCATTAATTATTGCGGTCAACTTATTAGCATAGTTTTGCGCAATGCCTAGATGTATACATTCTATATCACTATAAATAATCACTTATTATTGTGGTTAATCAATAACATACCGTATTTTGGCGCAATACAGATGACCATTATGCATACTATAAAGTATCACTAATTATTGTGGTCAATGTATCGCATATCTTGGCGCAATGCCTGTAACCATTAAACATACTACATTACTATGAAGTATCACTAATTATTGTGGTTAATCTATAACATATTTTGGCGCAATACCGATGCCCATTAAACATACTATAAAGTATCAATATATACCAGCGTCAAGAGAGTGCCACGATAGCACTATAGTACCAAATGCTTAGATACAATCTTTAATCGGTACGTCATTGGAATAATTATATTATGTCTGTTTAAAATAAGCAATAACAATGACGTCTACAATAGGTACGGTACAGAGTCTACAGAAAAGTTACATCACTATATATAGGCAAGGATATAACACAAACATATGCCCCCTACATTATTAATTAACCCCCAGACGCATATAGGCCCATAAGGGCATCTTCAATTGGCTGATATAGAGAGTTAACAATGTTCTTTGAAAGTCATCAGTGTCAAATTAATCACATTCATCACAACAGCGATATACTGGTATGGACGCACGTTTTCTATGTGTTGCATGTTGTTTGCATTGTACCCTACAGTTCTTGCTATACAGTAAATGTATACCTATCTATTACAGTGATGGAAGCTGGGAGGGTGTCAAAGTCTACCAGTGTATACTAGACGTTTACAAATATGGATTAAGAACACGTTATATATATATATATATATATATATATATATATATACGTATATATATATATATAAATATATATATATATAAATGAATATATATATATATATATATATATATATATAGGCATATATATATATATATATATATATAAGTAAACCATACCACTCCAGGGAGCACACATGCACAATATTAAACAAAAAGTTTATGTGATATTTTCACGAATTTCCATTATAAGATTACCCAGTAACATCATAGCTCGATCTACCAGCGGCTCGCGCTTATCAACTTTTTTCTCCACACAACGAGTCATCACCTTGAAGTCTAAGCAAATCATATCATCGTTCGTAGAATAGTATATACACCCATGCATGAGTTAATTCCAAAGTAGAGTTATCTATCATAAAGATGAAAAAGTGCAGCATAAGCTAAAATAACAAAGTGTCACCTACCGTCTTCCTTTTGATTTTCCTCTGAAGTAGCCATTTTTTTTTAACATGAATAAATTTTCCGAAAAGATTGAGTTCCCAGTTTCTTCACAGAAATGTTAATATTTTCAAACCCTGTGGAATAGTTTTTGACCACTTCGCTGCACGTACAACAAACACACCGGTTCACTAAAGAGTTGTCGGGCAGCTAAAGCGTTTGAACTATTAAGTCTTTTCAGGCGGTGCATTGGAGCAGCTAGCGTCTGTTTGTACAGCGCATGCGTATTTCATGTGTTTGCGACGGTTATTATTCCATGGCAAAGATTTTCATGCAACAAAATAAAATTCGTTATTCTCGTTCAATTGAATGCCAGAATTGTTCTTTACAGCAAAGGATATAACAATAATAACATGAACATTATTATAATATAAATCGCAGATCATTGTTGTAATAACAGGTGTTATCATTCTAACAAAGAGAAAGGGGAAATCCTTAGTCGATAACTTTTAACCGTTTCGCGTGTTTCAATATGATATTAACGCAAGTCAAAGCGTTGCAATTGTATCTTTCTCTTTATACAGACCTGTTGATCATATTAAAAACTTGTTCGTATGCGTCGTAGGTCATGACAGAATAATTTCCTTTTCTATCATGCATATACATATTTAGTTAAAACCCCTTGTAATACATTCGCCAGACTGACTTCTAAGTGCCAGATTTGTTGCAGGTAATACTAATGTATGTTATACTACAGGCCAGGTCCTGTATAGGCGAGGAGAGCGCCCTATACCTCATAAACCAAACCAGCCTGAGTCGCGTGGTATTTCTGGCCTAGTTTTCGTTCAAAATATAAAATGATCAAATACCAGTCGAATTTGTACTTCTACCGCCCGAGGCAGAGATCTGTGGAGACGTTAACTGCGGTTGTTCTGCGTATAGCCAGGATGGGGGGCGGGAGGGGGGACTGTGGGGGTAGTAAGGGGGTACATGACTGGCTAAGCCAATTACTTACACTCCTCTCTCAAACTGAGATGGAAATAGGAATGTAAATATATAAAGGGATACCCCTACTCATCTGGGTCTCACCCCTTCCTCCCATTATAGTCTTTCCAAACTCTCTAAAAAAGAAAAAGGTCTCACGATTGAGAAACGTTACTCTATAGATGCACGAACTAGATGTTGTTGTCATGGGGAGAATGGAGTCTTCCCCCCCCCCCCTCTTCCTTGTCTTGCTCGTCCCACATTAGGTCATCTACCCCGGTTGTAAGCATACAGTGTC
Source organism: Apostichopus japonicus (assembly GCF_037975245.1). Lineage (NCBI taxonomy): Eukaryota > Metazoa > Echinodermata > Holothuroidea > Aspidochirotida > Stichopodidae > Apostichopus > Apostichopus japonicus. Next base: position 21,963,844 of record NC_092579.1, read on the forward strand.
TTAGCATGGTCACGAGAGGAGATAAACGTCCGCCAACCCCTCCCCCCCCCCCACCCCCGCTCTTCCTGACCTTCGAAGAACAGAAATTCGAAGTGTATATTTCCATTTTAGAACCTATTTTACAATTAAGATCTTATAGACTAAAATGAAGCATTTACAAGCAGTCCTTTTGTTATATTCAGGATCGTAGCCATATTTTGTTGTCAACAGCATATACCTATATATTGCCAAGAGTGTATTTTACCGCCAATTATTCCAACAGGTCTTTTGATGAGTAATTTATAAATCTGTTGATTTACAGTGCAGTTGACCTCGGTTTCTACCTTGTTTTATCGTTTTTTTAAATTTCAGATAATTTTACAAAAGGCTGGCTATTCACGCGACGGATTGTATTGTCTTCTTTAACCATCAAGCAACCGTTCCGTCCCTATCAGACAATATCTGCATGGCAGCCTAGGGCTGAATAAGAATAGGTAATAAAATGGCATTTGCTTTTAAAGTATTATATTTTTAGAATGAACAAGGTATCTCTCTATCCCAGCTCTCTTTCTTTTTTAATTTTTGCTTTCTGCACGAGTGATTTCTTTAACTGTTTTTGCTTACTTTGTCACGGTTATTGTCAAGGTATATTTCATGGTATAGCACTGTGATGGATATTCGGTATAGTATTTATTCGGTGTCAAATGCGTCATCTTTACTCGTGGTTGACACAGCTGCACACATGCATGGTGATCTGATCATGTGTGACACAGGGTACGGTTTAGCACCGTAGGGTATATATTAAAGTTATAGCTAATCTAACCGGGTATATACGTATCGAAGTTCAGTCATGGAGTAAATATGTTTACGAAGGGTATGGACAATATGCCATCCCAGGCCCTTCCCACGATCGTCGCACCTCCACCACCACCGTCATCGTCCTCCACACCCTCACCCCCCCCCACCCCAGTCAAAAATTTCATTCACATCAGTGAAAGTGCACGTTCACACCAACTGGCATTATAGCTGTTTACGGTTGTGACTCGACTCGACGTTAAACTACGGATACCTATATATAGTTGTACTACTGCTTCAGATGTCAAAACAGAAGTTTTCGCTGTGCGTTGTCAAATACTGTACCTTTGATGGCCCGGATTCTAAGTAACGGACCGCCGCAGGAAGGTGGATAGTGAGTAAGGGAGGGTGGGTGGGAGTTGGAACGGAGACGTTAATTGGGAGGGAGAAGGGTGTTGGTTGGATGTTGATTTAGAACAACACCAGAAATTAGGGATGTTTTTGTAAGTAATGCGGACATGACGTATATGCAACTGAAGCAGCACGGCAATAGGAAATGCCGTAGTATTTAATTATTTTGATTGACCTTATGGACAATTTGCCATTGAAGACTACTGACTGCAAAACTATATATATATATATATATATATATATATATATATATATATATATATATATATATATATATATATATATATATATATATATATATATATATATATATATATATATATATATATATATATATATAAACCGTGTGAACGTAATTCTCACTTGCACATTATCATTTTAACTCTGCTCTGCGTCGATAACTGATAAATATCGTTTCAGGTTATGTATGACAACGTACGTTGCACTTCAAATGTGTGAATTTATTACATCAACTCTCGACTTGCCTCAGATAAACCATTCCCATAGAGTAGCTTGACACTTTTTTTACTGAAGAAATATATCACCAAATGCAAAAGGAGAAGACAAAATAAGAAAGACCCAACAAAACAATGAATATTTCCCTAAGAAGAAGGGGGAAAAATTGATTTTCTGTCAATTGCATTGACATCCCTGGCACCGACTTCTGATAAACGTATAACTACACAACTCGTCACTAGTTCTCGTCACGTGCGGCCAAATTGATTTATTGGTCAATTTTCATTAGAAAATCATATTTGAGCAGACGTCAAACGATGATATGAATTTTTTGCAGCTAAATTATTTTTGGCTCGAGAATTGTTATTTATTGTTTTAATGTAACGGTTATATATAAATATATATATCTTGGAGGTCGCTGAACTTCCCTGCTAGATGCTAATAGCTCAAGGCTATTTTTCAAAAATATCCCTCAATTTTCTCAATCAAGAATTTTTTAATAACTCTATACAGATAAAAAATGAATTAAAGGAAAGATATCCGTGAAAGTTGGAAGACTATATTTAATGTTCATTTCTCTCTTTTTGTTTGTATTCAGTGTTGTTGAAGTGATAAATAGAAAGTATACGCTTACGGTATATCATAAATTTGTCATTTTAAATTGAATTAAGCGTAGATAGCGAAGAAACAATAAACTTTAATAATTTTCAAAAAAAAAAAATCGAATCCCTTATTTTTGGGGAAAATAATTTCCTCTCGGTAGCTTTAGTTAATATTTTGGTAATGTTGAATTCATATTAATTGATGTTTTTTTTGTTTCCATGAGAAGCGGCCTACAACAGAGGGACGGGTGGGTGTGTGGGATTGGGTGTGTAAGTGTGTGTGTGTGTGTGGGGGGGGGGGGGGGGTTAACCGATGGTTAGTAAAGTTTTAACCCAAAGGAGAATCCAACTGGGAAAGAGGTATTCCGGTGATGATAATGTGATACTATATCCAGACACAAGTATTGTAAACAAGACCAGTTTTTAGAGAAGACATAAACCCAACGATGAACGTCAACTTATACGTTAGCGATCTCTGTAATAAACAACTCCTCAAGTAGCTTGGGCCTTTAAGTCAAATTTTACTTATGTTCGGGACCTATCCTTGATGAACAGTTATGCCTGAGGGATGTCATTTTGTAAATAGCCTATGTGATGCCTTTGTGTCACTGGGATGTTTTTTATGTTTAAAGGTAGACACGTTAAACAGTGTTAAGACCATCACTACTTTCATTTGGCATTTGAAAAGTCCACGTCCATTATAGAAAATAAAAAATATTGAAGTACATGCATGTGGCTCAATGATGTCATATTTAAACTTGATCAAATCTTCAGCCTGGTGCATGAATGAACATTAAAATCAAGTGACAATCGTGCGACAAATAGATGGCGCTATAACAGAATGAAGCTACTAAGTTAAATTCGTGAAGTCAATGCCAAGGCCCCCATTACCCGCATTAAGTTCACTCTAATTTGCACAAACCGTGTTGGTGTGATGATTTTCTGAACTTGAAATTACTTCATACTATTTTAAAAATTTAATATTAATTAAAGGAGAGAAGATTTTGCAGTTTATTTAAGGATGAATAGGACATGAATCGATACAGAAATTTACATTTTCCATCGATCGATATGGCGTGCAGCATATGGAGTGGACAAGAATGTTTAAGTCAATAAGTTGTTGTTTTGTTACTTTCATGGTTATCGACTGCATCAGAGGAACATAATTCCACAAACTATAACATTGACTGCATTATGTGGGTCAGGCCTTGCAATTATTATCTCGTAAAAAGTCCTCTTTTTCCATCTATAAGTTGTTAATATAATGCTCATCGCCTACGTCATAAGCAAGTGCCCTTATTATTGCAGAAAGTTCATCAAGTTTCTGAACTGAAGGATTAGTCAATAGCTACAATAATGTTATCGAAGTCCTTTTTTTACAGAAGGTCGCCGGTATTGTATGTATGTATGTATGTATTTTAGATCCTCCTGCAAGCAGGAACTCGCAAAGAAGCCATCATTGGCTTATCAAAGCCGCAACTTAGATTCATATTTAACGTCCATGATTATGAATTGTCAATTGTCAATCACTCTGTAACTAGACGACATATACATTAATCTTGGAGTGACTCGAACTCGGGACCTTATGATTGAAATTTGACCTTATGATTGAATATGATTGAATTGAAATATTGACTCAAGACAATACTGAATGCATGCTATAATTTGAAAAAAGTTAACAAGGTAAGTTCTTGCAGGAGGCTCAGAGCTGCCAGGCCCAAATCATTTAATCAGACAGTCAGAGTACCATGATATAAGTTAAATGTTTCAGTCATGTAGTTAAAAAAAAAAGAAGCTTCATGGAAGGTATAAGGCTCATGTTTGGAAACATAAATGAAAACGCGAACCCACTGGGCCAAGAACCAAGTTTAAGTTATGTTCAAATAGTTAGATAACATTTCTAGTTGCAGAGTGTAAGAATAAGCACAGTGTACGTTATTTAGTAAAGTTCAATAAAAACCCAGACGCGCAATGTTGCAAGATCTCCGAAGTCACTTATCAGTCTGACACGACAGTTATATCTCACACAGAATCATTAAATATAGAATAGGCTTATAGGAGATTAATTGGGGAGGGGGGTTATAGGAGATTAATTGGGGGGGGGGGGCAAAAGGGGAAGATTGGCGGGCTAATAAAGCAGGTCCTTTATCAGTCAGAGATTAAAGGATTTTCTTTATTTGTTGTAGATTTCAATTACAAATGTCCTGATTATGACAAATGCACAAACTCTGAAAAATTCACACGTTTACGTACTTGACTACAACCGAGACGCCTGAATCTCTCAACCCAGGCCAAGTTTGTTATTTCCACTTTGAAGGTCTCTTGTCAACCCCCTATATAAGCCTACTTTCCTGTAATTTGGAGACGATGTTTGATGTTTAATCACAGAACAATCGCAAGCTCCAGTCAGTTCTTTATAACATGGAGAGATCTATGGTTCAAATAATGACATAAGAGTTTTGTTCTAGAAAGATTTACGATTTTCCCAACTTCATTTTACCCTCAAAGTTCACGAATCCAAACCGTATATGGTGCATCATCTCGAATAAAATTAGTATGAGCTTGATAAAAAAAGAAGACTGCGTGTGACTCTATTTATGAGACACCTATATGTTCTTTTGGGAAAGTCTTGTACAACGCACCTTGTCTTTTCCCTGGTTGTCCTTGGCTCGTGAGATTTTTCGTCTGTTTTTGAGATTATTGTACTTTTCAAAATCCAAAGTATCCTTTTATAAGCCTATAGTCAGTAGGCCTTGTCATATGTTTGGTTTAGCTTGATGTAATACACCGATTCGAAGTGTACAACGAAACTGTGTGCTATCTTCAACTAAATTTCACGACAGGATCGGGGAGAAGGCGGTATCGCATGTGCAAATTAAACTTACGGTCTAACTTGGAAGTACAGTGAAAATATGTAGATGATTCCTGTTTAGCTCTTCTCCTCAGATTTTAATATTTGCCATAATTCATGGTTATTTAGTTAACTCTCAATATGTACGACGATATTATAGAGTCAGAGGAGAGTGACTTATGTGACTGGCAGTTGCCATTGGCGTTTATGAAGAAACGTCATATTGAGAAGATCGAAGGTGGTACGACAACAGAAACACAATCATGGAGAATGAAAGAGAGGGTAATGACTAACGTAACTTACACAGTGTTGACTAGCCTAGGCTATCACCTTTTGTGTGAGCATATAAACCTTACCCCTAGCATGTGTTAGTAATTGTCCCCTTGGCCAATTTGGAAAGTTGAATTCAAGCCATGGACAGCCACCACACAGTATATGTCCAACATAGGTTAGGGCCTTCTACTGGTTCTAGGCCATAGGCATTTACTATTGTTGTTACTTGTTGTTACTGTTGTTAGTGGAACTCTTATTCCTTAAATCTCACTGATGACCGAAAGTTGATAATACAAGGCTATGGTAAACAATGTATTGCTGTTCTTAAAATGCTGGAAATGTGTGAGTTGCGGGGTATTCTGCAATTGCTGCATGTTCTGTTACTGTGTTAGGGTTCCTCCTAATACTATTTAGTAACAGTAGGCCCATACAATATGATATAGAGCTGGTCTAGCTGAGCTGGTGCCTCCTAATCCTTCCCCCAACAGACAGTTTGTGAGCCTTCCCTGACCTGAAAAATTGCGTCATACTGAAAATGAATTCATTAGTAATAGAGTACTTAACTTTAAGAGCTATCACTACTGGTTTAAATTGTGCATGGATAATAGATTCAATAAAAGTGTCTACAAAGCTGTGAATATTATACCTGACTTTGTAAAACACAATTGGCAAGTGTTCATCCTTGTTTAACAAGGTACAGATGGCTAATCAGCCTTAGGTACTTATCAATCGTACAAGAGTCACCACATGAGTAATGACTTCATTTGTCAGCAAAGCATTACTGGATCTGGCCAACTAGTTATGCAGATTGTAATTCAAGAGAGCATGCAACTGCGACGTCACTCATTAATCATTTTAATAAGTAACTCACCATTTTCCTGCAATATTCGGCCCGGGATTGCCCTTTTTGTGGACAATAATAGCATATATACCAAGTTTGAAGAAATTCTGATATTGTGGTGGATTTATATTCACTTTCATTGGGTGATTTGACATGAAATGACCCATCATCACAATATAATGTCAAGTTTATTGAACAATTTTATACCCAACTGATATGACATTTGCAGCTAGTGAAAAAAAGCCTTGTGGAGCTTTTCTTCTTAGTTTTCAGAGTCAGCTTTTCTTCTTAGTTTTTAGAGTCTAGTTCTGAGGAATTGTGTATTTCTCTTAGTCTTTCGAGCCATAAAGATTGACACGTGGCAGTCTATACGAAATCTAAAAGCGTCAAACATATAATTTCGATCACACCACTTTTTCCAGCTTCAAGTTTTATTGTTTCACATAAAGACCCTATGGTGATCGCAGCTTGCAACACACAGCTCCAAGCTTGTGAACTTGGAATTGATATTAATTGGTCAAGTTTAACCTGGCACCTCTATAAGCAATTTCGCCACAATGAGTTCATGTTGGATTCTGCTCGATATTAGACTAATTACTGCTATTCTTATTGCTGTACTCTCGAAGTGCTTGTACTCTTGAGTTGAGTCAGTAAAGTCATTCGAGCACTTTTAAATATCTATGTGAAGTTTATAGCGCCTTCTTCTCCTCTACAGATGAAGACGGTGAGTGTTGCATTGGTGCTCTGCCTTAATGTCGGTGTGGATCCTCCAGATATCATCAAAACGTCGCCATGTGCAAGACTAGAATGTTGGATAGGTGAGAATTATCCCCGTTAGTTTAGATGGGGACTGACAACCGAGAACAACAACATTACCTACCGTAAAATGATGCTGCTGTCATCCAAATGGGACATTTTGTATATAAACCAATATATTCAAGATAGAGGAGTACATATAGTGCAAAAGAAACATACGTCAGCATTGTTATGAATGCAGGATTCTACTTCCGGGGACACAATGTCCCAGGGACCCAACTCTTTCTTTTTGAGAAACATACCCCAAGTACACACACTCACAACCAGGCCTATGCAAACATTCCAAAATATATAATTGTGTAAAAGTAAGTTGGCCTGACGTTTCGATCCTAACAGGATCTTCTTCAAAGGCTAAATGACAAGTAACAGTAACAGAAGGGACAAAAACACGCACAGAATACAGACAGGTTAATGAGCATGATGAACACAAAGAGATAGATGTAAGGGGATTAGTAGACAAGGGATGGAGAGAAGACAGAAAGAAACCAACAGGGGAAGAGGAGAGGTGGGAGATAAACAGTGGAGGGACAAAAAGAGGATTAAGGCAAGGGGGTAGGGAATAAACTGGAGAAGGACAAAGACAGAAAGGTGTGGAGAAAAAAAGGGTGGAAGAGAGCTCTGAGAAGAGGAGTGATGGGGGGGGGGAACAAGGGGGGAAGGAGGGGGGACAGAGGAAAAGTTCGTCATGTCCTTCCTGAATGTTGAGCCCATGAGGTTGAATGGTGTGAAGGCGTTGCATCCACAGCCTCTCTCTGCTGATTCGTACTAGGTCAGGACGACTACCTAATGATGCCCTGTAGGGACATGTTGTTAATGGTGTGGTTGGGAAGGTTAAAGTGTTCTCCAACTGGGGTCTCAGTCTTCATGGTGTTGACTGTGGATCTGTGATCATAGAATTGCTTCTTGAGGATGGTTTTGGTTTTGCCAACATACTGGATGCCTCAAACTCTACAAGAGATCAGATATATGACATTAGTGGTTGTGCAAGTGATGTGACCCTTAGTCTTGTGTTGAAAATATATTATTGAATGAACAAAGCGCTTTCTTTCTTTTTAAACAAACAAAACCTCTTTACAAAAGAACCAAAATTTCATCTTATCTTACGGATATATTATATGCAAAATGCTAAACATAACAATCAACCCATGTTGCGATGCTTCTGTACAGAACTAACAACACTCTTGTAACAGAGATTTTCTTGCTAAAATTAGTCAATGTTGCTTTTCCAACTTTACCATGATTGGATAGGCTAATTGTGGTCCCTAACCCATTGTCGGAAAACATTCTTGCATCTTCAGGGCTCAATGAACACAAAGTGCATTGCTAGGTCAACTGTAACTATGAAACATTTACTTTTCCTTGTGTAAACATAGCAACGTTTGTACTAAAGACTATCATGATGCAAGTTTTAGAAATCCTAGTAACAGTACTGAGTGAATATTATATGGTGATCTCCTAGATGTTTTTAGTCAATACAGTAGTCGTTCAATGTTAATTAGAAAAAAAATCCTTAGCTTTATGACTTTTGCAAAATTTGCCGCACATTCTGGGTATTTTGGTATTTGTTTTAATAGGTACTTTGGAAATGTAGCTTGCTCTCCTAAAAGAGAGGTTAGTTTTTAGCTGAGATGGCACTCAAAATGGCATATAATATGTGTGCACTGCAAATGTATACTCTTGGCTATTTCTTGAATTCAGTGGGAAGTTGTCTCAGTTCCTCCAAATTATCATCAATGAGAAATGTTCTACCTGGCTCAGTAACAGGTTTATGCTCATTTTTTGAACAAATTCACAGTGGACCTCTTTCCTCTTCCCTAGATCCTTTAGCAACAGCAGCTCAGAAAGCTCTAGAGGCAATCGGTAGCAGTCTTCAGAAACAGTACGAAAGATGGCAGCCTAGGGTATGTACACGTTCTCTGACAGCTTTAGAAGCAGATTTGCAGTGTTGCCGAGAACAGCAGCTTGAAAGTCTCTGTAGCATGGCACGTTTCTTTTTGAGTGCAGGGGAGATATGGAAGAGGGGAGGGTAGGTGGGGTGGGAACTAGAGGGCTGGGGAGACATGGGGAGGGGAAGGTAGGTGGGGTGTAGATGAGGGAGGGAAAAGAGGGCTGGGGGACAGAATAGGGCATGGAAGAGGGATAGCAGTTATTTTGATCAAAACAAAACAATACACATACAAAATCAGTGGTGTATTGTACTTACCTTTGCTGCATTCATGGTAATGTCTGAATGCAGTCTGGATTAGTGGAGATCAGGCACAGAGTTAACAATTGTTTGTGACGCCTGACCATTAAAAGTAGAAACAAATCCTTCTCTTAAAAACACTTACCGAAAGTGAAGATTTGGTACTGCATACCTTGGAACAGTGCAGTGTATTGGTGTATGTTCCCCTCGTCTTCCCCTCAGCATCTCCCCACCTCCATCACCATTCTCTTCCCCTAAAATATCACTAGGATATGGTTACCCTAGCCCCCTGGTATTCAATAGCGGTGGTCACGACCCTTTTCATGGTTGCCGAAAACTTTTATAGGAAGGCCCAAAATTCATTGTACCAATCTGAGGGTCGTCAACCTTCCATTTGAATATGCTAAATATTAAAGATTTAGAATTTTTTTCCCAAGAAATGAAAATTCTAAATCTTTCTTTCTTTTTCAGTGAAGTGTCAGCAGGATCTTTGCCTCATTTGTCATCGCTTGCTTCCTATTTTCTTTTCTTCTTCTTCATTTTCACAGGCTCGTTACAAGCAGAGCTTGGACCCCACCGTAGACGAAGTCAAGAAGTTGTGCACATCGCTGAGGAGAAACTCCAAGGAGGAGAGAGTTCTCTTCCACTACAACGGCCATGGGGTACCAAAACCTACTACAAATGGTGAAATTTGGGTTTTCAACAAGGTAGAGTGTCATACAAAAAAAAAAATTCTGATACATAAATATTAAACATAACATGGTAGTTTTCTATATAATTCATAAATATATAATGTGATAAAAAACATTTTATTGTCATTCACTTCATGTCACAGGTCAATTTTGAAATTTTTGATGTTTTTTAAAGTAGTTGCCCAGCATAGTTTAATAGTTGTACGGTAGTAGTAGCGTTATGTAAAGCCTTAGCTGAACTGACCTCAATATTTTATGTAGTTTACAAAATTCCTTTCATTGGAATACAAAAGATATAGATATATAATACAAAATAAGATATGTAATACAAAATAAGATATATAATACAAAGTAAGATTTATGAAACAAAAGAATACAAGATATTGTTCCTGTTTGATCCTGTCATTGTTCTGTCTTGTGTCACGCAAAAACAAAAATGATCTGTTTCTCACAATGTGTACAGTAATTGGAGACTTCGTGTTATAACCAACAAAAGTGTGTACTTGCAATCCTTGGCTCATTACTACTTAGCGAGCCATTCAATGATTTAAACCTGAACAGAAATGTTGTTTAATTCCCACGAATGAGATGTGTGCTCTATCACTTTGCCATGAGAAAACCTCACACTGTATTCCTAATTCCTGGTTGCGATTAGATGTACTAATGTACAGTAACAGGTGCCTCTCTTTCCTTCACATAAAAATTAAATTGATTGTTTAGTTTCATATATGCAAATCCTTATAACTGATGGCTTACATTTCTGGTATGATTTCTGTGGACCAGAGCGACATATATTATATTTATGGGTTTACCCAATCTTTCCCTTTCACAGTTGAACAAGGAACCAACAAATTTATAGCAATATACAACTCCCAAGTGCAGCTTTATAGGTCATTTGTATTTACCCCGAAGATGTCCTTTATTAATTTACGAGATTTAGAGCCTTATGTGACACAATTTTTACCTCAAATGAAATGTTATACATCAACAACAGAGTTACGAGTATCAATTATGGTATGTATGTATTTTAGATCCTCCTGCAAGCAGGAACTCGCGAAGAAGCCATCATTGGCTTATCAAAGCCGCAAGCTGACCGAAGTCTGTCTCTTAGATTCATATTTACAACAACTCTGTAACTGGACGACATACATTAATCTTGGAGTGACTCGAACTCGGGGCCTTATGATTGAAAGGCACCAGCGTTAACCACTGAGCTAACACTCCTTAGCTTGACTAACGTTTTTCTATTCACTGGCTTCATGTGATGTGGGTTTGAATGTTTAAGCCTTTGTTATACCTTTATTACAGGGTTGAACAGCCCTCTTCCATGATGTCTGAGGGTTCGTAAGGAGGGGGGTTCATTTTTGCACTTTTGGAAGTGTTACTGTCATCCAATAAATGTTACTAAACTCTATTGATCATTTCTTTTGTTCATCGATAGTAACTTTTATCCTTTTTTTTTTCCAGAATTACACTCAGTATATACCACTGTCTATCTACGATCTTCAAACTTGGATGGGTAGTCCGTCTATATTTGTCTACGACTGCTCAAATGCCGGTCTCATTTTGGATTCCTTTCAAGAATTCGCCAAGCAGAAAGAGCAAGAAAGAGCAGTAAGTCTGAAACAATTTTTTTCGTTTCTTCTGCTATATGTGCAATTTCATTTTTGGGGATTTGTATGAATTTTCATGTGATTGTAATGTCAGATCTAAGTCAAAAGGTGTCATTACTAGAAACCAGTAAAACTGTCAATATTTAAAGTTAATCAATTTGAACAAAAACTTGCCAGTGTTATTGTCACATGTATAATTAATATGTTTTGTGGTACCTAATATAGGATAAAAAGATATTACCAATGTTTTTCGTTTAAAGTGATATAGGTTCTGATGAACATACTTTGTGTTACAAGACTATGTTAGAGTGAAATTCTCATTCATACTGAGCAAGCCTGCTCGGATGTATGGACTTGGTGAGTATTGTGAGTATTATGTCAGTGTAGTCCGAGTACATCCTTTGTACTTACCAAAACCATGTGAGATTTGTAGATTTTGTAGATCATACTCTTGCATGTTTATTTTCCTCTCTACTTTGGATGATGATGTAACTAAATCATAACAATACTTGTCATATACTGAACCTCTGTCCTCTGGTGTTAAAGCTGTATCGGGAATTCCATTAAAAAGAGGCACAAGGCGATGCCTATCTTGACAGTATAAATTATATTTGTTGTTTTGACAGGTTCCCTACAATCACTTTGATATGGTGAGGTACTTCTTTTCCACAGGAATGAACCCTTATGGTAAAGAATGAGCAAATTTAAGGTATTGTTTATTAACAAAGTCAACAGACACAAACATGTTTTGTAAACAAAGATATATACATGCAATATTGTTTTGCACAATCTCTAGTTACCTCAATGTGCAATGTACCGTACAGGACAGCAGTGCACAGGCTCGGCGAGATGTCACCGTTTACAGATGTTGGAATGAATGGAGCCGTAAAGAAAGGGCATACACAGAATGAGAATAATACCTGAAATTCATTGCTAGTAGAGCTACTAGTATATGAAAGTAGGGCTACTAGTATATGAATGTATGCCACATATATGTGAAGCAACACTATTGAACATTATGTACTAAACACAGCCTTGATTATCTGGTATAATGGTCTTCAAGTAACGTTCTACTGGGTGTACTGTGTTATATTTATTTCACTACATTGTGCAATGTGCATTCTGGGATGCGGTTTGCGTATCATGTGATTTATCTTAGCTATTGATTCTTTTGTTTTCTGTTTTGACACATGAAAGTGAAAAAAGTGTTTCGTTTGGATTTAAATACCATCGCAATGGCACATAATATTGCCATATATATCTCTTTTTAGCATTCCAAGGTATAGTACAGAAGGGAAATACCCCATACAACCCTTATACAATTTATGTCAAATTTAGCTGGTTTTGCAAAGGAGAATTTAATTTAAAAAAAAAGTTACACAGACTATATTTCATTCTCAAATATATATACTAACAACAGTTTACTTGTGTGGGTTTTCATGAGGTCAATTCATAATAAGGGTCACTAATTGCAGATATATATAAACCTACCTTTGTATATATATGATAGAAGGGTTTTATTAAATTTACCTATGGAGGAAGTGAATCGACCAACACATTTTTACAATTTTATGTTGTTAATATTTTCATTCATTAGCAAGTTTGCTCACAGGTCAATTATGCCTGCATCTCTTAATGCGGAGAAAAATAAAACACCAAAACAAACTCGCTGCTGTTGTTCAATCAAATGTTTTTTCCTTCTTAGATTTTGGTTTGTGATATATTTTATTACTTTTGCTCTCTCTCCAGATCGCGTCACTGGGCCCCAACTCCTGCAGACATAACATTGCTGTCCCACCGTCCGCCAAGAACTGTATACAACTAGCCGCCTGTGCGAGCAACGAACTTCTCCCAATGAACCCAGAGCTGCCAGCCGATCTCTTCACATCGTGTCTTACAACGCCGATCAAGATTGCCTTGCGCTGGTAATTCTTTGCATTTATTCTTTGCGTTCTTTGCGTGACAGTTCGTAACTCACAACTTTGACCTAGATGCATATATTTACACACAATTGGATACCCCTCTGCCTTATTAAGAGACTTGTGGTTCGGTTACAACCATTTGGGGAGTAGGGGGTGGTGGGGACATTTCCTCAATTGTGGACCGTGATCATAGTAGCAACTTGATCAGTGATGTTAGAATGAGTGTTTGGTGTGTGGGATGCTCTGAACCTTCAGGACCTGAATTCCAAACGTCAAAGGACTCTCCAATTACATGATTAAATGTTCTGAAAGTCCCGAACGTGGTCGTTACATGAGATCAATGGCTTGGAAACTAAGACACCTTGTTCGCTAGAAAGGGCAAACATGCTGCCACAGCAGAAAGCGTGCAAAGCTTGCCACATTTAGAACATGTGGTCATTTTTTTAAGTCCCTGTCACACTTTCATTCTCTGTATGGCTCTCTGCAGCGACTTAAAAATGGGAAAGGAGTTTCAATGTCATCGACCTGATGAAAGCGATAGCTCTGATATCGTTTTCGATTTCCATCAAAGTTGACCAAATAATTTTTCTCAGGAACAGTTTGGTTAGGGTGAAGTTTTCCATTTTGTTGTGGAGAATAATTATTCTCCATAGAGCATGGTTTAGACAGGGGTTTGGTTCTATAGAGCAATGCAATTGGATTCAGGAAAAGACACATCCGAGTCCTCTAGATTCCCTGAATTAAATGGATTATTTTCTTCATTTCCTCTTTTTATTTTCTTGATTTATGTTTTTTTTATTCTCCAGGTTCTGCTACCATAAAAGCAAAGCATTAGTGCCTGGTGTGACAGTTGACCTTGTAGATAAGTGAGTACCATTTTTTAAAATGGATATTGGTTTTTGTATTTTTAATGACAGTAGTGTTATTTTGTAGTCTCATAGAGTTTGTGTTGGGAAAGATTTTGTTTACCTTTGCAATATCCTCTTTGTCATTTAAATTTATGGAAAGGAAAATGAAGAAAAAATTCTTGTCCTTGTCCTCATTGATTTTTCAACCACAGCTGGTAAGTTTTGGTATTTTGACCTATTTGTTTCCTTTATGTCATCCATCAGTGAAGGTTAAAAGAATCTTGGCTCTTATAACTTCCTGATTGTAAGAATGAAGTTAACCTCATTAGAAAAGGAAAAAATCTGTGTCAGATTTTGTAAATTTTTACAATTTTTCTCTTTCGTGATCTTCTCTTCTTTTACATCTCCATAACTCAACCGGAGATCTAGTGTGAAATATGTTAAACATGTTTGAGGTTAAACATGTTGAAGTGTTATTGTAACATGCAACCTAAGGTTCTAGAAATTGACTACAACTTTCTTGGCCATGTTGGCAATGTTTAAAGCTATCTTCCAAAGAAACCAGGATGTTAAAAATAGAATTTTCAAGACTGAAAATGCATTTCCTTGTAAAGTGGTCGCCATCATTCGAATACATGAAGTTTGGAAAGGTTAGTCTGATGTTTTGCTGGTAATACTTGAAGCAGTTTGGAATTCCCAATAGGCTATTTTTAGCACTAGTTATTTCAATCTTGGCTGTGTTGCCTGGCATTTTGCCATTGCGTTGATGATTTCAGTTTGGTTTGGTTATGACCATTTAAAGAGATTGTCTGGTAGCAGGAGAAAAGGGACAGTTGCAAAATATGGTTGTTTGTGGGTTACTACAGTGAATAACCATGCCAGCTAAACAGTTAGCTTATGTAAGGCAATGTAACATAGCTTTTGATGATAATGGTCTGTACTCTGTGATGTTTTCATCTAAAATTCTTTGCATTCTTTCGTATCGCCTCTTAAAAACCTAGAATTGTGATAGATTAGATGTGTCTACTTTGCATTCATAATGCTGTACACACAATGATAGTTGTAAGCATATTCGATAATGTTACTGTCAAAAGATTTCATCATCTTCAAGGAAATCAAAACGATCGAAATAAATCCAAACTTTTAAAATATTCCAGCTGTAAGTTTGTTAAATACTGTTGATAAAATATATATTCCAGACATAATTTGAAAGCAATGTCAAATTTGTCGTGGGGGGGGGGGGCAGGAGTTTCCTCTTAAGCATTTAAGTCATTGTAGGGGAGTATTCCCTTTCAGTGTTTTATAGGTATTTACCACTCAAACCATATCCTATAAATCACTTGTATTTTTGTCAAGTTTGTGGAATGTAGAATACCGACATTGCCCCATCAAACTTGCATATTGTGTTTACGTTTGCTCCACTCTGTTGATAACAGGTTATGAAATTAACATCACACCAGGGTCTATGGGTGAAAAAAATTAGACATAAAGAGTGTTACAAATTTACAAGTGAAACAATATATTGCATTAAATATGTGGGACACAAGTTTTCTTTTGTATTGCAAATCGATAATGGATTAAATAATTTTTAGCAGTACTAGCCAAACTGTTGTACCCAGATAGGTCTTTTAGTCAGAATAAGTGCTATTCTCAATGATTTGTGAATGTTAACATGATTTGGTCAGAGTGAAACAGTATCAACAACTCATTAATTACAACATGTAGCTTTAAGTGAGTACTTTCGGTTTTGATTTCGTACGGGGGATACACACAGACACGACTGCAGTGTAACTTAACTCTGTGCCACTTCACAGCCAGTGCTTGTGATATATCTGTTTTGTTCACACTGCACTCTGTGTTATGTGATTTATGTTATAGAAAAGGACGTCCCATTTCCTCTTTCGACCTGGGATAGCGTCGCTCTTATCAACAGGTTATTATTACGCACGTACTGTATGTAACCATGCATAGCTGGTCAGTCAGAGTACAAGTGTTGCTTATTTTATCATACGAAAAAGCAAGTTTTTGTCAATGTTCAAAGTACCCAATGAGTAGTATTTTACTGAGTGTAGTTTTTCCCCCTTCTGGTTGATGTGTGTAGTTGCACAACAGAAATGGTTGAAGGGAATAGGGAGGAGAGTGAAGCTTCAAAATGTAGAGAGAAACATCCCTATCACACCCCCCCCACCCTCTCCTCCGCCCTCTCCTCCGCCCTCTCCCTTTCCCTCCCTCCTCCCATTCTTACCTCTGTGTAATTTGGACACTTCTAAATATTGTGAAAAAAAAAGACTTGTGCAGACAAGTATATGGTTACTTTGTCAAGCCAGTTTCTACTCGAAGCTTTTGAACGGAAAGTGTAATGTTACGTTGTTGAAGTACATATCGTTTAATGAACAGTTAGTGTACATTTAAAATGTTTCGACCTGTCCAGAGCCCATCTCAAGTTGTCAACACTTACAAAGCTTTTCATTGCAGAATACCTACTTTGTGCATTTGGAGTTTGGTAAGAGGGTGCTTTGGTTTGTTAGTGTTAAAACAATTAGCCTAATTTATAGATATTAATGTTTCCTAATCGTCTAATGTGAAAAACAATCAAAACAAATCCTTAATGACCCGGGTGACATAGGGTTGGTTCTGGTAAAAACTACGATGAATTTTTTTCAATTGAGGGATTTTTTTCAAACATGTATATTTTGTTGGATTATCATTGTAATTGTGGGAGTAGAAATTTACATCAATCAGGCATCAAACATTGTTTTAAACCGAAAGCATTGGTGTTGTGTTTAGAATGAAACCTCACCCCTGGCTGCCACACAATACGTGAGCATAAAAGTGCATTGTTCAGGTGGTAAATATGTTCAGGTCACAACAGCATATTAAAGATATATATACCTGGAAAATCAGGTATTCCTTGTCTGTGAGGCTCATGTTTGTTTTGTTTTGTTCAAATCAAGTGAAGTTTGGCCTTAATATTAAACAATGCAATCAAAGAAAAATGTACGTAGGTCTACTGCCCTAGGATGAAGTTACTGTTCACATGTAGTAAGGCTGAAACTAAAAGCCAGCCGCACTGCACCGCAATAATTAGGTTTTTGTTGTCTTTTTAGAGAATAATTCTGTAGTTTGCCAGTATTACCTTTAATAGTAAATTCATGGGAACTTGGGAAGTGGAAAATAATAATAAGCAGTTATTTCAGCAGTTATTTTCACTACGCTTAATTGCCAACAAATGTGGGAGAAACCTGCAAGGGCTTATGGATTACAACTCACACGTCGGGTGGCTTCGAATTCAACATTTTAACTCAAATTTGGAATCTTTTCAATTTAGAAATTTTAGATAGGAAAAACATACATTGCTCTAGGATGAAAAACCCACCTTACTATGACCCGGCTGGGTGTCGAATGATTGCTAAGCCTCATTGCTTCAAATGCCACGCCTTTATCCACTCGGCCACAGCACCAATTTTTTTTATTGTTAAGATACAAATTAGCTGTTTTTAAAGTAAATGAATTCATTAGTAGCAGAAACGAAGCCATCATTTGTTTAAAGCAAAAGTATTGTGAGAATGTAAAGACAAATGCATTGTGGGTAAGGCAAACATACAGTATTGTCAGAAGACTAAAGAATGAAGTAATTACTTATATTATTCTCTCCGAAACAGAATTCCTGGTCGCCTTAATGACAGGAGGACACCACTCGGTGAATTGAATTGGATCTTCACGGCCATCACTGATACGATAGCCTGGAATGTACTACCCAGAGGTAGGTTCTATTAGTGTTGGGTGCAATTTTTGAAGATGTGGTGCTTTTGAAGCATTATATAGGAGGACATCGTAGAATGGTCTTAGCGATCGGAAATTGTCCGTACTGGCGGATTTTGTTTCAGCCTCTTTGAATATTCAACTGAAACTTAACAGTTCTTTTAGTTCACAAAGAGGGTCGTAACGATATGTAAAAATACCTTTGAGAGCTTTGTGTTAGATTCTGCTCACACAATAGTGTGCTTTGTCGGTTGATATCGGCATGTGAACAAGGCAGGTATACCCATCCTAACTGCGAAGATTTTAGATCTAATTGCAAATTAGAGTTTACATCTTGTCAAATTTACACGTTTTATTCTGCATTGTGGATTCGACAAAATCTGACTTTTACTAATGTATATATTTATTATATATCGATAGTTTTCTAAAACTTGCACATTATGAACATATTTTTTTTTTTTGGTTATTAACTACAATACATCATTTTTAAATTTTTTAATATATTTTTAATTAATTACAATATATCATCGTTCTTTTTCTCCAGAGCTCTTTCAAAAGCTTTTCCGTCAAGACCTCTTAGTAGCAAGTCTGTTCAGGAATTTTCTCTTAGCCGAGAGGATTATGCGATCTTATAATTGTACTCCTATATCCAGTCCCCAGTTACCACCAACCTACCAGCATCCTATGTGGTAAGCCAATAATCCTAGCAAATAATGTCAGTTGTGTCTCTTTACCCAGGTGTATAGATGAGGACCTAAGAGCAAACATTGTATAATAATTAGAATTATTATATATAATTATTATTATAATATAATTAGTGCATTGTACTATGGCTTCACCCTATCGACTGGGTGTTCCCTCCAAGGGATGCATAAGTGTGGTGGTACACTGTAGTACCCCAGGAAAGACTGATTGGATTGTTCACACTTAGGTGTGTGCATGTGACAACTTAGCGACAGTGACTAGGGGTTAACTATTATCAAGTCATATGAGAAGGCCTTGCCCTTGAAACAAGAACTCTACACTACAAACAACTAATTACAATAACTGTAACTGAACTTTCCCTGTCTCCTAGCAACCATGAATGTCTCAAGAGAAAGTCACTTCTCTTTGATGGTTGCTTATTCTCCTTAGCAACCAGCCTTCCACATGCTTTTCTTTATTGCTATCTGCTGCTATTTTCATACTCTTCTTTTATTTGACTTTCCCAGGCAAGCATGGGACCTAGCAGTGGACATATCTCTCTCCCAACTCCCTGATCTCATCAAGGGTGGAGATTACCAACACAGTCCCTTCTTTGCCGAGCAGCTGACAGCCTTTCAAGTTTGGTTGACGATTGGATGTGAGGGACGACAACCGCCAGAACAACTTCCGATCGTTCTACAGGTGAAAAAAAAGGGTTTTTAATTTTAATTTGTTTTATTTATTTATTTCTTATTTTAATTTATATTTTTATATCATATCCCTGCTTAATTATGATTTTTGGCACAACTGGTAATCTGTTCCCATATAATTCCTACAAAATTCAAAAGTAAAAGTATCCATCCTAAGGTCTGGAAACCTTTGACATAATTAAGATGAGCCTTTAAATTCTATATTTTTAAACCTTTTTTAATCTTTCACTGTACACAGGTGTTACTGAGTCAGGTCCATAGACTTCGGGCACTGGATCTACTTGGAAGGTTTCTGGACCTTGGTCCATGGGCTGTCAGTCTTGTAAGGAATCTGTCTTCTTTTGTCACCATATTTATTTATTTCAAAGAATAACATTCAGAGAAGAATTGATGTTAGTTTCCCATATTCACAAAGTACTTTAAATAAATATCATATTTCTCCAGTCTCCACTAGATGTTATAAGCAGATATTAAAAGAAATATTGTTGATAGTGACTTGACAAGAACTATTAAAGGTAAGGTTATTTTAACATTTAGTAACTCCCCTTCTCTCCCTCCTCCTCTCCCATGTTCGTGCATTCTCCCCCCCCCACCCTCCCTCCCATAGAGAGTGAAAATAATCAGATTCCTTTGTTTTACATTTCTCTTCACGACAGGCCTTGTCTGTAGGCATATTTCCATATGTCTTAAAGTTACTTCAGAGTTCAGCAAGAGAACTCCGCCATCTACTCGTTTTCATCTGGGCAAAGATCCTAGCAGTTGACAGGGTATGAATAACTAATAAGAAAACTAATACTCCATCCTATACCAGTTTATCACTAAAGAAAATCATGCTCATTTCAATCGTCAGGTGGTTTAACTCCTTCATACACGATTATGTATGGCAAAATTACTTCTAAAAGATAAAGTGGTGCCCGGTGCCACAGTTTGGTGTGAAAATTATCGATAGAAAGTAAAATTATGTTATTTGTTATTGGGTCTTCATATTAGAACAACTGTTTGTGATTCATCTTCGTGGAACCGTGTGTGTTTAATATGCACACTTGCAAAAGTTTCAAGCTGGGTTTTCATTTTCATACTTGACGTTAAAAGAAGTCTATTGAAGAAAACGAAAAAAGTTAAAGACTGCTTTGATTTTTGGTATTATGTTTTGGGCAACTTGTCTTTGTTTTCAAATAATTGTACAGGCTCCAAATTACTAGATTGCTAGAAGTTTTCAAAAAGTACTTTCCTGTAGGTCTTTACAAATTGTTCTCAGACATTCTAAATGAATACACAAGATGACTACACGTCCCAGTGAAATAAAAACAGTTTAGGACTGACCAATGGTGACCATATTTTTGTATCTAGCTTATTTTGAGTCAATGCAGCATACCTTTAAGTACTGCTGCAAACCTAGTGTTATCAGCAATGTCAGTTTTCCGTGGCAAATAAATGACTATGCATGAAGCATCATGATCCCCAGGCATAGTACACCGAAGGGCTATTGCATCACAGTCAAATTCTCGATTATCTGGGGCCTCGTTATCTCAATTCCAGACCCAAAATTCCGACCTTCCATAGTTGTAAGATCTGCCACATGTATCGCCACGATAGTACTCCAGTACTTCATATTATGTAATTATAATACGCAAGTGTCTTGACATCCCCAAAACAAAACGAGTGCCCTGGTTTTTGCAGTTTTTCCAATACTGAAGCTAGCACTGTGGCTGTGTTTCTACTGTTTTGTAATTTCACAATGTGGGAGACATTTCTCTATGTACTGATAATAAAATAGCAAGCAATTTCATGTATAGGAAACTTTATTATCCAGATGTTCTCAGATGATTTGTGAAGGTAATCTTGGTTTTACTGTAGATAGAAATGATGCATGTTAAAAGATGGCAACCACAGTAAAGAAGCTGTGCTATCGTAGTAAGTACAGTTATTTATTTCTTCAACGGTTTTGTGTTGACTTTGTTTTATTTGTAGGCTTGTAAAGCTGATTTGGTCAAGGACACTGGACACAAATACTTCTTGTCTGTGCTCTCAGATCCATTCATGCCGGTAAGTTGATAGATAGAGCATGGTAGATGTAGAGTTCAATAGATGTAGAGCTAAGATGAGAAGTAGAAAATGGTACCAGGAGGAAGCAAAATAGCTAGTAGGAGGCAGATATAGCAACATAGATATGGCATTAAGCTAGATAGAGGTAACTATAGCAACATAGATGCAGTATTAAATAAGATAGAGGTAGCTATAACAACATAGATATGGCATTAAGCTAGATAGAGGTAACTATAGCAACATAGATATAGCATCAAACTAGATAGAGGTAGCTATAGCAACATAGATATGGTATTAAACTAGATAGAGGTAGCTATAGCAACATAGATATGGTATTAAACTAGATAGAGGTAGCTATAGCAACATAGATATGGTATTAAACTAGATAGAGGTAGCTATAGCAACATAGATATGGTATTAAACTAGATAGAGGTAGCCAAAGCAACATAGATATGGCATTAAGCTAGATAGAGGTAACTATAACAACAAAGATATGGTATTAAACTAGATAGAGGTAGCTATAGCAACATAGATATGGTATTAAGCTAGATAGTGGTAACTATAGCAACATAGATATAGCATTAAGCTAGATAGAGGTAGCTATAGCAACATAGATATAGCATGAAGCTAGATAGAGGTAGCTATAGCAACATAGATATGGTATTAAATTTAGATTTCATTTTATGTAATGAGTGCTTAAGACATGTCACTTTTTTTAGTTCGGTTGTTAAAGGCAGGCAGTCCAAGAACAATTTTGCAGTCTTCTCATCTTTATGGCCTTACCAGAACTTGGTCAATTTCAGACAATGCAAGAGTCTTTTCTTAAAACAGCTTCATTCTTTCCAAGTTTTATTGCCTGCTGCGTACCGAGTGTGTGATAGGTCATCCTCAGTCGCACCTTGTAGATTTGATAAGAATGGATTTCTGAGACAATTTTTGGTAATTGCTTTTGATATTTTGCAGGCTCAACATAGGACAATGGCTGCCTTTGTCTTAGCGATGATCGCAGAAGATTACGCTCCAGGACAGGTATCTTATAGCAAATCTTTAATTCTCCTCAACCCCTCACTTCCACTCCTCCTCTCCCTCCTCCTTTGCTCTCAGCTTCCTTGTGTAGTTTTGATGGGAAGAACAGACTTAATTCAAATTTGACCTTTCCTTTTAATAGATGCCTTTTGCTTCTCTACAAAGTACAATTACCTTAATGAGTTTCAATTTGCTTTGGAGACTATGAAAGATATTACATGGTACTCACCAGGCTTGGGGCGATTACATCTGAATGTAATCGATTACGATTACTTGAGAATGTATGATTACGATTATGATTACGATTACAGCCTAAAGTTGAAGTAATCGATTACGATTACATTGTAATGTAATCGTGATTACAATCACGATTACATTGTGGTTACTTGCACAATCCTCTGCATATCTGTTTAATATAACTCTCTGCCGGGAAATAGGGCAATGAAATAGGGCAAAGGAAGGGCATTTACAGTATATACGGACAAAATTGTGGAAGTATATCTACAATTCCTACCAGGCATTACACATTTATGCCTTAACACGTTTAAGATGTGTAACCCATAAGTCCAGTAAAAAATACAATTTAAACAGACAATTAAACAGACAACCAGTTGTGTATGCAAAAGGATTGTGAACGCTGAGAGGCAGCATTGAACAGAATAATTCAGGTGATAAAATATCCTTGAATATGGCGATCAAATCCCCAGTACTTCTTAGTATAAGTTTATTGTGCTGGAGAATTCTAGAAGCAGGAACACTTCTTTGGTCACACTAAAAGCCAATAGTAAGAATTAGTTTTAATCATTTCTTCTAATTTTGCCCTTCTCATTCAAATTTCACTGTAATCATAAATGTAATACGATTACGATTACTTTGCCCTTGTAATCGATTACGATTACGATTACTTTGTAATTTTCACAAAAGTAATCGATTACGATTACGATTACTTCAAAAAATGTAATCGATTGTAATCGATTACGATTACTGATTACGATTACCCCAAGCCTGGTACTCACAATATTGTTTGAAAGTTTAGGATTCCAAACTCAGGGCAGGTCTAAATGACAAACAGCAAACAACCCAGATTCAATCACGATGGCAAACCAAACAAGCCAGATCCAATCATGATATGATTACAGTCCAGACGACACTTATTCAGATTTGATTACACTCCAGAAAACACTTATTCAGACACCAGACCAGACAAGCTAACTTTAAGCAAGATTACACATTTAGACAATCTAGATTCACTGATGATGCATGCCAATCCAATAAACTCTTCTTCAAACATTAATGCAGACCAGACAGGAATTCATCTCCCAATTCCAGACGAGAGAGGATGTATCATCCATACAAAGTTGTATAAAGCAAACCATTATTAGATATGCTGATTTATGATAGTAGGGTTCTTTACATACAGTTTGATTCTTGCCTCCGTTCAGGAAGCTGCCTTACAGTGCAATGTCATCGCCATCTGCTTGGAGCAACTGAACGATAACCATCCTCTCTTGAGGCAGTGGCTAGCGGTCTGTCTGGGACGGGTCTGGACCAAGTACGACGCTGCCAGGTGGTATGGGGTACGGAGTGGTGCTCACGAGAACCTCTACAGACTATTGACAGATCCAGTACCAGAGGTGCTTCTTCAAATTGGTTACAACTATCTAGAGCAGGGTGATTGGAGGGAGGAAGGGTTGTGTTATAGTAGATGGAGGGTTGTTAGGGAGATAAAGTAACAATATTTATGGTCAGTTGTCGAATAGTGGAAGGTTTTGTGGTTTAATTCGTAATATGATCATGCAGCTGTCTCAGTTGGACAGTACTGTTCATTTACTAATGAATCCACCTGACTATACTGATGCTAGACTAGATACATACACAGAAGATGTTTGTGTGTAGGAAACATGAGGAGCTCATCATATTATTATATCAATCACAGTTTTGTATTTGAATCTGGGTATTTCCTTTTTTATTGGGGGGGGGGTGGATGAGTGTCATTCACATGTAACGGGACATAGTACGTCACGGTTTGTTTGACAATCCCAGAAGGATTTAGCAAAGCCTCATTAACGGTTATCATCAATTTGCTTTTTCCGTCAGGTCCGAGCTGCTGCTGTGTACGCCCTGGGTACTTTTATCGGTAACAGTGGGGAGAGAACTGACCACGGTACGAACATCGACCACAATGTCGGCATGACACTCATCACCGTCGCTCAGGATGGGAGCCCTATCGTGCGCAAGGTAAATATCAATTTATACTGAGGTGGTGTTCTATGTTATACCATCATTCATATTAATCTGGGATGGATGGATGGATGATGATAGGGCAGATGTACAGTCATTATGCATTATTCAGTAATTACCATAAAGCAGTTTTCCAGTTTTGGTCTGTTTTTCCAGACCGCTGGACCTTAGATCCCAAAACAACTTCCTTAACTCAACCATTCAAATTTCATTTCAAATAATCAAGTTGGTTTGTTGTTCTTAAATTTCTGGTGTTCTTCTGTCTAAATTTTAATTTTGAATCTCTGATTGACTAAATTTTAGGCTCAAATGGAAACAACTTACTCTCTATGCAGCCGTTGGTCTGGCAGACATGAGATACGTCAGCAAATTTGATTTTAAATCTTGTTCTCTCTCTCACTCTCTCTGTATTTCCTGATGAAATATGAAACAAAGCAAGAAATGTATTTGAACTTGGTTATTCCTCACAGTTGTACAAATAATTGTACACCATTAGCCTTTTCATTCTTTGCAGACCCTCAAAAAGCGGATTCAGGGATGTTGTAACTATTTGTGAAAGTTTAGGAAAATCGTGTATTGAAATTTCAAACATTTCGTAGATTTTAAGCTCATAAGAAGTCTTCAACAAATATCGTTTGACAGCGTAGTTTCTTCACAGCCTCTATGCCAAACCACGACCAAGGAGATTAACACTTAATACTCCCATGATTGTGTTTTGACCCACAACGGCATTGGAGCCAAATCTAAGAGTTTGAAAAAGATTAAAGAGTGTTAGTATCTGATCTCTTGCAGGAGCTAGTGGTGGCGCTGTACCAGTTAATCAGCCAGTTCGAGGCTCAGTTTGCCTCGATCGCTCGCCAGGTGATGGAGGACGACTCCAGCACAGTCCCGGCTGGAGTGGCGACTACACCAGGTGGATGGCTTGTGGTGCATGATTCAGCCCGCTCTAATGGTATTGTGCTTTCCCCCCTGCTTCCTTATTATGTTCACCTTCCTAACTCTTGATCTACATTACAATTCATGTACTTAATAAGAGCTGTACTTTGTACCTAGGAATTCAATGCATTGGCAACACTTTCGAACTCTGTAATGGAAATTGACGTCCCTGAAAACATTCCTGTACTTTAAGTTGACTAGAATTGCATGAGGAATAGATTGGGATGGGGGTGGGGAGGGGTGAAAGGGGGGAATAAAAGAGGACTGCATTAAGTTTTGTAGGACATTTCTGTACTAGATTAAAGATAAATGAAGAAAGGAAATCTGAGGGGAGATTGTTATTGTTTATATCCCAGTACCTTTTTTTTGTTTTTTTGCATTTACTTATATAATACAGAATAATATAAAAAGCTTGTATTTCTCATACCAAAAACAATATATATATATATATATTCCATTCCCTACCACTGTCTAGGTTGAATGAAATTGGGTATGTCATCCCTAGTTACAAGGTATACAAAGTACTGTGGCATGTTACTGGTGCACTCCAGATAGAAATGGCTGTACAGGGACCTGCAACAACTAAGGGCTGGGGGTAGCTCACTTGGTAGAGTGCATTGCTTGTAATCCTGTTCGCACTCTCTAGCGGTCTGTACTAGATTAAACGATTGATAACTTTGCTTACTATGACTAGACTAATACATGTTAGCACCATAAATCTCTTAGCTAGACTGGAGGGCTTTCCAGTTATGTGTCAGTATTCCACGACTGGATAAGAGAACTTGATACAAATTTATCACCTGGTGCAAAAAGCAGCTTGAAAAGAAATAGAAGCAAGGAATGTAGAAAGCTTGATCTTTTCCAAATTAATTGTTGTATTCTGCTGGAGTGTTGTGAATTAAAGTTGCTAACCCTCTATAAAATGTCATAACAACATTAAAATGAAAAATGAGAATCTAGCAATTTTTTTAATAGGACAAATTCTAAGTTATACCATTTTTACACTATTTTCTGTTAAACACTTGGAGGTGACATTATGACAGTCAATAACTGAGCATATCTTTTTTCTAAAATAATACTTATAATTAATTGCATGTTTGCAATGGTAATAGTCAGAAAGTGGAAAAAACCACTGCTAAAGGAAAATTATTTGTTTATAGCTGATAACCATGTGTAAACCCATGGAAAGAAAACATTATGGATGCATAATGTTAAATTCAAGAGCTAATTTGGTTATTCATTGTGATAAACATTGTGATGCTTTAGACGTCAATTATTGTGTTTCGGCCAACTTTGGTCTTATTCAGGTTCAATAACAGATAATCCACTGAACATCACCACTGAATAATCATATTATGTAAATTCAGGTCATGTATATGCATTTCCTCATGTATATAAGTATGCAAATAATCAGTAGAGGGTTCTACATCATTCATAAGAAACTTATCCCTTTCAAACTACCACATTGAAATAGTCACAATATGTGTTGTGGCCACCCCTATGCATATTCAGAACACATGATTATTCATCACTATGTTAACATTTTCACCCACTTGGGACACTTTTTTTCTATACTGTACTGTCATGTCCCGCTTCAGAGCACTCAGTAGTGTCAGTATGAGCAGTATGAGTATCATGTTTCTAAAAGAAAGGAACTGTTTGTACTGTCAATACGAGTGCTTTGAAGCATGCTATGGAAGGACAGTTTAGAGAGGTATTAGCATTAGGAAGTTGTCCCAACTGGCTGACATTTTTACGATAGAATTAACTGATCTTTGCCTGATGCATTTATGCCGATAAGCATTAGAGGTCTTAACCTTGTTTCATCCAAAAATGATCTTTACGAATATTGATTGAATTGTCTCCAAGTGTACTATTGGCACTTTTCTGTATGCAACACACTGCCATGACACTTAGATAGAGCCTGGGCACAGAAAAAAAGCCAAATAACTTGGTCCACTCTTGATCCCAGTCCCCTTACATCGAGACTGTAACCGTGGAACATGACAATGTGTCTTCATGATTATTCATCAGACTGTAAACTGTGATAAAGTGAACGTATAGGCCCTGAACTTGTACTTACGTGTAAATAAAGATTTGAGGTCACCCGCATAGTTCAATAAAAACTTTATTCCATACACAAAATGTGTTTCAGCACTAGTCATGTATACAGCACACAATGCATGATTATTCACTATGGTGTTAGGCTACACTTATACATTCATATGCAAATGATCATTAGAGGTCATAGTTCATTAAACATGAGTCCTTAGATCATCATGCTATAAACATAATACACAAGAGTTGGTAGCATGCATGTATATGCGATACATGTGATATTAATGTACTCATTTCATTGTGTATTACCAAAGTAGTAGAACAAATCTTAGTCTTGTCGTATGTACAAATATATTGATAGGTGTCTCATACATAGCAGGTGTGATTGGTCATTACATGTTTCAATATTCATGTACTGTTAAATGGAGATGCATTTATTTGATTGGACTATTGAAAATGAATATTCATAAATCATCAATCCAAGGGCTGTCACATGTATATTGCTTCAGTCAACAGTGTGATCATTCATTGAATCATGACATTACCTCTTGTAGTAGCTTCACAGATCAACCTTTGCTGTTTGTGTATTCCAGCTAAATTTAGCAAAAAATCCATAAATGTAACATTTCTTTTCTGTGGAATTCTCATGTCTGCCCAAGAACTCTACTTCCGAGAGTTCCCGGAAAGGAATTGTTTTCCTGCAAGTTTTGTTGATTTACAAAATTCATTGTAGGCAATATCTGTGAATGCTAATCACAGAGGATGTCTTGGACAAGAAAGTTTACTGGGAAAATAAAACAAATTTGAAAGAGCAATGAAATTATAGGCCAAGTTCTAAAGCAATTGAAGTGTAAAATATTTGCACAAAAGAAGTGAAGATTAGTGAAGTGGGATCAGAAAGAGTAGAAGTGGGCTTCTGAAGATTGGGAGGTTGGTGGTTTGAAGCTTGACAAGTGGGGAAATGGAGGTTGGGAAGTGTGACTTTGAAGGTGGGCAAGATGAGCCACATAGTTCAACTTATTTGTACGGAATTAAGGTCGGAACAACTCACTACCCATACATGTGTGTGGCACTATATATAACTCACAAAATGCGGTTTTTACTTAATGGTGAAGTCATGTGTCGTTTGATGACTTGCATAGTAATATTTACATAACCAAAGAGTTTGTCCGTAACCAATAATACTTTCAGTAACTGCAATGTCTGGGCAACAGGTGTGAGAGAGCCCAATGGAACTATTTAGTATGTGAAAATATCTGATCCTATTTTGCTAGCTGGAACTATGGATGGTTAGCAGTCTGAAGTGAAAGTTTGCAAAATTCTAAAGGAACTAACTCGGAAGAATGATTGCTGCTTGGAATCTATCGTCATCGTTGTGGATGGAAGCGGTGTGGATTAAATAATTCAAGATTTTACGATAGTCTAGACTCTAAGGAGTAAATGACTTTTAGATTAATATCGGAATGGTAACGATGCAACAGTGGCATCATGCAAAACCAAAAATGTAATCTGTATTCTGTTGAAAGAAATTTTTGAAAATAATTGTTGAAGGAGTACTATACCGATAGATGATAGTTTATCTGAATGCATTGCTTGCTAAATAGGTGTTTGAATCGTATATCAATTAGCATGGAATGCTGTGACAGTCTAGAACCACTAAGAATAAGATTTTTTTGAATTAACTGTGACTTGTTGGAATGGCATTTTTGTTTCCGAAATAGATAGTAGACTTGGATACTAATTTTGGCATGATGTGTTACAAGATCTTTAATAATTTCTAATCCGTTGTTTAATTGGAAATCGATCGTCATGGGTTTTGTTAAACAAACGTTAGTCATTCGATTAATGCTATAAATTGACGATATGTTTAATTCTTCCGTCTTCCAGTTTCCTTCACATGGATGAAATTAAAAATGTCCACTTGTTGTCAGGTTTTTTTCCTTTTTTTTTTCTTTACTTTATTTTGGTCTTCACCGCCTGATTTTGGTTCCCTCATCAATTCCCTCAGATGCTAATATAAAGAGACGTCTTTCGCTAGCTAGCCCTCCTCGTAGAGCCATCAATTTGCCTCGGTCTGCCAGTGGGAATAACCTCCAACAGCTGAATGGTATTGATTTCATTACCAAAATATTTTTTCTCTTCTCCTTTTCTTCAGTTTTCTTTTTTTCTTTAAACTTGCCTTGTTTTTTTTCATACCTTTATTTATTTATTTTCTGTTTTCGTTTTATTATCTTGCAACTTTATTTCTGCCTCATTTTGTAATTTTGGTTTCGTTGAAAAGGAGAGAGTGTGAGGGGGCAAAACTTGTGGTGTATTAAAAACTAACACAGTTAAATTTTTGTGTTGTTTGAAACTGTAAACCCTGCATGGCCCTTGTTATGTTCATAATATCTATTTTAACCTGAATGAGTCAAATGAATTATAAACAGTGAAGAGAACTTCTCTCATTGGTAAAAAATTCCGAGAAGCTTAATTTTGAGTTATGTAGAGTGGTTTGAAGTGCTTATGGAGCTTTTTAGACTGGATTTAACTGTGCCAAGGTTTGCTGAGAGGGTGGGGAGAGGAGGGGAAAGGGAGGAGGGGGAATGTTCAGTGAAAGGGAAGCAAGATTCTTCAGACCTGTCCATTAGAAATTAGGACTTATCAGAGGGTCTTCCTAAAGAAAGGATATGTATGGGACATATGTATGGGACATATGTATGGGATATATGTATGGGACATATGGGACACTTAAAAATGGGTTGATTTATAATAAATACTGTTTTGTGACAAATGACACATGAACCAAGCAAACTTTAATAGATAATACACAAATGCCACAAAATGATCTAGTGCAGTGAAACATCTCTCATACAGTTTACATACAGTTTTCATGAGTAAATTTTATTGTTTTATGAGGTTTGTGTTATCAAGCCAGGAAGCTAGTCGGAAGGTTTGGAATAATCTCTCGTCGAAATGTGTCTCGGGTTTCATCAAGGTCTTATTTTATGATCCATTGTGTCATCTCTTTTGCATCTTACTCAAAAATATTCTTTTTAAAAATTTTTTATACATCAAAACTAACCCTTTAAGATATATGTATTCTCTGACCGCAGAGGTGACCACCTAGCAGCAAATTCTCAATCTTTGCTATAAAAACAATGCGCCTATTAAACATACTCATCAATTGATTTCCTTGTTTTATTTATTCAATTACCTTGTTACAGATATTGCTACTTGTCACAGATTAAGTCATTTGAAATCTTTTACGTCATTGCTTACAAATTCTTTCCACAAAAGTTAAAATTTTTCATGGTGTCACACATTGGGATCATTTTTTCACCCCATATCTCAGAATTATGGTTGTATATATATATATATATGTATATATATTATGGTTTTGTAGAAGTAACCAGGAAATTTTTACCTTGATTGAATTAAAACAACTGGAAAAAATTAAAATAATTTTATGCAAATCAAAATCAATTTTTCAATCATTACAAAACTCTGCTGAAGACCACTCGATTAAGATTCAGAGAGCTTGGTAAGCATATCATCTTAAATTTTAGACATTGTATTATTTTATAGATTTGAAATTCATTTGTCCCTTATGTAAAATGGGAAAGTGTATCTACCATCATAAGGGTATTATATACCAATACCTGTGCAACTGACATTTGTCTTGGAACAAGTCCTTATTTACTGTCAGGGGAAGTGAATGCTTTGATTAATTAATTAATTAATAGCAGAAAGTTGCTTTGTGGGGTTTCTTTTTCTCATATTTTTTTGTTGTTGTATTTTAAGCAACTAAAAGACAATGTAAGTTTTCAGTTTTGTTTCAAATAATCACAGAAGAATCAAATTCATTGGTGAGTAATTATTGACGTACAGTAGCATTAAAATGTGAATGACGACGAAGATTGCATTACAGTAACATCTCCCAAAGTCTCATCTGCGAATTCATACGGCAGAACCTATCCATTCATTTGACATTAGTTCAGGATCAACGATCACTGAGTGAAGAACATGAATGTTGTCTATGTTTTGAGGTTATAAAACAAAACAAATTGTAGTCTATGTTTTGTTATAAATATAAAGTATCCTGTAAATGATGTTTGGATCAAAATAATCGACTGTAAATTAAATAACTTCATATATTCAAGTTGTTACTTTAATGGGACGATGGATTTTCCAGGTTAAGGAAATGTTGTACGGAGTAAATCCAAAGTAGTTCCTTGGTTTCATAGTTCTGTTTGAGCTAAACATTATTTAGAAACATTAAAAGAGACAAAAATGAATTCCGACGTCACATGTCGTTGCAAAAGTCTTGACAAGGACTGTTCCGATTCATAACTGTTATAAATGGACCCAGATCCATGAATATTGTCAGTTGCATTTTTTTCTCAACATTAATGTTTTGTTTTAACTGTCGTTTGCTGTCTTTGCATGTTTCTACCGTAAATCATGTCGCCGTGACTCATAAATCTGTTATAATTCATCTTATATATACTCACCCGCTACCATGAAATTTAATAACCTCATGAATGTTTGCCTCGCCTGTATACCTATCTGTCGAGTCGTATGAAGCCTCATCTACTGGGTGAACCCACGTACAATGGTGTAAGCATGGCCCGTATATCTTTGCTCAACCTTCTACATTCATACTTTGCAAAGAAATTTGAAAAAAAACTATGCCTGCCGTGAGGATAGCCCAAAAAAAAAAAACCCTCACTTTTCCCAGCGTTATATTAATCCTTATGCTTTAACTGTGAAATTATATGTTATGATTTACTATATTTATTTGATATTTTGTGCATGTCGTACTTGATTTTACGATCAAGTGAAAAGACTTTAAGGTAATATTACATAATTGGCTTTTATTTGTATAATGTACTTCAAGATGTTGTTTTCTGACAGGAATGTTGAATGACACATTGGACAGGTTTTCTGGTAGAGAGTTTTAATGTAATATGTATTATATAAAATTTGGCAGCTGTTGAGGAAATTGGGAATAATTATTTCGGGAAAGGGGATTGAATTAGGGGGGGGGGGGGAAGTTGGAGATTTGATTTAGAGAGAGGTTAGTGATAAAAGATAAATTAAAGGAAAGAGAGGAAATTTAAAAAAAAAAATAGACAAAGAGAATGATCAAAAGTTTAGGCTTGCAAATATTTTCTGTTTGCCATGTTTTATTGGAACTTTTGAAAACTTTGTATGACATTGCAGAAGAACAGCACAGTTCAGCTCATAGTATAAGTACCTATTGAGATGTTCACGGCCTAAACTATTTCTCGAGAAATGAGAAGGAATTTTGAATTGCTGTTTATCAATCTCATCTGTATGTTGTCTTGTCACATATATTTGTAAACTGGAATCTCCGATGTTGCATTCTTTCTCCACTTTGACTGTTTGATATCTATTTTTTCTACAGTTGGGACGTCGAGACTGATCAGTTCAGCCACGTCTTCAGGCTCCGGAGACAACAGCCACCAACCATCCCAGTCTCCTGCCCCTCTGGCCCGGATCGCCTCGTCCAGCTCCCTGTCGAGTGCGGTCAGTTCTTATTCAAACATCTACGTGCAGATCTGGACGGTCATGTTACAACTTGCATCCGACCCTTATCCAGGCGTCAAACAGAGCGCCCAGACCCTGGTCAACGAAATCAATTTGAAGGTAGGATCCCGGTGCGATATCCTAAAAAATCTCTTCAAGGGTAATTGGCCCGAATATGCCAGAGAGTCAAATAATATGGTCATTCGTGCTTTGCCATTATCATCACGCCCTCTCATCCCTGTCTGCCGAAACGTTTAATCATCTCGTTCAGCACCCCACAATTTGTAGATGCAAAACCAACCAGGAAAAGTATAAATTTTGGAACCTTCTAAGCAATGTTTAGCATTCTAAAATTTGGGGCCAATGATTGATGGACCTATAAGCAAGGAGAGTATTACGATTGCTGAAGGGGTTTTGGAAGATTGCATTTTTGTAAATTTTGTCTGTATTCCTTTTCACACGGCAGTTTCCTTAAGAGTTTGAATTCATGGAGACTATACTGGTGAGGTTTCGATGGTTTGTTGCTGTGTTGTAGAGATGTGCTGGATACCATTTAGCATAGTTTCAGGAAATTTATGTGTTGAATCAATTGAAGCAGGAACAATGTAATGGTGTCATCATGCAACAACAACAACAACAAAATATCTGTATTCTGTTGACAGAAATTTTAACAGCATTATTGTTGAAGGAGCCATAATGGTACTATATTGTTAATATTGTGGCCCCATAAAAAAATCAAAAGTAGTTATGCTTTGTATTTCCGGCAAAAATCTGTCAATGAAATAATATGGATATACACTTTTTTTTCCCTGTCTTTTTTTGCTTGTACATTAGATCATACCAATCATTTAAGGGGAAAAAAATTCATACCTCGTCAAATTGAGAGTCTAAGGCAAGTTCTAATTAAACAATTAAGGTGACAGTTTGTACATTTTTGAGCTAAAGTTTGTTGTATCATTTCCTAAATTTTCCTTCCAGGCAACAGTCAATTCAAAGACAGCGAAAGCCAAAATTAAGGAGGAAAGAAAACGAACCTCATCGGCCCCATCCAGCCCCACCAGGAACTCTGGTTCCTCTCTCGAAGAAAGGTAAAAATAAAATATATTTTGCATATTGCAAAAGAAATGCCCCCAGATTTATATCTAGGAGGTTATGCTATCATCTGGGATGAATGACAGTCCTCACACAAAACCCAGAAGAGACCTTTTCGCGATTAAACATACGTAGCTTTAATAAGGTTTTGCGGGTAGACTCCCCCCCCCCCCTCACTGGTTGGACGATTAATCGGTTCATAAAGAAACTTCAGACCTTTGAAGAAGAAATGTCTGATCATCAGGACAACCTTCAAACATTCTTACAAAAAATTTCCAATAATGAATTATTACGATTATTAAATATTAGTACAATCGAGAAATCAAATTGTGGCAGTTACCAGGAATGTCGATCAAGGAGAACTTGCTTTCATTTTAAATATTCAGGACTTTCACTAAGTGAAGTGTCAGATGCAATTTAAATGTCGGTTTTCTAGCGATCCCAACAAAACTCTCTCTCTGACGTATTCAACACACGAATGGGCTTTTTCTCACAAGATTCTGCAAAAAAGAAAAAGGCGACGAAATGAGTATTAAAAAATTGTCTTTTCTGACATAATTCCGTCCCCCTCTCTGCAGTGATTCCTCAGACAAATCCACCAACCTGAACTATGGGCCCACCAAGCCATTGGTGAATGGTGATTCTCCACCTCAGCCCAACAGATCTAACCCCACCGGAGCAGGGTCCAACGTGACCATCCACAGCTCCTTCCATTCTTATCAATTTCCTAGGACAAGGAAAATATTTGATAAAGGTCCAGATGTTGTAAGTCTTGTCAAGTTTTTGATCTGTTTTGTTTTCCTTTTTGGAATGTATCGAATTTTACCACGGTGAATTTATGCAGTCTACCTTTCAGCTCTGACAGTCTAGTTACCTGTCTGTTGGTCCGTGTTTCTGTCTGTCTGTCCGTCTGTCAACGGTGTACGAAAACAGTTCTTCCACACACTCTTCCGTGTCTTTAAGTGTATTCTTCAACAGTGGTCAACACTGTGGAGGGCCCTTTATGTAGGAATAAAAAATCAAATTTATGGGGCATCAGTAAGTCCATGATATTCAAACCGAGGGCAGGAGGGGCACGACCCCCCCCCCCAAACTGTGGACTATGACAAAATGGGCACCATGGATGCAACAAATGGGAAGTTTCTATATACAGAGAGAAAACTTCTTGAGGTGGTCCTTGCATAGAGCGAAACGAAAATGAAGGGAAATAACAACCGGAAAAAGCTAGTTTCCCTTGCCGGGTTTAGCTTCTTCATCTCACACAAGCCATAAACTGTTGCAATTTAACTTAACCAACCATATGTTGGGTTCTGAAGCTTATGACTGCCATTCTAGTACTTGGCATCTTAATTCTGTGTGTGATTATACAGGGATGTAAGTCTTCCGTATTTTTACGGAAATCCGGTTTTTTTTTAATTCCAATAAGTCTTCCGTATTTTTACGGAAATCCGTTCTTTTTTTTAAGTCCAATAAAGTTCCACAAAATTGTTCGAATATCAAAGACACGACGCGGCAAAAATGCCTGGCCCGTTGCAGCAAGCTAACTTCAATTTTCACTCATCGATCACTCAAAATACCATTTCCAGTTTCGCATCATCGCATTGCACTGTACAACATTGTGCCATGTGAATATCGTTGCGTACGTGCGAACTTCAAATCGCTATAGCTCATTTCTGTCGTTGAAAAACCTTGCCTAATTCATGTTGATTGGACTGCTAATTAATATCTTCGTAACTGCTGGTGCTCGACATAAGTTTTGGAATTAACGCCTGTGATATTTGTGAGCGGCGGAAATCTACGGGATACGCATATGAAAGTCGATATTTGTGATCGCATTCGAATGTGAGACTGTTTTTTATTCCGTAGTTCGCTGCGACGTATTCGTAACTTTGAGCTAGCCTAACATAACGATAGTGTGTAAGTAGTAAGAACTAGGGGTAGGATGTGTTAGCGCTAAGCTAGCCTAACATACAGTAACGATAGTGTGTAAGTAGTCAGAGCTAGGAGTAGGATGTGTTAGGACGGCATTCACCTGGGGTCTCCGAATATTTTTCCGTTTTTTTTTTTGGCTGCACTTACATCCCTGATTGTATTAAATCCCTCTTTATTCAGTGATATCGATATTAATTCTTCGGGTGTTTTGCTCTTCTTTCTTCTTTCTAGACGGTCGAAGACATTCAGGAAGTACCCCGAGATAAAACTCCAGTCAATACTCAGTTTACAGAATGGTGCTCAAAGTATTTC
Organism: Apostichopus japonicus; assembly: GCF_037975245.1. Taxonomy (NCBI): domain Eukaryota; kingdom Metazoa; phylum Echinodermata; class Holothuroidea; order Aspidochirotida; family Stichopodidae; genus Apostichopus; species Apostichopus japonicus. Next base: position 22,000,459 of record NC_092579.1, read on the forward strand.
GCTCAGTCAGTCATGAAGGTTAGTATAAGTGTCCTAGTGACAAGGTGCATATCGGACAGAATGCATATTTGTATCCTAGCAACAAGGTGGTAGAAAACCCTTTTTGTTAAATTTGAGACGATGTCTATGAATGATTGTGTTGCTGACTTTCCTGTCTGCCAAAAAGTACAGTTACCTACTTTTAAATAACTTAACTCTGAAACGTTTTTAGGTCTTGGGTCATAAGCTTCCAGGATATATCTTTTAATTAATGTTGGCATTAAAGTTCTTTTGGTTATATTCTGTATTTGAAATAGGAAAAACAAATCCAAAAACAGGTAAGTCTGAAGATTTTGTGGGAATGTTTGGTTCATATGCTTTCTCATACAGCAGTATGACACAGAAGCCAATCCTCACAGCCTATGAAAAACAATTATGTGACTTAGCATGTATGTAGGGTGGCACACTGTTAGCTCGGTTGCAGTTACCACAGCAACCAGATGCAGGTCATAAATGGTACAGCCGCTGTTGTTGCATCAACAATACTTATACAATACTAATATTCCTGAGTCAGATTATATATTTTTTATCTTTGTCCAAGTACTATTTCTGGCACCAAACTGACTTAAGAACTGTTCCATTAAAATGTGTTTCCTACTTTCTTCCTCCCTCCCACCCCTCTGCTGATCTGTCCCACACCTACAGCCACGGTAGTTAGTTAACGTTCTGTCATCGGTTTTTCTTCTTTCAGCCTCCAGAAGAATTGGATCCCTACAGTCCGATACATCAGTCTCGAGAGTGGAGGTTTGTCCGGAATAAGAGGGTCCGGGAGGACTCCAAGATACAGATGGCGAAGCCCGGTAGGTCAAAATATATCAGGCAAGATAGAGAAAGCTAAGGAAGAATATCATGCCGTGTGTGCAGTAGTAGGGAGTATTAGCTCAGTTAGCTCAGCAGAGTGTAAGCTCACTAGGGAGTGTTAGCTCAGTGGTTAACGCCAGTGGCTTTCAATCATAAGGTCCCGAGTTCGAATCACTCCAAGATAATATATGTCGTCCAGTTACAGAGTTGTTGACAATTGACAATTCATAATCATGGATGTTAAAATATGAATCTAAGAGACTGACTTCGGTCAGCTTGCGGCTTCGATAAGCCAATGAGGCTTCTTCGCGAGTTCCTGCTTGCAGGAGGGTATAATATACATAGTAATTGTAACATGTATTCCTGCTCCATTGATCATCTTGTACCGTAAAATATATAGAGTCTGGTAGATGTAATGGTGTAAGGATGAGAGGGAGGGATAAGGTTGGGGTTGAGGAGGATTGTGTGTAGAAATATCAAATTATTTATCAATACAAACTGTTAAAAGGTGGGGGTGCTCTTGATTGTTGCATTCTTTCTCTCTTTTGCAAAAGAATAGTCTAGTGTATTTTGTATGTAAGAATCAGAGCTGATGTTGCTAGTGTTAACTAGATTGTAGTTAATTGGGATTTTGTATTGGTGAATAGAAAAATAGAGAACATTGCTGCTGTAACTTGAGTGAAAGGTTGAAATATGGTTGTGAATTACAACCAGTGACTACCCATCCCCCCTTCCCCCACCCACCCCTTACCGCACCCACCTACCAAGACAAGGAAAGATAATTTATACTCGAAAACATCGCTATGATACTTCGGTCCACCACTTCGGTTCTACCAGGAATGACGACATAAAACTTTCCAAGGTTTGCTAATGAGACGATTACGTCTCACGTTCAATCTGTGGTACACAAGTGTGTCCTGTATTGGATTAAATGGTTATAAGCAACCTGCTAGTAAGGAGAATTCTAAACAGCAGCAAACCATAAAGATCCCTAAGACATATAAACAGCTATAAAGTGAATCTGGTATGACTTGGGAGATTAAAGGATACATTTTTTAAAGCATTCATTTCATGATGAGTTAGAAATGTGTATCATAAGTGTCCGTTCTCCTGACGAAGAATTGTGAGTGAACCTAGGTATAGGTTGTAGTGGATCCTTTAAGCTACTAGAGAGTATATTCCATCAGAAACTAAATCTGTTGCATTTACTTTTGTTTCTCTTTTTTTGTCTTGGCAGTCATGAGGCCTCTTAATGATCAGATCTTTGTCAACAAGAATCAGGGAGTGCCGGTTTCAGTCAAGTTTCATCCCTTTGTCTCTCACGTGGTCGTAGCAGACAGAGAGGGCGTATGGTAAGGCTGAGATTTGCTGTTCAATAAATTCAGCGAGTAAAGGTCCCATGATTGTAACCTCTCGTGAACTGGTTCTATGGGTGTATTATTATTATTATTTTATGAATCCTTGAATGATAACCAAAAAGGTAGAAAATGAGCTCCAACTTGCGGATTTGAAAATCTGCAGACCTTTCGTACATGTTAGTGAGACTTTTTTCAAATGATGTGATGTTATTTGATAAATGGCATCATACAAGGTGATAGCAATGTGGAGAAGTGGTTAAGGCAATGGACCAGTGGTCCAAGGTTCACTATCCTGGCCAGATGATTATGTTGTGTCCTTTTGCAAATGGACTTAATCTCCATCGCCCTTCTTCCACCCAGGGATAAAGATGAGGACCTGCAAGGGTGACTTGTATACATAGTGTTGTTTACAATGATTTGTGGCTGCACCCTATGGGAAGTCCCACAGTGGACACATAGATGTGGTGCACCGTAGAGCCCCAGGAGTGGCTGTTTGAATCGTGCACCCTCCGTTGTGCGGGTGTGACAAGTCACCAGTGACCTGGGGTTAAATGTTGTTAAGTCATGTGAGAAGGCCTTGGCTTTGTATAAGACTTGTGTGTAACCTTCAACTTTTCTATGTTAGAGAATAATTAATAGATTGAAGCCGTCTATGTGTCTGCACAGATATTTCAGACCCAATCACTGGTATACTAAATGTTTAGGGTTAAACCATGATTTATTTTCAATCTGTTTGTGTGATGTTGCTTTTATATGACAGAGAAAAATCTTCTTTTGTATTTGTTGCCATACCAGGAAAAAGATTTTAACTTTATTAGCACTTGTCTCTTAGTCTGTGTCTCTGTCTGTGTGTCTATGTTTCTGTCTGTCTGTCTGTTTGCTTGTCTGTCTTGCTCTTTGCCTTCCTGTTTGCCTGAGAGACTGTCTGTCTGTCTGAGAGACTGTCTGTCTGAGAGACTATCTGTATGTCTGTTTGACTGTCTGTCTGTTTGCCTGTCTGTCTTTCTGTGTGCCTTACTGTCTGTCTGAGAGACTCTCTGTCTGTCTGTGAGACTGTCTGTCTATCTGTCTGTTTGACTGTCCTTCTTTTGCCTGTCTGTCTTTCTGATTGTCTTTCTGTCTGTCTGAGAGACTGTCTGTCTGTTCGCCTGTCTGTCTGTCTGAGTATGTCTGTCTGTTTGACTGTCTGTCTGTCTTTATGTTTGCCTTCCTGTCTGTCTGTCTGTCTGAGAGACTGTCTTTCTGAGAGACTGTCTTTGTGTTTGCCTGTCTATCTGAGAGACTATCTGTCTGTTTGAGTGTCTGTCTGTCTGTCTGTTAGCCTGTCTGTCCTTTCACAATGCTTCTTATTGTACCAAATTTGATAGACTTACATGAAAGGTGACAGTTATCCTTAGGAGGAAGACAATCAGGTGTGTCTAGCAGGCTTGGGGTAATCGTAATCAGTAATCGTAATCGATTACAATCGATTACATTTTTTGAAGTAATCGTAATCGTAATCGATTACTTTTGTGAAAATTACAAAGTAATCGTAATCGTAATCGATTACAAGGGCAAAGTAATCGTAATCGTATTACATTTATGATTACAGTGAAATTTGATTGAGAAGGGCAAAATTAGTAGAAAAGATTAAAACTAATTCTTACTATTGGCTTTTAGTGTGACCAAAGAAGTGTTCCTGCTTCTAGAATTCTCTAGCACAATAAACTTATACTAAGAAGTACTGGGGATTTGATCGCCATATTCAAGGATTTTTTATCACCTGAATTATTCTGTTCAATGCTGCCTCTCAGCGTTCACAATCCTTTTGCATACAGAACTGGTTGTCTGTTTAATTGTCTGTTCATTCATACTTAGTAAAGATTCCTAAATCCTATTGGTCCATTCAGGTCAGCTGACCGTGGTTAATCCTGTGAGTAACGCATGGTAAAATTACGGGCATCACTTTAATAAATCTTTGGTTATATGTAACCAAAAATGTTTTGTTTTATGATTTTTCCCCCACACAAATGGTAGTGTATGAATGAACGGGGTTAATCAACAGTCTAACAGTCATTACATATTTCATGTTAACTCACCCGAAGAAAGGAGTCCGAGAACAAATGAGACAAAGTGCTCAATTGGCAGATATAGCAAGCGCCTGTGAATAAGGGGTTAATCAACGGTCTAGCGTGCGTTACTCACATGATTAATGCACGATCGGGGGATAATGCAAGCGATGCACGAGGGCGGAGCATAGCGGAGCCCGAGTGCATCCAGCGATAGCATTAACACCCGGAGTGACCGTTGATTAACCCCTTATTTAAATTGTATTTTTTACTGGACTTATGGGTTACACATCTTAAACGTGTTAAGGCATAAATGTGTAATGCCTGGTAGGAATTGTAGATATACTTCCACAATTTTGTCCGTTTATACTGTAAATGCCCTTCCTTTGCCCTATTTCATTGCCCTATTTCCCGGCAGAGAGTTATATTAAACAGATATGCAGAGGATTGTGCAAGTAACCACAATGTAATCATGATTGTAATCACGATTACATTACAATGTAATCGTAATCGATTACTTCAACTTTAGGCTGTAATCATAATCGTAATCGTAATCATACATTCTCAAGTAATCGTAATCGTAATCGATTACATTCAGATGTAATCGCCCCAAGCCTGGTGTCCAGTAGTCATGAGTCAAAGTTACTTTATCTCCGTATCGAGGTATTGTTGGGATGTGTTCCCAAAGCTTCAGTAAGTATATGTCACGTACAACTATGAGCCACAGCAAGTTTCCTCTCTTCCTTTCTCTTTATGTCAACAGCTTTTGGAACTGGGAAAATGGTGAAAAACTCAATTATTTTACCAACAGCAATGGGAAGGGAAGTAGAATAACATCCCTGGGCTTCATGAACTCTCACGATATCACTTTGTTGTACACCGGAGCAGGTAAGATTAGAAGAGGGAGGTTGATTATTTTACTGGTACCCAGTTCTTATATCCAGGCCTGGTATTAATATGTTTTGTTCTTATATGCTCGTCTGGTAATATATTTTGTTCCTACATCCAGGCCTTTGAAGTAATATTTTCTGGTAAATCTATTTTGTTTCAGTATTCCGGCCTGGTAATCGATTTTATTCTGGAAGTTATATTTTTGTGGCAGTTAACAGGCCTGTTAATACCTTTTGTTTGTAACGTAGGGTATCAGGTTCACATGGCTATTCTGTATGAAACCGTGAGCTTGTGGCAGTATACAAGTCTGTTAATACATTTTATTTGTATGTAGGGTATCAGAATCACGTGGCTATTTACAATGAAACCGTGAGCTCTACTGTTATGACATGGTCCCACGATTTTTTTTGCTGTGTTAAACTCTAAGCTTATTGCAGTGTTTTGTATTTAAAAGCATTACAGCTGTTAAGTTGCTGAATCATTTGACGTCTGTTCATGGAAGTGAGCATTGAAGTGCCCTGCTGGTTGTTGATGTTGTTGTTGTCGTTGTTGTTGTTGTTGTTGGTATTCAATGACTTGAGTTTTAGTTATAGTAATAACTTGTCTCTTTTACAGATTCTGGCTCTGTCAGGATTTGGAAGCATTACCTATGTGAAGATGGGAATCCAGTCCAGATAGTATCAGCTTGGCAAGGACTCACAGATATGCTCCAGTCCACTAGGGGTATGGAAAACTATGTATTTAAAGTGGTAGGGGTGGTAAGAGTAGGGGTGGGGGAGGGGGATGGCAAGGGGGTATCACTCAGGTATGACCTTTACTTAAACATGTAATCCCACCCAGAAAGATACAACTACATTTACATGAAGTTTATTTCTTTAAAATACAATGCATTTGTTGTTGTTGTTTTCTTGTCTTCTTTGTCATCAGTGAATTTCAGTTTACTTGATTTTGTATACTTATCATGAAAATAATAGGGTGAAATAAGGTTCAGGTCAACAAATTAGAAATATTTATGTTATCTAGATCCCTTAATGATTGTTTCTGTCAATGCTTCAAAGGGCACACTGGACGTCCCAGGCTCTCAAGTCGGTTATGAAAATATGAAGAATGCTGGTCGTACCTGGTTATTGCTAAACAATTAGTCTTGGACAGTTTAACTTTGTGTGTGTTCAGTGTGTTCAGTGATAAATAAAAAAAAAATTAATTGCTTTTTTGTTTTTTTTGTTTTGCATGAATATGAAAGACCTTATGATAAAATATCGATAACATGGAGCACATGAATGTTATTTGATATCTAATATGTTAACACAAAAGAAAATGGAATTAATCTCACTGAATTTCACAACAGTGGTCAAGCTAGACCCATATGTGTGATTGGTATACCAGTTACTTTGAGTATAAGACTGATATTATCAATTAACCGAGCTATATAATCATATCTGATTCTCAGGTTCAGGTATGGTACTGGACTGGGAGCAGGAGTCAGGCTTTCTTCTTGCATCTGGAGACGTACGTGTCATCAGGGTCTGGGATACACAGAAGGAACTCTGTCTGCAGGTTAGTGTGGTACAATGTCTACAATATTTAGCCTCGTCTCGGGGTCATTTGTTGAGATCATTTTTCTTATAAAACTGCTAGTTTAATGAAGCAAGTATACTTCTTTTATCCATCTTAAGTCATCCCTCAATTCCTGGTTGTCTATAGATGATGTATTAAATCTTAAATGAAATCAATCATTTATTCATATATCGCATTTACATTATCATCCAGCTGATGTTTAACTATCCACCCAATCAGAGTTGTAATATTTGATCAGCCTCAACTAAGGGCTTGATTTGTCAGTTAATAGAAGGAATAGAAAGGACTTGTGTCCCTGAAATCAATGGTTTCAAATCCTGTTCTAGCCAAGAATTTCTTGACTCTTTTTAAATTATTTTTTCGTTTACCCCAGTCAGTTTTCCTTGAACTTAATTATTTGGTGAAAGCAAAGAAAGTTTGTTGTTTAGTAGAGTGCTTACTGTACAGTCTGTATATATTATTTATATATAATAATAATAATATTTGCTTTTTATATTGCGCTTTACACCAGCGATAGGTCTCAAAGGGCTTTGCAGACGTTATATTACCCCTGGTCAATGATAACCTGTCCCAGAGGCAATCCCTCCAGTTGGCAGCAGTTATATACTGCCCCCAATGACAAGTTACCTCAGAGGTACCCATTTAACCCCTGGGTGGAGAGAGGCAAGTGAGATAAAGCATCTTGCCCAAGGACACAACGTAATGAACTAGGCTGGAATCGAACCAGCAATCCTTGGATCACGAGTCCGAAGCCTTAGCCAATTGGCCACCACGCTCACACTATCTGTATCAATTATATTTCTGTCCAGGATATCCCTACCGGTGCTGACAGCTGTGTAACTAGCCTTGCTTGTGATTCCATGGGCAGGTCTCTCCTTATAGCAGGCTGTGGGGATGGTTCTCTTAGGCTGTATGACAGAAGATTAGCACCGACAGACAGGTCAGTGATTGATTGATTGATTAATTAATAGATTGATTAATTCAGTAATTAATAATAATAATTTGTTTTATAAAGCGTAAAATCCACAAAAGTGCCCTAAAACGCTAAGTGAGTGATAAATCATCAGTTATATGTGACTTTTCATACCATTACTTTCTATCTTTTTATGATTTTAGAAAGATTTTAACAGCTGTTATATCTTGACCAGGTTTCACTTGGAGCATGCAGATATGAATTTTTGTTTGTTTTTGGTACTGGCGATGAAATCATTTGAATAAGAAAGTACACATGAGTCACGGGTGATTGATTGATTGATTGATAAGTCATTCAATGGATATTATAAGCGGCCGATTGTTTTTTGAAAGGAAATATCTCCCACAGTCCAGTCCTTAACAGATGTTTAATACATTGAGAAAGTTCATTCATTTTCACCAACGGATATGAGAATGTCACACTTTCATACGCTGCCCTAGTGTAAATATGCATATTAAAACTTTGAGCTGAAATTGTCCTAATCATCATGGAATTAGGCTAATTACCATTTGATTGCATCGATTTTTGGGGAAAAAAGGAAATACTTTGGAAATTTTGTATGGACAAATTGCTCTGGTTAATTACAATTAGGAAACAGGTAAATGGACTCAGGTTATGGGAATGCTATAAATGACAGAGTGCATTTGATAATAAACCTCCACTCACACAAAAGTTGAGAACCTTTGTAAAGGTACTCCGACCAACCCGCTCTCCCTCCACCAATGTTTTGCGTATAAGATTGTTTAAAAGAAAAGAATTTCATCATCATGATATATGAATTATTTCTATATTTTAACATTTGGTATAGATTTAAACAGCATCTAGATTATTGACATAGATGTTACACGTTGCATTCTCCCACAATCTCAGTCGGAGTCTGTAGATGTGAATTTTTATTATATTGTGTTTAGTGGCAAATGAAATAGTTTGAAGAACGAAAAAAAAAGTTCATATTTTTTTTTTTTAAATTTGATCCTTTAACAACACTTGATTTTTGCAACAAGTTTTTTTTTTTTCTCCTCTAGCCGTGTGATGACGCTACGTGAGCATGACAGCTGGGTGACCAACGTCTACCTGGAGAAAGGATCCACAGGTGATGGGAAAATAATCAGTGCCAGGTGAGTCATACATCTGTGCAGAAGTAGTGTTTGGATATGTAAGGTGTTAATGCTATGTATCGATTTCATACGTGCCTTGAGTTTTGTTATTCCTAATCAAGATATTTGTCAAGTTTAACCAATAGAACTCAAAGATATTAATATGACAAGTCAAAATGAGCTAAAATAAATTGTAAAGTAAATTGGATAGCCACCTATTAATGTGAAGTGTTGCATGCACTGGGCATTTGTTGTGCCATAATTGAAGTCCCCCAGGGGACACAGAGATGCGGCACAGTGTAGTCCCCTGGGAGGAACTGTTTGAATTGTGTGGTATGTGGCTGTGACACATTACGAATGACTAGTGGTTAACTGTAGGTATAATTCGTATAAGAAGGCCTTGCCTTGATACAAGACTGTAAACCTTCAACTTCCTGAGTTACAAGACTGTTAACCTTCAACTTTAGACTTTAGTTGTAAAATGACAAGCCGTTTAGTTTCTCCCACATACACATGTGGCTGCTTAGCATCTTACACTAACTACCGTCCTGGCCGATTATGTGTTTTAGCCATCCATGGTCAATACTGATTTGAAAATAGTTGTCCAAGAACACAGTAGTCCACTAATGAGGTCTCATAAATAACTCATGGATGGACAGAGACCACCTATGAGGCAGATTTGAAATTTCTCTCTCTTTCCTCTCTGTCTTGTAAATGATGCTATAAATAACCTAGCATATTAATTCATTGTAGTTTTTTTATGACTGTATGATGGAAAGAGTTGCTCCACTTTATATTTTTCTCTCGTCCAGTGACGCCGGCGATATACGTTTCTGGGACCCAAGGTTCACAGAATCAGTGAAACTCATCAACACCTTCCCTTCCCTCACAGCTATGGCCGTGCACTCGGAAACAAATCTAATAGCCTGGTGAGTGTCTGTCATGGCGTTTAATGTAACAAAAAGCACTGATAGGGTTGTTGTCATGCCAACCAACCTCTCCCTTTTTCTCTTTAACCAAAAAACCCTGAAATATTGATGAACCAGAGGGCAGCCATTGTCTGACAGCCTTTTCTAGATATTTTGTGGCATTTTTTATTCCGGCTTAGGCGATTTCCCTTGTTACTATTAACCCCATTCTTTACTGAGTGATTTCCGAGCATTAATTCCCCTGCTTGTTACTGTGTGTCACTGTGCCAATGCTTAGTATCCCTTATTGCTGTGGTTTTCAATAGGCAGCCTATGGGCCAAATCCAGCACACTGGAGATTTCTGACCAGCCTGTGAATTGTTTTTTTCCTGACAATCTTGTACTAAAATTGGATATGTGGGTCCCTTCAGTCTTTATACTTGGAACCCCCCCCCCCCCTACCAGCACGCCTTGTATGCTGCTTAGACTTAAGCCCTTAAAACTTTGAGAATGACTATAAATACAATGTTTGTTCCTTTTTATTTGTTACAGTGGGTACAGTGGTTATAGCAGCCAGCAGCTAATCAGTGTCTACAACACAGCTGGAGACGCCCTCAGCCATATCAAGTACTATGATGGATTCATTGGACAACGAATAGGCCCAGTCAGCTGCCTGGCCTTCCATCCATACAGGGTATGACAGAGAACAAATTATCCAGCATAGCAACCCAAAAGGATATGTAAAATGCTCAAATTGCTATGTATAGTGCAAAGATGTATAGCACTTTTTTTTCATATTTTTTTTTAAAGGAACCATGTTACTTTACAACAGACTAAATGAAGCTTGAAATCTGCTAGACATAATTTGAACAGAAAATAAACCCTTGTACAGTGGCTTGATTTAGTTTAAGAAAAAATATCATACTACAAAGTACACACACTGATGATATTATCATAAATCACATGAATATGCATTATATGTTTTACTCTCAGTTTATAAAACAAAGCTAGATGATCGCCATTTTGAAAAGAGAAAAAAAATTGGGGGGGAAAAGAAGTGTCCTGAATTTTTTTTAATTTGATAGTAGGTAACCTACCAGTAAAAGATTATGATGAAATGTAATGATTTAGGCTGACAGGAATAGTTTCAGTAGTCTTTATCATGAAAGGATACATAACCTAGCTTTAAGGTAAAGGTAACAAGGTTTTCTACAATCCTGTGACTGCCAGATAAACTTGAAGAAAAAAAAAAACAATTTTTTTTGGGGGGGGGGTGGGGCTGATATGAAATGCTTTTTTTTTTCAATGTTGTCTTTCTTGGTTTTACATTTCCAAATTAGAATTACCTGGCTGCCGGAAGCAGGGACTCCTTTCTGTCAATTTACTCCACGGACAAGAAGAGGTAACCACGAGAAACGGTGGACGAACCACCTACAAGTATGGAAAAAGTAGGGCCATCTACTTGCCGTTTTATTGTTTACAGCATTTCGTTGACAACTCTGCAGGGTTTAGCAAATCCATCACAGGTTAACATATATATATATATTGGTTTTTGCCATTTTCTATGTTTATTTTAACCTGACGTTATAATAATGTTTAAGCAAGTTGTGCGTAATCTGGAAAATGAGTGATAGCGGTGGGTGTTCAGTCTTGTCCGGTAGCCCACTTGGGACATGTTAATGGTTCAGTTACCTCTGGCATAAATAGGAATATTTCTTGGGGGTGGGGTGGGGAAGGGGTGGGCATTTTATTTGGTTTTGCCAAGAACTCTGGGATGAGGACATATTTGCACTTACCTTGTTAAAATGTCCCTCGCCCCTTATACTCTTATCGCAGAGAATGGTAGATCCCTGCAAACATTGTATCAAACTGTAAGCACCATGCCAGAAATGAAAAGTTCTTATCTTAAAGAAAGTTTAAATAGGAACAGTCCATTTCATTATATTCTACCATCCAGCTATTGACAAGTTAAAAAAGCCAAACACAAGCTGTCTGCTAGAGTGATTCTAGCAAAATGAAAAGAAGAAAAATATTCCCATATTTAGGCTTCATAGGAAGCCATGTCTGTCATAGCAATAAACCAGGAAACATTGAACAGCACTCATGCTGCTGGCTCAAATAGAAGGACTGTGAAGAATATAATAATAATAATCATTCTGCCTCTTCCATTAAAAAAAATAATAATATTTGACCCTTGGAGTGTCCCCCCCTTGAAAGTTCATTTTGTAAACCTTCCTGTCAAGCACCAGTAGAATGACAACAAAGTCAATAATGTTTAGGAATTGACCTTGTAAAATTGCAATTTTATTGGTTAAAATACAAACACTTCTTGTGGTTTTGTGACTTTTATCATTCAAGGAAAAGGTCAGTGGATGATAACAATCATTATGATTAAAAAATAATAATGTAGGCAGCTATACTGTCACAGCAGAGACAAAACATTTCCAAAAATTCAGATATCATCATTGACATAACAAGCTCGAAGGTGACGAATAGCTAAAAGCTTTCCTTTGTCTGGAAGTTGAATTTTTATGAAAACAGAAAATATGCTGAGAATTGTTTGACAGCGGTAACTATCTCTCGGAAGTATCTTCAGTAAAAGTTTTAAGAGGGACAAAACTAGACCCAGTGTAATTGTAAATCATCTCGGAAAATGTTTGTCCGATAAAATCGTAACCACGAAATAAAAATAAGGCGATACTTTAACGGAAACTAATGGGTATGAAGCTTTTACAAAAATAAAAATCGATAACAAAATTAAAAATAAAAAGTTTCAAATGTCATAGAGTTGATCTGATTCTGCCAGATCATGTCAATATTTTCTTTAATAATGAAGTATAAACAATATTAGAAAATTAGAAAAAGAATCCAAATTAAAGTAATTAGCTACATAGGCTTTAGTTGTGGGCATGCCATCATATTTTGTCCACAAAGAGGGATTTGAAAATTGTTAAGCATTCTGTTAAATAAAAAGGAGGTTTCGTATTCTGATGTATAAAATAGAAATTTAGAGAGCTGATGTCCAGATCTAAGCATGCTCTTCTGCAGACAAGGACTTTAAGGAAGGATCCTGGTAGGATAATGATAACATAAGCCCCATACTTTACTCACAAATTGTGTCATTGTAAATATATTCTATCAGAGAGACATTTGATATTTAGAGTATTAGAAAGTTGATCAATGTGGAGTGGACTAAAGTAAAAAACAAAAAAAGTTGAACAAGCTTTCCATACTGAGTAGTCATTATTCAATGATGGCAATTGGTTTTAAAATCATTATTAACAAGTGAAGATATTATTTTGGAGTAGATCAGAGAGTCATGACTGAATACTAGTGGAAGTCACGTTATTAATCTGTAGGCCGAAAATAGAGTAAGACCTTCGAAAGAGGCAGTGTCTTACTTTATATTTAAATTGGCTATGAAAAGAAAACCTACACTTGCGTAATAGTGGTGGTACTTCAAGGAATTGAATATACCATAATCTGGACATGGTAGGAACTCAGGATGGTTGTTACCTATCCATAACCTGTGCTCTGTTCATTATTTTTTTATTGAAACCTCCTCTCCCCCCCCCTCCCATTGCACCTCTCCCGTAAGCAAAAGCAAACCACCCCGATACCAGGGGTAACCTTTCCAAAATTGCATGGTACTGAGCAAGTAGCTGTCACTGATAGAGTTCAATGCAAGACACAAATACAAAATACTTAGGACGACGAAATTCCAAAGGTCAGACTTGGTGAAAATTTCTACGAAAAATGGAATTAATCAGAAATGTAAATAGTTATAATTCCTTTAATATGATATTCTAGGAAGAAGGAAATAAAGAAAAACAATCTTGGGAAATTGATTGTTCTTAAATTGATTTTAGCAGACCTGCTCCACAGGAGCATGCAGCAAACATATCTTATGTTGATTGCCTACCTTAATTCATCCACACACAAAAATCCTGTGTTTACATGCTACAAACATTCTTGGCATTTGACCAAAGAGTAGCCGATACCGTAGTTCTTCCAGTAAAGTGTGGTAGACTATAAAGTTTGTTTTGGACTTGAGTAGGTTTGATGGGGTTGTGGGTACAGTGTGGCTCGACCACAGTTAACAAGGGGGGGGGGGGGCAAGCAAGAAGTAAACGTTTTGAAGGACAAATGTTTGCCTGAACTAAATATACAGTGATACAAAGTGAAGTAACGGAAAACTTACTTTGAAATTGATTGTTGATGGTTTCTTTGGTTAGCCATGTTGTCTATACTGTGTAGTTTTTGTTGCTAGAAATGGCACTTGTAAAAAAAAAATTCTTCCAGTATCTCAGAATCTTCCTAAACCATCTTTGTATGTGCTGCAAATAGAAAGAAAGGCACATTAAACAGCTTTATTCATAACTATTGGCAAGTTATTTATGGTGATGTCATTCACATGGAATGTTATTCTGTCCCAGCACTTCAGGTGACCTAGTGTCAAAGCACTATAGTACCTTATATTAAGATTTATACAAGAGTAACTTGTAGTATCTCTCAGTAGAAAGTGGGCTTGTCTCAGCAGGGTTTGATAAGTTGTAATTGTTAAAGATTGCAATGAATTTATCTTATTGTCAAACACCTTTGTGAGTCAACACCATGACTTTGGACACCATGACTTTGTTCACCATGGGATATGGAGTTTTGATATACCTTTGTGGGTGCACATTGGGCAGAGAGGATGAGGCGAGCCTTTGGGCATGGGGTGACGTGGGATGATGGAATAAGTATGGGTTATTTGGATGGGTTGACCAAGTGTTTTTTCTCAAAGGTACCCATAAAAATGTTAACTTTTTACATGAACTTGTATTAATATCGATTGATTTGGTCACAAAGGTGAGTGCCAAGTGTATGTGTGAGTTTTATATTTTCTTTTTCTCATATATTTATCTTAGCTAATAATTGTGAAATTTTCCTCTACTCATCATATAATCTTTGTAGAAATGGATATATTTTAAAGGCAAGAAAGGTACATGGTGACAGTTAGATGTTTTGTTTAGAGAGAGATAACTATTGTTTAGAAATGGGTTCTGTAGATCTATGTGACACAGAAATGTTAAAGTATATTACTATTTCCTGTCATATAACTCAGAAGATTCGTACAGGCAGCATGTCCGAGATAGTGTTAAGTCATCTGAAGGTGACCATAATTGAAATTGCAAATATTGCTAGAAAGAATTGCCAGTACCTCATATGAGTTTTTACTTGAAAAAAGTTCTTTATATAGAGAGAACTCAGGATCAAAACAAAACAGGGACAAATATTATCAGAACAAAATGGATATTGGAGGTAAAAAATATGAGCAATTTGCAAGGTTTTCTGGGTATTTTTTTTTTTGTCTGACTGCTTCAGGTTTGTATAGATTACCATTGGCTACATAAGCTGATTCTAATATTGTGATCAATAAATCATTAATGGGATTGACTTCCCATGGTAGTCCAGGTCAACGGTCGGTAAAACTTCTGAAAGATATACTCATAATCAATGATGAGGAATGAAAAACACATGTAAAATAAAGTAACAAATAAAATGTAAAATTAGAATATGTAAACAAGTTTGAAACAATTCTAATCAATTCAAGACAATTTCTGCATAAATATTTATACAGCATTAGATTTCATCGTAGTAGGTAAAGGTGTTATGCTTTCATAGTTAGAGAGAGATGATAGTATAAATAGAGTTTATGTCTACCATAAAGTAAATTTATCCTCAACCAAAAAACGCAGAGATTTAATATTACATTTATTAAAGACAAAATGAATGTTTCCTCTTCAAAATGTTATGGTATGTTATGGAGTAATGTTTTATGTATTTTGGTTCATGTCATATTTGTTTCGTTTGATATTTAGGATTAGTTGACAACAAGTTACAACTGACGAAAACCAAAGCAAATTCCAAATCAAAGTGAGACGTTTTCCTTGATAAGTAAAAACGTGTCGTAGGTTTGATGTGTATTATTGTGGTTATATTTAGTAGATGTGTATGATTTTGTGAAATATGTTTGAATTTATTTTTTAATTCGTTTATTTTGTTTGTATGGTTGTTTGATTTGACTTTGGAAGCATGAAATACTTTAAATTGTGATATTCATAGAACATTCAAGGAACTTGATGTGATCTTCTTTTTTTGTACTGAAGGAGATAATAAAATGAATTCTAATTTTTAATAAAGAAAGGCTTAAAACAGGATAGATGTGCTGGCCTCCAGGCTCCAGAAGGTACAAGTAAAACTTAAGTCACTTTATCAATTGCTGCAAATTGCATCATTCATCCCGAAGGTTATATGTAAATTTGTTGCATACGTTAGGAAATTGTTGGAAGCATTGTGGAGTTACTAATAAACGCTTTTTTCCTTCTTTTAAGACGTTAACTTAAACTTCTCATTGTGTTTTAACATATTTTATGAAAATAATTAATAAGAAAAACTAACAATATTGCTCGTTCTAAAGGGTTTCTTTTCGGGGAATCTTTAGATTGCAAGTACAGCAAGTTGTTTGTTATATGTGATTTTCTTTATGAACAGGGAAGTTTGACATTGTTAAATTTTCTTATGTGTGCTTGATACTTAAAATGGAAAGATGATTTCTGTGGACAAAACGTTTTACAAGGGGAAACCTTCAGTTTTACAGATAAATTTTGTTTCCGAGCTTTCTGTGGAAACAGAGCAGTACAAATACAATGTCAGCAATAACATAAAAAAGAAGGTTGTATTTACGTAGAAGATTTTATGAGAAAATGTAAATAAAATTATTCAACTGTATTTCTGTCGCGTTTTTTCTTATCCTCCCTTTATATGGTAATGAGAAGTTCATTTGATTGTTGATACAAGGAAGTGAAAGGTTGCATCATTAAACCCGGGAAAGGGGTATAATGTTTGCAACGCAGTGGAATCACCCCTCGGGGTGACCCTGTTCGCGCCTCATAATTCCTGTTTGTGGTTTCAAATAACAGGTACGGTATAGTGTGGTAGGGAAGGGGTTATAACGGGTACAAGCTTCACCTAACCTTAACCCCAACCCGCAAAGAAAACAACTAGATCCATTCAGAATTCAACTTTGAAATGCACACTCCCAGTTTGCAAGGGCCGTGCGTATTGCTTCGTATACAGATATTCTGAGGGAGTTGGTCTCCCGTTCTTTCATTCTTCCTACCCTAACTCCACTCACTCCCTTACGCCCCTCGCTCCCTTTCTACCCCGCCCCTCCCTCTCCACCCAACACGAGAAAACGACTTCGATAATGTCAGATAGGCTTGTTGTTTTCTGTTACCTTAAAAAAAAAGCGTCCATTCTTTAAAGATAGTTTGTTGTTGACACAGCTGAAAAATGTCGTCACTGATAGAGGAAAACCGCAAAAGTCTTTGACTAAAATAACTAACCATGTTTATGTTAGATCAGGCATATTTTGTCACTTGCGTAAATATCAGAATTAAAATAATAATAGTCTAGCCCGGTGAGTCATACCTCGAAAAATGTTGTTTGCTAAAAGGTGGATCCTGTTGACAACCTAATGGTGAAAGGATTCCACTTAAACAAACAAAGATTGTCAATGTTTGAGTTATTTTGAAAATTTGGTGATAAACTAGATTATAAAGACCGCTTCATTGAGTATGTCAGATCCATCATAATCCATCAATAATTTGGTTGCCATAAAAATATAACTTTTATGAAGTATGATCGCTTCTACAAGTAGTGGGGGGAGGGGGGTTGACGCATTATCACTGACATGGAGTTTAACTGAATACCGTCCTTTGGGTGGGCAAAAGACGCCCGCCACTCCAGAGAGGCTTTCAAAGCCTTGTTAATACGTTTTGGAAACATTCAAACCAGACGGTACTGGCCTTAGTGATCTTCCTAATGAGAACTTCAATCAACAAGAACTGATAAATCCACCCCCCCCCCCCCTCTTCTTCCCCTAAAATCAAAACCACAATTTACTTTAATTTGTCACAAACATCACTCAAATTCAACTAATATGTTGCAGTCATATATTTCAAATAATTACAAAAGAAAAATCGATCAATTAACTTCATAGTCAATAAAAACGGAATCCTGTAGTTTCACGCCGGTTACGTCATAGTGACGTCATTTTCAATCATATCATATCCAAAATATTGTCCGGTACTATTTCGTTTTCCATCAGAGGTACACATGCCGGTGGAATACTGTCCACTAATGTGGTAACCAGTTGTTTGCCCAGAATCTATTACACAAAACAGATGATGACAAAGATGGCACGTACCTGCTTCCGTATGATTGTGAGTGTTTCAATCAACTAGAGTTTATGAAAACGGAAGAAAATTATGTTTTTAATGAAATTTATACATGCAGGGTTAACTTAAGTTATGCGTCTGATATTGCTGGTAGTTCCTCTATCCAGCATCAGTTCAATTTTGTCAATATTTTTGGTCTCATAATTCACTCCCGAGAAAATAATATTATTGCCTCACACTTCTCCCGACAGTACGAATATCGAACTTTTCGCGTCGTTTTTCGGTCTAATATCTCCTCAATTTTGACTTCTGTGGGAGAAACGGTCGAAAACTCGGCGTCAAGTGATCGAGAAAAATATCGAAAAGGCAATTTATGATCTTCTGCAATAAACTTTCAGCATTTGAATAGAAAATTATGAACTTTTCACATTTTCCGAAATTGAGTTTACTCAGCTACAAATAGGCCAAAGCGATTTTAGTGGACCTTATGTTACAAGTTACAATACATAATGGGTAAGGGGCCTTCCATGCTTTACGTTGCTAAAATTAAACAAGTAGTTTCGTTTTAATGAAAGTCGATGAAATCATATAAACAAATCTGTGCATGAGCTAGTGTGTCCTTTATCATGGCCAAACATTAAAATAACCAGAATGCACGTATTTTAGAAAATATTGGAACTTTTCTATATTTTACGGAGGCCATGACGTACCGTTGCTAAAAGTTGTTTTAGCATTATGCATACACGCTTTGCAAAACTCCAAATCAAGTATCGTGCGGTCATTTTAAGCTGATACTTGCCACAATGGATATCACGTGATCAAATGATGGTTCGACCAAAGCTTGGTGAGGACCTGATGAATATTAATTAGTAGGCGGGGCTTAGCATTTGAAACATAACTACAGCTTTTTTCAAATCTCATTTAGGACGACTTATTAGGTCCCCCTGGTAACATCATTTACCCCCCCCCCCGATTCTCCCCTAACCTTCCTCACACTCACCGCTTCTCTTACACCTAATATATGAGATATCTTCATAACGCGTGATGATCTAAGGTAAATATGGGAAACATGACAATGACCGTGTCAAACTCAATTTCAAGATTACTAGCGATCAATTCGCTCAATTTGTTTCCAAAAATGTTAAAAAGGGACATGAATTCCTCCTCATTCATTCATTTTATTTGAGCATGTTGAACGCTTGCGATAACATGTCATTACGAATCATTGCAGACGCTCACTCAAACCGTTAAAAAATACCGCCCTTCTCTTCCTACACTGCACTCCCAACAGTGGCGGAGCGTCCATGCCCCCCCCCCCCCGACGGACTCAAATGGACTGCTGGCGCCCTTTTCAGCTATTTTGAAATCTCTTATTGAATTAATTATCAGCCCCCTGGTTACATCGTCATTTATCCCTCCTCATCCTTCCCTACCCTTCTTCAGCTCACGCACTTCGCTACTATGGTTTAAAAAAATCAGCGAGTGCAGGCAGTAAAAAAAAAAGTAAGACCGAAAAACTTTTACGACGAATAAAGGCTTAAACCTTTTCTTGTCCCTGAAAGTTTTTAGATTTTTCTATTGTTCCTCTCGACGCATCTTGCCAGTGATACGTGATGTCAAAGCAGTCAAATCAAACTTTTGTTTGTCATCTTGGGTTTTATCTTGACATTTATGAATAAATGGGTCAGTTTTGGCAAAAACTGCAGGAGTTACGTACGTACCCATTACGGTTTCATTAGGTGAAAAAAACTTTTGTTGTGTGGGGGCGTGGGGGCAAAAAACCTGATTTGCAGTTTTTCCAAAACTGACTCAAAATCGACCCAAAATCGATTTCCTCCAAATGACGTAACAGGGAGTAATCGATGCTCAGGAGCCCAAATCTGCAACTCCCAGGTCCATATCTGCTTCCGTTCGGGAGATACGTTGTCCGAAAGGATTAGACAGAAATACGTGCTCTTTATAGGTGCACAATTTGGAAAAACCCCCTCTTTTCAGCCCCCTCTCTTGTCCTCTCTGAAACACCCATCGACATTAAAATTAGACGTGGAGTAGAAGACACCCTTGTCTTTGTTATACACCAATTTTGTGTAATTATCTGACCGGGAAAGGCTTCTTTCGCTCAGTTTGCAACTTCAGGGGAACAATAGAAAAGCGGAAAACTTTTAGGGACAACAAAAGGTTTTAAGCCTTTGTTCGTCGTAAAAGTTTTTCGGTCTAACTTTTTTAAGTTTGAGGTGAAAAAATTTTTTGTCGCAAAAGCGATAAATGTGTATCTTTTCTGGTAGTTCGCGACACGCTGATTACGAATCTGACGTTTATTTTGGAATTGGGTACCAAAAAGAGGTACTTTTTTAGCTTTTCAAGACAAAACACCTATTTTTTGCGCAAATAAAAATTGCCAAAATTGACCCCAAAATCGATTTCGCCCAAGAGACGTAACAGGGAGTAATCGATGCTCAGGAGCCCAAATCTGCAACTCCCATGTCCATATCTGCTTCCGTTCGGGAGATACGTTGTCCGAAAGGATTAGACAGAAATACGTGCTCTTTATAGGTGCACAATTTGGAAAAACCCCCTCTTTTCAGCCCCCTCTCTTGTCCTCTCTGAAACACCCATCGACATTAAAATTAGACGTGGAGTAGAAGACACCCTTGTCTTTGTTATACACCAATTTCGTGTAATTAACTGACCGGGAAAGGCTTCTTTCGCTCAGTTTGCAACTTCAGGGGAACAATAGAAAAGCGGAAAACTTTTAGGGACAACAAAAGGTTTTAAGCCTTTGTTCGTCGTAAAAGTTTTTCGGTCTAACTTTTTTAAGTTTGAGATGAAAAAACTTTTTGTCGCAAAAGCGATAAATGTGTATCTTTTCTGGTAGTTCGCGACACGCTGATTACGAATCTGACGTTTATTTTGGAATTGGGTACCAAAAAGAGGTACTTTTTTAGCTTTTCAAGACAAAACACCTATTTTTTGCGCAAATAAAAATTCTCAAAATCGACCCAAAATCGATTTCGCCCAAGAGACGTAACAGGGAGTAATCGATGCTCAGGAGCCCAAATCTGCACTCCCAGGTCCATATCTGCTTCCGTTCGGGAGATACGTTGTCCGAAAGGATTAGACAGAAATACGTGCTCTTTATAGGTGCACAATTTGGAAAAACCCCCTCTTTTCAGCTCCCTCTCTTGTCCTCTCTGAAACACCCATCGACATTAAAATTAGACGTGGAGTAGAAGACACCCTTGTCTTTGTTATACACCAATTTCGTGTAATTATCTGACCGAGAAAGGCTTCTTTTGCTCAGTTTGCAACTTCAGGGGAACAATAGAAAAGCGGAAAACTTTTAGGGACAACAAAAGGTTTTAAGCCTTTGTTCGTCGTAAAAGTTTTTCGGTCTAACTTTTTTAAGTTTGAGATGAAAAAACTTTTTGTCGCAAAAGCGATAAATGTGTATCTTTTCTGGTAGTTCGCGACACGCTGATTACGAATCTGACGTTTATTTTGGAATTGGGTACCAAAAAGAGGTACTTTTTTAGCTTTTCAAGACAAAACACCTATTTTTTGCGCAAATAAAAATTCTCAAAATCGACCCAAAATCGATTTCGCCCAAGAGACGTAACAGGGAGTAATCGATGCTCAGGAGCCCAAATCTGCAACTCCCAGGTCCATATCTGCTTCCGTTCGGGAGATACGTTGTCCGAAAGGATTAGACAGAAATACGTGCTCTTTATAAGTGCACAATTTGGAAAAACCCCCTCTTTTCAGCCCCCTCTCTTGTCCTCTCTGAAACACCCATCGACGTTAAAATTAGACGTGAAGTAGAAGACACCCTTGTCTTTGTTATACACCAATTTCGTGCAATTATCTGACCGGGAAAGGCTTTTTGTCTATATGATATTTTTTTCTCCATAAATCAGGTCCCCCCCCCCCCCTGCACACCCCCACACAACACCCAATTCCAAAATAAACTTCAGATTCGTAATCAGCTTGTCGCGAACTACCAGAAAAGATACACATTTATCGCCTTTGCAACAAAAAGTTTGTTCACCTAAAAAAATCCTAAGGGGTTACGTAACTCTTTCAGTTTTTGCCAAAACTGCATGACCCATTTATTCATAAATGTCAAGATAAAACTCAAGATGACAAACAGAGGTTTGATTTGACTGCTTTGAAATCACGTATTACTGGCAAAATGCGTCGAGAGCGTCCTATTATGACACTTATTTATAAAGAACACGTATTTCTATCGGGTCCTTTGGGACCACGTATCTCCCGAACGGAAGCAGATATGGACATGGGAGTTGCAGATTTGGGCTCCTGAGCATCGATTACTCCCTGTTACGTCTCTTGGGCGAAATCGATTTTGGGTCGATTTTGAGAATTTTTATTTGCGCAAAAAATAGGTGTTTTGTCTTGAAAAGCTAAAAAAGTACCTCTTTTTGGTACCCAATTCCAAAATAAACGTCAGATTCGTAATCAGCGTGTCGCGAACTACCAGAAAAGATACACATTTATCGCTTTTGCGACAAAAAATTTTTTCACCTCAAACTTAAAAAAGTTAGACCGAAAAACTTTTACGACGAACAAAGGCTTAAAACCTTTTGTTGTCCCTAAAAGTTTTCCGCTTTTCTATTGTTCCCCTGAAGTTGCAAACTGAGCGAAAGAAGCCTTTCCCGGTCAGATAATTACACGAAATTGGTGTATAACAAAGACAAGGGTGTCTTCTACTCCACGTCTAATTTTAATGTCGATGGGTGTTTCAGAGAGGACAAGAGAGGGGGCTGAAAAGAGGGGTTTTTTTCCAAATTGTGCACTTATAAAGAGCACGTATTTCTGTCTAATCCTTTCGGACCACGTATCTCCCGAACGGAAGCAGATATGGACCTGGGAGTTGCAGATTTGGGCTCCTGAGCATCGATTACTCCCTGTTACGTCTCTTGGGCGAAATCGATTTTGGGATCAATTTTGGCAATTTTTATTTGCGCAAAAAATAGGTGTTTTGTCTTGAAAAGCTAAAAAAGTACCTCTTTTTGGTACCCAATTCCAAAATAAACGTCAGATTCGTAATCAGCGTGTCGCGAACTACCAGAAAAGATACACATTTATCGCTTTTGCGACTAAAAGTTTTTTCACCTCAAACTTAAAAAAGTTAGACCGAAAAACTTTTACGACGAACAAAGGCTTAAAACCTTTTGTTGTCCCTAAAAGTTTTCCGCTTTTCTATTGTTCCCCTGAAGTTGCAAACTGAGCGAAAGAAGCCTTTCCCGGTCAGATAATTACACGAAATTGGTGTATTACAAAGACAAGGGTGTCTTCTACTCCACGTCTAATTTTAATGTCGATGGGTGTTTCAGAGAGGACAAGAGAGGGGGCTGAAAAGAGGGGGTTTTTCCAAATTGTGCACTTATAAAGAGCACGTATTTCTGTCTAATCCTTTCGGACAACGTATCTCCCGAACAGAAGCAGATATGGACCTGGGAGTTGCAGATTTGGGCTCCTGAGCATCGATTACTCCCTGTTACGTCTCTTGGGCGAAATCGATTTTGGGTCAATTTTGGCAATTTTTATTTGCGCAAAAAATAGGTGTTTTGTCTTAAAAAGCTAAAAAAGTACCTCTTTTTGGTACCCAATTCCAAAATAAACGTCAGATTCGTAATCAGCGTGTCGCGAACTACCAGAAAAGATACACATTTATCGCTTTTGCGACAAAAAGTTTTTTCACCTCAAACTTAAAAAAGTTAGACCGAAAAACTTTTACGACGAACAAAGGCTTAAAACCTTTTGTTGTCCCTAAAAGTTTTCCGCTTTTCTATTGTTCCCCTGAAGTTGCAAACTGAGCGAAAGAAGCCTTTCCCGGTCAGATAATTACACGAAATTGGTGTATAACAAAGACAAGGGTGTCTTCTACTCCACGTCTAATTTTAATGTCGATGGGTGTTTCAGAGAGGACAAGAGAGGGGGCTGAAAAGAGGGGGTTTTTCCAAATTGTGCACTTATAAAGAGCACGTATTTCTGTCTAATCCTTTCGGACAACGTATCTCCCGAACGGAAGCAGATATGGACCTGGGAGTTGCAGATTTGGGCTCCTGAGCATCGATTACTCCCTGTTACGTCTCTTGGGCGAAATCGATTTTGGGGTCAATTTTGGCAATTTTTATTTGCGCAAAAAATAGGTGTTTTGTCTTGAAAAGCTAAAAAAGTACCTCTTTTTGGTACCCAATTCCAAAATAAACGTCAGATTCGTAATCAGCGTGTCGCGAACTACCAGAAAAGATACACATTTATCGCTTTTGCGACAAAAAGTTTTTTCACCTCAAACTTAAAAAAGTTAGACCGAAAAACTTTTACGACGAACAAAGGCTTAAAACCTTTTGTTGGCCCTAAAAGTTTTCCGCTTTTCTATTGTTCCCCTGAAGTTGCAAACTGAGCGAAAGAAGCCTTTCCCGGTCAGATAATTACACGAAATTGGTGTATAACAAAGACAAGGGTGTCTTCTACTCCACGTCTAATTTTAATGTCGATGGGTGTTTCAGAGAGGACAAGAGAGGGGGCTGAAAAGAGGGGGTTTTTCCAAATTGTGCACTTATAAAGAGCACGTATTTCTGTCTAATCCTTTCGGACAACGTATCTCCCGAACGGAAGCAGATATGGACATGGGAGTTGCAGATTTGGGCTCCTGAGCATCGATTACTCCCTGTTACGTCATTTGGGGGAAATCGATTTTGGGTCGATTTCGAGTCAGTTTTGGAAAAACTGCAAATCAGGTTTTTTGCCCCCACGCCCCCACACAACACCCAATTCCAAAATATACTTCAGATTCGTAATCAGCGTGTCGCGAACTACCAGAAAAGATACACATTTATCGCTTTTGCGACAAAAAGTTTTTTCACCTCAAACTTAAAAAAGTTAGACCGAAAAACTTTTACGACGAACAAAGGCTTAAAACCTTTTGTTGTCCCTAAAAGTTTTCCGCTTTTCTATTGTTCCTCTGAAGTTGCAAACTGAGCGAAAGAAGCCTTTTCCGGTCAGATAATTACACGAAATTGGTGTATAACAAAGACAAGGGTGTCTTCTACTCCACGTCTAATTTTAATGTCGATGGGTGTTTCAGAGAGGACAAGAGAGGGGGCTGAAAAGAGGGGGTTTTCAAATTGTGCACGTATTCCAAACTGTGCATTATTTCTCAACTGTGCACTACAGAACACGTATTTCTGTCGGGTCAGGTGTTTTTATAATGTCGATGGGTGTCGATGGGTGTCGTTGGGTGTTTTTCGGTCTTATTTTTTTTTTTTAGGTGAAATTTTTTTTGTCGCAAAGGCGATAAATGTGTATCTTTTCTGGTAGTTCACGACACGCTGATTACGAATCTGAAGTTTATTTTGGAATTGGGTACCAAAAAAAGAGGTTAATAAATGAAACGTTTTGACATCTCTGTTATGTGTACAATTTCTCAACATGAAGATTAATAGATCACCACCACCACCACCACCTGTACCACCACCACCATCACCACCATTACAACCATCACCACCATCACCATCATCACCATCACCACCACCACCATCATTAAAGATTAACTGACTCACAGGAATATCACAGGATTTTTTAATATTTCCTCTACTTGCTATATCAAATTGACTTTTAAAATATAGGTGATAAAGAACCAATAGAAGACTTCTTTCCTCTTTATAGAACTAACAGGCCTTCTTCATTCAGTAACCGGGCAGCTTTAAGTTTTATGTGCGGTTATGAAGTAATGAGGCCTGAACGTCATCAATCTGAATGGTGTACTTCACGTCCTTTGTGGTGATTTGTTCCTCTTCTTTTGCTCTCTCTAGCAAGTTGAGGGCACAAACTGCCCTCTTCTTCAAGTTTTTCTTGTCCTGGAAGTTATACAGTAAGTGTGTTCGCTTGTTGAACAATAAATAAATACTAACAATGCATTCATTCATTGTACAAATACTTCATGCAGTCAGTGATGGAGTCATTGTAATTGTGCACATTTTTTCTACAAATAAATGACTAAATGGACATAAATATAGTTTCATCGTTTAGAATGCAAAGAGGCTTGCAAACACCAGCAGGATTACAATCTATGTTTGCTCTATATGTGGATGATATATGTATGATACATGTTTCCATCTAGTTTTAAACTGTAATGGTTAGTGATGTCAGTCCTACTTTGTCTGCTGTTGGTAGGAACCAGATAATACTGTTTTTGACTGTCTACCCTGTAACAACCAGAGCAAATAGATATATGTACATTTAAAGGTGCAATGACTCAGAAAAACAACTGATCAGTCAGTCAACTGTCAAACATATACAATAATAATCCGTTGAATGTGCATCATCCAAAACATGATACAAATTATTTGACTGAAAATTTGATTGTAGGGTTTGATGAGAGCCTGTTATTGATCAGGAAGATTTTTTAATTTGTTTTCCTAACTGCTGTGCAATAGCTTGTCCATCTAAATTGGAAAAAAAGAACAGTTATTCAGTAATAAATACAGTTTGTAAATGATATTAAATCAAAGGGAATTTAGCTTTTCTGAGGGACCATTTTCATACTGATTGAAGGTGATATGGTGAGTTGGTAAATGGTTACATCAACAGTACATTGCAGAAGATGTCATGTGACATCCAAAGAAATCACAAATTGAAATTAAGATAACCCAGTCTACTTAAATTTTTGAGAATTTGTTGTTTATTTGCAAAACAAGTAATGTCTGTAACTATCCACCAACTACAGTAAGTGGGGTGTTATACCTGTTCTAGGGTATCAGCAAGCATATCAAATATGAGGACCTTCCCATCTGATACATCATGCTCAGAAGTTCACAGCAACAAAACATTAATTTGCAACGCAATCATATGAAAAAAGAAACGTGTTTTACAATTTACAGTACCACTATGGTCAAATACTGTACATCCATTGACCTCATGATGGGTAGCCTTCAGCTCCTTCTAAAAGTTAAAAAGTAGAAAAAACACTATCTTTATATTTATAATCAAATTAAAATCATATGCAAACAGATTGGTGATCAGTTTTGTGAGCCATAAACTACTTTAAGGACTTCATGTTAGAAATAAACCCCTCCTAAAAGAAGATTTGTCATGCGCAATAAATAGTCCAAATAGTCCACAATAAATAGTCCAAACTTCAAGTATGAATTGCATCCAAACTTTAATGTTTTCAGATCTTGACCTCTGTCAACTATTTTGCCTTTACTTTACAGACCTTTGCTGGCCTTAGACCTCCATAGAAAACAAGATGTTTATTTAATACTCAAACTGTCAATGTACATGTGAAGTTCATAAACAAAGTACTTCTTGGTCTATCATGTCTACAAGCCAATGCATCACATAGACAAAAACATATAGCATTACCATCACATATGCTTCCTTTGCGTTTGACAGAGAATAAACATCAAAACTGATATTCATCAGCACATAGTATACATCTACTGAAGGTGACGACTAAACATACTGCATCAACATAAGACGGATATTCACCATCTTCATTAACCTGTGAACCTGTGCTTGATTGACACACATGCAATTAGGGCATCACTTAATATAATGATATTTACAGCATGAATTGATATCCTAGCAATATTGCAGCTAGTACAAAAATACATACAGTATAATAACTTGATATTATGACACATTCATATCCCACCAATCCTATCATAGCTCCTTACCCACAGCTCCTATTAAACGCATGTATAACCCATGCAAACCATATACTGTACATAGGTACAGATTCTGAAGTAAGGAAAATATAGTAGCATACCTTATACTGCACCAAGTTGTGATACTTTGTATTCAGTGCTAGCTTTTCCACTGCTCATCCAGGGCACTTCACTGGTCGAGTGTCGCAGTCTAAGCAGATGACCTTCAAGGGGAGGGTTGGGAACAAAACTGGCAACCAGTGCAAGAGGGTACAGAGGATTCAATGTATGCTGTTACATTTCTTCTAATATTTTGCCATATACACTGACCTCTTCCTCCTTCTTGGTGCTGGAAGTTTCTCTAGGCTGACCTCATCAGCCAGATGATCCATAGATGGAGTTTGACTGCACAGAATACAGACAGGTTTTTACCCTGTAAACATGATAACTCAAGATTGCAACTGAAGTGGATAGGAAAGAAAAGTGAGTTTATGGCTGCTTTCATTTTTTGCTGGGGTCAGATGTCATTATTTTTAAGAGAAAATGCATCTTTACAACATTCTAAATTTGTGGAGCAACACATGTCAAATAACCACCTACCTTACAGTAATTTAACTTCTAAAACCGATTCATATAATTCCATGGTATTTCCTTCAATCTGAAAAAGACATCATGTAATAAGATCATTCTCTGTTTTAAAATAACTGAAAAAAGACCATCCTTACATTTGATCTAAGTAATGCTATCTTCATCTGCATCAAGTGGTTTCACCTTTGACAATGGGTTATTGCAGAAAAGAATGTACAACACTCTCTAGCAACTGTCTATAGAAATTAAATGAAACTCATTCAGACTGACTGACATCTTTCAGGCAAGGACTCACCAAGCCTTCTGGTTCAATTTAATGTCCATAGTGTACACCAAAGTACACATCGCATCATTCCTACTACCTACTGTATGTTCTGGCACACAAGAAGTTTTACAATGCATTGAAAAATGGGACTGGACATACTGTATTATTGTAGAGTGCAGTGAATTGAAAATTGTATACAATCATAAAAACTACTGTACAATTGGATAATTTCTGAGTTACACTCATTTATTGACCCATGGTAAGCAGGTGAATCTCGGTTAGCTTAAAGAGCTTATCTTACCCGGGACCATCTTTTCAATCATATTTTTTCAGCACCTGTTGTAGATTTATTGAACTCTTCGGTAAAGTTGGATGAGAAAGCAGTTGTGTATATCTCATAGTGGGTCTTCAGTCTTATTTCCTCACTGGTACATTGGTTGTCCAAATATTGACCAGTATCATCTAATGTTGTATAAAGTTAAACTCTGTGTAGTTATGAGGAGATATTGTAATTCACTAATATCTGTAAAGTCTTCATTAGTTATTCCAGAATGCATGTTCTATTACCAAAAAGGCTACATGATACACTAGAAAGGACATTCATCTGGGGACTTTGGTGGGATTCGAACCCACACTCCAAAACCATGCTTTGGGTTCAACCTCATGACAAAGTCTTGTACACAAGAATGTCCAACCTGGATAACATGCTCTTTGTGTAATGAACAGTACAGAATTTGCTTAGACAAAGCATTGTGAGAACTATGTATTAAATATGAAGTAAATTAACATCAGAGGAATGATTACAAACCCTTGACCTACATTCACAATTACTAATTATCTAGGACTATACATGTCATGTTTCCCAATTATGACATGTCCAAAAACATCACCTACAAAGGCACCTAGGAATAACAAAGAGCAAGTGTTGAAGACAACCAATACTTAACATAAAATTTACATTTCTTTATTAATTTCTTGTGGGTCTTCTGTAAAATAAGCATGACAGGCTATGTTTTATTTATTTTCTTCTTGGTTCTCATTTGAGAAAAGAATACTATGCTTGAGCGAAATGTACTTGCAGTCGTGTCTTGTACACCTATGTATTTGTACACTTAAAAGCATGCCAGTGTGTCATCTTCCTATTTAATGTAGCCTTGTACTTTTAGGATTCCCACTTTACTTAAGTTAGTCATCACCAAGGGACCAAATTAAGGTAGGCCTAGCCTATGCCCAAAAGGAGTGGCACTGTGTGATATGGTCAGTGATGATAGCCCTACTAAAAACTAGGCATATAACCTAACAAAACAAGTTACACTGACTCTCTGAACAATAACATTAGTACCAATATTAGTAGTAGTACTAGGCTAGGCCCTAAGTAGCCGAATTTCAATTAGGCATAGCCTACTGTGCGACTACGAGTAGTTAGGCCTATGCCTACGTAAAGTAAGGCCTTACGTTAGGCTAGTAAGTTGTAGTAGAACTGATCAGTTATCCCTAACATTATGCCTATCAATTTCTCTATGACATAAATGCACTTATTACATGAATATTACCCAAGTCGGAAAGGTTGGCAGAGTCGTGGTTGACTTATTTTCTAATTCGATGCTGCGTATAACCAGGCATTAAACTTGTTTGATGATGGTTACAGGCTTACTACCAAGGGCGGGAAGCACTTTGAATCTGGGGGGGGGGGGGGACGGAAAAAGTCCAAATCCTCACACTCACCGCTTCTCTCACACCTAATATATGAGATATCCTCGTAAAGCGTGATGATCTAGGTCCCTCATTAATCTAATGCAGGGGAGGAACTCGAAACTTTCTTCCTTATCCGCATATTCCAAGCTTTCTCCAAGAAAAGAGTTACAGTACCTATTACCCAGATGTTATGTAAATAATTAAAAACAGCCTCCCTCCTCATAAAACGTGATGATCTATGTCCCTCATTAATCTAAAGCATGGATGAACTCTCAACTTTAAGCATATTCCAAGTTTTTTTCCACAAAAGAGCTACAGAACCTACTACACACAAATTATGTAAATGTCACTAGACGGCATCCGTAGGGACATCGTTTTTTGGTCCACCTTTGAGTTTCCATTATATCTTTAATCTGCTTTTCATACACATCTTTTTATGTGATTGTTATAATGACCACTTCTAAGGACTTTTGAGTCGTATTCCTGTATCCAGTGGAATTGTCTCGCTGAGATATAAAAGGATGAATTTTCCGTACGTTTTCACGGTAGGCCCCTCTGTTCAAGGTCAATGCACGACTATAACATTAGGTCCACTAAGTGCGGATATTGGTCTCCATTTGCCACTATTGCAGTAAACCAAACCGAACAACGTATCTACGGTGTCTCTTAATAAACATCATTATTAACAAAGTCGAAAAGAATTTTTAGTCTCTTTGGTATCATTTTAAAAGTATTTCTAATTACATTGCGTACAGATTCGCCCTCCCTCCTTTTCTATGAGAAAGGTACATATGGGAAACATGACAATGACCGTGATCAATCAATTTCAAGATTACTAGCGATCAGTTCGCTCAATTTGTTTCCCAAAATTGTTGAAAAGTGACATGAATTCCTCCTCATTCATTCATTTTATTTCAGCATGTTGAACGCTTGCGATAACATGTCATTACGAATCATTGCAGACGCTCACCCAAACCGTTAAAAAATACCTCCCATCCCCCCCCCCCCCCCCCGCTTCTCTTCCTACACTGCGCTCCCAACAGTGGCGGAGCGTCCATACAGTCAGGGTTCGGATGCTTCCCCCCCCCCGACGGACTCAAATGGACTGCTGGCGCCCTTTTCAGCTATTTTGAAATCTCTTATTGAACGAATTATCAGTCCCCCTGGTTACGTCGTCAGTTATCCCTCCCCATCCTGCCCTACCTACCCTTCTTCACCTCACACACTCCGCTCCTATGGCTAAAAGAAATCAGCGAGAGCAGGCAGTAATGATATTTACTTTCATTGATGAATTATTTTCAAATCTCATTTAGGACGAATTATAAGGTCCCCCTGGTAACATCATTTACCCCACCCCCGATTCTCCCTAACCTTCCTCACACTCACCGCTACTCTTACACCTAATATATGAGATATCCTCCCTCGTAAAGCGTGATGACCTAGGTCCCTCGTTTATCTAATGCATGGGAGGAACTCGAAACTTTCTTCCTTATCCGCAAATTCCAAGCTTTCTCCAAGAAAAGAGTTACAGAACCTATTACCCAGATGTCATGTAAATAATTAAAAACAGCCTCCCTCCTCATAAAACGTGATGATCTATGTCCCTCATTAATCTAAAGCATGGATGAACTCTCAACTTTAAGCATATTCCAAAGTTTTTCCACAAAAGAGCTACGGAACCTACTACACACAAATTATGTAAATGTCACTAGACGGCATCCGTAGGGACATCGTTTTTTGGTCCACATTTGAGTTTCCATCTATAATCTGCTTTTCATACATATCTTTTAATATGATTGTTATAATGACCACTTCTAAGGACTTTTGAGTCGTATTTCTGTATCCAGTGGAATTGTCTCGCTGAGATATAAAAGGATGAATTTTCCGTACGTTTTCACGGTAGGCCCCTCTGTTCAAGGTCAATGCACGACTATAACATTAGGTCCACTAAGTGCGGATATTGGTCTCCATTTGCCACTATTGCAGTAAACCAAACCGAACAACGTATCTACGGTGTCTCTTAATAGACATCATTATTAACAAATTCGAAAAGAATTTTTAGTCTCTTTGGTGTCATTTTAAAAGTATTTCTGATTACATTGCGTACAGATTCGCCCTCGCTCCTTTTCTATGAGAAAGGTACATATGGGAAACATGACAATGACCGTGATCAATTAATTTCAAGATTACTAGCGATCAGTTCGCTCAATTTGTTTCCCAAAATTGTTGAAAAGTGACATGAATTCCTCCTCATTCATTCATTTTATTTCAGCATGTTGAACGCTTGCGATAACATGTCATTACGAATCATTGTAGACGCTCACCCAAACCGTTAAAAAATACCACCCCCCCCGCTTCTCTTCCTACACTGCGCTCCCAACAGTGGCGGAGCGTCCATACAGTTAGGTGTCGGATGCTCCCCCCCCCCCCCCCATTGACGGACTCAAGTGAACTGCTGGCGCCCTTTTCAGCTATTTTGAAATCTCTTATTAAACGAATTATCAGTCCCACTGGTTACGTCGTCATTTATCCCTCCCCATCCTGCCCTACCTACCGTTCTTCACCTCACACACTCCGCTCCTATGGCTAAAAGAAATCAGCGAGAGCAGGCAGTAATGATATTTACTTACATTTATGAATTATTTTCAAATCTCATTTAGGACGAATTATAAGGTCCCCCTGGTAACATCATTTACCCCACCCCCGATTCTCCCTAACCTTCCTCACACTCACCGCTACTCTTACACCTAATATATGAGATATCCTCGTAAAGCGTGATGACCTAGGTCCCTCGTTTATCTAATGCATGGGAGGAACTCGAAACTTCCTTCTTTATCCGCAAATTCTAAGCTTTCTCCAAGAAAAGAGTTACGAACCTATTACCCAGATGTCATGTAAATAATTTAAAACAGCCTCCCTCCTCATAAAACGTGATGATCTATGGCCCTCATTAATCTAAAGCATGGATGAACTCTCAACTTTAAGCATATTCCAAAGTTTTTCCACAAAAGAGCTACGGAACCTACTACACACAAATTATGTAAATGTCACTAGACGGCATCCGTAGGGACATCGTTTTTTGGTCCACATTTGAGTTTCCATCATATCTATAATCTGCTTTTCATACATATCTTTTAATATGATTGTTATAATGACCACTTCTAAGGACTTTTGAGTCGTATTTCTGTATCCAGTGGAATTGTCTCGCTGAGATATAAAAGGATGAATTTTCCGTACGTTTTCACGGTAGGCCCCTCTGTTCAAGGTCAATGCACGACTATAACATTAGGTCCACTAAGTGCGGATATTGGTCTCCATTTGCCACTATTGCAGTAAACCAAACCGAGCAACGTATCTACGGTGTCTCTTAATAAACATCATTATTAACAAAGTCGAAAAGAATTTTTAGTCTCTTTGGTGTCATTTAAAAGTATTTCTGATTACATTGCGTACAGATTCGCCCTCCCTCCTTTTCTATGAGAAAGGTACATATGGGAAACATGACAATAACCGTGATAAAATCAATTTCAAGATTACTAGCGATCAATTTGCTCAATTTATGTCCAAAATTGTTAAAAAGTGACATGAATTCCTCCTCATTCATTCATTTTATTTGAGCATGTTGAACGCTTGCGATAACATGTCATTACGAATCATTGCAGACGCTCACCCAAACCGTTAAAAAATACCGCCCACCCCCCCTTCTCTTCCTACACTGCGCTCCCAACAGTGGCGGAGCGTCCATACAGTCAGGGGTCGGATGCCCCCCCCCCCTGACGGACTCAAATGGACTGCTGACGCCCTTTTCAGCTATTTTGAAATCTCTTATTGAACGAATTATCAGTCCCCCTGGTTACATCGTCATTTATCCCTCCCCATCCTGTCCTACCCTTCTTCACCTCACACACTCCGCTCCTATATGGTTAAAAGAAATCAACGAGAGCAGGCAGTAATGATATTTACTTACATTGATGAATTATTTTCAAATCTCATTTAGGACGAATTATTAGGTCCCCCTGGTAACATCATTTACCCCCCCCCCCCCACTTCCACCCCCATTCTCCCCTAACCTTCCTCACACTCACCGCTTCTCTTACACCTAATATATGAGATATCCTCCCTCGTAAAGCGTGATGACCTAGGTACCTCATTAATCTAATGCAAAGGAGGAACTCGAAACTTTCTTCCATATATCCGCATATTCCAAGCTTTCTCCAAGTCGTCTCGTTTTAATGAAAGTCGATGAAATCATAAAAACAAATCTTTGCAAGAACTAGTGTGCCCTTTATCATGGTCAAACATTAAAATAACCAGAATAGACGTATTTTAGAAAATATTGGAACTTTTCCATATTTTACGGAAGCCATGACGTACCATTGCTAAAAGTGGTTTTACCATTATACATACACGCCTAGTAAAAGTCAAAAACAAGAATCGTGCGTCATTTTAAGCTGATATTTGCCACAATGGTATCCCGTGATCCAATGATGGTTCGATCAAAGCTTGGTGAGGACCTGATGAATTAATTAGTAGGCGGGGCTTAACATTTGAAACATTACTACAGCATTGAAATGTTTTCTGTACTTTCTTTTTGTCGGAAAGAAATTCATCAGAGGTGTGGCTAAATGACATTTTGGCGAACACTATAGTTCGTTTAGTTTTACGGAATTTCAAAAACGAAATTCGGAAATGGATTTATAATATTATACCAACTGAGAATATTGACATGTATTATTGGTTTTTTCGCAACAACCTACGGAAGCGTAGAAGAGACATACACATAGACTTACACCTGTATAAAACTTCAAAAATGTCTGTTTGCACACTTGCTGCAATCTTGAACCCCTCCCCTCCAAAAAATCTTAAACGGTAATTATTCTAATTTGTGCAATGATGCACACTTAGTACCTCTCGTGACAAGATTTTTGACGTTTTGCAAAAGTTTTTAATGTGATGTCCTTTCTACGCTTCCGTTCAAACGCTTGTTATGTCAATGTTTTGTCGCCACAGGTATGTTTTAAGCTATTAAACTAAGTTGTATGTTGACTCTATTTGTGGTTGTCTGTCTTTATCTGCAAATACCAATTTATTAGCAAATATACGTTATAGATGTTTAAGTCTTGAGAAGAAGTTTACACAGGGATCCCTTGATGAATTCCAGGAATATTTGGGTCCCCTGGTGCTACTGAAAAATAATTAAGACAAAACTTATTAAGACAAAACTGTATGCCCAAAGGCTGAATGACACCTGTACAGGGTTTGTTGAAACGTTTGAAAAGTGCATTTAAGTTAGTAAGATCCAAATTTAATATAACCAAATTAATGTGACGTATACCATTACAGCAAAAAAACATTGTCCAATTAGCATGCAGAAGCGACGGGAAAAGGCCTCAGTCTGGGCAGGGGGGGGGGGGGGTTAGGGAACAAACTTCGAGGGGAAGTGGGACGTTTGACTTTGATTTGACCAAAAAGGTACCTCAAACCTTTTTGACAAACTGGATTCCGTAACACACATTCCAGTGTTTGAATTTTTCAACAAAAGGGCATTTTTAACATTTTGCCTAGATTTTTTCGTTTACGTTTTCAACAGGGTCTTTTTTTATTTCGAAATAAATTTGTCTTTATTTCCTAATAAAACGGCACTTTTTGAATTACAATCATTATGACACCGTAGAGCTATATGGGCTCCATGAAAAACGGTAACAAAAGGGCCCTTTTTAATTTTGTAACAAGTTACTAACTTAGCCCTCCTTTCACACTGCCTCATTTATAATTGTTACTGTTTAGATAAATTCATATTTGTTTGTATTTACGATACAGATTGATTAAATAATTGTTACTATTTAACGCTGTTGAAGTTGCAAGAATGTGTTTGCATCTATTAAGAGACTATATATTTCTCTAGAATTTATAATACTTGGTACCCATATAAACTGCCTTTGAATAATTATGTTTGTATCCATAAGACAATGCGCCTAAACATATAAAGAGATTGTAAACATTCGAACCCCATCGCTCCTTGAACTTATGTATCTAGAGAGTCGTTGTTACAATTACAAAACTGAATCAAACCTACAGTATGAAACATTTTCCCGACAGTATTGAGGGCGCTATTGAAGAACTTATTATGCATATACTCCGGATGTGTGACCTGATTGTTTCACTTTGGCTTCGGCTTTGAGTACGTCTCTGTATGCTGTCGTGTTAAACGAATCTATTGAAATAGGGGGATTGGTATTAACACTCTGTTGCCAATGTGTCAACGATTAAATTGACCCATGTAATGTAATATAAATATACTCTTATCAAATGCATTGAATGCATAACATTTTAACGCGTCTAACAAGCATAAAATTAAATTAAAAAAAGGATAAAATATGCAATTGGAATTGTCTACATTATGACTATGGATAGCATGTAGGTCCATTGTCTACAAACTATTACGTAAAAACATAACAGGTCAATTATATGACCACACTGGTTCGTTGGTCAAGTGTCCATTTCGATCTGTCGATCAACTCGACTTATGTAAAACAGACAGAAATGTTTGGATTTCAATTTTAATTTTAGTCATTGTATTCATGCTTGTCGTCACTTGATTTACTATCCTGGAAAAAAAAAAATTCTCTTTGAATAAAATGTCGACGGAATATAAGTTCAAGTGAAGTAAGAAATGTTATGATTATGTGAGAGAGAGAGAGGGCGAGGGGGAGGGGGGGGGGGATAGTCGAATAGAAAGTTTATATAGCATAAAATGTGCTTTGTTCGTAGCAAAAACCTGCTTACGTCATATTTCGAATTAACTCACCACAGGTATGTAAAATCAGTTAAAAAAACTGAAGAGTTAACGATAGTTTTTGCTATATTTGAACAGTAGGTAAAAGAATGTGCATTTACTGAGCCGTCAAGAAATTCCAGGAACATCTTGGGTCTTCTCCGGTGCTAATGGAAATGATGATGAAATACAAAATAAATCTAGAGAACAGAAAAAAAAAATGAATGGTTAAATGAATCATTTTATACATATATACATATATGTACCAACATTCTCATGAAATCCCTCCCTGCCGCTTATTCTGGGTTATATGGTGTGATATCCTGGTAACACTATACAGAAAAAGCTTCTGGTTGGTACCCCTCTCACCCCCCCCCCCCACACACACACATGAATGGTTAAGTAGGATCGTAACCAACTAATTATATTGACTGGGCACCTCATCTGGTAGAGTGAGCGGCTTGTAATCTTGAGGTCAATCGTTCAAATCTTCTTCAGATCTTCCGTACATGGCCAGAATCTTATAAAGACAGATTACTATCACCCCACCGCCCCCCCCCCCCACACACACATACGCAGCCCTCAGACGTGAGGCCAGTATTGTTGAACTACATGTACTTTTGACCTTCATCATGTGAGTTGTTAAATGCCGCACGATGATAAAGTTTGTGGCTGAATATTGGTCACGTATAAACATCTGATCATCAGGTTAATACACTTTGTTAATCTCTCTTCTTTTCCTACAAATAATGAGTGAGATCACTGTGGTCACGAGTTCTACCTAAGCACGATATACCGAATACCGATTACAAACTGATGATTGTATATATACATTGAAGTAATACCCTGGTTGTAAACTGAGCTTTCGCGACTTGGATATGCTAATATCACGAAAGACTCTCTAACTATTTGATAATCTTATCATTACATCTTTTTATTTATATTTTTTATAATTATTATGATAACTTTATTATTAGAAGAGAGAGGGGAGAGATTAAGAAATATGAAAAAAAATCTGTAAATTTGTTTAGACAAATATTGAAAGAAAAAACAAAGATATTCATGACCGATCAAGATTTTTTATTTAAACTATACTATGGACGTTAGTTAGATAAACATGATAACTTCTAATTCGATCGCTTTGTCGAAAATTTTCCATAAAATATGTAACACATCAAAAACTTGAGTCTCATTTTTCATTTATTGAACGTTTGAATTTCATTCCATACTGAAACAAAAGAGTTGTCACCCAGATGCCATTTTCCGCTCCTAATTGTTTGAAGTATAAATGCAGAATTCGTCCTTTTCTTCATTAAAATGAAGCTTGATTAGTTAAGCTTAATAACATGCATTTCTGTAGGGATATTTAGTACCAAGTAACATCGAAAGTGATTTAAACAAAACCCAACGCAAACGGCTCCTTTAAGATGAGGTATGTGTGTGTGTGGGGGGGGGGGGGGGTGGGGTCGTTCCTGGACATGTAGCGCAAGCCGTTCCTTTGTTCATCTTGATTATGTTCATAACTCAAATTTCTCGATATGAAGGTGGAAGGCTTTTTTATCACCAGTTAACGCCTTTCAATGGAGTCACCCTTTCCAAGAAATACGGAGATATTTTGGCTGCAGTTGATGTCGTCGATATTCTGATTCTGTTTATGATGACAACCAATGGTTGATATAAAAAACATGATATCGTGAAAGAGTTTCGGTTGCGATTCCGTCAACATTTTTTCTTCCCTATTATAAAGTACATATCATAAAAGAAATTTCATTTCCATACAAGATGTGAACGTACTTTTATAGAGAATTCTTCATTAGGTTAATACTTACAGATGATTTTGTAGCTAAAAAAAAAAAAAAAAAAAAAAAAAAAAAACCCTTGAAGTATTTGATACGCAACAAATAAAGTTGCTGGACTACGGTGATTCGTGTAACACGCATTTAATTAGAACACTTAAAAGGAATTACACCTTCAAATCATATAAGACAATAATTAATGCATGTAAGCGAAAAGGAAGTTAATGCTGATCGTGGCATGACAAACCTCAAGTTAAACCCATATATCACATATCACATGTCAACGTCCTTTCACATGATCGTTAAGAGTATACCTTGTTATTCATTGTAAAAGAGTTTACCTGATATCATTAGCCCATACCTGTACACGCCTTTGGAACGCCAAAAGGCACACCAGATGTGAAGATATCCCTAAGGCTATATCGATTTTATAAACTGATATATGGCCGATGTTAACATTCTATGTTACCGCAGTAAAGTGTCACGTATACACGACAACAAAAACGCATTTTCATATCACATTTTGCAGCATATATCTTTCTGAACATTATCATATTTAGTAAGCCTTTTACGTTTCAGACACGAGTACTTGTGTAACCATAAGGTGATAGAAATACCTGTCCAAGTCCTCCTTCTTGTCAACGCCTAATGAACGCCAAAAGGGTCACCAGATATGTCCTAGTGCAGAAGGAAATGTCCATGTCCTGAAACATACGTCCATAACGTAAACTGATATGTGGATTGTGTAAGCATTGCTTTTGATGTTGTGTAAAGTATCATGTACACAACTGGTACTGAAAGTTAAATAAAACAACAACAAAAAAGATTTTGGAGGTTCGCCAAAAAGCAAGCGGAAAATCTTGGACGCAAATTACTAAAAACTTGCAAAATGTAACCTCATTTTGAGACTCTCTTAAGCACATTCAAATTTCTCCTCCGGGTCACAACATCCACTGCATGGTCGCCATGATCACCAAGGTGAAAAATAGGGTCCCCAAGCAAGGTTGAATATCAGAGATTTATACACGCCAATAATAACATATTTTGGAACATACAATTTCTTTTAACAGGATATACACATATTTCAAAATATCATCATATTTTAGTGAGCCATTGGCGTTCAATTCACGCGCACTCGTTGGTAATTACTGTGATGGAAAAAAATTACTTCGCCAAGTCGTTTAAACATTTTTTTAAAAGCATTTTAACTCCTATCTCTTGGATTATGACAGACTTCAGACAAAATAGAGACTTATAAACGTTCATAATAAAAAGAGCCATAAAGAAGATAAATAAAAACCAGAATGCAAAAATGCATTGTGCATGGTTTCGATGATGTAACATGAGCAGTTTTCTTCATGAATCTGACGTAATGTATAGTGAGGTTGTACATGTTTACAAGGGTTTCACGATTTGACCTGTGATGACCCACAATTTGACCTTTGACCTCCACCAAAAACAATAGGCTTCTTTAACTCAACGTGGTACTTCTACACAATAAATTAGAGGTCCGCCCAAGCTTCCAGTATTGAGATATCGTGATAACAGGGTTTTCACAATTTAACCACTGGTGACCCCAAATGACCTTTGCCCTCCACAAAAACGATACGCTCCTTTTAAACAATGTGGTACTTCTAAACACCAAATATGAGGTCTTTCCATCCATGATTCCTTTCTTGGGATATCGTGTTTACGAGGTTTCACAATTTGACCCCCTGGTGACCCCAACTGACCATTGACCTCCACCAAAAACAATAGGCTTCTTGTACTTAATGTGATACTTCTACACATCAAATATGATATTGGTCTGACCTTCCCTTCTTAAGATATTTTGTTTACAAGGTTTTCACAATTTGACCCCTGGTGACCCCAAGTGACCTTTGAACTCCACCGAAAACAATAGGCAATTGTACTCAAAGTGGTTCTTCTACACATCAAATATGAAATTGGTTTGACCTTCACTTCTTGAGATATCGTGTTTACAAGCTGGGCGTCACACACATACACACACATACACATACGCCATCATGAATGCATAGGTTACGATTATCATCGAAACCAAAAACCATCCTCCAGTAATTCTTAACATCGCCAAGTTTACGACTTAAATTTAAATTTCAAGGAATAACTGCATGTCAGACATAACGTGTTTTGACAGGCAGCGTTCAACTACAATCTCTCAATCTCTTCCATGATGACAGATGTGAGCACAAAACAAAGAAGAAAAAAGAGAGACTTAAAAAGTTTCAAACTGGAAAACGCCCTAAAGATAAATAAAAGTCATCTCCAGTAATTCTTATATAAATAGGAGAGATAAAGGTTAACATCATCAGTTTACGATCTAAATTTAACTTTCAAGGAATAGCTGCATGTCAGACATAAAGTGTTTTGACATTCAGCGTTCAACTACAATCTCTAAATCTCTTCCTTGAAGACAGATGTGAGCAACAACAAAAAAACACAAAAAAAAAGACGAGACTTATAAAGTTTCAAAATGAAAAACACTCTAAAGAATAAAAATATATAAAAAATTCCATAATTCTTACAAATAAGACAGATTAATTAATGCTTATACGTCACCAGTGTACGATTTTATCACCCAAGTGATACGCATTCCATAGGACAGAAACATAAATCAAGTCCACACATTCCTACAGCATATTCCAACTTGTGAGTTCGTTGTCCTTGAATTGAGTGGTTTAGCAGGAATGAACTTATTCTTCAAACTTGTTTGTAAGTGGAACTATGTCATGTATTCTGTATTATATTTGTTGTGTATTGGTGCTTGAATATCGAATATCCAAACTAAAACTTACTTCTTTCGAATAATTGTGACCGCAGACGCGGGATTCTAATAGCGTGTTTCATTTGTGAGAATCAATTTGACATTTGAGCCCAAGGGAGGGGATAACTCATACCCATGCACATACCACCCCCTTAGCCCGGAATGCTGATGAGGGGTGGGGTAGGGTAAAATGGATTGGGTTGGGAGCACCAACGATTTAAGGAGCGACGCCCTAGTATTGGTATCATCTAACTTGCGGTGACACAAACCCAAATGGTGTCTCATCATTCGGCCAACTATAAAGTATGATATATAATATGTGAATCAGAGAATAATATAATAAATATTAAGGTTTTGTATGACCTTATACGAACAACACATTTACTCTTCTGGTACAAGTACTGTACAGGTACTGTATATTTTTAATGAAACGGGAATTTAGGCCTATCAAATATATTCAACACCTATCGAGAAAATTAGTTTCTGCTACTCGATAAAATTCGAATAAATACGAAGTATTATCAAGCAAAACGCAAATCATTTTAGTTTTCTTAAATTAAAAGTAGTCAAATATTGTAAACATTATAAATATTATTCAGATCTTCCATCACAGAAAACACAGCTAGAACTTAGTTCTCTTCTCATCTGCATGAGGTAATATTAAGAATGAAACGGGAAAATGTATTGATTTATTACAATATTTCATTTCAGTTTTCTGTGTTAATGGAGCGGGGTTGCAGAGGATGGGGTATGGGAGTAGCCTGGTTAGGGGTTAGGTTGTAGGTGGTTGGGGTGAGAGGGTAGGTCGAAGGTGGCCAGGTGGCTAAGGGGGAAAAATTCCACGTTTCGTGTGTTTCGATGTGATGCTGGTATTGTATGGGGGGGGGGAATAAAGCACTTTTTCTTCGATACCTCACTTTTCGAGCTACATATGTAAATAGAAGTACCGTAAATGTGGGTCCCTGGTCACGCATTCCTGAGACTAATAATACGTCATCACAACAATGCTATACTGTGACCCTTTAAATCACTCGCAAGCCTTGGAAAAACAATAGCTAAACCAAACCTCCATATAATGTCTTTTCTATAATTTCCTTCATGGTGGAAATGGTTACGAAATTTTCACATTTTTGTTAAAGTTAATAACCTCATTATCATTTCCTTAATTGCTTACTCAGAATAAAGACGTTGCGGTTGAAAATATATCGATCGATATTTTATACAATTTATTGCTAGAATTAAAGCTATAAAGTTTACCCTGAGGTATGAAAGGAAAAAAAAAATCTAACTTCTATACAGGAATAAAGCTGCATTTCATACTTTAGGCCTAATTTATCAATAATAAATTGTTGAAGATCTTATTAATTTGTTTTCTGGTCTCTTAACTTATAATCTAATTCCAGATGATTTTTTATATTCGAAAATTTCAAAAGGAATAAAAACAGGATATAGTAGGCCTATATATAGCGGCAATTTCGTGGCTGAATTACGTCTACGTCCGTTAGTTTCGTTTCACACGCAGTGTTTTTCTTCCCACTGCGCATGCACGGATCGTAGTTTCCAGGTAAATCGTGTAATACAACTTCATTCACATATCACATTATTACACGATATGTCACGTGTCTATGACAAACATGGCCCGGAGGAAGCGGGTGCACCCCCCCCCCCACCCCAATTATTTTGCAGAGCAATATTTTCCAAACATACCTCCACAATCAACAACATGGGATCCGAGTCACTTTTCGCATTTGCGCCCGAGGTGTGTGGGGGGGGGGGGGGTAGGGGCTATAGAGATATACTTCACAAGAGTCCAACATTTCAAGAGTTTCTGTTACCTTCGTCCCCTGCACCTTCTACCGAAGATGTCGCCCCTTGTGAACATCAGGCGCCAGTGGTGCACACTACAACGGGCCATATAGGCAGCACGGTCAAGACATCTCAAATTTGGTCTGACTCCTGCTCTCCCCCAATTTCCCAACCACCCCCTCCCCCTCCCCCAGCACATCTCCAACATGTGTCGAGCCCAGTAATTGCTATTACAGCCATATTTTGCCCTGGGAAGTAACTTATCAACATTGTTATCAAGCCATGTAACATTTGCACATAATTTGACATTTCTCAATATATTGCTTAGGTATATATGATATATATATATAAATACATATATATATATATATATATATATATATATATATATATATATATATATATATATATATATATATATATATATATATATATATATATATATATATATATATATATATATATATTTATATATATATATATATATATCATATATATATATATATATATATATCATATATATATATATATATATATATATATATATATATATATATATATATATATATCATATATATATAGCCTAGGTATCATATTGTTCTTTTACCAGTATAGTATGCCATGGAATTCACTGCAATACATCACTTTTAGTGTGTCTTTTACTTGATTTCACACCTCTATGACGTCATATCTTCGAAGCTATCAATGAATTTCAAATAACTTACTTTTACTGCTTGTGAATGAGGAAA
This sequence comes from Apostichopus japonicus, assembly GCF_037975245.1. Taxonomy (NCBI): domain Eukaryota; kingdom Metazoa; phylum Echinodermata; class Holothuroidea; order Aspidochirotida; family Stichopodidae; genus Apostichopus; species Apostichopus japonicus. The sequence goes on from NC_092579.1 coordinate 22,044,507, forward strand.
GACTCACTCAACCTCGTGACAAAGTGACTGTTTGAATACCAGCCCCCCCCCCCCGCCCTCAACCCTGATCCTATCTACCCCCTCCATCACACACGTTTTAAACATAGCAACCAACCGTTTTAAAATTCTACTAATTGTTTACAGTTTTTAACGCATAATTCGGAGTAACGTCGTTGACAATAACATCGGAATATTTTTTTCTTTTTCTTTTTAGTAAAATACTGTTCATAATACTTTTGACGGAGGTAATCATTTTTGTTACAACTTTAAAATTTGAGTCAATATTTCCGTTCTCACATCCATCTGAACTTCACACAATGAACAAGGGATTACAGTTGCGCTATTAGTTTTTGTTGGTATAATGACTACATGTATACTGTCAGAGTCATTTCCTTATACAACAGTTCGTCGACAACATGTTAACCACATAAACTCATCATCATTACAGGTGTATGGGGTGCGGGCCGGATGCCGGGGAGGAACGGACGTGAAATATTCTTCGTATTTGGTAAGGTTGTAAGTACCTTTCCTAACAATTCGAGAAAGGGTGGGGGGGGGGTATAGGTCGCGGGGCGGCGTATTTGTGTATAAACACAAATCAGTATATACAGCCTCGACTCACAGACAAGAACTACCGATTGGTGCAATGAAGATTACAACCTCCCCCCCCCCTCCCCCCACTCCTCCTCCCACCTCCCCGTCTCCAGTGGCAGATCTAGGATTTCTCAGAAGAGGGGGTTCATGAGATAAGTATCGACAGATACAACAATTACTGCCCAAGTAACGCTGCAGTAAGACAACATTAGTAAAATCTTCCACTATGTACCGTGTTATGAGCAAGATCATATTTGTAGGTAATTTTAAGTGCCAGAAAAATTGTCACGAAGAGAGGCGCGGGCCTCTACATGGACTCGCCTCTGCATTCCCATCCTTTTGGGTCTTACGGTAGATATATATATACATGCAACCAGCTTTCAAGTCCCTTTTGGTGATTTCATTAAAATCACACAGAAGAACGCAGTCTATTTCTAAAGTGGCGTTGTTGCTGACCACATGGCTTTCCAGCCCTAAAACCAGCCCACCCGGTCAAATACACCTCGACTGAAATACTGAAAGCAAATAATTAAGAATATAACCAGGAAGAAATCTTAAATTAAAAGTATACTGTCAACAGAAAAATCGGTCTCTTCTGTTTCAGCCTAACACCATACGAATAATGTATACGTTTAACGATAACGTTTAGGAATTAGGACGATGGGACGGCGGCATAATAATACCATATCAAGTGCACAAATTGGTCAGGTGTCGGTGTCGGCTCCAGGATTTCTCGAAAGATGGTTGGGATAGGAGAGTATGAATATGTAGAAATTAGTCATATAACTACCGAAAGATCGGTGCATGAAATCTGCAATAAAGTGTAAGGAATATACGCGTACGCAAGTGTGTTAAAGATGTTTCCCCTATGTACCTTGTTACAATAAAAAGTGATACTACATGGGTTGTAGCTTACGTGTGGTGCAATAATTTGCCGAAGGGTTGCCAGCTGAGGACGCTTCGGAAGCTCTCTCTCCCTGGAGCCTTTACCTTGCATATGACATCTTGCGTTGTATAAAAAGATTTCTTGTTATAAAGGAAAAAATTGTATAGCGTTCACCGATGTGTTTGAAATTTAACGTGGCAACAAATAATATGAATAAAGGTTCTTTTTTCATAATTCAAGAATAAAAAACAATAAGTGTATTATATATAAATATATAAACAGCTCTCCGTAGATGGCACCAACAGCTTCCATGTATAGCTACAAAAATTACAAGGAAGAAAGGGGTGGGTTGTGGGGGGGGGGGGGGAGGAAAGCGGATGATCTTGTAATTTATAGCTTCAGTTTATTGAAATGTTGCACTGACTTTGACGTGAATTCAGTCTCGTACGATACTCCGTACTTTGTGACTCTGCGTTTTACCTCCTACCGTTCTGTACTGGCCTTTTGTCCCGTGTACAATCACTATAGCCTCTCAAAACATACTTGACGTCATCAACTCATTATCCATTGCCGTGATCTTGACCTAGAATATGACCTAAGCCACAAGCTATTTGCACATTCTTAGAAATCCCTTAATTGAATCTCCGTCCCGGGGGAAGTGTAACGCCAAAAGGGAATTATTTTACATTAGATACCTGATATGCGTAAAGACTTATAAAAAAGTACAGAATTTGAAGATGCAGTCGAATAACGAATAGCTCATATATAGAAATGAAATAAGCAATAAACCTCGGCATTGAACGTGAATAGTCGACAAGTGTAGGTTCGGAAATGCGTATGGCGGGGCAAGGGAGAGGAGGAGGACCTTAAGCAGGTTGTTCATTTGAATGGATTGAAGTAAATCGTGCTGAACATTTCTTTCATGCAAAGGAATCAAAATGTTGGTCATGAAATCCGTATACTATTTACAAACTTTTATCTTAAGGGTAAAAATACACAAATTACATGTAAATGAGGAACATACACCGTACACCTCCCTGTATGTGTATAAGTATTACTGTCTGATGGCCTGCGCGGTGTCGATACAACCGGAATCTTTTTGCGACGGTAACCGGTTTCGTCCGCTTGGACGATTCAATTAATCAGTCACTCTATCTCATTCCCCATTATATGTTATATTGTGACTTGCGGTTGAACCAGTTATACACTCATGCAACTATAGTTTTATATCATATCTATACATATTATATCTACATTTAGGTCTGAGCTCCAAGAAGCTATAGGGGAATCATATAAGGTACTTTATATAGTGACGTTCATTTCGTAGACACGGTCTTGTATTTACGGATCAAGTTACGTACCACGCGTATATCCGCGTGCAGCTAACATCGAACACTTTGGCAACCGCCTGGGAGAATTTTGCAATTTGATGACCGACAATCTAAATTAAGCTATTCCCAAACAGAGAACTGTATAGTATAAGCGGTTAACTTCAGGTGACGTAATAATTTATTTTTAAAGTAAAAGGAAATATTTTGATACTTCATACGTGACGGCTTTCACGTTGTTTCTGACTTCTTTTTTTCCATGTAGAGGGAAGTTTTTCTCTTTTCTACCAAGTCGACTTGACCAATTGCAACTCGGAATTATGATATCATCGGAATTTATACAACAAGTGAATTTGACAAGCACACTGCAGGGTGCAATATATCAAATCTCAAACTGGATAAGGGAATATTAAGATATAAAGAAAAAAACAAGAAAAATGGTAATTTAGTTTTCTAACCGTTAGCAAACAGATCCAGCATCGTAACACCTTTTGCGGTAAGAAGCAAATTAAGTCGCTATTAGTTACCACGATGTGTGACCAGTTGCCACTCTGTATACTTCAGTTCTTCCAGGAGTGTATAACAGGCGGTGACTTCGAAGGCCCCTGGTCGAAGGAGTGGAATATTATATCCAGTTACGAAGTTACATGAAACAAAAGAAAGAGAAAACGGAAAGAAATAGGCAAAAGCCAAACAGAGAAATGCGTCGTAATAATGCCTATGTATTAATGTATGGTTGGAGTGGGGGGGGGGTGGACGAGATGACGTCATTATGTTGCGTAATCCTTTGAGTACCTGAATGAAACAATCCTTACGTCACTGACAGTCACGCTTTATAACGTCAGCTTACCTTCAAACGGATCTCATGTTGTATGTGCAAGCCTACACGTGGACTCTATTGCTAAAGATAACTTTATACATATATACAAATCACGTGATTTGTTATAGGTTGGGGCAATGAACAATGCCCCGTCTTACACAAAGAATTGGGGGCGTCGAGGGCCAGATTCGGCCCGGGGGAGAATTACATCACTGGGTCGACTTTTTGAAGTCATTTTTCCTTCAGTTTTTTTTTTATGAAGATGAGAATACATTATTCTGCATATTTTCCAGGGGTCCTTAACTGAGCCCTGGTCCCGGTGCTGTAGCACCCTGATTTCCTGCAGGCCTCCCTCTCTCGTCGGGGCCTACACGGAACACAGACAGCATCAGTGGCAAGTTCATGAATAAAATGAAATCTAGAAAGTATTTACAGCTCTCATGGTAAACGGTGCCAAAATGGATACGTATTTGGCTCAACCCGTGTATTATGATCAAACAGACATTAAAAACATGTTGATCTAACATCAGAAGATGGTAAAGACAGTAAAATACAAGTTTGGAGGACACTTCGTTACTCCGCTCGGGATTCCTTAGAACCAGGATGTTCAAACCGGGGTCTGCTCACTATCAATTTTGCAAAAAAATTAAATAAAAAATAAAATAATCGGAAGAAAGAGAGGGAAACTCTTAAACATAAATTACTTCTAAAGTTGCAAAAGCAACATTAATCATATAAAAATATCAAAGGCAAGGGGAAGGGGGGGGTTGTAATATCTCCCAGTAGACCCCTTTCCCAGGCCACAACATCCGCCACTGAAGGGTCGCCAACATCGATGAAAGTGCCAATTGGGGTCACCGAGCAAAGGACGTTCGAATACCGGGGCTTTATAGGATCAAGTTCCGGTAGAAGTTCTTATACCTGTGGACTCTGAATCAAAGGAGGCTTTTTACCTTGGTAAGTATAGCAAATTAATTACAATACAGTGAGAGATATGGCCACATCAGTTCAAAGCGGTCCATTGTTTAAACAATTCTTCTTCTTTTTTTCGACGAAGGAGCTGTCAGGCTTTTCTGGGCTATTGATCATCAACAACGAAGAGAAACGGCTTTTTGATTTTGATATTTTAAGTACGCTCGATTGATCTTTAAAGAAAACAAAAGGTTACACTTTTAGCATCCGGGATATTAAGTTTGATCTTTCTTTTGTATACTACTTTATTGTGTACTTTTAGTGTTCTCTGCTACTACGGTACAACAGGAGTATGCAGTGTCACGCTTAGACAATTATTATCAAAAACTTTGTTCATCTATCACTTGATAAATATATCCACATTCCGCGGTAGTTTGCAATTGTGTGCTTTTGGTAAACAAACGACCCTCAGAACAAACCAACTTACGCCTCATATCATTCCGTCACCTGGACGTTCAACGAGTCTTAACGGCGCTAATGATCTTAAATGGTATTCGTAAATGACCATGATTATACCATTATTTCGCAATGTATGATCCATGCTTACATGTTAGGGTGGTAACCACCCTCCCACCTGCCCCTCCTCATCCCCTCCCAGTCGTTACCTTCCGATTTGGCAAATTAAGAAAATTACATTCGGGATCGTTTACTTATGATTAAAAAAACATACACAAGGCCATTTACCTTGAGGCATTGCGCAGCTGACCCAGCAAAAGTGAATTTCGGAGCATGCATATAGTCACTGGGTCCTGTAGCTCCTTGACATTATGTTCCTATACACTGGACAGCGCCAATTCCACCAATGCATGCTGGTTTGCTAAAAGTGTCACAATACTTTTAGTTATGAAAATTTAGTAAATTTCGGAGAAATGTAGTCAACAAGCCTTACCTGCTCATAATTCGGGAAAGCGACAATTGACTATACTTATACATGTATAGCTATAGGAGTCAACGACGGTGGGTCCGCTATGCGTAGGCTAGTGACGTTTTCCTTTTGTGTCTCATTCGGCGTCCGTTACTTACGTCAGCGAACAGACCGCATGTGTGTTAACGGAAGAATAATTTCTGAATGATGGACCGGGTATTCTCCTTAAGTAATATTGTCCCTTTAATAATTCGACCAACGGAAGGTTACAACTATAGTTACAACTTCTATACATAGACGCCCACTGAGGCTCGTTAAGGAATTCTTTGAAAATACCTGTTCATTTGTCACTCTTGTCAACTTGCCTCGTTTTACTCAGTTTGTAAATAGAATAAAACGGCTGGATTGTTTAGCTGTATGAATCACTCCAGCCCACAACAATACTTGTTTATTGTAGAGAGAAAGAGAATCAAAGAGCTTTTGACAAATTCTTTGAATATCATTGAAGGCAAGAAAGAAATACAAATTAGAAGGAAATATAGGGGGACAAAAAGATGTACAGTCATAGAGGAAGGGTTCAAGCTATTGTAATGAAACAGGGTCAGGGAATAAAATCACCAACAATTTATTATATAAGTAAGGTAAAATATTAGGAAAAAGAAAACACTTTAAGTTATATCATTCACTACTCGGATAGGTGTTAAACTATAGTACAATATAGCCCATCTGTTGATCTGCAGAACGTTCTGCCAGGACGCGTCAGTCATAGTAAGTGATATATACAAAAACAGGCTTCTCGGCCTTTTGGCTAAGATCATGTGTAGTATCTGTTCCCTTTCGAGGGGAATGGTGATGCACACCTGACGATGATCACACAGTCACAGTCCCGATGCAAGGGGACTGGGGTTGAGAGCGGATCAGTCGTTCGGTAGTTTGGTTTTCGTGCCCAGGTTCTTTCTTGGGCGACTTTTTCTTAAAATGTACAAAAACAGGTAAAACTGTTCTGTGTGGAGATTTGACTGGAAAATATAACCACGAAGGTGCAGAGTAAAAGAATGAGAGGTGAGGCGGAAAGGACGGAAACGGGGGGGGGGGGGGGCGGAGGAGGAAGGAAGGGAAAGGGAGAGGGGAACCTGTACGGAAGGGTAGAAGGGGAAGGTTATATGAAGGATTTGTATAACGTTGGGAGTGTTAACAATACAAGGGGAGGGCCCGGGGATGGTATGGGGGAGGCAGAGGGAGCAAAAAGGTGGAGGGGGAAAGGGAGAAGGAAGGGGAAGAAGAGGTAAGTGGTTCCTTTGGTGTCGGACACACCATATTCCATTAGAAAACGAAGAAAGCTAATTGAACGTATATTTAAATACAACAAGGATCTTATCCGGGGCAGTTAAATCGTGCGATAGTATGATTTGGATGCGTACAGACACAAACTAACCATTTCTGTATAGCAAACACACAATTCAACTTAGAAAGGTTTATACCGATATTATGGTTATACAACAGCATATCAAAACACTGACTGTGATTTTCTCTCGGCTGGGATACATGACATGTTAATTGCCGACAAGATCCGCAAAGTTAATATGTAACATGATAAGACATTATATATAGCTCTTGGTGTCAAATGTTTGATAGGGACGATATTATTTAGGCGTAAGTCCAGGCGTAGGCCCACTACTGTTCAAGTGTAAGAGCTTGCTGGTTACTAGAAGTAGCCCATTATACACATAGAAATTTGAAAAATTAGTTGCGATTAATATTTGTATATCATTTTTTTTGTAAAAGCAAAGTCATAGATCTGATAAACATGACAGAAAAGTTAGACCAAAATAGGGAAAACAATGACTGTCATAAAGATTAAGAATCAATCTTGCATCGGTGACTCATATAGGCTCTCAATAATAACTTGTTTTGATGACTGTATGCCGGCGAATTACCTCTCCCACACACACGCACAACAGAGGAACAAACAAAAACGCAATTATAGTATAGTACAATGATGTTCCAAAGTGCAAGAACCTGTGACCTAGATGATACCAAGATTTCTAACATTCAATATTTAGAGATTGAGAATGCTAAATTAGACCAACCGCATGCCAACTACGGTATGGGGCGAGACTCTATACCGAAGTGGGTCGCGGAAAGTTTGTTCCGGTGGGTCGCGAGATATTTCCATGCAGACGTGAGAAAGTTTTCTTCGGTTTTCGAAGCTTGATATCGATGAAGCAGTTTTCTTTATAACTTCAAGCAGATAGTCCAAGCCGCCATTCATTCATACTGAGCAGGGATGGGTGGGATCTGTGGGTCGTGGGTCAGTTTTTCATGGAAGGTCCTTGATCGTGGGTCTAAACGTTTGCGGACCACTGAATAAGACACTATAGCACTAAATATAGAGAACATGTATAATGAGACGGTCGCCGTGTACCCTGCATGTTTCGTGAAGTTTGTTGTCTGATAGTACAGGGGAGTCGTATAGGGAAACGAGCACCGGTGGTGTCCAGGAGAAGCCCCGGAGGTGTAGCACCATCGTGTGCATTTCTAACGAGTTTTTTTCACACTAAAATGCGTCTGTGTGTCTGGAAAATTTGGGGGAAAAAATGTCAAATCAGGGATCTGCTATAGTCTGTGACATCTCCTTGAATGCATGACCGTAGTAACATATCATAATGAGAACATGCAGGATTCAACAGTTATTACGTAACAACAGCAGGCCAAAATACTTGAGTATCAAGTAGGACAAAAAAAAACATTGTCTATGTGGAACTTCTTGATGAAGAGAGATCTGACATTTAAACCACCGCAAATCGATGAATTCACAACCAGGATAATATCGACTATGGAGCTACTTGGATATTTATTTATTTATTTGTTTGCCACAAAAGTACAAAGTGGAGGAAATCTTCCATAAAGCTTAAAAGCTTAACAATGTGAAAGCCAAACAAATAAATAAATAAAATACTTGGATATGCCGAGCACTTGAGGGGGGGAGGGGGGTTATAGGACAGGAGGGACAGGGGTTAAAGGGGAGGGTAAGTAAGTCGAGGGCGCGTGCGGCTTGTGTGATAAATATATCGAAAGGTAGAATAAAGAAAGACATTTGTTGGACGGGATTATCTATATATACATTAGTTGGCCTCATCCCGTTAATGTGGTATTTGATTAGCATCATTTACATAATTTTGATAACGAGGGTTAAAAATAAAAAATAAAAACTGTGGAGTTATAAGAAATTGGAAGTACAGTTTTAGCTCTTCTCTTATACATGTTGGGCATCGGGGGCGTGACTGGTCTCTTCCGGTCAAATGGAAACGATGACGCATTTCGTCCTGCGTCGAGGACATGCTACAGAAGAATCTCAAATAGCTTTGTGAACACTGCAGGTATGTACGTCTCGAGCCAGCCCACTACCCCCTGTAGTTGTTATCGGCCATCCATGAAGAATTATAAAACAATATATAGTAAAATATGGTTGTATTCAAAAGGTTCCTTGAGACCGACTGACAGGTCTACAAATAGGGCCCTTAATAGAACAATAATGCGTGCCATCAAAACAACAGTTGATGAGTGCTAAAGAAAAGTTTTGATGTTCATTTTTGAAAGATTGTTGTTCGATGGAGGCTTTTGCTCTCGTTGCTTTCATGTGTTAGTCGTTCTCAACTATTTCTTATCACATGATTTGTTCGATTTGGCTTCTCGATTCATGCTATAGTCTACATTCTATACCTACAGAAGGGTCAAGAGCCTGGCCAATGATGTCGACGCACCCCCCCCCCCGGCCCCTCCACATGCACTCTTCATTTCGTTAAGAATATTATCATAAGAAGAATAATGTAATAAATATTTTCGGTCTCACATTTTCCGTCCCCCGTATTGACCCGGGGTCCTAAGGACTGTATTCTCTTACTCCTTCTCGCCAAGCCCGTCGATCTACAGAGCATCCCTCAAATTGGGTGTGGGGAAATCGGGGGGTGGGGGAGGACACCCTACTCATTCGCAGGTTTGACAAGACTGTGCGGAGTCACACAAGAACAGCATGGTCATAAACGTGATTACAGATCACTGTTACATTAGTTTTATAGAATGTTAATCACGTTTAATGTTCCTAGGAAGCAGATTGCATCCCCTGGTCCGGATATCACCTTCCATCCGACAATACCCCCCCCACCACCCCACCTCTTCTTCCTCTTCTGCTTTTCAGATTGGGAAGGCATCTGTAATTACTATTAGAGATATATTTTTTTATTAAACACTCACGCACATGCAAACGGATGGTTCCTTCCGACGGAAAACACAGTATTGCATGTTATCTGCCCCAGGAATAGCTTTGGTGATAGTACGATGTTGTCTGTAGCAACGGTATACAAACAATAACATGGTCCAGGAATAGCTGGCATGGTGGGATGTTGAGATCTAAATCCGGCTTTCCTCATTTCAAGGAGTCTAAAAACTACGTCACAAAAAATCATTTACCGAGCAACATAATTTTGACCTTGACCTTGTATCAGCCTTTTCGCTGTTGTATTGAACCGTACCATGCATGCAGGGATTGGGCAAACAGGTGTCCCATGCAGAGGTTAACGTATAAAGGGACGGTCCACAAACTATGGGGCGCCTCTCAAACGTGCTGCAGGGTTTTGACATCTTTAAAGACTATGACATTTGATCTACAGGTTTCTGGGTTTGCCGATGGAGGTAGATTCTGTTATTTTGTTTACCATCAAGGTCCATAAGCCAAAATAGATATAGTTTTGATGCATTTTGAGCATCGTTTCTGGTTGGGGGATGGGGGCGGGGGTGGGAGGGGGAGGGGGAATGGTACATGGGTCGTGGCCCAGTCCTCGTGGAAGATTCTCTGTCGTGTTTCTTAAACTTCATGAAGCGATGACGTAAAGGATAATCTGGGTAAACGTGTACAGAGGAAATAGGAAATATCATATCATCCTGGTGAAATTAGCATATAATTAGCATACAACAACGTCCGCATACAGCTAAGGAAATTCTTATTCCAATTTGGACAATGTCAAAGCTTCACACACGACAGAAGACTAGAGGCACTTTGACATCATATACATCACCTATCTCCCCTCTCCCTCAAACGGAGCAAATCTTTTCCTTATGATATACGTAAGGGAGTTGTTCATCACAAAGATATACATCACCTAAAAACTGAAGATGGTTGTTGGGTTTGCTTCACCTTTAACACTACAAAAGCAAATGTTAATCTCACTATGTATAACTTCCATAATACTACTTCTTGTAGAGAGAAATACATGTAGCCTATACCACACAAAAGCAAATGTTAATCTCACTATGTATAACTTCCATAATACTACTTCTTGTAGAGAGAAATACATGTAGCCTATACCACAGCCGTGGATATATCCGCAATATAAGTAACCTTACGCACCTTATATAGTTTAATGTTCAGGCCACATCTGACGCGAGGCTGTCATGTTCGATCATCTCGTTTGGCCCCCCTTTCTCCGAAAATTTCAAGAAGGTTTTCAAGCAGGAATTTTTAGCACTGACACATGTGACATTCCGTCAGTTTTTTGTTCTTTTCTAATGAAACAGTCATTTAACTGAAGGTCACGTGTTTTCATTTCCTTGCCCATCTCTATAAAACTTGACAAAAATCGATCTGGAATGAAATTGATATGAAATCTGATCTGCATGGTCGAACAGCTATTGACCAAATTCATTTTATTTATTATTATTAATTTTTTTTAAGTTCAATTAAATGTTACCATCCGGGACCAAGTTCCGCTGTAGGTCTGTATAGGCCTATATTTACACAATACAGTAAAAGTTATCCTTTCTTAAAGCATCAGAGATATACAAGATAGAAATGGAACGGAACATCAAATATACTTACTACTAAAATACTACGCTGGGGTCATGAAACAAGCGGCGCATTTGGCGCAAAAGCGGCGCATTTGGCGCTTCGAGCGAGATCGCATGCAGGCACCTCTATGTGTGATCAAAATAAAATCGGCGCATCAATATCTTAATATATTTCGCATAAACATTTCTGGTAAGAAGTAGTCATTAATTATTGTTGTAATATATTACCCTCGGGTTAGTGCATTTTCAGTAACGAGACGAAAATAGGCATGGCTATACGTCACGGTCTTCGAATGGGCAATAACATGTCATTAAACTTTTGGAGAAACTAAATCCTGCAACATTAACCTTATATCACTTGTTATACGTATACGTATGAATGTAATTATAAACTGAACACTTGCACTAACTATTAATCAATTATACCAACCCAAGTATCCCTTTAGCGGATACCACATGATTAACCAAACCTCGACTAATAATGGCACCCCTGCAACGTCTTCTTCGTATAGCTGTATGTTGTGACGTCATCCAGTTCCGAAATCTTTCTTTGTATTACACGACGACAATCGACTCCGTCTTAGGCTGTAAATTGACACGGAGAAAAAGTCGAAAATTTAATATGAAAAAAAAAATATGTAAAACGATTTCCCGCATTCTAAATAAATATCCATATTCCAAATTCTGAACAAAAAAAAATTGTTAATAATGTTAAATTTTATGTAAGCTGATATTTATGTAACGCAAAGGGTCGCATCAAATACTATGATATTCTGCGAAAAAAAAAAATTTAAAGAAGAAAATCAACTGTTCGTGTTCTCATAACGAGAATAACGATATGTCGATGTAACCTGATAAACTATAATTATAGTTACTGGTTGATGTATGTTAAACGACATATTTATATTATAAAACGACAGATACATGGTATACAATAGACTGGCTTTAACAGTTTAGGTCACGGGCTGGTAAATTGCGAGCCCATGGGAAGATAATTCTGCGGCCTGCGAGAAGGCTTTAAAAAACCCCTCCTAACACATTCCGTGGAATCTTATATAGCAAGGTACAACAGGAAATGAAGTTGACAGTTTGTTATACATGCGGTCCCATATACTAGTAATATATTCCCACGTACCAGATGGACAACGTATACGTGTAAACATTTGTGTTGTTTTATTTCCTATAAAATATGATACGTTCGTATCTGACACAGGAGTAAGGTATATATGCTACAGTGTTGTTGGATTGGATTGGGTGAAAACATTCACAGTGGCCCGTCAGATCACGTTTACCCCTCCCTCCCCACCCCCCCCCCCACTCTTACCACCCCTTTCCTGGTTTAGGTCACTTTCTACATCCACTTTTGTTTTCAAAATATTCACATTTTCACCTTATTTTTGTTTAAATTTCTGGAATGATCTATGAACTCATAGCAAAGCAGTATCAATATGTCACATGAGACCACAAAAAGTCAGAGATGTCTTCCTATATCGATGTTAGTGCAACGCTAATGGGCTGACTTATATGATCTAAGTGCTAGACTAGGTATTCCAGTCATTTTGACTTATAGACCCTCGAAGGTTCAAAAGTATAACGATACATGCCCCCCCCCCCCAAAAAAAAAAAATAATAATAATAATACTAAAAACGGTCATGGCATCATGTAACCTGAAAGCACTCGCATACATACGTTACTTCCGTGGTTCTATTGGTCTATAATGTAACCATCGACATGTGCATAATTTGGTAAAATTTATAAATGTATATTTTGATGTATGTTTTAATAATATCAAAATCTGTCGATGTTTTGAAATTATTAACGAAAAATGTACATGTTGTAACATGAATTACTTTATCACATGGTTTTCTTCCGGTTTATTGAAAACTGTGGCAGGAAAATCGAAATAACGGATGTTGATTTAAGTGCAATGAGATTACAAGGTCATTTAGTACAATATTTCTTGCTGATTGGGTTTTTATATAACAACAACGTCACGACAGACTTTATGCTTTGATATGTTGTACAATTGAAATGCATGACATGAACAAGATTATTTTGGGCTTTATATTAAAGTTGGTTACGTTTCTGAAACTCAGCAACTGGGACAAAAAATAACTGCCGTGTGTGTGTGCGTGTGCGTTTGTTTTGCTATCTGACCGAGGACTTGAACAAAAGAATTTCAGGTCCTCGGTTGTGATTTCTAAAGAATCACCACGTCCTCGGAAGAATTCTATTGTATGGGTATTGTTAATGTTACGGTACGTGGATTTGAACAATGGAAAATTCAATAGGGTCCTCGGTCTGAATGTATGCAAACATGTATGTGTGTGCGTGTGTAACACTGTGTCCGTCAGTGTGGTGCCCGTGTTATTCTAACACGTCAAGTGTACCTCTGTACCTTGTATGTCCCCTCAGAAGCACCGTATATCAAATACACGCACTGTACGTGAACTTGATAATCGGTGGATCTTTTCCGATGGCTTTTTCCACGCGAAACAAAATGTTAAACATAAAAGGCGTTCGGGGTCAAAGTTCACGTCACAGGGTTACTTTAATATTAGTAGGTGGTATTATACAGTGATGTCGCGGCGCTAGTAATATTGTACCATGATAATGGCAATGTCAGAAATGCCTCGTAAATGTCTTGGTGCTAAAACCAAAGGCAGGTGGTACCATGCAGTCAACGATGATTTTGGGCATTAAAATGACTCTTTTCAATTTACGTCCTAAAATATTGAGCATTTGTGTACTGTCGGGCACAGTAGTCTTGCATGATGTACTATGGATCATAGGCCTACCGGTTTAAAATAATAATTGCATTTGCATTTCTCCAAGTGATGCTATATCTTGCAACCATATCAACTAAACGTAGCTAGTGAAGTTACCCCCCCCCCCCCACACCTCCCTCGGTATGAAATACTCCGGGAGGGGTGAATGTTGGGGACCCTATATGTAAGCAATTCGCTATTGATATTTGCATGGAAATTTGAATTTTATTATTAATTTTCAATGTCTGGAAATAACTTGGAGGGTCAAAACTTCCAAACTTATCAGCGCCTTTAAACTTAAATTGGGGGTATATACTGAAGAGTTATTCTCTGGCATTTGTTTATTATTATTTTTTTTTTGGTGACATTAACACCATGGACTAACGATATATTGCAAACTCATTATAATTTGTTTGGGAGGTAAAGTGAGCGTACTTTGTAAACACAAGTAGTTCCTGGCTGGCTATACAGTAAAATTCGGACTCATTCGCAGAAATGTCGCACTTCAAAAAAACAAAACAAAAATGGAATTAACCCATTTTCATAAAAGATAAATCATTTAGTTATGATACATTTAAAACGAGAAAATGATTTACACTGATTTGTTTTTCTTTATTTTTTATGAGGGAGGATTAAAGTACAGATAAACTCCCTTTTCTACCTTTTTTTATATGTTTTTTATTCTTCTTTTTTTTTGTCATATTCTCTTTGAAAATTTCATGATTATTTATTACCGTTACTATCATCCCGCCCCGCTCGGGTTTTAACCATAAAATTTCACCGAAGTCAATAAATCCTTCTAAATTATAGAGGTAAAATATGTTAAAGAATCGATTAGAATATGATTTAAAGTTTTGATCGTCAAATGACTTTGGTACAAGTAACTAAGGTCGAAGTTAAACTGTAAGAACTTTTACACTTGTTAAATACATCTTGAAAGATTGTTGGAAATATGATTCGTCCATATTGCATGCACCGAATGATATCATACACATGCGTAAATATGTAATGAGTTTTATTACAAAACACACACAAAAAAACAACTTATATATGAGAGATGCATGGAAAACAGAACATTTCCGACGAAATTTCATTGCATACCACATTTATCAGAAAAGCATAGAATCAATATCTTACTCAGAGAAAACTCCGAAACGTTTGGGAAAAAAAAGGAATACCCATCTGTTTAGGCGTATAGGGTGCAATAATTGACCGAGATTTGACACCTTTTGGCCAACTCAGACTTTTTCCTAGGAGCGAAGGGTGGGGCGGAAGGAACGGGTGAAGGTTATTGCCGCTCAGTGCAGTCACATGTCTGTTACGCCAATGAAGGTTAGGGATAGCACTGTTGCGAAGTAAGATGACTAAGAAAGCCTTTAAGAATTTCCTTTCTTAATTCTTACTCCTAAGATTCCTACTTATAATTTTTTTTTGAAATAGTTATAGTGTAATGTACTTAACGTGAATTAACTCACATACCCGATGTGAGAATGTTCCTTGACATTGTTAGCCTAGAAAATCACAAAGGAACAAAGTTAAAGGTAAGTCGGTATTTTAAAAGAATTAACGAAACCAAAATACTTCGAAACAAACGAACAAAATACACACAAAAAAAGTGATGAGGGATGGTCGTTGAGTTATAAGTTGACATTAAATTAGCATGAAGTGCTTTGAATATGCAAAGCATTTTTAACTGCGCTTAAATTAAAGTTTACATACAATCTTAATGGTGTGGAGTTACAGGAGGTCTCTGTTGAAAGAGACCTAGGTATCTTCATTGACTCATCTCTGCAACCTTCTAAACATTGTCTTGAAGCTGCTAAAAGAGGTAATAGGGTTTTAGGTATGATCAAGAGGAACTTCAGTTTTCTGAAAGAGGACATCGTAGTTAGGCTTTATAAGCAGTTGGTTAGGCCTCATCTGG
The DNA here is from genome assembly GCF_037975245.1 of Apostichopus japonicus. Taxonomy (NCBI): domain Eukaryota; kingdom Metazoa; phylum Echinodermata; class Holothuroidea; order Aspidochirotida; family Stichopodidae; genus Apostichopus; species Apostichopus japonicus. The sequence goes on from NC_092579.1 coordinate 22,060,509, forward strand.
AGTATGCTGTGCAGGCTTGGAACCCTTATTTTGCTAAGGATAAGGAAGTACTTGAAAAGGTCCACAGGAGGGCTACTAGGATGATTAGTTCCTTAAACAGTGTTCCTTATTATAGGCGGTTACAACTGTTGAATTTCACCACACTGGAGCTTAGGAGGTTACGTGGGGACTTGATCCAGGTTTTCAAGATTGTGTATGGTTTCGACAATTTATCCTTCACCGACATTTTCATGTTTGCTAATAGTAGTTGTACCAGAGGTCATTGTCTTAAACTCCAAAAGTCGCATAGTAGGATTAATATTCAGCATAATTTTTTTCTAATAGGGTTGTGAATGAGTAGAATAGTTTGCCTGAGAAAGTTGTACTTGCAAGTAGTGTCAATGGGTTTAAGAATGCTTTGGACAAGCACTTTAAGCATTGTAATCGGGTCTGAATGTTTGTGTCTTCAGTTTTTTCCTCTCTCTATAGGGTCCTTGATTGGGACTTAAGTGTCCCTCCTGATCCTTTTTCCTACTAAACTAAACTTAAAAGTCTCAGCGGAATCCAACAATATTTGTATCCGAGAGTTTGCGTGACGTCGCAGATTTCCCTTTTCTGACGTTCGATTCTGAGCCGATCAAGCAAAATGGTTACGATGGTATCATCGCTTTTAGCAATATCTACTGTCGATTCAGCAGTATATATTGCCGGTTCCGCATCTTTAAATATACATTAAATTTGCATAATATATGAATATGCAAAACGTCGTATACCTGAATGCATTTAAAGTTGCAAGTCTTGTATCAGGTGATTAGGTTGCTATATATAATCCAAGAACGTTTTCGGCTTCCGTACTGATATCACTACGGGCAGTTCAGTGGTAAATGTTGCAGAAATTTGACACCGTTTTCACCCATTAACATCGGGTGCTTTGTCATAAATGTCAGGATAAAAATTGTGGCCAACAGATTGTTCAGTAACAAAACTTTGGTGAACTTTTTCCTGACAATGTAAGAATTGTAAACCACCCTGTATGACCAGTATTTAGGAATACCATTTAAGGAAAACAGATTTACAGACCAAAGGAAATGACCTACCGGAAGTACTTTACTATATCAGCGGAAGTATACTATTTTAAAGAATTTACCGTGTCATTACACGGTGTAGCCTGAACAGGAGAACGAGAAATACGTTATTGACGGAATTCAATAATCTTTTTTGTGGGGGGGGGGGGGGACGGGGTAGATGCGGAGTGGCAATTACACATTCGGGACATTATCTTCTTTTTTCTTCGTTTTCTTCTGTTCTCTCTCTCTCTCTCTCTCTACATTTCATTGGTTCCCTCTTTAACATTTTAGTTGTGGATATAAGTTTGCCATTCAGTACTTGCAAGCTAACAACATATAGAAAATTTTGCTTCAAATGTGAATAAAAACATAAACGCATAGACAAGTATAACAAATGGAACTTTAGAGTGGCTAATCGGGGATACCGGTAATCAATTGATCAATAATTTGTTGAAATGATGTTGCGTGAAGCTCAGATGCGTCAAACAATGTTATTTCAAATTTCTTAGCGGGATAGAACAAAAACACACTTAATCTGACCCTCTGAAACGCACACACAAACACGCAACAACAAAACCATACAGATGAAGTGTTTTCAACCAAAAATGAGTTCAAATATGCTTATTAGTTAGAAAAATAAACACATCTGTTATTAAGTCTCCGTGATATTACTATGAAAAAACAAGTGATGTACGCACGTGTTATATTGAAGCAGTGATTGGCAACCAATAGAGCTTTAAAACCACATCATTAGTGACCTGTAACATTAAACTCAATGTCATCGTGTCAATAAGGGTTTTGTTCTAACATTCTTATAGAAAGGAGAAACAGTATGAATTCTTTTTCTAAGAATCTTAGTCAATGCTTTTCGGGGATAATACGTTCATGGTTTTGGAAGGTATATCTTGTAGTTATCCAATGTTTGTCTGTATGTATGTATGTATGTATGTATGTATATATGTATGTCCGTCTTGTGTTTGCTGTCCTGGTAAAGCGACGTGAGTTAATATAAAGTTCACGTTAAACATCCATTTCACAATGCAAGTAAAAAAATATATATATATTTGTCAGGAAATATAAATATATGTTACTTTCTGACCATCTTAAATGATATGATATGCTGATAATGAGTTGTTACATGTTGATATTATTTCTGATATATATATATACTGATATATACTTGAAACGAACATGTTGATTCTAACATTGACATGCTGATTTTAACATTGACATGCTGATTTTAACATTGACATGCTGATTTTAACATTGACATGCTGATTTTAACATTGACATGCTGATTTTAACATTGACATGCTGATTTTAACATTGACATGCTGATTTTAACATTGACATGCTGATTTTAACATTGACATGCTGATTTTAACATTGACATGCTGATTTTAACATTGACATGCTGATTTTAACATTGACATGCTGATTTTAACATTGACATGCTGATTTTAACATTGACATGCTGATTTTAACATTGACATGCTGATTTTAATTTGTAACATGCTGGTATATTTCCTACGTCATATACTACATTTTTTTCCCTAAAATCTGAATATTTTGAAACCAGGCAAAATATGCATTTTACAGCAGATTCATAAGTTAACTTTTCTTTCCCTTTCCAATGCTTTCGTACATTAACGAGAGACTTCGCTTGTAACATTCAATCGTGAGGAATTCTTTGTCAAGACATTCTATATGTTAACTATGCTCAGTCGATTTTTTTTTCTTTTTTTCTTTGCAGTGGTTTTTTGCCCCCTAACAAATTATGAATATTTATGAAATTTAAATTTCATATTATTGAAGCCGTTTCCTGAATTTCAAGGTATATCTTGACCCAGTATATCCACATCAATGAGGACATATTTGGAACAAGTATAACCAGTAGGCGTAAAATAAATAGTAATACCGCATGTTGACGCGAATCCTTGACATGTTTATGAGCCTTAAACCTCATTTCTTCTTTTCATATTTTAGCCCTACCTTGTCTCTCTTCTTTCTTTTTTTCTTCTTTTTTAACTACCAGTCATCAAAACATCATCAGATGAATATCTGTCACTAAACGATAGAAAAACTGTTCACAACTAGTTTAAAGGTTTATTATGACGTTCTTCTTACATGACGTCAGGAATGTAAACAGTGCATACTGCATGTGAGAGTAGATATATACGTACGGTACTGTATCGCTCGAAACTTGTCGGTCTCATAGTTAATCTGAATCTTGAAGGGACCTCACTTTCTTACGACTGTATACTGTCAGTTGTCCAGATCTATATCAAGTTTAGATCAAATAAAATCTAAATATTTTGCAGGTATTTTGGCCATCGTCACAGCTGATAGACGAAAAGTCTTCAGTGTTGTCATATTACAAGATTCTGACATTTTAAAAACTGAATAGGTACCGTTATATCTCAACAACAGCGGTAAAGTGAGTGGTAAATTATACTGACATAATTCCCATGTCATTTAGCAGTGAATGTTCCAAGGTTTTGAGTGTCGAGGAGCAGAAGGCCAAAAAAAAAAATGATCAAAATAATAATACTTGTAAGGGACAATCAACCTCTAATTCAACTCAGCGATGCCAGCGATGCGTGACCTCAAGATGGTAAAGGAAGGCTATATACACTCTCTCCATTTGGGGATAAATCTTGGTTTCAAGAGCACCTGAAATGGAGGAGCTAAAAGTACCATAGGCATATATCATCTGAATATTTGGACAGTTGCGCCGGGGAGGGTTGGGGGGGGGGGGCTGCCATTTGCCTATCTCTTGTGCCACATGCAGGTATACTACAACCGGTTTATATTTGAATTTTAGTTCTTTCTCTTTTCATATTTTATTTGTGGATTTAAAAAGTGTTGCATTATCAAATGCCTGCAGCAGTTTTAAGGTTACGTTAGTAATTTCTTGTACTTTATAATCAGCATCATCTATCAAGGAAAATTAAAAATACCCTAAATACAGAGGGGGACAAAACATTTATAAATCCAGCACAAGTGGCCCAATGAAATCATATTACAAACTTGTCCAAGTCGCCATTCTCGTCACTTAAAAACATGATATCATCCAACTGGAATGTGATTGTTCGTGTCTGGGTTTTTTTCTGAGAGAGAGAGAGAGAGAGTTGTTTGTGACGAGCATCTCTGTACAATTAGGCGTTCGATGATGATTGGGTTCGTTCTCCTTAAAAACAGTATATTGACACCCAGAATATTGTTATTAACTGAACGTTCCAAAGGTTCTAGAACCTTCCAAACTATTTTCCAAATAGTTGCCATGTACCCACTCTTAAGTGATTTATCAGGTGGTCCGAGTGGAAATGTTTCACTGCCGAATGCCTTTTCGATGACCTAGTTATATGAAGTTTCCATGAAAATGACTGAAGTTGAAAAGTTGGGTAGTTCTTTGAACTTGATTTGCGAACATCAGTGGTTTTGTTGCACTTTTTGAAAAACCTGAAAAGAAAAGAAATTGGAGGGAAAAAACCTATACCTGAATAGTGTGAATAGAGACAATTTGTTGTTGATAACTTTACCAATATTCCTGAGTACTTTCGACTAAATGTATTGAGCCAACTTCACATCATGGTGCAATAGCTCACATCGATGTAATGCTGAAATGGCGCCAGAACTTTTATCTTCAATAGGATTGTAACGTCATTCAAGAGATGAGAAGTACCTTGATTTTTTTTGTTTTTTGTCTCAGCCCTGTTATGAAATGGACCTATCAACAGGGACCTATTGTGGGGGGGGGGAGGGGAACACACGTTGGCCGATACCCAATCGGGGAGAGGGTCTACGGGGTGGGGGAAGTGTCCCATTCCTTATGATTTTTTTATTTATATGGGAATGAATAAATATTTTGCTTTCATTTCCGTCATTTTCACTACATTGGTTTTGTACAAGTAAGAAAAGTTTGCCAGTATAAATGACTTGTGCGTGTGTTGTAAATTGTAATTGAAGCCGTTTGGAAGAGTAGGACATTTTATTGGGGGGGGGGAGGGGGGTGATGGGGTGTGGGACGGCGCTACAGTGCACTTTGTAGATCGCTCTTCCAAATTATTATCGATATTTCTGTACAAAGAATTACCTAAATGGCGTAACAAAAGACTAGGGGTCCGGATGTAGGGTAGGTGCACAGGTGTGGAGGAAGTATAGATAAGAAAATTACAGCATAAGTACGGTTGACTTCTGAAACCCCTCCCGAGCCCCCCAACCCCTCCCCAACCCCTCCCCACACCACACACACACACACACACATACATATTCACACACATTATACCGAAACATCATCGAAAATGTCATGCCAATATTCTTCGGGTTATATGTCGAATTTATGTTCATTTTGTATTATTGAGAAGTATAACCACTCTTTGTACAAGAATATCACGTGATTTGGCTATTTTGATGGTCAAACAAAAAACGACTTCCAGCAAGTCTTCTGATCAAACACGGCTGACAATTCTGTCTTTTAAAGATAGTCACCTGCTCTACGGAATGACGATATCTGTCAATATGCTGTCTGATTTTGCTGTGATAACTTAATATCTACGGGGGCCACAGTAGTGAAAACAAGTTCGTAATTTTTGGTTAAAGCTTCAAAAATGACATGTATACCATATATGCATACAGTTTTTTTTTTTTTTTTTTTGCTGCTAACAGCGATTCTTGGTATATTGTAAGAATGAAAAAATGATTAATCAGAAAAAACCTAACGCAATTAATAAAATTGAGAATATGACTGCACCTACAGAGTACCTGTCATTTGAAACTGATACATATCGATCGGCGAGATCATTACGTGGTAACGAACAACGGAGTAGATGAAGTGCCGTCGTATTCTCATTTTAACTGTTTTATAACGATCCACAATAACATAACCATCTGGGGCGGCGGAGCCGAAGGAGGGGGCACTTGTCCTAGTATGGTTACCAAGCTAAAATATGCCCCATTTCATAAATAAGAGGTACCCCCTTTTTGTTACAGAATGTTTGTTATGAAAACGTGGCCTTTTGCTCATCTGTTCAAAGGATTTAAGAAAAATGTAATTAAAAAGTGCCCTTTTGTTAAAATATTTAAAACAAAATAGTACGGTAACTAAAAAGTGTTGAAGTGTTTTGTTGAGGGAAAAAAATCAAGTACCGGACTTCATGTGTGGTACAGAATGCACAGAGATTCCACTCTCTTGGGACATGAGGTAATTTGTGGTTTTCCCTTTCAAAATCAAGGTCACTTGACCCTCCCCCTCTCCCCTTCCCAACGTTGAACCTTATTCAGACGTCAATTTTTCGGTAACCATACACATCCGAGTGGGGGTGAAGCGGTGGTGAGGGGCAAATATCGACCACTATTGATTATAGTTTAAATGCCAATGCTTTTCATCGTACGTTCGTCTCGTGGTTCCTAGTCAATTTAATTGGATAGAGAATCATACAACATAAGCACTTCGTACTACATTGCGTACCGTGTGTCGTGTATGTAGGATACAGTGAGAAATAAAGAAGACAGATATATATATGCTATAAAGTTTCTCATCTTCGCTAAAATGAAGCTTAACTTTATAACAAAACTTGACTTGTTTAAGACTTATATGTCACTTTTCAATTACCAACTATTTACCTCACATGAATTAAACTTGATGAGTTATGGTGAACCTCCACATTCCAGAGGGTACACGTGATCTCTCTCTCTCTCTCTCTCTAAATCTTGCTTTGTGAATATTACTTTGCGCATGTGCAGTACATACGATGTTCATAGTCTCACACTGCTCCTTTAAGCTCTCATCATGTACTTTGTTAATCACTTTATCCAATTTATACAAAGGCCAGGTCATGAAAGTTGTTCTGTTGTCCTCTTAGAAAAAATAATACTATAAACTGAACAGGTTGATGACCCCAATACATATATATAGGCTATATATATATTCTTAGTGGTGGTGTTATGTTACACGCATTGTTTCACCTTCTTTATATATGCTTGGGTAGATTAAGTTCCCATAATATCAAATAGGCTGATTATATCTGTGACGTCGTTATGTTATGCTTTTACTTTCCACACAATGGGAATTTTGCCATTGTTTATTTACGTTTGTATGAGCTCATGATGTGATGCAAATCGTGCATGGCGCAATGGGAAATGTAAACTACATCATTATATTTGATCACGTAAACGGAATAACTTCCCTCATGCGCTGACCTTATGCTATTTGTGTCAGTTCTTGCCTGTGACCATTCACCTCTATGTACAGGTCATCATGATCATGATCATCATGATCATGATCATGATCATGATCATGATCAACATCAACATCATCATCATCATCATCATCATCATCATCATCATCATCATCATCATCATCATCATCATCATCATCATCATCATCATCATCATCATCATCATCATCATCATCATCATCATCATCACCATCACCATCACCATCACCATCACCATCATCATCATCATCATCATTTTCATGCAACATGCATATAGCATCATTAGCATACGTAGTTGTCTTTTCTTCTTGAATTTGCTTGACCCTCTACCCCTTGATACAGGAACGCATGACTTGGCACGCACACAATATTAAATGAACGGAACTCGAATTACTAAGCACTTCCCATTTGATTCCATTTCATGTTCACAATTTGTCCAATAACTTGCGAGTCATGCAAGCCGGGCTTCGGGTATATGACTTCTGTACCATCTTCTTCTATATGACAAATACAGTCACAGTCTATGTCGGAGGTGTTGTGGTATATAACCTGACTCATGTTCTATGGTTGCCGGAGAAGAAAGAAAGTAGAAACTCAAGTATATTCGTGGCGCCATCCCGCTCCTTTAAAAATGTATCGTCATGGGGCAATTAGTTAACTTTCTTGTTAACAAACTAATGCAAGGTGCTAACGACCGCGATGGGGCAATTATGTCTATTTTGATTTTCCACTTTCTAACTACACACCTCTATTTTGCATGTTTGCCAGATTCTTTGTAAAAAAATATATATAGTTAAGTCATTGAAGCGTATAATGTGTATAAGTAATATAATACCGAAAAAAAACATTTTCAACAATGCAGTATTTCTTGTATAACAGTAACACAACTCCAGTAAGGTGAAACGGATATATGTCTGACCTCATTAAATGCAAATAAAGTATAGTTTGTTCAGGGCCCATTAACCTATATGTGTCCGTTATATTTATTTTAAACGTTACGGATTAGCCAACAATTGCGAAGAAAAACTTGTCTTTATTAATGATGCACGCCAAATCGCATGTCCCTCGAATTTTGCATGTGTTCCAAAAAACAAACAAAAAAACATAAAAAAGAAAGAAAGAAAGATGCGTGCTTAATAAACCGTTCGATCTTCAGGCGATATCCTTATTTCACCAATTAATTAAGTTCAGCCCTACAGTTCCGCCGGCTGAGCCAAATTTCGAAGGTGTAGTTCTGTGTTTCCGTTTTCTTGAAATATGGGCCGCTTAGTGCATATTATACTATTATTAAACCACTTTTTGCTAGCATGCATGGGCCTTTTGCAAAGGAGAGTCTATTTCGGTACTTTTCACACCGCTGTCATGGAGTCATTCTCCAGATTATAAGTATATCAGTACCGTACCCTGTTTTGTCAGTTGGTCCAGTAATTTCCGCGAATATGGCAAACTGGGAAGATCGTGTCTTAAGTGCGGGGAGGGGGGGGGGGGGGGAAGTGTTGTACAGTGGACCGATAACGGTTTTAATTTTGGAGACCGACAGCAGTGACTGGCCACCGAGCAACGTTTGAAATATTAAACCAACCAAGAGACTCTTTCTTTTATAATTTACAGCTGTATACTCAGACCGGCAAGTCTTTCCGACTGTGTACCCATTTATTGGCTGAGAGTAGTACCGGGTACTGGGTACCGCATTCTTAGATAGCTTATCGCTTCTGGCAGAGATTTTGAACCACATAATAAAAGACATGTCAGAAACAAGAATTATTCTTATGTTAATTTGCGGAATACTGTATATCAGGGCCCAACGGTGGGTCCAGGGGAAGGGGGGGGGCAGGAAACTGCAGCGTTTCGGAGACTAGTTATTCTCCTTAAAGAGAGTTGTGAAATTGTAACTTTCAGATGCTTAACCCCACCCCCTGTGCGGACGCCCATGTCTGCTGGTTAACCATCTGCTTTCGAGATATTTCAAAGTAAATTAGGTTCATGTTTTTGTACAAATTATTCTACGCCTTGCTAAGATATACATGTACGACGAGCTACACAACAGGAAAGCTATCTCGGGGTATGGAACGCATTTCATGACAGACTTATTAGTAACAAACAATTATAGTATATATATATATATATATACATATATATATATATATATATATATATATATATATATATATATATATATATATATATATATATATATATATATATATATATATATAAAACCCTCATTTACAATGCCTCTTATCATCTCCCGTAGTATTTGTTGATTCGCGGTTACCAAGGCCATACAGCTCCTGCTAACGGTCTGGTCGAAGTTTCGGTGAATCAACGCACACAGACGGAAGTTCCTGTGATACTCGGAATAAGGTCTGTTGAAACTTATCCAAGCTTGGACTTCGAACAAGCTATAAAAACCCTCCGTCGGTGCGACAAAGTTTCAGTAGCAGATCAGAACAAGAAGGTGACAAAGCAGAACTTCCAAAACTATTTCCAAAATTTCTTTACAAAAACAATTCTTTTATTTTTATCTTCCTATCATTATTATTTATTCAACATTTCGTGCAATCTTTGAAATTTTCCTATTCAAAATGAAATTGACGACATTGACCATCGTGCCAGTCGCTGCAGTACTCGTAGTGATATGTATATGTGACGGGATGCCCCACGGTAACAACGGGAACAACAAAAGCAACGAGGAGAGCAACGGAAACAGTGGAAACGCAAACAGAGCAAGCTTGAAGACAAGTGATGTTAAGAAAAAACTTAAAGGCTTTGTGAGTATTTATTTATTTATTCATTTTTTTGTAAAAGTTTTAATCGTATCTTTTACTTACTATGCTGGTGTGTTATTAGTTGAGTGAGCTTTGGTTTAATAAAGAAAATTGCCCGCCCTCCTTTGAAGTGAAATAATTTTGTCCCTAAATATAACCTTCTCATACGCCTTCCCCATCCAACGGATAATGGACATGTTCAAAGATTTACAAGGCGTTTTTTTTTTAATCTTCATGTTGATTTTTATAGTGTAGCCTCAATTTGATCTTCCTAATATCTCTATACATTGTAATCTGGTGGAACACAGGGCTCCGAAAGAAAGTTACCTTTTTGGAACGTTTTAGGATGAAGCGAGATGTGGCTGGGGGGGGGGGGGGTGGGAAGGGGAAGGTGAGAGTTTTGCCAGCGCGGTTTGATTCATAAACTGCGATAAGACGTTATACTACGTAGCCACACTGTCCCACACAGCCAATTGAAAGTCTTGACTTTACGAAATTTGATCTTATGCCTGATATTTGAGTTAGGCAAATTGTTTGGATGGCACTAGTACCATGAGATACCCAGTTACGGGTATAGTCGCAATATCTTATCTCCTCTTTGTGGGTCAAGTTACCCTTAAAAAAAGATAGTTTTCATTGTAACGCCTTTCATAACGAACCTTCGTTTTATGGGTATCCGGTGTCTCGTTAGAATGATATTTCATTAATTTTTGTAAAGGTACAATCTATATTCTCTTTATAAAGAATATGCAACGTTGCCGTGATGTATTGATATACTGTAATTATGAACAATCCAGCGTCCGCAGTATGATCCATACAATGTTCATTCAAGTCATAATTTATAGCAATCTCCGACTCGATTGTTATATGCAAATGATTGCTATATAGATATAGGTTCATGCGTTCTGATACATGAATATGTTGTTATATGCCTTTATGCATAAGAGATGCTAATACAAGATTCGTTAATTTATTTAACTCAATGAAAAAAAAAAAAACAGTATTCCATTTCTTTATGTGGCTTAAGAAGCAAAACATAACCTCTTGCATTTACACCATTCTTTTAAATCTTTCGGAAAGATCTTTTTCTTTTACATGAGTGAGATTCAAACCATTAAATATCAGAAGGACTAACTCTGTAACCTATCAACAGCCCCTATCAAAGTGGTGGCGCTCTTTAGAATCCATCAGCTAGGGTTGCCATGTCAGCAGTTACAGTACTTGTTTATGTTTAAATTTCCCAGACAGTAAATTCTCTTATCATGATTTATATATGTTTCATGTATAAAAGATATGGCTACACAAACGTCAAAGTCAACGTTTCTTGAGCCATCAACTTTTTGATTGCATCAAAAGAAGCTTAGTTCTGCGATCCGTGGTTACCCGAAATGTATAAGAAGTGGGGGTGGGGTGGGGTGGAGTGAGTATCCTCATCTCCTCAAACACCTTCACCAAGCTAAATCATTCCTTCACCAAGCTAAATCATTCATGAAGACATTTTCAATCAACTATGTATTTGTTCTCGGTCATTTTGCAGAGTTACATCAAGAAGTACATGATGGTAGACAACGGTAAAACGGTAGTAAAACCGGCTGCGGAAAATCTTCAGGACGGTATGAAAATGTTACAAAAGTTGGCGGGGCTAGAAGAAACCGGTTCTATCGACGAACCGACGGCTCGTGCCATGACCTGGCCACGGTGCGGTAACACCGACAACGTCACCGTACAAGTAACAGAGGACGCCGAGCGTAAGAAACGTTACGTGCTGAGTGGAGGGACTTACAAGTGGAATAAGTTTGACCTTACCTATAAGTGAGTTTGTATATCATGTTATATTAATATTAACCGTGTGTATGGCGATAACACCGATGTATATATTGTACCGGTTATACCGGCATTGTGACCATAACAAAATGATGATAATAATCTAGAAGAATCTTGAAGAAATTCGATGGAACTTTCTTGCATGAATTTGTGTGACGTCGTGAGTGAATTATTAAACAGAATAATTATTTTTAAAAAGACTTTCAACAATTCATATACCAATTTAGGAAATTATGTTATATAGGTAATATATACCAAAGCCTTTTGGGGAAGAAAGATAATATTACTAACAAACCGAACACGACAATAAGAAAAGAAGAACTTGAAAGAAAGAAAGATGTTTAGACGCCACTGCTTTCGTGCCACTATTTTTCGTTATATCCTAAAAGCCTATCTGATCAACGCTTCTTCTCTCATAACAGAATAAAGAATTTCCCAAATATGTCCGTATCTGTGATTACCGAAGCAGAAGTTGCCGAGGCCGTTGCAATTGCTTTCAAACTATGGAGTGATGTCACTCCCTTGACGTAAGTAATACCTATGTGTTTTCGCCCCCTACCACTACACACGATTATCTGTCCACCCCATCTTCTACAGGGGTAGGCGATGGGGGAAGGCGATGGGGATGACGATGGGGGGAAGGCGATGGGGGAAAGCGATAAGGGGAAGGCAACGGGAGAGGCGATGTGAGGAGGCGGTACGGGAAGGCGACGGGGGCAATGGAGGTGGGAAGTGGATGTGGGAACGGGTATGATAAGTTGGAGGATTATCAGAGCCACATCCAGTCCAAACTGGGATGGATGCATGAATACTTATATTTGTTTCCTGAATTTATTTATTTTTAAGTTCGTTCAAAAAGGTACCATTTATGAATATTAATAAGCTTTATTAGATCACTGAACTATTTGAAATGGGATAAACATCGATCACTTTTACCCTTTCAATTTTCACTTTTTTCATTGTAAAGTATTGTTATTTTATTCTTTGTCTCTTTTTTTTTGGCCCCTGGTTTACGTAGATTCACTCGTGTCCCTTCAAGCAGTACAGCAGATATTGTTCTCTTGTTCGGCAAGGGTAAACATACCACTGTGACGGGGGATCCTCCATTTGATGGACAAGGTGGTACTCTGGCCCATGCCTTTACCCCAAATAGTGGATGGGGAACCCTCAATGGTGATGTACATTATGATGACGATGAGACATTCACACACAAGAAATATTTCGGTGAGTTAACTTAGATTATAGAGGTCTATGAAAAGGAAAAGAGGAGAAGCGGAGAGGGAGGGAAAGGGAGGGAAAGGGAGGTGAAGAGAGCAGAGGGGATTAGAAAGGGGGAAGGACGTTTCTTTGAGAGCAAAATAGTTGCATTGTGTTTCGCAAGCATTCAGTAACTACCAGAAAGATATATATATATCTATATCAATAATTCGGTATTAGTTGTCGTAATCGAAAGACCGGGTGCATTTCCCTTTCTTTTTGCAAAAGATGGCCCTCCCCCACAACAACTACAAAACAAACAGAAAAGAAAGAAACAAACAAACAAACAAATCGATAAATGTAGCTGACAACAAGTTTGAAAATCAAAATGTGATTTAAACATGACGTAGCCTCATAAAAGTACTTGGCTTAAGTGAGGGGGTAATCAATGAATGTCTGAATATGATATTGCGTATATTGGATTTTATGTCTGTAAAAGGTTAAGAAAGAAAACAATAAGCCAATTTCTTTCTAACCAAACATTTCTGCTACTTGAACATTTGTCTAGAGAATGGGAATAATTCATGTAAATCATTTTTTTTAAATTATATTTGTATTTTTATATATTAGATATTAGATTTGTATTTTTATATTTATTTATTTTTTTATATCTATATTCTTTATTTATTTATGTGTTCTGTTTGTTATATTTTGTATGTTTTATATGTGCAGGGATCCTGGGGAGAACACTGGTTTACCAGTGACAGGATCCCTGGTTACGAATAAAGTTAACAAAAAATAATAAATAATAAAATAAAAAAAATTGTTTGACAGGTCGCAACTTGCAGTACGTGACGGCACATGAAGTTGGTCACGCTCTTGGACTGGACCATTCAAACACACAGGGGGCGCTCATGTGGCCGTTTATCCTTGGTTACACAGCAAACTACCAACTGCCCGAAGATGATAAATTGGGAATTCAAGCAATTTATGGTATGGAACTTTAAAAAATAAAAAAAATTATAAAATGAAAACTCAACTTAAATTGCAAAGTCGTCATTGATGATAAAATAAGCTCTAAAAATGGGGGCAAAAATTAGTATCCTCTCGAGGCGACACACAATTTCTCCCTTTTTTTGTTTGCCTTTTTTTTTGGGGCAAATGTTGTTGCATTGGTCTATGTTATGGGCAGTTTTCTTCAATATAATAGTAACTTAATCATACTATATTTTAAATTATGCTTTGTTTGTCTTTGGGCGGGGGGGGGGGGGGGGGCTGGCATCCCTTCTTTTGTTGTTCTATAGTTCAAAAGCAACATTTAGTAATAACGGTTATCGGAATATGATATAGAAGACGACGACGCCACCACAGTTGTCCCAATCATGAACTTTTTTTGAGATGAAATGAATCGTGTCTGTTTTTTAATAAGTTAATAATTTTCATGTGCATTTGAAGTATTTAATACTTTATTAACGGTCTCCTTAATAATTGTGGACTATTCTTCCTTGTTTTACAGGTGAAAATCCTAACCCACCAGCAGAGGAACCAACAGCACCCCCTCCACCGGCCACAACTGAAATGCCTCCACCTGTTTACTGCAACTTGACCTTTGATGACGTAGAAGTCATTCGCGGACAAATATTTGCATTCTCGGTACGTTCAATTTGGAGCAGTCTTGTTTAGTTTCACGATGAATCAACGTTTCCTTTACCTAATATTATACGATTGATGTGGTATCCCTCAAACATATCCTCCAATTCTCTGATACCAAAGTAATGGCGTCTTTCAAACATATCCTCTAAATATAGATGACTATGTATATAGATGACTATGTATATAGATGACTATATATATAGATCACTATGTATATAGATCACTATGTATATAGATCCCTATGTATATAGATACTATGTATATGTATATCACTACGTATATATATAGATCGCTATTTATATATATATCACTATGTATATAGATCACTATGTATATAGATCACTATGTATATAGATAACTATGTATACATATCACTATGTATATAAATCACTATGTATATAGATCGTTATGTATATAGATCACTATGTATATAGATCACTATGTAAATAGATCACTATGTATAATGATCACTATGTATATAGATCACTATGTATATAGATCACTATGTATATAGATCACTATGTATATAGATCACTATGTATATAGAATACTATGTATATGTATATCACTACGTATATATATAGATCGCTATTTATATATACATCACTATGTATATAGATCACTATGTATATAGATAACTATGTATACATATCACTATGTATATAAATCACTATGTATATAGATCGTTATGTATATAGATCACTATGTATATAGATCACTATGTATATAGATCACTATGTATAATGATCACTATGTTATATAGATCACTATGTATATAGATCACTATGTTTATAGATCACTATGTATATAGATCACTATGTATATATACCACTATGTATATAGATCACTATGTATAATGATCACTATGTATATAGATCACTATGTATATGGATCACTATGTATATAGATCACTATGTATAATGATCACTATGTATATAGATTACTATATATAATGATCACTATGTATATAGAATACTATGTATATGTATATCACTACGTACATATATATAGATCGCTATTTATATATAGATCGCTATTTATATAGAGATCACTATGTATATAAATAACTAAACTTGATATTTTCCTTATTTTCATTTCTACAGGGTAAACGATTCTGGCGATTTTCCATCGATGGCCACTTAATTAACCCAGTGGAAGGGACGCTGATTAGGAGTTTCTTCAAAGGGGTGCCATCTATAGCAAATGCTGTCATTGAAAGATGGTACGATGAAAAGGTCCTCTTTGTTAAAGGTGAGCTATTCGCGTCAGGGTGTTAACGAAAAGGTGGGGTGAGGTGGGGTGGGTGCGGCGAGTGGGATGGCATGGAATGGGTGGTGTAGTGAACTGACCAAAGGTTTTAAAACTTAAAATAGTGGTGGATTTATCCTGAAATACACCCCCCCCCCCTTTTTACCGTTATTTTGAATTAATACATGTACGTGGATCTTTGATAACAAAAGGTCACTTTTATTTACCGTTATCAGTTTAAATATGCGATCGTATGGACAAACTATACCAACAACCGTGTCTCGTTTTCTTAATTCACCAATTTTTTTTTATCGTTGTTACTTTTAATTTCGTTCAACAGGCAAGAAAATATGGCAGATGACCAGCAACAATGCCGACCAAGGGTACCCGAAACTCCTGTCAGACCTCTCCATCCCTAAAATGGTAGACACTGCAATGCACCGGGCCAGCGAAGGGGTGACTTATTATTTCAAAGAAAAAATGGTCTACGCTTACGATGAATTCGAGGAGGCTCTCACGAAGGAAGGAGCGGTAAAGGTCCACAAGGTGTTTAAAGGTGTACCGAGGGGTACTCGTGTCACCGCCGCTTTTACGGGACTCGATGGGTACCATTACCTTCTGGTTGGTCTAAACTACTACAAAGTCGATCCGAATCTGCAAAGTGATGGCGGCCTTTCTAATTTCGGCCAAGATTTTCTGAGGTGTCCATCGGCATAAAATGTCTTATATTTATCATACTTTGACAGACATATAAGAAAAGGAAGTGAGAAAGAAGAAAGAAAGAAGGAAAAGAGCGACTTTTACAGTTCTCGTGATATGAGTAGAAGAAAAAAATGTTTGGTGAACCCCTGGAAATGTGACGTCATCATCTTTAACATACCTTATGCCCCTGGTATTTCAAACTTCTTTTGCTTGGTGACCCAATTTTTCACCTTCATCTTGGTGACCTCCCCCCCCCCCCTTCCCTCGTGTTGGATGTTGTAACCTGGGGAATGGGGTGTACAAGGAGGAGGTTCATCCCTCCTTTTGCCTTTTGATTTTGTTTTGCAATTTTGTATTTGAATAATTTATGTTCAAAATTTTCCTCAAATATCTGAAATTTATGAAATATGTTTTTGTTGACGTCCCTTTAAAAGGTTTGTGACACCCACCGCATGTGAATACCAGGGCCTTAGGCGACCCAAATGCAATGATGTAGGTTTGTCAAAAGAGTTACATTGAAAGGAAACCATAGGTTTGCTTTCTTTATATTCTTTTCTAGAGGGGACACATTAAATACTAGTTTCACATTGTTTGAAAAATAAAATAATCATATATTTATTTGTAAATAAAGCTTTAATCTTCTATCATTAACACCCTTCTTATTGTTTTTAAATACAGAATATGATGGTTTTATATATATATATATATATATATATATATATATATATATATATATATATATATATATATATATATATGTATATGTATATCTAACCTACCTTTTCAATTCCACACGAAAAGTAGTTAAAAGTACAACCTTGCGCGTAGACTTATAAACTTAATTTTTAGTCTAAGTATACCTTCTTTTTTCTAAATATTTATTCTACATTCTACATTTAGAGTCATCGGTTTCAACGACCTCGGGGCCACACGGCATCTTTTGAAATCCTGGATTTCGACACTGGGGAGGATGTGCATATGATATTTCTGTTATGTGTTTTAATATACGACAACCGATACTATATACTATAGTGTGGGCTTTTCATTAATAACTGAATATGATTTACAAGTTCCATGATTAAAATCATGCTGTTTTTAATAAATATAATATGATAAAAGAAAATTGCTGTTTAAGGGTACTTTTTCTTATTTCGAAGTTGAAGAGCGATACGATAAGTTGAAGTCGTGGACTAGATCAAATTTGAAGGTCTACAAAAGTTTCATATCAAAGAAATGAAAGAAATCATCGGATTGCCCTGGTAACGGTTGCTAGCACAGAATATTGTTGTTAAATTCGTTATATTCTCCTTATGTTCCCCATTTTTAAAACGAGGTCGTCTCCCTAACGCACACCCTCCCCCCTGCCCCCCTTCCTTTGCTCATATCAAGTAGCTTTTGTGATGTCAACGTCCATGCAACGCCCTGTATACACTCATATGAAATAACAGTAAAAAAAAACTACTGATACATATACTGGTATATTCTGTAATTAAGGAGGAACCAGTTGGCATTATTAACATCTTTCAGAATGCAGATATCAACCATAGTCGTTGCACTAATGATTAATTTCCACCTTGGATTTCTTCCGTCCTCCCTACCCCCTCCCCCCCCCCCCACCAACCTTCTCCTGAGTCCCTCTCACCAACACCATGATCCCCACTGCCGCATCACATTTTACATTTAACAGTAAAACTATGACCTCGTAACATATACAAAGAAAGTGATCATACCGAACCGTCGCTTCGTTCCGGACATTGTATGGTACAGTGAAAACACGAGCATAATGATACTCAAAAATGCCGGTAAAATTCACAGAAGAGTTATCATGTTGTAATATTTTCTAAATGAATAACTTCTTTCCGTATTCGTACCGTCCTCCTGTGTTGGTTACATGGATATCCGTTCTCCTATCTATCATTGCTTATGTTTGCGTATAATGGAAGGATACCGCTATACCGCATAAGGGCAAGATCACTTCCTATATATGTATAGTGCAGGGAAATAACTGATGACTCTAGTTTTAGGACGAAAACTATTTTGCTGTTTCATCGGAAGCATTTGACCAAAAGAATCGATTATTTAGTTCCATTCCGAGAAAACAATGAAATCAACATAATAACAGAGAGAGAGAGAAAATAGTTCAAGTGCAACAAGGAAGTTCATTACAGAATTAGTGCATCACAAAATAGTGACCACAGAAGATTTGAACAGGCGTGGTTTCTTGGCAGGTTGGTATTTGTCAGAGTCGTATATATGGACACGGCTCTGGTATTTGTTTGTTGATAGCGCCACCAATTTAAGAAATACTTCGGGGAGAAAGAAAGCTGGTTGGTTGTGTTTGTAAAGGAACCATTTGATTCACGATACGATTAGAGCCCAAAATGTACTTATAGTCTAATACTATATTAGAATTTAACTTTACTTTATTTAAACTACAGACGTTTTTGGATAATGCTAGGTAGGGTCAGTAAACTTACCGGACGTTGGCGATCAAATACTTAATCGCACATATAGATGGAAGCTAAAAGTAGATAACCTATTGTACCAAATAGTCCTTTCTTTAAAACCTGTCAGAAGATTCTTAGGGCCAATATCACTGCAATCACCTCTGACCCCCCCCCCCCCACACACACACTTCTCATCCTGTCCATGCCCCTCCACACCCTCTACCCACCAGGCCCGTCGCTAGAGTTAGATTTGTTGGTTGGTGTTCATCCGGGAGAAGAGTGCATTTGATTCCGTATCAAGATTGAGCCTATTGAAAAACCTCATTACCTGAAAAACCTCATTACCGGTTTGCGCGTCCGTCATAATCGTGGCGCTCTTTCAAATTCAAGAACATACATAACAATAACTTGAACAG
The DNA here is from genome assembly GCF_037975245.1 of Apostichopus japonicus. Lineage (NCBI taxonomy): Eukaryota > Metazoa > Echinodermata > Holothuroidea > Aspidochirotida > Stichopodidae > Apostichopus > Apostichopus japonicus. The sequence continues at coordinate 22,080,028 of NC_092579.1, forward strand.
GTTAATGCACCATATACGTCCAATATGAAACTTGGACATCCATGACAACTGCATTCATATGGGTGGGTAAGGAGTGGGGTGGGTTGGGGTGGGGAGGGGAGGGGGATGCTATATAGATTATACGCCTTTAGTGAGTTATCTGTTGATGACTCCGACTATATAGCTCTCTATGCTCACAGACCAGAATCTATACAGGCCCGATTACCATCACAATTACCATGCTTGCCCATATTGTGTTCGCTGCGACTCTCTCAGTTAAGAAAAAATAAGTTTTAGTTTTGTAGATACTAACGTGGACCATATGGGACATTGGAAATATTTATCAAATTTGTTATTTCATAAGATTCAACTATTTATCTCTACTATTTAAACTTGATTCTCGAAAGTTCGACTTTTTTTAACACCATTTGGACTACCTTTTTCGACGTACAAAGTCGAAATTTCGAAACTGAAGATGTCACTTCCAATTGTTGACCTCTTAATATCCCAATAGTTCGATCGACTGTGTCATGTCAACTCGTCCCTAAAGAATTCAATTTGGTAAAAAATTTCCATTATTTCAGTTGAATTTGAAGATGTTTGATCTTCAAAAAATTTCGGCTTTTCATTTTGACATATTGATATTTGTTATTTCAGCCTCATTTTAAATCGAACTAATGCATTTCTAAAAACTAGCCTTCATCGTCGTTTTTCTTCTCACGTAACTTTGTGCACGTATGTTTGTAACTGCTGCTAACATTTGGATGTATTGTGAGGCTCTTACGCTACAGTGTGTCACTGTTGGGTGCAGCATACTTTTTTCCTTTTAGATCTATATTGATTTCTTGGAACGCATCTTTACATAGCAGCGTTCATAACGAATACAAGCAGGACCGAAGAACTCAAATCCACTTTTTCTGTACGATTCGACAAATTTCGGGAAAAAAAATGTGTACCACTCCCCACCCCCCCCGCCCCACCCAAAGCCAAACTAAAAGCAACAATAACAAAACAAAGAAATAATCAAAAAGCTCGACTCACGTTGACGATGAGTAAATAATTTCCCTTGGATCTTTGTCCGGCTGGTTCTGCTTTGAATTTTCACTTGATTCGGCCTTCAAGCTGGATTCACTACGACCCTGTAAATGTCAAATAATTAGCTCTTTTCGTCATATCTTCAAAACAAAATCTTCACAACGACAAAAAAACATTCAAAAATAATTGCGTACATGACTGTGAAAGAGAGCGTCAGTTCTAGAATACACTGGGTATTAAGTGTTGAAACAATGCAAAAAAGATTCGAATCCCTCCATAGACAGGGACTCTACACTGGTGATTCGAGTCCCTTCCTAGACAGGGACTCTACACTATTGGATTAACTAACAAGGTCACAAATGATGATTTGTATCCCTCCATAGACAGGGTCTCAGCTGTTATTCGAAAACCATTTTAAGTCCTTTATAAGACATGGACAAGTGTGCTTATTCGAGTGCAAAGAGAGAGAGAGATAGCGGGTCTACTAATTATTCTTGCACAGCGCCCTCGATACAATATAATACATTTCGTTTTGACTGTACACGTGTACGATAGATGACATCACTGTCTGAGTTAAACATTATTAAGTACAATCGGAAGCAATTAAAATATGATCTTTTAAAGGTAGAATCACCTAAAAGAGCTTACTTGTAAAAACTTAACAATTAATTTTGCAAAAATATCGTCAGCCAGGTTAGCAAATGATGCTGCCATGAGTTAATACTCTAAATGAGATTTCATACAAGGAAAATGAAAACCTTGTTTTTTTTACATTCGCGCACCGCCTGCACAAACCACATGCCCTGGGTAAATATATTGATTTACATTACTGCGCCATATGGTGCTTGTGTAATCTCATATAGAAACTACCCTGATCGAATGGACGGCGCGATGTAAGACAATATTTTGATTTGGTTTATATTCAGATTCGTCAAGATTTATCAAGATGGTATCCAGTGCGTGAGACGGTTTTTACACCGTTGTTAGTGCATCGCATCAAAACACGCAGACATTTGGACGAGAAAAAAATCAGTGTGCAACACAGTACCATAATTTTCAGAATTTTGACGGTCTGCATAAAATATGTGTAAATTGTCAATGTGATGTCCCTTCTACGCTTCTGTAGAATAAACCAAAACTTCACAGAGTCGCTTCAACGATTTGTTAACTGGTTTCGTGTTGGTTACAAAATGGTTGCGTCGGGCGCATGCGTACGTAGCCACTCACCCCCCCCCCCCTCCCTGCGATTTTCAAAGGTTCACATTTTCATGGGTAGAGAATGATATTTCGTTCTTCGAAGGGTCCCTGAAACTATAACTGCGTCAAACGTCCCAAATCAAAATTGATACGGTCGCAAATCAAAGCACCAATTTGCATCGAAACACTCTTAGTGATAAAACAATATATACTCCTCCCCATGGCATGACGTTATTCAATACGAACGAACTCCTGCTCACCACTCTGTTCTTAATCATTGTCTCTTTTCGCAGAACAGGGACGGAGCTGTAAGACCAACGTGGGAGTTATTAGGTCTAACAAATCCATGGATTAATAGAGACTTCTACAGTGAAAGACACTTATCCTTTTGTGTTTATTTTATTTATTTAATTATGCATTTATTTATTCTTTTTAATGCAAGATTCTTCTATTCTTCCCTATGATTTCTATGATGGCTCTGCATGACTATTATCTATTGTCGGTTTTTTTTTTAATTTATTTTTTGTCCGTGCACAAAGAGTTGCATCATGGAGCTATTAGCTCAGTGGAGTGTTAGCTCAGTGGTTAACACCGGTGCCTTCCAATCATAAGGTCCCCAGCTCGAGTCACTCCAACATTAATGTATGTCGTCCAGTTACAGAGTTGTTGACAATTGACAATTCATAATCATGGACGTTAAATATGAATCTAAGAGGCTGACTTCGGTCAGCCTGCGGCTTTGATAAGCCAATGAGGCTTCTTCGCGAGCATGCTGGAGGATCTAAAAATACATACATACATACACACATACACGCAAACATACATACATACATATTCCGTTCAGTGGCGGAGCTAGGGGTATTGGTCAGGGTGGCGAGAATGGTCTGTAGGGGCGCTTCATAAGCGGAGCGCCACCACAGGTTGGCGCGGAGTAAAGGTACTCCCTAGATCGCCAGAAATAACCCTTTCCGGTCCTTGCTAATTTGCAGAAAAACGAAGAATAAATAGGCGTCATCGCCATTTTGTCAGAAAATTACACCAAAAAATGTGACAAATAGAAATAGTTAGATGAGAGCGCAATAAAAAAGGAAATAATCGCGAATAAGTTAAAGATGGTAAAAAGCTGAAAAGGGCGCCAGCAGTCCATTTGAGTCCGTCGGGGGGGGGGGGATCCTCCCCCTCTGACTGTATGGACGCTCCGCCACTGATTCCGTTATATATAGTTCCGTGGTTGTACCTTGAAAACTCAGAACGTGTGATATTTACATAGCTAAAGAGCCTTTCTTTCAATCTCTTAATGTTTGACTTCGAATAATAGGTTATTTATATGCAAAATCATATCAAACAGGACAAAATAGCGGTAAATAAGAGTACGTATATAGCACACACAATGTGTATGCATGCATGCAGGTTGCCGCGAAACATAACTTAAATGCATTTCTTGGGAGGGTACGGTCATTATCCAGCTATTCACCAAACAGCTTCAGTAAACAGAAAAAGGTCAATAGCACCTCGTCCCCAGGCAAGCACCGAACTGCACATAATACTTAAAGCGTATATCACTATACCTTGATAGTCGAAATTACTCGCGAATCCTTCATCGTCTTATAGGCCTATACCGGTTAATATGATTTCCTCGAACACAACATGTGAGCCCGGTTAAAACTTAAAAATAAAAAATAAAATAAAAAAGAAGAAGAAGAGAAATATAACAGCTTGAGCTAGCATGACGTGGGGGTGGGGTGGGGGTGGGGTGGGGGGGGGGCGGAAGGCGACAGAGCTCGGCCAATAGGTGTTGAATTGTTCTCACAGATCGTTCCATGTCATTTCATGGATTAGCCTAATAAAATCGCATATCATTGAGAATATCAAACATTTTGGACGTATTTTATAGCGACGGGGTGTTGATGGGATGGGTGAGGGGATATGGGGGCTACTGATCACAAAGTATTAACAATGTTTTTCACTCCAGCAGTGGGTGAAAATCCATGTATAAATTGTCACAGATTATTGCACAATGCACTGTTTAAATAAACAATAAATTTCTACAACGAAACTCCATTTGAATCAATTAATATACTTCGTCTCACAAACTCTGTGGGTATGTATGTACATTTTAAATATTATATACTTTGTTATACCTTTAAATTCAAAATCCAAAACATATACGCCTTAAAAAAAAAGTAGAAGTTGAATGTCATTACAATACAATTCGTATTCGTGTGAAATCGTTGTTTTCAAACTTCCTATCGACAAACTATTAATTTCTGATTACTTCCGATAGGGGAAATCCTTGGAAAGATATTTACAACAATAAGACGTGTCTTTAATTCAACAGATCACCATCTACAGGTAAGTGTTGGGGGGGGGATTTCAAAAGTACAACTGTTACCACCAAATGGCCTTATGAAATTACCACATATAAAGGGCACGTTTAACATTTGGTTTTTTACCTTTCATATGCCGATTCAGCCATATTAAAAATGGAAATACCATTTTCTAGTCTCTTGTTGAAAAAGAAATCTTTGTTGATATTTTTAAGTGGTTTTGTGAATTATATTTTCGTGCCACTCGGTGATATAGTCACACCAATAAACAGATAAAACGGCTCAGTTTTACCCGATTCTTACCAGTAGATGTTTGATGAGTTATAGAACAGAGTAAAGTGTGTTAAAGTAGATATTGATAAATATATGAGATTCCCACCCGCCCCGCTTTCTAAAACAATGCCTTGTTGTTACAACTGTTTACTTACACCCGGACTTTACAAAAATGGTGGAAAAACAGAAGGTTAAAATACGTACAATGTATAGTCACACAAAATGTGTTCTGCTTTTTGTTTCAATCTAACTTTTTTTATTTGATCTATCTTGGTGTTTCTTGGGGGTGGGGGCGGGGTTGGGGTGAGGGGGAATCAGGTTCTCTCTTGACCTCTTTAACCAAGACATCTTTTATAACATCAGTCGTGGGTTTAGTTATAGTTTCAACAAAAAAATGATATACTAGCAAGACGCTAATAAATGATTAAAGTAAATCAATGTGGCAAGTGAACAAAATAAGTGATTACGGGGCTCAGGGACACATGACATCATGACCAGTGTGATCAACTCAAAAATAGAAATTTCGCCAATACGTTTTTACCATTTACCTATACTGAGGTCACGAAAGGTCAATTTACTGAAAATCATTGAAAATTGTTATGAAGACATCTTGTGATCAGATTACCTGGACCCATAAGCGTGGCTGCAAGGACAAGTATAACGTAAACGAACTCTCTATATTTACAGGACATTATTTTTCGGTAGACGTTTTGAGGTATAACAGAAGGAAACCATGCATGAAGCTTTCTTCAAATTGACTACTGATGAAGTATTAGTTCAGTTTTAATGATTAGTTGAGGTCAGGAAGAGGTCAATTGGGCCTAATGATAATTAAATAGAGAACAATTGATGTAATGAGAAAAAAAGGAAGAAAACTTAAACCCATGCACGTTTTTCCAATAAAATAGATATAAAAACAGGCAGGAAAGTCAACGTATTTATAAAACTGTAGTCGTTTGCAAATGAAGAAGTAAAATAATATATAGCCGACTGCTATCTCTGGTTATACAATATACTTGTAGACCATAGAGACCATTCTTGTAGACCATAGGGCCATAGACATAATTACCTATAAGTATAAAGGTCTATCAAGCAGTGGCGGAGCGTCCATACAGTCAGGGGGGATGCCCCCCCCCTGACGGACTCATATGGACCGCTGGCGCCCATTTCAGCTTTTTACAACTGTTTACTTATTCGCGATTATTGACTTTTTTATTGCGCTCTCATCTACCTATTGACATTTGTCACATTTTGTTGGTGTAATTTTCTGACAAAATGCTCTAACGGCTATTTATTCTTCGTTTATCTGCAAATTAGCAAGGCCCAGAAAGGGTCATTTCCGGCGATCGAGGGAGTATCTTCACTCAAAAAAATTCTGTACGTTCCGCGACAACCTGTGGTGGCGCTCCGCTTAGATAGTGTCGAAAGCGCCCATACAGACCATTCTCGCCCCCTCTGACCAATACCCCTATAGCTCCGCAACTGCTATCAAGCTCAATTTTATATATGCGCTACGGAACATGCTATGAAGGTGGGAGAGTTTGAATATTGTGCTTCGATCCACAAACTGTTGTGCTATTCCGCCATTTGTTCATACTACCATTCAATGTTTTTTGTATTTACTTATGTCGTCCTTGATTCATTGTTATTATTATAATATTTTTCTTTATACCTTTATCATAATATCCACATGTCATTCGCATGTTTAAGGCCAATAGAGAGAGAGGGGGGGGGGGGGAGGGAGCGCGCGACCGTACGAACGCGACAGACAAAGGTACACTTCACGAACATATTGGCTATATTAACACTCTATTCCACAACACGCCTATATGCACACAATTATTATTTCATTTCTTGCATATGTATACCAAAGGTAGTGTTTATAGTTAGTACATTCGGACGACCCTGGGGACGATTATGTCAACGTTCCCCTCCCACTTTGAAGCCTTCACATCATGACCCCTATACCCCCCCCCCTTTCACGCGAAAGGTCTGACATTATAGCCGCAAAAGTTAACCCGTAAGCCAAAAGCAATTCCACAGTACAATGAAGCTTAGTCTAATTTGCATATGAAAGGTTTCGAGAGTTGATTGATTGCCATCAAGGCATTAGTCTTATTTCCACTATCGATAAGTTCATATGTCTAATCTACCTCAATCTTATTCATTGACGCTATATATAGGTCCCCTCTCAACCAGACACCAGTAATGAGTTCTCAGTGTGTTTTTAATATTTTTTGATATATTATTCAAATTCAATAGACAGTCTGGAGACGGCCCTTAGCCAGGCCGAGGCATAGGGGGACCGTGTCCCTACTTGCATACTATTGTAGCCTCCCCATCATGTACCAAAAAAGTTTACAAGTTGCACGACCACGAGTATCGCGCCCCTCCTTTAAATTGTTGGTCCCCGCCGTAAAGTGTTGGTGTCCCAACCAACTAAGAATTTCTGGGTGAAGAAATCGCCCCCGGATATACCAAACAAACCACACATAAAAAAAGTGTTGACAACAGCATTTCCTTCGCCATTGTTAATTTAAACCTTTCGGTTCCACTTTTCAAGCAACCAAAACTTGTCCGTCGATGAAACTAACCTTATCATATATGAAGGTCAAGTTCACTGCAAACGAGACAGGTTTTGTTACTTTAATTGAATCCGTCGTGCCACAACTTCCATAAATTATGAGAATATTCGAGACGTGTTAATATTGATTGATGATATCATCGATTTTCTTGAAAAACAACGTACCCCCCCCCTCTCCTAAAAATATAAAATAAAGGAAGAAAGAAAGCAAGATTCGATATGACTTTTGTCCTTTTGGGATTCTAAAAAACTGTAAGAATCAATACGTAATATCCACTGCCTTGAAATTGTATGGTCATGGTCACGTGACGATTATCTCGCGATGTGGAAAAGATAAAAAGTTGAACGAAATAGCCAAGGCCGACTAAAGGAAATTTTAGTTGTGAGTTTTGAGATAAAAAACGCTATAAAAAGAACAGAAATAGATAGGTGAATAGCCAGCTATATATGTGGGGTCTATCTGATACAACGTATATACTTCAATAGTGAACTTGAAAAAGTCTCAATGCAACATGTGCTGAATTGATCTTTCTCTATCAAGGTGAAATTCTATTCAAAGTATTATCTTACATCGGACTGATCGAGTTTTGAATGTCAACTGTATATTCAAGAGAGAAAAAGAAAGATAAAAACGACAAGAAACAAATCATAAAAGTAATAAGAAATAATGATGATAATAATAATGATAATAATAATAATAATAATAATAATAATAATAATAATAATAATAATAATAATAATAATAATAATAATAATAATAATAATAATAATAATAATAATTAAAATTATTATTATTATTATAATTATTATGATAATTATTATTATTATCACTATTATTATTATTATTATTGTTATTATTATTATTATTATTATTATTATTATTATTATTATTATTATTATTATTATTATTATTATTATTATTATTAAACAAGTGCAGCAAAGCTGAAGAAGCTCAGCTATATAGCTTCTATTTGAGAATTTTGTTTTAATTGGTAAGATTAAAGAGCAGATTATCCATTTGTTTGTGTGAAAAGTATACAACATAAACGGGATAACGGTGTCATTTAATCCTACATCATTTGTTTCCTTGCCTTGTGCTCTTTATTAGTAGACATATTGTGTTACAATGTTAGAAAGTTGTAAATATTTGTTTTGTAATACAAACCGTCCCTTGTAAGTCGCCGAAAACATTCCCGATATTGTCGTATTCCGGGAAGTTCCCTTCAAAGTGGAAACATTGTCACGAACTTATTTGATGTAATAGATCGTTGTACTTATTATTACTGTGTATAAATCATGCCCCCATTGCAAACACAAAGAACCAACAGTATATGCACTTTGTAGTTTTCATTCATGTAATAATAGAACGGAAACATAAAAGTATTCCTCTGCTAAAATGTTGTGGATAACACGTTTGAATTGTGCTGACCCATAATTGCTCACGAAAATTTAACTTATACAATGATATAGAACGGCCTGCAACTTATTTACGATCGACGTATCACAGAGAAACTTTAAAGAGTAGCAATCGGAATCGGTTCCAACAATATATTATTTTCACATGTCGTATTCCACACAAAAACTGTAGAAAAGTTCAAATTACAAATCTGCCATGTAGTCCTTTTTACAGAGAATGTCATCGAACTAGATAGGAAGCTTGAATAACATGTAAATATACGACTTGATCAAGTCTCCCAGGGGGGGGGGGGATTATTTCTCAAAATGACTGAAGACATTTTGCTACCCACACCAAAACGCATACTGGTCATGAATACCAATAAGTTGTAAATCAAATTCATGACCATTGTTTATATGATCTGTGACCTACATTTCATCATAACTGAAAGCTCTACAGAAGGCCCAGCTGTGTTTCGGCCCTCACGTGACATCCCTGGGGAGTTACACATCATGTGCAGGGGGGGGGGCAGAGGAAGGGACGATCGTGCACCTTCCCATCAAAACCTTTACTGACCATACATCATATGGCTTGTTTTACCCGAGGACAAGGACCAAGCAGAAATATGATTCGTGAAAGAAAATCAGAAAATTAAACCAACAGCAAAGGCGTTCGTGACAGATATCCATTGTGTTCCTTCAGTAAATGAATTTTATTGCAGAAAGGCAGAAAAATTATTGTTTTAACAGAGACGGAGGATCACCACAAAATCACGCGTTATCTAACTCAGTTTATTGTGTTGGGATTTCTACCGTCGATATTTTTAGTTTATCTTAAAATATTATCTCAAAATTTACTGATACCCAAATTAAACTGGTTTTCAATTAACTGATAAAAGCCATGACCTTCAGCTATAGCGACCAGGCTATTAGACAATTTATGAATCGATATAGTTGTAAAAATATGCTGAAAACGAAACGAATATATATATATATATATATATATATATATATATATATACATATTCAGTAATACATTCAGTCATTCTCGGCAAAGATTGAAAGTTTTTCTCTGCCGTCTTAGAAGATAAAGATTTCTCTGATATGCGTCGAAAATGTAAATTCGTTACTGACATTGAATTAAAATTTTCCATCTTGGCAAGATACAAACAAACTTGCACACATAAGCAGACATAATCAATTACAGGAAAACTAACTAATATAATTTTTTCAATAATTGCTAGGTAACCTTGGACAATTTTTCCCCGCGGCTAATAGCATTTTCCTTTTCTAAGGTATTATTTGAAAAATATCGCATTGGCTCAGACACTGATCGTTTGGACATGTGTACACAAACGCTACGCGTTGTTGACTGGCTTGGATTGCTATCTTCTGGAATAGGAACTATAAACCGTTACCTAGTTACATGAAAGAAATCCCTTTTGCACCTTTTCATAGTGGAATAGTGATGCATTTTTCTTAAATGAATGAGTGATTACTCGTATAGACACACGCCAACATAAGCTGGGGGTTGCATAACGTGGTATATGGTTTATTCTATATGTCTATAGGAAGAGATTAAATGTACTTCAGATATCTGAAACCCCTGTCAATGGGTGTATGCAACTCAGTTGGAATCCACACAAACATGTATTGTATGAAAAATCGCAGAAAAAAGTCCATTAAAGTCGAATAACATCATTATAACACCAATCATGTAAATGGGACAATAACCTATAGTAATCAATCAATTATCATGAATAGAACCAGGAGAAAAGAATCGGCTAGAGTAAAAGGGCCAAAGAATATCGAAAAAGGTCACAACTATAGGTCCAAAGCTAGTGACGATGGTAGACCGGTAGGGTTCATATAAGCTGTTGAGGGTCCGAATAAGTACAACAATGTAGGCCTTTTCTGTTCTTTTTGTCACTGGCCAGATGGCACACGGTTCATTTAACTATATAGGCTCCCAATATCCATTTGTCCTCGGAAGTTGGGTACAGCATTTTGAGCCAACAGATCACAGCTATATACCTTTGAACAATGTTTTTGTATGAAGAGCATACGGTCTAGTCTGTCTTATTTCACTATAAATCGGTTTGTTGAAAAATCGCCGAGTTGGCAGATATTGCGCGGAATAAATTCTCCTAGAACGTGTATTTTTCCTCGAGTCGATGTAAGAGCCAGCGTTTGTTTATCATTCTCGTCTTTTAACTTTATAGGGTCTGTGTCAAGTGCAGTTTCGATGAAGTGAGGGTGAAGGGCCACTTATCTCACTCTTTAATTAACAGGGGCCTCTGAAACCCCCGCTACGGCACTGTGAGCATTGGACTGCACGGGAGAGGTCATGGTTTACGCCCGTTTACGACTTTCACTGGTTTGCCCCATTTGGGCCTATAGTATTTCACTTGTTTATTTCTGGTCTCGTAATGAGCCTTTTTGGTGCAAACTATGCTATTTTATTAATGGAACCTCAAAAGTCGTTTCTCATCCTGAACCTAAATCCATGTAACATATACAGATGTCTACTTGAAAATGGGATGTGTGTATTTTGTTCATGGGGCGACCAAACTTCAACCTTCAGAATATGAGTAAGATGTGTTGGCTTGCTCAGAAAGATGTTAAGTTCCTACCGTAGATAAAAACTAAGCTTCTTCTTCAAACAAACACACACACACACTTTTCACTCGAGTATATTGGACAATATAAATAAACACGTGCATAACACCAGTCGAAATAAATTTCTCAATCACAACGTGCGAGGTATTGCTGTATCGATTTCAGTCATAAAACTGTTTGCAATAAATTTACGACAAAAGGCTTATTTTCAACCACTTTTCTCCTTTAGCCTGCATCTGCGCAATGTCAAAATTAATTGTCAGAACACTTTAAATATGAGAAATGTATGTTTAGCGTCAATGTGACATTTATTACAAATAAAATTGATTATAATCACTTGATGAACGTCAAGGGCAATTTCGTCCGTATCAAATGAAAATACATTAAATATACCTACTCGGAATGCAATGGTACCTTTCTTTGGCAGACTATTTCTTGGGAAGTCATTTTGAATATTTATTACAGTACGGTACATATATTAATGAATATTCATTCTTCCATCGCCCTTAATCTTTCAAGAAGTGAAAAAAGGAGGGTGGGGGGGGGGGGGGACTTCTGGTGGCTAGAGCTGACTGCTTTTGCCAATTAAATTGCTTAAAAGTTGGTGATAATTCTAAATGCATCTGGCACATAAGATGCATATTGGTGATACTCTATAATATATAGAATATTGACTGCTTAGCAAACATTCTATATTTAACATATTTCAAGGAAAAAAGAAATTGTTAATAGGAAAAGAAAGATCAGTTAAGCCTGATGACGTCACATTCCATGCGCGTATACTGTGAGTGGAGAAGGGGTTTAACCGGTAAAAGTACGTTACCTTCAACCGGTGTTACCTCGATTTAAGTACCAGATATTGAGATGGGGTATAGGTGGGTGGGGGTGGTTCAGCTCACTCCGCAGCATACTGATCTCTTCACGATGAATATTATATTGTGTGTAATACACGGAAATATCCCTTTAAACGTTACCGTAAGTCGATCGTATAATTCAACATTACTTTGATGAAGCAATTTTACTCCTTACAATACCTCGATGTAAGTACCAGATAATGAGATGGGGTATGGGTGGGAGGGGGGGGGGTTGGTTCAGCTCACTCCGCAGCATACTGATCTCTTTACGATGAATATTATATTGTGTGCAATGCACATATATATATATCCCATTAAACGTTACCGGAAGTCGATCGTATAATTCAACATTACTGTGATGAAGCAATTTTACTCTTTAATCTTACAATTCTTGTATAACATGCATAGCTGAACCGATAGTCATATTTTTTTTTACAGAGACGTGGGAGAAGGGAGGGGTAAGTGGTTGTGGGTAGGGAATTCCCTATATAAGCTATTGTGGGAATAGTCATGTTTCTTTATAGTGACGTCATGTGATTAAAGGCATCCATACATTTGCACATACCTGTTGATGACATGAGCTTTTACTTGACTTAATAGTCACATGATTTAATACTTGACTTAATAGTCACATTTCTTACAGAGATATGGTGAGGTAGAGGTAGGAGGGGATGGGTTGTTAGCGTTGGAGAAAGTGGCAGGGGATTAAACACAAAGCTATGTTGAGAAAAGTCATGCGTCATCATAGTGAAGCTATGTGATTAAAGGCATCCGTACGTTTGCACATCCATATTGATAACATGGTGTTGTTAATTTACTATCTATATATTCTTACAGAGACATGGGGAGGGGTGAGGGGGCAGGAGGAAAGGGTGCTTTAGCGGTTGGGGAATTGGGCAGTGAATATATTATGAGCAGTCATGCGTCATTAAAATGACGTAATGTAATTCAAGGCATCCATACATTGGTACATACATATTGATAACAGGGGCTTTCATTTTGAATTGATTAATTATGTGCTCAATATAAATGCCAGACAGGTGTGTATGGTAACAGGACCAGCTACATAGAAACAGCTGCAGTTTAGGTTATATTATGGCGAGGGATCCGAATTGAACACGGGGACGGCACGGGGTATAAAGAAGCGCGCCAGGAAATTCATTTTCCTTGTGTTGATGATATCAGTTTGAAGACACACATTAAATACATTAACGATGGACTATTAATATCTGTAATACGCCATGATGTCTGTACAAGATGAAGTACTCACTACCTTGCTTTATTTTGCAACTAAGATCAATTCTATACCAGAAACAGATTATTCAGACGACGAGAGAAAAAGAGAGAGAGAGAGGTGGAGAGAGAAACGATAGAATCATTTATGAATTACAAACGGCGTTCTTTAACAACTTTTGGATTCACATGAGTTTTTTTTCTTTTGCCCTTTTTTGTTGTTAGATGGTCATTTATAACTTCTGTGGATTCATTTAACGACTTTCTGACGTGAGTTGCGGATCCTGTTAGGAATGACAATTTATTACTCTACAGATCAACCATCTCGTATCAAATAATTGGTAACAAGATTATCTGAAAGTTATTAAGGCTTGGTGGTGGGTCATGACTTATCAACCCAAGATGATGATATAGATTTACCTGCAGTCGAACGATTCGAGGTTCTGCCAAAACTGGAAATGGAACACATATTTTCATCCTGCGGTATATAATCGGTAAGGTTTCAATATACTATTTCCTTTTCATATGTATATTTGTTCAAGTTTGTAAATTGACTTAGGTCTATAGACTAGAGCAAATGAACCAGTAAACTACCAAAATAGGACCACCTTATTGAACCAGCTAAGTACTAGGGTAACTCGTAATTGTCTAAAGAAATATATTCTCTTTACAAGTACTTTATATAAGTTATATTATATTATGTTAAACGATTGAAGGTTTTTCAAGGAGGGGTTGGGCTATCCAATTAAATTAATGTGTCAAACAAATTTCGCGACCTTAGAATAGGTGTTGGGGATTGGGTGTGTGGTGGGGGGGGGGGTTGCGCGGGTCACCTTTACTTTGTGTAGCCATTTTATAGCCGGTTTCCCAATCCACCGCGATTATTTGCGATGCTACATGACTAATATAATACATCTACGCCTTAACCTAAGGTTAAGAAGGGTATTTCCGATGATGGCGGTACACTAGTGGGTGAAGGAGTCGCCGAAGGGGCAGCTGCAAACTTGAATTTATTTCTCGTTCTCTCGTTTCGATTTTCAAACACAAAATTATTAGGGGTTTATACCGTCTTGCACCCCTCCTCCTCCCCACACTCCCTCAATTTCCTACGCCTCTGTACATTGAAACTAAAAAGTGTTGATGTAGGCATATCCTTTGGTAATTATACTATCACTCTGCAAAATAGTAAAATTTAAAATCTTACGCGGTGATTTCTGACAGACCCAGACAAGACTTAACATGACACGTATACACGGTTACAAGTATACCAAGGAAACGCGATTTGAATTTAGGACTTAAATTAGAATTTAACCCTAATAACGGACGTCGTTGAACTTCACATCACAGACCTTAACTATAGAATATAATGTAGTAATTGGCAACACAAATAACTTCCTGATTTTAATGTTTAACATAAAGTCATCGTTTGTTTCCAAAGTCAAAGGGATCATTTGAAACGGATGTCATATAGAATGCTATGCACGTTACAGCCATGTGGAATTTGTTAAATTGCGTCTTTACCACGTGTAATGAATGTTGGTGAAATACTGACTATAGCAGAGAGATGGTTCAGAAGGCTGGTGTCTGGTTCTATGTCTCGGAGGGGAGGGGGAGGGGTGGGGAGGAGGGAGGGGGAGGGTTAGGCAGGGCGCCGCCGAAACTGACACATTTAATTGAAGGTGATGCGTATAGCTGTATAATTAACGAACGAACGAATGAATGAAGAAAAATTAAATAAATGGATGAGGGAACGGATTAATGAATGGATGAATGAATGAATGAATAGTTGGATGGAGAACTGAGACGGACGAACAAACGAACGAACGGATCGTACGAACGACCGAACGAACGAACGAATGATAAAGCGAAACGGCCATGTGATGTTTTAACCTAAATGTACATCAGCTGCAGCTAAGAAGCCAGATACAATATAATGATCAATGATTCTTAAAGTGTTATATTATATATAGCAATCTGCATGGACATAAGTATCATTACAAGAAATGTGATTATCAATAGGTTGATCAATCGATTCGATGGCTACACCCTTCGTATTTCTTTGGCTTATTGTGTCACCTTTCTTGTAAATATCGATTGTTATAAACACGACCGTCAAATAAACTAGGGTGCTGGTCAGAGAGTCGATGAGAAGAAACATAATAATGATACCATTCCATCGACGAACATGTTGACTGTAGAAGGGACATACGCGATGTGTGCCCAGTATATTTTCGCGTAACGTTCCGTGAATGTAAGTATATATAACTCTCAATAAGTTTTTAAACTTTCAGTTCTGACCATCGGTAACAAAATATTTATTGGGTTATATGTTTAATATTTATAAATATATTACTTTGCTGCAACATACAACAATAATAATTTTTTATGAAATTCGGAAAGATAAGAACAATTATCGGAGGTTAACGTATGCTTGTAACATTATTAAAAAGAATGTGAAATGTACAAAAAGGGGGGAAAGGGAAATAGTTTAAGAATAAATATTTTAAAATAATAATTATTTTGGTAAATGGACGGTGCTTATATATCTATAATGGTGCAATATTTTGCATGTTTTGAAGCAATGTCATAGTATATTTATGTACTGTACACTAAGATTGTGTAATATTGTTTGCCGGTGAGATGGGTGGGGGGGGGGTGGATTAGGAGACTGATCCCCTTTTATTTCATTTCATTTCATTCGTTATTATATCGGTATAGAAGTCTTTAAATATAGTTGAAGTAAATAATTATAATAAAATGTATGTATAGAGCGCAACAATTTCCATGACTTACAATACCACATTATGTGTTTAATGTGCGACATTTCTGTCCTGCATGGGGAAAAAACTACTTTAAACAAATATGATGAGGCTATATGCTAAGTATTTATGTAATGAATACTGTGATGGGCTGTGAATGGTTGCATGTAAAACGTGATAATCACAGAATTAATTCCATTAGCTTGTATGATAAATCCATTGTGTGTGTGTGTGTGTTGATTTCGTACTTACAACAGTGTAGCATATATTATTATGAGCAAATTGAAGCAATGCATGTTTTGGCGTTTATCATATACCTGCGTAGCTTAGTTTTGTGTCATATTACTCCACTGCCTTCCGACAGACACACAGGAGAACCAGTAACGTCAAGCGGGATTCTCTAATTGGACACAGTTATTCCGTATTGCGTATAATTATCTGAATGACAGTTGCTTCGATCTGTAAGCTATTGTACTATGGTGATCCCATTACGAACCCATCTATTGTAATCATGGGGGTAATTGCACCAGGGGATATAACGGTCCAGCTTTGTATGGAAACACAATTGATGACCGGTATAGTAAACAGTCTGTCGACAAGTCCCACTTTTATCGATTAATCGATGTTCGTAAAAAGACAAGACATTGAAACTGCGTGGTTTTTGTATAATGTGTAAAGCAAAGGAACCAACTTTAAAGTGAGCATTTTGCACTGTCACCTGTTTCGACGAAGCTTGTATGTTGATATGTGATCTTCATGATTAACATATATAATGTATATATATATTAAGTTCTATATATATATATATATATATATATATATATATATACTGACCCCTTCCCATCCGTAACGACAGTGGGGTCAAGCACCAAAATTGTGTTATTTTCCACAAATTTAACACCGATGCGATATAAATTCCCCTTCAAACATACGAGAACACACTATGCACCATCTACTTGCAGTTAGCGAAAATTTGCTTGTTGTTGCAACAAAACTATATGAAGTACACGGAGTTTATTTAACAGCGGTACAATTATACTTATTAGGTTGTTGTAATTATCTTTAATTACCCAAATAATGTATTTTGTTTACTCTCTATATTTGTGTAAAGAAGGATATATTTTGAAGGACGTGCCGTTGATTTTCGGATTAAGCATGCGGTTACACTTAATCTTTTACTGAATCTGCAGTAACGTCTATAGTTAGGAGGAAAAGTATGATAGTAGAACTTATTCCCTCCCCCTTTCATGGAAGTTAAATTCAACAACTCAGCGGTGGTATTTGGTCAGATTAATCTTGTCCAATTTCTAATTAATTGATGCATGGATAAACAGAATATAATCAAATTATCTGGTTGCATTATAGTACTGACCATCCAATAAGATTTAATGCTGTGACGAGTAATAACTACGTAATGTTAATGCATCTCTCAAATGATAGCTCATTATATCATGACAGAGCTGTATTTATTCAAAGAAACTTACAGCATTTTGGCAAAACTTACCTTTCTGTTGTCCTATTGCCAAACAACCTTATTTGCATATAAGAATCAAGATGGAGGCTGTTATTATTTCTAAAAAAAATTGTCGAGGATAACTCTAGTCATATCAGCATATTCCAACCTTCTTGATCGAGAAAACACGACACAGTATAGTAAATATGGTTTTGTTCAAGTCATTACTAATACTCGAATACGGCACTCGGGTGGAAATGGTCGGCACCGTTAGGTCAAAACTACATCCTCATATAGCCACATAGAAAGATTCCTTTCAAACACACGAAACTGTTTTCAAATATCTGCCTATATAGCCTATACATATATTCATATACCCCATTGACCGAGGGCGCAACGAACTTCTCATTATACATAATCTAGGTGATACTTCATTTTAAGAAAGAAGAAAAAGGGGTTGATATTACGGGTATACGACTTGAGCAAAGGCTGCAAGGTCACATGTTGCACGCACTGTGTGGTTTCAGGTAGGGTAAATATGATTCTTGCGTGAAGCTAGATAGTGTAGTCACGTAAAAGAGCCCTAGATAAATCATACTAAATTAATATAAGCAAGAAGCGCCTTATAAAACGCCATTAGTACCTTGTACCAAGTCAAAATCTAAAAGACATGTCAGATTAGGCAGTTATAGGGACCATAACGTCAAGGGGTTGCGAAAGTCTAGGGTCCTCCGTGGACAATTCCAGGCAAGATATACCAACTTCCTCTTTTCAGGTTGTGTCTGCAAAACTTGAGGGGAGAGGAGGGTTATACGGTATATGCTGACCTAGGTCAAACCTGGTGAATAAATCCAGCACTGAACTCCATGATATTTTGATTTTGTATGTATATCATCATTGTCTGTACGATATTTTGCACAAGTTCGCCGTCTCTTAGTATAAATAATATGCTATGTTTAAATATCGCGTATTGAAGAATTGAAGGCGCCAACAGCATCGTCCCAAATTTATATGCTGGAAAGTCAGATAAAGCTAACCCGTCATCAAACTGCAACATATGTTCTTTCACAACCCCAATGTATTCTCCTTCCCGAAGAAATTTAGCTATCTAATTGGAACACTCCAAATGTGTGAGAATAACTTCAATGAATCCTTCAAGATATCACTTTTGATAACTTTTAGTAATATTTAGCGAGCAAATATGATGTGGCCAACACCTATGACCTTTAAAGTTTGACAATACTTTCATCCTTTCGCTGTGGAACTGCCTTACATCATTTTGAACGTCGACAGTTTAACATTCTCCATATAACCACGTTACAGACACCATAGTATACATAGCACCTGTATAGCTGTACGCGGATCTGATTAAGGGTACGTTTTGTTCGTTGATACAGTTTCCGTACACATACAGTGTCCAGACGAGATCTTTTCACTAGACATAGACGCTGCCAGGCTCATTGTTATTTTGGGAGATGCAAACAATGTCATATACCATCCACGTTCCCTTTGAGCACCTAACTAAAGTGACGGGTATTCTTGGGTGGTAATTTTCTGACAAGTTGATAGCAAGCATAATTCCAGACTGTTTATGGAAGCTGTTTCGCTCATCAATGAGTCACAACATAAAAGAAAGAAATATTCTTCGTATCTCTTTTTTTTAATGTGTGATGTCTTATATGCTGATATATGAGCGATATAACCAGAGAGTTAGGCTGTATACACATATATACTTATGATCGTAAGCTAAAATGGCTGCCACAGGGAGACGAAATGAAAGGTATGCTTCTGCTGCCTATCTTGATCGTATAGGGGTAGAGTGGGGAGGGGAGAGGGGAGGGGTGAATGCTGACTGCAAATGCAATGTAGATGGGGAGGGAAGGGAAGGGGCCGGGATGATTTTCGATCGTCAGTTTCATTGTGTTCTTTGTCCATGACTATGCATATAGGTTTCGATTGTCTTATGTACATTCTATGGAAAGGGCAAAAATGTACCTGTTTCGTCAAAAAAAAAAGGAGATAAATGCACATAGAAATGGAGAACATAAGTTCTATAGGTATGCATCGTATCTCCAGCTAAAAAATTCGGTTCGTATAATGCCTAGTTTGAAACTTATGTCCTTTCCCCTCAATGAAAACACGACCACACGTCACATTCATAATGTTGGTGTCAATGGCCTTAGTTTGAACTTAGGCTCACCTAAACCACAAACTAATGTATGTTAGGCTTTAGTCCCTAGCAACAGTACGCTGTTGATGCCGGTAGATTGTGCAAACGGATATTACATCTTTCATATACTATCATTGTATGATACAAACCCTACATACTTATCTTACGCGTTTAATTTAGTCACTATTGTTACCGTGTTTATCTTAACTTGAAATCTTTTCTTCAAATTTCTCTGATATATGAGTAAGTGATCCTCGAAACGTAAACAGTTATTACGACATTTCTGTCATTATGGTATTACCCAATTCAAACCATATATATTGAAATAGTGAAGGATGAGGTTAGTTAACGTCGTACCAGATCTTTCAGCAACAACGTCAGAAGAAAAGCGTTAGAAATAAGGTGACAATGATTGTGACTGTAGAACCTGCTCGACTAGAAACCAGCTCGTACATAGAAAAGTGGCGTCAAGTGTATATAAACATAATAACCCTTACATGGGTAACGTGCATGTTGAATGTGGGCAAACCACCTCAGAAATAGGTCGAATCAAGTTTGAAAGAAGTTAGAATATACCCTTAGCATTGGCTCAACTGTAACGAAAATTGCGATGATGAAATATGTCTAAAATGGGTTTATAATCGGCATCCAAAATGAGGGGTATATTAATCAAATTTAAATTTAAAGAACGGAAACGCTATAAATGCATGATACACGAACAATGATTACAAAACACTTAAATATGGGCCAATCCACCTTGCAAACGTAGGATACAAACATGTATCGCGAGTAACCCATCTCTGCCATATATGTAGAAACATGTTCTTCGTTGGACAAACGATATCGTCACGGTAACATGAAACCTTAGTTTACAATGAACTAAGTTAGTGACATCATATCCCCGGCATTATAATTTACAAGCAATAAACTATATATATATATATATATATATATATATATATATATATATATATATGTATATGTATGTATATATATATATATATATATATATATATATATATATATATATATATATATATATATATATATATATATATATATATATATATATATATATATATATATATATACACTACAAGTGTTTCCATATAACTAACGACACTGGACACTGTATTGTTGCGTCGTTTTTCGCGAGTGTAACTGCAGTATTATAGTCTTGTTCGTGTTTGTTACTTTTTTTTTCTCTCGTTTGAAGCAACAATAGGATGAAAGAAGGTCGAGGAAGATTCTATAATGGTTTCTTGAATGCCCACTACCAACCTTGAGTCGCTCTCGCGTTTTTCACAAAAATTGTGCATCTTTTCTGCGGGGAAATGTATCGCATGCTACAATTAGCGTGGACGGTTATGCGTGTGTGCATGTGTTTAGTATATACAAAAGTCAATAAACCATACACACAGCAGTGGAGTTAATTGCTATTCAACAATACTGACTGCACAGTGAGTCCCTTGAAAAGGCCTGATCTGAAATGGAACTCTTTACTTTCTAATAGTAATACACTGTCCCCCACCAAGTTTCTTGCTTACTCCCTTGCGAAGCGGAACCGTGAATAATCCCCACGAATAGGTTATACAAGTTACACAAGTTGGACGGTTAACATGCCGTGAAAGGGATCGCGGTGGTGGGGGGGGGGGTACTTCTTTTGTCATTTCTAATGACAGGATTTGTGAGAATTAACAATGAAATAGAACCAGTTCGGTAACATTTATACAAATGCTATAGATGTGCTAAAAAGGTTTCATCACGCGTATGTCAAAAGACACATCAAATTAACATAAAGAAACCTAAAAAAAGACTATTGGTATTTCTAATTTGTAACAAATCTCGTATACCGTTGCCAACCATCCACGAAGGGTTGACAGCCATATAAGGCCGTGACTGCACGCAAGCGCTTCACGGACTGCTTATTTCAACGATGCGTCGTAGAAAGACCCAGAATAGCCCCGTTGGCTTGCCATAGAATGCGGTCAGTTACATATCAACTTGGAACACAGGATTAGTCTACACCCTTAAAGGAATATCGACGTTCACCTTTCAAAGATGTATATATATGGGCTGCCGTACAGATTGAGTAAAAAGAAACATTTTTTTTCCCTTCCAAACTCTTGATATCTTCTTGATATCCTGATATCTTCGTCCGATGCTGATATACAGAATTTGGAGATTTGTGGTAAAAGACGTGGAATGCCATGTAGGACCTCGGGTACAATTGCGTCACCGATCTCCCTGTTTGCACTATATATATAATGAATGTAAGAATAAACTATTTTCTATCACATACCTTCCCGGTCCCCTTCCTTGACCCGGGCTACACATGCATGGTTGTAGCTCCTAGAAGCCCGCCCCCTCTTCTGGAGGACCTCCCTCCTCCCCTTCATGGGCGTCGCATTTAACGACCGCATGTCACCCGGATCCGCCTACTTAACTCAAACGTGGGAGGGGATGGGGGGAATGGAGTCATTCCTTCAACCTTCACCCACACACACACTACCATTGAACCATGTGCACATGACGGAGTATAATCATGTAATCCATTGAGACCTTTATTGTGAGTATACGATGCAAACAAACACAAATAAAAGGGACGATTGTGCAAACACCAAATAGTCCTTTCCGTACATTCCGTATTTGAAGAAAAAACGAACCGTTCTATGACCAAAATTGAGTATAACGTGAGCACAGATAATATGAAGTAGTGCCCGGCAATGGAGGTTTAATTTATGCTAGTTTTTAGTTATTCAAGTATAAGCCAGAATTGAGCTAGGGCCTACATGCAAAGTTTAACTTTTCTTTAATTCACAGAAACTATAGTTTACACGAGGTGATCAAAATGTTCTGACTATAAGCATATCTGACCTTGTTCCATGTTAGAAACCTTGCTCACTGTTATTGACCTTGCCCTATAAGTACAGCTGAACATATGGATGTTTTTACAGCCAGCACATTCTGGAACAGTACAGACTATCACATACAGTATAAACATGTCTAAGGCTCAGGAAGTACCGTAACGTTATATAAGAGCTTCAGTCTATAGGTCAAACAAATCATACCAGATATTAGTGGCGGAGCTATAGGGGTATTAGTCGGGGGGGGGGCGAGGGTGGTCTGTAGGGGCGCTTCCGACACTATCTAAGCGGAGCGCCACCACATGATGTCGCAGAGCGTACAGAAATTTTGTTGAGTAAAATACTCCCTAGATCGCCGAAAATGACCTTTTCCGAGCCTTGCTAATTTGCAGATAATGTGACAAATGTCAATAGGTAGATGAGAGCACAATAAAAAAAGTCAATAATAGCGAATAAGTAAAAAGCTGAAAAGGGCGCCAGCAGTACATTTGAGTCCGTCAGGGGTTGGGGGGGGGGGGGCATCCGCCCCCTCATTGTATGGACGCTCCGCCACTGGATATGAGATTCAAGGTGTGAAGTTAGAGTTTTTTCCAACTGATATATTGTAAACTCCTTACATTATTGTATAACTAGGGAGTTTCCTTAACAACTCCCTTGTGTAACGTTACAATATTTTGTAAGCTTCTTGCATTAATCATTATTGCGTTGTCAGTACCATATAGAAACAGGGCAACGGATACAGTTCAGAACCCCTGATTGTTTTCAAGTAGGAACACTATACCTTATAAGACTGGTAGGAATTTCTTCTGACCTTGCCCATAAATACTAAACAATAAAGAATGAAGAGGGTCAATATTGCAGGCTCCGTTATCTAGGACACCCAGAAAGAAAGAAATCTCTCGATTAATTATTTTGTTTGACTCTATTCTAATTAGAACGACCCCCATATAAGACATCCGCTTTGGATAAATTTGGTCACAAAATCCATTATTGACAAGGGGGAGTAACACAGATAACTGCCTATACACAGAACAGAAAATGAAAACGGAACTAAATGGAGTTATATCTCCCCCCCCCCCCCCCAAAAAAAAGGCTGCTAATTACTGATCAAAACATTTAAATACACAAAGGTTTATTTATCTGATTAACTCTATTATTTATTGTCTCTTTATTTCACCAACTTGACCTAACGTTACACCTTGCAGGAGCTTTTCATCTGTTGTTCGTTACGGTCCATTACTGTAATATAGGCCTATCCTTATTTGTTTAAGCGGTCGCCTACATAAAGAACACTCGTTCAAGTCATTGTCAGACTTTGATATCTGTCCTTCCTTCTATACTTCTCTTTCTCTTTGCCAGTATAAATTGTTCACTGCCGCAGTCCTTGATCCCTGCCGGGTTAATGACAAGTATCTTCATTTTGCCCGACAAACTGTAATTAAATCAGGGCACCATCTATTGACCAATGGTTGCCCCGTGCATGAGGTTCAAGGCTGTGTTTGCCTACCATTCGTTGACCTACGAAGCGACGGCACTTGTCTAGAGAGATCATTTTATTTGCCTGCGCGGCTTATATATAGTCTTGATCCTTCCAAGCCCAAAACTTACTTATATACCATTAATTTATATATGAATGACCTAAATATACATGTATTATAATTCTACGAAGCCCCTTTTGCCTCCAGGAGCTTGACATGCTGCAGATCACCCCCCCCCCCATCACCTGCCCCCCACACACATTAGACTCACCCTCTGGAAGTACTGTCATCTGTGGACGGAATAGCAATGATCTGTGTACCTATATCTTATCAGAGTTGTTGGCATATCTTCCCATGGTCGTCACGAAAGACCAACGGGTCGGGGAGGGGAAATTAGATTGACTGACTTCTTGTCCACACTCCTCCCAAGTATGGGCTCACTATATATGAATATGTATTTTGATTCTCAACTCCAGGTGAACTCTATGAACATCGAAGTCATTAGAGAAACAACTTTTTCCTAAACACATCTACACCATGTTGCCGAGATAAAGTTCCACGGATACCTTTGAAATGGAACCATCCGTCCAGCAATAAAACATGCCTAAAAGAATTTCAATAAAAGCAAAACAAGACTGAAATATCGCTGTCGAGAGTGATAGCATTGTCATCTGTACGGCCTAACATATAATGTATAATCTCTCCAGATACAAAGAATTGATTTTACTTCATATATTTATATTCATCTGTTTTGGTTTACACTCACTCCTCTCTGGTAATCAAGCACAATGGGTTATACTTCTTTTGCCCTTACGTACACTGCAGCATACCGGCCTAGCTGTTGCTGGCCTTTAGACGTACCCCCCCCCCCCCCTATGGAGGTTGATACAAGTGCATTACCCTCTATAACCTTTTCTTTTTTCATAGCTAATATTCACATGAGGAATAGCCGCACATTAAAGCTTTGTTTATCGTGCAATTATACAACTTATTTGTCATTCAATGCAGTACGCCGTAAGGACTCAAATATAGGTTTAAAAGATGTACCCAATATAGTTGTTTTGAGGCTGTTAGCATTGAAATTCAGCGTAATATTCAAACAGTCATATACATCTACCAGAACTGAAGAGCAAACTATTTCATTGCCCATGCTTAATATCCCCTTTGTGATATGAATTATCAAGACGAACTTGGCTAGTCATGCTAAAATATTACAATTTGAAACATTTTGAGTTTTTTTTTCTCGGATTATCGATATCGTGGAAGTTCACTCACTCACGGCCTTGGAAGAAACGCGACGGCTCAAGAGCTGTTGTAGGAATTTTTCAAGTATTTTTGGCCATATTCAGATATATGCTTATATCTGTAATCTAGCGTTTTGGGGGTTCGCTAACATACAAACAATACCTATGGTCTGTTTGGATGCAGATATATATTTACACGCAAACTGGTCAACCCTTGAACAGGGAACTTCATCGCGAGCAATTTTTCTTCGGGTAAGAAATGTTAATCGCTGATTGGTCAGTGAAATTGTTTACCGGTTTCCCAGTTTTCATTTATACGAACACTTATCAAAGGTGGTGGGCAGAATGGTTTTCTTTCCGAGTCAGGAGAGGAACTACACTTGAAAAGATCAGGGATTGGCGACCATTCAGTACGGATAATTAGGGTCTTTTTCTTCTCTCTCTCTTTCTTTAATAAAGGTCTTATTCGATAAATTCCAGTTGAATTCGCTTAGCAGAGACCAAGCAGTTTTGGGAAGACTTGCAGACCGGAGAAGAAAGAAATTGAAAGTAAGTCGAATAACTGGTGCGATAATGTTTCCATCAGTACAATTGAAAATATTGTATTAAATTAAGAATTATTTTTCTTTTTGGCACGTTTCTGTGTAGGAAATTATTATTGTTATTATTATTGTTTATAAACAAAAAAACACGTGCGCAAATGAAAGTTTGATGCATTTTTTTGCTAATAAGTGAACCTTATTTGTGATAGTGAGGAGGATAAAGCGGCAACTTGAGGTAAAGCTCAGAGGCTCAACCATATACAATTGCGGTGTGTTTATGTGTGTGTGTGAGGGGGGGGGATCTTATTCCCCAGAATAATCAGGGGGCGGGTCCAGCTTCCCAACTAACAGAGTATTATAAAGAAGTACCGTATAGCGTATAATACATAAATGTATAACACGTATGTACCGTATAATCTAAACAGTTGAAAAAATGTTGGATACAAGTTCTAAGGAGGTTCCACCCCCCCCCCCACCCCTTCAGCACCTGGAAAAGCTGACAAATACTCTCTGCGTATATTACATCAAATTTGACGATATCGGGTGCAAGGTATAAATGACGAATGGGGGTTGGGAGGCAGGATAGGAAGAGGTGGGACTAGGTGATCGTTGGCGAGTATCAGGATTACCCATCTCTATCGAGACATAAGGAGAGGCTATTAATTCCCTTGGCGTTTGTTCCATTTATGGGTAACATGTCATATTGGAACTGTTTTGGTCGCATCTGTTTACGATCAACGATGGTGCACAGTGCTCCATGAAGGGACAAGGGGACCACGCACAGGCGCGAATCCATGTAGTGTGGGGGTGTCTGCCCCCCCCCCTTTACCTCGCACAAAGCAAAAAGGATTTATTAGCATAACATTGCGTTCAGACCTTATATATATATATATATATATATATATATATTTATGTATATATATATATATATGTATATATATAAAAATTATATATTATATTATATATTATAAATTATATATTAAATTATATATATATATATATATAATTTAAAGGCGGTATATGCCTCGGAATGCACTATTTGACGCTCACAATGTGTTTTCCCCTCGACAATATGTTTTTCTGTGGAGGAGGATTCCAGACCTCACCCCCCCCCCCCCGCTTAGGACTTAGCTTTACGAACCCCCGAGCCATACCCTCCTTATAAAATCCTAGACTCCTCATACTGTACATGACCCTTCAGTAATTGTATATCTTGGCAAGTATAGAGCTCCATATAACATCCTACCGGAAGCCGAATGAGACGACGCTAAGCCTATGTTCTATTAATAAATATAAACAGATCTTCTGATATATCATAGATATGGTATAGAGAGACAACCATCAGTACTTGCATGGAGGATGGGTGGAACCTTCCTATGTATGTTATATATGTGAACCGAGATTGACCTGAGATTAAAGCGACCCGCGACAAAAGTGTTAAGTCCGTTCACGTTTCCGCTCATAAAATCTAATATATCCTCTTGCATGGTTCATTCTTGAAAGCGCCAATTGGCAAAGAAAATAGAATGCAGTGAGGTTAATAGTAACCGCATGCATCAAGGTCATTAAGTTCCCTTTACTTTTTTAAGTGTACAAAATAAAACACAACTTATTACATCATAAATGCATCATTCATGTTATCGGGAGAACATTTGAAATGTTGTCCAATCAAACAACTGCATATAATACCCTGTGGATAGATAAATATAGTTACCACTCTCCCACGCCCCCACACCAGCTGCCAATACTTAGTTTTCATAAACATAGTAAATATTTCTCAGTATAACATGACTGTCATATATATACGTCTGTGATATGCCTATTACTTATAGTAGAGACGCAAATGGCGCGCAGAAAATATTACTCATGAATGTGTTGCTCATGGTATGTTTTATATAGAACCTTAGCGGCACAATAATGAGGTGTAATTCACAAATAAGAGAGCGTCGAAATGGGTTCAAGTGGTTTCTGACACTCTATTAAAAGGAATCGTAAAAAAACATAACGAGGAAGGTTTCGTATCAGATTATTCTCCGGTGAATCGTTACGCTGTCTTCTATGAATCGAAAAATGTTCGACAGCAAGGACAATAATATTCTTATTATTTCATCATCTTGCAACGAGAACATAAACACATAATCCCCCTTTTTCTTAGTAGACAGAAAATTTGCCATTGCAATTTGAGGGTTCAACTATGGCGTCACATTTTTTTCCTGACATCCTATAAGATAATTACAACATCATTCATGACACCATACGTCAGTCAGCCTACCATGTCACTGGAACCACATCTGGATCATATCTATGACATATCTATATGATATAATAACCCCAGCTGGCCGAGTAACCGTTTTAAGGGTTCCCTTACGTAAAACATTAATCTTGAAATTGTCAAAGAATATATTGAGTGCTAGTAAATGTTCTTTCAGGTACATTCCGGTTTTCAACATAATTCAGCTTTTAAATTATGATAATTGACTGGAATGGTGAATTCTTGCTCCTTTTAAGCTAGATTGATGACGACATCAGCTCCTCAGTGTAGACCTATACATGTTAATATTAATATCTTGTTTTTAGCATGGACTCGACCAAGACAAGTTCTTTTCACTTCATGTAGGAACAACAGGGCACCCTTGGAAGAAAATCAACACCATTGTCATTGAGACATTTTTTAATGCATTAGAAATATGTTATTTGAGTCTATGAAACATATTGTGTTTTCCTCTGAGGGAATGATCGAATTAGTCTATGTATGGTAGACTATAAGTATAGTTCAGCCGCTTTAAGATGAGGATGTCCTCTCCGGATGCTAAAAGGGTAATTAACGAATAATTAAATGTATTATATAGGGATACATCTATAGACTGATAGTATTGATACTTGACGGTCTGCAACGTGACCAAATATTAATTTTGTGCCTAGATAAAGTCGGCCTTTAAAATGATAGTACATCACTACGTGATGTCAATTGTTGCATCATGATACAATTGTTATTTAGGGTGATGTTCGTTCATCGTCAAAGAGCAACAGATTCTTTTCTGATCATTCTTAAATGCCAAGGCCAAATACTTGCCCGAAACGAGCCAATTTCCGCAAGTTAAAGTTAATTAAATAAATATATAATGTATGTCTAAACAGGTAGATATATTTATATATATGCAAACAGGCAGTCAAAGAATTGCCTTCTCGTCTAGCCTTTGTTATCGTAACTTCAACAGCAAAAAACTATAGAAATGACGTTCCTGGGTGATAGATGTCTCAGCTATAATTAAGGCAAAATTGATCCACCATGAGCAATGTTAAGTGCATGTGGTATACTTAAATATCATGTTCATTCGAAGCGATATTTTTTTGTCTCATAATTCACAACACGTTCGTCGGCCAAAGTGGCCGGAAACAAAGGTTTAGAACACAGACCAAATATTTATTTGCCTGCATAAAACAGATATAGGGGAACCAAAACCCCTCCATTACTCCGTCCATACCAGGGCCGTCTTAAGAGATCACCGGGCCCTGGGCCCGACAATGGAGCGGGGCCCCTCAATCAAGTGAGTTCGAAAAAAGTTGCGTGAAAAAGTGACATCCTTGACAATCGCTCAAGAATACATATGCCTGCATTTACCACCCCTCTCCATAGGCGTAGGAGCCTCATTTGATTTGAGGGGCTGCAACGACTTGCCCGAAAAATATAACCAACATT
Source organism: Apostichopus japonicus (assembly GCF_037975245.1). Taxonomy (NCBI): domain Eukaryota; kingdom Metazoa; phylum Echinodermata; class Holothuroidea; order Aspidochirotida; family Stichopodidae; genus Apostichopus; species Apostichopus japonicus. The sequence continues at coordinate 22,109,737 of NC_092579.1, forward strand.
TTTCACGCGCTCCGCGCGCGTTCCACGTGTCAATGTGCATATCATCACATGCCAATATCATAAAATCGTTTTCCGTGTTATTCCCTTCCATATTGGTTAGAATTATTGGGAAGTCGTTACAACAATAATGATAATAATTATATAAGTTTAACCATTGGAAACACAAATTATTATTCTTTCAGTAGGTGCCAGTGGCGGAGCAAGGGGTATTGGTCAGGGGGAGAGAATGGTCTGTAGGGGCGCTTTCGACACTATCTAAGCGGAGCGCCACTACAGGTTGGCGCGGAGCTTACAGAAATTTTTTGAGTAAAGATACTCCCTAGATCGCCGGAATTGACCCTTTCCATGCCTTGCTAATTTGCAGATAAACAAAGAATAAATATGTGTCATCGCCATTTGTCAGAAAATTGCACCAAATGTGACAAATGTCAATAGGTATTTGAGAGCGCAATAAAAAAGTCAATAATCGCGAATAAGTAAAAAGTGGTAAAAAGCTGAAAAGGGCGCCAGCAGTCCATTTGAGTCCGTCAGGGGGAGGGGGGGGGGGGTATCCCCTGACTGTATGGAGGCTCCGCCACTGGTAGGTGTCCGAAAAATTCTCAGCATATTGCCCGAATTTTCACCAAAAAAAAAATGAAAAACATATTGAAAATTATTCTTCTTTCAGTAGATGCCCGAAAAATTCTCAGCATATTGCCGAATTTTCACCAAAAAAAGAAAAAAAAGAAAAACACACTGCAAATTATTCTTCTTCCAGTAGGTGCCCGAAAAATTCTCAGCATATTGCCCGAATTTTCACAAACAATATTGCTTGGGGGCTGCAGCCCCCCCCCCCCCCGCCTCCTACGCCTATGCCCCTCCCTATGTCGCGCATAAAGCATAAAACTTTAGCTGAATAACATACGTGATATATCTAAAAGCTGAAATACATTATAGAAGAGTAATCTTCCAGTTGCCCTCCATCCCTTCCCTATAAAAATACTGGACTCACCATTTGTAACACCCTTGTGTTGAGTCTTTCAACTGGGGGAACTAACGAAACTTGCGGCATTTCTTGATCGTAAACTGTTGTATGATTGGCTGAAAGTCAATCTTTTTGAGGTGTTTTGAGGTGTTGTAAGCCTTCGGGCATTGTATATTGTATTTGTATTGTATTTGTATTTGTATTGTATTTGTATTGTATTTTTCTATTCTTAAGTTTTTCTTTCTTGTTTTTCTTTTTGGGGAGTCTCCTACTTTGTTAAGCCTTTACAGGCTTTATAGGAGACTTCCCGTCACACTGTAAATTGTGATGAAACAAATAAATATACAAATATACAAATACAAATATTCCAGGGTGTCCAACTCAGATTCGAATATTTAATGTAAAACTCTCAAGTGTTTCACCAACTCTCGTCACAAGTTGTCAAGTATCGAATTCAATCAGTCATAATGGCCTATTCAATAAGTTTTCCTCCCAGATTAAGACATGGGGTTACTACGATTGCGGGGCCCCTGACATCGCGGGGCCCTGGGCCAGGGCCCAGTGGGCCCATGCCTTAAGACGGCCCTGGTCCATACAATTTCATGTCCCTACCTAAATCAGTCGGGAGTGGATAGAGGATTTCCCTCCTCCCCCACCTTAGAAATCCCGTGCACGTCAATTGAACTGAACCACTTTAGGAAACTTGATTTCACACAAAGCATACCATGGTTATCTACTCCGCGCGCTGAATCTGCACTATATATGCGTTCAGGTCACCGAGGTAAACACTCTAAGTGAGAAAAAGATACCGAAGTGAAGATAGCCCACTGTTTACTAACGAATAAAATGTGTTAACCAGACTATACTGCCACTCCACGATGTCTGCTATACATAGCCGGCCTACATGAAGTCGGCAGTGCATTATAATACGCAATCACTATAGCAACTTTCATGAGCTTCACAGCTCGAAATAAATTTGTAGCCAAATTAAGTTCTAACTTCGATTCTAATTCAATTGGCTGTCTAGTTGCTGTAACTATGTGTTAGTAATTAACATTAGGCCACCTACAGCGGCCGACCGAAGGTTAATTAACTCTGGCAACGTAATCTCCTGTATATGAATGTCACACATATTATGTTATTTCTGTTCTTATTCATGACATCGTCAGATAGTTGAGGGTTGTAGACGCAAGTATAGACCTTTAGTCTGTAAACCTGACACGTTTTCCGCCTTTAAAAGTTGTAGATAAAATATTTCATGCCGGGTTTGTGAAGGACGTTTATAGATTAATTTATTTTACTTTTCTCTTCTTCCGAAAAAAAAAATACGAATTTGGGACGAAAGTGCCACGGGTGTATATAGTACATCGTGTTGACCTATCAGTGTTATAGGTCTAGACTATGGAGACCACTGTTTACTGGTCTCGGACCTCTGTGGTCTCGGACCTCCCTGGTTTCGGACCTCCCTGGTCTCGGATAGGAATTCAGTGGTATCGGCTCTCGAGACTACTTTTCACTGGTCTCGGTCTCTGACCTCTGTGGTCTCTGACCTCTGTGGTCTCGGACCTCACATGTGGTCTCGGACCTCACATGTGGTCTCGGACCTCTGTGGTCTCGGACCTATATAGTCTCGGACCTATGTAGTCTCGGACCTATGTAGTCTCGGACCTCTGGTGTCTCGGACCTCTGTGGTCTCGGACCTCACATGTGGTCTCGGACCTCACATGTGGTCTCGGACCTCACATGTGGTCTCGGACCTCTGTGGTCTCGGACCTATATAGTCTCGGACCTATGTAGTCTCGGACCTATGTAGTCTCGGACCTCTGTGGTCTCGGACCTCTGTGGTCTCGGACCTCTGTGGTCTCGGACCTCTGTGGTCTCGGACCTCTGTGGTCTCGGAGTTTGAACGTTGCTATAAGACATTTGAACTATTTGGAATTATTATGTAATGAATTATGTAATACGTGAAGGTCTCGGACTTGTGCTGTGTTTGTCCACTGCATGCGCGATGTCGAAATAATCATAATAAATTATTGGGAATTTTTCACTTCATGTGATACGCTCGTTCACGCGTCGCCGGTCGGGACTCGACAACGCGTGTAACAGAATTTACGGAAACATGACATCGGAAGTTTCATGAAGTTTATGATGCGTACCATGCAAACCGTGTTTTCGAAATCTGACGATCAGGTTTAGCGGAATTAATTGAATGGAACGCGCCATGGAAGTTATCGAACTTCGGCAAGACGGAAGCGAATCTATGTCGTTGTTTCGATGACACCTCGTCTTTGTCAGACGTCATGGCCCTCCTTTGGCGGCGTGTACGTATTGTATAAACGTTGCGCTACTGCAAGACCTCTCACCACCGCATATATAAAGGCCTATACTTGGTAAACTTTCCGAATATAGACCTATATATGACAGACACTATACCCCTTTGAAGAATATGCCTCAATGGGGTTACATAGGAGGTATGGTATAGAGAGAGGATGCTGTCAACCCAAGGTAGAGCATTGCCCTTATCGTGAGCCAAACAAGTGTACTTTACAATTAATCTGCCAAGGGCTTAAATGATCCGTAATGTTATCAAGTGTGGGAATTCACAACCAGTGCGGGCAAAGAAGTTCTAAATAACAGACATAAAATGACTTAAACACACCATACCTACGGCTGAAAGTTTTTCTTTTTTTCTTTTCTTTTTGTTTAACGTCAGTGACACGCCATTTATTATCAAGAGAGGGTAGCTTAGCTATTATCGTGAAGGTATTGCAAACAAAACAGACGCGATACTGTTACATTGTTTGGATCACGTGGGTTTTTATTCGCCTCCCCCCATATGCCTTCCGTAAATGTAAATAATTCGAATATTTCGATGGTTTTGTTGTTCAAGGTCTTCCTTCTTTGGCCCGCGCGCTTAACCGTGACCTTTGGCCCTCATTAGCCTACGGTGTTTACTTTTGTACCTTTTGTTGCATTTTCTCTCTTTATACCAAAATCAATGCAATATTTGTTTTCTTAAATATACAAAAAAAGTATATAATAAAATATGGATGTGAGATTATAAGTTAAAGTAAGCTGCCAGCTGCAGGACCCCAGGGTAGAAACTATCGGTCCTTGTTAAGCCTTTCTGACTAAATACAATATTTATATTTGCCGTTCTACTTTTAACCTTCAAATTATATAATATATGACGGACGATCCTCCTCCCATGAACTGATTCACACCGTCAGCTATACACCGTTACCGATTTGAATGGGATTAATTTGGAACTGAAGCAACAAATGAAGTAACTTTATATAGATGATGTGTGATAAGTGTGCTCTGTGTAATGGAAATGGTTAAAGGGGTTGATTTTGGCTGTTATCAAACGATACCTTTAGGCAGAATTTTAATCTTGATACGTCATAGTGCAAATAAAAGAAAGACAACTTTGGGCGCTCTATTATATATGTTTCTGTAGCTATTCTTTTTGTTGAGAAATTCAAGTTTAATCATGCTGGAATGCTCGCTCTTAGGCTAACTTGACGGTGAAATCGGCTGTTTTGTGCCAAACCTGAATGTTTATAGTTTAATCCATTGTTGATAAACCACACAATTTTTATTTATTTATCTATGAACATTATTATAGCAATGTGAACTCGACATCATTTTGCAAAATGAAAAAAAAAAGATCTTATAAAAGTGATATAGAATACAACCCGGGCTGACAGTAGTGTCTGCCTAAAATAATGAAATGATCCATTAAGTCGTAATGTCCCTTTTGGAATTGACTTTGCGTCCAATAAAGATGAAACCAAGGAATATGCCACGTCTCAAAGAAAGGAAGAGAGGGAGGGGGAGAGGGTGCGGGGGGGGGGGGGGAGAAAACGTTTCCTTAGATATAACAGAGGAAAGGGTGTTCGGCGTGTCTCATGCGCGCGCGCCTTTGTATTGTTTTCTGACTGGGGACTTGAACACAGAAATTCCAAGTCCTCAAACGTCATTTGCAAAGAATCACCACGTCCTCAATCGTTGCTAAGTAATACTGGGATATAATGGTATTTAACAATGGAAAGAACAATGTGATCGTCAGTCTGAATGTTCACCACACCTGGGTGTGTGTGGGTGGGTGGTGGGGTTGGGTCGGTGGGGGGGGGGATCGGTAAGCAAAATTTAACTCTATACAACAGAAGTGTTGTGACTATCTAAATACGAAATATTTGCAACAGTTTATAAGTTCGAAATAGGGCTATTTCAAATGTGGAAGGTTTTCCTCGATTGCGGAGTTTGCAACCTCTGGACTCGAACTATAGCTATAATTAAGGTTGAATCCACCGACTGCCCAAATCCGATTATTTAACCACTTAGAAGATTAGGACACTTTGGTAAGTTGTTAGTTTGAGAAATAAATGTTTATATACCGGGCTTTATGTGTGTGTATTGCCTTCTGAACAGCTGTATAAATGACAGCTCAATCCACCGTGGTTACCTTCTCGTATATAAATGCATGATAACTAAAGCACGTCTTGAAATTTCTCCTGAATGGACGAAATTTATCATGAGTGTCATGTCAACATGTATACGTTGGAAGTATTTACTCTTTACGTTGTTTTTTTTTTCCTTTCGATTTAAATATTTAATCTGCTTAATGGAATAACGTTATAACGGTCCATAGATTGGGGCTAGTGTAATATGTACATGGCTTCGGGGAAATACTTGCCCTTTTAGAATTGTCAACACTATATATACCCTGGCAGAATAACAATGATGTTAGCCTTTCAAATTTTAGTAAAATATTATACGTTCATGCAAGGTCAATAATTGTGTAGTCTATACCCTGGTATCCAAACTTGGGGTCGCGAACCTTATTTTTAAGAGTCGCAAAAATACTTTGTGGGCTCGCTTAAACAAAATAATGAAAGAAAAAAAAACAGCGGAGATTTTGGGAAAAGGAAGTGGAAAAATCGTGACCATAAAATAACTTTAAAAAAAAAAGTCAACAAAGAAAGTAATATGAAAAATTTTCAAAAGGAGAAGGGATACCTCCTCTCCATGGCCCAATCTCTGCAGGCCACAACATCCGCACGCCACTGGAGGATCGATGATCAATGTTAAAATGGGGGTCACTCAGCAAAAAACATTAACATACCAGAGGTGTATATATATGGTAGCAGTGCATGGTGAGTTGAGCGAAACGGGCACAAACATTTAAGAAGTAGGTTAAAAGAAAGCAGTATAACCCCAAGGGGGCTAAAAGGATCAACTAATGTATCACCTACTGTAACTAATTTTTCAAAAACGAAACAACTAAACCCTACCCTTGCATCCTCAGAACACATGGTCAATCACATGGTTTAATCTCCAAATTTGAAGTGCATTACCCCCCCCCCCCCCCACCAACACCCCCACACCACCCCCTATATATAGATATCTGGGATCCTGTTCTGCGAATGTCGCGTTCTAAGGGTATCATTTCTTCCATCTGTATAATGAACTGCAACATCAGAGGAGAAAGAATGAGGGTGAGGAGGGGGGGGGGGGGAGGTGGGCAGAACGATGGTAGTGAGGGTGAGGTAAAGTTTAGATTAGAAGCGGAGAAGGAAGATGAGAAGGTAAGAGCAGAAGGTATAACCAAATTTAACGGGAGATGGATCCGTTGAGCTGTACCAATGCATGTCCTCAACTTCCTTTGAGTCCTTACTGGCAACTATCAGTTTTCGCATTTCTTTTCCTATTCTCTCATAGATTAATACCAGCTTTCGGTGGCAGTTACTGATATAAAATGGCGTCAGTCTATATTCATGTCTGTGCGATCCTTATAACAGTTCTTACTACCATTGGTGGATCATCGCTACAAGGGGTTGCTGTCGACCCGCCACAAGTAAATTTATTTGATTCGGATCATTTCTATGATACTCTGGTGAGTGCAAGTCTCTTCTTTTGCAGTTAAATTAATGTAGAAGGACAGCAAAGTAGTCCTCGATCTCATTACATTTATTCACTAAGTTATATTATACTAAAGTGATTTGGTCATTTGTCAGTATGTAAGATAAGATAAGATCAACTTTATTAAACCCAACAAAGGGCACCTGAATGCTCGCATAAAACTGTAAACATTAAACAAATATATATAAAAATATAAACTTATAAAGACATGTATACAACAATCCTAAAGCAATACAATGGTCAAGGCAGGAGACGGGAACAGTCCTATAACAAAACGTTTCAAACAGGCAAACTCTAGCGTTTAATTTTAAGTTATCAAGTTTTATGCATTGTGGAATAAATGAGGAGGAGTGTCGATTTGTACTGGCCAATTGCAACCTCATCCTACCACTTCGAGGGATCACGGCCCTGTCCAAAAGCACACGAAGAGGGTGGTCTTCATCACGTATAATGTTGTCTAGTTTGACCTCTACAAGTTGCATGTTGGTAGGACGAGGCCAATGTTGGCTGAATTTCCCCGATAACACGACTTGCCTTTCTAATAATAGCTTCAATTCGGTGTTTACTTTCCTTACTCGCATTTTCCACCCCACGATACCAAATGATATTGCCATACCCCCACAACAACAGAGTTAAAAAAAAACAATGCAAGAACATTGTTATTAACATTGAATTTGCTTCATCATACGCAGACAACACATTCTAGAGTTCAGTTTTATCAATAATACATATATGGTGTCCATGTCAGGAAAGCCGTTTTGTCTATCACACCCGAGATACTTAGAATTATCCACTCTTTCAAGGATATATCCTTTTATAATAGCTTCAGTTGAAACATTCGTGGACTTCCGAAAATCAATCACCATTTCTTTTGTCTTATTAACATTAAGTTCTAAGTGCTATGTGTCATTCCAACAAATGACAAAATATTGACAGCGGTACATTTAATATGCTCTCTCGAAGGCTATACGGAGGATCTATGCGGCCATGACGCCGTTTGTATGCATGCCATGTATGTGTATTTTTTTGTATTTATTTATGCATATATGCTATGTCGCCATATACTGTAGAAATGACATGATGCTTAAATCTCACATGATGTGCATCTAGACATCAATTCTGCTTGCCTCAAGTTCACTTTCGGTACACAAAACGTGTTAACTTTCAAATGAGCACGTCTCGAAAACGGCTTGTATAGGAACTGATTGAATATTTCACCAGGGTTGTCGACAATATATCCAATATACATGATGTCCTAACCAACCCATACTCTCTGATCTCTTTATAAAGGACGAGTTAACGTATTTACGGAACAATGGTTACATCACAAGGTCAAAGAGCATACAGATTCTGGAGAAACAAGATGAGGTCGGTTTGAAGAGCGCCCTCTCCGACATGCAAGGTTTCTTCGATTTAAATGCTACCGGTGAACTTGATAACGAAACAAGGAAGATAATGAAGCAGGCAAGGTGCGGCTTTTCTGACCTCGAAGAAGGATCGCAACATCCCGAAAACAGTACCAGCAACAGGGTCCGACGCTTCAATGTGATTGGTAAACATTTTAAGTGGGACACAGGTAGAATCACATACGGGTAAGTTAAGTGCTGATCCACATACTTGTAGTACGAATACATCGAAATTTCCGTGACATGTAGTCATTACAGAATACAGAACAGAAAAGGAGAAAACGGTCGAAATGGACTGAAAAGAAATCACAATCTATAAATTTGCTAATAAAAACAAATATATCCAGTTCAGATTCTTATTAGTAACTGGAAAATATTCATGCCTGGCGACATGCATCAATTTCGTCATGTTTTTCTAAAAAGTTCTTTTTTTTTTTTACTCTCATTCTCCCATTTCAGCGCCCCCCTAAACCCGGCGCCCGTGCCCTCCCTTGACCCCCCCTAGCTACGCCACTGAGAGCGGTACCTCGTACACAGACACTATATTATTTATAAGAGGCATAATGCAGAACCTTCAAAAGTGCTAAACAAAATATGAACACTGAATTATTACCTGAACAGATCTTGCCCAACGCAGAATTCAGCTTTCAATGCAAGTTGTTTTATTTGTTTATTTTTTTTATTGGCTAATAATACGTTCTGTTCTCTTCCTCACATTGCATTAAAACTTTTACGCAGAACGCGATCATAGTCGTCAACGCTACGGCAAACATTCAATATTATAACATATAGGGAATTACATTTTTTCTACGCTTTTAAAATACCGTGTCGAGCATATATACACTAAATAGCCTCTTAATATCTTAGTAACAAAGCTTATACCAACATAGTTTAGACTTCGAGTCAAAATAGCAATGTATAAAGATTGTTTTATAAACCAAATTCGACAACCCCCTGCTATGATTTAGCCTAATTCATAGTGATCTCGATCGTGTTTTGAACAGAAGGAATCATACAGCATTAATGAAAACCACATGACAAATAATGAAGGCGTACATTGCATGGCAGTGACCGCTTGTAGTATTTCACGGAAGGGACATACATATTAGCATGTGCTAACTTTGCTGATAGAACTGCATGGGCATATGATAAGGGTGTACATGTGATAGAGGTGATGGAGAGAGGAAAATACACGAGTAACCGGTAAAGACAAAGGCGTATTAAGGCGTATGTTGACAAAGGAAACGCATGCAGGCAAATGACAGAGATGAAGGGCAGGGGTAGAGATATAGGGGTAAAGAACAGTGCAAGGCAAGGAGCACAAGCAATGGGGAGGGTAAAGTACATTTAACACACTTAGTATATTTTAAAAGTGAATATCTTGTTAACCTCAATAGCTATAGAAACATTGCTATAGCACTCACTTTTATTTCGTTTTTGCGTTGACTACATTATAGCAAGAGTAAAGATCTACCTTTAGTCATCCTTTAGTGAGAAATCGATTGATTTTCAACTTCAATAACAGGAAACGGGCAGAACTATAACAAGAAGTTCGAGTAACTTCAAAAACTTGGAGTTCATTGACAATCATCCCTTCATTGTCCCCAGGGGGCGATCTGGCTCTCGAAGCCTCTGGAAAGGGAGGCCTCAACCGTACAGAACTAAGAATTAAAGCGGTCAAAACCATTGCAATAACATGTGCTAACGTATAAAATTGATACGATAAATCATTCATGTGACTGCCAGCCAAAATATGCCGATGTGACTGGAAACACATTTTGACATCATCAACCCCCCCTTCCTTTGATAATCTGATACAGCACAAACATTCTGAGATAACATACCTGTACGTATCCGTTACGAAAGTGTCTGGGCCACTGTTTTTCATTTGAGTTAAGTAACCCGTGAATGATTCATACCACCTTGGTTTCCAGGTGAACGTTAATGACCTCAAATGGTGACATTAAAAACGGGGTAGCAGTTATGCGAAAAGGGTATAACTTAATATAATAATAGGAATTCTATGCGTTGTCATCTCACGTTATTATCGCGGCCAGACGTGCTCTCAGACAGATCCATTATCTTAACAAATTGGAAAACCAGATGTAAATTGACAGAGGGCTGTTTAGTTTATATTTAAAAAAAAAAAAAACTTTAAAAAAGAAAACGAAGAAAAGACACGTGACTTTCAGAGTTATGACAATGTCCATGTGGTGAAGTCACACTATACACTATATTAAGAGGCAAATATATTGGTAATTGTACATATATCCACAGAATACAACATTCGACGTACATATCCATGGGCGGATCCGGAGGAGGGGAAGCTGATGCGGGTGCCCCTCCCCCACCCTCCCTCCTTTTCAACATCACACCAAAACAACAAGTGATTTGCACAATCCTGCATTTAAACCTAATTATAGACCCGGGAAATTTAGTCTAAACAATGCTTCAGGATACATAATTTGACTTTTTTGAGTTCTACAATATCATTGTTTGCGTTTGTAGTATCACCCCTTGTTGTCCTTTTAATTAATCTATATTACTATGTTTAAAACTGGGCGTTGGGTTATAATTTTCAGTCACTCTTATCAAGACATATAAGCCACCGTCCAATAGGTTTCATTATAATAAAGTGATCCATGTTGTTCAAATCATTTGTATGTTCCTTATAAGCAGGTTATTTAAATGTTTATGATCCTGTAAAGAAAAGTTTGTGTCGTACAAATATAATGTATTGGGTTTTTTCTCTCTCTTTTCGATTTCTGGCAAACCCTGACGTTTGCTTTCGTCATTCCTGTTGTGATTTCGGTGACCTAAAGTAACAAATTATGCCCAATATGTGGACTTTATCTTTACTTTTCTGCTATTCCAGGATCTTAAACTATCCAACTAAAGGATTAATTACTCCGAAATCTCTTCATTTTGTGATCCGTAAGGCCTTCGAAGTTTGGAGTTTGTACGCGCCAATCAACTTCAGAGAACTCACTGGCCGAGAGGCTAACCAAGCACTCATTCGTATCGCATTCGTGAAAGGGCGACACGCCAGTGATCCCGATCACCCAAGATTTGACGGTCCCTCTGGAGATTTGGCGCACGCCTTCAGCCCCAGAACGGGCTGGGGAGACACTGATGGTGACATTCATTTCGATGACGACGAGGTCTTTACAGTGAGAGGAAGGTCAGGTAATACTTTTTTGAAGAGAAATATTTGTTGTAAATCTCATATCTTCGATCTTTCCGTCTGTGTCTGTGCCAACCCTCGTTCTGTTCTTGTGAATTGGGGCGTAAAAAAATAGTTTTGATCTTTCAGGTCCATACGCAGGATTTTCTATGGGTTGGTGGGTTTACTAAATATGTGGACATTTTTTTTTATTAAACACCGTCCTGGAGGAGTAGTCATTAATGTCGATTAGATGCAAAATGCTGGCAGATTTTGCAACCATATCAATTTGTTGTGTGACATTTTACGCAGTTAGCCTTAACGTCCCTCGCGGTACAAAAGACCATTCCCTAACCAAAATGTGGGCCTTTGTGAAATGGTAGCCCACGCACCCCCCCCCACACCTCCCCTCTGCTACCGGATCTAGTCTTTCGTCAACGGTTGGCCGGAAAGTGTTCACAGCATTGCTACGTTTTATACCGCGATGCATGCGGCACGTGCACATTTACTTACTGGAAATGTGAGCAGACACACACAAACGTACACACGCATTCACACATTTGCTTCATGACACATTGAGGACCACAAACCGGTATTTAAATTCTATTCTAGCTTATAATATATACACGTGAACCCAAAATAACTTAGTAAAAAAAATAGTGACTTTTTAATGATTTGATGGACTCCTGTGCTCTGCGCCAGACTTCTATCAACCGTCACATCGTTAATATATATACTTTCTTCCGCCTTCTTTAACAGCCTACCATCTATATCAAATAGCAGTACATGAGATCGGGCACGCTCTTGGATTACTACACTCTAAAGATCGTAGGTCTATCATGTGGCCTATGTATCGTTATTGGACAGAAAACCGGTTACCGTCGGACGATGTATCAGCAATACAATCTCTCTACGGTATGTACCATTGCCAACGGGTAAAATAATAAAATTAAAAAATTAAAATTAATCATAAATATAACTCGAAACATATAACACACTTAACTAAAGCATATAGGCCTACTTGTCTGATTTACATTCTGAGAGAAAGTCAAATTTTAGACTTACCAAAAGCCCGCAAAACTACGAACGTGGTTGTAACGTCACGGATTCTCTTTGTCCAGGCTGGCCAAGTTATGTCAAGGCCCTCTATCAGGAGTCAGACCAATGTTTAGTGGTGACTAAATTACCGCCTGTGGTGGCATTACGTCCATGTTAAAATAATGTCTGTGAAGGCTATTGTGCCGCTTCAGCTCCCGGTGCCCTACCTTCCCAACCGAGAGTTCACCTGCAATATATTAATAAAGTACCTTATTATGATTACCTTTACGTAAGGATAATTTTATATGCTAAGAAAGATCCTAAGTCTTTTATATCGTCGCATATAAAGCCTATGTAACAAAGCTGCTGTCTGAATAGCGTAGATGGTATCCTTTTTGGATCACGTAAACCTACAAATATATTTAATGATGCGAAAGACAGACAGCTTTTTAGTAAGACAATTATACACTCTTTCTACAATGCATATAGTCCGAAACCTCAGAAGAAGGTTCTCAGGTACGTGGTATTCCAGAACGGGTTAGATGGGAGGTGGAGGTGTTTCTTCTCCGTACCAGTATCTACCCCTCCCTCACCTCTCTCGTGTCCAGAATCCATTAACACAACGTACACTGAGTATAACGTTACTAAGTATACAGTTGGATCTCAACCACAGCCTCAAACACTTCATCCCACATTTTGGTCACTTCTCTATACGTAGTAACGGTAACTTTTTTTAGATGAAAAACTTTGTCGGTTATAAAATGAAAGTATACTCTCAATCAAAATCAAGCAAAGTAAATTACTCGATCATGTATGCAGAAGTTTGTTAATTTTTTTTTTTGCAGGGAAGAGAGCGCCCTCTAACTTACCAGCCCTAAAAACCATGTTTCGGAGAACGTACTGTGGTACCTCTTTCCCCGTAGTATTCTCCATACAAGGTTTCATCTACGCTATCAGGGTAAGTCTAACAGGTCAATACGGAAGCCGAGAGGTTCGGGTATTTGGCATAGCAGGTGTGTTGCAACAAGCGAGTTTTCCAGTAAAAAATTGGCGTTTGCCCCCCCCCCCCACCCCCCAAAAAGGGTAATGTTGGTTAAATAGTTTCATCTTTTTTTAAATATTAGCAGCAGTAAAACCAAGCCTTACTTTGGTACTCTAGCTTTGAGCTTGCCGAGCGTCTGCACGCAATGACTACTGGCAGATTGATGGTGCACGCCTTCACTAGTAAATGTTATTTAGTTAAGGCTAATGTCGTTATAATCATGTGTAACCAAGGAAGTTCTACAAGCATCTTGTGGAACCTGCTTGGTGTAACTATAGTGTAGGATCGAAAACCGTTCCTTTCTCTCTATTTTCTTTGTGGGGGAGGGGAGGGGGGTACTATTGTGTAGTAAATAAATCACAAGGGTCAACACCTGCCCACGCATGCGTTGGAGTATTCTTTTGATGGGAATATTTGGACGGGACAAATGTGAAATGTTTTTGGTCGGAATTTTTCATTCGCTGGATCTCTGCGAATGAGCGCTAATTTTGGGAAGAAAGTACATCGTCATGGTTGTGTAATAATTTACTACACAACAGAATCATCAAAAAAGTTCAGACCATCGAAGGTGAATGCATAAGGTGGCTGCTCTCAAACCCAGCTTCACTGAAATGCTGAAAAAAATCTACCAATCATCATAATTTCAATTTTCCAAATCTTGACCATGAAATATTTTAGCAACACGAGATCCCTTTCACTGCTCACAAGTGATTAACTTACCTATAAGCTACTCTTTGGAGGCCTATAACGTGGTCTAACATTGCCTCAATTTTCGCACTTCATGTATTTCCGTTCATATAACATAGGGCTTTCCGGGGCGGTATCACGTCTGAACCAGGGAGTTATTAACCCCCCCCCCCACTTCCCCCGTCTGAACAAACCTCAGGTGCTTGACAGTTACAGTAAAAAAGTTCATCACTCTTTGCTCTCTCATTCAGCCATTAATTGTAACCGTATTTATTACAAAGACTCCTAAAGCACATCGTTGTACAGTGGCGGCGGAACCGGGGGGGGGGGGCTTGGGGGGCTGAGAAAGTTGAGGGGGCAAATGCATGATAAGACCCCCCCCCCAATATTTACCAAGGCTCCGAAACGTACATCTGCCCATTTTTCAACACAACTTCGTCTTAGGCCAATGACTTGGGGGGGGGGGGGGGGTAGGTGCGGAGCATTGCAGCCAGAGCATTCAAACGATATGATAATTGATTGTCTGTATCATGCCTCATCGAATATTAGTGTTTTAAATAAGAGTGTAATAAGCTAAACGCTACACTCATCAAAATTTGCGTTTACACTACGAGTACACTCAAGGCGTGGAACATGGCTCTATGTTTAAACGCAATCAATTATTAAACGAACAAAAACACAATATTAGCATTTCACCAGTACTGTATAGGGTACATGCATTCGTGACAGTGCTTGGTTCATAGAAATTTGTTGGCAACTGCACATGGTTTTGGAATTATCCATTTGTTGACATTAAGAATGCTTTCTGTTTTTTCTTATGACATTTATTTAATTATTGCATTTAATTGCAAGTAGTAATTTACTACACTCAAAAACGTCTTTGCGAGTACACTACGAGTAATAGCTACTCTCTTAAAACACCATCGAATATACAAATTACAATGTTTTTACAGATTTTTACGTGCAATCTGAGAAATTGTAGGCTTGAGACCCATATTTTAGGGCTAGGTATTCGCAGCATAAAACACTCGGGAAGTGCCGTTTCCGGCCATCTGGGGGTTTGAAAAACCCAAAATTTTCTTGTACGCTCCGCGCCAACCGATGGTGGCGCTCCGCTTAGATAGTCTCCACACATTAGCCCCCCCCCCCCCAATAATTTTCCCGTTCCGCCGCGCCTGTTGTTGTAACTATAATTACTTATTGTGTATAACATTTCTTGTTGTACAGGGGTATCTCTTTTGGAAAGCGAAAGACGGCAAACTCTTGACAGCGAGAGATGGGAAGAAAGTATCGACCCAATGGAACGACTTACCTGTTAATATAAAAGCTGCATATGCAAGACCAGACGGAACAGTATTATTTTTTAAAGGTGAGATGTTTCTCCGTCATTTACTGTGATATAATGTTACCAGGGGAAGTTGGTGGGGGGGGTGTGGGGTGATGAAGGGGAGGGGTCATGGGCATAGGTGGCTGGTCACTATAGAACTACTTTTTAAAGGCGAGTTTTGTTTTATAATTAGGGGAATTCACCCAACAGTTCCACATTTCTTTCCCATTTATATTTTAATATTTACAAAACATGACACTACATCAACTTTACTGATATATAACACAACGTGGGAGGGGGCCGGGGGTAAAAGCCTTGCATACTCGCTCTTTATAATTTCTCTCTGAGGTTTTGATGATTTTGTATTCACGCTTAAGCCTGTATAATAATGCGTTCTGATTGGTTCTTTTTTTCCCCCACAGGTAATAACTACTGGAAATACAACGGTCCTTATAGAATAGTCGGTTATCCGAGACCGATTAGTGACTTCGGTTTGAAACAACACGTGGACGGTATCGTTGCAGTTGGATCAAGAACATATTTCTTCCACGGCAAGAAAGTCTCAAAATATATCGAATCTAAAGGAAGGCTAGCCCCGGGTTATCCAAAGCCAATCAGCAAAGTATTCTCCGGCCTACCGAAGACAATTACCAATGCATTTACATATACAGATGGTGAGTTATGACTTGCATGGACATGGCAAGCCGGGAGATTTGGAGAAGTGTGTGTGTTGGGGGGGGGGGGGGTTGATGGGAAGATCAGGGGGGCGTGAGCAAGTTGGATGAGGTGGGTTGCTAGCGTCGTCACTCAATTTATTTCACCACCAACTGTTATTCTCTGGGATTTGCAAAAGACACCCGATTTATTTCGTAGCCTTTATAAGGGAATGTTTTACAACACGAAGATTTCCATGAGAGAAAATAAAGAGACAGGGATGAGAGGGGGGGGGGGGGAGTGAGGGTGTAGTGTAGTAGACGTGGAATCGCGTCATTCAGTAATTCCTGAGTCGCGTCATTCAGTAATTCCTAAAATTAATAAACGGTCTTCTTAGTGTATGCAATCGCAACCCAGTCAAAAAAAGGGGGAAGGGGTGGGGAAAGAGGAGAGAATGGAACTGTACGTTATCAAAATGAGAAACGAGTCTACTTCAATTATTTATAGTTAATTGCTGGTTTTTCTTCCCATCCTGTTTTTCTTTTAAGGTCAAGCATACATACTTCATGAGAAGAAATATTACAGGGTGAACCCTAGATTACGGAGACCAGACTGGGGATATCCGAGGGATTTCACCATAGATTTCATGGGTTGTTCGGACACGGTTTAGGAGATCGGATGGTATAAATAGAGACCGTCGGAAGGCGTATGTCAGACCTATACAATTAAGGCCTATGAAGGGTCAGGCCCATTGGAGGGAGTTTGTTCCAGTCATGCTGCAGGCCACTTGCTGCCCTGTTGAATGGCGTTGTAAGGTTAACCCGCGACGTGGGTTATTGACTTGAGCTGGTATACAGCATAGAAATGATTCATGGGTTCACTCAGTGTGACGGATTGAGCTAAGAGACAATGCATACTACAGCAAAGGCAGTATATGAAACAAGTCCATATTCTGTACTTCAATGAAATAGAAACTTCACAAGTGAAATATCAAAGGAAAATCAAGCGAGACATTAAAGCATATTCACGTTATTGTTACTTCGCATATAAGGCCGGCACGAAATAAACATTTGGCATGACTTCTTCAATTTTATCACAAATAGGACACTTTTAGAGTAATACACGTCACCAATGATGTCGTTTACTGAGTTAGCTTATTTTTTTTTTGTTAGAGAGAGAAGGCAGAAAACTGGCCTTGTTAAGTTGTGAGTGGAAATCGCACCCTGCACTGTCTTTACTACAAGTCGAGTATCTTACGTATCTTACACTGAATCTGGTTTTCAACTTGCAAGAACGTACTGGCGGCAATAAGGTTGTTGACTATAATATTCCATTGCTTCTCGGACTGTATCGAGTTAGCATATTTGATATGTACAAAACTCTGATATCGGAGTGTAACGAGTTACGTTGGGTGTAAGTAGCAGAATAAAGTTGGAACTTCCCATCGTGGGGGGATGGGTTCGTGTGAGGAGGGAGGGGTGTCATTGTCTCCTTAACTCGTTCGATAGTCTTAACTCTCCATATCGTGACGGATACTCGACATCATCAATGATACTTCCATATCGTCAATGATACTTCATATACTATCCAAGATACATCCATTTCGTGAAGGAGACTCCACATCGTCGTGTAGGATACTCCACATCGTGAAGGGTACTCCCATATCAACAAGAATACGCCCATTTCGCCAAGGATACACCCATATCAACGAGGATACGCCAATTTCGCCAAGGATGCTCCCATGTCGACAAGGATACGATGAACATATCGACAAAGATATCGTTTTCATGGGTCGTCAAAACTGCCACGTTCCATGAGTCGAAAGACCCAGATGTAACCTTTTTGAGAAAACATTCTCAAATCAACCAAGATTTCCTACAGTACTAATATTGAAATTCGAAAAGCAATAACTAATGCCAATTAGGAAACCAGCAACATTTATAAGTTAGTACTGAAAATTACATTGAAAAAAAAATAAAAACATAAATAAAAAGGGAATCCTACTTATTGGTTTACAAGACTGGCAGTATATTTGTGCTAGTGGCCAAAATTTGTCACGCTCGCTTAAAATTCATTTATATGTGATTTTGAACAAATTAAGTTACTGTTTTTTTTTTGTCAGAAACTTATTGGAGGAAAATCACTTTCGGGTTGAACAGTGACGGTGGATTCTCTAATTTTACTAATTGATATGTACAGCAACTGGAAAATGTCAGTAGGTGCTGGCTAATAGTAATAATTTGTTTGGTAAGAGGTAATAGTGTGAACTTCTCATATGTACAGTTTATTTATTTTATTTTTCGTTAGTCTATCTTATTCTCTTTACATCATTGTATTTAACTACTTAGTCATGTTCTAGCCTGAATGATGCTGCAACCTACATTAATTCTATTTTATAAAAGGAAAGAATATGCAGTCTACTGCCAATAAGAACTTGTCATGTCACATATATACACTGCCTCCTCCACTTACCCCCTCCCTCCCCCTATCACACTCACCCACTCCCTCGCCACTCTCACAGGCCTTTCAATATCTTTGTTTTTTCTTCTTTAATTTCTCACGGTTCATCTTATCCAAAATCAAACATTTTTTAAAGTAACCATTGGGCCATGACCTCTTCATTATTTTAACATTAAAAATAAAAGAGGCCCGTCCTCTGGCCTGCTGTGGTGTCTTATTTGTAGTGATTGCATCAAGTAAGGCAAATTCACTCACTTGTAAATATTACAAAATATATTAATACGAAACATTGTAAACTGGTCGTTGCCTCAGTAAATTTACTACAGAACTTACCGTTTGGTCTAAAAAACAACTATTTTGAGATTTTCTTTTTCATTTCTTTCCTTCTTTTTTTGTTGTTGTGTTGTACTTTACATTGTATAGCTTATGGTAAACATGGATCCCGAAATCTAATCATAGACATTTAGGTTATCAAAGTTGGAGAGGCAACCAGTAGAGGGTAGTTGGGGGGGGGGGGGGTGGTGGTAACCTACACCTACTCTTCACCCATACAGGCACCCTCTCGCCCACCATACTCCTGGTTCATCTACAAAGATTGGTGTATTGGAGTTAGTTAACTTCTTTGCAAAGAGAAAATAAGAGAAAAACACAATTAATTGAAACGAAGAGAAACAAAAGTAAATCGAAACAAATGAAAAAGTTAGAAAACTCAAAAAGAATTAATCTGGCAAATTGCATATTTATTTAAAGGCTGCAAAATGTACTCATTGTCCTGCTTTGCTAATTTAAATCCTAAAATGTTGTAATTTTAGTCAAATTTTCAGTTCTCCTTTGTTCTGCTAATTTTTTTTTATTCGTCTTAAAATTATTTATTCTTCCACACAGGAGAAAGGATGTGTCAAACATACCTGTATTTTCTCATATGAACAACAGTAAAACTTCTTTTTTACTATGTCTTTATAATACTGAAAATAAAAATAAATAAACAAGACAAAAACAGTAAATCCAAAGATGTATTTATGATGACAATTTTGCTGTTAACTGTAAAAAAACACAATTTGACCAAAATCATAATTACTGTTGAAATTAATATACTCCTTTTTCACTTATAGTCATTCCATTAATGTATTAAGTCTGTTAGTACAGAAATGTTTTGTGTGTTAGACTGGTTTATTTGCAAGGAGACACCAAACCAACCATCATCATTGATCTATGTGATAGAGATAACTTCCCCAAAACAGCTAAGAATCAACTTATTCTATTCGGGAGATGATCGCAGGTTTAGCGTTTCTTCACATATAAGACTTTATCAAGTCTAAACATGACATCATCTGATGTCACTTTTTCTGTATTTATTAGAATGTTTATTTCTGTATATGGAGATGTGATTTGCAAATGCAGAATGTAAAATATTGAACCTAATAACGAGACCTAATGATCACATCGGTCTCAACTTTCCAGTCTCAAAATTAGAATCCAGCAGAAGGATAGCTCTTTCACAAAGATCACTGTCATTTTTAAAGCCAGTGACTATATACTTGTGTGTTTGTGTCCACTTTTAACTCTTTATTTGCTGTATCAATGTGTAGCCACTTTGACCAATATGTGTGATGTCATAGTGCAACCAGGCAGAGTTTCTTCAAAATGTCAAGGCTAAAGTAAAAACCGCACTGAATTGATTTGGACACTAGAAGGACCAAGGAGACGAGGCAGGCCAAAGACAATACGGTGACGTACAGCGGTAAAGGAGAGAATGCAAGACAAGATCCGGGACGGAAGCATGAGCTGCAATAGCAGAGGATGAGGATGGAGTTATTGGAATGGAGATGGATAAACCGGTCGCAAAGGGATCATCGCGGCTCTCCTGGAATGAACGCCAGTGATAGGACGCTATGGAAACTTAAAACGAAGGAATCTTGTATTATATGACATCTCTGACGTAAGAAAGAAATGAGCACAGACGAAACGGATCAGGACCGAAAAAATATATATATTCAAAGTTCAAGCACTAGTTCATTTGTAATGACAGATTTAGACTTGCTCAAGTCATTTTGTCTCACATATTGAATGACAACAGTTCCCTGATATCTCACAACTGCGAAACTGGCTTTTCTGTTTGGGAGGAGTTATCAGTTTCAACTCTACCACATAGGTAACTTTGGGTCTGACCAAGGGAGGGAGGTGTACACATCGCTATAAAATGTTTTAATAATTGTAGTTGGAACTTATGTCTTCTGTAAGTCTGGTACCCTGTATGATTAGTAATCACTACCTTAGACCCAGGAACATAACTACCAACATTGCCAATGGTGAGTCATGTTGTGTAAGTGTGATTTTTTTTCTGGGGGTGTATTTTTATATTTTGGGTTCCTTTCTTATCTTTTAATTAATTTAAATAGGTCCTGTACGCTACCCAGATCAAGTGAAACACATTGAAATATGTACGTAAGAACTGTATGAGGTAACTTTCACTTGTTAATTGTTACTCTGCTTGAGAACGTTATGTCCCTAAGACAAGTGAGAAAGAATAAAATGTATAATTTTAAATTTTGTCCAAATACTTTATGATATTAACAAATGTCTCTCTGTATTGTACATCTGGTTTAAGATAAAAGAGTCTAAAAAATTGAACCTTTGAAGGATAAACTTCTCTTTCAAATGTTTCTTTTTTACCAGTTAACAATTGGTTGAAAAAGGTAGCTATAGAGTTCCATCTGACAGGGGAAGTGAGGGGTGGGGGGGGTGGGTATGGGAATATTGATGCTTATACTTCCTATGATCAATACAGATGTGTAACGACTCTTCTTGTATGCATTCCTGTATAATTAATGTGTTCAATCATATCTACTCCTTTTGTCTACAAACAATGTAAAATAAATAGAACTGTAGTAATCCTTTCTATGAAGTCTACTAGATCTACAATTGTTTGCACTCAGCTGATCAAGATTTGTTTTATCTTGTGTGTGGCCCTGTACCAAGATAAATCTTGTAACCTTGTTATGAGAAACATTTTCTTATACCTCCATTGAACTAATGACTTTCTGGGAGATTCCCTGTCTCAATCCATTAATCTGGGAATAATTTAGGTAATATTTGAGGGGCAAAACAAATTTCTACTTTCTTGTTCTATTTTCCCATTTTTTCCTTTCTGCTACATTGCTATCCTGCTAGGACTCTCTGCAAGACTATACTTCTCCACCTAATCGACCATTGAATCCACCATCGAAAAGATTCCAAATTTGAGTTTAAAATGTTGAATTGGAAGCCACCCAACGTGTAAGTTGTAATCCATAAGCCCTTGCAGGTTTCTCCCACATTTGTGGTCGCTTAAGCGTCGTAAAATAACTGCTGATTATAGTTACCAGCAACGTGAGGTACAGCGGTACCCAAAGCTGCTCCCAGGTAGAGTACCGCAGAACCTGGCTCCATGTGAATGTTGTCTCTACCGCCGAGGACGATATTAAAAGTTCTTTGTAGAAAATGTGTCATACATCTTTACACTTATGTGTCAAAATGTGTCCATTTATGCACTGTAGGTTGATATGCCTCCCCACTTCTTTCACAGCGATCTTCTTTCCAAATAAAAGAATAAAAACTCCTCGCTGATAAATTATAAAAAACAGTCTAAAAGCAAAATTCAAAGTTTAGAACAAGAAGATTTTAAGGAAGGGATAAATTCTACCTGAGATGGATTTTGTTTATTGGGCAGTATCATGAGGGCTTGGACTTTTTCGCTGGACTCTTTTTCGGACTTTTGACGACTCCTTTCCCATGAGGACAAATCTTTCGATTTAAGCATTCGTGGCATCTTGGTCCCACTGGAAGACATACTTGTTGACCAAAGCCAACCATCAAAACATTTATCTCTCTCCATTTGTCCCTACAAGGGAAGAAATGAGAAAAAGAAAAAAAAAAGTGAAAAAGAATGATTTAGTACTTGATTGACATCTGCAAGGCTTGGTCTCTGGGTTTGTGTAGGATTTTGATACTTGATTCATGTCATTTATTTGATTGTTTCCATAGATTATGGTGAAATGCTGACAAATGTCTACACACTTAAAAAGGATCCTTATTAAATAATTGAAAGAGAAATTTACACCCGTGAATCAAATTCATTCTAACTCGATTAAAGTTTACTGAGAAATATAGTTCTGTACAATACTATACAAAACTGTGTATTTCAGGGCAAAATACTCTTCTTTTCACATGTGTTGCTACTGAAGCAATATTCAAAACATTTTATCAAAACAACCACCCCCCAACTCCCACTCATCACAAAGTTACCTTGGTAACCACTTCTCTACAGCCTTCCTAGTATCCTCTGGCTGTTTGGTTGGTTTCTGGACCCACTTCAATCGATTACAGATCCTGTGAACGTGAGTGTCTACACCTATACCAGTTAGTTCTCCCCATGCCACATCCATCACTATGTGGGCCATCTTTGGTCCAACACCTGGCAGCTGTACCAACTCTCTTAATGTCGGTGGAATGTCAGAGTCATACTTTTGTTCCAATATTTTGGTGGTGTTTTTAATGAAAATTATTTTTTTCTGTTCAAAACGAGAGAGAGAGAGAAAACATTTGAGGTATATCAAGCATACACAAAAAAGTTTACAATTGATGGGTAGATGTGAAGGCGGTTGAGGGACAGGGCTGGTCAAGAGATCTGCTGAGATAAATTTTGTATCATTTCTACAAAGACCCGGGTAAAATTTTTAGACTCTGGTCTTATCCACTTCTTTGCAGTAAAATGTAATTAAAATTCCTTCAAAGAGTCATAAGATACATTATGTCCACACAAGCAAAGAAAGTACATGTAAACGACAAATGTAAAATTATTTCATAAAAATATGAACCATTGTTAGGTATTGTGCTGGCTATCTGAGTAGAACAAGAGAGATAAGTCTTCCAGAACAAAGTAAGCCGACACTCGGCCTGATCTCATATTTTATGGGGAAAGGGGTTGGTGGTGGGGAGGGGGGAGGAGATTTCTTTGTATCAATTAACACTACAGTTTCTTGGTAATATTGAAAATGATCCAATCTGTTTTATTTTACAAGGGTATGGGAACAGGGGTGGGGGGTGGAGGATTGTCCATTTTGCAATGCAAATGTTTACATATATGCTAAACTCAGTGAGTTTTCTGGAAATTACAACCACTTTTTACACTTCTCCAGAAGCTTTGAGTGATCAAACATGCAGGTGATTTCCTAGCCAATTAAACTGTAAATAACCACAGACAACCTTACCAGAAGATACACTTAAAAGTTTGTAAAGTTAAACATAAGTATTAATTTATACAGACTACAGTACCTTCCAAAATCCAACTGGGTAGATAAGGTCCCCCAGTTTCTTGTCTGAAGTTTGTAGGATGCTTGGAACACTGAGACCGTGTGTCCGTAGCTTCATCATCGCCGCTGACGTGACCTGATCTTTGGTTTGACTAGACAGCATCAATGAAATGAGAACCTGGTACCTTCTGACCTGGTAAATGTGTGTAAAAGGGTAAGTGAAACAACAGTCTGAGAATCTGATGAGGTTATTGGAGAGGGGTATAGGGATTGACTTGTTACAGGGTGATACGCCATACCCATGATGCAATATTTTCTATGCATTTCCAGCCATTCAAATTCAACTGCTTTCCCAATGTCCCAACTTCCCCTGTCCCTAAACCCACATCCACCTTCACCTAATCTCAGTTATATTTTAGTTCAGCTTCAAACCGTAGCTTTCTGTCAATTTTGTATATATGTGTTGGCATGGTGACATTCCGGTTGCATTGATATAGGTCATATTCCACTTGCTTAAGTTATATGATAATAATTTTCTTTTCCACTTTCTCTTCCTTCCTGTCCTGATATACCCATCTCTTAAACCATCCACTCCTCTTTCCTCTTAATATTTATTGAATAAAAGGTAATCCTGTTTTACCTTTGGATCAGCATCATCATCTTGTAATTTATTACAACCCATCACATCAACAGGAGCATCTTTATTCTTTCTCATCTCATGCATATTCAGCAACTGTTCTTTCCAGTTAAGAGGCTCCCAAGGGGTTTCCTCTGAATGTTCTCTCGGCTCTTTCTTCACTTTAACCTCAGTTTCATATTGGATCGGTACATGTTTCCTCTTAACTACGTTCTTCACAGCAGTGTCGTCTGGATCGCTCTTAATTTTAGGCTTTAGTCTTGAGAGCTGGACTCTGTCACCTTCGGACAATGTTTCCTGTGGCTGATTTTTCATCTTCTCCTCTGATCTTGAAAATTTTGACCTAGTCATCCTTGAAGTATGAGAAAAGTAGGAAGACACAACCTCTCCAAGAGCCTCTGTCAGTGTTCCAGCTTTTTTCATTCTAAAAAAAACAAATATCAAAGAAAATCCAACATAATTTGAAATTCATAAATTAAAAGAAGCTATAATAAATTATGCATTCTGTTACTAACCCATTCAGACATTCATTAAACCATTCCATTTCATTCCATCCTTTCATTCTAGCTAGAGCATGCCAGTAACCTTCATTCCATGCTCAGCTCATTTTACTCACAATTCACCTTCATCCATCAACATTCTACTATGCTGCTACTCCATTGTTTACCCCTTGGTGGTCAGGACTGATTGAGAAGCTGTTAGTCAGAGCTGTCCTGGCTGGAAGGATGTGCCTTTTCTTGAGTAAGTTAATTAATTTTGTTGCTATTGTAATTTTGCTTTGCTCAAAGCATGTGAGCTATAATCTACTTTACAATTAAACTGACAGAGTGCTTTCTACTCTTGTCTTCCTTGTATGCTTTGGGTTTCCTGCCTTTCAGAACCTTAGCGGGCTGGGCCTTGTAACACTTTTATGACTACTTACTTCAAAACTTATTATTTATTAAAAGTAAGCCCTTCAATTCCTTCGACCGAAAGGCAATTTTTGGCAAGGAAAAAACCAATTAGATGTAACTACGTTGAGACCATTTGGAGTATAACATTAGTTGCCAGGGCAGGAATTTCATGATTTTAGCCTCTTGCTACAAAGTGCATTAAAAGATCTACTATTAAAAATATCAAGTTCATACTGGTAAGTACAGCACACATCTTATGGGAGCAGCCCAATAATATTTGCTGATAATAAGCCAAAGCAGTAATACTGGATTCATGTGATTATTGGACTGACGATTGTCATGTGTTGATGACAATAATCAACAAATATGATAGGTGCTATTTTTCTACTGACAATGTCAGTGAAATCTACTACTAGGCCTACTAGTACTAGCAGTTAGCCAGTAAATA
This sequence comes from Apostichopus japonicus, assembly GCF_037975245.1. Taxonomy (NCBI): domain Eukaryota; kingdom Metazoa; phylum Echinodermata; class Holothuroidea; order Aspidochirotida; family Stichopodidae; genus Apostichopus; species Apostichopus japonicus. Next base: position 22,135,672 of record NC_092579.1, read on the forward strand.
GCCTGAATTTGAAGGCTTGTGACTTATTGTAGAAACTAATTTGTGTTTCACTTGGGTGCCATTTCACAAATTAATAACAAGAAAATAGATTAAACTCCCCAACTAACTATCGAAATTGTTTTATTGCAATGTCTGTTTGTATTTTCATGTAATTTGTACCGGTACCACAACGGGGTGTTACTAAAACGAATGACAATTGCGTTACACATAACGAATGACAATATGTTGTACACACTAAAAAATTGCGTTGACTAAAACGAATGACAGTAATGACAGCACAGACATTTTCTTCAACCGGGTATCACAGTTCAGACTTCGTGGGTGTCTAGATAATGTACGGGCAAGATAAAAACGCACCTTATAGTAAGCGAAGTTGTAAGTTTGATTTTAAAAAGTAAATTTAACGTCATTTTTCCGATATTAATTGTTAGAAACTAACAATACTATAATCTTGAAACGGCTTCAGTAATCTTTCTATATAAATCTATGGAGGTAAAAAGCACAGAACTAAGGCGCATTCTCACACAAAAACTTTCCCTGTGGTTTCTATCCATAAATTACACAAAAACCCTGCAACCACGTAACATGCGATTTCCTCAAATCATTTTTGCGCAGAAAACCAATAACCGCGTACTCCACTCCGTTAATCATTCTATCTCCACTCAACACTGTCCTTCGTTGTCATTCGCTGTCATTCGCAAATGATAATTAACCCTGTACAAAGTCAATTGTCATTCGGTCATTCGCTGTCATTCGTTTTAGTTTGTCCCCCACAACGTGCACGCAGATGCACCTCAAAAAGGTCATTAAAATGGCCCAGCCTACATAGATTGGAAGATTATGAAACCAACCTGTAAAGTATCCTGCAGTGACAACCTCTTTAATCTGTTATGATAACGCTTGTATAACTCTAGGCCTAGTGACTGAATCGATTATCTCCTCAACTGGTTCGTCAATCTAGGCTAGGCGTAATAGTAATACATCACAGCTTAGGCTAAACCAGTTCCACGAAGTTGTTGATACGAATCCTTCCTTAGCCTACTGCCACTAATAGTAAGGATTTGACAAATATCTATTTTTTAGCTCCTTGTCTGAATAAACCAGTAGGGGTTGATAAACACCGGATGCATTCCGTTTTCAAGTGATGAGCACAAATACGTTGGTAGGAGATGCGACTTACTTTCATGTTTTTGAAAATGTTTATATTTTCGTAAGTTGGTGGCAGACGATAAACTGTCAACTGTGGTTGGATGATAGCTGGTTGAAGAGTTGCACTTTATATGGCACGCCAAACGTGTACTGACCAAAGTAAAACGCCTTCAAAAGAAATATTTTTTAACAAGTCCGTCATTTCACTAAAACGTCTACTACGAGATGCAACAGAAAACGGTGAGATGTCAGACCAATATTGCACCTTCCTTTTTGGAATGGCTATGTGCATCATCAAACTCCTGTCTTCATCGAAGACTCGACCCAAACCGCGGGTCGCGCTCTGAAAAAGTTAACTTTCTGTTGCTTGCAAATGACGTTTTCTACTTGTCGCAACAAAATGCAGACAGTAATGAAACGTGATACCTTGTTATCTTTTATCTAGACCTGAAATGTCTATGCTGCTATGTACACTGTGTTGTGGGTATTGATCGTAGCTGTAATGTATTGACTGTACACTAGTGTCTAATTACCGACGGTAGCAAGCTGTGTGTGTATTTTCTGGGATCGATGGTGTCTAACACTTGTTACACCTCATTCGAAACTACGTCAGATTACCGTCATGAGACGTTTCTTTGTGCGCGAGTCTTCACGGCCTTTAAGAATGTCATCAATTCTAACCAATATAGTAAGAAACAAAACTTAATAACAAATATTACACCATGATTGTAGGTGCAAATTGACTTTGATATGTTGTGGTTCGTTCATACCACTTTTAACAATCCAGGTTGCAATTTTATAGCACGATCAGTTTTTAAGGATTGATTCTTTGATCACCAGAGGCTCATCATTCAATACCGCCATACCCAAATTAAAATCTAACACATTCACGGGTTATAAGGTCAGCCCCTAAGGTGCACCACAAACTCAACAGAACTTTGATGGTCCTAGGTAACATGCTTAAATCTTCCAGTGGGACTAGATATCATCCATGGTTGCTCTGATGTGTGCATGAAGGTAGAAGGACATTTTAGTCGAGTAATTGGGACTTAAAAGACAATCATAATAAAATGTGGGGTTGAATGAGGAGCCAATGTACAGCCGTTAAAGGGGAATTTGATATTAAACCACATTTTAAAGGTGGATATATTAACAACAGGAATAGCAGTAGAAACACAACTATTTTGCTTTTGCTTTAACTAATCTGTAAAGTATAAAATATCAATTTAGGTATGGTGGGGGGGGGGGGGGCGGGGGATTGAAAAAAAAAATCAGGATGGATATGAAACAAGGAAAGATAATAATACTTAACTGTAATATTCAACATATCTATTATCTTCCACTTTTGAAAACAGAAATTTCGAGGTTGCAAAGAAGGAAATGAAAAGGAAAGGAAAAAAAACAACTAAAACTTGAAATATACAGTCAAAAATTGAAAAAGAATATGTAATCATGCTAGGAAGATTCAACTTTGTGTCCGACAGATGTTTAAATGGTATACAGTATTTCATTTACATGTGTACAAAGCTAAAGTGGTACAAAGCTAAAGTGGTAGTTTACTAGTTCTTCACTCATGTGACTACTGCATTTTTCTATGCCATAATTATGAAACGATTCCCTATGCCCAAAATTATAAAAACTTTACAGATTATCACTGACAAGTTGTTCACCGACTGTTATATGTAAAATTAGAATGTTGTTTGCTAACAGTAGGCCAATTGCTGACAAAACTTGATCTATCAGACAAGGTAAGCAGACTTTCTCAATGTTGAGCGTTTCCATCCATCTTTTGCAAATAATGCAATAAACAAAATACAGGTCGTAATGTCTCTGGTCAGAAGGGAGCCTACAATCGCAGCCCTAGCCAGAGTTGCTTGCTTTTTGGGTGGGTATTACAAGGAGTGGGGTGGGGGGGGGTTACACTCCCTTGATCCAAAACTGCAACATCTTGGTATAACTTCCTGAAGATGTGAAACTGTGAAATTTATATGAATATATGTGAGATGAAACCATTTGTAAACACCTGGAGAGGTTAAAATTACATAATAGAATATCTATTATATTCATAATAAGCACAGAAAAAGAAGAAAGTTGATTTGTCAATATTCCCTCCATTAGAGGAAAACCCAATTTCAGTATCTTGTCCCTAACTCAAGATAGGGTTGACTGAATGTAACCCAGTTTGACTGGCTTAACCCTTGATTATAAACTAAAGTGAGCCACAGTAGGTGGCCTGTGATGATCATGTCATAATGGCAAATGTTCTTCACTTTGTTTTCCTATTACAATCTTCTCATTGATTTATCCTTGAAACTTGATACATTTGGAGGGTTGACTTAGCTCTCTGTCAAGGTTCTCTGTATTTACATCAAATTCAAAAATTGTTTTGTAGAAATACTATTTTCCACCATGAAAAAGTGAGTTACAAAGAAAGACAATAACATTTCCAACTGAAATCGCTGTGATGACATCATTCACTTTGCTTTGCCAGATGCATTCTTTAAACACTACCAAATTTGAAAAAAATTGTATCTTTATCATACAAAAGAAAAACTACAAGGATATAGTTTTAACCAAAAGTTGCTGAAAATTTCCTGCACTTTTGTTTGAGTTAAGCCAACCGGAATATCCCTTTAAACATTAAAACACAACAACAAAGCTGGATGTAAACCTTGCATCAAATTGCATGAACAGTTCATGACTGAAATAGCACCTGCCATTCTGAAGGTGGTAGTGACCATGCAAATTAACATAGCTGTGAGCAATGCTGATTCACATTAAAATAATCCACAGCACAGGTTGGCAAAGTGCTTACCAGCTGGCAAATCCTCTGCGGCCAGTGTGGTTTAATCGAACCCTATTAATATGGCAGGTGAAACCTTACAACATGGTAAAACATGACATTTACAGTATACTTTGGGGGAGTTTGTATATCGTTCCACCTTGTGATAAGATATATCCAAACTAACATATGGCCAATGAACACCATAGAACTTTCCCATTTCATTACAATGTTTTCACTTCTTATCACAAGGAGCAGTTGTACATTCACATCGTTCTGGCTGCAGATTAGGTACAGAATTTCATTGTGTCTCACATTTGTATGCTCTCCCCTGCTGAACAGTGTCTCAACTACTGTATGTAGATATCAGGGAATAATCTGGTATAGCAAAATGCTTTTTGAAATGGCAACACTGCCACAAAAAATGCAAAGTAGTATAGCAGTGTTTGTTTACCGAACCTTAGTGTTTTTAGCATTTAAAGACATAAGGCAACATGTAAACACCAAACTGTGCCATGGACAACATCTCTCCTCATGTTATCCTGCATTTAAGTCTGAGCTTTCTCAGTGTATCGAGAGGCTGAAATTAGTTACTTGACTGACCTATAACAGCTCAACCCTACCCCCCCCCCCCCTCCCAAGTTATCCTCTCTGTTACTGGAATGGCTGGTACTGTAACTGCATCCGCTAATTGACTGGAAGATATTTTATCCTGAACACCCTCTACAGCCACAATGGACACATTCCACAATCCTTCCCTGTAGAAGAACAACAATAGTGTGTTACAAAGAAAAATCTGGTTTTAAGGAGGCATAACTCCTATCAGAGTTGTATCAAACCACCTGGGTGTTCTCCCTCAGGAAAATTGGGAGATTTTTTCGATACATTGAAATTGGGTAAACTGGGGCAAGTTTAAACCACTTAAGTTTCAAAGCACAGTGTTCAAAAATCAGTTAATGGTGAGTAAAGAGGCTTGTTTACAAGTGACAAAAACTTAAGGCTCTCATAGCTTAAAATTTACAGGGTAATGATACGGAAATGTATTTTTGTGTTCTTTAATGGGTGCAGTGGAACACCAAAAGCTTTAAACCACACAATAAAAATTTATTGTTCTAAGTATCTTCATTTCAAGGGCAAATGTCCACTGCACAGTAATTTAATGAAACTACTGACCTCTTCAAGTTTGGGCTTTGGTACCCTACAGATGCAATTGGTTCCAAAGTTTGTGTCTCTCTGTTGGATACAACGAAGGCAGCACAGATTCTCGTAGCCCTGCTTTTTCCATTTGGCAATTAAGTTCTTATCCGCATAACCTTCCTTTATACAGTAATCGTAAAGAGCTGAAGAGAGGAAGACATGAAGAACCGTTACAAGACATACACTTCATAATGCAATAATTTGCTTCACAAAGATTCAGCAAATTAATATGTGGAGTTCCAACGTTAGATAGATATTGGCTTGTCTTGGAAACACTAGAAAAGTCTGCTTCAATCGGAAGATATGACTTAAAATGCATGCCCTAATTAGCAGTGATGTGTTTTCGTTTTGAGAAACTAGTCAGCACCTTTTATCCTGCTAGAGAGTAAACTTACTAGGAAAAAGAGCAAACAATTTTGAACAGGCTAGTAAAGCAACTGAACCTGTGACCTTGGGGTTATGAGCCTGATGCTCTACCAATCAGGGTTACAAGCCTGATGCTCTACCAATCAGGCTTACAAGCCTGATGCTCTACGAACCAGGGATACAAGCCTGCTGCTCTACCAATCAGGGTTACATGTCTGATGCTCTGCCAATCAGGGTTACATGTCTGATGCTCTACCAATCAGGGTTACAAACCTGATGCTCTACCAATCAGGGTTACAAGTCTGATGCTCTACCAATCAGGGTTAAGGGCTCGTTGCTCTACTTAATGAACTATCAAGCATTTAGTTGGATGCCATCCTAACATAGACATTTCTTTGCTATAGGTGTCAGTCAGAAGCGACAGTAACTTGCATATCTTGTAACCGTGGATCACACATTAATAGTATTTGATACAACCCCGAAGGTGACAGGGATGGAATTCAAGAGAAATTTGGCAATTTTCCTGTAGAGTATACATTGGTATATACAAGTAAATAAACAAAGGAAAACCAATGAGAGTATTTAAACTTGATAGCAAGAGTCATAAGGGACATGACTTATACATCTACATCACGTTAAAATGGAGAACAAAATTTTTTCAACTAGTTTACACCAGTTATGTGTTAGTAAAGTACACCTGACTAACCCAGTTTTCAATGGAATCTATCCTTTTTGATATTACCTGTTAACTTTTTCATGGATTTTCTACTTGAATATGCTATGACTGAGTTGGGACTTTACATCAGTTCTAAAGTACCAAACTTGAGCATCATATTATCACTGGTAAAAATTGCATGAGAATTACTCACTTCTGCTAATAGCCTTTCTTTTGTAGAATAGGTCAAAGATATACCGAGATTTCTGGTGATGGATTCGGAAGATTGGCCACAAAGCTTCTACTTTCCTCTTTCCTTCATGGCTTTCTGTTTCAGCTGAAAAAATAGAATGTTAAGTAGCAATTATTTAGTTGAATAAAAGAAACAAATTAGGTCAAAGTTAGTAGATGTTTTCATATTTGTTGATTGTTTACATCTGTACCATTAAACTATTGATAGATTTTTGTTTGCTGTGTGTGGTGGGTACCAGCAATGTTATCTCAACTGCAGCCAATGGCTCACTAATAATGTTCTCATGTGGTATGTTCTGTACTGTGTAGAATGCAGAATGAGAGCTGTTGGTCAGATCTGCAACAAGTGCACATTAGGCGTAAAATATTTGTACATTGACTAAATTTGAATAGTTGATCATAAAAGTAAACTGAAACTGGTACCAATAAATAAGTCAAGACCATTGAAACTATCAACATGCTAATTGCAGCAATCAGTTTACCAGTAAATATCTCTCGAAATCTGCCAGATCCTTCACAACACTGGTTACCTATTATCTCAAGTTCTGTAATTCTTTTACTAATGGCAAGGCAAGAAAAATGACAATGAAAATGAAATAAGAAAACTAGGAAGTGAATGCCAAGCCATCCAAGGATAGCATATCTTCTGAGTGGCATTAAGTCAGGTAGGCTAGGCCTAAGCCTTGTTTCTTTCTTTCTTTTTTGGCAATACATATTATCCATTTGCAATATCGCAAGCATACAAACCCGGCGAACACTAAACTCGAACTTGGCAAAGCGTTAGGCTATGGCTAATTGCTATAACTAAGGACGTCCACGATATAGCCAGGGAGACTGTGAAGTACAATTTCGCGAAACCAGTTACCATTATAAAGCAATGACAAATTCGTGTTCTGATTAATTTCTGTCACATCATGTAAAAAATGCAATCACCTTCTCGCATTTTTTGGTCCAATTCATCAAGAGTTGGTTCAATCAATTCCCATCCTTCTGGTGGTGGCTTTCTGCTACGTTTAACTTTAGGCATATTTGTGTAGTTGTAAAATTTTGTAACAGAGCGTTCTTGATTTGTCGCATCTACAAAGCCGTGTCTCGATGTTGATCACGGTCTGAGAGGGCGCAAATACAAATTAACTTGTACGGAATATTTGAAGGGCTGTTCAAAACAGATATACTAGTCTCCTTGAACAAGTTTATATAATCGCTACCCCCACCCCCTCCCCATGTAATAATAGCGAATGACGTAACAAAAGTATCTTTTATGTACATTTGGATAACTCTATCATGTTTAGGTGTATGCACGTAGTCAACTGTGTATATTTAGCACGCTCTCTGAGACATGTAAAATACCCTATATATAGCAAAGAACATGGCGTGTGTGTGGAAGGTTCATCAAACCTAAAACCATAGGCGTACGGGACCATTTCAGTTTGGGGGGGCAGAACTTTTTGTGCCCGAAAGTTCCCGTGACACTATCTAAGCGGAGCGCCACCATCAGTTGGCGCGTAGCGTACAAGAAAATTGTTGGCACACAATGCCTCTCAGATTGCCGGAAACGGCACTTCTGAGGCCTTGCAAGTTGCATCTAAACATTCTTTATTTTATAATCTCACGTTTTAGAAATTTACACTTCCCCAAAAATTTGGTAAATTAGAAGAAGAAAAAATGGTAAAATCACTTTGAAGGGGAAAAATGGGACAGTACATTTTTTAAGCTCCTATTTAGTTACCTTATTTATTATTTTAACACAGTACTCAGCTACCTCCAGAAAAACCATGATACATTGTTCAACGACACGTAGGCGGGATAATGTCGCTGTGTCGGGTGAGACTGCAATTTGTCTCACAAAAAAGTATAAAATATAAAAAAGAAAACGATAAACCTGTACTTCTAGGCGTGTAGGCACTGCCCCCCCCCCCTCCTCAACATCCATGAAAAAGAAAATGTTTTTTATATACACTCATATTGGGGATGTCCAGGTCAAGGGCGGCGGAAGCACTTTTAATCTGGGGGGCACCGACATCAAAGGGCACTTTGCAGAAATTCGATTGGACTGATGCAGCCTTACCTTTAGTACCCTTTATAACTCTTATTGTATTATCTTATTTGTGTATACACATCACTCCATCAACGCCCCCCCCCCCCAAAGGAAAATATGCAGTACTAGCACTGCAATATCCAAATTGGGAAACAAGGAACAAGTTTTCTTTTGACACAAAATGTGGTGAAATCATGCTAGTTGCTAATGTAGGAATCTTCCGAATTAGAGTTTTTTTCTTGTTCATATCTTAACAAATTTTTTTCCATTCGAAATAGCTTTGAGTTTGACCCACAGAAATTCATTAAAAGTCACAGGCTTAGCCAGGATTTGCAAAGTTGTATGCACGACTATCTGAGCGGAGCGCCACCATCGGTTGGCGCGGAGCGTACTAGAAAATTTTTGGTTTTACAAACCCCTCAGATGGCAGGAAACGGCCCTTCCCGAGTGTTCATTCTGGTTCCCTGGCCTCTTGCTAACTTGAGGCACCTCAATTTTTATGTAGAAAAAAGGCACAGTTTTAACCTGCCCCCTGTGCCCCCCGGTTCCGCCGCCCTTGGTCCAGGTATACTATTGACTAGTTAGAGAAAAAATTGATAGTGCAAAAAGCGTGGTAGCCCAGATGAACTGCGCTCGCGGTGGTGTTACACGGAAATATTCAGGCATCATGATGCTAAATAAAGAAAATCATGGAATTGTCGGGCAAAAAAGATTCGGGCAAGCTACTGCATATATATATATATATATATATATATATATTTCTCCTCTTAGGCTGCCCGAATTTTTCAAGCCTTTTGCCCGAATTTCTTGTCCTCTGGAAATTTGGGGGGGGGGCAGTCTGCCCCCCTGCCCCCCCGCCTCGTACGCCTATGCCTAAAACAGATCGTTAGAGACCAAATAATATTGATCTCTACTACAACATTGGGTCAGTATAGTTTTGACAACAAGTGCACATGTATCGTCTGTCAAAGTTATGCCATGCAAACACCATTTCACGGACATTGGTGGAACGATTTCGCAGCCACGTTTCAAACTCAGCGCCCTGTGTTCAGCTAAACCTTAGCATATACACCTAATGAACGTCTGGCCTGGTCAACGAATTGTGTGATAACGTTTTAACATAAACCATAGTACGACTTTTAATCCTGAAAACAAACAACCACCCACCGTATTCGATATAATTCTCCAGCTCCTGTTTGTGTCACCTAATTCATGGCGTAGAACATTTCAAAAATATGTTTTCTAAGTCGAAGAGTATGTGGGGCAGTGGAGGAAAAACCAAAAATTTGCATTCATTGGAACAACTTCGGTGAGTAGGCTTCTTGTAGCCTACGTTATAAGTTGCTAATCGTAAATTATAATGAAAGATTACAGCCTAACAGAGTAATAACAATGTTGCATACATTATTGTACGCTTATCCTACTGTAGCAGTGTAGGCTAATTTCTATGTTTGCAGGTGCAACTATGTGACTAACGCTAGGCCCATTAAGGATGTGTAATGTAAGTCCCCGTAACGTAAGCTTAGTTTTTATGGGTACTCTTATCCGTCAAAGTGATAACATGTGTTCATTGGTGGCTGCAAAGACAGAATGTCTGTTATTTGTTAGTGCTACATTAGCACTAGGCCTAGCAAGAATAGGATAGGCCAAACATTAATACTACTAGGATGGTGACTTCGAAGTTCGGCCACTTAAGACTTAAAACACCCCAAAACTAAATCTTCTGGTATAAATCATTTGAAAATATACTTCATATGGTGGGAGAATTTTGTTATAGTACGATACACGGCCAAACTTTCTTTCCTGCAAACTGTTTTCACGTTGTTTTCCAAGAAGATTCTTCGTGATTGTGGAACTGGTATTTCTTGCTAGAGTATTGCGAAGTTCGGACACGCAACACACAGTGTGGTGCTGGTGATAAAATTGGTGGCGCAGTTGCTTTTTCAGTAATTATAACAGACTTCATAGATCTTCGTCATTTTATTGACAAATATGTAAGTAATTTCTTGCACACGGGTCATTTTGGAGAGAAAATAACTGTAGCTTCGTACTTTTTGGTGAAATTTGACTCTTCCTGTAGATTTTCATGGTGAAATCGTGTATTTCTTAGGGTGTCCGAACTTTCGCAGTATGCCGAACTTCGCAATACTGACTATACTACTAGGCTAAATGGAATAAAAAGTATGCATCATCAAGAAAATGCATTCTAGTATTTTATTTTGTCAGGAAGTTTTAATCTTGACACAAGTGGATTATAACATACTTCTGATGATAGGCCTAACTTAATTCATTATGCAATTTATTATATTCATACTGAATCCGTGGAAACAGTTTTGAAGAATGATAACAGACTACGAAAGTTTACAGTAAATTTGCGTACTGTGTAATGCCTTTGCAGCTGTAGGCTTACTGATAGACACTGTAGCTGCCGGTTAAAATGTCAAATTTTAACTACTTTTTTTAACGCAACTTCTAATCTGCACAGCTAGCTTGAAACATTTAACCCATTTATTGGAATTCTACAGCAAACTTTGAATACATGCTTGAATTAAAGGAAATTTCTCCTGCCTAGTTGCAGTTTTAACTTGGGAACATAACAAGTATAGATCATTTCATTCTTGTGTAATCTAATAAAAATTTGATGGAATCACATAGTTGAAGGATAAAACTTCATCATAAAGCAAAATCAGAGGGATCATCATCATCTCTCACCCTTTAAAAGAACATTTGTGCTCTTAACGTCCTGGAATAATTGTATGCCATCATACCCTTTGACAAGGTGTAAAACGTATTTGAATGCAACAGATTCTTCATTAAATAACTAAGGGTAATATTATTATGACAAAAAATAGTTGGTTAGGCCTTGTTAATCTAATTGTTCTGCAATACATAGTTTAGCTGTTCTATTATATTCACAACAATTTAAATGCTGTGTTTGAATGTAAATCTGTGAATACATTTTTGATTGCCATTTTATCTCCCACAGCCATTGCCAAATGACTTGAAGCATACAATAATAGGTCTATAGTTAGTAACAAAGACACATCAAATTGTATGAAATTTATTTTCCCTCTGTAAGAATAGCCTAACCTGTATTAGCATAGCCTTTATGATAAATTCCTTGGAATCTGGAAATCTGGAAATTTCTGCTTGCTTTAAACTGTTTCCCTACTTAGGACATTTACAGTCTAAACTAGTTATTCTTTGTTTTCTCTCTCAAAACTATCATCAAAGTGATGTTATTTAGCTGAAGGATAAAATTATATCATAGATTGACAAAACAAGCATCAGAAAACTGATCAATGCTATTGTTAGCATTTTAAAGAATAATGTAGAGCTCTTACCCCATTGTAAAGTAATTTTATATCATATATTGTTGCTTATTCACATGCAAACTCTCCCCCTCCCCTCCCCATTGCCCCAGTTACCTGAATTTTGATTTTCTTCTTCTCTTTGTTTCATCCCGTTTGATGACTTTCTCTTCAGCCACTTACATGGTGTTCTCATGCGCAATGCCGTCATTACTGAACAGAACAGCAGTCTGCTAGTAGAGACTCTACGCTCAATTTCAGAAATCCTGATTTGGGGTGATCAGAATGACAGTTCTGTATTTGAGTAAGTATCCCTTTAACACATCTTCTGCTGTTTGCTTTTGACTTCCTAATATGTTCGTCAGTATCATGGTGAGTTATGTAAATGCAGAAAGGGACGTAAATTTATTTCTCACAGTTCAGTGAGAAGAAATCATCGCATGGAAGTTTTGGTTTTGATGACAAGAGGAACCTATGCAGTCATCATGTTTTATAAAATCATGTGTTAAAAGACAATTGCTAGAATAAAGAAAAGTATGCTCTGTATATTAATGATATTCAATGTGGATTACTACTGCACATTATATGCACATCTGTATACACAAATAAAGAAACCTTAAAGGCAAGGTACAGTCAAGGATGAAAACCTTTCAAACATTCAGTCCTTGCAAAAACATTTTTAACAGAAACGAAACAGGATACAAAACTCAAGTAAACATGTAGATCAAAAGGGAAGTAAGCTGTCAACATCTTGACAAAATGACAATTCTTGTTAAATAAGAAATTTAAATTTGGTAATTAATTTTCCATATTAAAAGAAAAAGCTGGCTCCACCAATATCAAGATTTTCCTTTGGACACAGAAGACCATGCCTTGAAATTCCAGCTATTCACTATATGCCAGTGGATCTTTAATTTATCATATCTGGACACTTTTTATTGATCATTAAAATTTCATTTTTCAGCTTTTTCTTGGAGAAGAATATGCTCCTGTTCTTTCTGAAGATTCTGCGACAGAAAACTGGAAAGTACATCTGCGTGCAGCTTCTTCAGACACTTAACATTCTTTTTGAGAATATAAGAAACGAGACATCACTTTGTAAGTTGACTTTTAACCTACGGTGAAATCATACAGAGCGATTTGATATGATGTTAAGTCACAATAGGTGTTTTTATCCACAGTTGGGACACATTGATGTTCAGTAGATCCCAAACAGCAGTTTATCTAATTTTTTACATGTACAGCACAGTACTGTATGGATGGTTCATAGCAGACAAATTTCTATTCAAAATGAACGACAGAAATTATATTACCAAAATGCAATCAATGCATTCAGTATGTTTTTTCTTGTAGCCTGCAAAAGTATACAAGTGCTAGCAATTAAGGTCCGTGAAATAATTGTGTGTGTAGATTGGTGTCTTTTGGTTTTAAAACGTCGTAAAAAAAGGTAACTGAAACGTAGTAAAAAGTGTGATTGAAACGTAGTAAAACTTGTGATTGAGACCCCAAAACTAGAATAATTTTTCTAGTATCGCATTAACAATTTGCCATGCAAATGTGAACGAAGTGCTGAACAAAATCATAACGTACACCTATCGATATTTGTACACAAAACCATTGTGCTTTGAGAATGAAAAAATTTCAAAATGCTAAAATGAAATAAACTGAATCATTCTCTGAGCCCTCTTTTAAATAATTGACTGATGAATTACAAAAGTTTCATCATAAATAAACAATCACAAGGTGAAGCTGTACAAGCTTCAATTAACAGAAAGCCAGTCTATGAAGGCTTACTCGAAATGTCATGGCAAAGTTCCTAATGATACTGTTAAGCCTTGAAAGCAATAGTAAACAACTGAATTAAATCTTCAAATACCATAACAGGGAATAAAGTAATATACAATATAAGGCAACGGACCACAATTATGGGGGTTCACAAATGAACGGGGGGGTGCAAGTGATTTACCGTAAAATCACTGCGACCGCCCATATCAACATTTCCATTACACAAATGTAACCTATATAAACTCATACCGTCCACTTTTTTTTACCCAATTCCACGGAGGAATCGTCTGAAAACACCTGTTTATTCATTGCAATGGAAGTATATGACAAAATTTTGCAAGCTACATCAGTAAGACCAAAAGAAAGATACTATTCAAGAGAAGAAACGTAACACAGGCTAGCCACGAAGGTGAAAGTAGGCCTAACGGTCGAAAACAAAACAGAAAGGTTTTTTATGTGTGCATGATCTGTTGAGTGGGGCTTGCAAATTTTGATTTAAGTTTATAGAATCTACGGACTCGTTAATAAATCTGGCGAATTTTATTCAGCTCAAAATGTTTAAAGACAGATAACTCAAAAAAAAATAATGAATATTAATATGAACTTTCATGTCATTTTCTCTGAGCTTTTAGGGCAGTAAGCTGGAAAGGTCAAGGTGATACTATAAAGTTATTGTGGTCACTCTAACAACAAGTCCTCTACATTCAGCTACATTTAATCAGTATATTTATATGGTTATTTATAGTTCTGATTCAGCCTTCAATATTAGGAGTTTGTTCGTTATAAAGCCCTATTGATCAATGCTCTTTTCCATATTCCTTTCCTTTATTTCCATATTACCGTATGACAAGCATTGTTAACAGACTTTCAGATCATCACTTTCGTTTTTAAGCATACTTCACAGTCACTATGGCTTGAGGAAGTGTATAGATGTTTAGTCAGCAGTAAAAGCTGAGTTAATCAGTACACTGCATGCAAAGGTAATAATTAATTTTTTAAGACCTTGCTAATTTTTATGACCTTTTTTGGTCATCCTCTCAGTCAATCAGGTCTTACCTTTCGGTTGTTTCAAGAGCAAATTTATTTGTCCAACAGCATGTAGCCAAGATAACAAAGAATGACCAGTATGTAGACTGTAGGAGATACAGTAGTATGTGTAGGTTTTGGTGAATAGAACACCAGCCTTGGGTCAATAAAACTCCCCTTTGGGTGGATCATATTTCAATATCTCCAAAACAATTTATCATTTTACCTTTTTGAGGAATTTAGTCACAACGCATTCTGTATTGCATGGTTAACATTCTAGTCTTCCCCCGGAAAAATGTCCCTCTAGGACTCGGAGAAAAAATTGCATGATGACTTTCAGCTTCAGCCTTCTCTGCAACATGTTATCCCTATTCAATGTTGTGTTAAATACCTATTTCTGCTCTTCACAGATTATCTGCTTTCCAACAATCATGTCAACTCGATCATTGTACATAAATTTGACTTTTCCGACGAAGAGGTAAGATTTCCTCTGCGGTGGATATCTGTGAGATAACATTCGCACATTGACATGAAAGAGCCGATGAAAAGATTGCTGATGTATCGAAAGAGTGTATGTCTCTTAATGTGCAAAAGTATACACGCTACATTTAAAGAGTTTATCAGAACTGATGTAAAGTCACTTCCAAATTGGAGAGGTCAATTCAAAATTGAGTTAAGGAAGTCAACACTTGTCATGCAGTGACTCTGTGAGTTGGAAGTTTACATTGCTATAATCCAACAGTGTTGGCTGTGTTTTTAATGACAGTGTTCCAAGTATATAGAGCTGCTTCATGGTCAGTGAAATTAATGTGTATTTGAGACAGATCCATCATTTTTTGGTTAGAAAATGGTAAAGCTATCTCAGCTTTAGAAAAGGACAAATTTTACTTCTGTTCAAATAATATGCGTTTATTGGATTCTTGTTGAATCGACTAATCAACACATCAACGACATGTTTTGTCATGAAATAAGGACCAGTTGTAAGAAGATACTGTAATCACATAATATTTTCTGCTTCTTGAAGTTGAAACTGTAGCAAATGATTTTCAGACCTAAGAATTGAACAGGAATGTGTGAAATAAGTTTGGTAGTGATAATTCAATTTGTCTCACTAGTATATTTTTACATTTTGCCTATATATTTCTCATGATCTGATTTGAGAAGAGATATTTACAAGCTGATTTTAATGTTTTGTTGGATATGCCAGTGTCTACAGAGACTTTACTTGATTGGAACATGGGAGTCAGAGAAATTGGGCTGTGGGTGGAAGTGGGGCTGTGGGTTAGATGTGGGACTGTGGGTGGAAGTTGGGGTTGTGGGTGGGATATGGGAAGGTGGGTTATCACTCTGATACACTTACCTGCTGTCAGTGGAAACAAAAGTCTTGTGTTGCCTTTTCTTGCAGGTGTTGGCCTACTATATTTCTTTTCTCAAGACACTTTCCTTCAAACTGAATGTCCATACCATACACTTCTTCTATAATGAGGTAAGTATGATGAGTGATGCTAACTTTTATATGGGGGGGGGAGGGGTCATTTGTGGGATAGGTAACCAGTAAGTGATAGAGGAGATGATAAAATTTATAGTGTCATAGAACAAACTGACGGAAAAGTGCAAAACTTTTTTTGTAATTTAGAACAAAAAATTATAGCATGTTGATTGTCATGTAACTTGTTCATATATTTTTCTTTTAAAGACCAACTATGGAGACTTTTCGATGAACATAAAATCCCACCATTTTTCATGTATGTAATCCTTAACTGACTCCAATTACATTGCTGTAATTAACTTTACCAATTTCGGACGTTAAATAAGTGAAAAATGGGACGAAAAGTCAGCTTCTATTTCAGACTTTCCTGAAACATTCCTAAGACATCAGGTGACCATGTGACGTCAACGTTTGTATACCTCACTCACAACTATACTTTTAGTGTGTAAAGTCGTATACTTGAGCTGCCAAAAACATCAACGATATTACTCCTTTTTCCTCAAAATGTCACAATTCTGTGTTGTTGGAGGTTGCAGTTATACCTCATCCAACAAAAGCATCAGCTTTTTTAGATCTCCGAGTAAAAGAACCGACGTAAAACGCCGCAGACTTTGGATCAATTTTTTGAGATCCACGCGGAAAGATTTTTCAGCACCCGGAGTATCTCATGCCTATGAGTCCACATGCATGACCCTGCTTCTGTGTATGCTGCAAATGTCTCATTCTGTGAAAATTATATACTGTCGATAGCTGTGGCGGACCATGGTCGGACATAGACAATGTGAAATTGACCGTAAACACGCCCTGGACGTCCTTACATGTAACATTATATCACGCAATTGACAGTAATATATTTACTGTAAGAGATGACCGTATATATATACCGTGCCAAGGGTATAGCATTGTTAGTACATGTACGGTAGTTAGTTACAACTCTCGCCGGCGTTGGCTCACAGCATGTGTAAATAGCCATGTTAGGATTTATCTATTTCATTTGTTGTATTCCAGTATCGTGAGTTTGTGATACATATGTAATATTGTCCGTTCTGTTTATTCCGACATCTGCATGGTCCAAGGAGTTGAATAAAAACGGTAGTATGTAGCGATCGGACGTTTTATTTCGTTAGTGACTGTCTTGTGATTGTGGGATGTTAGTACTGGTCAAGGCCTGTTTCAACTAGACCTAACTCTATGGAATTACACAGACTCACGGTAGTTTTTCGCCCAGGATTGAACAAGAAACGTGGATTAGGATATTCACTGCTTAATTTGTTTATTGACAGGATACTTTTTCTGTGTTTGTATACTTTTGGATATTAAAACGAGTAAGTACTTTGTAAGTATATTGTACCATACGGACCTATTGACGCTACGCTATGTAAAAGAGTGGAAATTTGAGTGGAAATTTTGCTAATAAAATAGGCAATTTAACTAAAATTTCTGCTTATAATTGTCTTAAAACTTGTTGTTAACCTTCGTGTGTTCTTGTTTTAAGCTAACAGCTTTTCAAACGCTCGAAATTGGAAGTCAAAAACAGTACAATTGTTCGCTATCTGTGTACAAACAGTGCCTATATCAGCGTTTGATTTTCGCGGTATACAAACTTTGACGTCACACGGTGACCAGAGGCTCCTTTGGGTCAATCTCTGTTTTCAGACATTCCAGAGGTTCATGTCACGTGACTACCCAAAATGTCCATTTTCGTGGTCGTTTTTGATGGGTTATAGTAGGTTTTCGAAGATTATTTTTTACACATGTTGATTATGGGTATGTAAACTCCTAAATTAATGGAAAATCTCCAAAAAAAAAATTGCCTCCATATTTGGTCTTTAAGTGTTAACTGTATCCATTCATACAGTTAACCAGTTTCATGATTCTTACTGGACATGATCAGACAGATATTGTAGTTAAGAGAAACTCACCCATTACCTTCATGTTTATAAGGTGAACATTATTTTACTACATCATGAAGTAACAAAGGCAATGAGCTCAAAGATGGTAAATTTATTCTTTAGTAAATTCATAAATGTGGTGGCACTGCTATTGTTCATTGAGGTTAATCTCAAATTTTTGTTTTGGACTGTTTGGATTACACTGTCAGTGCAACAGCTATCAGGACATTTTTGTTTTTCTCAAATGATGTTTGACATCATTTCATTTACAACCTTCTCTACCTGTGTATAAACTCATAGAAATGGCTGAATGAGTTTTGTACGTCCTTAATTGTGATATGTACACTAGAAGTATAAATTTTGGGGGTAGAAACACAGACATGCCAGAAGTTCATGGGAGACTGACGGTTAGTGATCATAGATCTATAGCCTTCCTCCGTGTTTGCTCTGAACTCTGTATATATATATATATATATATATAAATGTTACATTGCCATCTATTAAAATAGTACAAGTATATGCTGTACAACAGTGAGAGACTACATCATGGTAAATACTGTGTCTGCTGGTACCCTTACAAGATGTTTCAGTAAGTCCTACCCTTTAAAATGTCTATACACCAAGTACAGAAGTGACGCTATTGTCTCCTCTAAGTTAGCCAAGTCCATTAATAATACACTACTTGTGTCATCTGCTGGTACCAGCCAACCAAATGGTGTAACCAGTACCTGTAAGTGATGCAAGTGAACAATATCTGGACCTTTTGTCTGTTATATTGAATGTGGAAGTTCATGAACAAGTGACTGTGAGAAATCATAAAGCAAATTTGAAAAGAACAATAGAAATTTTCAAAGAGGGGAAATTTGTTTTCTAGACAACAATTTGTTGTTGTTCTTTTCAAATTTTAAACCTTGATTTTTTCAGTTTAGAGACACTGCCTAACCACATGTGATCTTCAAGGAACGTCCATGTATATCTACTTTTTGTTCTTAACAGGTCTAACCCTAATCTTTAATGTGTTTATATACATCTTGATTTCCACGCAGCATACCAATGACTTTGCACTGTATACTGAGGCTATCAAATTCTTCAACCATTCAGAGAGTATGGTTAGGATAGCCGTCAGGACTCTGACCTTGAACGTCTACAAAGGTGAGTTGTATTCGTTTTCACATTTTCACACGAATGACCAACAACAATTTTGATGCAACAGCCTGAATAAACTTCAAGCTGGGGGGAATCTGGTTTAGATTTTTGTTCAAGGCCCTTCTGATATTTGAGTGGGAGGTTGGTCTGGTTTAAGTTGACCTGGGAGGATGGGACCAATGGGGAGGAACACATTTGGAGGGGTGGGGGTGGGGGGGTAAGGTGCTGTATAGTGTCTATCCGAGTTTTTTATTAGTATTATATAAATGTTCCTCTGTACATCTTGCAGTGCAAGATAACGCCATGCTGACCTACATCCGAAACAAGACCGCCGTCCCATATTTTTCCAACCTGGTCTGGTTCATCGGAAACAACGTCCTCAATCTGAACACAGCTGTCAAGCATGATGTAGAGTAAGTCTTAACATGGGTTGTGATTTGAAGAAAAAAAAAAGACTATTTAAAGTTTGTTCATAACTGAAATATACAGGGCTTTTATCGGTGTTCTTGAAGTTTACCAAGAGGAAGGAATTAAATATTAAAAGATATGAATGACTCCTATATGAAGTCATTTAACAAGGGATTTGCTGCTTATTTGTCAACTTTACTAAACAAAAAATGTTGCTCTTTTATGAAAATATCTTTAGACAAACCTTTTACAAAATTTACCAGTGAAACACAATGTTTTTAATAGAGAATACTCACGTTAACATTAATAACTCAACTTTGCAGCAAAATTTACCTTGATTTTGTGGGAGTGGATGCAAATTACTTGAAAGGAAGAAAATGAAGATATTGGTTGGTTCGACTGCTGTGTAATATAATATTATATTATAATATTCATGGGACAGTTAGACAGCATATGGCAGTTTATGATATGGTAATTGGTCTTTGTGATTGGTTTGTGCAGGCTGGTTTGTTTATCCAATAAAAATCTCTCGTGTGGTAAAATCAGACTTGTTACAATTCACCAGACCCATTTTCGAAATTTGTTGTCAAAAGTCTGAATTTCTGTTAGTTCTCAATCTGTCAGTCCTAGTCCACATGTATGTCACTAATCGTCAATGCTGGTTTTGTCCCTTGCAGCCATCGTAGCAAGAATCGTCTGGAAACATTAATCGCGGAACATCTGGACCACCTCCACTATGTCAATGACATTCTCAGCATTGACAATGAGTACCTGAACGATGTCTTAACTGAGCACATGTTAAACCGGTTACTGGTACCTCTCTATGTCGACTCACTCACCAGGAAAAGAGCCTATGGACTGGCAGTAAGTGGACTTGAAAAGATTTTGCTTTGTTGCTTAATTTTCGTTTTCTTATTGTATCGTTTAAAGCAAAGTTTATATCTTAGATTAAGCCATACTTAACTTTTGTGTGGGTTTTTTTTTTTTTGGCAGGGGGGGGCAGCCTTGGATGACTTTGTTCTGTTGTGCTTTCTTTGTTTAAGGCAATAGAATGAAGAAATGTATGAGAAAATGTAAACGGTTGTCCCCAGATGTAGCATTGTCGTAGAATTGTAGTCAAGGAGCAGGGCAAAAATTTTCTATTCACCAATCCTTATCATTTCTTCTACAGTGTAAATATTACTTATCCTTTGTAATTTTGCTACATTTTTATCCAGACAACCAAATTTTCTATTTGGATAATCAAAAAGTCAGACCTGGTTGTCTGAGGGACAACCAGAAAAAAAATCATTCAAGGTTTGGCTCTGAGGAGGTAAATTACAATTGAAATAGAAAGTAAAAGGCATATAGTGTTAGTTGTGAGGTGCAACAGGTATATACCTTGTTTCATAACATGTTAGTTGCTTTCTGTATATCTTGTTGGTATAAGATAATTGTCAATTTTCAAATTTCAGTCAAATTGCTTTCTCAAATGAACAAAGAAAAATATTATAAATTTTTATAATTCATCAAATTGTCTCCAATGTTGACAGACACTGTGAATGGTTTAATGCCATCTTACTAATTTTGGGATTTGGAACCCCTAAGGCATACATGAACATTTTTTGGTGGTCTGTGAAAAGCATAGTGGTCCGTAGGGGTTTGCAGGCAAATTTGGGTCCATAAAAGCTGAACAGGTCTGGCAACAGTTTACTGAATTTTACACATTGGCAAGACAGGAAAAAAATCTTGAAAACTGTGCCCTCCCAGGCCAAGAAAACCAGACTTTTTCCAGGACTTGTCTCCAACCATGGTTTTAGCCTAGGTTTCATTGGTGATTAACCCTATGTCTGGGGTTCAACCATGGTTTTGGTCGAGTTTTCATTGGTGATGCACCCTATGCCTGGGGTCCATAAACAGTTGGCCAGCACCTCCAGAAGATTTATACCGAATACTACAAATGCAGACATGTAACATAAACCTTCAAATACTTTCACATCAGACACACCAAAGAGCCATTTGGAACAATTCTCTAGTACTTGTACCACTGTATACTGTACTCAGTCTGTAGCAATCGTACTGACAGTATGAACAGTTCCAAACCTGATTTGTAATAGAAACAGGATATTCTTGCTCAAATATCTCTTAATATGTTCTCATTTTGTTTTTCCTTACAGGAAGATCATCCCCATATTTGTCAGATTTTATCACTATTTCTGCTTTCTCAGGTGAGTCCGATGATCTCCTCACGTTAATCTTCAAGTATGCTGTGTTATGAATCAAAGTATTCTGCCCATATTTTTCAAGAAAACAAAAACAAGGACACATAAATATTTCTGGAACACTGGTTTAGTTTAAACATCCAAACAATTCATCTTCTTAGGAAACCATGGCAGCTATGCCATCTAGATTAAACATTATCTGTACCCTAATGAGTTGACTTACCTCATAAAAAATATTAAACTAAAAAGATAATATCTTGATTAAAAACAGGAAAATTATGAATTGTTTATTTCCGGTGTCTCGACAACGCAACAATTTCCTGCAAAATATCAACTTAATAACCTTAAAGATAATCTTATCTTGTTGACACTTTTAAGCTACTGTAGGAATCTCTTAAGATAATGATAGTTAGTAGTGGTTAAAAATAGAATCAATCTAGTTTGGAAGAAATGCATTCAGTTATTTGATGTTGTAATTTGCACTGTGATGTAACCTAGTGTATTGTAATACATTGATATATAATATAATGGTAACGTAATGCTATGTGATGTGTTGAGAACTGCCATTTTTGGTGCTCTTGCATTAAATAAACTCATGTTAAGTTTCTCCTTAAGATCTCTAATTTCTCTCTTTATAACTATTTTACTATCGTTTTGTACTCGTTCATCTATGAATAGTTAATCCTTTGCAGGGAGTAATGTTTTTACAAGATGTGATTCTTTATCAGTGATCATAAATATGTTGATTTATTGAATAACCTCTGCTGTAACTATCTATAAATGCGTACCTCACTTATCGAGCTCAACTCGACCTTTGAAGTTCAAAATATTCAATTCTATCCAGTATCCCTCTGAAATTAGCACTTACCTCCCTTGTACCTAGTTGGCAAGACCCAAGACCCCACCCCCTTCTCTTCCCGGCATACTTCCAGTTACATCTCATTTGTAAGTGGGATTAAATTATTCTTTATAGTATGAATCTATAACCTTGCAGACCCTATATCCATTTCTTATTGAAGAATTCACATGTTTTAAATGCCACTCCATTTGATAAATGTCTTCCATTATATGTCAGATTTCTCCCTGTTATAATCATCTTCAATAAGTCCCTTTTCAGTGGGTTATTCAAATCAGTTTGTCATCTTTTATATCTCGTATCTAATATTCCTCGTCTTTTACCCATAATCCTCAGGTATTTCTAATCATGATGCACCCTCCACTTGTTTCTACTCTTGCCAAAATAATTTTCGAGGGGAGCGAAGAGACCCTAGCCCAGCTTCCCATCGATACCAGCGGTATCACCAATGTGAGTACTACTTCTCAAATTTTTTTTGGGGGGGGGTGGGGGGTGGGGGGCTTAAGAGATTGACAAGCAGCACAAGTGAACTTTTTAAGAAACTGCTCTCAAATATTTCTTTATCGAAAATGCTTAGCTTGAATCAGGATGTCATGTTCTTACTGCAAAAAGAGGTAAGGAATTGTTTAAAGTTGGTATATTTTATGAACACATCTGGCAAAAGCATGAGGTGTATATAATTATTGCAATTTATAGTGCATTGAAAGTCCTTTTGCTTTCTCAACTATGTAAAATCAATACTTCAAGAAGGTGTATTGAATTTTAGAAAAGAAAAAAGAAATGAAACAACTGTTGTTGAAACTTTGACTTTCAACCTTGGGTTCACAGAACTTTGATTACTTGGTAGACTTCACAGGCAAACCCTGGTCAAAAACAGATACATATCAGTATGATTATAATTGGAAAGTAGAAGCTTGTGTTAGAATATTTACCCAGCCCACACACCATATGTTGACAGAAACCATTTTCCCTTGGAGTAACAATGGCTTTAAAAGATAAAAGTCCCCATAACCATGATTTTGAGAGTCACAAGCAACAAGACACAGCACTGGGTTTCTACGTAGTATTTTTCAAATTGTTGGTATCTTGCAGATATCACATTCAGAAGTGTCACATTGTGTGCTGTTGGTCACCTCTTTTAACAATGCTGCTATTCTAAAAATGACCCTAGATGTTTTATCAAATAATGGTTTTGAATTATTGTGGCAGTATTCAGATTCAATTGCTCAATTTCCCTGACACGAATGTTGCAGAAAACTTCAAAACAGACGTATTAAAAACCCTACTATTTTTGTGGAAGCCCTTTACCAAAGCATGGATGGGTAAGGATATAATAACTCAGTTTAATAGTTTGCAAGCAGGTTTTCTAGCCGTGGCTAAAAAGGCAGTGAGTGGCTCTGTTAATTGGCCAGTTATATTGCTCTTCCATTCCCTGCCCTTTTATACCTGTAATTGTCTGATTACCTCTTGCACAGCTTTGTATACAATCGGAAGACACATAGATAGTATCATCTTTACATAGTATGACATAAACACATGATGGTGTTAGTTTTAACCATGCTGTACGGGAACTACTACACAGGGCATATTACATATATACAATACAGGGCTTGTGTTTCTTCCTTGCACAGTAACATGTTATCTATGTATTATAACTTACCTGCTCTGCATTTATCAAATCTTTCTCCGGTAGATGTCTTTCGTAGCATTCGTGGCTCCATCCGAGAGTCTGGAGAGTTCTCTTGACAGTAGTAAAGAGAGGGACATCAAGACACAGAGAAAGAGACCAAACTACAGAAACATTGACTCACCCACTGAGCTCGATACCCCCGTAGAGGCAGAGGAAGTCTCCGTCGGTCAAAGATCAGAAGAAGCAACCAAAGAAGAAGAACAAGCAGTAGGTTAGTGATTGTCAAGGCTTTTGGGTGGTAGAATGGAGAGATTGGGATCAGCTTGTTGTATAGCAAAAAGGAGGGTAAAGATAAAGGAGAAATATCCTTGTGTTCTTGCAAAACCATTGCTACCAGGTTATAAAAAATTCAGCAAAACATCTGAATGTTGCTTTAAAAATCAGTGGACTGTGTTGGCAGTGTTAAACATCTCGTGGTTTAAAAATATTGCACAGAAGTAATGTTAACAGGTTTTACTTGCATAGATGTCATAGTTTGTATCAACATTGAGAAAGTCTGTTGCAGTTCATGGTAAACATCAGATAGTTGTCTAAGCCTACCACACTTTTGTCTATCAGATGTACCTAGCATAGAGTACGTTGCTTAAAAGGAATGGGCCGGTATTTATGATTGTAACTAACTCTCCAGACTAATTATGCGGAACGTAACTCGTTGAGGAAAAAAACTTTATTTAGTTCTTAAGCACTTTATTACTTTCATGGTTTCAACTGGTGTGAAATGAATCTGCTTATGAAAAGCAAGCACTTTTGAATTTACTTCCATCTGTTATGTCAGCAATTACAACAGCAGTAGGCTGACTCTGTACTTATGGAAATATATTGAAGAGTAAAGAAATTATTTGGCCAAAATGTATCTCAAAATTGAAGACCTTAGGAATACAAGGTTCTCTACACATTGATCTATCAAGTACTTGGTGGATGTTGGTGGGTGGCGATCCTAACTTTCTGTTTCTTCGCTGAAGGATGCCACAAATATCTTGTAGACTGTATAACAATGTATCAGAAAAAGTTTGATGGGTCTTCATAACAAGTGTTTTTTCCTTTGCAACAACGGATTGAAGGTATTTATGGGAAACATGTGAACGTTGTGTACTCTAACACAGGGTTTGCAACCAATGGAGTGCGACGCTAAAGGGGGGGCGCAAGATTTCTTCATGTGTTGAAAATTGATCTACCATCTGCCCACCAAGATTGATTAAATTGTGTCTTTCAATATGAAATCCGTAGACCAAGGTAGCTTTACTTACATTGTGAGGGGCAGGGGGTCTGATGGGACCGTGGCTCAGTGCTCATGGAAGGTCCTGGGTCATTTAGGATCTGATCGTATACATTGTGAACTGGGATGCCAGTCAGAAGCCACCGTATCTTGCACACTACAACCATGTATCACAGGGATCTCCATATAATGTGTTTTTTTTTCTTCTTTTCTCTACTCTCTTCAGATGTGAGAGGAGCAGAGGCAACCGCTGAAGGCCATCCTCCAGAACCGTCTCCAAAACCGGAGGAGGGCCCTCCAGAGGCGGGTACATCTTCTGCCATTGTCTCTAATAGCACCGATGAAGAGAAGTCCCTCGCTGCGTCCAGAAAGTGCTCTGAACAGCTCAACAACAGGTGATTATTTTCAGTTAAATTTTACAGGTTTTAAAGTCTGAGCGGGAAAATGATAAAGAAGCCGGGAAAGAGCAAAGAACATGTTTGGCTAGAACGGGATCAGTGACCTCAGAGTGTACAATCTAGATTCTCCAGAAGATTTGGAGGATACATGATTTGTAAATAAGCTCACTGCCATTGCAGCATTATCTTTCGTGCCATTTGAAGGAAGACTGGAGCACAACATAAAAATTGTTGCATTAGTTAAATGTTTAAGTTACCAGGGAGGAAATCTCTCTACTTTTGTGAGAAAGACTAATGTCTTAAAACACAAATGCTACTGTTGTATATGTAAAAGATGTAGAAATGTAATAAAAAAGAAGTATAACCACTCTCATGGTAGATATGACATAACCCCATGTGCATTTTTAAAGTTTACCACCAAATTGCCCATTTTACAGCAAAGAAAGGAAAAAGATCAGGTCAGGACAGCTTGGCACCAGCCTGTGCTGTTTACATCCACATGTGTTGATGTTAATGTCCTTTGTTTCTCCCTCTATGTTCTGGCCTTCAAGCTACCATTGTAGTGAAAGTAAAGAGTAAACACATACAGCCGAGTAAAGGGCTCTATATAACAGTGCAGTTGAGTGTGGTTATGCCTTCATCTTATGTCGTCATACAATGTGGAGGGGGAGAGGGGTTGTGGGGGGGGGGAGAATGGGTAAGACAAACAGCTTTCAGATTTGTGGTCCAGAAAAACTTACGATGGAAGAGTCCTTAAACGCGCCCTGAAGATAACGTTTGGGTGGAAGAATTTGGGTGGAGAGCGATTCTTTATAGTACATATTTCATTTTAGTGACTTCTGCAGGTCAAAATACTTGACTTAGAAGAAAATTGTAGGTTGAAGTCAAATACTGTTTTGGGGTTTATTTACAGGATTTCAAAGACACCATGCCATGGGAGTTACAGTACTCCCCTGGATAGAAAAGAAGTTATCTTTAATTAATGAAAGCCCCCAAAAATATCCATTATAACATATATTTCCTACTGCCATCAACTCAATTTAGTTTGAAAGTAATCTCCTATTGATAGATCTTTTCATCTACTTTAAATAATATATTAATGATATTGAGGGTTTATAAAGCGCAGACATATCCACCGATAACGGTGCTCAAGGCGCATCACAATATTACCCTGATCAACGATAACCTGTCAAACATAGAGACAATCTCTCCACATGGCAGCAGCTAAACAGCACCCAACTGACAGTTTTATCTCACAGGTTGCCATTTATACACCTGGGTGAAGAGAGGCAATGGAGATAAAGTGCCTTTCCCAAGTATAACAACGTAATGATCTGGCCAGGACTCAAACCTGCAATCCTTAGATAGATACTGGTGTTCAGGGCATTGAAGTACGGTACGCCCGAATATCTTCACGACCTTATCCAAGAGCGAACAGCGGATAGACCTACTCTTCCCAATACCTCTATCAACTTACTGTTCCTGTGACACGCACGAGAACCTTTGGTGATCGCAGTTTCTGCTATTTCGCCTCGCACTTATGGAATTCGCTGCCAGTCCATCTGCGGGAAATTGATTCACTTGAACAATCCAAACGTGCTGTTAAAACTAACTTATTTTCTAAACGCTACACACATCTGTAAAGCGCATTGAGCAAACTTTAGTTTGGATTCAGCGCTATATAAGACTAATTATTATAATTATTATTATCACCAGTCCATTGCCTGAACCACTTGACCACAAGGCTCTCAGTTATGCCCTAGGTGATGATCACACCTGTTTTGTATCCTACAACTCATTTAAGATACTCTGTACACAATAAAGTCATCTGCTTGTACCTGTTGTGATCACCACTTGTCTGTTTGGTTCCCATCTCCAGACCTTACCTGGCAGCCATATTAAATGCCCTGGATTGCACCAGCGGTGACTACAAGGCCCTTCTTACGCTCTGCTTGTTGCATGCGATGAGCTTCAATCAAGGTGAGTGGAAATTTGGGATATTCTGTGCTGATGCAAAATTCTTTTGCTTGAAATTGAAAAAGCTGGTTTATTTATTTTTTATGGAGGGTCTTGCATTTTCAAAGCAGTTTGCAATTGATCAATTTTAATATTCAAATGTATATTGTATGTTCATGCCCAGATATTCCTCTAAATTGTTTTCTCATGGACGGAACTTTTTTTTTAATTTAATTTTTTTTTAATCTACCAGTTTTAAGGTAAACCAAGAGTTAACTCTTTGGAACTGGCTGGTGGTTAAGGTGTTCGTATTCACCAACATCACATTTTGTATTCACAGTTTATATTCAACAACATAACATCTTGTTACAATCTTGTAACATCTTTCCAATGGCGCTTGAAGGTTATTCATTATATCGTACAAGTTCTGTTCGGATGCAGATATATATGTGTAGTTTCATATCCCTTACCTAGTTCAAAGGTGATGATTTATATTTTTGTGTTTTATATTTATTATTTGATCGAAGTAATTAATGTATCTTCCTCTAACCTATCAACCTATTCATCTAAATTTCAACCCTCTGTTATTCTTGACTCTGGAATCAAGAGTTTTGTTTGTTACAGAGACTGATTTTCAATTTCAAACAAGTTTCCCATGCAGTTTTGAGAATACTAGTATGAAATTTACCACTTCATCTTTCATATTACGCAACTAAATTTGGGCAACGTTGAGTGGCATTTTGATGTGAAATACCAGATAGATTAAATAGATTTGAATGGAAGAGGAAGTGGGTGGTGACCCGGGCTGGGTCAGGGGCCGACGCAGATTCGGGCTAGTTAGGTAGATGGGATAGTGCATGATTATGAGAGGAGACAGGTAGGTATAATTATTTGTTTCTACTCAAACTAGTCACAGTGCTGGTTTGTCCACATAATTCCTGGTTTAAACCTGTTTGACTTGAAAAACTCAAAATTTTCTATTTTTCTTTCTTCCCGTCCCATGTCAGGAATACCACAGAAGCTGTTTGAAAGCGTGTCTCTAACGTTCAGGTCGCAGAATAAATCGGGGTACAATACCGTCCTGGCCGAGCGGTTGATCGCGCTGATGAACCAAGGCTGTCAGCCGAATAGCCTCATCAGACCAGTCACTCTCGACATCGTCTGTAGACTTGTCAAAGTCTTGGTCTTCTCAGCCAACGGAACCTGTTACCTGGAAGACAGGCACCTGGCTTGTATCGAGGTTGGTCCATTATTAAGAAGATTATTAATGCTTTCACCGTCGTGGGAGTACTCTCATTTTAAATGTCGGCCGTGTCTGCGATGGTATATTCGGTTCCATACTATTACAGGAGCTAAGAAGTTTATTCATTCTTTCACCGTCGTGGGAGAACTCTCATTTTAATTGTCGGCCGTGTCTGCGATGGTATATTCGGTTCCATACTATTACAGGAGCTAAGAAGTTTATCGCTTTTGTTCTATATATATAATATTTTGCTTTTTATATAGCGCTTTATACCAGCGATAGGTCTCAAAGCGCTTTACAGACGTTATGTTACCCCTGGTCAATGAAAACCTGTCCCAGAGACAATCCCTCCAGTCGGCAGCAGTTATATACTGCGCCCAATGACAAGTTACCTCACAGGTACCCATTTAACCCCTGGGTGGAGAGAGGCAAGTGAGATAAAGCATCTTGCCCAAGGACACAACGTAATGAACTAGGCAAGAGTCGAACCAGCATTCTTTGGATCACGAATCCGACGTCTTAGCCAATTGGCCACCACGCTCACGTATTGCTTTATCAGTGTTATGAGAGTTGCTTTATACCATGTACCATTCAATGCCCCATATACAACATTGGAAGTAGAACTTGTGCATCTACAAACATGAGCATCTTTGGTAAACGTTTTACATATATATATTTTTTTTTGGAATATATTCAATCATTTCAAAATTTTAATATTATTCAATGTTATTAAATTATATTTATGTCAATATATACAATTTATGTTGGGTTTCAAGCATACACTTATAGCCATTGATATATGGAGCCAGTGAATGATTGATAGGTTATCAATGTAGTTATGTGGTCCCTCTTATTATCATTTTATTCTAAAGTGGGTAGAATTGGCAGTATGTCGTTTTTTGGTTTGTTTTGTTTATATGTTGTCGTGGGGGAAGGAGGGCAGAGGGGTGTTGGAATTTTTTTTGCAAAATTCACAGTTTATTGCTAAGATAGCAGCCATTGAACCCAATGTAGAAGTAACTACATCCAGCTGATCTGACTCACATGATCATTTTCAATTAAGTCGAAATTCCTGAAAACTTTCCAAGTACTACCAGTAAAATTCTATGTACATTTCAGTGTTATTAATCAGTAACATCAGATGTGTAGTTGAACAATAAAAAAGAAGAAACTATTCATTTTCCAAACATTGTAAACAACGATTCCAAGAGCCTCTTTCATGGAAATATATTGGTAAACAGTATCGTAAATATCAATAGTACCGCAAAGATAAACAGTGTGGTAAAGATAAATAGTATTGTGAAGGGTCGTCTTGATTGCAGTCGTAGTCTTTTCCTTGAAAGCTCGTTCAAATAGTATTTGGCATGGTCGGTGATATTCAGCATATGATTTAGAACTATGCCCATTTCCTGATGAATATTTGCTAAATATATTCTATTTGGATTTCTTTGGCAGGGAGCAAAAGAGGAGAGTGTTCTGTTGCTCAGGAACTATTACAAAGGGGACGAACTCTTTCTGGATATGTTTGACGACGAATATCAGACCATGAAGGTGAAAACTTTCTTCAAAATCAATCTTAGAAATACAGCTCTTCGATCATATTGTCGTGCATCAGGGCACACAGTGTATTCAAATTGTAAAACACAGCACAATCCATACCTATCTATACAGTCTCTCTGGCACTGATATGTACTAATAGCACAATCATGGCGATGTAAGTCTTCTTGCCCAAATTTTTGGCCCTTTCGTTGAGTTCGAGGAAATTAGACAATCCCAATGTAACTATAGCCTCTGTTGTACTTATCGAAGAATGTCGGTTATTGTCCAAACATTGAAAGAACGCATGCTCGGGCAAACGATTAAGGTCAATATGTAATATCGAAAAACAATGTAGGCGGTGAACTGCGAACAATTTTCATTGTTCTCAATATGGTTAGCTGACAGCAAAGATATTAATGAATTGAGGCCATTTGTTAAATGTGTCCTTTAAAGAGAGAGAGAGATGCATTGCATAATGGAGATAGGCATAAAGATTGGGTAAAATACATAGCACGGCATATAGCATATTATGTACAGCTATGAACAGAAAGTTCAGTACATCTGCATCGGCATCCGATCAATGTTTCGGATCAACAGATGCGGCATATGCAATGGTCTTACTTGAATCTCTTCATTGGCTCAACCCCCGGGAATGGGCCAGACATTTTGCCCAAAAATGTATCAATAGTCAGGATGGTGTCAGTATTTAGTTATAAAAGAAAAGTAACAAAGAAAAGAAAGAAAACAAAAATGAGTGTTTAGACTGTAAAGATTTGACTGACTCTTGTTGCTTTAACATTTACTGAATGTGTATCCTGGATAACAAACAGTAAGCAGTTCCAACGTCTATATATACATTCATGTGTTCTGTGATCCAGCTTGGGTCATGTGATGATATGCACACAATTATATCCCACATGTGTACATAATAATATGCATTACTAGTGCAAACAAATCTTGCAGGTCTATTCCGTCCCTTTACATTAGACTGTTTTATTATCAAGATTATTAATCACTTTCAAATGTTTCTGTCCCATATTTTGATGATTAAGGAAAGATTTATCTGAGGGTGACTGTCAAAGTAGCCTGATTGACCCTTTCAATCTAAAATTTTCAATCTTAAAAGTCCTATTCCACTTATCCAGATTCAATCAAGTAACTGTTTTTTAAGGTTCTTCACAAATAGTTCTTTTCTCCCCTAAAAGTTATGAAATTTAGCCATTTCTTCAGCCTTGCCAAGTAACAACCGATGACGAATGGGAAGGCCTTAATTGCTTTTGTTTTTTTACACTCATGCCAAATTCAGTATCTTTAACAACAACCTATTCGTTTGTTCAAACTCTCTCAGAGGAAGCCGCTTAATGTGGAATATCTGATGATGGACGAGTGTCTCGTTCTGAGGCCGACAGGGACACCTTTAACCGGGATCGACTTCATCAAACGTCTTCCTTCTGGAGAAATTGAAAGGACAAGAAGAGTGAGTTATTTACATGGCTTGAGAGTGCTTTCAGGAAAGATTTGATCCAGGTGCGATCTGTGACCAAAATGTTGTGCAAAATGCCACAACTGCTAAGGATGTGAAGCAGTTTTGTTCATAGAACCCTTTATTAGTTTAGGTATTTGTATGATGGCAAAATGAATGAGCCTCTAATGTCGTTTATGTATTTCCTCATGCCTACTAAGCAACGTTTCTTGTCTCGCAAATATTTGAGTTAGAACCCAAATTTGTCATGTTTTTGTGTCACAGCAGATCTGAAATAACCCGAAAGAATTTTTCAAAACTAGGTGTATTATTATCCTCGTTTGATAGCGCGTGTATCCAAGAAATTGTTCCATCTTGCAAGATGAGGTAGTTTTGTAAAAATTTTCAGGGCCTATAATACATGCATTGTTCAATGCCATTGTTCCATCAGCGGGTGAAATAAGATGTGTCTCTGTTGTGTTGTTTTGTTATGTTAAGTTAATTAAAGTGACACTTGAGAGAAGACATATCTCATTTATGAAAGACAAACAAATCATGCAATGTTTCCCAAACTGGGGGTAAAATTACCCGGTTCGGGGAGGGGGTTAATGTGCCAAATTTTCTTCTTTGGACCTGAGGGGGGGGAGGGTAGAGGGTGATGTCATGGCTCCTCACAGCAAAGAGGTTCTTGTAGGAACTAACGGTGGATTCATTGCTTGAGGCAACCATCCCATTGATCTGATTTCTTTCACACTTAGCACACTCTGCAAACGTGCTGTGATGTCCTATAGTGTAGGGATACCAAACTAGTAGTAACAGCTAGTAAACTACCACACAACAAAATCATATGAAGGGTGTTCCAACTGTGTATAGTGATCAAGATAGGAAATTGGTGGGAGGTAGGTGGGGAGGGGGTGGGGAATGGACCATAGAGGAGAGGATCGTTTTGGTATTATTAGTTCCTGTTCAAATGTTAGGAAATAATTGACTTTTTAGGTCAGGCTTTGGTTAGGCTAGGTCAGTTGTACATGCAAGTGAGATGAATAGCAGCCTGTGTTTTGTTCATTTGTGGATGAGTCTAGTATAAATGCTTGACAAAATTTAGGCAAGTTCTGATAAATCTACAGTATTTGCCTTAGTACAGGAAACAGATCAAAACAGAATAGAATGGTAATTGAATGTTCTTTCTTCCTTTGGATACCTCTTAGGCTATCAGAGCTTTCTTCCAGCTGAGGGATTTGTCAATGACATTACGGAAGGAGGTGGAAGGAAAACTACCTTTGACCAAAGACAGCCAGCTGGTGTCATTGAATGACAAACTCGACCTAAGTAAGTAACCTTTAGATTGGATGACGCTAACACTAAAATAAATCAAAATTCTTCCATGTTGTTTGAATGTAAAATCTCTTTTCTTCATATCTTATTGTTACACATATCTTAGTATTGTATTCAAATGTATTGTGTTATATTGTATTGTGGTGTATTTTATTGTTTTGTATTGCATTGTGTTGCAATGAACTGCATTGTATTGTCCTGAATTGCATTGTATTGTGTTGCATTGTATTGTGTTGCATTGTATTGTACTGAATTGTATTGTCTTGTACTGAATTGTATTGCATTGTATTATATTGTATGGTATTTGTATTGCATTGTATATAATGTCGTCAGAATAGAAAACACACTTCTGGTCTCTAAAACATTATAGAGTTGTGTTAATAAAGGCAGAGTACATTTGGATTTGTTCATTCGGTTCCACTATTTTTAGTATTAATCTGCACAGGGAATCTTGGACCGAGTTTCAACCATTTGTTTCAGAACAGATAAATATGATATGGAATATCGGGAGATGACGTTTCTTACAATTGAACCATTAGTAAAGTGCATGTAAGAACAGCGAGCTAAAAGTATCTTCTTTATCCTCAAGAAGCTGATCATTAGGAAGTCTTGCGTTGACAGGGAATCCTTTTAACAAGTTCCTCCTTTGTAGTCAGTAATTATCCCATTAGGGAACAGTATGAAAAGAAGTGGATCTCCTGTTATTAGACATTCATGTTTCACAAGTGCCGTTCTGTAATCACAGGTGTTAATGTTGGAAGTGCATGTACAAACATACATCCAACATTGGCACAGAGCAATGGGTTTCCTTGGTGTAAGAAATACCTTTGTTGGTTTCATTTTACCAACATGCCCGGAAAACTCACCCAGCTTCCTTCTCCCCCACCCCCTCCTCCCCCTCCCCCTCCCCCCAAAAGAGGTTGCTGACAGTCTGGGAATAATCCGATGAGTAAGAATCTCTCTTCCAGGAGCACGCAAGCTTATTGAACGTTCAGTCATAAAATCTCATCCAACCACTTCCCTTCTTGCCAAATCTACCCAATCTCCTGTTTATCTTGTCTTTTGGGATGCAATGTAAACGTAGACAGTTTTATTGGAATTTGTTCATACATATTCTGACAACCACACAAGATTGATGTCTTTTTTTTATTTTCTTGTTTTGTCATTCTGTATGACTTTGAACCACTCAAGAGACAAGGGTAATTGAGTGAACAGTATTCAGTAATGTCAAAAGATAAGCTCAAAAGCTGTCTGTTATTTTCGGCTCTGATCTTCATAAGCTGTTACAGTTGAATCCGGTTTATCTTTAAGGGGGTTCTGTCCCAACTGTGTTTATCTAAATTGCCCATGTAAGGATTACTTTAACAGATTACAAACCCATTTTCAAATTATTTTCCACGGGAGAGATATAAACTACTATTAAACAACGAATCCATGGAAAACTGTTTTTTTTTTTCATTCTCTTTTTAAATCTTGGTGATGTCATTTAAATCCTGCAGTTAGTTACTTTATCAGTGAACAGACGGTGACTCATGTTTCAAATTTAAATCTATTTGATTTTTCAGAAGGTTAAACCTCCAAATTTTCACGTGTGAAGGAGACTTTGTCTTCACATATGAAAAAGAAAGAAACAAAATTTTGCTCATGGAAAATTAAACAAAAAGAGTGCATTTTATGGAAATGAAAACAATTCTGAATAAACAGATTCTTTAAATACTCTTTTGACAAAAATTAAAGAATTGATAAATTCTTGTCATTGTCCCCATTATTTTCTTTCTTTAATTTCTTGTTTTTACAGACAATAGTGATCTAATTGGTTGCACGGTCATAACCAAAGACAAAAGGTAAGACATATTTTTATTTGAATGTAATTTGATGGTTTATAT
Organism: Apostichopus japonicus; assembly: GCF_037975245.1. Taxonomy (NCBI): domain Eukaryota; kingdom Metazoa; phylum Echinodermata; class Holothuroidea; order Aspidochirotida; family Stichopodidae; genus Apostichopus; species Apostichopus japonicus. Next base: position 22,170,950 of record NC_092579.1, read on the forward strand.
TGTAAGGTACATCTCCGTCTTTTAATCGTAGATACATTCTAATGTTGCGAAGAGCAAAGAATCGTAGCGGCCCGAGGTCATCGTTTCAAATTCCATTCTTGCCAATATTGCCTTTCCTCTTGCCAGTTTCCTTAATAATTTCTCAGTCAGTTTTCCATTTGTATATAATAATACTTAAATATATAAACATAGAAAGCCAAATTTCTCCTGGAATCTCTTTCCTTGACATTTTCTGGAATGGTTTCAAATTTGAAGTGCGATGTAATCCCTGGACATGAGTGAAGGAAATCACCAATGGCAACTAAGGGCTGGATAGCTCAGTTGGCAGCGTGCAGGGCTCGTAACCCAGGGCTCGTAACCCAGGGCTCGTAACGCAAGGCTCACCGGTTCGAATCCTGATTTAGCGATAAATTTCTTTGCTCTTCGTTTATAACCTCCCAGTCTGTTTCCTGTTGTTCAAGTACTCATTTAACTTTTATCTTAGTCCCCCACCCTCTCGATACTTCCCCCCCACCCTTTCGATATGCTATAAGGGTTTTTAGCTCATACCAGCATGCTGGTGTGAGCTATTGTTACAGTGCGGCGTCTATCACTCTATCACTCTATCCGTCAACAATTGGTAAAACCGCTCCCACTCACACAGTGTTTGATGGAATTTCATGAAACTTGGACACAAGGACCATTGGGTATAGGGCCATGAGAGATTGTCCGAAATTTGGGGTCAAAGGTCACCTGTGGGCCGTAATGGGCCATTTTGTGGAAATACGCAAAATGCTTCTTCTCCTACAGATTCTATGGTACAATGTTGAGGGTTTGTCACGATAGTACTATGGAAGTTTTACCTTCAGGGTGTTCATGAATTTGAGATCAAAGATCAACTAGGGGTCTTTTGTGGCCCGGGCCGCGGCCCTATATTTTCAAATTGCTTCCGCTCGTACAGTGTATGGCCAGTTATAATATAACTTGGTCACAACGTTCCTCGGGATGAGGGTTACAAGGGGTGTTCGGAAAATTGAGGTCAAATGTCATTTAGGGGGTCATCGGGGGTCATTCTTTGTAATATTTTCAAACATCTCAATCTCCTCAAGATTTTGATGGATAATATTGAAAGTTGAACTGATGATTGTTGGATTGTGTATGAATCAGGTGATGCCTAATAATTTTTGGTCAAAAGTTAATTAATTACAATTAATCCCCATTGTTTAAAAAAATCTGAGCCTTCACCTTTTTCCCAAAGCTCCTTTAATTTGTCTCCCAGTCTCTGCAGTGTCTGTTTACATTTGTGGTTAAGCTCTGCAGAGGCTGTTAGTGGAATTAAAGCAGTATTGGGAGTTGTTATTAACTGTTGAACTGTAAGCATGAGAGCCCTATAGCGAATCAGCACTTGCCGATTCTTAGAAGTCTTTGAGCCTGAGGTATGTAAGCAGCCAGCCAAAATTTTGGCAAGGAGTGCTTGTGAAGTTATATGTGCTCAGGTAGAGGGGAGATAATAGGGTAGGTCAGTGGTATTGTTTGAGCATGGAGCTATAAATAGCTCCATGGTTTGAGAGAGTGAGTAAAATAGGATTTAAAGGGGGGAAAAAGGAATTCTGCTAAGGATTCTGCTAACTGAGGGGGGGGGGAGTATCCCTAATGGGCCCAAAATTGGTGGAATCTGAAAGTGGCCTGAAATTTGGTGGGCCATAAAGTTTTGTGGGCCCTACATTTTTAAGCTCGAAAAGGTATGAGCTTCTGCACCATTGGTGCTCTAGTTTGAGTAATGCTAGTATGAATGGTGTTTCGTCTCGCGTGACAAATAAATGTATGTACCCCTAGTCTTCTGTAAAATAGGCTATGTCTTGCTTTGACAAGCCAACTGAATCCATTGCTCCTATATCATCTTCTTCTCTCCTAATCAATCTTCTAATTAAGTCGTGGTTTATCACAGTATTTTGAAACATTATTTTGATGTGGTTTATTTCTTCACAGCCCACAGAGGGTCAGACGATTCCTCGTGATCAGCACGCATCAGTTGGTTCTGGTCGAACCAGACAATCGTAAACTAGGCTGGGGTGTCGCACGCTTTGTAGGATTGCTGCAGGTGAATATTAAAAGCCTTCTGTTGCAGATAGGGACAAAAAAACATGTTATGTTCAAGGGACCTTATATCATATCCACAAACTGCATATTGCAGTGAGGTTTTAAATTTGATCCAAGAATGTAATTAATACTCATGCATAATTAGGATACACCTCAATCTACCTAATGAGATCTATTTTTTGTTTACAGCCATTTGGCAACTTCTGATTAAAAGAGTTAAAAGTCATTTAATCTAATCCGGGAAAAGGTTGTATCATATGAATATATCATTATATCCTCACATGTGTAAGCCCCTAACGGTTATATGGACTTTATACAGCATAGGCAGCCAAGAATTGACAACTTCAGAGAAAAGTGCTCTGCCACAATATCCTTCTGCCTAAATTGCAAATGTGATAGTTGCCGAAGGAAATACCCTGTAATCTTACCCGAGCTGCTTAATGGTCTTGTTTGCTTTGAGATCGAATCATTAATATTTTAAGAATAATATTAGTGCAAGTATATACTGGGCAATATTTTTGATCAACCTCTCATAACAATCTTGTAACTTCATATCGTAGTCTGCGGATCCAAATTTTGTGAGTACAAGAACTCTAATTGCTGTACATTTAGAATGTTTTGCCTAAAATGTTTTGAGTATTAAGTTACTAATGTTGCCAATATGCAACTGGTATTTTAATAATACCAATTTTCCTTGGTGATTAAATGATATATGTTATGAAACAGAGGTCTGCAACTCTCAATTGCCATGAAGACATTCACTCTACTGTTGCCAGGTGCATTCAAAATACCAGCAAATGTTTAAAACATCATCTTTGCAGAAATGCAAAGTGCTACAACACGATGTGGTTCTCACTTTAAGGTGCAACAAAGTTTTCAACAGTTCTGTTATATTATTTTAAATATTATTTATTTAAATATTTTTTCTAAATATTTTTTTTCTAAATATTATTTTAGCCATGGGAATATCCCTTTCACTGTGCAGCAGAGTTTTGAGATTCTGCAGAATTTGCTGCTCTAGTTATTCTTGGTTTATGTTGTTTATCCTTTGTCGTGTAGGACCTGGAGGTGACAGGAGACAAAGATGACAGTCGTTCCCTCCACGTGACCATCCACAAACGTTCCATGGTGTCGCCTCACGCCAAGTCCACCCCTATCCTGAACGCACGCTTTCAATTCGACGATCACATCAGGTGTATGGCTGCTAAACAGAGACTTACGAAAGGTAGTAGCGGCAGTGACTCGATGTCTAGCTGCTGATAGAACTTATTTAATAATCTTAATAATCGTTAAAAAACTTATTTGATCAAAGCTCACCGGTATTCTTCCTATAAAGTTGTGTTTGTCATGACTGGTTGTAACTAGCATTGGAAAGATGACACTTGATTGCTCAAGCAGTCGTGAAAAGTCCTGCCATGAAAGGGTTCTGAATATGCTTGAATGTAAGCCATAAATCTTGTCCTAATTTCTGAGACTTTTGTGTACTGTGTTTGAAAATTATGCAAAGTCTAATTTGCATATATTGCAAATTAATTTGCATATAGTTTGTTAATAAAATGCTATTTCTCTAATGGATATCGATGAATCTGTAGAAGAGTGGGAATATGACCAGTCATTACAATTCCTGTATGGTGATAGATGGTCCAATAACAGGGTAATGGGGACCCATTCTGTACAGTGATAGATGGTCCAATAACAGGGTAATGGGGACCCATTCTGTACAGTGATAGATGGTCCAATAAACAGGGTGATAGGGACCCATTCTGTACAGTGATAGATGGTCCAATAACAGGGTAATGGGGACCCATTCTGTACAGTGATAGATGGTCCAATAAACAGGGTGATGGGGACCCATTCTGTATTGTCATAGATGGTCCCATAACAGGGTAATGGGGACCAGTTCTGTACTGTGATAGATGGTCCAATTACAGAGTAATGGGGACCCATTCTGTACTGTGATAGATATTACATCGCCTCTTCATGTAGCATAATTAAGATATTTGCAAATAGAGAATATTTCTTTTCATATTTTACGAGTGATTGAAATGTTGAGCATTCTAAGAGCTTTGATTGTGGCATCTTCTTTGCAAAATAAGCCAGTGCCACTCACTGCGGTCTTTCTTGTTTCCTTCACCAGGACGTCAGAAGACCCGGCAAGCTCAAATGATGGCGATATCGGACCTGTTGGAGATCCCTCACTCGTCAGGAAACTATGGGACTGCCGCCCTCAGTGCCCACCCAGGTATGGCCATGCCTGTCAGACAAAACGTGGCCAAGAGGAGTAGCTCGGGTGCGACGGACGCCGCCACTCGGTGAGTTTATACCCCGTCACCATCTTCTCCCAGATGGAGTGTTTGCCAAATTTGTCTTCTCTTCAACATCAGGTTATAGATATAATACAATAGGAAAGAATTGATTTCACGCAAGGGGGGGGGGGGAATAAAATGGAAATAGAAGACTTTGCAGTTCTACATGAGTGGTCAAACTCTGGAATTCACTTGATGGTAATTATGAAAAAATGGTATAAACTCTATAGGTCTTTTTTCTTTAAAGAAAATGTACAAACATAAGCTATCGAGATCTGAGATGGGTTCGATTCAACTTTCGTACATTAAGAATCTGTTCAAACTAGCGATGCGTACATACAGCTGTTAAATTCCTATTGTTTTAAGTCTGCTCCTTTCATTTCTCGTTGGTCTTGTTTTCTTGTTTACCAGTGTATTGTCGTTTTCTTTATGTGCGTAGTCCAGAGAAAGCTCGAGAAGAATGTCAGAGGGGTGGGAGGGGGGGGGGGGCATTGGCACTAACGATTGAATAAGCATTTAACATTTTGTGTTCTCCGTTTCCGTGCAACAGAGGGTACCATAAGATAACAGTAGCGTATTAATATTATTTGTATATGTGTACACACAATACTTTATTGTCTTTGATAAACTTCTGTAATAAATTCATATCTCAATCCATCAACTCAGCAAGTCTCTCATTTTACATGGTCGAATGTACCAAATGAAATATTCTGACCAAGTTGAATCTTAAAAAACAATGTAATTTTAATATCAAAGAAGGAAACAATGAGAAATAATGGAGGGGGGGACTCTCCAAAAGAAAGGAGGGTGCTGTTATTAAGGTCCTAGTGTGCATGGTCAGTGGAGTTTGACAGACCTCTGAATCAAATAAAACGGGATCGCATGCAAAAACAGTACAAAATTTGCATGCAGCTTCGCTGGGTGATTGACTTCTTCCAGATTCCAGTTTGTTGGCATTGGCATTCCAGGCAGAATGGATATCACGTGTTAGATATGACATGAGTTAAAGCATATATAACTGATAGTTTGACTTGAGAAACTTTGGGACACATTTTTCAAAAGATCCCTTCTTCAGTAATTACAAATGAACTCATGGTACCCCCCTTGCTACTGCTGATGAATTGAGTACTAAGACTTATAGCAACAGGTGGTCAATCGTCTCAGAACTAGACAGGATTGAAATAACAGGGCCCCTCTGTTTGATTCTGTTTTTCGCAGTTGGGGAGATCCATTGGGATCCGAATACCTTCAGTTTGGACTTGAGTGTGTTAAAGAAAGATAAAATGATTTGTCGTATAACAAATTATCTTAGAATTGGTGCAGAATCATTACTTCATCTTTAATCAGCAATCTCTGTGTATTTGATTTTGATTTCGATCAAAACTGTAGTCACATGTTGGAAACACACTCATTGCAATATAGAGAGCTTTATTTTAAAAGACAGCAATTGGATGCAAAATTGCTTTGTTACACTTGAAGATTATACTAAACTAGACGAACGATAAGTTGTCGCACCATTATGAAAACGAACACACCCTATCTGCAAGTATCGTCCTTTTTTGTTTTTTCACGAATGATACTCAAATTAAAAATTTCCTCTGAATTCCCTTTTCTGCTATGGATCATCAGAATGCCATGAACTAGTTTACAAACTCGTTATAATTCAATTCACCACCTCTCCAAATATGTATGCATAATATATTTGAATAATGAGGATGGAAGCTGGTCTTTTAAAATAGGTATTTCAAAAGCGACCATACGATTGGAAAATTGTTGTTGACACAGGTGCTGCATGTCCCCATTCATCAAGTCTCCTAAGCTGGAAGTGCAATTTGTACGTTCTCTTTTAGAACGGGCGAAAATTGATCACTCGGTGACTGTAGCCATTGACAAAACATTAACAAAGACACACACTCCATAACCGTGGGGAATGGATCATGACATGCGCTCAGCCGGAAACTACAAAATTGGCTGAGTCAATACATTTTCTCTTGATGCCTGGTTCGCACAGCAAACAGAACATGTGTCTCATGAGCGATTAGTTCCAGGAATTTCGGGATATATATCTATATATATATTTATATATATCGAGAGAGATAGAGAGAGACAGTGCACTTTCTCTTTTTATTTTCTGACTGTTTATTGAGCTGTAGTGTTAGTATGATGCATTTATAATGTACACAGAAAGTAATTATGTAATGATGAAAGGCAAACTCTAAAGAGGCATAGAGAGCATTTTATTGGTTGACTTAGGCAGGCAAGTCCGGTATGCAGTCAAATTGGTATGTGCGTGGGTGTATGGATGTGTGTGGGTGCCTGTGTGTGTGTGTGGGTGTATGTATGCAGCATGTATGTATGTGATGCCTTCGCTTGTAAACATGACTTCTTAAGCAGGGGAATACTGAAGAATATTCCGTTTGACATACGGCCTTCCAACATTCAGTGCAATTTCTGTCTTGTTTGTTTGCTGGGCAACAATCATACAACCAACCCATTTCTTTTTACCCCATAAACCACCCACACTCACCCTCTATCCTTGGCTGATCGTGAAACTTCCGTTGCAATACCAGAATAGCAAGATGTAGACATTAACACTTGGTAAAAAGCAAACACTTTAAATAAATACTGTTTATACTATTGCTACCTGAAGGAACAAGATTTTCCCGAAAAGAAATGAGGGCGGTAGAACTTTGCAGGCATGTGTCACCTGATTAATTCATTTTGGCTTCGGCTTTGAGTACAATGTTTCTGCACGCTGCCGTGTTGGACAAATCTAACCCTGATAGTAATTACCGACTTTGCGACCTGCGTTGATATTCATTGCCGACCATGCAATCTGCGGTCTCCCTATCAATTTTTCAAGGTCGGTGACCACATGGCTTTTCCTTTCGGTAAGCCAAAAATAAGACAAAGGTAACGTAAGAAAATGTATCAACAATTACCTAATGACTAATTTCTTAGTTCTAACACACGCATTTTTCTTGGAAACCAAAAGTTAGACATGAGTAACGTTTAAAACAATGTCATCGACATTACCTAATGACTAATTTCAGTAGTTACAGTAGTAATTACAGTAGTTCAAACCCAATCGTCAAGGATGTAAAATTAGGTAGCAACTTTGTAATTGTTCTCAAGTTACTTACCAGAATTCTTCTTTTTTTTTTTTATTCTTTTTTTTTACTCTACATAAAAGAAAATTTGCTGATGATTCAGACAGTAAAAAAATATCAGAGCAGAATTACCAAGTCCCTATTCTTTAAGCATTTAACTATCTACTAACACGTGCTGCGGGCCAAATAGTGCATTGCACCGACATATTAATTTATACCGGCGTAAGTCGTCGCAGCTGGTTGCGTCTGTTAGGTAATGTCTTTTCTTGCCACTCACAAAGTACAGAAAATCATTGTTTTTTGGTTTTTGTCCTGGGAACATTTTCAGCAGATGTTGTTTTCATAGTTAGTGAAAGTATCTTGTAATGTTAACCTTTTTGCTGTTGTCAGCATATCTGCCCTCCCACGAGACATGATTAACTTCAATTGTGTAAACAGTCTTCAACGCATAGCATAGAAATATCAATATGAAATGAGAAGTCTGGATATTACATTAGAGATCATATGCTCATCCATGTTTTAGTTTTCTCCATTGTCTCTACCCCCACCCCTCACCCCACCCCACCCACCCCTCCACCATACTCCTTTCACCTTCTGCCTTTCCCTACATCATATACAAACGTCTATCTGTTGTCTTCTTGACCAGTTCAGGATTTTTTTTTTCCAGGCGTAGAATAATGCATATGTTACTGCACATTGGATAACAAGTTGTGGTTTGGTTGCAACACTGTACTACAGCCAAGTGCTACCATTCTAAATAAGAAACCTGTGTTATATCATCAGCATTAATTGTAACTTGAGGGGGTAATATTTTATATGAATGATCTATTGTGCAGTACATGTGTCAATGCAGGCAGAAGTATTTGCAGGGAACACACAGAAGTCAGTGAGCTGAGCAAGGTTGAAATCTTGTAGAGAGAAAAGATCATCCAGCCTTGTATCAATCTCCTGCTTTCTCCCTCCCCCCTCCTTCCCCTTCTAGCCTCCACCGGGATTCGAACCTGGGCCTCCCGCTTTATATGCGGACACCCTAACCAATAGGCTATGGACGCTGATTGTATGTCCAGAGCTTCGAAACCTGTAAGGAAGGTCGTAGTTCCACTGTAGGAGTTTGTCACCTGTATCGAACAACACTAGTTCTGTTTTGGTGACATATTTGCCCTACTCTAGAGATCAAACATGATGCTAACCAACTCGAAATCATTTGTGATTCCTAAAGCCGGGTCTCGAAAGAGATACTTTGAACAGACTTTATGTTAATGAAATGTTAATGTTCTGGATTTTCTTGCTCATTGCATTTTCAATTTTATATGCATATATATATATATATACATATATATATATATATTTATACACACACAAAAACACGTATGTGTATGTGAATCTCACATGTAGGTGCTCCCATTAACTGGTTAATATGGTTACCCTGTTGAATGGTGGACTACCCTAATGCAGTTTAGGGTTTGCTTGATTTCCGTGCATAATTTCCGCAAGAATCTTGTCAATCACGATTGATCATAAATTAGGCTTAAATAGCAACGTTGCACTAATAAATATTCTTGAATTTTGGAACAAACTCTCGACTGGACTTTTATTTTTTCGGAGGGACGGACTCCCACCACGCCCCCCCCACCCTCATCACCCCTGCACGCACCACTGATGAAGGGCTTCTGCCATCCATGCATCATATATTGTTGAGTTGTTAGTGTTTGCGGTGTCATACAGTGCATCGGTTTACATACTTTGTGAATTTCGTATTGGATAGATCGGCTGTCGATAGCTGCACTAATCCTGCCTAAACCTGCCTGCCTATCAATGTCTCTCATGTACACAATGTATGCAAATTAATGATCTCTTTGGGCCCTTTTGTTTGGGAACTAAGACACAACCAAAACACATTTTTGTTATGATACATAGAGAAAAAGATTATGTTTATTGTTGATTGGACTATGTTGATATTACTTTACAGTCGGGGCACGCAAGGAGTTTATTTTACCACACTTCTAGGAAACCTGTAAAAGTGTTGACTTTTGTACATGTGATTCCATGTTTGATTACCTAAGCGGCTCGTGTCACGTTTCATAGCATGTGTGGCTGTATGTTGTCTTTAAGGATACTATATTCAACAGTACTGAATACACTATCATATACACATATAAATATCTCATTCTTCTTCTTCTTCAATTTTTTTGGCTATTTCTTTCATTTGGAAATGCTTCTTCTCCTCTCTACAGTTGTCTACAAAGATTATTGATCATTTTGTAATACAATTGACTAGCTTGGCTCTATTCAAACTCAGTTTCACATTTTTTTTTTCATTCTTATTTATATTTGTGTTTTTACTTTCTATTCAAGCGCGATATTGTCGTCTTTTGTCTGAGTTTTAGTCAGATCTCATAAATGCTGTATTTATAGTTTCCTTTATATGATTGTCTGAGATAATCAAAGTGTTTTTCCTTGCTGCGGCATCTTTCAATGACTCTTTTTTTCCTTTCTTTACTTTTCCTTTCTCTCTTATTTTTTCTTTTATATCATTTTCCTCCCCTCCCCCCTCTTCCCCCCTCCCCCACATTTTTTTATATTTATTATTATTAAACTTCTCAAATATGAAGTGCTTGCCTGGCTTTTTGTTCATAAGTTATTATTTTCCTAAGTCTTACTACACAAATATGTAGCGATATTAATTAATTCGCATTTCCCGGAATTTGAGTCGTAACTGTCTTGGTGTAACTGCAGGGTTTCCAGACGGAAAGGGCAGAGCCGAACACAAAATGCTTGCTTCTGATTGGTCTGTTGACTATCTTCTGTGTAAGTGTGTGTACACCTTACATCAGACAGCTCTCCATCGTCGTGGCAACTTTGAAGGAAATCAAGAATTGTGTAACCTTTGTCGGCTCAGTCTATCCATGATTTCCTCTTTGAAGTTGGAAAACCAAACAAGAATACAATATGGAGTTTCACTTTGAGAGAGACAAAGAAATAAATGAAGACGTGTCTTGTCGTTTTGTGGTTTTTTGTTTTTGTTTTTGTTACCTTCTTGGAGTAACAATAATCATTTATTCCAAGAAGATTAATTACAAGAGGCTTAGTCTTATTCCAATTTTATAAGAGGGAGGGGGAAGGGGTGGGGGAAGGGGGGTGAGGTGGAGAGAGGTAAAAGATCATCTCTTGACTGTGAGCATTCTTAGGTGTGTCCTTTCATGCTCTTACATACATTATAGCTTGTTTTGGGAGTTTCTCTTAATGTATTGTGGGAGTTTCTCTTGACCTGGATTATGTTGCGCCCCCTCGTTCTCCTACGCACTGGTTGAAGACGGTAATGACTTGTTAAAACTTTCACATATGCCGCATTTGCGTCGCAGATATGACCCCCCGCTCGGTGTTCAGTATTGATATTAACTTTGAAGCCCCATGCGATTACATTACATCCCGTCCGAGCTTGCCATCATCGAACAGGAAGTCTGAGGTTTTCTCTACCGGGAGAAAAGCATGCAAGACCATACGCCGTCTACTGACGTTGCAGCAGATTATGCAAAATAACAAACAACAGTGGAAGTGAAAGGTCTTGGCTTATCCCAGGCCCAACCCAGAGCAGCATTTACTTTTCGAATTAAACTCCGAACGATAACGCAGGGTCCGATCCACCTTGGATCCCACTCTATCGCAGGGTTCAAATCGCGGGGTCTGAACACCTATGTCATCAATCTTATTGTTAACAGGGCCAAAGTAATCCATGGTCAAGAACTTTGTGGTCAGGTGATTAGAAACTGATTTGTAATCTGAGGATTGTAGGTTCCCGTCCTGAATGGGATCATTACGTTGTGTCCTTGGGCAAGATACGTGATCTTAATTGTCTTTCTTCATCCAGTGTATAAATGGGGCGGGAGGGGGGGGACCTACAGTTTTGTGTAACAAATATGGGAAGTCTCCCGAGGGGTGATCTGAAGATCTATCTATATATATAAGGCAGACTGTCATGCCCTAGGGAGCAACCGTTTGAAATGTGCACACTTTATATGTGTGAATGTGACAAGTTAAACTGTTGTGATGTTGTGTGCCTTGACCTTGACACAGAGACTACAAAACCAGAACAACTCTTAACCATAAAGTTAAAACCATATTGAAATTGCTTACCTTCACCTTGTAAGTAATCCATCTGTTTACCATTACACCACTCCATACGGCACTGTACCGTATGTCAACTCTTACACAAAGATGCACATTTCTGCTGGAACTAACCGTTGATTAGAAGAACTGTATAATTTGTCCTTACAGTAATACAGTTTCAATTAACTTGTAGAAGGTCGACAAAATGAGTCCTCTCTCCTCCCCCTTCCTCCTCCCCTCCCACCCCCTCCTCTCTCTATATTCCTGGCTCCCTGTACTGTATAGGACAAATGACAATATCAATTGTTGTGATCACAAGATACAGCAACTCGTTCAACAATGACATGTTGGTATATGATGTATTTTTGTACGATGCAGTGAGGAGAATGAAAAACATGGAAAGCAATCAAGCACTGGGATGTACGGAAAGAAAAGTTTTCAGAATATCAGAAGTATCTCTGAAAATTGATAAATGTTGTGACGAGATGGCAGTAATTCTATTACATCTGTGTACAGTGTAATGGTGTAAATATTAAGTGTAAATCGCTGCTCATGAATGGAAACACTGCAGGGTTGCGAAATCTTTGTTTCTCATCTTCTAGCTAAAAAAGTTAATTATACTGCCATCTGTCTATTAATGACTGGAGCAATTATTTTGTTTGTCTGGTTTGATCATTCGTGAATACTCTGAAGTATGATATCCTCTGTTGTTTGTTTTGACTCTGCGGTTTTGCATTCATCAAGTTTGAAGTATCCCATCCATTTAGGACATTCCCTCTGAATATGTCCTTTTCATGCTGAACTATTTCCTGTATGGGTTCTAAGACGGTCAGAAAGAACGAGCTAGACAAGTTTATGCTACAAAAAACAAACAAAATTACCATTTTTACATTCCTGAGTGGATAAACACTAATCTTCGTAAAGGAAATTACATCTTCTATTTTAAAAACGCGGGCATAAAAAATATATAAATATGTACATATATATAAATGCGTAAAAAGGAATAAAAAAAAACGAGAGTAAAAAACAATCTCCAGGCATCCAGAGGCGACCTAATAATAAAGTATAGTACTGGACTTTTATCTCTTCCCATCATAAGGAAAAGATTGTGACGATGGTTTCCATATTTCTGCTTTCGATTGGTCGTGTAATCTGATGTCTGTATTAAGCCTACCCTAGCTGAAAGCCACATTTATCTGACTCCATCCGTGCACAGAATAGGATGTCATATATTAACTGAACAAGTGCCACGTTTCCTGTCTGATAGGAAACTCCACTTTTGATCATTTTGAAAGTGTATGGATTTCCAAGAAATCTCGGCTTATAATAGACGCGGGGGGGTTCGGCTTTCAAGATGTGGAGATACGAGTAATTATGCGACTTAAAAGGCCAAAAAATATGCTCTTGCCACTTCCCTATTGTCTGCCTTATTTTTCATTGCTGGTATTTTTGGCATTTAAGGCAAAGTGCCACATCAGATTAATATATATAGATATATATATATATATATATATATATGTATATATATATATATATATGTGTATATATATATATATAGAAATAGATATATATATATATATATATATATATATATATATATATAGAAATAGATATATATATATATATATATGTATGTACATATATATGTATATACAAATATATATATTAATTTCTGCCCATGTTTCTCGGTCATGTGCAGAAAATGTTGTTTGAGTTATGGAAGATGTGGCTGACATATGGGATAAAAAAAAATGATAATATGGAAAACTTCAATATTGATAATTATATGAACCGACGTAGCTAAACCCACATGCCTCCCCTCCACCGCTCCCCTTCACCTGATTTCTGTCAATTCTGTTGATGCTGTTTAAGATGGCTTGGTTCACTGTATTAGTCATTCTACATTTTGCAGTTTTATCATAATTTAAGCACTGATTGGACATTTTGATCCAACAGTAGGTACCTCGGAATTCACAGGAAAACGTGCTCAGCTTCTGCTGAGTGGGCGGTAAGCTCATCAGGTACACTTCTCGAGCGTATTAACGTTCCCCTCGTGCATGTGTGTGCTGGATGTAGTTATTAATCGGGGTAAATCGAGGTTTTTTGACCCAGAAAGACTTGAACTGAGTTGATTAGTTTTTTTTTTCTCAATTTATTTTGGTAATAAATTTCCATCATAACGACAGTCTTTGAAGTTTGACTTTGACGATTCAATTCAAAGTAGGAAAAATATTTGAAAATATTCCAGTTTGCTATTAACATTTAATAGACAACAGCTAGTATATAAAAGAAAGAAGTGTGCTCGTGAGACCAAACATTGGTGGATGGAGTAAACCTCTCTATATTTTGGCCCTCATTTGGTTTTAGATGTCAGAGTATGTCCTAGTATTGACAAATTTCAATCGTAGGTTTTTTGAGTTCCGCAAAGATGAATTTGAAGACATAAAACTAAAACTAAAAACCAGCTATAATAATTGTTAAATTAAGACACATCAGTAATTCTCAACATTTAGCGGCAAAATGTAGGTTAGATATCAAGCAAGCTGTTCATTAATTTTATGGGAACTGACCGTTTGAAAAACCCCGGCATAAATTATACGATCATGAAAAGTGACCCTTTTCATAAATTAGCAATGTCCCTGTTTTGTTAAGTAGAAGTACTTCTTTTCCACTTTTGAAATAAATTTGAAGTGTCCTTTTGTTACATCAAAAATGTCCATTTTGTCGAGAAATTAAGAAAAAACGTAATTTAGAAAGTGTCAATTTTTAGGTGATTTTTTGTATGTGGTGTGTTCCCTCAGAACAAAGTCTCATAGCCCATTGCCCTTACAGTTAATAAACACCCCCCCCCCTCCCCTTCTGCTGTCTATGAGTGAAATCTTCCTGTATGTAACACATCTTTTAAATAATATGGGACCTGCATGTATGTACAGGTAAAAATACAAAATTATTTTATAGAAAAAAAAAAACTCATGACACCAGCGTACGTTTTTGCGTAACGCGTTTGTATTTAATCGGTAAGTGATCCAAATACATACAAAGCAGATGGAGAGAAGGTCCGTTATTTACACAAGTAATAATATCAACACCGATTCAGCCTCATGAGTACCAAAACATTGTCCTAGCTGTTTATTTTAGCTTTTGTTAGGAAATGTTTTTTTTCACTGTCACCATAGTGCCCAATGTTAAAGCAGCTGGTTGGTATTGATTTTTGGTAAAATCAAAAAATTATATTTGATACTGCACAAGCACTTCAAGATTCTCATCCATATTTAATGCATTTCTCTGGTTTGAGACTCTGTCAAATTTAAAATATCTCAATTGAATTTTACAATAATAAAAAAAATTGATCTATTTTGGTCTCTGTGTGGATTTTAAGTCACTTGAACTCTAACCAATTGAAATCTACCGAATTTTGAAGTACAAATTTGGTCTGTTCGAATTAAGATTTATTGGAGCGACTACGCTACAAATTTGATTCATGTCATGCAAATATCTATGCGTCTATATTTCACATATATGTAGACTGTACTTTCTGGATATTGAAACATTCAACGATCGCCATTTATGGAGCCACATCTCCTGTAGGAGTTTACTAAGTATAAAAAGATTATAATGATCAGTTTCATGTTAAATATATTTCCCACTTAAAAGAAGGCCTTCATAAGCAGAATGGATACAGAAAGGAGCATTATTTGATATACGTAGGTGTGAGATATCTATATATATACATATCTATATATATATATATATATATATATATAGATATAGATATATATATACCACTTTTCAATTGTTGCTAGCATTTACAATGCTTTTAATATACAACATAGCATACAACAGAAATTACAGTGAAAGCACAAATGATCGTTCTAGAGTGTAAATGGACGATCCTCGGAATCACAAGAGGAAGTGACTCTTTTGTTTTTGCCAAATCAGAAAAAGATTGAAGAAAAGGGGAGAAAGAGAAACAAGGTGAAAGTGAAAAAGTAATTTAGCTTTTCTTTTCAAAGATGCCGGAAAGAGGCTCTTTACAAAATGAAAATGAAAAATGAAAAAAAAAAAATCATTAAGCGAGTGTATTTCGTGGAAGAGGTCAAAAGTAAAAGTTGTCCCATAGAAACACAAGGTCACATGAAGTATATAAGGATTCATTAAATCAGGCAAGTGATTTAGAAAGATAGTAATTGCAGGCCAAAAGATTGTTTCAAGTTTTTTTCATAGAAACAGGGACTTTGAAAACGTGGCTGACATTTATTAGTTTCCTGTTGTTTTGTGCCAGGGATTAATGGATTCATGGAAATGATCTTTCAGAGGTTCACAGTTAGCCAGGTAGAATGATTAACAGATTACAGAGCTTGTTTTTCCTTGGCAGCATGTTCTCCCCATACCTTTCCTTCACACCACATCGGTACATATTAATTTAGTACCAGCCAAGACCAAGTACATCATGAAATCGATGAGTACCCCCCATCCCCCTCATATAATTTTTTTTTTAATGGGACAGGAAATTGACAAAACCACAATTTATGATTTTAAATAATAAGAATAATAGTAATGTAGATTTATAAAGCGCCCTCCAGAAAACGATTAACTGCCCATGGCGCTTCACAAAGTGGGACGCATCAACACTGAAAGTGCCCAACAGAAAAATTGAGTGTTCAGTAAACTCTGAAAAGTGGATAGATTAGAACAAGTTCGAATATGGTCTGCTAACTGATTCCAAAGACTTGCCGCAGAGTAAGTAAAACTTCTGAATCCGTAATCCTTCACATGAGGTTTAGGTATACAGAGGTATGATTTGCTTGTCGAACGTAATGTGCGTACAGGGAGGAAAGATAAAAGGTTAGCGAGATACACAGGCTGTTGTAAAAGTAGGAGTATTTTGAACTTTACTCGAAAGTCAATAGGAAGCCAGTGAAGATCCTTTAGAAGTGGGGGTGGTATGACATCTCTTCTTTCCTTTGACTATTCATGCTGCAATTTTTTTAATCTTTTGAAGTTTGTGGAACTCAGGCAGTCCAAAAAGAATTTAAGTAAAGTAGTTTTAAAGTAACAAATGCATGTACAAGAACTTCACATGATCTCTGATCAAGGTACTTCCTCATAAGACCAATGTTTCTTCATTTCCAATTAGTGGATCGACAGACATTCTCAACATGCTTATTGAAAGAAAGGTGCGTATCGAAAAAGGCACCGAGGTTCCTGACCGTAGAAGATACACGTACAGACTCATTACACACAGAAAGTGGAGGGTAGTTTCGTCCAACGACAGACAATTTTGCAATGAAAAAACAATAAACTCAGTTTTTATCACAAATTCAATTTTAGATCCATGGTTAGAAGTAAACCAGCTATGAAGGTCGTTGATGCACCTTTCCATTTTGCTGAAAGCATTTTGTAAGTTGTCATTACGAAAAGAAAGAATCAGCAAAGGTGATATAAAACTGCTTAAAGTATTGCAAAAAGGCAGTAATTTGCTGGTCTTGTTAAAGGCAAAAACAGTCACCACACCTGGGAATTTCCCCTGTATACCAAGTGTAATGAGTTTACTGTTTTATATGCAATCAATTTGCATTAAAGATGGTCACTTGAAAGAAAATATACCCATTCAGCTTCACAATGTGAACTCTCTGCAAAGTGGATGGAGTTATCAATAAAACTTTTTGCCATAGCCTATACTACCTACTTTTATAATGTTAAGTGATAAAACCATGCATTGAGGCCAAAAGCTAATAGCAAGAGCAAATTCATTTTTTATGTTTTAACCTTTTTCAAAATTGTTTTCCTTCCTTACTCTTCTTTCATTCTTTTGCTATCAGCATTTGTCGTACTGTATGCTATGAGCACGATGCTATGACTACTTGCAGTTCATTGCCTGTGTTCTGTGGGGCATGAAACGTTCTAACACAAAACAGTTGAAGCCCTCCATAATATATGTGTTACTGTAGCAAAAAATGGAGCAAAAAAAAAGGAAAATACATAGTAATTCTTGAAATATTCTCAGAAGAATTCAGTGAATTAAAAAGCAAAATAGAAGAAGACCACAGAGATTTGACAAAATGAAAATTTTTGTTAATTGAGAAATACATAGAAATCAGGGACAATAGCTTACAGTAGGATATCCCCTTCATAAAAAAAAGGGGCAAACATCAGTTGAAAAGGTTCATTCCGGGAAGTACTCATTTAAAGCAATTATCATGAAACAGATGGATCTCTTCTAGGAAAGTTGGAATTTGGGAATAATAACCACTTAAAGGGACTCTTCAAAATCTTCAAATCACGTGGAGTAGAGGATATTAAGAGCAAATGTCGACTGTCGCTACTGAATTCTAGAAAGTGTATTGGCTGAAATCGTTGATATTCGAGTGTCCTTTAAGAGGCAGACATGAGCATTTTTCCGCCGAAATGCAAATTTTCTGCTTTTTTTTGTTTGATCTCACCTCGCTTTTTTCCCCCTAACATTCCTGCGTTTTTTATGTGCGAACACCCTATCCACTAGGCTATGGACGCTGATTGTACGTCGAGAAGTTCAAAACCTGTAAGGAAGTTCGTAATTCCGCTGTAGGCGTGTGTATATACATGCATGCATATAAACATAGGCCTGTCAATTCCCAATATGAACATTCGCATAACTAGTACAAGCCTACACAAAAGATGAAGTTTGTAGGGGCCGCCCTGGCATGTAATGATGCATTGTCCAGCATGTGTATGGTCTGGTAGATATTTGCACACGAGCCGGCCATAGACTGGACATCTCGTTGTGGGTTCACTGACTCTGCCATTCACAGTTTTTTTTTTTTTTTTTTTTTAAGAAGTCAGGCTCATGTCTGAAGAGGAGACACAAACCCAGCCATTATCTTTGGCTTATAAGACAGATATTTTCTTGAAGAACGACAAAAACTGCGTATTAGAATAATCTTGTTTCCGTTTTAAGAGATAAATATTGTACATTAAAAGTCATGTGTGGGAGCTGTCATATCTGTGATGTCATAATAATCAGTGATGTCATAATTAGTATCGTTAATTACATTATGCAATGCCGATCTGCCTTGTGTCGAAATAAATAAAACGCTGTTTGAATGTTTCCAGGAATTGTTTTTATTGCAATTAAACTTTAAATAACAGTGTATCTCCACAGACGGATGTTTATCTTGGAAGAGTATTAGACTAACTATTTGATACAAACAGAAATATTATATGTCTTCCAAGCGATTGCAAAACATGTTACGACTTTTTAAGGTGATGTATCGGTCATCAAAAGGCTAAAGCCCGGTGTTGGGATGTTCTCTTGTATGGACTGTATGGTGGTTGGGTGATGCATGCTTTAAAAACTTGGGTGTTGTTCCCTTATAAGGTTTTTTTGTAATTATTTTTTTTTTTTAAATAATTTTCTGGTGTGTTGATCTTTCATAGTATGTGTGTGTGTGTATTTAGTATTGAAATAGTAGTGAGTTGGAAATCCAGAACAGTGAAAAAACTTCCAGCCTCCACCGGGATTCGAACCCGGGCCTCCCGCTTTATATGCGGACACCCTAACCACTAGGCTATTGTATGTCCGGAGGTTCGAAACCGGTAAGGAAGGTCGTAATTCCACTGTAGGCGTTTGTACCTGTATCTAACAATACTAGTTCTGTTTTAGTGACATATTTGCCTTACTCTGGAGATCAAACATGATGCTAATCAACTCGAAATCATTTGTGATTCATAAAGTCGGATCTCGAAAGAGATACTTTGAACAGACTTTGTTAATGATATATATATATATATATATATATATACGCACACACACGCACACACAACTTTCGATACTTTGATATATTTTGAAAACTATGGTACACAATCTTGTTTAGACGTAAAAAATCCTGTAAGCCGAATAGTTTTTAATTCTAAGTGAACGTATTAAACAGATACTCCCACGATCTGACAGATGTATTGGGAGGAACTGTGTAAACACCACAGAGCTAACGATGAAGAAAGAAAAGAAAAAAAACCGATAAAATAAATAGTCGCGGTCGTTGTTTTCCCAGAAGACGTATAAAACTTTCCATACAAATTTATGTATGCACAGATGATCACGCCTGGTGTTATGTCTTCTCCTCACAGTCCCAGCAGTCGTCTGTTTATTATTCATGAGGCATGCTCAAGGATGTGTGGACTACATGCATGTGCTAATTTGGTTTCCAAGAATATCCAAATATGCCGCGTGATCAAAAAAACCTTCCTTTCGTCCTAGAGGCGCTTCTTCTTCTTCTTTTTCTTATATACTGTATATATGTATATTTGTTTTTATCACATTTGAAGTATCGACTTATTTGTGATTTTGTAGAACTCAACTCACACTTATGCATTGATTATCAAATAAAGTGCCTAGGCTACAAGTCATCCCATTAAGTTACATGGGTTTTAACCCACGAATAATATGATGTGATGATCATTTTGTTTTTCTGCAAAGTCTTTACTGTTATATTAAAGAAAAAAGGACCTGGCTACAATTGGGAGATTTAATATGCATACGTGTGTGTGTGTGGGTGGGGGGGGGGGAATCAAGGGGGCAAAGAAAGGGGGGAAATAGAAAGAAACATTTTGGCTGGGATCTTTCAATTGCAATGAGACAAAGGTTTGGTTGGCAATTGCATAGGTTAGGGATAGCACATGTCTACCTACTTACATGTGCTCTTTACAGTATATCAAACATTCTACCTTGAACTTTCCTGTCTCCTCACTACAACAGCGCTCTTGCATCTATCAGGATGTTGACGTTCCTACTTAGTACTAAATCATTGCTTCTCAGGCCTAGAATTTCCCAAGTTTTCTCAGTGCTCACAGTTGGTATTTTTCCCTGAATTTACCACCCATTTCAATTACTGTATATAGGCTTTTCGGAGCAGCCCAATAACAGTTGCTGATAATAAAGCAGGGTAGGTACAGAAATCATACAGATTCTTTGGCTGATGATTGGACATACTATACAGTAAACAGACTTACATAGTGTTTTTAAGTTCTTAATGTCTACTAATAAAATACTGTCACAGTGCCCATGATCTTACAGTAGTTACTGGTGTGCTGACCCGTAAATTAAGTTTAGGACTTAATTTATAACTTAATATTTTTAACTTAATATATATAATTTATTTTAGGCCTTTTAAGTAATAATAACATCCTACCGACCTACCATGAACACTTATTAAACCTAGGTATATAACTATATAATGTAGGTATACTTTTTTGGTTCCTTCTGAAAAGTTCTGATCATTGGCTTCCATCATGAATATCATACTCTCTGGGTCCTCGTAGAGAATAATGTCAGAACCATTCAGCAATGCCATGTATGTACTCAGATATAGTGGAAAGTATATATGACTTTGTAATTTATTGTGGATAGATGTTTGGAAACAGTCTGAAAAATCTGTCCAAACTCGGTATTGATATCTTAACAAGGAGATAATAATGATATAAAGCTCGTTTATGATTTTTTCATCTCAGACTTTTCTCTAAAATAATCAAACAAAATAAATAAATGATAAAGATCTTTGAAAGTGGACTTTTATCAAATAAAAATAAATTACAAAATTGACCAAATTACAAATGTGTCTATGGTTATAGTCATTAGTAGAATATCTAAGGCCGTTGCTCGAATGTTAGTGGATAAACTAGAACCTTTGTCAGAGTCTAAGGAATCCACAGTGACCTCCGTCCGTGCGAACAGACTTCGAAGCTGGTTTGTGATTTGTGATTTTAGTGTATATAACTATCACATGTTAGTACTATTCTATTTCAAGTAGGTCCATCTCTTATCCAACTTCTCACATCATCTACAGCATAGGCTAATGATAATCAGTGATAAAGACTGATTCATTAAATTGTGGTAATAAAAGTATGAGTTTACAATGTCAACCGTTTTCCTTGGACATGCATCAAATGCTTTTCTTCTATCTTACTTCAACAATAAAAAAATTGTAGGTTAATTCCAACAAACTTGTAATCAATACAGTGTCAAATTTTTCACTCGATCTGATGATATGTCAAGCGAGCCCACTTTGAACACAGAAGTAAATTGTAAATAGAGACAGTCCTCAACTACCCTCATCTATCATTGAGATGAACTCTAGAAGCTACAAAACTGGTACCTGTTTCATTTGTAGGTGTACCCTTCAGTACCCCCAACCCCCCCAAGAGATGGGAACCTAACCCTCTTTCTTCCTCCTCACCCCCCCCCCCACACACACAGAAAAGCCTGAAACCTTGTACTCCTTCAGATGAAACATGGCAACCTTGGACTGAACGCTTCCCACCCAAAGAACTGCCAGTTGCCATTGAGTATTAATTCTCAAATTTATCATAAATTTGATCAATAATCACTGTTAAAATTCCTGGAAAAATTGTTGTTAAAGGCCAAATATCAAGTTTGTTATCCACTTTTCTTTCGTACATTTCTGAATTCGATATTGATATCAAAATTGACATTCAATTCAAATTTTTTTTTGCCTGTATCTTGACATTTGCAAATCGTGCTTACGTTGTTCAGAAACCTGTGGTTCTTCCTAAAGGTTTATAATATCATATATTGACGCTGCAAGGCAGTCGTCATGTATTATGAATGTATTATGAATTGGGTTGTTGGATTCCTGTGAGAACGTGTTACAAGAATAGACACAGATAATAATGTTTTTCAAAAGTATTTATCAAAACTATATATATACAATTATATACATAGAACAAAGTTTTTCAAATACATGCAAATAGTTTGCTTCAAATTACAGAAAGAGGAGAGATAGATTTTGTAGCACTGTCATAGATCTGGGTTTTACGGAGAATTGCAAGGGACTAATTTATCTGTTCCCTTGTCGCAGCGTGCTCGGAGATAAATAACTCGTGGGCTTTTATAGCGGTGGATGCTGAATTAATCAAACATACGGTCGGCCGATGGCACTGACACTCAGGATAACGCAGGCCTCCTTCACTTGATTGAAAATATAGTCTCTAAAATTAGCAAGGTTTCTCGGAAATCAGTCGAGGGAAGGGCTTTCTGCAGGTACCGTACAGGAGGAGTCTAATCAAATGTCACACTTAAAGCTCTCTTTGGCTTTGATCAATTTTGAATAAAGTCGCTATCAGTGAAAATAAATCTAGGGGAATGGATGCTTGTGTATTAATGTCTGTGCGCGTGTGTGTGTATGTGTGTTTTATTATTCACTTTGTAAAAGATTCTTAATGAATCACGTGTGATTTAATTAATAAACGCAGGATACATTGCCAGTGTTTTGGGGCCGGTTGTTTCCATGGAAAGGAAGTCAACATTATCGACCAGGGAAAGAAGAGCTATATAACCTGATAATGAAAATCTTAGAAAATGACATCGTCTAATTTTGACGAAAGCAAATATATTTATTTGATGATAGCTAATAAATATAATTTTAAATTTAATTTTAATTATAAAAATAATATAAAGTTCTAGGAAGTTGCAGCAGTGTGACTGCACATATATCATATACAGTATATGCTTCCAGTATTCAATGTTACAGATAGTGTTGAATGCCATCTAATGTTATCCTCTGTGGCAAATGAAGTTTAATAGAAACATATGTTGGCTGAGTTATTTGGCATATTTGAATCAATGAATGTATACATACATGAAACATGAGAGCAGTGTCATTATTGATGAGGGTATGGGGTGTCTGTATCATGTTATACAGTAAGGGCTCCTCCAGTTGGCATACATCATTATTAAAGCAGCATTTTGCGTTGGGTCGCTTTTTTCCACTTTTTTAACATGTGCATCGATTTTTTTACATGTATCAATCATAAAACAGCAATCTAAGATACCATCCAAGTTTCACCCTGCCAAGAGCGTTAATTAGCGAGTAATTAACGATTTATGTCGATAAATGAGAAGAGTGTCCTCGACAAATTTCACAGTTAAAATTAATCGCATACAATTCCGCCAAACCCACTAGTTTGAATTCAACCAATCAGAGATGCAGGTTTAGTTATGAGCCGTTGCTAAAAATAGATTCAAGACTTCGCGTTGGTTGTACCAGGGAGTTGTTATGCAACTCCCTGGTACAACTGCCATATAGACTGTACACAAATCAAGCGTGGTGTTATATTACGTATCTGTCAATGACGTTCGTAGTGTTTAAATATTCATATCATGGGCGAGGTTTATTGGGTTCCCAACGGAAAATATCTTGGAGAACAACAAAGTTGAAAGTTGCAAATTTTTCGACTTTTATGCCACCATTTGAAGTAAAATATAAATAGATTAGCTAGTTATGTAGGTCGTTATGGCAAAGTGGAATCAGTGAGGTTGAGAAAAATCATAGAAAATGACGCAAAATGCTGCTTTAATGACAACCTGCCAATATAAATCTCATTTCCTGTATGCCTGGAATATACTTAATATATTATATCATAATAATATATATATTAAGGTAATATATGTTCTGTATGTTTGTGTGTATACCATTTAAACATTTTAATGTCATCTTTATTTGTCATAATTTTCCATCCTACATATTTCTTTTGATGGGGGAGGGATGGGTGGGGGGAAGGTTGTAGGTTTGGAGTGGAGGAGGGGGACTGTGTGGGTGGGTGTGTGTGTGGGATTGCCAGGTCTGAGCTAGGCAATCATCAGAAACAAGGAAAATGTGTGAATTCATATAATTATGCAGGGTGTACTTGAAGGTCATCAAGGCACATATGTCATGCATTCTATATATATATATATATATATATATATATATATATATATATATATATATATAGTCATCAAGGCACATATGTCATGCATTCTAAGACTACAGTGCCCCTTACAAAAGGTCAAAGGTTGTAATGTTTAACAGCTTACCCAAATATACACACTGTTTGCACAGTGTAATTCTCTGTGTGTGCTGGTTGGACCAACTCTCTCATCGTATCCATGTACTTAACATACAAACCATGGACGTAGTACTGATTACACTCTATATTCATGCTTTGTTTGGTTTGTACCCATGTACCGATCATATAGTCATGCACAGATTACATGCTCCTGCTCATTGGTACCCACGTACTGATCATATATATCCATGAAATGATTCACATATACCCATGTACATACTGCAGATCAGTAATCCATGAGCATTGCATGTATCCATACACTAATTACCTCCCTTACTTATATATGTACGTTATATCAATCCTTACATATTTGCATACACAGACCTTGACAGATTACAATACAGTATATATCTACTTTATATCAAGATATTAATTTATGAACCCCTCCCCCTTCCCCCTCCCACGCCTTGTTTGAACATACTCGATTAAACCACAGAATCTAAATATATATCTATTATAGACACGTGTAAAAAAACGTTCTGCTTAAACTTATTGTATCAAAAGTTCTATTGTGTAAAGTTCATTTAACCTCTAGATACTTGGCCTTTTTATTAGAAATAAAAGAATTTCTTAACAGTTAGATCCAATAAACCACAAAGAACTAACCTGGTAGGCAAACTACTCTGCAGAAAGTGTTGCATAGGCAAAAATTGGGTAAAACAATTTGTTTGGGTACAGAAAGTTTGTACACATTGTTAAAAGTATTTATCTGTTGTATTGAAGGCCCATTATTAAAGGGTACTATATTCAATGTTGGCAGCACTTGGTAACTAAAATCTGCTAAACTGTGGGTCTTTATAAAGTTCCACATGTCACATGGAAGTAGCATACTTGCATACATGTATGTATTATTAGGCAGACTTTAAAGGCACAGTATAATTGACATGTCACAGACCTTTAAGACACAATGCTATCAGTCACTTAGACTGCATTATCTATAATTTCGCTCTTTAAGTTTGGCAAAATGTCCCTTGCATACTTTTAAACACAGTGACCAAACATGTTCATTTCTCAGATGCCATACAAAACTCAAACACAAAGACTCTTATGGCCTCAAAATATCATGTACAATAAGGCCTGCAATGAGGAACCAACATCACCATCATCGTCATCGTCGTCGTCGTCATCATCATCATCATCATCATCATCATCATCATCATCATCATCATCATCATCATCATCATCATCATCATCATCATCATCATCATCATCATCATCATCATCATCATCATCATCAATTTAGCTTTAAAGGAGCATTCCAGAGGTTAAGTAACATTTAAAGCCGAATTCTTGCAAACCAGAATAGCATTCAAAACATCTCTATCACTCAATATTCTAAAATTATCCTTTTAGCAAGAATACTGATTATAAATTGTTCAAAGTCCCCCCACCTCAATTTTTTTTACCAGTTATTGGTTTTGGGAATGATGAAAGCTTCGTTATGTAATCGGTATTAAACGTTGTTCATACATTGTTGACTCAAAAAGGCCACCTGCTGTGGCGACTTTCACCGGTCGTCTCCAGTAACTTTACAAGGTGCAGGAAATTTTGTGTCGATAATAATTCTGCGAGTAAAGATTTTGAAGAATGGAAATCGGCAGTAATCCCTCAATTGTTAGGGAATTCTAATACAATATGACACACACGGGTGGCTATTCATGTAATCTAAGCATACCCAAATACCTGCTTTTAATTATCCTTTTGTTTTTTCTCTCTCACTCAAAATCTTCTGAAATGTGTGATACTTTTTAGAGTATCGGTTTGGCTCACAAATCATGTACTCTGTCTTTATTGTGTTGTCATCAAAATACAACTTTCTCCTAAATGCTAACTTCTCCTGTGAAAGAGAGGGAAGGGGGGGAGGTGGGGGTGGGAGGGGGAAGTTACTATAGATCTTTAAAAACATAAATTTGGTAAATTTTGGGCATTCTGCATACATACATACATATATATTTATCCATCAGAAGATGGACATACAGTATATCCTTCATACTATGGATATATCCTTGGGAACATGGATATAATATCCTTCAGAACGGGATCTTTCTTGAAGGTGTTTGGAGTCCCATAATGTTCAGTCTGTTTTGTCATGCATCATATAGTGTGTATATATATATATATATATATACATGTACAGAGTCATTACTGGAATGCTTATCAGCTTTTATTGCATTCTGTAAAGAAGCTTTAGTGGGTCTATCTATCCTTGTCAGAAAGGTTTCTAAATTCCATAGTCTAAGGTCATTTCCAAGAATCTAGTATCTAAAGGCAAAGTGCAGTGAGGTGATTACAGCTGCCATAAAAGGAAGTCCATCCGAACTGTTGATCAGAGAAGCACTTCATTCAGTTGTACTCTGTTTGCTATTTTTGGGTCTGAAAAAAAAAATGCTTTGTATTATTTTCTTTTTTCGTATAAAGTAAGAACTGCACGATTTGCAGGGATTTTTTGTGTGTAAACGAACAATGCATTACGCAGGGTAGTAAATCTTGTATTTTAAAGGAGGGAAAGGCATTTCTGTTAAAAACTGTTAAAAATACCTTTGACGACACTTTTATCTACATGTACTGTAAATTTGTTTCTGTCTGGCCCCAAACATTTCCAGATATTTTGTACTCTGTTTAAATTTGGATAGGATCCTTCATGCTTGAGTTGTCAAAAGTGTACCCTGACATTCTTAACGGAAAATTGCAATCACAGCAATACCAGCAAAATATGTTTATACAAACTAAAGAAATTCATATCCTGTTGTGATCAAAAGAGATTCTGGTGCGTTCTGCCTTGGAAAAATTTGCCCCAACACGTGAATTTTACTAAAATGCAATAGATTAAAAGTACACATGTACTCTCTGGTGATGATTGTACAGTGCATTCAGGAAGTGTGCATTTTATAAAACTAATGCCGTTATTAGTAAATGCATGTATTTAATCTAACGCTACATCATCTTTAAAATTGTATAATTATATATTTATATATATATATATACACATGAAAGTGCACATTGGATAATCCAAAACAAAAAAATCTTCTCCATGGGACTTTTTTTCATTGACTTTGATCCAGTGTTACCGGACACAGTCTAATACAAGCCACCCTCCCCCCACCTCTTCCCCTTCCTCTGCTGTTTTCTGTACAGGTAGGTCAAATTGTCATTCAAGACCAATAAAGTTTCAAGGTGTGAAAACTGCGTGGACACATGATAACTTCAAAAATAAAGCTTGATTTACTTTCATACTTGATATATATTTGTTGGTCTACAATACTGAGTGCAACAGCATCAGGTGTTCTTTGTTGTGGTCAAAGGTCATTTCAGGGTTGACAGGTCAAAGTGTGAAAGCATAACCATAGCATCAAAACTAGGAAGAACTTTGTACAATACTTGGTATGTGATCCATGTTATTAAACTTGTACAAAACACTGATATGCTTAGTATAACACTAGTAAAACTCAAAATATTACAATCAGGGAATGGTATATATATATATATATATATATATATATAGTATATATATATATATATATATATATATGTATAGCTGACCAGTATCGTATCTAGCAATAAGCTACGAAATATGGCATTATGCCAATTTGCGATAAAGATACAAATTATGCAAATTTGTTTAGCCGTTTTGGTACATGTCAGACATACCATTTTGTCACTACTTTATGAGAAATTAAAACTTAGAAACAGCAACACAAGACACAGGGGGGGGGGAAGAAAATATGAACACTAAATTATTCCGTGACAATGGATAGATTTAGTTACAATCATATAACCTAAAACTTACCTGGGATTATCTGGAAGGCTAGGGAGCTGAGGTAAATGAATCTACATAGATTGAACTCAAACTGGAAACTCAAGACATGTGTACAGGTATTTTGGGA
Source organism: Apostichopus japonicus (assembly GCF_037975245.1). Lineage (NCBI taxonomy): Eukaryota > Metazoa > Echinodermata > Holothuroidea > Aspidochirotida > Stichopodidae > Apostichopus > Apostichopus japonicus. The sequence goes on from NC_092579.1 coordinate 22,199,318, forward strand.
TTTATTTTTAGCCCTCCATGGGAAATTATCATGATCAAATGTTTATAGTCTGTTCTAAGAAATAATATCTACCAGCAGATGCCCATGTTGAGAAAACACAGAGAGAGAGAGAAGAAAGAAAAAACCGGTCAAGGAAAGTTAATATCATTGTGACATAATAAGTGTGTTATGGGTTACTAAGAAAAAAGGCTATTTTAAAAAAAACTGTTTCACCAAAATTATCATAACGAATGCTCGCTGTTATTTCTACGATACTAAAGTCATTTTACAACCTCGTGGAAAAGAACTAACTTGTTTTTGGGGCTAATTAAAAAATAAAAAAAATGAATATATTCAAAAGACTATTAACAGTGAAGTGCCGAAAAATCATTCGGTTATTCTTGCTTTATAATTTTAAGTGAAAGGTTTAGGGCCGCCTAGATCGCATCTAAGCCGTCATGTTGTTTAAAGGAAAACATGGTAAAGATGGTGTGGGTTTAAGGTATTAAAATACACACACAGTCGTCATCTTTCTGGCATCTGGGTGATTTAGCGTGGTTTGTAGCCCTGTCACTTTCCAAACATATAGTATGGTAGTTTCAGAATATTGCCACCTTGTCCGAAGAAACCGAAAATAAAGAAGAAAAATAGGGACAAATGTTTCAGATGTCTGCAATATCCAGAAATCAATGTAATGGCAGTTTGGAATATCTGCCACCAATGAGAAACAATGAGCTGGCAGTTTGCCATTCTTGCCACCCCTGAAAAATAATAAGATGGCAGCCACCTCCACAAAACAGTGAGATGGATGTTTGAATTACCTAGAAAACTGTCATATATGCAGTTAGGCTGCTGTGATGTTTCTGTGTCATGACATTCAACAGCATTTGTCGCAAGAGACAGCCATGTACTATAGTAGACACGTCACTTGAGGCTATGAAACGACAAATATCTTCGCCGTCATAGTTTGGGTTGCATCCGACGAACTGACCTTATGGTCTTTCCTTAAAAATTCAAATCAATGATAGAAAGTTATTCAACCTCGATTGTTAGCAGTGTGTTTTAATGGTCTACAATATGAAATTAATGTTGCACCTTAATTCACCCTTTTTACTAGCCAAATTTGGGAACAACCAAATGTTGACTGGGACAACATTCATGTTTTAGTTTAGTCTGTGGTGTATTCAGTCATTTGGTGTGTGACTAAACATATGGCTTGGTCAGGGTGACACGAAGTGTTAACCATAAATTGCAAGATACAGCTCGACAAGTTTTTCCTCAGTGCCGATTATTAGATCGTCGCATCAATGCCTTTTAAAATCATTGCAATGTTGTTCTCCATATTGAAGTATTTCTGTGTACAACGTGATCCATCCAATCTGTCTACAATTGCCAACAAAAGACTAGCAGTTTCTAGCATTTCTTTTCGTAATGAAAAGAAGCTTCAGTGATTCATCGCGCCATCTTTAGTTCTTTTGAATTATGCGACGAAGTCAATTTTGACGTCGGCTCTCATTTTTGTTCTTTCCCTTGAAGCCAATCACGAGAGAGATCGACGTCGAGTCCTATGTCATCCCGACGTCAACCAGGGAGCCATCGGAACCAAGATGAGAGGCGCCATTCTGCTGGTAATGATTTTGTGTTGTTTCACCTACCCTCCCCTCCCACCCACCCACCCACCCACCCACCCACCCATCCTTTCTTGGTAGTTCATGAGTTATATTTGAGGATAGTAGTCTACACTGTGTAAATGCACTTTATGACACCGCCTTTGTCAGGTTCAAAATTGGCGTATTGGTTTTACTTTACACTCAGCTATTTTGTTAAATTGTACAGGATGACACAAAAATACAGTCATTGGACGTAACCGCCATCCTGGTTGGCATAATGCCACCCAAGAATGAGAACCATATTTAAAGGGTATACATATAGTATGTTCACAATTTTGCATAAAGCGATCCCAGTGTGGGATCCAGCCGCCTGTCATATGACATCCACCCCCCCCCACCTCCGCACACTCGGAAATTCTCGTAAACATTGAAATGAGCATTGTCAATAACATTGCAATGCCCAAGAGCATGAATTTAATATCTGCGTCAAAGCAAGGGTTCAGTGTACTTACATGGAATATATTTAAGAGGTGCTTTTTTTCCCTGCCTGTTCTTGTTAATTACCTTTCCAAATGCCATTTGCAGTCACAGTTTCAGGATTTTCTGTAATTTTCATACGACCCTGATGGCTTTTAGCATTCACTATTGTTCCTATAAGGAGGGAGGGGGGGGAGGTGGGTGATGGCATTCTTGGTGCAACCTGGGCAGAGCGGGGCTAGAGATTGAAATTTGCTTAATACCCAACGGTATGAAGCATGATAGTATAGGAGAAACAAGTCAACTACATATGTTGTATAATTTAAATGATGAGACCTGTCCGTGATGTTAACTCACTCTCCTTGTTAAAATTGCAATTAACTGAAACCCTGGCTTTTCAAATTACCTCCCCCCCCCAAAAAAAAAAAAAAATTCTCCCTGTTGCTTCCATTTTTGAGTTTAACTTTCCCAATGTTTTTGTGTGTCTCGAGTACCACAGTTTCATTTATCCTTTCATTCAGTGATAGGTTTCAATTTTTTGTCAGCTTTCCTCGAAAAGACGAAAACTGTACAAAACAAATGAAAAACTGTATGTATTCTTTCCTGTTATGTAAGTACTGTCTGGTACAGCCCATAGGATAGGCAAACTACTAGGACACCTGTTTTCCAAAGAGTCCACCCATCTGTGCCAAGTTGGTCAATATTTGCTCTGTCACTATTAGGTAACATTTACTTAAGATATCTGGGTTTCCAGTCTAGTTCACTGCAGTGTTTGCCTTTCATTTGTCCAGCCAGTAGGAAAGAATGTAGGACAATAGAAAAGAAACGATTGTTTCCAAACCAAATCTCAGAACTTTGCAACAGGCGAGGGGGGGTGGGGGGGGATTATGAAAATTTTGATGAGTTTCGAAGAAAAGAAAATCGATTCTACTCTCCCCCCCCTCCCCCCGGACCCTCCAATCCCAAGCTATCGCACTCTTACTGTTAACCTATTGTATAATTTCTGGTCAGTGGTAGAATGTGTGCCTGTTTTCACAATAAAAAGGTCAGTGATTGACTTCTTGTTCTAATATAGGAGAGTTTGTCGTCATCTTGAAGAACAAACACATCTGTGTATTTCAATCGTCTTTTTCTCATGGTTCATCTGCATGTTTGCATTGAAGTTAGTCTGCATACTCGACGAGGCTTGGACTTTGTCGGAAGGCAACATCCAAGGCAGTTAGCCGTTGCACCCCCCCCCCCTTTTCACCCTGCTTCTGACAGCAACAACTCCCATGACCCTTTAATCATGTTGACTGTGGGGTGGTACCCTCATAATATTCTTTGATCTTAAAAACTTCATAATCAAAACTAATATCAGGGCTAACAAAAAGTTGTCCGAGTGTTGCACCAAAAGTGGGCAATTGTGCAGCCGGTAAGGGAAACACGAAAGAAAATGTTATCATTCTTGTTTCATCTATCTTTCTGTATGTCCGTCCGTCTGTCCGTTCGTCAAAGAATATGCTAAATGAAAATATGTGGAAGATAAATTTGATTCATGTTGTATGTGTTTCACTTTCTGTTTGTGATCATTTTGTGAAAATGTCTCCATTGCTCCTTTCAGAATTTAGAAAGCTGCCTAATTTGTTCTTTTGAGCGCTGATCAATAAAAATCCAAGGCAATTTCTAAGCCTCCCCCCCCCCCCAATCCAACTTTCCATCAACCCTTGACCCTTAATTCAGTCTCTGATACTGTAATTATGTGGTAGAACGCAAGTAAATGTCGCCCTCCATATTCATCTTTCATATATTGTAACTAATTTCATAAAAAAAAATTGGCTATTAATAAAGTTCTACAGTAGTTCAACACTAATTGTCAAGCTTAGTTAAACTCATTTATTCTATCCAATATATGTATGTTCATTATTTAACGATGATAACCCTGCATACAGTTTCCTTTCAAAAAAAAAATTGGGTATTCCCTTAAATACTAAATTTATATATATGTTACTTAGAATAAGAACAAAAAGTGTATACTAAAAACAAGTAATTAACAAGCCTTTTTTTTTTCTTTTTCCAATCATACTAGAGGAAAACACAACCACAGAAAGCAATGTATACCTATATATATATGTCACACTCTGAGTGTCGGTTTCAATGGACAATTATTTCCTGTGATCGAGTCCTTTTCAATATGTCAGTCTGTTAAAACGAAAAGTTGACATTTCCCTCTGTCCACAAATGTTCCATCCAATCCCTAAACTGCAAAGCCAAGTGTTTGGCTGCCATCAGCGAATTTGATCAGACTGCCAGCCAGTTTGATGTATCCCTTTTTTACCCAGGGTTTTAGTTCTGTATTTGTAATTATCAAGCATACTTGTTTAATCTAGGGTTGCTCAAACAGCATCCCCCCTATTTTTCGGAGAACTTTGGTAGCCAAAAAAAAAACACATGTTAACAATGTGGGCAGCCATTTATACACAGCTGTTAAAGCTTTCTTAGCTTTTTCTTCTCCTTCCCCCCCCCTTTTTTTTTTGTTTTGGTTCTGACACTTTTCATCAATGAATGCTTACCATTATGTATCATGGATTGGGTATTTATGATGGAAAAAGCAGACACCAGATATGAATTAAGTGGTTAAAGTTGAGAGTTTTTATGTCTTATGCTGCTGCCAGCCAAAGCCTGCTGCTCTTAATTATATTTTAAAGTACAGCAGTTTAACATTGAGACAAGAAGGTGGTATCAGCTGGTCTGTTACTCTCATTAATAATATTTATTTTGAAAACCACCGACTGAATACCACAGGGGAGTTGGGGGATGTATTGTGGGGGAGAGATGGGACAAATAGAATGATGATCTGCATATAATGATGTCTTTTGCCCAAAACAAGAACCTTGATATATCGATTTAGTTTCTGTAGATAAATTGTAGGTAAACTCCTCCCCCCCTCCCCCTCAATTTCTCCCTCCCTCCTTCCCTGTATCTCCCCCTCCTCTCCCCAACTCTGAAAGAAGTAAGAATAAATTTAACTTAAAATGGTACAAAATGAACAAAAAAAGCTAATTTAAGCTAAAAAAAAAGTTAGAAAAAAAGCTCAATTTAAATCAACAGAAATGAGATAATACAAGAGCTAAATAACGTAGGTTGTCTCCGGAATATCTTGTGACTTTTACATTATATCCCATACATTGTGATCACTGTGATACACAGCATAGGAATGCATATACGTGGATATTTGTATGGAAAAGATTATATTTGTGATCTATTAATATACACTTTGTTTCCAAAAAAACAAAGCTATCTCAAAGTTTGATCTCTTCTTGTTTCTTCAAAGGTGCCACAGGATATTTTTGGCAACAATAATGAATTTGCCTTTTTTTCATTAATTATCAAACCTTATGTTAATGTACCTCACAAATAGGATTTCCAAGAACCCTGGGTGAACCTTTTTCCCTGCAAAAGTCATCAACTCCTTGGAGACGTGTATAAAAACTGTTGAACATTAGCTACTTGTTGATGTGTTAATCTTGATTTGAATCGGGAGATTCCATGAAGAACCTATCAGAATTTAAAATTTGAGGGAGAGAAGTTTAACTTTCAAAAAAAAAAAAAATCCACTGTAGTATGATACTATTGTGAAATATATAAGGTCATTGAGAGTACAATAGAATGATGATGCAACTAAATCTCTTATATGTTTACTTCTGGCCTTATATATGAATGAATAGGATAGGATATCTCATTCGTTGGCCCAATAAATTTCAACCAAACACTCTCCTTATAATATAAGTGTCCCCTACTGCGATTAAAAGTCTTTTCTACAGAAAATCGATCGAATGTTTGTCAGAAGGTTTGTCGAAACATCTTTATTTGGATGTTCTCATATTCATGGTGTTTACTGGTACGTACATGCACCCTACTATAGTGCCGCGGACAATCAGTCCATGCATTATTTGCCTTTCTAACCTTGTATTTTTTTTTATTCTTGATCTCGTGATTGTTTATTTTTACATTTAGCAATATATCGAGATATATGAACTACCTTTAGCTCTCCATTGCTGACTTTTTTTTTCTTTTCTTGTTTGAGTTTTATTTACTTATTATTCTGAAGTGGTATTTGCAGAAGGCGACGCTTTCCTATCTGAACAAAGACTCTTAAAATAGACGTAAAAATAATGACAAAGCAAACCATAAAAGCCGAAACAATTGTTTTTGATTCTGCAAAGGATAATTTAACTTTTTGTTAGTTAGCCCTGATCCAGTCTCACCTTGATGCAGGGTAAAATAATAGAAGCCAAGAAACAAAACAAAAATCGTTAGGCTTTCAATTTCTTTGTTTCATGGATTGATTGGCAAGGCTTGACATTTTGACCTTATGAGACATTTTTATGAGGCAAGATTAGATTTTTTTTTTTGGGAGATAAAAATAGATATGTACATAGGTGTTAATTCGACTGAACATACTCACTCAAGTATAGTTTGTTAAGGTGAACATGCATCTTGAATTAAAATATACATATATTTTTGGGGGCTTAATGGTGTGAAAGAGAGAATGTTTTCAACAAGAAATGGATTACATTGAACGACCATGTAGAGATACTAAGACAGATCAATATTGAAAGATAAAGACAAGGAAATTCCAAACTGTAAAGTTGTTGTCTGGAAACTTTTCATTTGCACTGCAAACAGTATTTTGTAATTGAAGGAGCCTGGTAGTATGGTACGTACAGTAGGGTGTGCTATATGTTGCTTTGTTTTAACCGTTAACGAGTGAAATCTTTCCCCCCGTTTGATTACTGGCGTTTTGGGGTCGCATTCGTTGTACCGCTCAGCAGTAAATTGTTTGTTGTGATTTGACGTTCTAGTTCCCCGTATATCAGCTGTAACCTGCAGTTTCCAGGATTAATGTGAAAGTTACCCCGATAACCTAGCTCAGTAATGCTTTACACTGCGCTGGGAAGTCACACGTATACAACACTAGCCTGCATTAGCAAACACAATTGAGAATGTAATTATAAATATTTCAACATATTCATCAGCAAATAACCAATTGAGCAGCACCATTCTGGAAGATTTTGCCTGACGTTGCCTTTAGTGTGTAACAGTTACAAAAATTGGGGCATCATTTGGCACCGTTATAATAATATTAATAGTAATAGTAATAATAATAAGCTGGGTGACGGTGCAATATAACACGTGAGGCATGCAAACTGTGCAAATAGCAACGCCGAGCATGTAGAAGGCAAAGTAAAGTCAACTCTATAATTGAAGCTGGTCGTCGGCCGGGTGGCTTCAATTAATGAGACGAGAAGAAAATTGGAAACTGAGATATAAGTTGGCATGACAAGAGGGGGGGGAGTACTTGACCTCTTTCGTTCGCGGAATAGGATACTCATCACCTATGTTAGGCAAACATCCTAACCACTGCAAGAAAAATGTATATATCAGAGCTGGAGTCATTGAGTTGGGACTTGATTCCTCTGTATTCTAGACTTGTATTCATATCTTTGTTATACAAAGACAATGTGGTGGGTTTTAATCTGAAACATGCAGCAGTTTTCCAGCATTTCTTTTTTTAATACTTAAAGCAATCAACTTTTTTCGCACAGGAATTATCGCTTTGATTGTAGATTCCAGATGTGACTAATCAGCAGCTGTAACATGATTTATACACTAAATGCAAGCACTACCATGTAAGCGGCCCCTTCTGTATACTGATATCTATGTATAGGATATTCAGCACTGAAGCAGACAGATGAAATCATTTTGTGGGAGTGAAAGTTCCCTCACACCTCCCTTACCTGTCTCTCCACAACATACTTATGCACTCTAACTTATGTTGCAGAAAGGTACAACATTATAGCATTGCACTGTCACATGGATCAACAACCACTCCTATCCCAGTCTACTAAACTTGAATCAGCCACTGGAATTATGACAAATTGTGGGATGACATTTTTCTGAATTCAGAGAGCCAAATTGAGGCCTTGGGAGACAATTGTGTTACCAGGACCCCCTCTCTTTTTTTTCAGACTTCATTATGGGTTAAGTGTTTAATGAAAATGAGAATGCATTATTCTTTCTCTATATTCCTCAGACCACTGGGCTGTATCACCTACCCTCTCCAGTCCCCATCTTTTCAGCCCTACTTTCATTTCTCTTGAAAGTTGTCGTTTTTATCGTGAAGGAAATTTTCCTTGAATACTGTAAAGTGGAGGATGACCAAAATAATTTGCATCTGTGTTACATGTATTTATTTTATTTTTCAATTATTGATCACTCTTTTAATAGGTCCTTTTAATTGTCTGTGAGAATTGTCCCATACATGTGTATATATATATATATGTGTATATAAATATATATATATATATATATATATCCATCCATCCATCCGTCCATCACTATCAGTTTAGTTCAAAACACAATGCATTTGGTAAATTAGTAACTAAGAAGGACTTTAAAACCTGGAATATCACATCAAAAAGATTGTAAGTTAAGATTTGGGAGAATATGACTTATTTCCAGGTTAAAAATATAACTTGACTTTAAGATCTGCTTCAAGGTCAGTCTCAGTGTAGATAATAACGAATCAGCAATGCTCCATGTTATAACGCTCTTTACGCTTGCATTCAGCAGCTTCTTCATCGATTGAACAATTATGTATTTCTGTAATATGCCTGCAATCCGCATGGAATCCCTTTTTGCACGAATGATTAATCCTGCGTGAAAATCAGGCTATTATCGCTATTAATTATTAGAAAACTACCTAAGAGATGGGTGACAGGGGGGAATCATGTATATATGTATCTCCTTGACCTATTCTAGATATTAAAATTGGAGTGTTTCTGGGAAATATGCAAATAAGAAAGGCTTGGCTCTTCTATATTAAAGTTGAGGTGAAATTTCATCCATATGATGTCTCTCTGACTCGCCTAGTGTTTGTCGAAGACCTTGAGTTTTTTTTTTGTTTCTTTTCTTTTTTCCCTTCTCATCAGCATCCCTTTTTTTAACCAATTGAAAGTGAGAGTTGTACACGGTAGTTGAAAGTGAGAAGTGTCTGACATTTCCCGTATCAAGGACGACAAAAAAAAAAAAAACGTTTAAAAAGCTTTCATTCATCCTCGTTTGTTTCCGTTTTTCCACGAAGAACTGTATTTTAATGTGAAAAGTCAACTTTGAACCAAATAAAACCTTCATTTTCATTTGGCAAGAGAGTAAAGTAAGGATAAAGTGTAGCATATTGTAGTTCCTACAGTGTGAAAAGACCAGACCTGATGTTAAAATTAAGCATTTGTAGACACGAACCTAACATAATTGACCTAAATCAAGCCAAAACGCCAAATTCTCATGAAAAACAATCCACGGTGACTTTGTTATCGTGCGTTATTACTTGGGCCTGTTGTCGGCCCAAAAATTTTCCACCTCCCTTATGGTTTGTTTAATTCAAATTCAAATGAATTTGGTCTGTTTTAAAAAAAAATTAGTTTTAAGCTGTATACCCACTGAAGTATTTGTTTAAAGTAGACAACGTTTATATTGGTCTGTCTAGTATAGAAAAATCATATTCCATTTGGGAAATATCGCAGATTTATTGTTCCTTCTGACAATCTGAACAAGAAATTTGGGAAAATTTCAAACTGTTCAGTTGTTTACTTGGACTAACGTTGCAAAATGTATTAAACACATTTTTAAAAAAGGGTGACACGCATAGCTGTTCGCTCAGCTACTGTAGCTATTGTCGAAACCATCTATGAAACAAACAATGGATTGGTTCCAATTAAAGATATGAATCATCAGATTTTATGTAAACAGGCTTGTCAAAATCTGCTTTCGATACCTTTGAACTGTGTGTGTGCGTCTCAATTTTTTTTTTTTTTTTTTTTTTAAATGACAAAAAAGAAGAAAGGAAATACCCTTGATGGACAGAACAATGTATCTAAAATTGGCACCCATTGTTAGCGTGTTAATATATCCTTTAGTTTTGTTTAATCGGTACAATACGTGTTTAGTGTTGCAGTGAATGCCCTCACAATGATAAAGCTAATGATACGCTGCAGGGTATGATGCCGTTTTACTGGGAACTCACCGCAAAAATGGGGGTAAATATCGTATTTGGCATTTCCCTTGTGAATTGGTAATGTCTACACGTATGACAGATTTTCTATCAGGGGAATCTTGAGTTTGGGAACCCTGCCGGGGTGCAATGTTTTACGTCACTCCCCAAAACATCTGCCTACTCGCTTTAACGTGTCTAGAGTGACCTGGTAACCTTTGACACAGACCTCCCCTGTTGACCGATCACCAGCAGCTCCATTCAACCTTCCTCCTCATTCTACCACCCTAAGTGTCAAGTTGTGTACTCTATACAGAGCTGTCGGTATCATTTATCTGGCGTGCAAAATGCGACAATTATCGCATTTAAGTGAGGGCTGTCTTGTACCAGAAATATAGTTTAGGCATCTGTTTGCGATGAATATTATACTTCCGGGTGTGGTTTCTATAATGTGCAGAGATGTTTGCTTGATGAACTAAGTTAAATGTTTTCATTCATGTTCACTCATCACAGATTATTCATTTTAGCATTTAAATTATACAGTTTAAACAGCTAACAAAATATTGTGACTCACATTTCTCATAGGATGATGACATTAGACGAAAGTAAAATGGCAAGAAATAAACAAAATGAAAGTTTACTTTGTCAGTTTTCCGGTATGATTAAGACTTTTTTTTCTTGCCTATTCACAATGTTTTTTATCTTTTGTATCAATTGCAAAAAGCATATTGATACAATTAGAAGTTTCAACTCAAAATTAACCAAATAATGTTCCTCTCCAAGGAATATTTGACTTGGTATCACATATAGAAAAAAGTAAATGTCAAAAAATACTTTGCTGTACCAGTCCAAAGATGTAGCTGTAGCAGGTTTTGTACATAGGAATGGTAATATTTTAAGTTATGAGTCTTCCGAACTACTCCAAAGACTTATACACTAATTTATTCCCGAAGATGTCACTCTTTTTTTCTTTTCTTTTTTATATGGGAGGTTGTACCTAGGAATCTTTAAATTCTCAGCCTTCCGAACTACTACAAAAGATTTGTACATTTAAATTATTCCCTAGATGTAACCCCCAATTTTTTTTTTTTTTTTTTGCATGTAATTTTATCAATTCCATGACTTAATTGTAGTATGCTGCCATCATTTCACTTAACTTTTTTGAAGCTTACATTCTTAAGTCTTTGCATTAGCGTGCAGGATACTCTGACTTTGTGGTCGACTTTGCCGTCGACTTTGCAGCGAACTGATCTTTGAATAGCACTTTTAAGGTCTTGCTGCCCTCTTTATCTGAAAAAGAGACATTTTCTTGACTTTTCTCTTTAATCTTGATGCTTTCTGGGTGAACTGGATGGTGTAAAAGTAACTTCTTGTGACTTTGATGGAGCAATGTAAATATATGAATTCATGCTTAAAAGGATGAATTAAGGCACAAAATTTATTGGTAAAAAATATGAAAAATGAAATACACACTACATTCAATTTATATTTAAGTAGGATCTCTACTAATTTTTGAGAAAGTGACAATTTATAAACAGATCATGATATTCAACAATTGAAAGTGGCTGCAGGACTACTTTGGCCTTGTTTACATTAAGGATCGGACACCTGGGCACGGCGTTCAGTAGTAATTGATTGTTGAAAAACCTCTTTCGCATCTGCGTTAGACGCTTGCGGGTGGTTTGGCAATCACGAAACAGGCAGTTGTAATATCTGTACAACTAGAAGAAAATACGAAAAAGTTGTGTGTGGTGTGATGTGCAGAGAATATAGAATTTAATGTTTATGCCTAATTTTTCATAATTTCCTGTTGCAGTTGTGTTTGACTCAATTTAAAAAGATTCTGGTATTTTTCAAGTACCTTCTTTCCTTTCAGTCTTTCAACACAAACACAAAGTGCATTTTTTTTTTCGAAAAACAACAAACCCCCAGAAAACAAGACAAAAGACAAGAATGCGAGATGATTTATTTGTCTTCGTATTGTGACAACTATTACTGGGAACTGAAACCCCTCAGGCTATTGTTTAATATTGATATGCTGTCGTTTTTAATTCTATAATGATTTCTATTTCTAAGAATTGTTTTAGTTTATTTGTCTGTCTGTTTGTTTCTTGTTTTATTTGACCGTTAGGAATGTGTTGATTAGATTGCTAGTTTCATTTTTACAATTAGCTTACGACGAAAATCAATTCTAACTGCCAAAGGTCTCTTCAACCCGTTCTGTCAGTTAAGTCTGATGAATGACCAGGCACTGGCCAATATTTCTTTGCCCCCGATAATTTGGGGGATTAGAATAAGGATTAGGAAGATCAGAGGGATAAAGTGTTTCAGTATCTTGCAAGAGAGAGAAAAGATTATATTATAAGCATTACTTTCCGACCAAGTTGTTGCTGATCCACAACAGAATGTTTTCATAACATCATACGCCAAAAGGTCATATCCAGCCAAATTTAACACTGGAGTAGAACTGAAGCGAGAGAGATAGAGAGCTTGTGTCAGTACAAAAATGACAGTAAAATCATCTTAAAGCCCTGTTTTGTATGCTGACATACATACATACATAGATATATATGTGTATATATATATATATATATATATATATATATATATATATATATATATACATATACATATATATATATATATATATATATATATATATATATATATGTATATACATATATATATATATAAATATATATATATCTATATATATATATATCTATATATATATATATATATATATATATATATATATATATATATATATATATATATATTTCTTTTCACAGTTCATTGTTTATAATAACAGAAATTCTTTATTTTCATGTAGTTAAAACTGCTTATATTCTTCTTTATTTGCAGTAGCTGGAAACAGATTGTAAAGTCTGTTTTATTAAGTTCATTGTTTAAGTACTCCAAGTTAGTAGGAAAACATGCTGTAATGGATAGTTTCATTCTTGTACCCCTTTCATCAAATTAAGGCGCCTCAGGTATGAATGAGTGTCGTCTGTATATAAATATACCCTGCATTATTTTATATTCTATTGTGGGACCTGGTATTATATACATTACAAGGAATGATTTTAAAGAGCAAATAATGGTTTCAGTTTCAAGTATCCACTTAAATTGTTTGTTTTAAGAGCAGAGATAAAACTGTGATCTTTAGAAATATCGAGGAAATGCAGAACTAATAATTATTGCATTGATCACGTCACAATGGAGTCTGGCTTGCTAGTTGCAAAGTTCTGTGAATGAAGCCGAATTAAAGGGAAAAGAGCTTGACTAAAGCTCAATGCACTGCTTGTTGAAGGTGACAATGGCTAAATATCAGCAAATATTGATATTTTGCTGCTTAATTTCGTATGATTTATCTGATTGTGATCTACATATTCAGTTGAGTAAATATTACAGTAATGCAATACCCAAAGCATCCCGGGGACTTGCTAGCATCTCATGCACCCCTTTGACACACATGCATCCCTCTAATAGAGTGTCCCATGCACCCCTGTAGCATCATCATGTACCCCTTGGACAGTGTCTCATGCACCCCTTAAATAACGTCGGATGCTTCCCTCAGTGTCTCACCCACCCTGTTAATAGCGTCTCATGCATATCTTTGCGTCTCTCGCAAATTGTAGTGTCTCATGCAGCACCCCTTAGGGTCTCATGCACCAATTCAATAGCATCTTTTGCACCCTTTTGTGTGTCCCTTGCACCCACTTTGCGTCTCTTGCACCCCTTAGCATCTCTTGCACCCCTTAGCATCTAATACCACCCATTAACCGTGTCTCTTGCATCCACCCCTCCATATTGAGTACAAGAAATATGTTGTATTTGGTAGAGGTTAAAGGTCATTGGGGGTCACCAGAGGTCAAACCAAACACCCTATAAACAGATATCTTAAGAAGGAAAATTTGATGAATCTCATACTTGTTGTGTAGTGGCCCCATATTGAGTAGAAGAACCATGTTGCATTGGTAGAGGTCAAAGGTCATTTGAGGACACCAAGGTCAAATGGTGAAAACCTTGTAAACACGATATATTTGGCGTGTAATGCGCAAAATTGAATGCCAGAATCAGGCCATTTATGACCATGTTAAGATAGATCATTCCATTTGATGAGCTAATAATAAAGACCTGTCGTGAGTATAACGACCCTAATTATAAATGGTGAAGATCAGAGGTCAAACTGTGGAAGCCTTGTAAACGTGATATCTCAGAGGTAATACTTTGATGATTCATGGTTCACAAAAATTAATAGTATAAATGCCCATGGATCTTAAAACATTCTATACCTAAAGTGTAAACACAATAACTTCACCATGGAAACATAAAACGTGTCAATTTGAAACCACAGTACTTGAAAAAAAAACTTTCTTTGGGCAAGGAGTCTGCAATCACTAAGCCTTTTGGCTTTCTGGTGCCCCTTATTTCATTTCTCCCGGTGGAAATTTGGTTTCCACCTTCATTGTCTTTCCTTTATGAACCACCCCGTACGGTCTGCCAGATTGTGGTCAAGTGAACTGCTGTATATGCAGCTAGGGTGCATCCATGTTAGAATGGGGGGGGGGGGGGAACAGTTCATGACTACCCTGCCCAAAACAAAAACATATTTAGAAAGTGGGATCACTCTCAAGGAGCAGAGAGTATCCCACAGGAACACTTGCAATAAATAATTGCCTTTCTTTTCTGAACTTTTGAGGTATCATCTCTTATGGAAAAAGTCCATTATTAAATAGAACATTTTTTGCCCCCATCAAAATCATAGCTGATGTTCTTGCTGATAGGATTCGTTAGGCTATTACACTAACGTGTGGTATCAGTAGCACCTATATAAAGCTTAACGCTTAAAATGCTTGTACGGCCCAATTGTTTCCCTCTCCTGTTTTTTCTTTGTACCTAAGCATTTGTTGAGCATTTCTCCCCCCAGTTGTTATCCTGTGACGTAAGCAGTTTGGCAGTCTAGTAATAATAATAAACTTTTGCAGCTCTTTAATTCCATCAAAGTCAGCAAGTCTTTGCTCATGTTTATTTTCTTTCCTGTCTTTTCTCCATTCCTCGTCCACTAACTCCTTGCCTCTTGCCTCATCTCATTCACCCTTCCCTCCCCTCACCTTCCCTCCCCCTCATCCTCCACCCTCCTTCTCCCCTCTCCCACTTTTCCAATGTAACAATTATTTTGGCACATTGCCAAGACCTGATAGAGGTATTACATTGAACTGTGCTGGAGTGGCAGCGTGCAAAAAGACTGCACAGTATTTTTCAACTGTGTATAGAGATTCTGCAACTCCCTTTCCACTGCTTAATAATGTGTGGTAAAAATTTTTTTTTATGGATAAGGTATCATTTCTTGGAAAGTTGTCTGTGAGTTTGCAAATGCCACACCGGTAGAATGCTTAAGGGATATATAGTTGCCATGGCAGCACGGTTTACTGGTATTGAATTTATTCTGCGGAGTTAAAAAAAGAAAAGAAGAAAAAAATCAATGTGATGTACTGAATTCTGGAGGAAATGTAGAGTTTTCACAAGTTTTATCTTGTTTGAAAAGTTGATTACTTTTCAGTCCTGAAGAGTTCTGCTTGGTTTAATCTGAGTGCATTTTTATTAAACGGTATTTTTTATCAGGCAGTGGAACTTTCCGTAGATCTACATATATGCCGTGTGGCTTTTGTGGAAACTTGTTACGGTCGTGTACGTGCATATCACAGGCCTGCAGTAATTAAAGCTTTACATTTCTCTACAAACCTCTGGTTTCCTATCTTACAAATGGAAGGATATCTGTCAATTAAGTGAGATTAATTGAGACTCCTGATAAAAAAAAAGACAGCCATTGTCTAATTGCACATCCCAAGAATAAACTTGTGTTGTGGTCATGGATAATCCAGGAAAAGTCATGGAAAACTTGAAAATTTCATTTCTGGCCCTAGAAAAGTCATGGAAAATAGTTCAATGTAAAATATCACGGTAAATGGAACGATTTTCCATACATTGTCTCTACTTTTTTTCCACCTGAAAATTTTCCCAAACTAAAAGTTCTTACATGTTCTTTGCAAAACAGTCATGGAATTTTGTCATGGAAAAATGACGTTTATTTTCAAGAATTTGTCAGAACCGTGCAAATAATCACATAAAGTAACATCATTCCTTTGCACCACTAGCTATCATATCAAAGTCTATGATAGGATAGACGTTATGTGGCATAGTTATTCTTGTCTCTTACCTCCCCCTTTCCCCACCCCACTTCCCCACCTCAAATCACTGTTTGTGACATTTCTGCTCCAGCATTTGCAAATTTGGTTTTCAAATTGAGATCCAGACAATAATTATCTGGGTGGACATTTGCCAAGGCTGCCCACAAAAGGTGGCTGTTCTTTTGTGCATAATTGTTTACATTTTTGTGGCTTTTGTGCTCTTTATAGATGATTTCTGCATCTTGTAAAATTCTTTGCCAGAGGTAGTACCTTCATGAAAACTCTCCCACAAATCAGAAGCTGACCACAACATCATGTTTGAGGTTTCAACCTTTGACACATTTCAAAAAGGCAGTTTTTAGAGTTCAAGGAAAATAGTTTGAATGTTGAACCATTTAGTGATGACTACATCCCCATCAACAATAAAGGGGAAGGGGGGAGGGGGAACTCCTGTTTTTCTCCATATTAAGGGTTGCCATTATAATACCTTTCTAGAGTTTAACGTATGACCTTTCCTATTCCATACCTATGTAAAGGAGCTTCTTTTTTTGCCAAGGTATCATGAGGTTAAATTATAAACACAAAATACCAAATATCTTGTTAATTAGCCGACGTCATGGTGTCACAACACATTATTGCATAATATCAATTTTCTTTGTCTGAAAGATTATATTTAAGCAGAGAAGAACAGTCTGTAGTCTCGATTGTATGTTTTATTAATTAATTAATATTTAATACAATTGCAATGTGAGAGGTATGCTAATGACACATATATAAGATCAAGGGTAATATCTCCATTTAAATCTCATCCCAAAGTGACACATACATACCATTAATTGTGATCCTTACGCTACTCCAAACATGTCCCAAACATATTTTGCAGGAGAAACGCCTCAAAGCTTACAAAATTCTGGGGAAAAGGATGAACATTTTCGTCAGAAATATGGCCAATTAACCGACCATAAGCCACGCACGCCTGTGATTGTTCTTTACCATTGCATATGCATTTCATGCAGAAAGGTCACGCCGGGTCGCCTGGATTACTCACCATCCCATACACACAGTACAGTGCATTATGTAGTCCTATATGAACGTTATACAACGTTATGCATATCGAGTTGAAAGTCTTTAATACCGCCTTTACAGTTCAAAATTAAACCCTTTAAAAGCGTAAAATGAAACTGAACTTTTACAAAGTTTTGTAATATAAACAAAGAAATCGTGAGTAAAACCATCGGTTTACGGGGGAAAAACACAACCTCATTAACGTGTTTGTCAATCACGTCTGTTTCGTATGTGACGGAGAGTCAGGGACACGGATTATTAAAATTTCAACAACATGTTGACGTGTACTGTAGCTTTAACCTATTTAGAGAAATTTTTCGGAATATACCGAAGGCCTAGAATGCTTTACGACTACAGTGTAGGTCTATAGTCTATCATTTATTGTATTTATGCACCTTGCATTTGCCATGATTAATTAGTTTCATTCACTATGAATGACTACCACACAAACTGCCGTTAGTATTACACTAATGGTCAGTGTTCGATCTAGTGCCCTCTTTTTGGCGTAGCAAAAAAATGCTACACAATAATTGACCAAATTTGTATAGCAATTTTCGCCCAGCAATAGAATTGCACATTTTGCGACTGTTGATTCTAGTAGTATGAACTGGACACTAAACACTCCTATTAAGAGTCGTATCATTTTGTTCTTGCTTTTTTTGCATTTATTCGTGGAAAACAAATAATTTTCCTACTTCAGCCGAGCATCCTTCGCATACATCTTCAACTTCCATTTTTTTTCACTGCACATGGAGAGATTTGATAATTTCTCTTTTCTCATACAAATCGGATAATATGATTCAGTCAGAGCAAGCCCGGAGGTTTAATTGTACAGGTACGACAGTTGTTACGAATCCAGCTATTCTGCGTCCGACGAATGCAATCTTTTTTCTTTCTCTTGAGAAACAAACCACAAACTCACACGTTAACAAGTAGTCATACGCAAAACATAACAAAACACCTTTTGGAAGTAAATCGTAAGAATCAACAGCACACAGTTCAGAGTTAATGCATCCAATACAGAGAATTTCAAGCTAAAAATAGCTTAAAATGATGCTTTTACAAATTTCCTGTGATTTGATTGGCTAATAGTCCCTTACCCATTGTCTATAATGTACTATAATGTACTATAATACTGTACGTACATTCTACTATACTATACTGTGTGCGATATAGACGTACAGAACATCACGTGATAGAGATGATTTCATTGGTTGAGTTTAAAGTATGAACGAGAAAGGTGCGGTTTGAATGCATAATTGTTTGGGAGAACAAAATTGTCAATTGCTACAAAAACGTTAGTTACTCTTTAATTAGGGTTCGCCGAGTCAAAATTCTATCACCTTAGTCCCTCTCTCACTAATAACAATATATATGTATGTATATGTATGTAGACAACATTGGAATGCTAAAAAAACAGATGCAATGCAATATTTCCCTTTAAATTAAAGGGCATAATGGCAGTGTTTTTCATTTTCCAAGGGATACAGCAGAAGGAAGTATTGGGTTTTTGTTCAAGAACTTCAAGCCCAGTGGTAGTGAGGCGAACTTTCGGTCCATTAATCGCCAAATTGCCATGGATATCACATGTGGAATACTAATCACCAGTTGGCTAATTGCAACCATTTTGGATGAGAGGAAATTTAATGGATAATAGGGTTGATAGTGATATCAGGATTTCCATATTTGGATGTGTATGGCAAGCCAAAAATGCCTGATAAATTAGATATTTTTTCCGACTGTCTTGGCTGGTCTGGCGATTTAGTATTTCTCAGGAAGCAGTTATTACGTGGCTATTGTCAATACGGTAATATTTCAAAAATACTGCTTGATACATACATCTTGGAATAATTTTTTTTAGGAGGGAATTAACGAAAAACATGGTGCAAGGGAAATGGTTCTCCTGTGTGACGTGGGACTACTATGATTGCTGTATTGAGCCGCTTCTTGGGGTACCCTTTTGATACCCTCTGTCGATGTTATTAGATATTAAAGGTGGAAGAGTAGAAATAAAATACTTTGCACTTTTCAAGTTTGCCTTTTGTATATAATATGTTAAATGCTACAGTGGATGAAGTGCCCAGGCAACAAAACGTTGATCATCGATACAATTTTGTCACCTACTCATCAATGATTCATTGACCATCACATCGGTGGCAGAGAAAGCTAGACGTGTTTATCAGTTTTGGCCATGAATTGGAACATTATGTTGAGTAATCATACTCAGAAACTTTTCTTAAAAGTTCTGACCAAATCTTAAAAGGCTGCTGTGACGTTGACTTTATGATACGTAGTATTGGTGTGACAGTCCAGTAGGCTATTTTATTTGATCTAACAATGTTACAACTACCCACTGAGATGAAAGCACGCGTCTGATTAAAGATGTTATGTCGTCTCAGCGGAATCCAACAATATCGTATGCTGGAGTTTGGGTGACGTCACAGCCTTCCCTTTTCCGAAGTTCGATTTAGAGCCGATAGTAATTAAGATAGGGATAGTAAAAACGGAAAAGCAGCACAGTAACGATGAGAAATACATTTACGGAAAAAACAACGTACGTAGAAAATATGTTGTCTGGCATCATCGCTTTTAGCAATATATACTGCCGATTTAGCGACATAAACTGCCAATTTCTCACCTTTAATGTTTGTAATCTCGACCTATAGCCATAACAAAGAACTGGGCACCTTTGTTTTGGTCGCAATAGTACGTTCATTCGATCTCTGTGAATGTACCAAAGATTTTGGCGAAAAAAGGACCTCGTCGTGATTGTGTGATTATTTACTACACAATAGTAACGGAAAAAAGTATTGTTTAAACCACGATGAGGCTTGAGAGGGATATTCTGCTAGCCAAGGATGCTTGATTAATGAAAAGGCCAGAAATTTTCTGCATCTTTAGATCAGAACCACATCCTAGTAGCAGTTGTGTGGCAAAATGCCTCTGGTCACAGCAGAGTGAATGTCTTCACAACAAACTTAATTGTATTTTTCTGTTTTCTTTTTCGTTTTCTTTTTCTGTTTCTTCTATAATATTTAACTGTTGCCTTTATTTCACAGACGAAGGTGAACAATTTAAAACACAATCAAATATGTTTATGAAATTCTTAATACAGAGAACCATTACAAGCTATTAAGCAAACATTCCAATTGTTTCAAAGCTGCAATGATCGATCAACAAGACAGGTATACTAGGAAAGTAGATCTTTCCAAGAACCATTATGACATGACAGACCACCCACTGTGCTCTACTTCAGGGATTGAATGGAGTGTGTATCCACTCAAAATCAGTTCCGTTCAATCATGGAGCTATATAGCTCCATGGTTCAATCAACCACATCTTGAGTTTTAGACAAGCTATCAAAATGGGATTTTCCACGAACAGTGTGGAATATTTTTCTCTTCCGAAAAAAGTGTCACCTCGTCGGCCACTGTAATATCCCAAGAAAGACAATAAATTGTCCCTCATCAATACACCAGAGAGTCCGATAGAAGTGGTCAGATTTGCAGTGACACTTTTGTATCTCTTTTCACTGTTATATTCTCACTGCAATTTCATGAATTTTTGGTTGTTGTGAGAAACAAAAATTGGAAAATTTTCTCATTTGAATATAGATGCACCATTGCCCAGACAGTCTGTAAATGATGTTCATGGTGAAAAAAAATTTTTCTCTCACAAAACTAAAAGGGTCACACTTTAAGCCATTAAAATTTGAGTCAAATTTAACCCTCATACATATGTTACCGGTGGGCGGGCGAAAGTTACCATTTGAGCTTGATTAAACGCCGCCCGGCCGTGTTATGATAGTATATGAAAAATTCAAGACTGTTACTTCTTGAATATCGTTACTTATCTCCCTGTAAGTACCTCGTAATCCCAGTAATTACATTTTTGATATAAAATGTCCCTCCTCTGGCAGGAATACTTTTAAGTAATGCCCTCTGCAAGACTTGTGCGTCTTGAGTCGAAACTTTTGGCTCAAATTTCATCTGGCTATCCCTGGTTTTTCTGAGAAATGGCAGGCTCCAGTGACAAAGAAGAGATAAGAGAAAGATTATCAATAGGCAGGCATTAAAAAAAAAGGACTTTATATAATTTGAGAGGCCTGTGATATTCTACAGTCAGTTTTCTTTTGCTCCATTGGTTTCGTTAATGCATAATTTAGGGAAAATGTGTGGGTTTTTTTGTGTTTTTTTTGTAGAAATTTATACCTCAAACTGGCACAGTTGCTTCAAGCCGCATTTAAATAAAGAACACTTTGAAAGGGATATTGCCGTGGACAGGCGTTGTAAAACATCCTGAAATATTTTGATTGATAAACAATATTCCAAATGTTTGACAGTAGTTGAAAACAACTCTCTTAACGATCTGATCGTCTCTGACTCGAAGTTAGGTCGATCGAATGCTAAACTGGATCCAAGGTATGTGGCACTGGATTGTGATGTCATCAACGGTTCGCACGTACGGTAACATTCCAAGTGTTTGTTACCTGCTGTTATACTCTTCTGGTTGATCTACCCCTCGTAATTTGATTTACATTTGGGACTCTTTTGTAGAAATCTTTTTTCATCACTCTGTGGATAAAAAGATTAAAATATTATATAAAAAGAATTTAAAAAAAAAAATTATTTCCAACTCGATTGCCCTGTCTGTTGCCAGATGCATGTACCAAAGAAGCAACGCAAATTAAAAATAAAATCATATATTCCTCTTGCCACACGACCGAAAGCTATGATCAGGATATGGTTCGGACATAAAATTCGAAGCAACCTTGCTAATCAATTATCGTTGGCCACGGGAACATCCCCTTTGAAATGAAAATTTTCAACACGTAAGCAAAATATTGCCATGAATTGGATATAACTAGGTTAGAAATGAAAGGAAACAGGAATTAACGAAAAATGTACCATGTGGGGGAGGGGGAATATAGCTCATTGAGATTATAAATACCAAGCTTAATATTTATGCACATCTTTTTTTCAATTTTTTTTTTTCGGGGGGGGGGGGGGGGGGCTTTCATTATCATAGGTCATCAAACATTTGCTAAACATATCACAATATGACTGATGTTGTCTAAGGTTTCAGCCCTGCAGCTCTTTGTTTACTCTCTCCGTTCTCGTTATTTCTGCCTATGTAAACAAATCCATACTTACTGACAATGAAGTAAACTGCCTCCTCACGCTAATTCCAAGAATAGTTGAGATCTAATCTCTTTGACCTAATTAACACGCCTTAATATATTATTACCCTATACAAGGCTGAAGTAATTATATGCCACGAACAATGAAACTTTTTCAGAAAACAAATTATGTTAACAATCGTTTCTGATGATGAAGGTTTAATATTTTGGCTGGTTATGTGATGGTGGTAGTTTTTTTTTTTTTTCTGTCCATTTTGTATATAATTACATGAGTGAAATATTGCATCGTTCCAAATAAAGTGTTTTCAGAAAATATCGTTTGATGTTTATTCATTGAGGTATTAAGAAGGATTTTAAGATTAATCCATCACCATTGTTCGGCAGTGTGGCCAAAAGTGACACACACACACACATAAATATGTAGACAGATATTAAAGTATAAATATATACATACATATAAATATACATATACACACATATATATGTGTGTGGGTCTCTCATGATGTGGAATACATCACAGTAACATAGTGTCACAGTCGTAGCCCTCTGTATGGAGAAATGCTGTACATATATTGAATGCCAGGTGCTTGCTTGTTTGCTGTGACAACACATGTTGTAACTTTTAAGAGGATTTGAAGTACTATTGAAGTGGGCGTTATTAATTTATGTGCAGTATCATGAAATTAAGAATGGCTGGATTTACTGGTCAAGATAATCCCAGTTACTAATAAAATAGGTTCAGATAGTCCAGTTCTTACTCTATGCAAGAAGATACAGTATTAAATTACATCTTTTTTTGAGTTTAGTAGAAGCAACAGGTTTTACTTTCAAACACTTGGTCAGATTCTCCTTGTGTTCTTAAGTTTAGATATGCTGCACGAACTTTCTCTTTTCTTTAAGAAATGTATGCCTCATGCCATCATTTGATGACTGTTAAGTATCAATCAGGTACTGGATAGGTTTGTTCTGAACAAAGGATACAATAACAAAATATATCAAATGTTATCTGAGGTTGTGCTGTTCAGTTGTATGTTATTATTAGAACAGTAAATAGTTAAAAACCCTTTTTGAAGGTATACCGTGATTATTAAATGTGTTGGCGGAGCTGGACACTCAAGTACACACATCCCCCGCACTCTCACATCTACATAGGAAATGTTACTGTTGATGAAGGATAAATATACATATCTATATATATATATCAATCTACATATATATAGATCCATATATATGATATGTGTGTGTGTGGGTAGAAAGTGTGCATGTTCTTCTAGTTCACAGACAATTGGAAATGCACTTTCTATAGGATACATCCTTACAACTATTTTTAGCCGTTGTGTCTAATTGCCTAACTAATAAAGTGGAGCTTAGTCAGAATTTATCACTTTTACTTCATGTATGGATTATCATAACAGTTCGGTTTTCATTTACAAATGTGACCTCTGGTGTGCGTGGTGATGTATTTTATGAATATAGGTTGTGTGTTTTTTATAGCTAGCTTCACTCATTACTTATTCCCAACTCCCACCCCTCACCCTCCCTCCTCCCCCCCTCTTCCTCTCCCCTGAACCAAATATGTTTCGACCTTCATAGTGGCAGTAACTGGTTGTTAACAGTACAAATTAACTGTAGAGATGACCAGTAGTGGTTGACTGAAGCACCTTGCGAGAAGGAGTTTTTTCTTTTTTGGAATTGGAAAAAAGTTGTTTTGGCATTTCTTAATTTGTATAATGTGTAAAAGACACACCCATCAACTTTTCCCTTCCACTATGTAGTCACGTTTAACATTATTACATTATTTCATTCAAAATTTTCAAATTTCAGATCAAACACGTCCCTTTCTTTTCCTCCATCCACCCTTTCAAGTTTATCCCCTACGCTAGCGACTAAATGTCAGCTGAAGCCCCACCGCTCACTAGCTTTCACATCAACTTCAATGTGTTGCCAAAAAAAGAAAAGTGAAGGGTTAAATATGGCACGATATTCTAGCAACAAAGAAACCTAATTACACCGACCTTCGTTAAATACATCAGGGAGGTTGGTTTCTCAGAAAGCTGACAGTAATTAAGAAGGCGTTTTATGCATGCGATAACTTTTGTCAGGGTACAGTACTAATCAACCTATGAAGAGAAGATAGTCCACGCTCATTGCTCTCCTTTCATTTTATAACATAAAAAAGAAAGGAAAAGAAAAATTGACGCCATATTGTAGGTGGGTTTATAAATAGCAAACGCCATCCTACACATCTGGGGCTGTGAGTTCTGAGCAAAAGTTTATTGTCAGGCTTCTAAAACTTACATATTATGATTTATGTATGCACTATAGTGAAATACTTCAACGAGATCTCCCCCATTTTCATCATGTTTAAAAACATATATTTATATACACACATAATAAATAAATATAAATTATATATATATATTTTAAAAAATTCAAAGTAAAAAATATGATAGACTTCCAAAAATTTGAAGATCCATATAATTCTGTACCCCTTATATTTCTCTAACGTAGAGTAGATTCAGTCTAAATAATATTGGGGGGGGGATGGAAAGAAATTGCATTTTATTTCAAATTTTGAGTGGCAGAAGAAAAAGAAGAAGTGTTACCCATTATTACGTATAATAAAACACAAGAAGGTTCATTTAAACTGAAAAGTGAAGTATAAATGGTTTTGATTGCATAGACCACATTCTGATGTCCTGAAGAGTTTTCGTTTGCGAAGTCACCCACGTTGTTTGTGTTTCTTTCTGACATTTGCAAACACATTTGAAATGTTTTCTTTTAAACAGGAAATGGAATTGTGAATGTTACAGTAGGATCCTTCCACCACTCTGAGTTTACCAGTGTCATATTTGATTTAAATATAGATTTGTTTTTATGAATCATCTCACTAGTCGAAGTCATTTTGTGAATTAATATGATTCTTGCGCGTGTGTGTGTGGGTGTTTGTGTACGTTAGTTACTTACCCGTTTGTAAAAAGGGGAACAATAGCAAATGTATTATTGCCTATTTTCATTTTATATATATATATATATATATATATATATATATATATGTATATATATATATATATATATATATATAAATATATATATATAGATATATATATATATATATATATATATATATATATAGATATATATATAGATATATGTATATATATTTATATATACAGCTCTATTGAAATCCTTTTAGATTTATCACATTGTGTCTTTTTTGTGTGAAGGCTGTTTTATCAATTTGGGAAGGCTTTCAAATTTAAATGTACCATTCATTAATTATTTCCTGCCCCAATTCTAAAGCAAGTCATAAAAGCAAAAGAAAGATACTTGTAGCTTGTGGGTTGATTAATAATATATAATAGTGGTTAAAACCACCTGCAGCTTTTACGATATGATAAAAACATAAAAGAGTTTTTTTATTTTTTTATTATCTTGATTTCCAAGAATATCTGATAGGCTGTATTTATATATATTTATATACTTGAAATTAATAAAGAACCATTAGCAGTCAAACCCTTCCTTATAGAGTTAACATGAAGGTTATACTCGAGTCTTAATTGAATCTAACAAGGATGATATCAAAGGATAAAGTATTCGAAGGGTTTCAATTACCCCAGTAAAGCAACACAAAGGGATTACAGATCACTCATGCTAATTGAAAGATTATAGCATTTCTAAGAATGTTTCAGAAATTTACTTTACAGTGTAGCAGCCCAATACTGTTTGTTCTCTTCCCTTCCTGTGTGTGTGTTGTGGTGTGCGTGTGCGTACGTAGGTGTGCGTGCGTGTATAGAAGGTTAAACCCGGCCATAGCAACTCCTTTCTGTTAACGTTTGTTGGCGTTATTTGTAGTAACAGCAAAAGGTCCCCGATGTTATATGGAATATCAATTGATTTCATAGAACGTGACACTATAATTGATCAGAATGGAGAGAGAGTATCTCTTTCAAAGTAAAGGGTAAACAGGAAATCGTTTGGCAATAAAATGTCAGGGACTTGGAAATATCAGTTTATAGGATCACATCTGGCCTTGTTTATATTTGGAAGGTACATTTTCATAACTAACGACAGTCCACCCCCCCCCCCAAGTCATCAGATTTTGATTCTAGTCCTTTCACCTCTGTTTTTTTGTTAGTGTGTGTTGTTATGTGATGGGTTTTTTTTTTTGGGGGGGGGGAGGGTTGGGCGGGGTTTGTTGTTGTTTTGTTTTCTTTTGGTAATAATTCTTACCATCTTGAAAAATTAAATTGCATTGATATTAGTTGCATAGAAACAGTGAGGGTTTACTATATATTACTTCACCTGATTATCAAACTAAATTGTGGGTTTATTTCATGCTACTCTTTGGGCAGAGATCCTGCTGAAACAGACCCTATTTTGATCTGTGTAACTAGTTCCTACTTTCTATCGTTGATTTCATTCAAAAGGTCGAGTAATTGTTTCCCGACATCACATAGTCTTTATCGATGCCATTTAAAATTTGTTTTTTTTATTTGGATTCCCATGCCCCTGTTTTTCAGACAGTCTTAACTTTAACTTGATCTTGATTTTCTCGGTTACAGTTTTTGTTCGATTCAGTAATTTATTGGCACTTTAATCAAAACCATATCGCAGCTTACATTCTTGTCGACAATAAACCGCAATTTCTCTTCTGAAAAAGCATTTCAAAACCTGCCGATGGAGGATCGAAGTACGCATAATTTAAATCCCTGATATTCAAACTATTTGGTGGTGATCCCAATAAGTACCTTTTCATCATCTTGGTGACCCTTCTGTAGTGAATGGTGTGCTCGGGGGGGGGGGAGGGGGGGTGGTTTCTCTGGAAGGAGGTATCCCTCCCTTCGCATTTCCCAAATGAGAAGTTTTTGTATTTTTTTAAGGGTGCCTCTAGAGGTCCAAAAATGGTATTATAGCTTTGAAGTATCTTGTGAAAGATTTTTCCATCTTTTGCCACACAAATATTAGCAATTACAACTTTTTCCGTCGTTTTTTAGGGCAAACCTCAAAGAGGATCACGAACCCGATCCACTTTGAAAACCGGGGATTTAGATCATTTGATAGAAAATTATACCCGTTTGATTTAGCTCTGTAATTTGACCCTCAAGTTCATAAATATCCTTGTGTGCACAGTGTTAGATAACTTACCCTCCCCTTCCACCTCCTCCCGTCCCTTTGTCAGACCCATCAATTTGTCCTGGCTATTTATATATATACTTCTAATGCATATTTCCTAGTGTGTACAAATATAGATAACTTACCCTTCCCCATCCCCTACCCTGACCCACCCCCTACCCTTCCCCCTCCCATCAACTTTCCCTCTCTTCATTTTCATTCTTTCTTTCCTCTCTTTACTGCCCATGTGTGGTTGTTGATTTTATATATCTGTCTGCTTTGTGATATTAATCAATTGTAACCAGTAGACCTGCCGGGCAGAGTTCTTTATATATCCTTTCTTGATTCTGCAGGTAAGCAGTGACTCTTTCCTTCCATGGTAGGTCTAGACAATCTCTTCTTCTCTTCTCCATTTTATGTCGTAATTGTATATAACAGTGACATCAAACGCACCAAATATCCCTGCAGTCTTTATACAACAACAGCAACAACAACAAATCCGTCTTCATTCATTGTTTGTGCTTCCGCTTTTTCTGTTCCATTTTGAAGAGACACTCCGATCTGTCGACTGAAATGGAGTTTACTTTGGGATGGTTTCTTCTCTCAGCAGCTCTTGAGAGATGGTCCTCCCATGCACTCCAGAGCTCAGAGTAACTTTCAGCATGCCTTTGGTGCCCCCTCTCCATATGCCATAATGCCCTTAAAGCTCATGATTCGTTACTGAAAGCAACAACTGCCGTACCCCTTTAATCGAGTAGTGGGTGGTACCCTCATAACTATCTGCATGATTATTAACTTGTCGTCCCAAAGTAAAGCAACATTTGAGCCAGGAAAACAGGTAACATTGCAGCTTCCTGGGAAGCCTAGAAGATCTCAGATGTATGGATTTACAAGAGAAGCCCTGAATCTTTCGTCTTACCCTGAAAATAACAAATTTATCTTGTTGCCTTTTCAAATCTTTTGGGATTGCCTTGATAGCTGAAGAAATACTCCAGTGCCTGCCCCTTCAATGAATATCTAAGGCTATTTCTAACATTCTCCTCTGGATACTTTATTATCGAGCCCCGATGCATCATCAATCTCGCTGCCCGTCCGATGGTCCTCTCCATCTTCCTCTCATATCTGTGCATGTGTCTATATAGCTTATAAATGGCAGTGGTGTATTCATAGTGATATCTGACCATGGTGACAATCCGGCAGCATATATATGTCTCTCTCATATATATATATATATATATATATATACATACATATATATATATGTCTCTCTCATATATATATATATATATATATACATACATATATATATGTCTCTCTCATATATATATATATATATATATATACATACATATATATATATGTCTCTCTCTCTCTCTCTCTCTATATATATATATATATATACATACATACATATATATATATATATATATATATATATTTATATATATATACATATACATATACATATATATATATATATATATATATATATACATATATATATATATATATATATATATATATATATATATATATATATATATATATATATATACATATATATGTATGTATACAAGTCCACGTGGATATTGCAGTATCAGCAGTTTCCTTCCTGCATGAAAGCAATGGGAGTAATATATTTGAAGAAAACGGTCTCAGCTTAGTAGGTGTCAAGGAACTATATCTGCTTACCTTTAAATTTGCACAAATTGTTTTTTTCCACATATATTTATGTTTTGCACACAATTGGATGGGAGGGACTGTATTCCACTTTGTGTAATATAGCCTTGCCATTTAAGTACATCATTTATAAGTGCTAGATTTCTAGATTCTGTGCTAGATTCTTCTCCGAGTATGGTTACTGTCCCACCCCACCCCACCATCCACTCCCACTTTCCACACCCTGTGTCAGTATGCACCGTCAATG
Source organism: Apostichopus japonicus (assembly GCF_037975245.1). Taxonomy (NCBI): domain Eukaryota; kingdom Metazoa; phylum Echinodermata; class Holothuroidea; order Aspidochirotida; family Stichopodidae; genus Apostichopus; species Apostichopus japonicus. The sequence continues at coordinate 22,228,857 of NC_092579.1, forward strand.
TAATTATCATGCATTAGGAAGCGTGTCATTTATAAGTGCTAAATTTGATCTTTAAGATTCTTCTCCAAGTATGGTTAGTATCCCTCCCACCCGCCCCCCACCCATGTATCCCAACTTCACATTGCCCTCCTCTCTAGCCATATTCCAAATATAGGAGAATCATATGGATGCAATTGGATGTTACATAAATATCTTTTGTCTATATTTTAAGGGCATACGGTTTATTTTCAATGCACCAACTCTGACTGTATATTATGTATTAATTACACGCAGCTGCTAAAACGTGCCCACTTTGGTACTTCATTGAATTTGCTTAATCTGCTATGTCACGTCAGAGTTGTAGCCCAATCCTGTTTGTTTTCATTTCTTTTGTTTTCTTTGAATTGTTGTTTTGAATGTGTGTTTGTTTTTGGGGGGGGGGTAGGGGGGTTATCTTGTGTTTTTTTTTATCCAGTCATTTATGATTTCTAAGAAAAAAAAGATTGAAGTCAAGCTTTAAACCATAATCTTTGACGAAAGAAAACTAGATTTAAACTTCTTCAGGCTTTTTGTTCACGAGCCAATCGTAAACCATCACCACATTTGTAGTTTTAATCGTTTTTCATTCGTAGTTAACAAAACGGCCAAACAAGGTCCTTCCCTGTAGGATATCCTTAATTGTCCTTTTGTAAGAGCACAAACAAAAACAAGGAACTGTTGGTTTTGATTGTTACGGTAGATGATTCATTGACAGTCAAGATATTTCCTCGTTACCTGAAAAACAAAACGACCATCCTCGATCGGCTTATTAGCTTTACCTACTAAACTTTACTTTCCATTAAAAAACTATGTATTGTTTTAAGGATGTTGTGGTATGAACCTTTATACCGAGTGGGAGATCTGACACTAGAAATGTGAACTTTTCCTGTAAGAATGCTTAATCGAATAAACAGACACGTATGCTAATTGTCTCAATGATATCACACAACAGTTTCGAAATGAACCTTTAATTTTGATTCAATGTGAAACAGAGCTGCTGAAGGAAGAAGTTAGAAACAGCATGAAAGGCAGGGACCGGTATAGCTGATACAACAAACAAAAAATCAAAAAATTAAGAGAATTTGTTTAAACTCCCCACTGCTTACATTTAAAGCTGTCCAAATGTTCAGCCGACTTTACCAAACTATAGTTCGAGAGAGCGTTGTGGTCAAGTGGTTATAAAGGCAGTGGACTTGTGATCTAAGGATTGCAGGTTCGAGTCCTGGCCAGATCATTATGATGTGTCCTTGGGCAAGGATATGTGAACTTCCAACTTTTATTCTTCTAATTAACTCAGAGTTTTAACTCTTTTACACTAGAAATTCCTTTTTTGCTTAGTTTCATCAGCGGCAGCTACGTAGCATCTCCTTCACTCTACTCTTTGATATGTACTTTCCATCTCTTTCACTGTTAAAATGTGCTATCACATTTATTGACAAATGAAAACTTGGCACTGGTACTTCCCCTCCCAAATGTTGGTTTCTCTCTTTCTACCTAAAGCTCAACTAATAACAATACTTTTTTTTTTTTTTTACAGCTACACACTCACATTGTTAAATGCAAGATCTTTTTTTAGGTATTTGGCTTCCCTTTCCTACAAAGTAAACTGATAAATAAGTGCAATGGAAACCTGTTTATCCTTTTTTTGTAAAGATACTTTTCCTAGAAAAATGTCAGGGACTCTAGGGTCATTAGATTACACCACATCAGGAAATCCAAAGAGTGCAGCTATAACAAGACCATTTGGAATTGATATATCAGGGAGCCCTGTAATCACTTTAGATAGAATTCATAGTATACACCTCTAGTTGTGTGTAGAGTTGAGAGATACTGGAGCTGCACTTTCTCGGTGGTGAACTCGCCACAACCTCAAAAGGAGATTAATTTTAGCCCAGCTGACTTTGAATCCACCAACAGAGCACATTGGATCCTACAAAATTTAGGTGGTATTATGAAGCTTGGAAAAAATGAAACAATCTGATAATGACATTTCAAGTTTGTGGGGTGCAATGATACCTGTGTTTGACTATGAACAGTGCATAACTTGGCTACTTCATCTGACATAGCTAATAGGGCTTGGGGGAGGGGGGGGTAACCACAAAGATATCTTCCAGATTGTGTGACTGTAGTGTCGCCAGATTAACTCCAATCCCCTCTTACCCGCCTCCTATGCATGGTCTGATCTACCCTTATCCTTAACATTCTTGCGCTGCGCCCCCCGATGACCCTGTATCCGGTGATTCCCTGCTCTCTTCCTTCTGAATCTACCAGTCAAAAGTCCTATAAGCATGTTGTTTTTTTACCTAGGATATTTGATCCGGCCGCTTCAATCTGTTAATACCAGTTTGTAGGTTAGTTAGATCGGAGTGCATATGTATAAAAGACAGATAAGTATCGTCATTAGTAAATAAATACTCATTAAGTTCTGGGGTTTTGCAGTTTTGAAATGCCGAAAAATGACAACTTCGTTAATAAAATCAGTTTACAATGACTTTTGGTATGAAAACTGCAAGGGTGCATTAATGTATATCCTCCACCCCTATGGTCGTTGACGAGGTGGGATTATGTAGGGGGTAGGTACACTATCTTGCACAGTATTCAGTGATACCCTGAACAAGAAATGGGACTTGAAGTGAACATGCTCCCTCTCCCTCTCCCTCCCCCCCCCCCTTCCAATTGTTTTTTTTTTAGAAGCACAAATTTGACAGCACATACGAATCATTTTGACTACTTAATTGCTTATTTGTCCAGTTTTATTTTTGGTCTCTTCATGTTTTCTTTGACCGAAAGTTACACCAACAAAGAGAAATCCTGAATTTGCATCATTTATTTTTTTGTTTGTGTTTTTTAACAGCTCTTCAGTGTATCTCCCAAGTATTTCCAAGTTTTAAAGAAAATAATCAAATATTTTCAAATATTGCTTTTCTGGATGCTTTGATATGACCCTCCAAATCCTTTCCCAGACAATGAAATGGTTTAAAAATTTAGACAATTAAAGTGTCTTCGAGGGAAACGTTTGATCGATCGAGCATCAAGAGTGGGAGTTAAATGTTTGTTGAATAATATAGAAGATCAGTAAACATTAATTTGACTTTGTAGCAAAAAATTTTTGGGGGGGAAATGCTTCGAGGATGATAGCGAAAATGCTTGTTGAGTATAGAAGATCAGTGACCATTAATTTGACTTTTCTAGCATATTAAATATCTTTTTGGGAAAAGTGTTTTTGATAGCTGTGGAGACTTGTTGAGCATATCACAGCAGTCACTATAAGTTCACCATATACCATCTTTGGTTTCTTCAAACTGAAGTGAGTCTATGACAGGCTGGGGGTGGGTGGGGGTGGTTCTCAATAAACTACGAGGCCCAGAGAAACATTCACAGGGGCTAATTCAGGAATTGAACAATTGTGCAGGGGTAGGTTGGTAGGGTATCTCAAGCCTAAGGCCTTAGAGAAACATTCACAGGTGCTAATTCAGGGCCACAGAGCACCCAAACTCTAGCTATGCCTAGCTTGAAGAACGTGCAGGGGTAGGTTGATAGGGTTTCTAAGCCTAAGGCCTTAAGTGGGGGAAGGGGCGTTGGAGGGGCTAGTACAAGATTGTCCACTTCACCCACCCCTTTCCCTCCTTTGTATTTTGGTCTGCTTATTGGGAAGCCCTGATCAACTATACAGTTACTTGTCCACATATAGTCAAATGTATTACCTTATGTCATGGCTTGGAATAGGACAGTGTCACAAGCTTATAAGTTTAGTAGAATTGGAGTGTTTATCTAGGCAGACAACAACCAAATCCTCTGGCATTAAGCCAGTAAAATATATACCCAAATTTTGAGGCCTGCTTGGGAAACTATATGGACATGAGTGTAATAAAAATGTTATGGGTTAAATGTTTGATTTAACTGGACAAGTACTAATAAACTCTTGGACCTGGCCTCGATAACCGCTCTTTGTTCAACGTCACTTTGTTCCTTCTTTTTGTAAGGCAAAAACTTTGCAAGTGGTACCCCTCATGGTATGCTTCTACAAGCTTGTAAAATGCTTGACTCTTCTCATGTTACTTTGTAAAATCCTTGCCTCTCCTCGTTGTACTCTGTAAAATGCTTGACTCTCCTTGTTTTACTTTGTAAAATGTTTGACTCTCCTTCTGTTACTCTGAATGCATACTGTACATGTATGTATGTTTAATTGCTTCTACATTTTGCACTTTGCAACATCTTTATGGTTTTAAAGTACTTTGAACCAGCAACTTTTAAGGTCACAAGTTGAAACTGAAATGGCTTAAACTATTTCAAATTGTGTAATGTTTCCGTCAGTACTGCATAGCCGCAACTGCATGCAGATGGCTTTTTAATGTCATGATCGACTCAAGGTACCAGTCCACACAAGGTGCCAATTGACTTATGGTACCAGGCAGCACAATCAGATACTGTTACCACATCTCTTGGGGATGTTTAAATAGGAAAGCAATACATATAGATGCATTATTTACATAGTTGTTTGTTGTGTACCTGTCTCCCCACAACTGTCGCACTCTTATTACCTTATCATATGTAACTTATGGCATACGATGATGATCAGTTCACATACAAGGTACGCTCTTATATGCATAGCATTCCATTTACAAGCATTGCATGTTAGTTGAATTGCAATCAAATATCACTCATATGCAAGAGTCCAATTTTGTTATAATTTGTTTTTGCTTATAGCAACATTTTACATCTGCATACAGACATGTATACATGTTTTCATTCCATGTGTTCATGCTGTGTTTAAAGCTTTTGTTTTCAACTTAATATAACATGCATAGAAATGATTGGAAGAATAGGAAAAATCTTGTGCTTAGCAATTAGATCAAAGGCATTGTGTACATATAATTTACCATCACCCCTCCCTCTCCCCTTTTTCTCTCATCCCTCTACCAATTCACTATGTGTGCCATTGTACAGTTACCTTTGTTCACCATGGATCTTTACGATGCATGATCGAATGGCAAAAAGTGTCGTCTTTAGTGAGTGTGCTGATTATTGGATGATGTGATCAAACAAGGCAGATAAAGTAACCTATACATCCCCCTAGCCTGCACTATAGATGGTGTAGATGGCACCCCTTCCTTTCCCCCATCCCTCTCCCAAGCAACTGTGCCGTTGTACAATTTCTGTGTTCACTCTGGGATCTTAATGACAGTCTTGCATGATTTAAACAGCACCAGTGTTGTGTCTTGTAATGAGTACCGTTCGTCTATCATTTGATGATGTAATCAATGTTATGCATAAGTAACCTACACCCACCCCTTCCCCCCCCCCACTCCCCCATCCTATGTATAGGATGGATGGATATAATCGTAGAGGGCATCAATAGTGTGCAACCTTGCACTCTATCTCTATGAATTAATAGCTGTCTCTCCGTTCTGTTTCCAATCTTTTTCTTCTTCTTTTTTTTCCTTTTTTTTTTTCTTTTCTAGAGGAACCTATTTTTCATTTTTTTCAGAAACCTAATTCATACCCAAAGATTGCTTAATGAAAATGTGTCACTTCCTGGACTCCTGGAAATGATAACTATAGTAAAACAACTGTCTGTTAGTCACTTCATTACAACCTGTGCACTGATTTAATGTAGATCGGCCTCATGCAGGGAAGTGAAAGATGCAACCGTTTTCAGAACAGGAAACTGGCAAAGAACTTCAGCCGGTTGAACACTTGTAGGACTGTCGGGTATTCCCTCCACCATCCACCCTTCCCACCCCCTATCCCCCAAGCTTTTTAAGCCCATTATCAATGATATTTCGTTCAATGATGTCATAACACACCATTGTTAAATACCAAACTCTTTTATCTCCTCTTGGATTGCAGGCTTGAAAGACTCCCCTCAACCGATAAGAGCTCCAAGCCATGAGCAGGGCAAGCATCAGGACGGATCGGCTTCTCCAGAAGTAGAGGAGGCTCAGGAAGCCCTATCACCCTCCGCCTACAAAGTGCAAACATTCCCCGATACAACACCACCAGCTCTCTTACCCCCCAGTCTGACTCCTTGCAAGCAACCCCAGACGTCGCTTCTCCATCACCCGGACAGCGACGCATCTCAAGATTCCCCCAAGTTGCTGCCGCCGGCATCGCAGGCGAGAGTACGGAGCCTCACAGGGACCTCCACCGACCTCGACGCCACGGGCAACCACGAGGGAGGAGGAGGCCAGCTGTACCTCTTCAACGACGCCAAAGGACCGCCTCAGGTGAACATGACCTCTGTGTCGGCTTCGTCGTGTCCCAAAGATTCGGAGCCCAACGTGGTGGGTCAGAGTGCCAAAGAATCTCTCCGTAAGTTGAGCAACTCGCAGAGCAAAGACTTGGAGGATGCAATAGAGCTGGATACCATATCCGTAACAGAAGGACCAGTAATAGACGCAGAAGCAGAAGAGCTTCCAACGTTTCAAGATATGTAAATAGCCCCCTCATCACCCCCTCCCCCTCATCATCCCCTCCCCATCTTCCCCTTTACTCCCACATAGCGGTAGAACAGTGCAGTCTCTCCACTTTTTACACAGAGTTTAGTTTACATTTTACTGAACAACATACTTTTTTTAATTTTTCGACTAGCACACCAAAAAGTTATAAAAATACACAATCAATTTGTCTTTCCGTAATCGATACGAATTTAGGAAGTTTGCAAACACTGCAGCGTCATTGAACAGCACTCAGGTCAGTGAACTACGTCAGTATGATGATCTGCAGATTGTAGTTCACTGTTCAGTGTGGAGCTGTATGTGACTTTCATGTCCGCATAACAGTTAGTTTAGTTTAATTTAGGATGTTCATTATTATTCAGATATGTAAAAAGGAAACCACAAAGAACCTTTACAAATAACATCATACATTTTCTTCAGTGCTTGAGATAAATTATTGTTTTGTGGTTCGGTTAAGAGCGTGAATCACTTTGATATGTCAAAGACCTAGGGAAAGGAATATAAAATTTCTTAACAAATGCTCTTTCCAATTTTTATGATATAAGTTCGGTGATTTTTTTATGACGGTACTGAAAGCACCAACCATTCCCACAATTTGTTTGTTGTAAAGAGCTATTTAGATGGGGTGGAAAGGTTGCAGAGAAGTCCTCAAGTTTAAAGCAGGACCCCGGGCCTTTTCACAGGACCCTCAGCCTTATCTCAAGACCCTCAGCCTTATCTCAAGACCCTCAGCCTTTTCTCAGAACCCTCCCAACTATATGATATCTATAATAATGTTTCAGTTTTCAATGGTTGTCCGTTGCCCCGCTTTTACATCTTTCCAAAGAGGCGATTTTGTATACTGCAAGATGAGAAATTAGCTAACAAAACCAAAAATGATGTCTAAAAGTGTGAAAATATGAATTAAGTTATGCGTCACCGAAAGGATTGGTTGTTGAACAAGTTTGCTTTGACAACATGTGGATGTGATGGAATTTCAAATTTTAAGCACATTTCAACATTTTCCAGTGTTTTTACCAGATCAAATAAATGTGAAATTTTGCATCAGTTCAACAGAAAAACTGCTCCAATTTTGGATTGTGCTTAATATGCTTTGCCTTGTCCAAAATGTAACACAAACAAATAAATTGCATTATGTACCGCTCAAAGGAATTTTATGGGAAAGCGCTATAGTGTGGGGTGCCTTGTTCGATACACAGATGACATCTGGAGCTCTCATATTTCGTAGATCAATAAAATTGCATTTTCCACGATATCGTCTGACGCTTTGCGAAAAATGAGCCACACCGTGCACCTGGTCATGGAGTCTCTCATTAAGTTGAATCGCACAGCCTTAAATGCTGGTGACACAATGTTTAATGAAAAATGTGAACCTCCACAAAAAAGAGTTATGGATTCTTTTCAAGTTCTGTAGACTATGAAACTTGTAGCAATGTTTCATTCAGTTCTGGTTTTTGATTAAATCCCCCAAAGAGATGAACTTCCACATTTACCTGAATTCCCTGTTCGTTCTGCCATCCGCTGCCCCATTTCTAGATTTCTTTTTTAGTATAACAGTCCAGTATATTCCCACGAAGGGCTTAATTGACATTTCTTGGAAACGTAGATTGCCAATCACACTATCTATGCAGGTAACCAGTATATTACACTGTACCTTAAAAAAAAAAAACAGTGATTCTGTTATATTGGGCAAAGGAGACTAGTTATTGAATTATGATCCAACATATATATTTTACTATGTGCAACTATACAGTTTGTTAATTCCATGGTAATGTTTTTTTGTTTTTTTTGTTTTTTTGTTTTTTTTAGTTCTCATAATTGTACGGCCTCAGGCAGTTGTATTTCACTTTAGGGAGAAATCCTGACCATAGTTTAAAACTAACTGCTGAAAATCCCCCGAGGGGCATGTCAAAAACAGCACTCTGAAGGAATCTAATTGTGATATAGAAAACAAAAACGAAAAGGTTAATATGAAAATTGGAAAGTGTCAAGAAAAAATCATAGTTTGTGTTCATCCTTTCTCTGCCACAACATAATTTGCTTGTTTCCTAGGAGATAAATGCTTTGATATGGACGTAAGGAAAAAGTCCTAATGTTTGGATTACATTCTCTTTTGAAAAGGATAGTATGCTTAGGATAGTATGATAATGACATATACATATTATGTATTTGTGTACATATATTAATATATATATATATATATATATATATATATATATATATATCCACAATCCAAAACTAACTGAAAACTATGTTGAAGTTGAAGGTTTGTTCTTGGCATTACATATTATAAAACTACTGTATCCTGTTTGTCCATCAATTAATAAAAATCATGACATTTCCTTTCAGTTGTTACATTTAATGTGAGAGAATTGCTGTTCCTTGACTAGACCAAATCCATGGATACGTATATCGATGTTCACATAAATCTTAAAACAAAACAACAGTTATTGCATTCTGAAGTTAAAAAAAAAACTCACTTGTTGAAGAAGAAAGAACTGTGTTGAGGTGATTTCTGTTATGCAGGATTGATTTGGTGTGACTGTGGAGAATATTTCTGTTATGCAGGTTTTGTGTGGTGTTGATTATGAAGTTCGTTTCCTTATGCAGGTTTGTTGTGGTGTTGACTGGACGTTATTTCTGTCATGCAGGTTTGATTTGGTGTTGACTGCCTAGGTGATTTCTGTTATGCAGGTTTGTGGTGGTGTTGACTGCCTAGGTGATTTCTGTTATGCAGGTTTGTTGTGGTGTTGATTATGGAGTTGATTTCTGCATGCAGGTTTGATTTGGTGTGACTTAGAAGGTTATTTCTGTTATGCAGATTTGGTGTGGTGTTGACTGTCTATGTGTTATGTAGGTGTGATGTGGTGTTGATTATGGAGATGATTTCTGTATTCAGGTTTGATTTGGTGTTGACTGTGGAGGTTATTTCTGTTATGCAGGTTTTGTGTGGTGTTGATTATGAAGTTCGTTTCCGTATGCAGGTTTGTTGTGGTGTTGACTGGACGTTATTTCTGTCATGCAGGTTTGTTGTGGTGTTGACTGCCTAGGTGATTTCTGTTATGCAGGTTTGTGGTGGTGTTGACTGCCTAGGTGATTTCTGTTATGCAGGTTTGTTGTGGTGTTGATTATGGAGTTGATTTCTGTATGCAGGTTTGATTTGGTGTGACTTAGAAGGTTATTTCTGTTATGCAGATTTGGTGTGGTGTTGACTGTCTATGTGTTATGTAGGTGTGATGTGGTGTTGATTATGGAGATGATTTCTGTATGCAGGTTTGATTTGGTGTTGACTGTGGAGGTTATTTCTGTTATGCAGATTTGGTGTGGTGTTGACTGTCTAGGTGTTATGTAGGTTTGATGAAGATGATTTCTGTATGCAGGTTTGGTGTGGTAGTGATTATGGAGGTGATTTCCGTTATACAGGTTTGGTGTGGTTTTGAAGTTATTTCTTTTCAATATGAAGACGTGATGTTTCTTGTTGGAGAGTTTTAAGGCATTAAGTCGACCTGCAAGGCAGTTATTTTACGACGCAGCCAGGTTTGCATGTTGGAGAAGTTGAGAGGCTTGTAACTTAACACTTCATGACGACAGTTGGATTTCCAATCTGCAGTATTTCATTTCCTTTTTGATTTCCTCAACATTTGGAAGACTTCTTTCAAGTAGGAAAACCATGGAATTCTCCTGGATGAAAAACACACGACATTTCAGTAAAGGTCTCATTGCTTCTAATGATACCGCCTTGATCCACTCAACCAAAGCACTGGATAGAGTTTATCATCTTCGTACAGATAGTATAACTGTGACCTGTAAGCCCTCACACACACCATGAACATAAAAATTAAAAAAACAAGCATGAAAGTTCAGAATTGTTACTAAACCAACGGCATCATTTTGTTATGACATGATTTTAGCCCATCAAATTAAATTAAATTTTAAACACAGCTTGGGCAATGATGCTTGGTAAGTTCAACAACATACAAAAAATTTGACTAAAAAAGTAAGAACTTTATATGTGGGTTGATAGCCTAGGCTGAACCTACAAAAAAGTACAGCAAACTATATTTTTTTGCCACCAGCTCAGCCCTGTGCATGGGACTACTAGTATGTTTGGCATTTTACTGGCTACCCATACTTGTCAGTCATTGCATAAAGGAACAAGGGATGTTACTTTTGGTAAATACAGATACAATGGCCTTTTTGCTGGTATTTTCCAGCCCACTCTTTGGGTATCAATGGAAGACCATTTACATATCATCAAAACCTAATAGCTAATATCATGTTCTCACTACTTTGCCATGGTTTTTTTCATTTAAATTTGTTTTTTTTCATTTTTTTTTCATGAAAAGTATTGTAGTATGAGTGGCTAGGTGCGTGCTGTGATGTTTCCTGAAGCAATATGAGCAATTGTATCGCATCATCGGAACAATGTAATGATTGGCTTTGACATGCTCCCTGGTGATATGTTCATAGCTTGGAGTACAAGAGTACAGTAACTCTACAAAGGTCAAGAAACCTTTTTTCTGACAGAATCTTCATTCTTTTTTTACCCTTACCAGAGGCAGAAGGAATCCATACAATGGTTAGGTATGTGACACCTGCTTGTAAACACTGTAACTCAAAAAGTTTAATGGTGGATTAACTTCATACTTGGTCTGTGGATCCATCTTATTGAGTACAAGAAGCCTATTGGTTTCTGTGAAGTTCAATGGTGATTTGGGATCAACAATTTCAGTCAAAGTCTGAAAATTTGTTGAATTTCATACATGGTTTGCAGATCCAGCTTTGTTAGTAAAGTCCCCCCCCCCCACTCCCCCCAAAATTGGTAGAGGTCTAAGGTCACATGAGGTCACTTTAGTTTTGTGAAGGGGTTCTATAGGTCTTCAACAGAACATACAGTCATCCAGGAATGAAGTCTGCTTCAGATATTCTTGCTTTAAACTGCACTAAAACCTTCTTATCAGTTTTCACCCTCGGAGCTCCAAGGGGTCAACAGGTTATCTCTAATGGTGCAAATATTGGCTCAAGGAAATCAACAGGTTATCTCAAATGGTCTCAAAATTGGCCATTTTTTTCCTCTTTTGGTTTATACTAGATGACTTTTGCTTTGCAGTAGATTGTGAAAATATTTCACAGTGTATAAACAATGTCATGTAACTCTCATTCATTATTAGCAACTATTGAAGGGATTTGTTAGCTCAAAATTAAGTAAAAGAAACATCCTTTTGTCCTTACAGCTGAATGTCTATATTTCACATAGGAATACTGTTCTTTCTGGATACTGAAACGTCTTGAGATCAAACTTCTATAATGTAACATCCTTACCAGTAAATGACATGGTTGATGCCCACAAGGGAGTCCTACACATAAGTGCTGGAAATCTCTGATCTTTTCTGGTGCTCATTCAATTCTTGGACAAATTTAACTCACCTACTACTCTTCATTAGTCATATAGTTATATTGAATTTTGAACAACTTGTGTGGCAAGGAATCACAGAGCCAACTGGCTGTCTGGTTTTAAGGACATTTTAGGAGACTGCGTGAAAACTTTCAATCCCCCCCCCCCCCTCTGCATTGTTCTCATACTAACAGGGTTAAAAGGAAAAGGTCTTTGCCATGTGGGACAGAAACACTCATCTTTCTAAATGACAACATGACAATGGCGTGAACGGCTATTTTTCTATTTTTCCTTTTTTTTTTACAAAATTTTTGCATTATTGAACTCATCATTGAGACTTCAATGCCCAACAAAAAACCACTTCCCATTTTGATCAATAATGTAGAAATGTGTCCCATTTTTCATATTAACTATTATTTTGTAGTCATTGATTATTTAATATTAGAAATTCTCTAAATAGGCTATGTATAGTAAAAATTGTGACGTTGATATCATTGAAACTGAGACCGAAAGTACAATAACATCAAATGCATACGTAAAGGTTCAAATTGTATATATGAAAAAACCAAATGCATATATGTGAATGCCAAATGTAAGTATGATATAGCACATTTGGTGGCCTCATTATTGGTCACCCAGAACATGGTACCATTTCTATCTCTTGTTTGGCTAATATGGTCTTCATGCATTACAGTAATCTCTTATCGGCTGATTCATATCTGAGATCTTTATTTATGCTTCTAAATATGTTTACATTTTTAATATGAATGCTGTATGATATACAAGCTACTTCTATAGGCTTGGTTGATTTTTTGCATCATTAAATCTACTTTTGTTTGCTTCCTTTTTTTTTCTCGTCTTTTTTTCTTTTTTTCACACATCAATATATGATGAGTTTGAAAATTTTCTGACTTTGAAAAATATTTCAATTTAAATTATCAGTGTTTTCCCCCTTTCATTTTGACAAAATAGTATTCAAGGTATGTTAAACAACAATACAGTATAAGTGAGATTTGACGAGAATACTTCAAATTGGGATTTTTTTTTTTTTATCTCCTATGTGACAAATGGTGCATCACACTGTATAACAATTTAGATTTTAATCACCAATGGGTGACTAAAGTCTAGCATTCTAAAATTGCTAGACATTCTGCCAGCTAATTCTTCTCACTTTTATATTATAATTAAAAGTTTCAAGACACTTTTGGATTTAAAGTAACCAATATTTGTAACCCCTATGAGATCTATAAAATGAATATTAGAAAGTTGGTAAAGTTACCATTTTTGGTCCCTTGTATTTTTTTGGGTGGGGGGGGGGTGAGGGAGTGGAACTGCTGTCATTTAAGAAATTTCTTACACAGAAGTAGGTTTTCTGGATGGATATGTAAAGTAAAGTAAGGTGAAATATGGAGAGAGTGGGTCAAAGATTGATTCCATCTATCCAGCATGGTTGATATCAAGGAATACCTCTAGATGAGGGGAGGGGGGGGGGCAAGGGGATCATAGGAGAGACTTTTACTGCATCTAAATTGGTGATCTTCAGTATCAAAGTATCTTAAAGGCCTTGGCTATAAAGGTCAGCTTTAGGAAAAAATTGTCCCATTAGAGCTGTTTCCTAATTTCATAATGTTTAAGTTTGAATAACCATGTTCGTTTTGTGTAAAATATTAAGACAATTTCATTTAAGTAAACCTAATTAATGTAAGATTTATGTTGCTATTATTTGTAATTTTCATAATTACATGGGAAGTTGACATTTGAATGGGAATGGTATTAGAAGTGAGTAGGAGGGGGGAAGTTGGTAGGGGGGAAGTTGGGAGGGGGAAGTTGGGAGGGGGGAGGTTGGTAGGGGAGAAGTTGGTTGGTGGAAGTTGGTAGGGGGGGGGGAGTTTGGATGGGATGGGGCGGAGGACATGTGAATAAGGCGATGCTATTTAATCTCTCAAGATTTGAGTCATGTGACTTGTAAATTACAAAAGTTATAACCAAAGGTTACCAGACTCTGGTATATTGTTTATTTTGCCAATTTGAATCAATTGTTATATAAATTCTCTTTTTTTGCGATATATTGATTCTATGAATTTCCTGTATTATATAATATTATAAATATAAGACTGGCAAACATTACTTTTCTTTCATCTGATTTATTTGAGAGGTGTCACGCAGGGAGGCCTCCCCCCCCCCCGATTCCCTACATGTTTCCCAGGGCCCTGGGGACAAATCCCCAGACACCTCTTCTTTCCCCTTGACACCTCTCATCCACCCCCCCCCCCTCCCTCACTCTCTTTCAAGGATGATTTAGTTACCAGTTAGATAACTTTAATGCTCTTCTCATGCAGATTCTATCAAAACTATTGTCTGTTTGCTAATACCTCCTGCTCATATTTTTCTTCTATCTCTTTCCGGACAGATGGTGCTTAGCCATTCATCTACTAGGACACAATTACTCCCTTCCCCCTCCCCTTTCCCCAGTCACCTCCCTTTGAGCTACCTCCCCCTACCCTTTCCCCAGTCACCTCCCTTTGAGCTAGCTCAACTCAACTGCCTCCACTATGCACTAGAATGATGAATTCATTTCCTATGCCTTCCTCAGAGATTTTATTCAGTCACTTGTTGAAGCATGATGAAATCGGATGGGGCGATGAGGGGGTAAGGAGTGGAACCAAGGGTGAGAAAGAACAAAACTCACCACCCTTCAGCAATGCATCCCAATGTAAGGATACACCTACAAATTAATAAGAATAATTGAAAAAGAAAAACTATATAACTGGAGGTTCCGACCATCCACAGTTATTCCCAGACATTGAGGAGTCGACATTGAAACATATCTCAGTTATTGGAAACTGTTTTGAGGGTATATCAGTAAGTGTCATTTGAAGTTTAGCATACAAATGACCTTTTTTTGACTTCCTGGCATTTAGTTGCCATTGCTGGTCAACTCATAACAAGAAATACAAAATGATGCGAGGAGTAGATCAAGACAATTTTCAATAATTCTGCTAAACGATCAACTTTAGCCACCAAAAAAAAATCATTTGTAAGCAGCATTTTTTGTGTTAAATTTGTCAATATATCTGGTGACATCATAGTGGACAGCTATAAACAATACATCAGGGAACATGAAAACATTATTGGCTTCACTTTACTCCATTACAACACTTGACTACAGAAACAAAGTTGCCATAAACATAAAAAGGTTTGCACATCACACACACACACAGTACATTCAATTTTGTGAGACCCCATTTTTTTACGAATTAAGTAGTTAATAACTCCTTAATTAGGACCAGGCAAAATCTCGAAACTACACATCTCTCTATTTTTTGAGAGGCTGACTTTAGGCACACAATTAATTTTTACATACATTTATATAGACTTAGAAAGCACTGCTAATGCTCGCTGTTTTACATACCATTTTAAATTGTTGAAAAACAATGAATCTTTAAACAGCTCAGGATCATCAATAAAAGTGACTGAACAACTTAGTCTAACACACAGACGATGAGGTTAGTTTCTCAGATACAACACAAAAACTGAATGGGGGAAAAAAAAGTTTTGTGACATCAAAGAACACATTTACAGCAGCCTACATGTTGAATGTCACCCAAGGTTGTTCTATTATTATTGTCGTTTTCTATGAAGTTAAAAGAACATGTTTTTGGTATAAAACAATGTAATGACATTAACATTTAGGCCTGCACTGAGTAACCGACGTCATCACAAATGTACCCTTAAAGGAGCGTTCCAGACTTATAGCATATTTTAAAGGTGAATATCGAAAGAGGAATTTGTTATAGAAACATTCACTAGCACTCTTCTTTTATCTTCTTCTTCATCATCTTACTTGGACTTTGATATATCAAGACTGTACTGAAGCGGCATCCTCTAAGTGGAGGGGTGGACCAGTTTGTCTTGATTAGAATGACGTAAGATTCCAACCTACCATAAAATACGACTTCAGACCGTCAATCTGTTATTACTATTAGCAGTAAAGTATAGGCATGTTCTACAGTATATCTTACCGTGAATACAATCCGTCGTCGAGCATCGTTAAAGTTTTTTCTTTTCTGCTTTTTTCTTTACGTGTTTTAACAAGCAGAGGTTTATTACCGATAATGTCGTTGATGCCTAGTCTACTTAACAGAGACGCATACTTGAGAGTCTCTCTGACGTCATTTAATCCCCTTGTGTGACGTCACTAAACAGCATGAGCTCTCATCATCCGTTGGGCCGTTAACATCCATTTCGTGGAAATGACCCGAGCAGCAATAAAGAGGTAAAAAGCGACCGAGGCTTTGTATATACTCTGGTGGTGCCTTGGAATGTACGGTATAGACCAAATCCTATTATCTGGATGACTGTTTGCTCACGTTATCATTTCACTTAATACTTTCACGTTGTTACCCTTCGTAAACCAAACACAAGAAAGTCTGAAAATGAATTACAGTAATGGTCGTCGGTTTTATTTGATCTCGACACAAAGTTGAAGACATCTATCTAGGGATATTTCTCGATTTTTTGGTTGTGCTAGCAAAGACGGATAAACTCACCTAGCTGTTTGTTTGTTGGTTCGTTTCGTGTCTTTGTTAATTATCTATCTATTTATAAACTATTATTATTATTATTATTATAATGTGAATTTTAGTCTTCAATTCATCGCAGTCCAAGAAGATGGAAAAAACATTGAGTCGTAGCAAGTTTTGTAAAGCTAATTCGGTTTACAATGAATACAGTTATTTAAAATGTGCTGTATCCCTGGCATGCTGCTTTACGGTGAAATTGATTATGACGTCATCTCTCAGATCAGACCAATAAAATGCTATGTTAATATCAATGTTAATCTTAAACTTCACATGATATGAACAACATAACATCCTTGAGCGACAGCGACACCAATTTCCTGGACAAAGTTGTAATGTTATTTAAACATGGTATTTGAGGCCAGTATGCAAAATTCTAATTTCCTTTCAGTAGGTTTTGTGCTGTTTCGTGAGTTTTGAGTAGCTTGCCAGGCTGAACGATATATCCTGTATTATACTTAGTATCCCAGCCTAGTTAATTGATTAGACTTCAGATGTTTAAAGAGTCCTTTATCACCATCAAAAAGTAACCCTGGATTGATAGCAGTGGTTTTTAGTGGTGTTCAACACAACAAAGCTAGCTATTGGTGCCTAATGTCACCCTTCAACGTTAAATCAACTATATACCACGCAAATACATTAGCGCGAAATATCACATGTTGGTTATAGTTTTTCTTTTATAATATATTTTATAATTTTAGTAAATTAATACACAGGGAGCTAATTCATGTCTCCAAAATGACGGAAAAACTTTCTAAACAAATATTAGAAGACTTCGATCTATAGGTCCACGACAACTCTCCAAATATGACCACCAGAATTTCTGTTTTTACCATATTTAACACGGTGAAGACAAAGCCTATAGAGGATTTCTTTGTCTTAGGTTTATCATTAACTCCAATCGTATTGTGACTGTCATTTAATCCCATCGCATTTCCAGTCTATTGTTTTAAGAAATTATTGGCTGGGCTTTCACTCCCCGAAAATAATGAGAACCACTGAAGTTGCTCGAAAACTTGGAAAGCGCGGAAAATGCACTTTCATGAAGAGAACATGTCAACTTATAGACGGGTAGGCCCACCCCGCCCCCCACCCATTCCCGTAATTGTGGAGGGCAAATATAGCCCTCACATCTCGACAAGAACCCTTCCCCCACCTCCACCAGCACCCCACCCCCACCAGCCCACCTCCAAATCAGATACGATCCAACACCTAAATAACATTGTTTTCACGTGTCTCGTACTAGTTTTCAATGTTCCCACAGCTTCTGACAAAATCATTTTCTTCTTAGCCTCACGTAGCGTAAGCGTAGATAACAGCAAATATTAGCAAATATTGAATCGTTGTTGTTTTATTATTATTATTATTCATTTATTTCTATTTTTCGTTTTGCCGGCATGTCAAATTTGTTCCATGCTGAAAATCGCCGGTAATATGGTTAAAGAACTTTGTAAGCCCATGGAGCTATAAACAGATAGCTCCATGGTAAGCCAGACAGCCACCCCGATAGATTACAGGGAATCAGCCTTCAGACGAAATCAGATATGAGTGTCTGGAACTATATATAGGCTTTCATCCAAGTCGTAGCTGGGTAGGGTGCCCACCCTTCCCATAATGCACCTGGTTACACGTCTACAGGTTGAATAAATCCTTTGCTTTGCTTTTACTTACTTGCTTTTTCATGCACGTGCGTGAAAGTTTCTTTCACCTTAAATGACGATGGGCCCAAGGGTGCATGGTGAAGGATTGGGAGAGGTGAGGGGGTGGGAGAGGTGGAGGTGGAGAAGGAGGAGGAGGAGGAAGGGGAGGAGGAGGAGGAGGAGTAGTACGGGAGGTAGAGGTACCAGGGAGGTGGAAGAGAGCTGCGGGTAGGAGGGGAGTTAACAGTCGGGAGGATTATGTTCTCTGTGTTACTATATAAGATTGTGACGTAACTCCACCACCGCCTCATATTTTGCTTGTTTTGTTGTTGTTATTTTTATATCAAGGGTTAAATTTGCTTTCGTTGTTAGTGAGGGGGTGGGGTAGTTAACCAAGCTTTTAATAAAGGGAACGTATATCGGAGTAAAATTCTAGATTTGTTGGAAGGGGAAGGGGTGTTGGTATTTGGTTAGGAACACCTTCATAACAAAAGAACACACATAGAGACACACAGTAACATTATCACATGTTGATTTTGATTATAACTAGGTGTTTCGAAGTCTTCATCAACATACACTAACCTTTATGAATTCACAAAATGATTTGTCGACTTGAATATTGCATATCGTATTATAGCATTTCGATGTCACAGTCAGTATTCGGTATGACAATAAACCTATATAACCGGATAATTGTATCTCCAAACATCAAGTGAATTTGCACTTGGAAAGAATGCAACGTTGCCAGTGCTATATAGATTCCCTTCCCCGAACACTCCCCACCCCTCCCCCCCCTCCCGTCCCCTCCCTTTCCTTCTCACCCCTCTCTGGTCCGATCGATTATGCATGTCATTAATATATTAACTCAAATCGTCCACACGCAATGATACAATCAATTGTTGTGTGTAAGTGCGTGCGTGCGTGTGTGTCTGTTTTTAAATTGTTTGTGTCTCTTTTTATTTTCTTTATTTCAAAACAAATATTATTACAAATGTCTTCATAGAAGTCACATAAAAGTAGGTTGTTGTATAGTTCCCTATGGTTTATAATTCCAGGAAGAATAGTAATAAAGTAGCTTAACTAGCTGTTTTGATTCATTCGTGCCGGCCTTATTTGAATTGCTTTTGTATCCTGTCAGTTTCCGAGCAGTATACCTGCTATGTATTGTTTTATAAAAAAAACAATGTATAGTTTCGAGAAATATGTTTGTCGCCTCCCAAATCTAGCGTGAAAAGTCACTCATTATATTCAACCGCAAAAACCAACACGCCAGAAAGGCAAAACTGGTAAACTTTGTATGACCATACATGTATATATATATATATATATATATATATATATATATATATATATATATATATATATATATATATATATATATATATATATATATATATATATATATATATATATATATATATATATATATATATATATATATATATATATGTATATATGTATATATGTATATATATATATATATATATATATATATATATATATATATATATATTTACATATATATATATATATTTATATATATTTATAAATATATATATTTATATATCATCGTTGTTTTATCGTTTAGACTGATTGAATTGATTGAATTGATTCGATTGAAGATGAATAGGCCTCAAATATCTAAGGACAATCATTTCTCTGGATATAAACATCGTTTTGATTTTCACGGGGAAATACTGATACCATGCTTAACAATCCTTAACATTTTCAGTGTGCTAAGCACTATATGTTAACTTCCTTTACAAGGGATTTCTAAAAACGAAAGTTAAAACCACATATTAGAGTTTCCGTTGGCTGGCGTAAAATTATGCCTCTTTTTTTCTGCTTAATTTAAGTGGGCGGTCTTGTTCAAAGTTTTGGGAATTGAGGTTGACTGCCCGCATATCAATTTTTCTCGTGACCATAACCAACTCTTTTCTGAGTACGAGCACTAGCTTATATTTCTTCAGAGCAATTACGAGGCAATTAATCACGCGATCTTATTTTGTCATCACGTTGCCGTATATTATATATATATATATATATTTATATATATATATATATATATATATATATATATATATATATATATATATATATATATATATATATATATATATATATATATATATATATATTAAATTTAAAAAAAAGTATCAACGCACCAAAAAAATTCCACTTCACGACCGGTTTCGTCCTTTTGGGACTCATAAGGCGGAGGTAGGAATCGTACCCCGAACTTTGTGTCACAGACCGAAGTCCGTACAGCTCGACCACAGGTACTGTAGTGTGAATGCGTATAAACTGGCTTAGTATAACTGTCAATGAGGGCGTATTACCCAAGTGTTATAATTGTACAGAGTGCACCCCTGGTGCTTTTGAATCTGACACAATTTATACAGAATTTTTGGTAATTTTGTAATCACAGAAATATTAATAGATCGAGGATGATTTTCAATTCTAATATTTTCTCAATATATGACAAAGACACCTTGACTATAATAGTGACTCAAAAGAACTGTATTATTTACAGGATACTACTATCAAATTGAATCGAACATACCAACGCTAATTTATAAACCTATCTAGCTGTATTAACGACCGATCACGTTACTTCTACGAAACCGCCTCTTAACAATGACTTGCGCAGCGAAACATCGCCCGTCATGGAAACCTTTCTTCCCTGAAATGTTTATTTTTTTGCATAATCGTATCGATGTTATGTACAAGTTCATACAATATTCGGGTTATATACCTTTTTTTGACTCGTTTCCTGTATTCGTGTATGTTAACCTTTCTTTTGGATTGCCCAAATTGCTCGGAAATGATATATATTTAGCTTTTTTAAAGAAAAGATAAAGTGGCTGAACACTTAATTATCTCTTACGTGATATCGTGTACTATATGTAATGACACCAGGAATGATGGAACATTAAATTTGTGGGACACAGAATATTCTGTATTGTAACCCTCGGTGATTAGAAGCAGTTAATGCAAATGTGGGGTGGGGGGGGGGGGGGGGGTGGGAGACTCCGCATATTTCTTTTATGTTAGAACGAGGGCTGTCTAATAGTGTGTGAATATCAGGGTTCCCAAAACCCGGGGTGGGTTGGGGTGGGGTGAGGTGGGCGGTGAACCATGACCACCACTAATTTGCGAAATAAAGATTTCCACGCGATAATGCCATGGTTAGTCATCATCAGAAGGCCACAGGCGGCAATTCCATCCCCATTGAACATTTGTCTGACCCCGTTTACCCACCACACCCTACCCACTACACCCTACCCTCCGGATTTTCGTAACCTATGTCGAGCCATAATGGTTTTCTTTTCTTTTCTTTTTTGATGTCACGTTCGTTTTCTCTAATCAGTCGAAGGCCTTGAACGGTTGAAAAGTGTATGTTTGGATCAAGTGTTTTTTAATGATATACACTGTTATAACTTTTATCATTTTAAAAATTGATGCTGCACTTACTCACTTATATTACATCTTTAATATGTTGATATGATTCATGTTAAGAAAAGAAACATGATGCATGTGTTCGAAACCGTTTATTTTTTCAAAAAGCCAGGATGGTTTCCTTTTCTTTTCGTTTTTGATGTCACGCTCGTTTTCTCTGAAGAGTAATCAGTACCCGCAAAAAGTAAATATTACCTTGGATAACAGGATGCAGTGTAATTGTACAGTAAAACGTATTAATTTACAAATTCTCGTTAATCTGTGGTTTAAGCCCCGGTCACGCTTGGATCACGAACGCCTGATTCAGAGGAAATCTTAATAGAGTTTCCTTTTTGGTTAACAACTTTACCTACTCTATCATTAACCTTTTTCTAATGAAAAAATATTACAAAATTTAAGAAGTCGTCTTTATATATCTGTATCTATATCTGCAGTCTATTTTACCAACTGCTTATAAACAGTTAGTCCATATAGACATTGATCTCACTTTCTAACTTTTTTTCCTAATATTTCACACCAAAAAAGAAGATATAATAATATATAATAATAATATATAATAAAGTTTTTTATATTTAATCCACCTCATATGAACTCCGACTCATATTAATTTACAGGTTCAGAGAAACTGACATCTGAAAATAACCTCACGCCCATCCCCACGTCCCACCCCCACCCCACTACGCCCCCCCCCCATTTTAAACGATACGAACATGATTGTGACGTCACTAAATTCACTCTGCGTTCATATACATCCAAGCTAGGTGGACCAGATAATACCCCATGCCCATAGCATTGTAGAGAATGCCTATATTTGCCAAATGTATATAGATGTTTAAGTACGGGTATATAAGACTTCAAGACACAGAACCAAAGAAGATTTTTGCCATTCTAAAATTCCTTACTCTGTTTAAAAGCTTGTATGAGTTCTATCTACTCTTTATTGTGAAATTTGACTAATCACAGATTACGAGGAATAAATTTAAAAAGTCTAAAGGCGAGTGAAGCTCTAAATCCTATTGACCATACCGCCAAACCGGCCATTATAGCATCGACAATTCTCTTCTTTAGCTGTTTAGTTACTTGTATACTTCGCTTGACTTTTCTAACACACTGTTACAGCGTGAGTGAGACATAATAATAATATATATATATATATATAGTATATAGATATATATATATATAGTATATAGATATACATATATTTAGTGATACTATACATTTATGTAGGTAAAATAGTCTGAAATATTATTACACTTTTAATGGGGCTAGGAAGGTATCTCCTTTGGAAACAGGACCCAGCGATTGAGAGAGGCCTTGGAAATAATGAAGGTTGTCTGGACAACGTGAATCTCTGACGTCACAACCACGTATATGCACGTATTTTTGGGGTGCTTTCTGGTAAGATTCAAAATGTCACTTTTCTCTCAAGAACCTATATTACATCAGATAAGTACATCCGCGTTAAATGAAAAATTTAGTTTTGTGGTTTTTCGGGCTAGCTATATATACTTGTCTTATGAACAGCCTCTGGACTAATTTTATAATTTAATAGTTTCTTTGTGTTATACTTTATCGCTTTAAGATACGAATAAAATTATGTACTAAAGATTCCTCCCGTAAGTGCTTAAAATGTACTGCCATATATTCTTAAGTTAGGTAAGTTCTTTTCTTGCTTTTCGGGTGCTCAATTATTAAGAAAGAAAAAGCGAAAAGCAATCAGTTCCGAGAAGATATTTGAGGCATGTTATACGTAGCGTACGTTTTTTTTTTTTTCTTATATTCCTTTCTGTTTGCCTCATTTTATTTAATTGCTGACAAAGAATGACAAATATGTTCTTAAACCACATTTAACGCCATTAATAGCGATCTATATAAAATGCTTAGTTACATTATAAACACTGCCACGGTTTTCGTTGAAAAAAAAAGAATAAACCTGTCTATGCAATTAACAAAAAACGATGCAAATTTTTTATAACCACAAAGCCAGAATAACCTACGGGTCTGTTTTCGGTCACTTCTTGCGATGAAGATAACATTTAGTGTACCACTATGATGAATATTTCTAGGAATTTGTGTTCATTTCAGGTTTTGTCGATTTCTCTCCGTTTTGCAATAATTATGGTTAAAAAAAACCTCTGAATACATAAAAATGTATTAACACAAGGCACTTATTTATCCGTCATCGTTACTGTGTTAAATTAAAATGCCATTCAAAAATCATGATAATCATTTGACGTTAACGATGTGATTTTAATTTATAATAGACATGCTTATACACACTGCATACGAAGGTTGAATCCTGATATATTTAGCTCAGACAAAAAAATGACTTTTTAGGGAATTCCTGAAATTGGGGAAGTGTAAGGATACGGTGGAGAAAGAAAGGGGGGTATCATATAGCTTGGTTGGGCGGCGGGGGGGGGGGAGGTTGTGCCACTAGTCGTTTTGTGATATTTGCATCAAAGTCGACCAAAATTCGACTCAAGACCATTCGTGTAGAATGTTGCACAATGTATCTACAATGCTGTCTGTGCAAAAAACGTTTATGAAATGAAACCCATCCATCTTTTTCGCCTAATAATGTCTTTACATACATATGCCATATACAGAAAAGGAAAGGATTTGTAAATAGTAACTACTGCTGGCATCCCACTCAACATGGCAAATACAGAAACGCCAACGCGCGCGCGCTCTCTCTCTCTAGCTTACTCTTTGACATGATTTGCTTAAAAAAGTATAAAGTAAAATTAGAAGTACGCCCCCACTTTTAGTTGGAATCTTGACGTAATAAACACTTCTATTATTTCAAGGAAATCAGCCACTCATTGTGAATAATCGATAACGTATACGACGTAACGAGGTTTTAATATCCGTTATTTTGACCTACTGATGTTGTTTCGGACACGAATCAATTTTTCGCGGATTTTCAGTTTCGATAAACTGTACTGTAAAATATTATCTAAGAAATAATAGCTATCACGTGGTTTATATATATATATATATATATATATATATATATATATATATATATATATATATATATATATATATATATATAGTACATGAATCCGATCACACTCTGCATGGGTCATCATTGGACGTTAAAGCCTATACGATAAAGTAGCTGCAACGTATGTCTATGTAGAATGGTTAAAGTGTTATAATGTTTTGTACATAAAAATACAAAATCCGCAGTATAGACTATTATATATAGAAATAGAAATATTCTACCATCAAACCACTTGTTCTGTGATTGTCTTAAATTCTAAGAATTTCAACTGTATTATTTGTAACATCCATCATTTGACACATTTGTGAGGATTACGCACTCCGACATTGTGTTGCTGTATTAACCGAACGAGGCTGTATGTGTGTGCCTGTAGGGAGGGAAAGAGGGTGATTGAGATTAGGGGAAAGGGTGGTCAGATTTATTACCTCCCCCCCCCCCTACCTCACCGACCCAAATTCTAAGTAATTCAGAGAAAAGGAATCGTGTTAAGTGAACACAAGTTAAACAGTGTCTTATCACCACAGTCGATATAATCAGGATGAACTCGTCCCCGTATGTATAGCAGAATGGGAAATTCTTGTTAAGTCTATTCTGGTCACTCTATCAATTTCATCTCGACATTCGATCAATCATTTACAGTGCCCCATATAGTAATGAGCTTGAAAAGAAGTCAATTAATCCGAGAAAAAATAAACAAAATCTGATTTCATCTGACAGAGCAACTAATTTAATCTGACGAAGCAACAATAACAGTAAACAAAAGGAGAAAGCCTTTGTTTAGTATGACTCATCCTTTGTCTTCTGCATACATAGGTGATCTATTGTATGGCGTTCAGACGTATCCACCGTCTGGAATGTAAAGGATATGTTTCAGAATCCCGCTGTCAGGGGACTAGAAACAATATCCCTGCTTTGACTAGCTAGGTTCCCCCTTTGGTGGACTGAGCAAAGTTTATTCGTTTCTCATTTGTTACGGTTAGTTCACGACTGACTTCCCTTTTTTTAAAGAACAAAAAAACCTATAAAACAACAGACGGTTGTGAGGAGTTAAAATTCAGTAAAACTCTTATTCCACATACCGTTAATAGAGCATTTCATTTGATCACACTAGACTACGGCAGGGATTCCCTTTTGCGCGTTCCCACGAGCCAAATCCGGTTGTTGAACGATATTAAAAAAATAGATATATACAACAACAACAAAACAGAGGCCCACATTCTTGGTATGCGGCTTGAGTAGCCTACACTATACCAGCCTATCCTGTACGTTGCTTATTCTAGGTTTAGTGTGACATTGATGATTCTAGGATTTTGCTGGCCCTCGAAGAAAATTAATTTAGCCATTGACCTCCGTATACATATTTCATGTAGCCATACTGCTATACATATATCGTGTAGAAAACAAAAAGACAAAATGATTTATCGGTAAAATTTACATATACATCACGAACGTCACAAGAGTTCTAAACTTACAAGGAAGTACCCGTAGGTATACTGTCTAAAATTGCGATTTGTTTCATATAATGCGACCCGCAGAATAATCATTACCTATATTCTTGGAAGGTATTCACATTTAGCGGTTAGGTTAAAGGTGTGTGCACATAACCAATGATAATTATATAGGTATTAAAAAAAAACTACCCTGTTTATAACAACAAATAGTAGACTGAATCACTTTGTTTCGTATGCTATGCTGCACGCACACTTTGTACTCTCATGTGTCAAAGAACAACCGGCATTTCGCGGAACTGTGTGTCATATAAACCGTTATCGAGTCGTTGCCATGGTAACACAGATTGCCAATGTATATAGGCTTACATACATTGAAGTATGTTTAATTGCAGCTCTCGGCATACGCAAATAATCATAAAACCTTTCATGCATATCTTCTTTATACAATATTAAATAGGGAAGGGTAGTGACTTTGTAAAAGTTTTTGAGATGGACAACGTGGGTCTGACATAGACGTACTGTCACGTATTGTAACCCTATTTGCTAATGATGGTTGCCTGTATATGTATACGATCTTGGAATAGCGACATTTATACTTGGCTATACTTCAACGTTATAACCATGCATGTATAGATAAAATAGGTATTTGCAAAACAATGATTCCTAAAATAAAACTATTGACCTATACTCCGTGAATTCTTGGCACGCGCTAAACTGTTTTCTGACTGAACACAGTATACTGTGTGTACGGTGTACCAAATAATGGTATATTGCCATGGGTTGGTGGACATAATGCATAAGAGAGGGAATTACGTATTAGGCAAACACTAATACCTAAGTGCATCCTGTAGATATAACATCGGATATTGTATATAGGTTTCATTAGTATAGAAACCAGTGGCGGAGATTTCTTGTCAGAAGTGGGGGGGTTGCAGGCCATTGATGAAATAAAAAGTCATAACTGCTGGCTCACTATCTAAGTGGAGCGCCACCATAAGTTGGCGCGAAGTGCACAAGAATTTTTTGGCAAATATTGCCTCCCAGATTGCAGTAAATGACATTGCCCAGGCCTTGAAAAGCTGCATTTAACCAGGGGCGTTTGCAGGATTTTCTAACCCGGGGGGAGCGTATTACTATCTAAGCGGAGCGCCACCATTGGTTGGCGCGCAGCGTACAAGCAAATTTCTGGTTTTGGTACCCCCAGATCACCGGAAATGGCACTTCTCGGGCTTGAAACTGACCAACCATAATATGTACACTTTTGCCTGAGAACCAAGTTTTTTCCAAATACTTTTTCTCTCATCTATAACCTTTTTGAAGATTGTCACCAGTCACACATCATGTTCGACTTCATCACATATCCTGTGGATCATTGCTTTTGTAGGTGATTCTTCATCGCGGCCCACAATATCCGTCAGCCCCACTTTTCAGAATTTGAAAATTCACAATTCTCGTGAATAAATTCACTTCAAAACATACCCATAATGTTGCACAAAATATCATCTATGGACAACCGATATAGAAAAACCTCCTTCAAACCCTAACAGACGGGTCAAAATTGCACGAGTATGATGAAGTATGATGAGGAATGTTGGTTAGGGAATTTTCGAAAATTCAGACGGCTACTAAAAAATTTCGTTGAAGGAAATAAAAATATACCAGATATTTCCGAAACCGAACACTACACACATCGACAGTTTTGAGCATGGGCGCAGATCAGTCTTGGATAATGGTGGGGACACGTGTCTGTTCTATGACACTATCTAAGCGGAACGCGACCATGGGTTCGCGCGTAGCGTACGAATTTTTTGGGCAAATATACCTCCCAGATCGCCGGAAATAACACTTCCCAGACCTAATGATGCTCCTAAACCTCCTTAAGTTTTAGATCTCATGGCTTAGAAATTTAGTTTGGAGAAATACATGGGCGTCTGCAGAAAGAAAATCAGGGGACAAATAATCCAAGTAGACTTTTGTATATACGATGGGTCTGGTGTCCTCTCCCAGAAAACAAATATAGACTGCCGCAAATGCGATTTCCGTCCTATATTTAACAACTGTGGATAAAATACAATAAAATGAGAACTGCTGCATGTCAATTGCACAATGCTGGATCAAACTGCGCCAAAGTTCAATACAGGGGAACTTGAAATGCAGCTATTGGTCAAGACAAATTGGTGGGGACACGGTATATCATGTCCCCACTACTGAAAAAGTTGGTGGGGACGCGTCCCGCTGTCCTCACCAGGATCTGCGCCCATGGTTTGGAGGCTGTTTATCGTGGAACGCCATTTTCATGCTCACTGATATGATGTGATATCTGCTGTTTGCTTTACAAATTCGAATAATTTTGTCACTGTTCCTCTTTCTCTTCCCGTTTTCTTGCCGTATTTTCTACTCCATCCTTTTCTCCTTTTCTCTCTTTCTTCTTTTTCTTTTCCTTCCTTCACCTCGTTGAAGTTGGCAAGTGTATACAGTTCCAAAGCTATTCAACAGCAAAACGTTATTTTGTGTATGTCTGTTGTGGAGTGAAGTTAGCGCTATGAGCTACTGTACAAGTTCCAATGCGCAAGGTGGGGGAAAGGGGCTAGAAATAATGTGTGGGTCAATTCTAACTCGGTTTTCTATCGGTAATTGTTGATGTAGCCTACCAGGTAAAAGGTTGAAATGACTAACAATTTCAAATTTAATAATATGATTAATTATGCCATTTGGAGCACATAACATAGGCCATAACATAACATTACTGGCAAAATCTAGGGGGGGTTGATTGTGTGGGCCAACCCCCCTCTTCAAAAAGTGGGGGGTTAAAACCCCCCAACCCCCCCTGTTTCTCCGCCACTGATAGAAACGATAAGTATCAAGACGTGGAGTGAGTAGCTGACGTCATCTAGGAATTTATGTTAAAGGGGTATTCCTGTCAAGTAAAACAAATAACGAAGGTCAAATATCTTGGAAACCAAGGGAGGTTATTCAAACATCTCTCAGGTAGAAAGAGAGAACGAAGCTAGATAATATGGGCAGATTTATATACATATATATATATATATATACATATACATATATAAATATATATATATATATATATATATATATATAATATGGGCAGATTTATATATATATATATATATATATATATACATATACATACATATACATATATAAATATATATATATATATATATATATATATATATATATTTGTATATATATAAATATATATATGATTTAGGTTCCCATTTAGATCAAAACAGTTAGATATTTCCGAGTCGTTGAGTGAGAAAACGGACAAACGGACAGATAAACTAATCAAACAGTCAACACAAGGATAAATTTTTCGTATTCAATGTGTTTTATATCAGTGGTGATTTATATGATACGTACTGACTATCCATTTACGAGGTCAACCTCCAGCGAAGTTTGAATTTTACAAAAGTGACACTCGGTTTTAAACTTGCCAGCTCTGTGATTTTCCGGAAAAGTGTCAAAAGTATTTCATTACATGAGTTAAAAAGTCAAAGGTTTAAATTAATAATAAAAATAGTAATATATATATATATATATATATATATATATATATATATATATATATATATATATATATATATATATATATATATATATATATATATATATATATAAATATATATATATATATAATATATATATATTTATATATATATATTCATATATATTCACTTTTCGCGTCCATTAGCAATTCCCCGCCCCCAAAAAAAAAAATCACCTTGCTCCCTTTTAATTTGCACCTGTGGATAAATGCTTTGCACATAAATGTGTTGCTTATCCCCTTCGGTCCTGTCTCCCACCTCTAGCCGAGAAAAATGATAAAGTAGTGACCGAAATAACGGAAAACTCTAGTGTTAACAATGTTACTATAGCCTCCCCGGTTTCCAACATATATTCAAGCTGTAAAACACATTTAATTTCCGGAAGGCTCATTAGTTTAAAGGCTAAATCGAAGACATTAGCTCCATAGTCCATGTTAAACTGTGATCGTAAATCAATTGTTTTATACAAATTGTAATTTGGTTAGATTAAGTTTTCTTGCTCAAAAAATCGACCTTCATCGTGTAAAGGAATAACCAGTAAACTGTGACTCATTATTGTCGGTAGGGCTACTTCCACGATTGGGCATTAAAAAAAGGAGAAATTTTGTTCATTTTATGTGTATATACTGTTTTTGCTTTTAACTTTATCGAGCAAACGCAGGATACCCTTTTTTTTAAATGTACTTTCTCTCGTCGAGAAATATACATTAATATAACTTACGTTACTAACCATACACCAGGAAAAGCGATTTCCGAAAAAACAAAATCTATTTATCGTAAACTTTTTCAATAATTGAAATTACGATTGACCGTGATTTGTTAAGGTCACGTCGTGTATGTGTTGAGGTGGGACGTTGTAACAAACATGGCCCGAAGGACCAGAATGAAGTAAACAGCAAAAACATACTATTAAGTTAATATAAACCACCTGTCAGGAATAATGATCATCTTGATAGAACCAGGTCGAACAAACTGATCTTTAAAGCAGCATCTTTAAAAAACATTTTTTTAACACTTTTTGTAGGCGATTTTTTTACCAAAGCTATCCGATTTATTAATCATAATAAGATTGCAAATTTATCGCAGTAATATTCTCACGTAGCTTTGTTTTTCCTCCACATTATCCCATATTTCTTTTCCTATATATAGACACTTTCAATATTAAGACTATAATCACATGTAAAAAGGCAATGGAACTTTTCATTTATTTTTTTTTATGTATTTGTCGGTACTTATAATGAAATTTGGCAATATATCAAATAACCCACAATTCTATTGGCAGTTGTATTTTACAGCACATTGCATACATTTTTGTTACAAAAATCAAGTCAAAATGCTGCTTTAAAGGAGGGAAAACGTTCCAACTTGTCTCATGCATCGTTAAAAATGTAGTTACTAAAATACGCCACAATTTCAAGAAGAAGAAGACGGGTTGTAAAATGAAATGAAAATTGAAAAATACCAGTAAAACGAGTGTCCAATTATATTTGACCTATTTGGTTAAGTTAAGTAGGCCGATGTATATGGCTTGTTAGATCTCGCATATATCCATGTAAAACCGCATGTATTTGGCTAGCCTACATATACCGCCCGTATATTTTTTATACAGGCCTAGTATAATTATACAAATATAAAAAAAAGGTGAATGAATCGAAGGGCATGGACTATTGAACCATTTAGTTTGGGAGATATAAGTTATGGAGAATATTTTTAATGCATGCATCCATGTATCCATCCATCCACCCATCCATCCATCCATCCATCCATCCATCCATCTATCCATCCATCCGTCCATCCATCCATCCATTCATCCATCCATCCAACCATGTTGAAAGGTCTGTTTTCTCTTTACGTAACGTATAAGGTTGACACTCCCGCAATCCAACTATTTCCCCCTACCGGATACCCCAGGCAACCTCCACCAGCCCCCCCCCCCTCCTCCACGTATCATTGAAGTAATTGTCAACGGAGGCCACTGGCTCGAATCCAGTTGATATGCTAACAATATCAACATTTGTTAAAATTTTTCCCATCATTATGGGATAGTAGATATACACGCTTTTGTGCCCTAAATCACCTTTTGACCTTTTGTGTGCACGTTCCGTTCATGATTTCACTGTCGAAAATGCAATCTTGTCTCCCTCGCCACTACACACTGCCTCTAGTTTGGACAGTTTGGATACGGACGAAACTTCAGACATCAACAAAACAAAAACATATCTTGACCTTGCGATGACCTTAACGTTACAGGCCATGGTACTGCAAGCTTTCTTTGCTCCTGCAGTTAGAGAGCGTATTATTTATTCAGTTACCCTGGATAAAATGATCAAAGACGTTACATTGACCAATCGACGCGTCAAGCCTTCAATTTCTTGGAAAAGGCGACTTCTCTATCCTTGAACCATTTAACTGACCAGGTCAAATTCCTACCGACTGGAGAAAATTAGAAGCCTCGGGTTATGTTTGTGTTGAAATTGTTGATGATTGGGTTTCGAGTAAAACGGAGACATATTTGCAGAGACGGAAGCTGTAAAACGACGTATATTTTTTTTTGGAGATCAAGCAGTATAAGAAGATTTATGGGGAAACAGTAAAAACAATCGATAAATAGGTGGGTGATGAATGCTTCATTCGCTGAAAGCATTAACGTGATTATTTCGACATCTAGTGCTATTGTCAGTTTTGGTTCTGCTTTGTTTCTATGCATAGGGGGAGGAGGAAGCCTCTAACAGTGTCCTATAGAAAGTTTAATAAAAATCACATTTCAACAAAATTCAGTTTACCCATACAAATCATAAACGATACACACCCATATCATTTCCTATTGTCGCATGAACATCCTATATGTTCAAAGAGTCTCAGTGTATTGCTTGAAATAAACGTCATGCAACGTAATAATATGGAACCTTGACTCAGGGTTTTTATGTGTAGGGGGGGGGGGAGGGGTTTGGAAATCACATCTATGTGAAGCGGTCCTGAAATTGTTACTTAAGGCGACACAACGAAAATTTTTATAGGCCATGGCCCCGCCCTTCCTTCACCAGCTTCAGGGCAGTAGAAGCGTTATGTCGGTTGTGCGTACCCCTCCCTCCTCGCCCCGGCCTGGTTTGAAGCTCCTTGAATGAATTGGCTATCTCGTGACAGAGACCTTTACAGAGCAGTGCATTATGGGAAATAAGATGGTTTCATCATGTCGGGTCTACTTTATGTAGTTAAGGGACGAAGTGTGTGTGTGTGGGGGGGGGGGGGGGGCAGCGGTGCAGATTGGGCATGTGTGGGGGGGGGGAGGGTCAGCGGTGCAGATTGAGCATGTAACTCCGTTAAATCCTACATATTATGTTGGAAGATTCACGTCTCCCTTTATTACAGTTGGCCTTAAGAACCACACTCATTTCAGAAATATTAATAGTGGATTTGTATCGGTGATGCATGTACAGTCTGATATACATGCACGACACAATAGATTATGTATCTGTGTGACAAGCCCAGTCTCATGATGGTGCCACAAAGACACCGTACGGGGTTGAAAGTTGAACTAAGTATCTCCAGGGCAAACCCTGTGTTATATACTCTTTGAAATCAATTTGAAATGCCGTCTGGAATGTAACTATGGTGAGAAGTGACCGACAGATGAAAATCTAACTTGTAACTAACCTGTATCAAGTCTACACAATGACAAACCTTTGTGTGAAGGAAGTCAAATACACAGACTCTATTCTTGTAATCTCTTGCTTTTCCCAACGTTTTCATGGAAATTACTTGACCATTGCGGGTCAAGTGGTGGGTATACGGACATACACAGATTAGCATATATACGGGGTATGTTATATAGCACATGTTTGACCTGACAAAGTTCCCTGCTAAAGCTGGCTACGGATCATAAGTCCATGATAGCTGGATAGAAGCTGTATAGGCAGATGTTCCTCGCTAAAGTTGATCAGAAGCTATTCTCCGCTTTATCTGGTCAGTAATAAGTCAATGATACCCGGAGAAGAACAATTTCAATGATATAATCATTTCTACCAGGTGGCTTAGAAGAAATCCCCAGCTTTGATAGAGAGATAATTCAAAACTGTTGGTTATAGTAAGTTGGTTATAGTAACTCATTCAATAGCTGGATAGGATAAACCACTCCCAACGACTTGGCTACAGGAATGACTGCTCTGTTAGCTGGCAAAGGACCAACTCCTCCCCATACGAAGTGGCTATAAGAAAGAATTTCTTGCTCACTGCATGGCGAGTGATAATTCCCTGTGACCTGGTTATATAGGAACAATTACAAGTTGGTTTCTGCAGTGGCTAGGTGTAATTCCCTAACAGCTGACTATATAGGAACAATTTCCCCCACTATAGGCTTACCTGCATGGCCAGACATTATTTGACCGCTATTTGGCTGTCCAGGGACAGGGTTCCACGTTAGTTGGTTGGGAACAATTCCCTGTGAGCTCATAATATCATTGGGCATATCACTATTCGTGTCATTTGCGTGAACTCAGAATTGGGGTCACTGCTAGAATGGTTCGCAATAAGAAACTCCTTATATAAATTATCTTTGCACTTTTAGTCACGTGACAGTCTGACCCGAGGGTACTGTTTGTGTGGCATAAAAATGAACCTAAATATAATATACCCTTTAGGGGTGTGGTTTTACTCCCTATTGTGTTCTGTGAAATCGCGGGTCCGACGGTGGTACCTTTTGCAGGCGTCCAACGGGTTACCAACAAGAACAGAAATTATCCATTGAGAGTTATGTATTAAATGATGGGGTTAAGGGAACTTGTGTAATTCTTATAAAGTAGGATTTTCATAGAGAAAAAGTATCACACGGCAAAAAAATATATGTACTTTTACATAAACATTTTCATGTTTTCATTCCTTTAATTCGAAATCACACCAGGTAGCAAAACAAGATATTTAAAAGTCCCGGAACTAGGCCATCGTAATAAACAGTTGAGTTTTGCACAAAACAGTATGCACACGGGCTCATGGTTATTAACGGCGCATATACCGGGAATAGATTTTACCAGAGATACGAAATTGCGAACATAACACATTATAAACGCCTCATCCTAGTCACGGGGAAGAGAAGAAAAAACTAGGTTTAACAAAATGAAAGCGGAAAATATTGTAAGCATCCTGTTGACATTTTGCATTCAATTCCTGAACACAGCTAATGATAGTTGAAATTGTCCGCACAGTTTGTATATACAATAAAGGGAAGTTGAATCGAACAACCCTGTGATGTCATAGTTGCAAAACTGAGAGCAAATATTTTCTGTTTTCCATAATATTTTCCCCTAACTTTATTGTTTAGCTTAGATTCAGAACAGGATTACAACTTAAAGTTACTTTCTTACGGGATTTGCCGAGGCTATCAATATCCGAAGTTGACTACAATATATTCATACGTTAATATGCGCCCCAAGTTTGAAAATGGAAACTGGATGTAAACAGTTTGGAAGAAAAACATCAACATATATATTTGCTTCAAGTTCACGTTTAGTACAAAACATTTCATCATCAAATGTTGTTATCTCGAAAAACGATACAGATATGGGAATTGAATGCGAATTTCAGCAGGATGCCCCTCCTCCCCTCCCCTCTCCTCCCCCTTCCTGATTTCAAGTCTATGTCGGCGCCCATTTTATATGGGTTCTGTAAAGAAACTTATCCAAATATTGTTGAATTCATCATCAGCATGGCGGCGTCGACTTCATCATCGTATGTTGCTAAATCATCATCGTAACTTTTAACATCATCATCGTAATTTTTAACATCAATCACCGTCATATAATGTTCACTATTTTGGCGTTCCATATAAAGCTAATAACCTACCTGTGTGTATACGTGTACATCGATTTCTTCGGTTTTGGAGCAAGGCTGACCCCCGTATAACCCGCCATATGCCGCTATTCATCTTTGTTCCGTGACTTCTGTCTCTCACTTCTCAAGTTTCTTTATTGTTACCTGTGCGATTCTTTGTTCATCGAAATCGAGAGATTTACCTGAGAGTATAGAGGACTGAGATGGGCAAAGGACATGCCGTCTGTAAAGTCACTGATATAAATTGGTTGCAAAGTGGGGAAAAAATAAGAATTTCCTAACTGTTGTATCGGCGGAGTTTGTACCTTTACTAGGATTGGATTTCTTGTATTATTGGTATACAGTCTATAATATTAGTAAGTTATATAGTATATGAACTAATTATATTCATGTTACATATACGAAGTAGCAAAACAGGGCTTTTCCTTTAGGGTGGGTTCAAGGGGAAGGAGTGGGGGGGGGGGGTATCAAAAAAGTTTATTTGTAATTGAAGTATATCTCGTTGCGAGGTTTACATGGGGTTATATGAACACACTGATGAATTAGGGAATTAGCAAATCATGAATGAACCAAAATGAACCAAAGGTGCTCCGTCTTGTACGGCTATATGCCACAATCGAATGATTAATTACTGCACTCGTTAGTTGGTTTATCTTTAATTCAGGAAATAAATTGTCGTACCAACAGTTTTATGAATTACAACAAATTACAACTTATAATATTGGACAATATCTTAGAGATGTATATGGTCCATCATATTCAAACAACTTGTACACAAGCGTAAAAATGTAACATATTGGATAAGGATGTCATGGAGGCTATAGTGGGCCCTCCTATTGCTCCGGTGCAACCCGATTGCCCGACCAATCAGTCGGCCCATTGACATTATTACAAATGTGCATCCGGCTTAGGCCTACTTGAAACAACGCAATGGCTCAACCATGTCACCATATAGCTACCTACATGCGTGACTGTAACTTGAAGTATAGCTTAACCATCCTCAGACAACTGCCTCGAGTGCACAAAAAATTCTAAAAATAAGTTCTTCGCAAATGCGAAACTTTTTCTAAAGATGACGCTACCAATATGGTTAATTTTAAGTTTAGAAACGCTTAGACTTGGTTTTAGCTTCTTTTTTTTTCTTCTTTTTTTTGGCTCTCATATTTTGCGGGACAATATAATCTTTTATCATCCTAGTCAAATCATGGTTATAGGCCAAGTAGCCCGGCGGCGGTGGTGGTGGTTATGATTCTTGCATAACCACAATTCTGGTTCAGTAATAATTTATGGAGTATATACGTCTATAGGCCTAACTTGAGAATGATCACAATAGGAGATTTGTTACTCCATCAGAGCAATCTTTTATAACAGTTCTTAACGATCTGTGTCTGAGATCAAAGACATACTTCTTCGCATTGATACCAGCTAGTTAGCATTGTAAACACTTCCCCCACATTGTGTCGGGCTATTTAACCCATTGTTAATCAAATTTACTCACACAGTAGGGAGGAAGTGATTCTCAGCTAGTAACCCTCCTGGTCGAGAAGTCTGCGCAAATTTAGCTCTTGAAAAAAAAAAGTTTGGAGAGCCACACAATACCGCAAACTCCCTTTTCTTCAGGCTTGAATAATACCTGGCGCGATTGTGGTCGACCACAACCATCGTTCAGTTTAAAAGTTAGGTCTAAAAAACTCAGACAGGCTTAACCCACAAACGCGGAGGAAAATGGACCAAAATGTCACCAAAGCGGTTTGGTCAATAATTCTCATGACTGTGTAAGACATTAAAAGATCGTGAGCGAGGCTGCAACGTGAGATACTGAACAGTTCTGTTGTTAACGGTACTGCATATACGAATAGCTATATATATATATATATATATATATATTTATATATATATATATATATATATAATATAATATTATATAATATATATATGTACTAGCGGGACAGCTAAGGTTAAGTCAGTCTGGGGTATCACTACACCGACAAGACGTTTAAAACTCTCAATAACTTGAAGGTCGTACATAATATATTCACCTCCACATACAGTTACTGGTCCTGTTAATCCACAGTATAGGCTATATACTGTGGACTATATACAGTCCACAGTATAGGCTATATACTGTGGACTATATACAGTCCACAGTATAGGCTACATACTGTGGACTATATATAGTCCATAGTATAGGCTATATTCTGTGGCCTACGTATATTCCACATGCATGCGTCAGTGACGTGCACACGGTTTCAAAAGTAGGGGGTCAAGTTCTAAATTCAACCCCACCCCCTCCCGGACTGGTTGTTAGAGTCATACAGGCAGATGCAAAAATGTAACGAAAAGAGAGGCGCGACAGTGGTTCTATGTAAGGGTCCTCTGGGGTCCTCCACAAGAAAAGACAAATGTGAAAGTTAAGACGTCCAATATTGAATACTTCTGAGGCGTGTTTGTACTATACCCCTGTATGGGGTACAGCTCTTTGCATCGAAACACTGAAAACCGCACATCCTGGAAGACATCATTTACTTTAGTGTATAGTACAGCATTCACTAATTGTAACATATATACTGACACATATTTAGCAAACAAATTTGAACTGAAGATAAATTTCCGTTTTGAGCTCAAGTCTCGAATTGAGGGTCACACACTGATAGCTCACATTTCAAGGAGATTATATAGGAAAAAACTATAGAATTGAACGGGGAAAAATATACAATGTATCCAAAATATCGTTATATGGTATCGTTATAATTATTGTAAAATAGTATTAACCAGTGTGCCTCTCTTTTTGGTGTACATGTTAAGAGCTAGAAGATCCTGGTTGGCATATATGCATCAAAGTAGTGGTTTTCGAAGCCGAAATAAGTTCATGAATTTTCTCAATGTTTCTCCTGCAGTAAGTGGAACAGTGTCTGTGTGTCAAGAGATTAGTAAGTTACAAATATAGTCCTGAATTTCGCCCACGTAATCTTCCCCTATTCAAACTCAAGGAGCTTGAGTTATAACAACTCCCTGTTCAAACTTGGGATTCAATGCACGCGGTCAATTATTCACAGTATTTATAACTAATTATATACCAGTTGGATAAATCCTAGTATATACAATCTTTTAAGATCGAAGTTTGATCCAATTACGCAACATTGTCAGCAGGAAATACTTGACATGGCTGTTTCACTGGAATGATTCAGTTTGTTATAGGCTATATTGGGGGTAAACGCTATACCACGATCGCAGAACAGGCTATATATAGTGTGTATATACATCCGCGTGAAAGGTAGGACATTGCCAAGTACAGTCTGTAAATGTATCAGGTATATATTAGATCCTCCTGCAAGCAGGAACTCGCGAAGAAGCCGCATTGGCTTATCAAAGCCGCAAGCTGACCGAAGTCAGTCTCTAACATTCATATTTAACGTCAATGATTATGAATTGTTAATTGTCAACAACTCTGTAACTGGACGACATACATTAATCTGGGAGTGACTCGAACCGGGGACCTTATGATTGAAAGGCACCGGCGTTAACCACTGAGCTAACACTCCATAAATGGATCATACTTAAATGACTTTCTAGCCATGCTTTCAAGCCATGT
The DNA here is from genome assembly GCF_037975245.1 of Apostichopus japonicus. Lineage (NCBI taxonomy): Eukaryota > Metazoa > Echinodermata > Holothuroidea > Aspidochirotida > Stichopodidae > Apostichopus > Apostichopus japonicus. The sequence continues at coordinate 22,267,852 of NC_092579.1, forward strand.
TTTCAAGCCATCGTTTCAAGCCATGTTTTCCGTCATCAACATTATTTATGATGATTGTTTGTTAAATGGGATGGAATTAAAGCTAATATATCAGGAGGATTGAAGGTCGCCTATATGCACGGTCATGGTGGGTAAGCGTGCAATGATAGACTAGTCCAAGCATGGACTTTCAAGCCGATGGCCCAAGTCATCAGTTATCATACGGGCAGATGGTAGATCATTAGGACATTTAAGTTCTACATATGCTTTTCAGCGACCTTCGACCTATGTGGATGTCAGAAATCATCTTGTTGCTCTACCCTGCCGAGGTATGGAACGCCAAAAGGCTAACCGGATTTCATTGAATAAAGCCAAAGATTTGTCTTACGTGCTCCTTTTGGCGTTCCATGTATAGGAACAGAGTCAATATATACAGTCCGCTAACCGATGAAAGGCCACTCATCATTTTCAAAATTATATGATAATATTTTAATACATCATGAGATTTAACCTTTCTGATGCCACTACGCTAACGCCTCGTCCGGCCTATCCCACCCCCGCTCTCTCATACCCCAACAAAGCCTCAACCCCCCACCCCCCCGTTCCCTCCTCTGTCCCTTCTTACAAACATAAAGTTTGTCTCTTATCAGGCACAATACGACATAATTTACGGTCATGCATATTGGGTCACGTTTTTTTTCAAATTTCTCCAAAAAAAACAACAAAAAAACACACACACACACACACACACACAAGAAAGGTTTCAAAGTAACTGCATTTATAACACTATGGTTAAAAATAAATCGCTTTATTAAAACACCTTTAAGTACCTGTGAGAGGAACTAATTTCTTGTTCATTGAACAAACTGAAGCGTGAAATAAAAACGAGTGTTAAAATAAAGGAAGTCATACTTGAAATCAGGAAGTTCTCTCTAGGGTTTGAAATAATTCCATGTATACGAGGGTTGGGTGATTCATCTTATAGCAACGACACTTTTTGGCAATATCCACAGACGATTGTTTCCGTATAGTGTAGTGGGTGGTAGCTGACCAGCAGACAGACTTGTAAATATGCCAGATTTAGAAACACTATTTTACTACATATTAGACTTTATAATACCATAAGCGATGTTCGTGGACTATTGCAAGCAGTGTGTGTATTTAGCCACCCTTTGTTTTAAGGCTTGGAACAGCTTATCACACAACATTGTGGAACATTCACAATGGGGGTGGGCGGAGGGGGGGGGGGGGGGAGGGGCAAAGCCTTACAATTCGCCTCACTTTTGAAATCCTGTGCACGTCACCGCTTAAATAAATCCCTTGATCCACAATGTCCTACTACTACTAGCCTCTCGCGTTCTAGATACTACCGGTGTCTTCCGAAATTTGCTGGTAATATTTATGGAAACTCATTATTGTGTTGGCTGAAAACTACCGGCGATTTTGTAAGACAGTATTATTGACAAAACATCGGGCTTCAGATTCATTGAAAAATGTTTGAATTTACTATCTTTTGACCAGCCCTCATTTATTTTATTTTTTCTTGTGTTCACGAAGCATGCACTGTACAGCAGTTGTCTCAATGATACATACTTGATCATGTATTGCACATACGGACGTTTTGACATTCAAATTTACCTGAGCTTATTAGCCCCGAAGATTTTCGCAGGCCTTAACCCTATACAATATGTACAATGCTCCATACATAGCTAATGAAAGAGAATCAATCGTTTTAGACAAAACAAGAATCTGTCTCCCGCCCAGTCATGTCTAGCCAACCACCCCCCCCCCCCCTCCCCGTCCCCTTTCCCTTCCCTCACGCCGGCCACGCTCTGTCACTCTGGTATTTATACTCTTAGTACATAACATTGTTACTTCGTAAACTACACACAAAAATACACAGACGACATCGAAAAAGTACCTCAAAAATCATTGATTTTTACACCAGTAACAAAAATGCCCAAAAGATATATACTTCCGGGATTTATTACAAAACAAATTGAGGATTTTTAAATAGATAGCCTGCAGGGAATTTGTGGGGCAAATGCGGATATTTTGGCTCTTTTCCAAAGTAAATATTGATCTGTAAAATTTGTTTTGCTTTTATTCCAGTATGAAAACGATCCTTCCATTCCATTTGTTCATATAGGCTATATATATATATATATATATATATATATATATATATATATATATATATACTGGTATTTTATAATGCTGCACGCCAACGACCTATATAACTGATATAAATAGCCGTTTCGTCAATAGCTTATAATCGGCCATAATGGTCATAGTCATCGAAATGATTTTAACAACCTCGTTTGATAAACTTTAGTTTGTAGAAAACAATTCCAGGAAACTTGAAACAGTATAAGTTTGGTGAATGGGGTGGTTTGTCTGTATGGGACGATTATAGGAAACCTCGCTATTCGAGTTTGCACGAGTAGCTGTGACATTTTTGGGTATTTACTGGCCTCCTTCCAAAAGTGCGTGGTTAAACTGCCAATAAAAAGAAGGATTCCCAAAGCAATAACTTCAGAAATAAAAAAGTTGCCACTTTGATGTGGAATAACAGTGTTGTGTAATACAGACGTGAGAATCCATTCAACATTCCGCGTTGACTTATGTTATTGTATCATTCTGAACAAGGCCAGTCATATTCGCCCATATACACTGTATACTCCTCTCTATCATGCCCATGCGGTGATACCTATTCGGTTCCTCCCCCCCCCCCCCCTCCCCTTCTCAATTGCAGATTTATGAAAGGATCACTATTAGCAGAATTTTAGTCTCGATGTGTTATATTATATATGTTATACTGTACCTATCTACGTTAGAATAAAGTCAATTCATTTCCTACAATGTAATAATATAACTACGTTGACAGGTTCATGGGGTCGTTTTACTCCTGTAGAATTACCCAGCTACAATATATTATTTACTCTACTATAGTCGCATTTAATGTGCTTTGAGATAATATTATATTATTTTTTATATGTAAAAGCGCTATATAAGTATATAATGATTATTATACCAGCTGCAGAAGCAACCTAACGTCACCACGGACCGTTTAAAAAATCACGGCTAATATTATCTGCAGTGTATACTCGACCGGCGGATCACATATTAATGATATTATCCGCAAACATTGTGTAAAGTCCAAGTAAAACACCGGATACCATGCGTAGGTCCATATACAGCCGAGAGATTTCCTCTTTGATGTGATCTCTGTATTGCGTTAATTGTCCTTGACGGAACATGACGATTGGGTGCCCGGGTGAATTGTAAATCACCCCATGCTTCTCTATTCGACGAAATAGTTGTTTCACAGATTGCAGACGGCGAGACTTGAGACATCGCGGCTGGACTGAACCCTCATTGATTATAACGATAAAGAGAAGTTAATACCGTGACATGTGCAATGAATGTAACATTATTATGTTCGTCGATAATAGCAGAAATGTCGCAAGATGCGTGGTCTATATATAGTTGAACAAAATGGAGTCGAGACATTAAAGTATGGTTTATAATACAGAGGTAGGTCATCTGTTAAGTTATACCTGGGCCTCTATAGCGCAGTAAAAGTGTGGATTTAATTCTTAATATTTTCATGCCAAACTAGACTACTGACGTAATAGAAAAGGCATCGCTATTGTTTGTTTCATGATATCTTTTAGGACAAACAGTGGCTCTTGCAGAAAAATAAGAACCGTGAACTTTGGCCCCGCTGTAAATATCAACACTATCGCATCCTATTTTAGTCTGGTTAAAATTGCTTAAACTTCTCAATAGTACTTTTCTAAAAGTCTTGACCGCCCCACCCGCCACTCCCACCTTCCAGAGGATAAATGTAACTTGAGGGAATACTATCTTGGGTGTGGCTGTATACAATGCAATGAAAATTGGGCATTTACTCAAGGGCGTAGGAACCGGGGGGCTGGGGGCGCAAGCCCCCCAGTGAAAAATAGGGGGAGGAAGTATCATTCCGCCCCCCCCCCCCCCGCTCCGCAAGTCAGAAAACCCCTTTTTCATTTCCAAATGAGAAAAAAATCTCATTTGGAGCACCAAATTGCATTTAAGGCCAGGTGAAAATGCAAAATTCTTTACAAAATGGAGTGGGAGTTGAAGTGTGCTATATTGCACCAAATTGCATCTGAGGACACCTGGAAATGCCAAAAAATTCCAAAGGGGAGGGGACACCCCCTCCCCTTAAGCCCCTCCCCCAGGCCGGCCATCAGTCTTCAGCCCCCCACTCAAAAGTACCTTCCTACGCCACTGCATTTACTAGAAATCGTTTCCATATTCATTTGGTGTGTGTGGGAGTTACTTTAAAATTGGTTATCAGAATTTGGGGTGAGGGAGTAACAAGTTACGTTTACCTAAACATTACTCAAGGTGACTTATTGTATCTTTCAATTTAATAAATATCTTTGAATGGAGGATTAACTGGACAAAGTGAACACATTCTGCTGTAAACCGGTATCTTCTTGTATATATATACCACACCCAATTCCTGCTACATCTGGGTTTATAACACATACGGAAGTTGTTACTTTACACATCACAAGTGTTCTGTCATTTGTGTAATCAGACTATATTAAACTTACATACCCGTCGTCCTGGACACGAACTCGGCGGCAAAGCCGTCTGCTCGGTGGGATATTACAGGGCTGTACCGGCATCTTTACCTAACACTTCAACCAGTCATCTATGAAGCCTCGAGGCTTTCAAATAGCACCCATGTTGGCCTGGGAATTCCAAGTAAACGAGGAGAGATAAACAGCTGCCTGTTGCATTTACAGCTGAAGCTAGACTATATATAGTAAACAAAATCGTAATATACTGTGCAGTTGGAATACCAACAATTTGATCAAACTTAGATAACAATATTTGTCAATATGCTGATTCATGTTCCAGCTGCAGTACCTGCCTGTGATTCGTGAAATTTCTCTTCAAAATGGGAAACTGACTGTAAATCGAATAGAAGTTTATTAATAGGCGGATTCTGTTAACTTTCAACAATTGCTCCTATTTCTCTCTCTGGTCACTCTTGATGTATTGAACGCCAACAGTGTTCCCCGACTAGGTCCCATGTATGTTTTCAATGATGTAGAATGCTCATGTTCTCAATGAAGGCTGACAAAGTTATGCTGATTCATGTTCGAACTGTACAATGTTTGTACTTCAGAAAGTTTCTCTCAATATAGTATACACTATATCGAATTAAATTCTGTTATACGGTTTCTAATAACTTCAACGCTATGACTATCTCTGGTTACTCTTGATATATGGAACGCCAAATGTATCTCCTACTTGATCCAATGTATGTTCTCAACCAACGATATAGGATGTTTTTTTAGTGGTCGAGTTTATCAAATTTACCTCAATTAGACTTTAAGGACCACCTACAGAATTTTTTTTCATCACAAACATTTAATGGCCTAACTTGAGGTTCCAGGTTCTTTTCAGGCAGGTATTTTGATTGTTGTGAGATGCACTTTTGAAACTTTAATCAATTGTTTTCTCTGGCTACAAATTGGTGGCAAGAAATAGATATGACCAAGGTAACACTGCATGGATAACAAGATAATCTGTATGATGGGTTCATGTAAAATCTGTTTGACCAAGCAGAGAAATGTTACATTGAGCATATAATGTATCTGTGTGTATATGGTTGACTTACACCCTGGTGTTTCATTTTTCTCCTTCGCTTGGTGACCCCCCCCCCGACCCTAGTTTGAATACCAGGAAACTATACTAGCCTCAGTTGTAGTAAAATATTTGCAAACTAATTACTGTCTTACAAAGTCAAATAAGACAACTCCCAAACAGTGTGAGACGTATAAAGTCATTGGAAAATAACGTATGGTCATTTTCTTCGAGATTCAGAGTGACCCCGATAAGAATGACATGCCCTTTACACTAACCTGACCGTACTGATATATCAATGTCTAGCCATTTCTGTGTGCGTGCCGTGTCGAAACGGGATATTTGTTAATCATGATATACAATGCTTTACTTTATATCAGCCTGTGACTTGCGAAGGATTGCAAACTCTGTGGGCACAAACTTCTAAATTCCCTGATTTAGGCATAGGGTATGAGAGGGGGAGGGGGGGGCATGAATCTTACTGGAAGAGTCAGGGGCGCACCAAGGATGTGGCCCATGTTCTTGAAGCCGACTAGCCAGGAGGGGAGGGGATGGCTATTGGGGTCCTACGTCAGAAAAGAAAATAGAAATTTTAGGCTCCAAATGCATGGTTCATTCTGAGGCACGTTATAAGACTATCAGTTAGGTCCAGATTTAACTCTGGGTTGTGGTTTTGCTAATGACATTCTTGCAGTTTTGTGTTACGGTGGAAAAAAAAAACTGGGTGGGGGTGGCGCTTAGAAGTGGTCTTATTCTTTCATGACTCAAAGTAAAAAAATTAAAAGCATATCCGGGATTTGAACCATTTCCCCCTATTGGCGATGTAGGTAGCGAGAAATGACCCTCCAGGACACCCTCTTTGCACCTCTTTGGACAGCAAGGCAAAATCGACTTTTGAAATTTCGTTATGAATAAGAAGAAAATAGAAAACCGGCTAGAAAACTATAACAAGTGAAAGAGCAAAGACATAAAACCACACTTGTATAGTCTGTGTAGGCTACATATGTTCAAGTTAACCGCTTGTACTAGCAGAACTGCAGTGAACGTTGTTATTTTGCTTGTATTACCGAATAGTTTCCTGGAAGAACTTGTTGGAAGTTGTATTGCTATGAATAATAGCAAGTGGGCTACGCCTAACTCTTGATCAGTAATAACCGTTAGATTATCTGTCGGTCGGTGAGGTATATTCTGTGAATTATATCCTATTTGGATTTTATAAGCATCAAGAATGGTTATATTCAGGTAAGCACTGCGTGGGATCTATAAGAAGGTCTACTGCATATTGTTACAATAAATATACATGAACCAAAGTAGGTTCGCGTGCATGACGTCACAAGGATGGAGCTTGTTGATTGGATGGACAGCGATGCTTGGTATGGATGATTAATTATATCGAAATACATAACTTTATAATTAATGGCAATATTCAATGGACCGAGAAATGTTTAAATCACCGATTCGGTGGGGTTAGGAGGGGCTAAAGAGAAGAGGGAGACGGAGAATGGGAGAAAGAGGAACACAATTTGGATACGATCAATCAAAGTAAATTATGCACACCCACTTTGCTTCACTGACTTGGACAACATTTCAATGGTCGGGGGGTAGGGAACGTTCTAAATTCCCTCCGACTGATTAAGGTAAGGGCATGGACCTTTATGGAAGGCCGTCTTCGTCACTGAGGAGTGGTCTCATTCTTTGCTGACTGAATAGCCTAATAAATATCTCCCGACTGAAATTTAATCCCCCCCCCTTCCCACCTCCCCTTACTGGAGATAGCCTGAGGTAGTGGCATGACCCCTACGGTGGCCCCTCCTCTCTAGTCGATTATATATTTCTTTCTTTTTATATATAGGTTAAATTTTACAAAATCAGAAAAGAAAAGGATGTAAAGATTTGCAATAAATCATTAACCAAGGAATGGTAATTCTGTGTCACTTTACAAGAAACGTTTCTGGTGATGAGCAATGTAAAAATTATGATGAAAAGGAAAGTATTCCAATCTATACTGGAGTCTGAAAACCCAATCTCAATAGTATTGCTCCTCACTCGAGATATGGTTGGTTGAATGTAACCAATTTTGACTTGCATAAACCTTCGACTATATTCAAGGATGGTGAATCACCGTGACGTCATCTGTGACGACGTCGGTTTCTATGACGTCATCTGGGCTGTTCAAAAGCTTCACTTGAAGTGTCATGAAGACATTATCCATTCTGCCTGATCCTGCAGAAAGTGTTCGCATATGATTGGCTAATAGTGTTCCCAGGCACTCAAGTTCAACCAAACAGTTCGCATATAAGGTTCTCTATATACAAGCTTCTCATTGACTTCTACTATCTTGACTCTATGCCTGTCTACTGTTACAGGCCATAATACAAAAGAATAAGGATATTAGTATAGGTTTTGTTACTTTTACCCAATCGGGCGTGTTATCTTAACTTCGAGGAACTATATGCGCGCCTGTATACACACGAGCAATTCCTCCTGTGTACACAAGAATGACCTTTTACTCTAGAGTTGGTATGTTGATAGAGGGAAGATGATCAGTACTTTTCCACTGAAAGTGTACCAACGGTCAAACCACAGGAGAAGCCATATTTCCATGGGAGAACCATGCATGGACAGCTCCTTGTCCAACCAGGCCTTAACTTGCTATACTGCAGTGACCCTGTGAAAGTACAGGAAAACTCGCGGATGTTGCATTACTTTGCGGTCATTTATTATCATCAGTGTATCATCACGCGAACTTTCAAAAGGAGTCCTATAATTTTGCTTGTTATACAGTTTTCGCTTACTAATAAATTGAAAACGACCTTAATCAAGTCCTATGCAAGCAAATGTACATTCAGGTTGCAAAGAGACTATGGAACGCCCAAAAAGAGTCTACAATGGTGTAGCGAAAGATACCCCATGACCTGAAGAATATGTCTTTAATGTCATGATTATTGCCCCCCCCCCCAACCCTTAGCCTGCTAAAAAAAAATGCTGAAAGTTTTTTCCTAAAGGTTCTGAATCACCAACATAATCATAAATTATATATATAAATATATATATATATATATATATATATATATATATATATATATATATATATATATATATATATATATATATATATATATATATATATATATATATATATATATATATATATATATATATATATATATACTGCGCAGTGTATGACTTTATCCACAAGAACACAATGTTGAGGTAGAACCCATTACAGCAAGTAAAGAGAAAAGAAACAAGATTATCCCATAGACAGTCGGTTCATTTTGATAATATAACTTATTTCTTATATTTTACCTACAGAGTACTCAATTCGCGATAACAGTGACTATACTTGGCAAGCTTTTCCAATCGTTGGTATTTCCAATTTCGTTTGTATGATGAGGAAAGAAGAGAAGGGTGCGAAGTTTGCGATTGAACGTTTCTAATCATCCTCCTAACCTAAATGGAACACTGGATGCATCGGACCGTAGTCTTGATGATACATGGATGCCCTACTTTGATGGTACCACCCGTCACGGGGTAAGTGAAAAACTCAAAACTGTTTACGACCGAAGTGACTCATGTAGGAAATATCAGATATGACATAAATTGGAGATATATGATAGGAAAGTTACCCCCTGCAATGACCTCCACCCTCCTAACCCCCCCCCCCTCCCCTTCCCCTTCCCGTTCCTCCTCAACCCTGAAACTTTCGGCTTATAACAATAACAAACAAGCGTAATCGTACTAACAAGGTTTTTCAGACTTTGACCTCTATTGACCTCAAATGACATGAAAACCTCCAACACTTTCAACAGGGTTCTTTTAATCACTAAGCCAAAAACCATACGCTCTATAAAAGTCCAGTTCAGCCGTCACGTTTACTTGTTTCAGTTATCGTGCATATATACAACAGTGTCAGATCCACACAGACGCACGCACGCACAAACACACACACACACAAACACCAGTACGCCATCACGACCACATAGATTCCTAATGCCTCCTGCAAGTAATAAAAAATACGTGCCACCAAAATGCTATATAATAAATACAACACATTTATACCCTTGACTGAGGTTATGATCTCTCCTTTATCACAACCTTCAAACAATAGTTAAACGGAATCATCTATAAGCCAGCGGCTAACAGTGGGTTTTTTTCAACCCGTCAATGTAGGTAGAAAAAGAAAATGGTTAAAATGACAATGTCATAGATGATGAGAATAGCTAACGTCTCTCAAAAATGTACCCGTTTGTTATGACCATCCGCTATAAACGAACGTGATGGTAGTTTCAACTAACAATACAGGCCTATAATCAGTATATAACACCTACCATGCAGTATATATAAGTACCACGCTATAGTTGGATTCTGAGAATTTCGAAAATGGATCAAGGTCATACACCGCACGGTACAACCGGGTAAACCACAACAAATATATGCGTCGCCATACTGTGTCCTCCCCATAGATATGTATATATTTATTGACAGTATCAACCTATGTGTATCTTTTGGCACAGTCTTGTAGGGTATAAAGCCCGTAGTTGACAAGAGACCACCATAAAAAAAACATGCCAAATGAGTTATTTGCCCCTTTTGTGAACTTTTCCTTTTTTTTAAATATAGAGAGACGAAACCCAGCTATTATTATTAATATTAATAACAATCAAGATGAAAAGACACAGTATGATGAACGCCCCCCCCCCCCCCCTTTCAGGATATAAAACAGAATTAAAGGGAGTCTCAACGTATTGAATGCTCATTGAAAATTCTACGCGAAGACTTAAAAGTTTATACGTCCAAATATCGCTGTACATATTGTTAATGGTTGTGAAATTCGTATGAGAATCTTTGTTTTATCCAGTCTTTGGCATAAAGTGGTTTTTTGGAAGATTAGGTGATAGGATCTTTTACAAATTCCTCAAACTAGGCTATCCTGCTGGTAGTGTTACCATGCAGAAGCAACTCGGCTTACTTCCAGAATGAAACCATGGCAACGAAGAGCAATGTGAAACTAGAAGAGACAACATTGAGATTTGGACATCAAAGATTGACAAGATGGTAGCTCCCTGGATTGATTTTTTAATCAATGATATCTCCTCCCGCACCCCCTCCCCCCCCCCCTCCTCCAACCGTAAGCAAGACTTTTCTTAACTGAGAAAGCGTTTTATATGTCACTATATGCATCTGTATCTAAAGGACGCGACATCCTTGATTTCCCTTTGGTAAGATAAGGTGACATACGTCCCCGCTATAGTCCGAGGACAGACCCAGCATGTTATGTATCGTCCCCGGATTAAAAGAGTCCACGGAAATTTCTGCCCGCACATATTAGGAGGCGTCCTCGTTTCATTACCAGTGTCGCGGAACTGATCCCGAGTCAGCAAGTAAATGCCCTGCACACTGCTTTATGTGCAGTGTTTTCTGTCCGGTTATCTGTTATTAAAAACATCTTCAACGGAAGCCGCATGCTTGGCAACTACAAAATATAACGTCCGATGATAACTCACAGATACAGGCATTCCAGATTTTAACAATTAAAACCCATTTTTGATTTGTAATGAGATTTTGTGTTTCTTTCTGGCATTGGGTTTTTATTTGGACAAAATACTTGTTTATGGATGATGTGTTCTTCTAATCTTGGGAACTTTGGCCATGATCCCTTTTCCCCTCCACACCTCACTATACAATCGTACATTATAGTATAGGTATACTAGCCCTTGATATGATATAAGGGATAGACATCAAACCATATCCCTGGATTTCCTGGAAGAGATATGATCATATTATTATAAGAAGATATACGGAGTACATTCACCAGAATACTTGCTTGTCCTTTACCGTTCGCGTTGCTATGGTGAAACTGAACGCTCCGCTTCGCGTTGCGTACCGTGCCATATTATAAGGTCACATGACTCTATATCCCTGGTAGGCCAACTGTCATGAACTGTTTGGCCTACATTAATTATTGTAATAGGCTCGGCTTGACAAAGCGATTTTAAAGAAGCTTGAAGGGGCAAAGGTTTACAATACTGGAGTCATAGCATCTATATATACTCACCAGTAAACAGATTCTAGGCTGCTCCCCTTCAAAGCTAAACCGAGTTGTCAATTTATCACATATTCACCCAATTTTTTTACACCAGGAATATTTGAAGATAAAGCAAACATTTTCTCATACAAAATGCCAAAAATAAATGGAAAGGGTTTGATCACATTTTTTCAAGAGATGTTTCTCTGTTACTTATTTGGAACTTGGAGTATGCCGCCCTAGACCAGTATAGTCTATAGCATTATCTAGGTATAATATTATAACTATAGCACATTGTTGAAAAAGCATCAGTAAGGTATGTACATGTGTTATCTCTACAATGCATACATGTAAGTCACTTGAAAAAAAAACCGGAACTTACTTTTGTGTGAACTTCTTCCCAAAAAGATGTTACTTCTCATGATTGCTAACTGAAATGACATTTAGACGTTGGAAAGGTTAAGAAACAACCATTAATAGGTCTAAATAAAGCTATATATGGATGCCTATACTCTACAGGTCGGGGAAATGTGAGACCTCATATCAGGCTAGTCACAACCAGGTGTTATGGTCTGTCTTTTTTCTTCTTTTGAGGGTTGATTATACTTTTTCCCGGGTGTATTTCTTCCCCAGCCAGTAGGCCTACTCGGGCTGCTTCTCATCAGGAGTCCGAGCCATTCCCATCTGTATGGGAGCTTAAAGTGCCATCAACATAAGAAAACTTTGCCCGCAATAAGCAATAAACATTTTCCAGAAAATTGTTCAATTGCTCAGTCACCAACGGTTTGAATGAAGTGAAAAATTGAAAATTTTGCAGAAAATAATGTTGAATTGAAGAGATACGATAAGTTGCCAATTAAACATTTTGCAGAATATTGTTCAATTGCTCAGATGGAATGAAGTGAACAATTGAACAATTTTCAGAAAAATGTTGCATTTACGAGATATGATAAGTTGTCAATTAAACATTTTGCAGAAAATTGTTCAATTGCTCAGTTAAAGCAACTGAGCAATCCAACATTTTTCTGATTTTTGATAAGATATTATCTTGAAAATGTCAACTTATGGGGCCAAGATTTTCTTATGTTGATGGCTCTTTTAAGCTTCCGTACATCTGTATTAGTTCTTTCTTTTGTATCTCTCCCTCATAGTTTCGTCTGTCTGAAGATACAGCCTGTCGGCCTATATATACTCATCCTAAATTTTGCATACAAGAACGTTCGACAGACGGTATAGGCTATATATAGGAGACTATATGCATGTAAGCAATTATATTTTATTGTTAAGCGGTTTGCGGTTATTGTCTCGACGGGCATGCAACAAAAAGTGATATCAACTTAAAACCGTATTTCCGTTATAACTTAGTTGATAACTCGTCGCCATGGAAATGGGTTGTAAACTGAACACCGTAAAAACTGGCTATTACTCCTGCATGTGTTTTGGACTCAGATTAAGTATGGCACATAATAGGATTGACAAGTATGCCGTTTCTTCTAAAACATAATCTTTTGAACACCGGGCTGGATATGAACTTGTCAGATTTATTTGTATAGATTTACCATATGCATAGATTTACCATATGAATATGCATAGATACATATAGATATACCCAAAATGCATTAGATTTATACAATCGCCACACCCCAATTATCCATATGCACTTTCGCTCCCTTATACTATCCATGAGGGAAGTGTACTTGTGTGTGTAGGATGTATGTTGAGGAGGTATGATTTGATTTGATTTTGATTATGGGTATACACTTTCCTTCGAATATAGCCTGCCTATGTCCTTAATTAAGCCAAACTTGTGTCAACACTGTTTACGTTCACCGTCCAAGAAACTAATGACAAACCAATGACATATCTCCCTGTAGAAGCAACCAATTTCTCATTAGATATTATAGTTGCGTTAGTCATCTATTATAAAGTATTAAATATTACAAGCTAAAGATGAAGCCTGAGCTTCTATTTTAATTTTTTATTTTGCTAAACCAGAGTCTGATTATTTACCATCCAAGTCTATTTGACGAAAGATTTAATATTAAAGTCGAGTTCAATTTAAAGAAACAGCTCAGTGACCAACAGCGAGAGTTTGACAAAATGCCTTCTTTTTTTTTCAGGGCAGGAAGTCATTGTTAATTCAGCCAAATACCAACGGGTTTGTACTTTTGGCATGAAAGACAGAAACAACAAAAACAACATTTTCAAATGTTTCTGGCGTCTGTAGTAATCACTTATCTGTATAGCCTTATATACAGTAGTTTCCAAAACAGTTATCTGTTGCCAGATACAATTTGGCTCGCTTGGGCAGACGGTATTCATTATGACATTCCTCTGCAGTCTTAACAAAGAAAAGAAGAAGAGTCGCGGAAACGTGTAACATCCGCTTCGTTGGTGAGATGGATGATAGGATATTATCAAACAGATTCATAAGATGGTTTCTGTAAAGGTATTCACTGAGGTTACGTCAATATAGTCTGTTTTTATTTTAGTCAAATCTTTCGCGCCAAAAATGTAAAAAAAAAACCTTTAAAAAGCAACATTTACATTAGGAATCTTTCAACGAAACCAATGAACGGGGTATGCGCGTCATCTAGTTTTTAAAATGACCTTTGACATTGTAATCCACCATATAAAGGTACCTAGCTTCCTGTATTTTACTACGACTGGAGTCGTATAAAGCTATTGCGCATGCTCCCCACTGTCTCCACCCGATTATCTACAGAGTGAATATTCACTTTATATATATATATATATATATATATATATATATATATATATATATATATATATATATATATATATATATATATATATATATATATATATATATAAATATATATATATATATATATATAAATATATATATTTATATTTATAGGCTATATTTATAGGCTATATTTAAGTAACAGCTTCAGCCCAAATCTTATATGCAAATTAGGCTAGATCTAGCTACATGTCTTAACTTTGTACCGGCAAGACATCGTCCCCTTTGACGATATAACCATCATATTTAATAACAAGCAAGCAAGATAATTTTACGCTTGTACTGTGAAAGCAATTAAGAAGCATCTATCGTTTTGTTTCCATTATATATGTGCCGTATTTGCTTTGTAAACACTACCAGCTGTTTTTTAAACACACACTAAATGTGAAGTACTGTAACTTATATCGATGCAATCAATATTAATGTTTCCATGTTTTGGACGATGAACTCCGCAAATATTAATACAGATTTCCACGGTTAAATCTGTGTGTATGTATATGTATGCCCGGTAACTGCGGTAACCGAACGGTGAATTCTGCACAAAATAATATTATTTATGGTGAAGGTGTGGTGTAGTCTTCTGTAGATTTGGTATATATATATATATATATATATATATATATTATTGGTTTGCCAATTTGAAATGGGGTCATTTGGTTCCGATCTTCCTATGTTTTGCGAACGATTTCTTCCACCATAGCCTGCAATGCAATGTGATGATGAATGGAGTGCGTCCACCTTCCTCAGTATTTGA
Organism: Apostichopus japonicus; assembly: GCF_037975245.1. Classification (NCBI taxonomy): domain Eukaryota; kingdom Metazoa; phylum Echinodermata; class Holothuroidea; order Aspidochirotida; family Stichopodidae; genus Apostichopus; species Apostichopus japonicus. The sequence goes on from NC_092579.1 coordinate 22,283,029, forward strand.
GAAAACGGTGGCCAGATGCTGAGGATATACTCTCATGTGTCCGAATGGGTTGGGGGGGGGTGGTGGTGATGGGTGAGGGATATAACCGATGGCGGAGTGGTGATTCGACGATCATCACATGGAAAGGGTTTAAATGAATTAGTTCTGTAGTGGCTTTCCTAAACATTTAGAGATATTAAAGCATAAGCTAGTTGAACTAAAACCGTCCATGTATTATCTTTATGCGGTTCGTATAGGTGTAGTGCTTGTAAATTTTACAAAACGTACATGGAGTACATTGTGGAAAGATAAGTAGAAAACAGTTGGGGCAAGCAAATAAATCCAAGCCTCGAACAGGAATCGAACCGTTGACCTGTGGATTACTTTTTTATCACTTTTCTTAAAATAAATTTCTTTGCTCTTTTCCACTGTGAATAATTTCCCAGTCGGTTTTCCGTTTTTCATTTACTTGTATAAGTATTAGGACATACGCAAAATACATTACGCAATAATAATAATATTACGCATTTATAAGACATTTACGCAAAACTAACACTTCATCTGCTGCAAGGTTTATCCCACTCCACACCCACCCCTCCCCATTACCTCTCTCCTATAAGCCTAGTTCCCCCTCCCCCCCCCCATTTGAGAATTTATTGTTCACCCTGTAGGGAAGAGTCACTCACTGTGCTTGAAAGTTATTCTAAGCTTATTCACTACCAATATTTCTTTCCTAATTAAATCATGAACAGCCACACGAACAGAACAGAAACTGTGATAATACGTCAAGGGTCTCAAAAGAGCAAAATATTTTATTGACATTCCTGCCTTTTTTTGTTTGGAAAGAAACTGTATAGTCCTTACACGAATCTAATCCACCTGCAAACGTACACACACATGCACACACACATACAAAATCTCAGCGTGAAGTTTAATCACCATCACAGAAAATCCAATAATAAACTCTTCAAGGTATATTACCCCTATTTTCATTGTCCAGAGAGCCAGAACAGAATATATCAAATGAATACCTGCATGGGGTTAAGTCTATACACACACCCGCCGCCACTATAACAAACTCGTGCAAGGGAGAACTTTATAATCTCATTGGATGTTTGAACAACAAGAAGCAAAAAAAGCTTTCTCGGCTGGTATACACAGGAAAATAGTAGTTACCGTTTGACCATACAACTTCGAAATGAGTTTCTTGGAAAAACACCCGCAACAATCTCCTAATTAAAGAGAGAGAAGGGATTTAAAATTAAATCCCCCTGGACTCAATCGATGGGTTTTAAGCATAGGTCAAGTATAGGGTATTTCTTTTCTTGTAGTTATTCTCTGAATTGTTCGACTTAACAAAAGTAGGACGCGGGCTGTATAAATAAATATACAATTACAAGGATCACAGACTATCAGGCAAGGATGCAACGATATACACTATACATGATATGTCATCATTTACATGAATCATATGCATGCATTACAAACAAGAGATATTTTGTTCAAATACTAAGAGATATTTTAACGGAAAAAAAAGATAAACACATACGACCATCAGTCCTTAAAAAGGGTGTGAAGACTCGCGCAAAAAGAAACGTCTAATGCCGTAATCTGACCTAGTTTCGAATGAGGTGTAACAGAAGTGTTAGACACCACCATCGATCCCAGAAAATACACACACAGCTTGTTACCGTCGGTATAATTAGACACTAGTGTACAGTCAGTACATACAGCTGCGATCAATACCCACAGCACAATGTACAAACGATACAGCGATAGATATCTCAGGTCCTGCTAAAGATAACAAGGTATCACGTTTCATTACTGTCTGCATTTTGTAGCGACAAGATAAAAACTTTACTTGCAAGCAACTGAAAGTTAACTTTTTAAAGATGGCGGCACGCTGTTTGGGGCGAGTCTTCAATGCCTTTAAATTTCGTGTGTATATGAAGTTTTCCTTCCGAACGGGGATCAGGTTTGGGAGAAGGGAGGAACAGGGATGGGATGGGATGGTGGAAGAAGGGAGAGGTCCAGTTGCGGAGATAGGGAGAACATTCGTTGTTCTTTAAGCAGGTTGTTGCGCATAATTTATATATACTCTTTATTTATTCATTTATTATTTATTTATTTCATTATATATTTATATTATATATTTATATTTTTATATTACATATTTATATTTTATTGATCAGTATTCTATTAGGCGATCAGTTTTAAAAGTACTTGGTTCTGACAATCAGCAATATTCTCGGACATTCATGTACACAGATCCTGGGATAGAGTAGGGTGTAAACACCCCCCACTCCCCCCCCCCCCCAAAAAAATATAAACACACACAATAAAAGTATAGATATTAGCACAAACTTGCGTGTATATACCTAAACATATAGTCCTTATTTGTAGCGTATAAATATACCTCAGAATGCCTCAGAATAATAATAATAATAATAATAATAATAATAATAATATTCATAGGCCTATGAGAAGATTCCATATATATTGTGAGATTATGTAAGATATCCTATAATGGAGAGTATTAGAAAGTATAGGAGAAGAAGGAGAATAAGAGTTAATGATAAAACTAACTTATCATGTTCTACATATTTTTATCATATAATATTAAGAGGCAAAAAAAACCCGGTGAACTTTGACCCAAGACGGTGGGTGTTGTTCTCTTTGAATTGATCTCAGTTCCTTTGGTTCCTTTGTTCTCATGTTTCGTCAAGAGTCCTTCTAAAACCCTGGGTGTAATACGAGCAGTTGAGAACACCGTGAAAGCGAATCCCCCAGCCTTATCTTTTTCAGTTGAAGCAGTTGCCAAGTGTCTTTTCCACGTAAAAGATTTCGCCTGGATTTCAAAGGTTTTCAATTAAATGTGTAAGTCCCTAATCCTCGTACTTATAGTTCGAGATGAAAGTATAACAAGAAGAGTATATAACTGTGTCATTGAAGGTCTACGCCCTCAGTCGCACGATCTAACAGCGTGCTAGTGAATTATGGAGAAACAGGCACTGGATTATTTTGAACCTATATATACTTGGCTTTATATTAAATTCCTGTACCCAAATGTGATCTTTCCTGCTCGTAAAATTGATAACATTTCTCAGAAACACAATCTTGAAAAAAAGAAAAACGAATATAGATAGGCTATATTATGCGTAGACGAATCTGACATTTCTGTCACCCTCAGGTGCAAAAAATTCATGAGAAATGATAAGATTATTTATCAGATAAGCCTAGGCCTATAGCTTTCATATGAACAAGATGTTATTATGTTATGAACGTTCTCGTGGGAGACGAACTTATTTTTATACTGCTATATAAAACCCATCTCAATACAGTGTTACTAACAGGCTATTTACGAGCTATTTTGTCTCGATGTAACGTTATTATAATTTTTTTTTTATTAACCACATTGAAACTGCCTTCACTGTCTCTAGAAAGTGAAACTCCGTAAGGTAATCTGTGACGTCATTTGGGATCGTTGAATGGAATCAAACATCATCTTTCTCAAAAGAGTAGTTTCCCTTCTTGGATAAACGCTGTCTGTTATTTTGGAAGTAATTACAAAACGGACAAACAGAAAAGTGAATTGACTTGATGAAGTCACTCGCTTTTGAGTCATATTTCACGAAACTTATAAGAGTTTGTATATTTCTAGGATAACTGATAGTGGTATTCACCGTTAGCCTGTGGGAGGGGGAGGGGAGAATCAAGAGAGAAAATGTTGACATTCGGAAATAAACTTAAGGTACCGTACCAGAATATCTATTTGTAGTTTCGCGTCATTGCTATATGCAGAGCATATGTACGTTCATATAGGCCTATTCATAATATATAATTGTATATAATATAAGATATTTCTGAAAAGCAATTACTTTATAGGCACAAAATATAGATGTGATAACGGTATGCCTGCAAACTGTTATATCAAACAGTACTTCTGTTCCAACTGTATTTTATTTGTTGAAATATGACCCTCTGTGCAACTGCATGATGTTCATCAGTTAAAGTGACTGGACTATTTAGTCTAACAGACTGACCATTAAAGTCCGAGTTCCCCGGATGTGACACAAAATTCACTAGGCGGAAACATAGGACTTTTATGTCCTCACATAACGTGTCAAAACAAGGAAGTAAAAATATTTTCAAGGACATATGGTGTTGAAAATCGTTCAAGGGTTTTAATTGTTTTAATAAAATTAAAAGAACGTGTTTCAGTTACGTTAACTGATAATTAATAAAACAAAGTATTAACACTTAAACCTGCACTGAGAAGCTGACGTCATCATCAAATTGGCCGAGGACTTCGCCCTCTGGTCTCCCCAACCCCACACCCACCCCCACCCCACTTGACGGCACCATCATACATCCAACCGATAACAGTGTGACTCGCTCCCGAACCAGAAATTCCCTCCTATATAACTATACGCATGCATGCACATGCATGTTCGTCTAGTCGTGATGTCTACAAATGAGGCTATAAACACGATGACGTCACGACACGAGTCCGTCTGCAAGTATTGACCCATATCGACAACCATACATCCTTCCTCAAGCATCCTCCCACAAGTTCCTCTCTCTATTCGTTCCCTCAAATTACCCCCCACACACAGCATGTGCATGAATTATACAGCACCTAACCGAACCACGTTTTTCATCTCACCATAACTCACCACCTGACCACGGCCGAAACTCTTCTCTTTCCATAGCTCTCCACGAACGAGATCGGATTTCTAGGAATTATTCAGATGAGAAAACCAGCCTTTTGAATCTTGTCGTTTTTTTTTCCATTTAATTTGAAGCACTCAGCCCTTTTCATCTCTTGAAACCATTTGATATTTTCCAGATAAATGAACAGCTCAATGACGTCACATATTATGTGAAAGAAATTATAACCGCATTGAAAATGAATACACGGAATATGGTTTCCACTCAAAATTCGCTTCTGTAATTGATATTTTCGAGGTCTTCTATTCAATCATGATTACGCTTTCGTAATCTTTGGCGGTATCTTCTCATCCCGACACCCTGATGACGTCATGAATATTTAATTATAGTTACGTTAATGATATGATATGATATCATATGATATGGTATATAAGAGTGTTATAGTTCGTCGCATATAATGAGTAAGCTTGCGAAAACAAAGCATACATATTATGTTTGAGGCAAGTTGAACGGCATCATCTCATAAACATATTAGGATCATCACAGAAATTTCATTTTCGACAGTGTATGGATTCTTGTTTTCCCCGGTTTTCGGGAATAACGAGCCAAACGAAAAGCATATTTCATGTCACTTTAGACAACAGTACACAATCACATGAGTTTATAACGGAAAAACACCGAGATACAACAATTGGACCTTGTTATGGCACCAACATACAACCAAGGAAAAATGATTATGGCAACACTGCGATGCGACGATGTATATACATAAACTCAAACACATGGAGCCAAATAATGACACCTTTGGGCAACTCTGAAAAATTATTTCTTCAAGGGGACACAAATTCAACCATCAATCTTTGGCTCATATATATATACAGTTATACGACAGAGATCTTTGTGCAGATCAACACACCCAGCCAGCTAAGACATATGATGTTCCATTTGTGAGATATCTCACTTTTTAAAGTCGTGTTTGGATGTTGTCATTTTGTAAATCAGTGATGTCATAGTATCCACTGTTCTGCCTTGCGTGTGAAGAAAACATGCACTAAATCTGTGATATCTGCAGTCAAACTATGGGATAAGACTGGTTTTTTGAGCTGTTTCCGGGAGGGTTGTTCATGACAGGGTATCTCTTACATAAGGAATCAATAATGAAGGGCTGGGTTAGTGTCACCTTTTAATTGAGACAAATATTTGACAACCTGCAATTTTGTTGCTTATGATAGCTCAATTACACAACGTGCTGAGACTTGTTAGCAGTTCTACTCACTTCACAAGTCATTGACACTTTAATCAGATCATAATGTCGGAAAGGGATTACGTAATCAGCAGGATAAGTACATGCACTGGGTTGAGAAAGTCGATAGTAAACGATTAGCCAGCGATCGATTGGATTATAACACTTCTCGACCAATCAGAAGACGCTATTCTCCTCACGCCCGTTCTGTCTTGCATCCTCTTCTCCTTCGACAAAAGGCTAAGAAAACGTTGTATACATCTACGTAGAGTGTGATATCTGTGATATCTGTGTTTACAGTAAATGCTAACAGCTTTAGCCAGATTGTATCCCCATTGTATTGCCACAAAATCATCGAAACTTAACATATATACCACCACTGTATATGTTTAATGTCCAACCATGTATATGTCAAATGTCAAAAACCATGTATTTTAGATCCTCCTGCAAGCAGGAACTCGCGAAGAAGCCTCATTGGCTTATCAAAGCCGCAAGCTGACCGCAGTCAGTCTCTAACATTCATATTTAACGTCCATGATTATGAATTGTATGTATGTATGTATGTATATTAGATCCTCCCCCAAGCAGGAACTCGCGAAGAAGCCTCATAGGCTTATCAAAGCCGCAAGCTGACCGCAGTCAGTCTCTAACATTCATATTTAACGTCCATGATTATGAATTGTCAAATGTCAACAACTCTGTAACTGGACGACATACATTAATCTTGGAGTGACTCGAACCGGGGACCTTATGATTGGAAGGCACCGGCGTTAACCACTGAGCAAACACTCCAACACCCCATAATTTCACCTCCCAAAAAACACCCCATGATTTCAAAGGGAGTCGTCTTACGAAATAAAATGTCGCGTAAAAGGAAAGACAGAAAAAAAACTGTTGTTGTTGTTGTTGAGTTCCGCAGAAGAAATTATCTGGCAAAATGTTTACACATAGTGAAATGTTTAGAAGAAATTTGTAGATAATCAATCTGTTTGTCCGTTCCTCGCCATCCTTGTATCTTCTATAGCCCCCCCCCCCCCACCCTCACACAAGAGCATAGTTAAATGCCATTTCTATGGTAACTGTATACCGCTACACAAATATAAATATATGTATTTAAAAAAGAAAAGAACAGTTTATCAAAGTAAATGCAAGAAGGAAAGCTGTCGTGAAATTGTTGGCATGAACCTTGTTATTGTTGTTCGCTTAAGGAGACGTAAACCCACCCATCATCTTTAGTTTATATGACAGAGCTCCTTGTTATGTAAACACCCCCCCCCCCCCCGAACATTTAAGTAAGAAACCTGTTCCGTTTGAGAGATATACTTTGGTTTATATGACAGAGCTCCTTGTGATGTGTACCCCTCCCCCCGCCCCCACAAAAAAGTAAAAACCTTGTTCCGATTGGGAGATCTCCTTGTTTGGCGAGGAGGGAGCGGGGGGGGGGGGTTGGGGTTAGGAGTCTCATTTGAAAATATGTGATATATCATAATGCCAATAAAAGATCAGTAACCTTTGACCTTTTATTTGTTTTTCTTTACACATTTTCAGGGTAGACTGTTTACAGTGTTGACAATAAATTCAAAGCAATGTCATCGTTATACTTTCAAGAGCTTCAATAACGTAGAGCTAGAAATCATGATATCCAATCTCCATTAACAGAAAAAAAAACAAAAAAAAACAAGTTAAACAACACTTTGCAAAATAGAAGCACATGACTCGATGACGTCATAGATGGACTTGTTCAAGTCTTCTGCCATGCGTGAGAAGGAATGAAGATTTTTCCTTGTGTGTGTTTGTGTACGGGGAGGGGGGGTGTTGAGGTTTAATCACATGATGGCCCGCCTTCAAGCTACCAATGCCAATTTTAGATATTGTGTCTTAAATAGAGTCTAGTTTCTAGCATATTTGTAAATTATTGAAATGATATAAACAAAACTTCACTTTTAATGACGTCATGCGTGTTATAATAAAGAGACCGCCTAAGTATCAAAACAAACAAAAAAACTAAACTAAGGATTATTTTCATGATATGACTTGATTTCCATGCAAGTCTACTTCCTGTTTGTGTTTTCAGTTTATTAATCCCTCAGCTTTTTTATGTTTCCCCTTCAAAAATGAAGTAGCACTCAAAATCTATGTTTGGAATCATATATCTATTTTTGGAATCATATACTATTTCGCAATGCTTCCTGAAAACGGAACTGGGAGCTAGCAAGACTTATACTAACGAGTACTTTTCATTCCGTTCTCAAAATATCGAATTGTATATTATATATTAATAACATGTAATAATCACATACACAAGAACGTCAGCGCTGAATAGTATCGTGCGTAAAATGGGGGCGGGGGCTTTTACCGCATCTTCGATCTCAGTCGGGGGATTTTTTTTTTTTAACTCAGCCGTGGAAGAATCGTCAACCACGTATATTTGGTTATTTAAAGCTCTACTTTATTTTAGATTGTAAACACTTTCATATTCATATCCTGTATAACCCATGTAATACTGGTAACCCAACATAAACTATAACATCATTAGGGAATCGAAAGAAATTCGATTCGTTGTCAATATACAGAACATTTTGTGTAGGCTGTTGTTACCACCCACTCATTGCATGATTCATCGTTTCCTGGCTCGAATTTGGTGTTCTAAATTCTAAAGAGCAACTTGTTGTGGTTTTTAAAGCTCCCTCACTTTTCATTTTAAACGGTCTATTGGTTTTATATGATCCGTTTATGGAAGCGAATTCAACTCAAAAAGATGTCAGATACAACAACACACGTGATAATATCATTAAAACGTGAATTCAAATACAGAAGGCCAACGGGGCCAAAATGTCTATACGTATCACAGGACGGTGAAAAATTGGTTCCCTGATTGGTTGTGTTTGGCACCGGGTATGGTCGACATGCACTATATCCTATTGGCTTGCCAGATTTTCTAAGGCGCATACATATACGTTATACATATATACGATATACATATATATATACACCTATACATATACGCATATACATATACGCATTTAACATATACGCATATATATGCATACACATTAATATATACATATACGCATATATACATATACGCATATATATACATATATACGCAGACATATACGTTATTCATTTCAGTTTGATTTTGTTGTAATATACGATTTATCTATTGTAAAAGTAGTTTATATATTACATGTGGATTAGGCCTATATTTCCAAATAGGCCTACAACTTTTCGACGAATGTACTACCACTGCCACTATTTTACATGCACTTCCTGTTCTTAGTTTAATTTAGACTACAGCTTTAGTCGTTTCATTTCTTTAAAATTTCTGGCAAATATGATTCCCCCCATTTGCAAAAATAAGTTCAGTTCCTTTTTCATTTTCTAGTTATCCGTTACAATTTTTTTTTTCACTCAATGTAATCGTGTTGTTTACTTTACAAGTCTGATCATATGTAATTGCCTCCGATGACGCATATGTGGGGCTTTCCCAATTTTTTGGCTTGCTATTGTATATATATATATATCTATTCATAAGTACATAGAAACGGTTTGGCAAACACACTGAAAGCTATTTATAGTCAATAGCGTTCTTGGTAGTAATAAGGCCAATAGAGAGCAATCATTTTGAGCAGTATACCGCGAAAAAGGGCAAAGGGGGATAAACGATAAAAGTCACGCGTGCATGCAGTTTTAATTATTATCGCATATAAAATATCTCCACATAAGCAAACTCTGTGTTTTTGTATTTAATGAAGCTATGGCCTGTTACTGCAGGTTACACTGACTTAATATCTACCCCCAGAGAAGCCTAAACGTTTCTAAAAAAATTTAGACTCGTATATAAGAGAGTCGACGCGAAGACGATTTCGCGGAATACATACCCCAGTGGTGCCATGGTTACCCCAGTGGTGCCATGGTTACCCCAGTGGTGCCATGGTTACCCCAGTGGTGCCATGTTAAGTTCATCCCGCTCTTGTGTCGTTTAGTTTTGTTGTGTTCATTTTAGAGCATATGATGGTGCATTGGGCGCGTTGGGTTGGGGGGTGGGGAGGATGGGGTGGTTGAGGAGGATGGGGAGTGGTTGGGGGGGGTAGGGGGAAGGATGGGGGACGGGACTCCAAACGAAGAGCATGAAGCACATTCCCAGCCTAAACGCTTGACCAGTGACTGGTGACCAGATTTGGGGTAATTCTAGCATCTTTGAAGGAATGATACTGCTGACCGTTAATAAAATAAACTTTAAACTGTATGGGTTGTCAGCTGATGGATTATACGTTAAGTCAAACGTGCGTCACGGGGGACCATAACTCGACTGATAACCGTGTAACGAGGGTTATCTGATGGATAGGGCTGTGGTTGAATTCCTGAAGACTGGCCGATAACACTGACATGCTAAGGATGAACAGAACTTTTCTTGCAAATGCACGTTGCTGTTTTTTTATTTATATAATGCAGGGAATGATTTGCACCTGATACTTCCTGTACATCATACTCATCTCTTTCCATGAATCATGTCTTTTCATGTTGTGTATTTTTTTAGAGCACATAATTTGGCAATGTAGGTGAAAAGATAAGGAAAATACAGCCAACTGACGCAACGCATGATAGTATTTTACGTTGGTTAATTTGTTTGGCAATCAAGAAAAAAAGAGTCAAACCTAGAGAGAGAGGGTAGTTATTAAGTTTCTGACACGCATACATGCACATACGCACGCACACGCAAACACGCAACGAACGCACGCACAGACACACACACACACACAGAATATTGAACTTAAATAATATAAAATTTAACAAATTAATCCAGATCAATATAGAAGAAAGGAGTTATTGTACTACGTTTGGAAGATTTTGAATCAAATACTCGAATACTGCTTTAATCCAACAGACAGCCTAACATAAAGATAAGATAAGAAAAAGAAAAAAAAAATCGTAAAGTAACTTTTGAGTGCTATGGTGTGAGGAATATTAATAGCAACTAGGTCTGACAGAAGAGATCCTGTTACATTGAGTTTTCCTCCGTACATAGTGACATCCCAACCCGCACATTTTACGGAGATATCGTAGACAACCAGCGCAAATAGTACACATAGCATATATATATATATCTTACTGTGGGATGCATATATGTAACACACACACATATCTAAATATATATACATATGATGTACCGTCGTCAATATATGGCGAAAGTTTCCGCGTATATATATATATACAGTGTTTCATTAAAAACCTGTGGGCGTGTGTTTTGACCGCAACTGTGGGGGTTTTTGCTTTGCGAAAATTTGGGAATTTTGCCAGAGTGAATTTTATTGGGGGAAAGGGAAAAGCTGAGATGAAAAGGGTCAAAAATAGTTTACCACCTCTTCGTTTTTTTTTCTCTCTCTTTAAATAAACTCGAATTATAGGGCATAGCCGATACTCATGAATCACTGACTTCTCACAAGCCAAGATGACTTCGTTATACTCTAAATGAAACACACATATACGCCCCTACTACATTACTTTCCTGTAAGTCAGTTTAGAAGCATCACGAACTTACAAGACTGCGTGTACATGTTCCTTGTACACGTGGTACACTAGTTTCGTTAAGTATAGCCTACTATATGCGCTACTACAGTGTTCAATAACAGCCTTGTGCGGCCTTGTGTCGCCACTACCTCGTTTCCCCTACCCCTCCCCCCCCCCCCGTGGGACCCCCCCCCCCGTGACAACTTCAAAGAGAACTTGAAGAGACTATTAAACATTGCCTCTCAGCAACAGCATTTGATTGCCCAACTTAGTCAATACACGCAAGCGTCAAACAAATAAAGAGTGTTCTATAAAACATATCGTGCTCTATAAAACATACCGTGCTCTATCAAACATACCGTGTGATTCCAGGTATTGTCACTTTCTCTGTTTTGGTGCCTATATACTGTCAGAGCTTGCCTTGTGTTCAAACCAAGCTGATGTCAGGCCTATGTATTACTATCTGTGCAAAAAAGTACCTGAAATGGACCATAACTTGATATTGTTACATTTTTTTATTGCCATGCCAAAGAAAACAAAAATCTACAAATGATAAGTGTATGATACATAGTATGCAATCCATGATTCTTCAATATACACCTTGCTTTTTCTGTTGGCAAACCCTTCGGAACTTAATCTTTGTTAAACTTTGGTGACCTTTGGTCGGCACAAAGGCAATAGGGCTGAATCAACTCATGATATGCTCTGCGTGAAACGTTACGGTGTACAAGTATTATTTCATCGTGACGGTCTTCTGTTGACGTTTGTCCCTGTCAGCCTGATAAGCAATGGGTACACAGAAAATCTGCTTACTCGTCTGTTAGTAAGATGTTATACCTTTAATGAGTAGGGATGCACCTCAACTCGTAGTGCGACTCTTATTTCACAAAATATGCGCATACATGTACTTGCAAATTTTAATCAGTACTGAAAATACATGGGGCAATGTGTACAGATGCTAGACGCCGAATTCTTAGGTACTCAACTCATTGATCTAATTCGTAAACTTACTCATGCATTGAGTGACGATACTTCCTTAATGCTTACAATAAACGATGTGAACGAAGTTACTCATCGTGAGTAGATTAAGAATGTTGTAGTTGGTCGAAATACTAACGTGACACGTACATTTACAGATTGTTTCCAAGTATTAAGAGTGATCAACTAGTGATTCTACAACTCTACATAGCGATCATAGCGATTAAACTACCCGCCTCGTAATTGTGCGAACTGCCTTTCGTAGAAGTACTGCCCATGCCATTCAGTTAGTACTATGTAGTACCAGAGCGACGCAACGACCAAGACATGCACGATAAGACACAACTGCTCCTTCTAATTTATGGACATATTTGTTGATATTTTGGAAAATCAAGGTAAGCTGTCATGTGTTTTGTTTAGTACTATGATGTATGTTATTTTTAAGTAGTTAAAATAAATATTTTCTAATTTTGATGCAATTATATCACATTATTCTGAACATCTTACTGATCATTAGCGGGAGAGGCCTCGTGTTAAACTCTGCGGTTAGCCTAACGTATTGAGTCATGGTTCAACTACAACGTTAACCCAACACAAAGCTTTTGCATTGATATGCCTGATTTTGGAACCAGTCATTTCGTCCAAACAAAGTCAGATTACAACAAACTGCCCAATGAGTTTAGCAAAGTTAGTAATATTGCGGAAAAACACGGCAACAACCGAATTTCGCCTTTCCAAATAGTCAAAGGTAATGGCGGAAAATTATTACTAACAACATGATCATCACATGACCACTGGCGTACTGTATGCTATGGAAGCAATCTCCATAGGCCTAAGCAATTTACGTTTAGTTTGACGTTTTCTTTGCACTGCAGCAATGCACTGCATTGAACGTATGTAGGATCCAAGTGCATATTATAAGTGATACTGTAATAAGCCCGCCAGCTTAGGCCTACACGTACTGCCCAAGTTATAAAAGTAGTATGTGAAAGTATTGGACACATTGTTATGATGTGATCGGTGTGGTAGCTACTGTGAATTGAACAATGTAGTCAGCGTTACCAACGGCATATGCCCAAAAAACGCTAGATTTGCAAAAGTAAAACCCCAGAAAACGCTAGATATAGATTTTCATGAACATACTGTATGTAATGTAGCCTATTACCTTCCATCACAAGTTGCACTTATTCATATGATAGACAGTTTTATGATTATTTTAACAAATTTCAAGTCATAATTGCTCAGAACCATAACAAAACAACTGTAGAATCAACAAAATTACAACTAATTCAGACGAAATTTAACTGCAAGAAACGATTATCGTCTCAATCCGCGGTAAGGCTGTGTGCGTATAGTGTGTACATAAACTCACACAATAGCCCACAGTTCCGCTCCTCACATTTTCTACATGCACACGTGCTGCACATGTACTAATAGTGGTACGGACTGGTTTGATACAGTAAACTTTTTATGTGCAGTGGTATACGGAGTAGTATAATTAGTACAGCTAGCACATGTAACAAACAGCAAACCACAGGGAAATTTGAACAGCTGATATAAACCTTTTCAAGCCTGCGCAATATGTTAATCGTGCAGGCGGACTTATGAAACTAAATCATTCTAAAATGTTAAGGCGTCTTGTTCTAAGTAACTGATATAATCCTCCTCCCGGACTTAATAACAGCTCTTGCGTTATTTAATGTGAACATGGCTACTAGGTTAAACTGCACAAAACATTGTACAGCATTCTCAAATTACTGCAAGGTACTCAGGATACAGTATTCTTTGAAAATTGTTGGTAATCTACTTGTTGTGTTAGAAAGATAGCTGTGGGGGAATGAGACTAATCTGTGGGGGTGCAAGGAAGAGCTAAACTTAACTATGTTGGGAGAATATGAATCATCTGGATTGATGAGTGTACAGCTTTAACCATAGACTTTCCCTAGTAAATAAGGTACACATACAGGTCAGTGTTCAAGTGTAATTGAGTACTGTAAGATACATGTACTATGTACAGGCCTGTGTTTCTAGATTTTAGTGGCTGTTTTATATTATTGGCATAGACATGTGGTGCACATGGTGTACTACACATCAAGGTGCCTAATTTGACAGCCACTTTGAATTTAAACAACCTGCTTGCCTTTTCTTGCAAATCCAGACAATCATTTGTGTCCTTATCTTGTCATGATAAATATATTTCACTAAAGAGTCACTGACTTCGAAGACTCCTTTAGGAGGATTTCCTTGCTAACTAAACCTGGCCTCCTGTTCAACACTAATGAACTGTTTCTGTTAAATTGCACATTATGAAAGCACTTGAATTAGAGTTTAACTTCCCATGGTAGTGCCTTTGCTTTGTTTAATGCAAAACTTTTTTATGCCTCTCATTTTCAAACAGGTGCTGTACTTCAAGGGCAAGCAAGATTTCTTCACATTAAAGTTGGTACATTCTTAATTGGCCTCCCTGATTTGATTGAAAATTTTAGCTGGAAGAGTCCATTGTGACAATACTGAAATACTTTCTCAAGTCTTCAACTAAGAATGGCTTCTTCTTCTTTCAGTCTTACTGATTCAGAAAATGTGTACACACAACATTCAGGCATCTTCAGATGCTGCCATTGTAGATATGAGAGCAGAACTCGAATTAACCTTCTTAACCATCTTCAAATGGTCCACTCAGGAGAACAGAACTTCAGAGTTTTCTGTGGAATTAATCATTGTGAAGCCTCATATAGTATTGTCAATTCTCTAAAAAAACACATAAGAAGGAAACATGGCAAGAACTATCTCCACACCTGTGGTTCAGAAAGATTGACAACGTCGGGCCTCAGTCCTCAGCGCCATGTCTCATTGGATCAGGACCGAATCACTTAAGTGCAAAACACATTCAGATTAAGGCGGAGAACGAAGTTGTGAAGTAGACTCAATCATGGAAGGGTTTGAATGCTTCATTGCCGCCTTTTATACATTCAACATCAGCTTCCCAAAGAAAAGTAACAAGACTTTATTTTCCTGGATTTGTTATTGGGCTTTAAATCCAAAAAGATCCCAAGATCTGTTGCAACTTTCGTAACAAAATATAAAGACTTTTAATGTTTATATGATGCAAAGCTTTGCTACCTGAGGATTTTTATCTTTTTGTGTTCGTTACTTTTACATTTTTGTTGCACACTGTTGCAATATTTCTTGCCTTAATTAGATCACTTATGTACTTGTCGAGAGAAGACATTTCTATTTGTTTTGACGTAGAATGGGGACTTTTTCTGAATTTTGGATAATCAGAAGAAATCTCTTTGTGGGATAACAGGATGGAAAGCTCAAAGCATGTTCAGAGATTCATTGCAAAGGAAGAGATCGGTATTTGTGTGATTTGTCATGGTGGTTAAATTATACCATCAAAATAAAGCAAGGGCTGGTTTACATAGAAACCAGCATTAGTGTTTCAGTCTGAGCTTGCCTGATTTGATCGCAAAAGTAAAGATAAGTCAAGGCCAGAATTAATTGATTTTTTAAGCTTGATTGATTACCAAATGGTTAGCATTACTGATTCAACGGTTCCAAAATACATATAAGTTTTCTGTTATTGCATTTGTTTAAATCAAAAGCTAACAGTATCACATTGCAGGATGTGCATACTTAAAGAAATCAGTGTTTTAAACATTTTGTTCTGTGTTTTGTTCATGGTTGTTTATTTATCTGTGTTAGTCATTTATCTGTGTTTCTTGTATTTCACCTAATTCAGTTTTTAGGGTTTGTCCTTGCAAATGTGTCGGTGAGGTCTCATTGAGTTTAAGTGTATAAAGTAGCTGTTTTTTAGTTAAAGTTGCCAAAATACTTTAGAGACCTATTGCAATATTTATAAGAACCTAAGAAGATGGATTTTGTCAACTGACTTTACCACAGTAGCAGTTGTGTTTCTCTCGAAGTTAATCGTAATTTCTCATGCATTTTGCTGCTTGATTATTGTCAGAGGTTTAGTATGTCATGGGGAAGTACAGCATCAGTTTATTATCATATGTATCTTAAGAACTTCATTATCAAAAACATGGTATTTGTGTTTTGAGATGTTGGAATATGAAAGTACTCTTTACAAGTTAAATAAAAAGAGAAATAAACTCTAAATTTCTGTTTGTTATCATCGCTCATCTGTGTATATCTACTAACTAGCATATCAGTACTATAAATATGTATTAGTAAGTTTACATGCCTGACCATGTAATGTTACTACTTTGGTTAGTGAAATCAGGGACAACACTGAAAGCAGTACTTTCACTATCTGCCTAGTAATTGTAAACATTTAAACTAGTAAATCAACTGCTCCGAATCAGTATCTTTACTCAATACCGGCAAGTATAAATACTACCACGGATAGTAAAATCAGGGATCTAAGTTTACTCGCATTTGTGAGTACTTGTGTTTTCTGTGTATGGTAAGCCGAAGTAAACTCTCTGATTAAGTCTTGCGGTTATAGGGTGTTTAGCCGCTGAAATGAGGTATGATAAACCTTAACCTGTTACTCGAAATTGTTGATACTTCATTTCTGATTCTTCTCAATTTCGTCGTCCATACGTCACCCCCCTCCCCCCCCCCCTGCCACCTTACCTTCCGAATTCCGCCTTTGGCTCTAGGCCTATGTGCTATGTCATACCCTGTTAATGCATTTTGTCGTTAAAAATGTTATCAATCGCTTCACTTTTCGCCACATTAAGTAGCCAAAAAGCTATGTCACACAATCCGCGAACAATTTTCACCCCCCCCCCCCTTCGCCCACCCCCAATGTAGCTGAAAGTTGATTGGTTATTCATAGAGCAAAAGGTGATCATTGTTATACCAATGGTGAAGTTTTGACATGATTATTTCCCCAACTCAAAAATTGTCCCTATTGTGCCTGTCTAACCCAACAGTTTTCTATATACAAACCATGAAAAACCGACAAAAGTCGAAGTCGGTTTTCTTTTCTATATATATTTTTTTTAGTATGCTACATGAATAGTGTATATCGTAAGACACTTTATACATATGCTGTACATATTGTATTCTGTGGGTCTGTAGTTTAAAATCGAAGGAAAACTTGAGTTTTTCAGAAAAGTCCACCCCCCCCCACGAAAGAACATGGCCCACGAGAAACCAAACGACTGATCAGCTGTCAGCCCCAGTCTTATTGCATCGAGACTGTGACTGTGTGATCATCATAAGGTGTGTGTGTGTATATATGATTCCCCTAGAAAGGGGAATGTATACCACACACAATCTTAGCCAAAAGGCCTACAGAAGCGACATATTTCAGTAATCGTGGTAATACCACTTTTGCCTTCATAGGCTAATGATTGCAAAAGAAAAGAAAAACGTGCGTATAGGCCTATGTACATGTCTGAGTTCCTACTATAGACAGAAAGACGGTCACTCCGCTCTTCATAAATGGTTGTATAGCGTTTCTGTACACTGGAAACCGACCATTGTAAAGAGCCATTTGTTAAACCACAGACTAACAAACAAGACCATTCCAGGAAACTTGAGTTATCGTCTCGCGTGAATACAAGCCACAGATAGATGTGTTTGTTGGATGCACACCAAGCATTCATAGATAACCACCCACCCCTATATGTATGGACGGACGAATGGACGGACGGACTTTTACAAGAGTCACTAAACAACTCTTCTCACACTAAGTCGTGTGAGATTCGAAATTGATTTTTTTTTTGCGGTAGAGCGTTCCATTACCAGCCGATGAGTGGCATATTGGAGTTTCTACAAACCGGCTGGACATGTTTCGAAACAAAATGACGAACTTGAGACTTCTGCTTAAAGCCTTAAAGCAATCATTTTCGATGAAACCGCTAATAATTGATTGAGAAAGAATGTTAGGGATGTTTAAAAGTAAATATTCTTCTATAGAGACTTCTAGATAATGTATAGTATAACATATAGGGATTCAAGTGACCAGAACTAGATAACAATTAAAAGCTAGTGAGTTTTTTTTTTTTGCTCAACTATTTTTCATTAATTTTGGATATCGAGTTGATTTTATTTAACTTTTTGCTTCTTTTTTTTTGGTCACCCGGTGTTTAAAGCATTATTCGTTAACTTACAAATTAACCTTCACTCGTGATTCAAGCACTTCGTGTCAAAATGGTGAACATCTAGAGCAAAAAAATGCTGCATAATCTATATATTCCTTTCCCTCACTCATATATAATTTTATCGTCTATAGGATAAAATAGATTGCGCTACATTCATGGGGGGTTAATATTGATTAATGATCATGTTGTCTGAACGCGGTTATACTCATAAGACAACCCAATTAGCAGTAGTAAAGCCGTGTTTCAATTACTGTTGTGTTTTCTCTATCTTTAGGGATTCAATTAAGCCGTTTATAATTACGCTATTTATCAAAACTCGTTATAGGACCATCAAAAATATTCTGAAATGTCAACTAAATCAATAATTGACTATCTTGGCAAAAGGAAGTCGAAGTTGAGAACCAAGGATTGACTTATATCTATAATTGCGCGTATATCATTGAAACAAGCCTATCTCTCTCTTGTCTCATTACCGATTTTTTTTTTTTTTGAAATTTTATGGACAAACTATAATTCACATATGTATACGGGTGTTATAAAAGTACCGGGATTAGCATGCCATTTGCACGAGACTTCGCGTTGAAGGGTGTCACTATATTTATTTAAGGGATATTTCTTGGAAAATTGTCACTGCTGTGATTTCAATTACTACACCATGGCATTCTTTCTTTCTGTTTGAAGTAGAAGTCTGACAATGAATTAAATTTAAATGATTTGTCGATGACGTACAAAGAATGCATTGTCAATCTGTATTTCTTTGAATACCGTTGCGTTATTTGCGGGTTACTGCGACACACCTTGAAGGATTCTATTTATTAGCGCGGGAAACCACAATGCAGGGCGGTATCAACGTTGCCCACAAATATGCTAGATAGTCAAAGAAATGGTCACCAGATTGGTCACTGAGGTTCAGATTCTTTACACACATTCTACTGTCACGATGAAACAAGGTTGTCTCTCTTAATATTTCTGTCTATGAACACTGTTCTTTATGTCTGGGGGTAACATAGCGGGAGGGGGAGGGTGGGGGGGGGGGTAGCACCTATAAAGGAAAATACATTTCGAAAGTTTTAGCAATTATCAGCGAGCTAATCATAGGGGTCAATGCTCATGACCTTTAAGTCGCCCAGGTGACCATATTTCGAAGCGAGTCAATGCCAGTATAGCTAATTGACTGACGACAGGGTTCATGGCGGAAGGCTAGGAGAGGGACGGGCTAGAGGAGGGGAGGGGTTAGTCAAGGGAGGGGTAATGGTTCTGTTTGCTCGTCATCTCATATCCAAAGCTTTATACAACAGGGAAACCAATTGCAGGAAAATATACCCATATAAACGATGATTCAGTTCGCGATATTTCAGCGTCATAATATAATGCCAAATCTTATATTTTGTCATTGACTGTATTAAGTCTTGCTATAAGCTACTTGAATGAGTATCGTGCCCCCCCCCCCCCCCCGGTTTTCACAACTATCTGTAGAAGGCGTTGTATACACCAGTAACATCTTTGCATTGTTGTTAATGCGGCTCGCTCGGTTTCTCGTTGTACAGTCTTCTTGAATTCCAAAGCTCTAGACTAAAGTAATATATTTTGCAAATGTTTCAAGAAAAATAATTCAGTTATAATTAAAAAAGAAAAAGAAACCAGTCGAATTACAAATGATCAAATTTGTATTTGATATAAACTAATATATTGGTCTTCTCGGTCAATAAATATTACACAACGGACACGGAATATGCTTCACTAATACAGTATAGTGCATATAGATCTTTTCTCAAATTTACAAACACTGTACATATTTACATTAAATGTTTAAATATAGAATAGGCACACATATTCTCTTTTGTCACCTATAAAACAGGTGCCCATCGTCTCTACTTAACAACGCTTCATTCAACAACAACAAAACAAAACAAAAAAGCCGCCTGACAGAATGAAAAGAGGGACGTGTCACATGACCGATAAGTCCTTTTTTTTATATAGATAAACAGCGCCCGTTGACAACACAAAGAAAGAAAGAAAGAAAAAGAACATTGGGCGATACCACCTTCACAGAAAGGAGGAAATGGATTGTGATATCACAAATGACTTTCATAATGAACAATTAGGGTATGTATGTCTGGTAAAGAAAAAAAATAAAGAACAAAAAAAAATCGCCTAACCAGAAGAATACCACGCTATGTTAACATACAACGTTTAAATAAATACTTGCAAAAACGAACGTATTATAATGAGGATAGAATTGTGTTAATAATGATGAGTAAAATACCGCTGCTGGTTGAGCCGGTCTTTCCCAAACAAGGAACTTTGCCCCCCTGTTCCAATAATCGTGTGCGGTTTTCTTTACCCCCGAGTTCTCGAACAAACAATACAGCTTAGTACTATAGAGTGGTTAGTTATGTGTGCGCATACAATGTATAATCAAATGCTTGGGTGACCTTGCTAACTTCTTGGAAACAGACATTCTAGTTTGATTAATGGCGGCTCTTTCTTTTTACGTGCGTGCATGCTGTGTGTATGCTGTGTGTGATTTTTTTTTTCTTCTTCATCTTTTTGGCTTCGTCATTACTTGTGCGTAGAAAACGAGGTTACACAAATTCAGAGAAAAATGACGGATTGCTTATTATGAATAGAAACATGATTTGTAAATTATTTTGCTTACTTTAACACTTTCATTTCGACATTTTTTACAATTTGCAAATACTGGCGCGGTAACTCTCTCTAAACAAAAATATATATATATATATTTAAAAAAAAAGCAACGTCAAAGTGAAAAATTTCTAACACAAAATGCTGTGTTTTCGTGTTGTCACAACACTCACACCAATACAATGAACAAGGTAAATGATATAACAACCATTTATGGTGACACTACCAAGGAGAGACCGAGTGGTTGAAATCTCACAATTATTGCTCCATTTCTATACCCTCCCCCAAGTCCCCCTTCCCCATCCCATTCTTAAAACCAGTTCCGCAATACCAGGCGGGAAAAAAATGGTCAACAGCTTAAAACATTGTTCTCGAAGTCTTTTTGTTAGCACAGTGACTGATATTTGAAATTTGCTTGAAAGTTAACATTCCTATTTTTTTTCCAACCACCATTTCTGCATAGAAGATGTTGGGGGTGGAGAGGTCTGACCAAGAAATTAACACCCACATCACTTCCAGTTAAATAGTATGTGGCGGTAGCACGATATACACAACCAGTATGACAGAAAGACCCACATTTTCGTACGGACAATAAAAAAAAATTAAAAAATGAGTCCATTTGGTACGAACATACAATATTCATTGCTTCCTTGCCATTATTAAAATTTGCAAATTTAGCCACCGTGTAAAAAAAAAAAAAAAAAAAAAAACATGCTGCAACACTAAGTCCTTTGTATTCTGCAAACAACAAATTTTGTTATTATTCTTTCCTCATTTTGACAGTTATGCTAACTGGGACGGAAATAATGCACTACCTTTCCTTTAAAACGAATTAGTGTTGCAGCAACCCCTACAAAATCTGAAACTATAGTTTGTTGCCTTGGTGATATTTAGTTTTTTTTCTATATTTTTCTTTTCATTCCCCCCCCCCGCCTCGTCTTCTGCCTCTTTCATTTCATTTTTTAAAGGTAAACCAAAACAATGTCTGTAAGCTTTTCCCCCAAGTAGTAATACAGTAGAGATGGTTAAACACTTTAGGAAATAGTCAAAGTAATGTGATTAAACAGAAATTTTGCTAAAAAACCGAACAACTTTGGTTTGTTTGAGTAAATGATGTCTCAGAAAATGTATTAAGAATTCTATAAAGTCTTTGACATTATCTGGCCTCCATAATTGAACAATGGTGGAGAAATGAGGGATAAAAAACTTATCCACTTACCATCCCCTTAACAATGAACAATAGACTTATGTATAAAATTAATAGCTATCATTTACACACATAACAGAGTGGTGACCAAAAATACGTCCAAGGTTCTGCAGTTAAATATCTTACTAGAAATTTATTTCTCAAATCTCTCTCTCTCTCTCTCTCTTTTTCACATCTTTCACATTAATTTGTAAAAACATTAGTTTTGTAAGTTTTGTAAGTTTCATAATTATTTTGGCTGACAATAATTGCACAATATCATGTTTGTCTTTCAAGGCGACAAATGGCGGAATTTTCACCTCTTTAAATTTTAAAAGGGAAAAATAATTTTCACTTTCACTATTCCCTTCCTCGAATTTTCTTCTGTTCGAAAAAAAAAAAAAATTCTGTGAGGTACAACAGCAGAACTTTGGCAAGAACCCACCACTCTCCACAGCCTCTTTTCTAATGAAAAAAAAAATCTTGTTTCTTGGCCTAGGTTTTTCTTTCTTTTTTTTCCTTTAATATAATGACACATCTCAGGGTTTTTTCCACCATACATTGATAAGCAATCACTTAATTTTCATGAGAGGGCATAAAAATTCTGGAATGAACACACAAAGAAGTGGTAGATGAAGTTGTACAGTTAATGGAGTATCCAAAAATATATCCAAACTAACAGATTCTCAACAATAAATACAATACAGTTTTATCATTACAGTAAATTTGGGTGCACAGTAGTACTGGTAACATCCCTCATTGGATCAAGTTCCACCTGTATGATTCTTTCATTTATTTTTTAATGTTCACTAAGGTATGTGAGGTGTTGCTATCAATTTATAATATGAGAAAGACACAAAAAAATATATTTTAAATTGACTATACTGTAGGAATTTTGTTTTACTTACATTGATTTCCATAACTAATATAAGTAACTTAAACTTAGGTATGTGAAATGTAATTTGATAACAAGATAACTGTTTAACCCCCCCCACCACCCCCACCAATAAAAAACCTAATAAATTAATGGAAGAATCTAACTAGGAAAATATGGGACTTGATCCACTTGTTTCTTATTGGGTTTTAAAATATCTCTATCAAATAAGTTAGATTCATTCACATGTAAAATTTTCTGTCATTAATGATCGACACAGATTCAGGTTAAAACAAAAAATGACCAACAAAAAAAGAGCTGGTAATTGAGATTGTTTTAAAGCAGGCAACAGGGTTTACTGAAGCTTCTAGAATTGAGCTTGATTCTTCAGCTGACAAATTGATGACATCATCAACAAAAAAATGTTTAAAAAAAGTTAAAAGAAGCACAAGACACTGCTTTACAATATAAAAGACAGCTAATTTTGTTAGGTCTGAAAACATTCAACATTTTTAGCTTGCATTGCTTGCATTTTCTCTCTTTCTCTCTCTCAAGAGTGAGCCCTGAAAATGAAAATGAGAGGTATAAATTGTTGGATCGATGCTGCATGAAAACATTTTTTTGTTGTTTCATTGAAAACTGAAAAAAAAAAAATGCAAACCCTGAAACCTGCTTAAAAGAGGCCATTAAAGTTAGAGGGGAAAAAAAAAAAAAATGCTCCGATACACCTCAAAACATGATGTGAAAGATATGGTTAAATGAGTGGGTATTCTACCTGATAAATCTCAATACACTCCTACTAAAAACAACAACAAACAGAACACTTAACAGATTTAACACTAGGCCTCCTTTACCTAAGACTTGCCAAGGGCTTCCTCCTTGCATTGACAGATTTTCCAGCCTCACAATCAAAGAAGTTGAAAACAAAGAGATGACAAAACTGGTCCCTGTAAAAAATTCGCCCCACGAGGCCTGGACTCACTGCATCGTCTGCGCTCTCTCTCCCCATCTTCCACACGTACTCCTATCCTGATAGTATTTGCTATAGATCAAAGGGATAATCCATGAGGTAGCTCTTTAGTTTACCCGGTAAGTCTAGAGTTTTTATTTTGCCCTGTTCTTTGAGTTGGCTATTTATGGTGCACCGACATAAATGTTGTAAGGACGGTACATCGGAACGTAGTGGCTTTTTTATGGTGGCATCGGTGTCCTTCCTGCCGGAGGGCTCCAACCAAACGAATTGACCGCTGCCTTTCCGCTGTTTCATTTTGTTAGCGTTCGTGTCTATCTCTGCCTTCGAAAGCTCTATGTAGTGTGTTATGAGTCGTACCACACAGTCGAAAGACGGGGCATTACTTTTGATGGCGTCATCTGAGTCCAGACTAAATTTCCCCTCATCGTATTCGATTCTAACACTCGTCGTCCCTCTCGGCGTTTTAACACTTAAGGAGAACAAGTAGTTAGCGTCCGAACTGTCGCGAACTAAAAAAGTCCCGTTGTCGGCTTCACGGAGCTTTCTTTTAGCGTCCTTGTACGTCATGGCACCGTGGTACCATCCTGAGGTATACAACGTGTTCAAAGCTGAACACAATCTGTCCATGTCTTCTTGGCTGCTTCGCCCAGACCCCGACGCACCTTCTACGACAGTTCGGACATTGCCCCGAGCATCAACACTCATTTCCCGGGGAGGCATGTGGAAAATCATTAACGTCCCAGACAAAATTAACAGAGCACATCCACCGTACCCAGATCGCACAAGTAGACCGAACAATGTGTTTAGTAGTTGTTTGCCTGAAGCAGTCAATAAGGTAATGTTAGCTTTTCCGACAAATTTGCCATGAACAAAATTTGTATGCAAAACGTCATTGATGGTAAATCAAAACGATGCCCTTACTAGCTTAGTATCCTATTCATAACATGAACTATACGGGCTAGACTGTTAGGTCTGATCGAAGGAGTATACGGGCAAGGATGTAACTTACGTAGCAACTAACCGACCGTTGAAATACTCGTTGTAAATTCTGAAGTTTGAGAAATTCCCTTTAAAAAAAGAAATTTTGAATTCCAATTGGAAGGAATATATCGATCGAGAACGAGAATGGTACTAGTGCTGGCAATAGTTCAACGTAGGCAGTCGTTGGAACTCCACATTCAGAAGTGAGTAAAATATACTGCTACACTGTAAAAGTGTAAACAGAAACACACTAACTGGATAGGCTACTCAAAGCTCTACACATGAAACCACAGTACCTATTCAATACTATGGAAGCTTCGATCGTCGAACATAAGCATGTAGCAAACTTCAACGAGATGTACCTTCAAGTAAATCTGAAAATCCTCAAAAAATACATTTTATATGTATTCCTATTGTAGTACGGTTTTGTTGGACTGTGTCTTTGTGTGGTCTCACATCCGCTGTCTTCTCGAAAATGAACGAGAAATACAGGTAACTTGCGGTACGCCTACGGTGCGACACACTCACACAATACACTAAAGAAGAGGACTGTGTGCGGTTAGTTTCTCTAGGAACTGTGTGACTAAACCGGCAAATCAAGCTCCGCCTATTATGAATAAACATTAGTTCCAGAAAAGGCTTCTTGATTAATTTACTAGGGATTTTTGTTTTATGTAAGACGTTGTTTGTTCTTCTATAAGTTATTTATGATACCAGTGAGTTTAAAATAATTTTTTACTGCTGTTATAAAATAATGTTGTGTTCTGAAAATGCTTTACAAATTACATAATAAGAATATTGTAATATAAAAAAAATTAACAATATCTGTGTAGTAAGTTCGATCTTCTAAATCGTAGTCTGCTTGCAAATGAATCTTATTAAATCGGGATTTTCCCAGTAACTATTTACATATGCAACATACTACCGAGAATTGCCAGGTCATAATGTATTGATCCCTGTTCCAGCTAGAACTCCCCTAAGGGGTGATCAAGCATAACGATTTTTGAACAGGGAAAAATGACGGCCAGTTTTTTATTCAAGGATAGAAGAAAACCTTGCACATTTTTTCTTCGAAAGGATAATTGCAGCAAATGAATTACACAGTCGTGTTGAGTTCTGGACGTTACACGTATTAGAGTTTACGAAGTGGCAATGATGTATATATTATGAAAACAGCACGTTTAAACGTCTTGATATGTAATGTACACAACACTTATTTGCCTCGCTTCGGGTTTGTATGATAGTTGAAAACGATTAAGTCATTTATTAAATGTCTTAAGTTCTTAACACCGATTATAAGTTTTGAAAAATCGCAAAAAATGGTATTACGTAAGCCCATGCAAACCACAACGATGAGAGATAAAAAATATCAGCATGATTATTTTTCTCCCTGTTATTTTTTTTTCGTTATCCAAATTCGGAGATTGCATAGATGGTTGTAGAATTATGATCAGGAATATGTGTGGCCGATGCGCGCAAAATGTGAATCTAGAAATTATCTAGACAAAAGGAACCAACATGATTTCGAAATTTAAATGTTACAGCAACCTTACCGAATTTGACCCGATTCTCAGAACACGTGCCCTCCGTTTTCATGACAATTGCCGTGTGCGAATAATGACAACATTACACCTAGCATAAGATCACAGCGGTTTCCGTGAAAAGAACACACCCTTCATGTGATTGATCGGTTCTATTTGCAGCAATCCAAATCAAATTTGCACTTTCATTGTAGACGGTAAGGCATATTGATACTCTTCTTTGGTGGACGGTAATAAAAGACAAAGAAACAATGGAAAGTATCTCTTGACGTAGCACCGCCTCAATTATTTAGCATGGCTGTTAATTCAGGCAAGAACAAGGGTGCATGTGACTTTACGAAACAACGCACCTGTCATACTTGAATTTTAAAAGAGGGCGACATTACTCTTTAGAATTATTCAGCTGTATCTATTTGTACCTGAGTGCTACTATAGCTATCGTTAGTGGATCTGTGTAGTGTGACCGGTAGAATCCAGCGTGAACAAAGCATACCGCGCAATAAACTTTCACTCATTTCAATAGACTTTGATAAAGAAAAGAAAAGAGTTATAAGTAAAAATAAAATATTTCCATGTATCAATTTTATATGAATTGTCCAATCATTTTCTCATCAATATAATTGGTAAAGTTACCTTTCATCATACTAAGGCCTACACACATTAATTAACACCATGTCACCCAGTTGATTGCTATTTGTTTTATACCAGCAGTTTCGTAATTATTTCAATCATCGTAAAGAACAGCAAGAACGGCTGTTTGTGTAGTCAGTCCATCGATGACATCACAGAGTATTGCGCAATACACACACACAGATTAAGTCATTATAACCTGAAATACTTAAATACATCAGCATAATACAAGCTATATTATGGAGGGATAAGTTCAAGGTTCTAGGTATTATGTTGTAAATACTTATCAATCTAACTATCTAAGGAAAAGGTTGGATTTCGGCTTGTATAGGCCTCTATACTGATTGACATGCACAACCGACAAAACTTTATCCGGTTATATACACAGGTCGTCTTTATAACAAAAGGGCGCTTTTAGTACTAAGAAGAAGTATGGAGAAAGGGGGTATTCTTTAATATAAACAAAAATGCATCATGGGATGACCTTCAACACTATTTGTCTACATAAAAAAAATAAAAAAAAAGACTTGCTTGGATTTTCCGGTTTCAGGAGTTTTAGGACTGCAAGTTTGTGAGTAATCATCGTGAAACCCCTGGCACGTGACCGTTCTTAGGTGAGAGTGGGAGTTTAACTTTGACTCATACATCCTTACCTTTTTCACTGTAAGGCCGTTATAAGTCTGAACACTATACACGTGTGTGTGTGTTACAGGGAAATCCCTGTATAGTATACAAATATTATAATATATATATATATATATATATATATATATATATATATATATATATATACATATATATATATATGTATATGTAAATGTAAATATGGATATAAATATACATAAATTACGTGTGTGTGTTACAGGAATCCCTGTAGTTAACCAGGATATACTGGTATGCACAATCCGAGTATTAGTAACGCTGAACAAAATATAGTGTAAAACATTTCCTTATTTTGGGAGTAATTATTTGTGTTTTATCATTTTTTTTTTGGGCGGGGGGGGGGTCTTCCTCGTTTAATTCTTCTTCTTTTTTCTTCACTCTTGATATTGATATTCAATTGATACTCATCAAATACAAATAACTTTTCAACTAACAATTCTAAAAAGGCCGCGGCTTTATTTCACCTTACCCTAGTCAGTTTTACTTCATCGATTCTTAGAACGGTGCACGTGTTATAACATTGTGCTCGTCCATTCCCATTGTATACCATTACATTGAAATACCACAATAAGAGGTGGCGAAGCAAAGGGTCATCGTTGAGAAATGTGATCTCAAGTTTTATGGAGAACTTCGTGCAGCGATACAGCAGAGGCTCGGGCAAAACAGAAAATAAAAGAAAAGAAATAATATACAATGACAAACGTTTCTAAGAATACTGGTTATGGAATAAACGGAAAGATTGCATATCAAGAGAATTTAATTCCCGCGAAATGATTAGCCTATGGTATTGTGATCTGCTGTATGATAATGAACTTTGATATTTTAATATGTGTATCAAGGTATAGGGTCGAGTCAGTTCTCTGTGTAATCTGCAAAAAAATCCGGCTATTTTTGCCTCGAAAATTTGAGCGATCCTCCCAGAATGTCTTGGTTCAGAGCGGTTACCTGCTGCATGCAATGTACACACATTATACAAAAGGGTGTGAAAATCGTATAAATATCCGATCATGAGACACTGTATATGCATTAACAAACGACGAGTTATATCATTTTTATAATCTTTAAACTCAAACTTGATCGTGATTATTGGTCCACCGCTGGAAAACCCCGCCTGAAATAGGCCCTGCAGTAATCTTTATCGTTTTGTGTTTATTTTATTTTTTATTTCATTTTCTCGGAAATATGATTTAAGAAAACATCTTAAGATTTAGATTACAGGAAATAGAACCTTAAGAGTCAAAAGTAAGGCCGGAAAAATAATAATTTCAAGAAACAAAACTTAAAACAAATAAGAAGCAAGAAACTGCATCTTCAAGATTCCAAGCTTATCATCACAACGACCGGGAGTATATCCATCAGGAATCTGTCACTGTATACAGTCCAATCTCAGATCGAGTAATTGTAACCAAACCTATAGGTGTCGTACTTCACATTGACTTACACACTATAAACTCTTTTTAGCCTTTGAAGAAGATCCTGCCAGGATCGAAACGTCAGGCCAACTCACTTTTACACACTATAAATTCGTCACTTTCTAAGGCCGATAGAGCATAGATAGAAGTTTTCAACATGTCATGTCCTAACCCACCATAGTATGTTCATAGCTGCTGGCTTGGGCTATCACAACACATTCAACTTTTGCCATCATGATCGTTTAGATTCTGAGCTAGAAGAGCTCAAAGTTTAGCATTGGGCTCCTCAACCCATCTGCCAGCTCTAGCTGCAGTATCTTCTTGTGTCACCCAAGAGTTTCTAAAATGCATTTAAATCGCCTTCAACCTTCAGATTTTTAAACCATCAGTAGTTTATTTCGTCATCTTGAACATGCAAGCATGAAAAGGTATATGGTAATGACTCAGAAAATGTTAAAATAATCAATACAGTTTAGGTCACTTTAAGGCTATATTACCTCACTATATAGACGGACGTACACTACTCTATTTGTGGTATAATACCCTACAGTATGAAATACCCCCCCCCTCCCCGTTTTCGAAAGAAAATGAGGGCGATATTGAAGAACTTAGCATGCATAGACTCCGGATGTGTGACCTGATTAATTCACTTTGGCTTCGGCTTTGAGTACAACGTTTCTGTATATGCTGCCGCTGCCGAGTTGGACGAATCTAACCGTAATAGTAATTAGCGACTTTGCGATCCGCGTTATAGTCACTGCCCCCTCAAAGACCCCTACAAAGGCTTTAGTGACCCCAAGGACAGACCCACTTTATAACTTCCTTCATTCCGGCCCTCCATACAAGTTCCTCCCCTTACCTAAATCAGTGGGTGCAAATTTTGAACCCTCACCCCCTTCCCCCTTCACTGAATGTTTAAAAGTCGTGTCTACATGTGATTTAGATGTATATATCTGTGATAGAATAATATAGCCTATACTTGCAGGCTCCAGAATATGAAACATTTCTCCTCTCGCTGCTTTTTCTTTATATTTTCATGGCGGAATGTTAACATTGATTGCAGTATAACTATACTGTTAACACCATGAATAGGTTAGAATTCAGCATTTGTTAAAAATCTCATATCCACCATCAATTGCAGAAAATAAATTTTGTAAGCAAAAATTGGAGCATGGGTCACGAATCGATGGTGTGATATTCAAGTCAGTCAAGTAGTCTTCAGCCTTAAATCGTTAATATCTCCAAAAATGGAATAAGATTTTTATCTTGTACAAGCTGTTTAGGGAAGTTGTTCAGTTGTTCCGTCAGTATTTTATGACGTTCATTCTGCATAGTATGCGTATGACGTGTTCGTATAACACCATAGTAGGCATGTCATGTGTAAGTAACTTCCGGTTTGTAGAATACACATTCCGCGTTGGAATAAACACAGGAAAAAGGGTGCCCTTCTTGGAACCACTCTATACACATACATGTTATAAAGCGACTTTTCCTTCACAGAAAATACGGCGGACTAATATTCCATATTCCATTGCATACAAATATATGCAAATATATTTAAATATGTAAATATATCATTACTACCGTCTTACTCTCGAAGAATACAATTTCTTGGGAGCATGGAGTTCGACCTCCGTCCTCCCCTCGCCTCACCCCGTCTGACACTGATATATAAATATTGTAGTCTTTATGCTTCAGGTTCGTAAGTCCTTATGCTTCAGGTTCGTACGGCCTCTTGAACAAGTATCTTTGAAATATTTCTCTGCCTATAGACAAAGAGGGAGGTACGCCGGACCTACGCTGTAAAATTACCCTAAACATTGATATAACCAATCTATACCCGTTATATATATATAGGCATATATATATATATATATATATATATATATATATATATATATATATATATATATACCAAAAATGGGAATGAAAGAGAAATATCACCGATGCGTACACTGCCTTGGTAGTGTGTTCAATTGGCACAGATTCAACCATTATAGAAAGTGCAATTCGTTAAAATAATACAATCAAGATTTTTTTCCTTTGTTCGTGGGTTTCCTTTGTTACATATCTGTGACGAGTCTGTAGAACGATTTCTGGATTGATCAGCATAAGCTACAAACTCCATCCGTAAACACACCATGGTGTGCCGGCTTTTTTGCCGTGGCATAATTAATTGCCATAATGCCTTCTTGCAGTGGTACCAAAATGAGTAAACTTGTATGCATAGAGCCTATTATTATTTTAACATTTTATGGATCTATTTTTCTTTATTTGAAATTATAATATTCTTTATCTCGATTAATAAAGTCACTTGTATGCAGATGTTCGGGTTTTCATGAAGTTCATTAGTGGCATTTACAAACAAAGATATTAAAAAAAATATATGTAAAACTATACATACGTGTGTCAGTTTGCAGATATTGTGCTCTCCATCCTATATATTGAACGATATACTGGCATCTTAAAGTTTACAACAAAATGACTGTACTATTACAGTTTCTTTGCGATGCCCAAATTTAATTACAAACACACACACACACGCACATACAAACAAAACACAAAATGAATGATTCTGCTATTGGATTTTGTCAAGTTTCGCTCATGTTGTCTTACACGTATACACAGAACTTTGTTAATGGACGAGATACTATATTACGCACCTTATAATCCGACACGGGGCATGCGCAAGCGATAGGATGAAAGAGATGAAAGTTACTGCCGGAGTCAAAGTCATTGCCACCGGGCTCAAAAGTGGGGCAATATGTATATATATATATATATATATATATATATATATATATATATATATATTTATATTTATATATATATATATTTATGTGTGTTTGTGTAATGACTTTTCCGCCTTTCTTGAACCCATTGTCCGTGAACTTGACGTGATGCGATATTTGTGTAGACTCATATGATATAAGAAATTACTTTATATTTAAACACGTGACTTCCTTTTTTGCAGTTTCAATGCATCCTTAGATGCATGTTATTAATCACGTAGACACTCGTATGACCGTCTGCGTGTAGCCGGTATTTATACTTAATTGGGCCTACTGTGACACGGTTAGTTGGCGCGGACGTCTGTAGTATGAAAGGGCATAATTTGAAGCCATCTAAGGCAAACGTATAGGCCGTGCCTGGCGTTGCGCTATCCGATTTCAAGTCGGCGCTATAAATCTCGTACTGGCAAGGCTTCTTGCTTTAAATGTATATGTATGCTGAAACCGGGTCACAGTTTCCGTATCAAACAATCTTTGTAAAGCATCGTAGAAAGTTTCTAAAATGTTACCGTTGGTTTTCTCTTACTAGTAATTCACCTCATTTCTTTTGATTTCTTTTAATTCATTGGAAAACTTTTTACTGCACCGTATTGACCTCACGTTTGTGGTAACTTGACCAACTATATATATATATATATATATATATATATATATATATATATATATATATATATATATATACCCCTGGCATCGAAACTGTGACTGTGTGATCACCGTCAGGTGTGTTTCACGATTCCCCTTAGAGGAGAACAGAATGCTACATACACTGGCGGATCCAAGGGGGGCCATGCCCCCCCCCCCAAAGGTGAGCCAAAAAGTGTTTCCGAACATCCGCTAAATCATATGATTGGAAATTAAAAAAATCGTGAGGAATAGCAGTGGTAGACTAGTCTAAACCTTTTCGTTTTCTGGTTTAAAATTAAATGCAGAGCTCCCAACTGACCCGCAATGCGCATTCTAACACCCAAACCCGCTGACCCGCACAAGCGTCCGAAAAAACCGCATTGTAATTGTCAAATATACATAAAAAAATTTGCATCAAATTTTGACTTAGCAACCATCATTTCTTTAGCATTTAGCATAATAGAGTATAAAACCTCCTTTACAGCATCATTTGAACCTCAAATTAGCCTATATTTCTTTTCATTGGGGCGAGCAGCGAACATTTTCATGCCACGGGAAAGAATGAATTATCACCTACTATTCAATTTATTGCTGTTACACACAAAAAAATGCATATTTCTCAGAAAATTTTGGTGACAAAAGCCTTTCTAAGTGCCACCATTTTACATGTAGGCATCACCAGGATTCCAAAAAATTCAAAAGGGGAGGGGGTGTCCCCTCCCCTTTTGAATTTATACCCCTCCCCCAGGACGGCGATTCGTGGCATGGACCAGCATTTGCCTTCTCAAGAGTTGGGAGCTATGTAAATGTATGAGCATGAGGATTTACAGTTTAACACCATTTTGCAGTTACAGGCTGGTTGTAAGAAATTTATAACCTATGAGAAATAAAATTTCTTGAGAAAGATGATCCCAACTTTGTTTTATAAATATTTTAGAAAATTACACCTGGGAAACATTGTTTTTAGAAGTAAATTAACATCACCATTGTACACTTTTGTCGCACCAAATTGCATTTGAGGGCATTCAGCAATAGAAAATTTTCCAAAGGGGAGGGGGGCACCCCCTCCCCTTAGACCCCTCCCCCATATCACTCTAATGCCACTTTGGCCCCTCCCAAACAAAGGCCCCTGGATCCGCCAGTGGCTACATATGATCTTAGCCAACAGGCCGACAAGCGTTAATTCGAATCTTGAATTCATGTTTTTCTTCACGACTTAAAGAGAGAAAATCCGCAGTCGCCAGACACTTGTTCTCGTATAAATATTTATCACAGGCAAAGTGAGTCATGTTTTGAACTGCAGTGTTATGGGAGTAAGTGTCTCATAAAGTGCAGAATGTCTACCAAAATGAACGCCAAAAAAGCCTAAGTTTTCACCACAAAATTAACTTGACATGAGTTTGCTTGTCATTTTCAGCCTGAGCAAACATGATGAGACTCATCACTGCGGTATGCTGTTACCATAAAATCCACTACGGCCGAGTCTGTCGGTTTATACACACATGTCGTTCGGTCATGTTATGACAACAATATATGGAATACCGATATGTAAATTGCTTAACAACCAAGCTGAATCCTTACTGACATTTCTAAAAGAAAACAAAACAAGACCTATTGCTCAACACTAATCATAAGTTGTTTAGTGGGCGACTTCGCTTTACCATATGTTTGGATGTTTTCATTAACTCGGGTAATAGTTAAGTTGAAAAAAAACTTCTCCATAGCAACCACATTCCCGCTCTCTAAGGTCATGATCGTCTGCCAGGAATGAATTCATCCTACGCACGTTACACATATAGTGGGAACTTGTCTGTTATACTCATACACAACCAAAACCCTGCAGTCCGTGTCCCTTTTGGACAGTTCACTGAATCATTTAGGTTAATGCCAATCAAGTTTCCTACTGCGCAATTCATATTTTTCCAAGAAAAATTATTAAGCCATCTTAATGTTTTCACAAAGAGACTGTGAAAGCTGTATACCAATCTTGGCAGGTTTGGTGCAAGCAATCCCACCAGGTAAATTCCTGTCGTATTTCTCAGTAGATCTATAAAGCTATGCACCTGTACAACCCGTTCGCTTAAAAAAGTATGACGACATCATTACTATGGAAACGTCGTACGTGTCATCGAAGGCCTCTTATGTGGAATTACCCGCTAGTTAAGTACATACGGGAAGTAAAGGATAGCCTATACACATAAAATCAATTGAAAGTGCGGTGCATTTTGTGGAATATAGTTCCAAGAAATCGCGGTCCCTGAGGTTGAACGATGTGAGATATAATTCAATATATTATATTGCCAGCAGTTTGGACAGAGTCATTCACATACATACAATCTCTATAAAAGCGTGTTTTCGTGAATGCTCCTACGCATGCGCTAATCGTAGCCAGGTCAAAATGATAACTATATAAATAGACAAGCACGTAAAACATATATTTGACATATTGTGCGGGGCATATGATTATACGAAAATAAAGGAGAAGGTTATATACTTAGCGTTTCTTATTTCTCGGTGAAATGAATTATTGTTTAGCTACAACATTGTGTCCATCCAGTTACAAATAACAAACAGTATATGTTTAGTTTGTATATATAGACTGACAAGGCATTTTGGTTATTTGCAGCCTGTGCCAGAGCAAATGGTAACACATGGTATGTCCACTTAAGAATAAAATAAAAAATATCATCGGCCGAATGTATTTTAGTTAAGTGTGTAGATATGCGTGTGTGTCTGGCGGAATGGGGGAGGGGTAAGTTCCTCGCACGAAACCACTTTGGAAATACCAATGTAATCATATTATTGCCCATACAGAAAGGTCTTAATGTTGCTCCGGCAATGTTTAAATAATATTAACCCCACCTCTTTATATTTGGTGAACCAATATTTACAGACTGGTGTCTCCAGTGCCCTCCCGCACATGCTTTCCCCCGTACGAGAACTACGGTACTGCTGAATGTCCATACGTCCATAATTTCTTTGTACAATGCAATTTAACCGATTATATAGTCTCGATTGCCAGATGTATACTAAGAGACATATGCATAATGTTATTTCGCATCGTAAATACCATTCCACACTGTAGTTGCACGAATAGAGTTTTACGATATTTGTGGTTGCGACACATGCTTATTTTGATAAATTTCTGCTGGCCAGCGAGATTGACTTTCTGACAATTTACCGCTTTTCGCGGTGAGACGACGTTTCAAAAAGGTATTAAAATACATTAGTTTTTTTCAACTTTGCTTGTCGGAATGTTTTGACTATTAGTTTTGCGGAGAGTTCCCATAGTAAACCATTTAATAGAATGCCTTATATTTATTTAGTTCAGTAGGTATATTTGTCCCACTGCAGGGTTTCGAGGAGCCTATAGCATCCACTGATCCAACAGCCGAAGCGGAAGTAATTCGCTCACGTAGAAATACCCGTATGTGGGAATTTCCCCCTCGATTACAATTATTTTGTGTGTGGATATTTTCCTTTGTTCGTTACTACGAAAAAAAAAAACAACCGAACGCAACGTCGTTTTGCCTTGAAAAATAGGTAGAGCATATATCTTACTTGTCAATTAATGTGAAAACACCTATATAAAAGGGAGCATAAAATTAACGTAGCCTATATCCACAGTGTAAAATTTGTATAGACTCATGTCTGTAGAACGAGGGTATACTTTTCCAAGTATAATGAAAGAAAGAAAAAATGTTATTGTATACCGTAACAGTCAGCGCCAGTAAATATTAAAGTCGCTTATCTCTTTTGGCGAAAATGGATATACATAACCGTTATTTAAGTATTTACATAGGCTTAGGTTACTACTTTGGCCATGATTGCTGTACTCTTTAATTTCAGCAACGTGGGAATTTTGTTCTATGATAATCCTAAAAAATTGAAAAAAAGGGGAAAAACGCAACTAATTGTTTTGTTGCTTGGGAACGGAAACCATACATACCAATTATCAGGGGACGGTTAGTTTACAATAAGCTGTTAATCGAGTGTCTACCGTGTATGTTAAACCCTGTGGGACTATAATATACCATATTAATTATATACGAGTATATAAATTCGAATATGTACACGTTTATCTTAGCAGCCAATCAGAAGGCCGATTTATATGGTTGTATTAAAATCGAAAAAACGCATATTAATTCGAATTGATACAGTCACGTATTAATTCCATTATATCCATGTATTAAATGAGGTATATTCGAATCAATACGTGTATACATATATTCGAATTAATGCAACCACTGCAGATCATTTCTGATTGGCTGGTAATATATACGTGTAAATATTCGATATATTACACGTATATTTTCGAATTCATACGCGTATATAATATGATATATATTTTTCTCACAAGGCCTATAAACGTGAGGTTTATCGCAGGATAATGCACGAAGGGGGGGGGGGGGTATAACTCAAGCGATGTACGGGGCCGTATAGGCAAAGTTCATCCAGCGATAGGATCATAACCCCGCGAGTCCATTATTCTGCGATAAACGCACGGTAGACCGTTGATTAACCCTGTTCGTTCATGCAAAGCATTAAATAAACATTAATGTTCATTTCAGAATGTTACAATGCAATACAAACTTTAAGAGAAACAATAACATCAATTGTCTCGGACGGGTATTCCACGATTTTATTGACTTTTATCATATATAGTTAAAAGTCTCAAATAATGTTAATACGCAAATGATATAATAAGAATGGCAATAATTAGGCTATGGATACGTTGAACAACACTACGTTGTACAGCATTACGATCTGACGCAAGGGTATATACTGCGCCTGCGTCCAGTGGGCATAGCAACACGAACAGGGAATTGACTTAACGGTCACTGTGTACGACAGATACGTACTTAGTACACCGCACTACATACTTTGCTAATATATATAATTTTGGTCGTCATCAAATGTGAACAATTCCATATGGAACGTTCTTAAACAAGCACTTGACTTTCGTAGTACAATGGCTTTAACATTCTGATCGGGCGAAAACATTACTTCTTTTAAAGAATGACGTTTACTTTTCCTTGAAAGGTGCATTTCTTGAATACGTTTTGCTGCTGTATATCCGATCAGTAATGGCATGCCTAGGCCTATCATGCAGTTATAGACGTGTTAATATCGACGGTGTTTTGACATTGGCTAGTGCACTATGGTGTGTATTTGTCTTTTGTTGGTTCGACTCCTAGGATCGTTGCTCTCAGGACATTTGAACATTTGAATATTTTGTTTATTCGAAGTATCCAATAGCTTCTAATACTATTATTTATATTTTGTTTCAATGGCCGGCCGCTTAAACGCCATTATATTAATAACATTTATAGGTTAAATCGAGGTTATCGATGTTACTCGCCCCCTACGGTATATATACTTCAGAGGCTGCAGATAGCCAGCTTTCTAGGAAATTCTGGTGATCAATTGGTCAAAGGGGGTATTTACACGGAGGGGCTATAATTGTCATACCATATACTTGATCTGGTTCGTTTCACAGAAGTTTTGTGATTGGCTTGAGTTTGAATTAGTTAAGGCAGCTAGCTGGGATTAGGTTCAAGCTTGTCGAGATACTTCTCTGTTTGTTGTTTTGTTTTTGTTTTGCAACTTATATAGTAATCCGTCGGTGAGTTTACCGTGGATTATCCGTAGGTTAATGCACGCGCGGTCAGCTGACGATAACGGGCCAATCAGATTCGAGAATTTTGAACAAGTATATAAATGAAACAAACAATATGGTACAATAGTAAAATAATCAAATTTACATGACTATTTGCATATAGGCTTTAAGATACTACAATATAGCAGTATTCCCTTCGTTACATGACTGACTTTGGATTGGAAGAAACAGAAACCTCAACAGATCTGTTCTCACTGATGCATGGTAGACGAGCTTTGTACTTATATATTTCTTGCTTGCAACTGCAGGAAATCAAAACTAGAAGCAAGAGTAAAACCGAATTTGTGAGCTCTGTTTTCAACGGAATCTTCTTTGAGCTCAGTGTTTAATACCAAAACTAACTTTAATTTCTTTTGTTCTGAAGGGATATTATTGATTTATATGTTACACATTCATGGCAATGTGGAAGATGCAATATCATAAACTCATGGAAGCAAAATACACTCCAATCACTTCCATACTTTGAATTTGTTCCAAGGGATTGTGGCCCTGGGCAGGGATACAAAGGGGGTGGGGCACAAATTAATGAATTTTTAGGAAGTTTGAAAGGAAGCTATACCGGTATGACATCTTCTATAGAGCTTCAACACAATCAAGGAAGCAACAGAACATATAACTCACATTGCATATTAGTATAATTTGTTCAGCACACTCGCCAATGAAAACACATGAGTGGAGTTTATACTGCAGGCCGGTATAATACCAGATGAGTATCAGGTTTGTTTAACCGTTTTAGATATCATCAATTGACTATTTGAAAATTGATTGTCTCAGTGATTTATGACACATATAGATCTAAGGAAATTCACATTTTTTCTTGTACCCAAGTTTGAGCTAGCAAATCCGCTCTGCCACCAACCATCCACCTCTTATCCCACCCCCCCCCCACCCCTCTCCTTTCTCATCACCCGTTCGCCAGTATCGACTTCGCCAATAAAAATTCCTTAGTTATCTGTAAATCAGCGAAAGCAGGCTAACAATGAAATGATACATACCCCGTTTGTCCCAGTACAATTTTCAGAAACAAACACACACATTAGAATTTAAGGCTTGGTCGATCGCACCAGTCGGGGTATGGTCACGTGCTCTTTTTGCGTTCGTATTTGTGTTATCATCAAAATGAAACATCAATCAAAAGCGAGCGTTCACACATTTTACTCATTTAGAACATTATACCATCTGCGCGTATAGCGGAGGTGATCACCTTATTGAGCGCCGTTTGTGACAATCATCAAATCAATCAGGCTGATAATTCAATCGAGCGGTATATTTAACAGCAGGCTTTTATACGCCATTTTTTCTTGACAATGACACCATGTCTTAATGATTACTCAATTAAGATCACGATATGCTATATATCATTATCATAAGTGACCTGCACCCACTTATAATAGATCACCATATAGATGAACACACGTTAATTGCCTGCAGAGGGAAGTATGCGGGATTATGTTAGGTTTAAAGAAAATAATATTATCAAATCCTCTTTTGGGTAAAGTATACAAGAAAATATATATTTTCTTATTTCCAAATGGAGTTATATGGGACGGTACGTATAAGACAATAAAATATCTTTTTATTAAAAACTATAGAGTGTTTAAGTGCGAGTCAGGTGGAGGGGCAACCTGCACT
Organism: Apostichopus japonicus; assembly: GCF_037975245.1. NCBI lineage: Eukaryota > Metazoa > Echinodermata > Holothuroidea > Aspidochirotida > Stichopodidae > Apostichopus > Apostichopus japonicus. Next base: position 22,323,125 of record NC_092579.1, read on the forward strand.
CTCGAGTCCTGTATTTTGTTTGTACACATGAAGGTGGCGCGGATGGGTGTGTGTGTGGTAGGGGGGGGGGTCAATATAGCCTATACGGGGGGGGGGGCAGCACCCTTTTCCTTGGCCTGGTAACGGGCCTATATCTGCCTTTAAAAGAAATGTACGATAATTAAAGAGGATATCAGATGTTATACGACAGTCGCAAAACATCGCACCAGATATGATGAAATTATTCAGTGACAAACATGTACGTCAAAGGTTAAGCACATTAATACAAATATGACACCTTTAATATTTGTCGAACACCAAGATTTTAGTATTGGATTAAACACGGTTATTGATAGATCGCTAATTACAAGGGTTAGTTATGGTGCGGCATATTTGAGGAGAGGAAGGCCGTCACAGCGGATGAGGCTACAGTCCTGGGACCGGGGTGTCAATTATAGGGGCCAGGGAAATATGACTAAAAATGATGTCATGTCATTTGCATATACTTAGGGACGAATGCATGATGGAGACTTAAAAAAATGGGGGGGGGGTGTCGGTGATATAATGTCCCGGAGGGGCGGGCCAGGCTCTCTGGACGCTACTGGACAGCTGGTTGGCGGTAACCACATACACAATCAGTTCGATTGATTTCAAATCATCAAACCTGCATACTGAGTACGTTCGTGTACTCGTATTCCAACATAGTAACCTGAACTCTCCTCACCTGGATGGATTTAAACTCAAGGCAGTTTGGAATCTAGTATACCCACTAGTTCCAACTTTATATGGAGACACAAACCCAACCAGTGGCGTAGGAAGGTACTTTTGAGTGGGGGGGGGGGGGGGCTGAGGACTGATGGCCGGCCTGGGGGAGGGGTCTAAGGGGAGGGGGTGTCCCCCTTTGGATTTCTTTTGCATTTCCAGGTGGCCTCAGATGCAGTTTGGTGCAATCTAGCACACTTCAACACCCACTCCATTTTGTAAAGAATTTTGCATTTTCACCTGGCCTTAGATGCAATTTGGTGCTTCAAATGAAATTTTTTGCTCATTTGGAAATGAAAAAGGGGTTTTCTGACTTGCGGAGCGGGGGGCGGAACGATACTTCCGCCCCCCCATATTTTTCACTGGGGGGGCTGGCGCCCCCAGCCCCCCCCCCCCGGTTCCTACGCCCTTGAACCCAACCATCATTATCGATCTACTTTGATAGAGATAAAGCCAAACTGATAAGACAAATCCGTATTCCCATTTGTGTGACATAACAGATTTAACATTCCTTTCACACACAGGGCCGGAGACTTGATCAAGTCAAAAATAAGGCCAGGGAAATTGACATTGATTGAGCGATGTGTGCTTTATATGTGTGCTTACAAAATAGCAGCCCCCATGCATGCATTTTTAAAGCAGTTTATCTCCCAAAAGGAAAAGAGATTTATTTTTTTCTTAGCGGTTCAATAGGTGGAGTTGTTCTTCACAAAGAACCCACATGTCATATAAGCTCAATATGATGGTAAGGTTTGCATCCCCTTGTAAGTAGGCCTACTCACACTTAGAGCCTGGCACACGTATTCGTATTCGTACTCATATCAAGCCTGGGGGGTGGGGGTGGGGGAGTTTTACTTGTACTCGTATAATCAGGTTATTGTACTCATAATTCAAGTCTGCCAAGTTATTATTTGTAAATACTTCACGTATGCTTGGTAAGAAAGACGGCAACGGTACCAGCCAATGTAACTATGCAGCTACAATGTCACACAAACACATGCACGCCGCTGGAGAACGTGCATTACGCGATGTATTAATGTAAGTCAGTTCTGTTTCTCATCCAGTTTTACGATATTTCGATGCATCGATATTTTGTGGACTAAGGCTTAGCTATGTGGATATCATGGGCATAAATTCCAGGAGTCCCGTAAAAGCATGTTGAACTGAGCTTCCAGGAATTGTTGATATATTAGCAATCTGGAATGATTTTGTGTTCCATTATAATTATAGTCCATAAAACGATATTGGCCATGTTTAGTGTTTTCCACTGAACATTCAATTGTATCTTAAATTTGTAGTTGGAAAACCTTTCATAAAGAAAATAGATTTTGTATTTTAAAAGGGTTATAATATTATAAAGACATTTCCCTCGCTTTTCTGCTTTACAGGCTGCACAAGACCAACACACAGGACTGTGGTTAAGGAAACGAGCTCAAACACAATGGAAAGCGTTATTTTTGTTATGAAGTAATATATGCGTGCGGTCGGACCAACCCTATTCTTAGAATGATATAGTCTGTGGTTATACATGGTACACGCATGGAGGTTTTACAGTACTTGACCGCGAATGGACAAGGAAATATCTGATTATGCATGGTATTAAACTATGTGTGTACAGCCAGTAGAGAGATATACTATTGGGTGCGCATATATCCTTTTCAACAAGAACATTTCCTATGGAACAGTTTGCGAGCACAAAATATGGATCATTTGTTGACCAGTAAACAGCCAACATATGGATATTAATGACAATGTGTGTGTGTGTGTGTGTTTATATATATATATATATATATATATATATATATATATATATATATATGTCTATATATATATATATGTCTATATATATATGTCTATATATATGTCTATATATATATATATATATATATATATATATATATATATATATATATATATATATGTCTATATATATATATGTCTATATATATATGTCTATATATATATATATATATATATATATATATATATATATATATATGTATATATATATATATATATATATATATATATATATATATATATATATAATATATATATATATATATATATATATATATATATATATATATATACATATATATATATATATATATCTGTTCAAAGTATCTCTTTCGAGATCCGGCTTTAGGAATCACAAATGATTTTCAAGTTGGTTAGCATCATGTTTGATCTCTAGAGTAAGGCAAAATATGTCACCAAAAACAGAACTAGTATTGTTCGATACAGGTGACAAACGCCTACAGTGGAATTACGATCTTCCTTACCGGTTTCGAACCTCTGGACATACAATCAGCGTCCATAGCCTAGTGGTTATAGGGTGTCCGCGTACAGAGCGGGAGGCCCGTGGTTCGAATCCCGGTGGAGGCTGAAAGTTTTTTCACTGTTCTTGATTTTCCAACTCATTACGATTTTCATTTATATATATATATATATATATATATATATATATATATATAATATGTATATATATATATATAATATGTAGATATAGCCTATATATATATAACCTATATATACAGCCTATATTTACAGCATATAGCCTATATATATATATATATATATATATATATATATATATATATATATATATATATATTTATAACGTGGGTTCTATTTGTAAGCTATACCATATAATATAGGCAGTATACATATGAAACATACGTTCACTTAAGGTTAGTTTATATGTGTGCATGTGTGTCTGTGAATAGTGAAACTTTCTAACACGATATACACGCTTTTCCTGGAAAACTGTCTGGATGTCTAAATATCCTATACACTCACCTAGTGACATAATGCAACGTTTTGTGGAGAAATACTATGGAATAGTTTAATAGCCGTCAATTTATTTTCTCAATGAACCGACTCACATTCTAGCAAATTCCAGCAAGTATCACTTAAAATCTATATTTTGTTGGTCAATTGGAAACCATGAGTCTCGGATCACATTAATGTTTATTCTATTTTTCAGTCGAAATTCCTTAATATTGTTTCAATAAAATTCATAAATTTATTACGTCACAATAAACGGTCCGCGATGATCAGCGATGAATTTATATGACAAACGTATTTCGGAGGTACGTAAACGCATCCATATATTTGAAGGCCTTTATGTAAGTGTGAGATGAAGCTTGCATAGTTTATGGACTTATAGTGACTCACATAATAACTTTGGTACTTAAAGGCACAGAATAGCCTCAATTATTGTGTCTGGTTTCAAAAATAAAATAATCCGTAGGATGATTTGCAACCAATTTGTCACGTTTTAGTAAATAGCTTGCAGATAACTTAAATGGTCCCATTCCAGGCTGCATAGGTTATCTTGTTTTGAGTTGTCTGATATATGCACACAAAAAACCAGTTGAGCAATGTATATAGGGTGAAGAAAAGGGAATGTGTGTGTGTGTGGGGGGGGGGGGGTTGGATTGGATGATGACCTCATCAAGTGGAACATTTTCTATTTGCTTATGTGAGTTATATAGATGTTTATTCATACATATACGAACATTATCTCTGACGATTACTATTGAAAGAAGAACGAGACCAAATTCCCTGAGATCAAATAGCCAACAAGTTAACGCACACAGACACGTACACACACACACACACACACACACACGCAAACATGTGCACAACATTCATTGTAAACGACGTAATGTTGATTTAAAAGACTTTATCACTTTAGTATTTGTGAACTGTGAGCAATTATTTAGCACTATGAATGTTAGCTTTTTGTACATGTGAGAATAATACAAAAACTAAATTGAATAATGTTTCGCTGTTTGATTATGGGAAATTGGTTTTTAATCGGTTTTATACAATTTAATTAAGCGCATGACATTTTCACCGGTATATATATAGATATATACATACATAGTATCTAAGCCCAAACAGCTGTATGATTAATGTCAAACAATATAAAGTATTTTAGTATACTCCCTGCATGCAGCACTATACTAAAGTCTACGGCTTCAAGTCTGGTCTCTCTTTCTTTAATATCCTGAAGAGGTCTTTGTCTTCTGGGCTTTGTGAAGAATAGGTCTGGAATGGCAGACAGACTGTTATAATATGGCTTAGTTGACTGGAAGTCACGTTTCGACTAACGACACACTGACGTGACGTGACGAATAATTCAAGCACAGTTTATCTTCCTCAATGATGATAATCTTTTCTTCTCCTTTTTAAAAGAAAGAAAGAAAGAAAGAACAAAAGAAAGAAGAAACAAACAAACAAAGAAAATTCAAAAAATATTCCACCCCACCCTTCCCCCCATCCTCCCCCGATCAAAGAATTTCTATCATGTTCAGTTCGACCATGGAGGTAAAACAGATTTTACCGCCATGCATGGTTCGACACATAGAGTCCTACGTGTCGGTAAAAACGGTGGGATTTTTTTTAAACAAATCTCACTTCAACCATGGAGGTAAAACTTTTACCTCCATGCTTCAGCTAAGAGACAATTACAACGAATTGAGAACCCATGCATGCACTTTATTCCTATACCCATACAAAGGGTCAATTGTCATAATATAATAATAGCAGATTCGTATCTTGCGGTTTTTCTCCCAGTCCGTCTCTGACAGTCAATTGGGCCGGTTGCGTCACAGAAAAACTGGCAACCCTGCGTGGTCTATAATGTTTGGTATGTTAAAGACTGTAGTTTCCGGCATCAAACAATGTTAATCTGACAATATGCTCCATTGATCCTCGGCTGGGAGTAATGTCGATAAACGGTTAACCGGAATTAACAGACAGAAGTTTCTATAGCAACTATAACCTATATTTATATATATATTTACACACACACGCGCGCATATATATATATATATATATATATATATATATATATATATATATATATATATATATATATATATATATATACCCGCATATAGGCGATCATATAAACCGTGGCCCTGCTAGAGCTCACGTATACCTCACCACGTCCTGTATCGGTTTCGCGAATTTCCAGCTAATGAATGCATGTGATTCCCCAATAGGTTATAGAAAAACATGCATACGTCCTTTGGCTCAAACCAGGCAGTAGTTAGTTCGAAATCAGTACTTTTCCAATAACCAAGGAAGGGGGATTCTCCCTCATGTGCGTTAGATACAGTTTCACAGATTTAGTTAAGGGCACCCGTTGCATGAAGCTTTATTCTAAATTGGGAGACTTTGTATAACGTCTACGTATAAGGTTTTAGGAGGATTATGTCCACGCCGTAGGCATTGCACTTTGAACATGTTAATGATGGCTAACTGCTCCAAAAGAGCTAAGAAAAATATTTTTCTGTTTGGATAATAGGATAAAGAAATTGAAAAGATGCCGTAGTATAATTTGCTTCTCCTACCCATTTTGTATATATATATATTTGTATTATTTATATTACTTAAATGAGCCTAAATGGCTGTAGCAAAGTTCAACTTCTGGTTGAACCTCTTCATGTGTCAGCCTATACTTTTAGTAACCATTCAACTGAAATGTAACACGGGATTGGCCTAAAAAAACCCTTCTATAAACGTGTGTGAGGACCTGAAGTATGTGAGGACATGAAGTATGTGAGGACCTGAAATATGTGAGGACCTGAAGTGTATGATGACCTGAAGTGTGTAAGGATCTGAAGTGTGTGAGTACCTGAAGTATGTGAGGACCTGAAATATGTGAGAACCTGAAGTGTATGAGGACCTGAAGTGTGTGAAGACCTGAAGTGTGTGTGGACCTGAAATATGTGAGGACCTGAAATATGTGAGGACCTGAAGTGTGCATGTGAGGACCTGAAGTGTGCATGTGAGGACCTGAAGTGTGCATGTGAGGACCTGAAGTGTGCATGTGAGGACCTGAAGTGTGTGAAGACCTGAACTAAACGATATAAACCCTAGCATGTGGAAGTTCCATACTATTTCCATTCACGTGATTCGCTATACTTGTTTCAATAAGTTTCAGACCATTTTCTGTTTACAGGCCTATTCGGTTCACCAGAACGCAACTTCCTAACTACTTATTTTATTCAAAATCTTAGCGAAGCGGGGATGAACTTAGTAGTTTACAGTAACACTACTTTGTATTATCAAACATTTGAAACTTGACTTCACAAAGGTTACGTGCAGTGCTAGCCTTAGCTAATATTAACCCGAGGCCCACGCCGGAAAACAGGCAAAACTGAAACCACATTTAACAATAAAAGGTGGAAGGTCGATAAAAGCTGAAAATCGACAGTTTATTTGTTTGGTGTATATGAACCTAAATAAACTTACTTTTAACAGTACATATATAAATGGACACAGGTGTCAATGTATATACACCCTTTAGAGAAATCGCCTAAAATGGCGCTGTGTGGAATAGATGGCGCTATGTGAAAACTTTATTGCACTATAACTTAAAAGTTTCCATAGACATTATACGGAAGAGCAGTGCCTCATCTGGCCACGTAATTAATGTGCATGGGTTTGCACACATGCCAGTCGCCAAAAGTGGTTACACCCTCTGGTCATAGGCAAGGATTCATTCATGAATGCCACCAAACGCTTTTGGTCGACCTTTGACCGACCCTTCCTGCCTTTTCTGTGATACAGAGGGAGGACAGTGGGAGTCTGTGCATCGGATTCTGACCACACCCAAAGAAAATCCAATTTAAATGTACAATAGTATTCCGCGGGAACTCGAACGAATACAAGTTTTAATTTATTTCACGACACAGTGGATTAAGACGTAATTGATTCTGCACAATAACGCCGTGTAAATGTAGCCAGGAAATATAACAGTAATCAAAACTATATGTGTGAAATGTTTCCCCGAAAAGTAATAAGGGCGGTGTTGAGGAACTTAGCATGCATATCCTCCGGATGTGTGACCTGATTAATTCGCAGATGACATTGCAAGAGTCAAACCTGTACCGCCTAATATTTGTCACAGGGGTTCTACACGTAATGCGTAAGGTCGGCATGTACTATATATATTTGAGTAGTCAAATGAGCGCACTGTATTACAGAATACTTCAATAATAAATGTGTTCCTTATACGTCATCTGCCGTACAAGCAGTTATTTTCGTTATAGATATACGGTAGCCTATTTTCATGTTTGCTTTTATTTAAAGCCGATTTAAGTTACCCCTATGATCCCTATCAACAAAATGGACTAACCTACAAAGCTTCCGGTACATGGACTATTGCATATAGGGGTTAACAATTTCGGTATCATACACAACATATTTTAACATTTTGACATGCTAATTACATAATATTATCAACATTTACTAATTTATGATTAAAAAGTACAATTTTAATGTTCCTTCGATCATTTTATTCTACCTGTTGAATGTTTGTCTAACGATGACAAACAGTGCAGACCCTACGATTTTAGTAATAGCAACCTTTTTGAGAAATGACGATCTAGCCGTCGCTGGCCAAAAGCTTCGGCTTTGAGTACAGCGTTTCTGGACGAGTCTAACCGTAATAGTAATCACCGACTTTGCGATCCACGGCTGGCAAGGTCGGTCAAAGTGACTCCATAGTTTTAACTTTCGGGAAACCAAAAATGGTATTGTTACAAGAATTTAACAATGAATTGAGCACACACAGACAGACTTTACACGAATCGTTATTTTATTAGATTGAAAACGTATTCGTGCAACTGTGTCGCGAAAACAATAGCTTACAAATAAGGGAACTTTCATAGCACAGTCATAAATACTCTATAATAGTTTGTGAAAATCAAATTCTGATGAAATCATAACTACAGATAGGCTATAGGAAACAATCATTTTTTTTTTCTTTTGCAGCTTCCCTTGCATATTGAAATTTTCTTTTATGTTATTCCAAAACATTCTACTCATAAAATTTGCAAATTGTTTGTAACCTATACTGCACCGACCATTGGTTATAAGTTCACGAGACGGGGCATCTGTCTACAAGCGATTGGGAACCGGGGGGGGGGGGGGAGGTGGAGGGTTTTTCATTTTCTGGCAACGTTTTCTTTTTCGATTGACACTAATTCGTATCTAGGTGGCATCCAGTTTCTGATTTTCCCCATTCCAGATCACAATAAACCGTGCACAACCACACGGAAATTCCGCACTACTTTTTGTCAAGCAAATGTGCCCCTTGTTTGATTTTCCTCTGGTTGACGAAAGTTCCAAACTGTTTATCCCTTATAATCTGACTTCGACGGTTAAAAGTAACTTAATAAATCTTTCAAAACATCTTTCATGAACAACTTACTAACCAAGGATAAAATATGGACAAACGTCCTACGTTCTACAAATTTTTAGACTATCGGACGGTTAAACTTTTATTTGAGACCACAAAACTTTGTGTTTCTTTCCTATCGGGAAACCTGACCTAATGGTCTCTATGGCTAGCCACCCTGATTGATGGGACTTCGGTTTCATATTTAGTCATTTACCGGTCTGAACCAAATGTCCATAATTCATTTTAATACATGATATATCGTCTCGCGTCATAACGTCGAATGTGATATATATATATATATATATATATATATATATATATATATATATATATATATATATATATATATAGATATATATATATATGTATATAGATATATATATATATGTATATATATATATGTATATAGATATATATATATATATATATATATATATATATCTATATATATATATATATATATATATATATATACATATATATATATATATACATATATATATATATATACATATATATATATATATATATATATATATATATACATATATATATATATATACATATATATATATATATATATATATATATATATATATATATATATATATATATATATATGTATATATATATATATATAGATATAGATATAAACCTAGATAGATAGATAGATAGGTAGGTAGGTAGGTAGGTAGGTAGGTAGGTAGGTAGGTAGGTAGGTAGGTAGGTAGGTAGGTAGGTAGGTAGGTAGGTAGGTAGGTAGGTAGGTAGGTAGGTAGGTAGGTAGGTAGGTAGGTAGGTAGGTAGGTAGGTAGGTAGGTAGGTAGGTAGGTAGGTAGGTAGGTAGGTAGGTAGGTAGGTAGGTAGGTAGGTAGGTAGGTAGGTAGGTAGGTAGGTAGGTAGGTAGGTAGGTAGGTAGGTAGGTAGGTAGGTAGGTAGGTAGGTAGGTAGGTAGGTAGGTAGGTAGGTAGGTAGGTAGGTAGGTAGGTAGGTAGGTAGGTAGGTAGGTAGGTAGGTAGGTAGGTAGGTAGGTAGGTAGGTAGGTAGGTAGGTAGGTAGGTAGGTAGGTAGGTAGGTAGGTAGGTAGGTAGGTAGGTAGGTAGGTAGGTAGGTAGGTAGGTAGGTAGGTAGGTAGGTAGGTAGGTAGGTAGGTAGGTAGGTAGGTAGGTAGGTAGGTAGGTAGGTAGGTAGGTAGGTAGGTAGGTAGGTAGGTAGGTAGGTAGGTAGGTAGGTAGGTAGGTAGGTAGGTAGGTAGGTAGGTAGGTAGGTAGGTAGGTAGGTAGGTAGGTAGGTAGGTAGGTAGGTAGGTAGGTAGGTAGGTAGGTAGGTAGGTAGGTAGGTAGGTAGGTAGGTAGGTAGGTAGGTAGGTAGGTAGATAGATAGATAGATAGATAGATAGATAGATAGATAGATAGATAGATAGATAGATAGATAGATAGATAGATAGATAGATAGATAGATAGATAGATAGATAGATAGATAGATAGATAGATAGATAGATAGATAGATAGATAGATAGATAGATAGATAGATAGATAGATAGATAGATAGATAGATAGATAGATAGATAGATAGATAGATAGATAGATAGATAGATAGATAGATAGATAGATAGATAGATAGATAGATAGATAGATAGATAGATAGATAGATAGATAGATAGATAGATAGATAGATCGATAGATAGATAGATCGATAGATAGATAGATAGATAGATAGATAGATAGATAGATAGATCGATAGATAGATAGATAGATAGATAGATAGATAGATAGATAGATAGATAGATAGATAGATAGATAGATAGATAGATAGATAGATAGATAGATAGATAGATAGATAGATAGATAGATAGATAGATAGATAGATAGATCGATCGATAGATAGATCGATAGATAGATAGATAGATAGATAGATCGATAGATAGATAGATCGATAGATAGATCGATAGATAGATCGATAGATAGATCGATAGATAGATCGATAGATAGATCGATAGATAGATCGATAGATAGATCGATAGATAGATCGATAGATAGATCGATAGATAGATCGATAGATAGATAGATAGATAGATAGATAGATAGATAGATAGATAGATAGATAGATAGATAGATAGATAGATAGATAGATAGATAGATAGATAGATAGATAGATAGATAGATAGATAGATAGATAGATAGATAGATAGATAGATAGATAGATAGATAGATAGATAGATAGATCGATAGATAGATCGATAGATAGATAGATAGATATATATATCGGCTATATATATATCGGCTATATATATATCGGCTATATATATATTGGCTATATATAGTATATACATAAAGGCTATATAGGCTATACATATAGGCTATATGTATATATATATTTATTTCTATATATATACCTGTATATATATACCTGTATATATATATATATATATATATATATATATATATATATATATATATATAAAGGTGTTTTATTTTTTCAGTCTTGATGACTCATACGACCTCACTGCGCATGCCCGAAATTTCGTTCCGTGTTGTTATAAGCCTATTGTTGGATTATGTTAATTTTTTGGAACTTCCGTTGTTTTTAATGAACTGACCAAATTTCACTACGTCAGTGTGCAGACGTGTGACCTATACACTTCATGATTACGTCTCGCTATTTTCATTGTTATAATACCGTTAGCCTTTATTGTCGATCCTGTCTGTTTTCCAAGCACTTTTTTTTTATAAATTTTACAGCATTTAATAAGATCGTTCTCATATCACTATAATGTATAGCCTACACTTCCCATTTACAAAACTACAGTTCTAACAGTGAACACATACAGGTAACTACAAGTATTTCACAACCAGTTCGTATAATATTTAGCCTATATATAGCAAATGATTTATTTTTGCCAATACCAACTTCATCCCATTTTCATATTATTACCACCATATTCGCGTTTCATAAAAGTTCTTAAAAAAAGGCCAAACATCCCCATTTTCTATTTTTATCACAAAGCAATAATGGCTCTCTGTAAGTATATTATTAAATATCGATTATTTTCATTCTGATATATAACAGCAAAACTCAACAATACATTGATTCTTTTGCTCCATGTATTGTAGTTTATACGTGGCGAGTTATTCTACTGTATATAATATATATATAGCTGACTATAGCTGTTATAATGTTTAAGTTAGAAACCTAAACGGTCTCTTTCATAAAGGCAGGAAACAAGTATAATTGTTCTTCTTCTTGGAAATTCCAGGGTTGCTATTTTCTTTGTCCAATGCAGCAAAAGAAAGGGAGAGAGCCAAAAAAAAAACAAAAAAAACTTAGTGTCTACTTTGTTACGACACAATGGGACTAACTATAGGGTTGCGGTAAAGGGGCTTTCGTCCCATTTGTTTCCAAGAAAATAAGAACGAAAATACCTTTTTTAGTTAGTATAGCAAATATCAATTCGTGTCTAAACATATCGCAAAAGAATCTTGTCTCGGTATTCATAAAAGTAACCTTCTTTTGTCATGATCCAATCTGGGAATTTCTGCTTCAAAATACCAACATATATAAGGAAAGGAACACGTAATGAAATAACTAACTCAACAACATGTTACCTTATTAGGCTTTATCGCACAAACTTCTGTATAGAAAAGCCAACTCATGTATACGGTAGCTTTGATAAGGAAATAGTTTCGAACGGTTTTCTTTTCTTTCTTTGACGAGACCAAAAATATCTTGTATTGGAATAGTCACTTGTCCAGTGTATCTGTCTATATGTCCACCTGTGTCTCTTAATGTCTTCTTAGTATGTTTTCGTTTCAATTAGCCTCTGAAGAAGATCATGTTACGGAGTGTTAGCTCAGTGGTTAACGCCGATGCCTTCCAATCATAAGGTCCCCGGTTCGAGTCACTCCCAGATTAATGTATGTCGTCCAGTTACAGAGTTGTTGACAATTAACAATTCATAATTATGGACGTAAAATATGAATGAAAGAGACTGACTTCGGTCAGCTTGCGGCTTTGATAAGCCTATGAGGCTTCTTCGCGAGTTTCTGCTTGCAGGAGGATCTAATATACATACATACATACATACATACATGCTATAGGCACGCAACTTCATGCCATCTAACTTTTTACAAAGAAATAGTCGCTCGTTATAGAATATAGAATGCCCGATATACAATTGTATTATTGTATATAACAATGATTGTGAAAAATTGTGATACGAAGGTTATAAGGTAATATTGTACGAGGTTCACTCATATTTGTTATACTGCCATGTAGAATGAGTATGGTTTGGAATATTACTATATAGGCCTATACATATTCTCGTTTTAAAATGTAATTTGTATTGTTGGCAAATATGTTGTTAGAGAATCTAACAATGGTCACACTCTTATTAAAACTGCAAGACGTATTTTAGTGTCAGCCGGCAAACTATTTTTCCTCTCTGGGACATTGAATTGTATATAGTTGGACACTCCGCATGAGTCTAATAACAACTTCGAGCGTCGCAACCTGTAAGAGAATAGCCTATTTTTGAAAACGTTTATCAATTGTCGTGATGGTTAGAATTTAGGAGGGGGGGGGGGCAATTCTGATACATTTTTAATTTTTATTTGTCTACCTTTCAAATCCGTACTAAAGTTTGCTTAGAGGAGTCAGCCCGTCTCAGAAAGAGGACAATTGAGGGAGGGTGGAGGGTTGGGGGAGGGGAGGGAGGATGGGTGGAGTTCTACAAGTTTCCTATCTTGTTATTCTAGTTCATTCCAAGTATAGCGTACCATACAAGTACATGTCATGGGTCACGCGCGCCTTAATTAGCGCTAACTAGGCCGCCTTAAGGAAGTTGCGCCACTATAATTCCTATATAATATTTGTTTTACCCGCTAATGAACACACCACTGCATATATCATGTTTTTCTTTAATATAAAAGCCTGCCAAGTTCAACAGTAATATTCATTCATTCGAAAAGTGCACGTGATATATTATACTGCAGTTTCTGAGAACGTCGAAGGCAGCGTGGGTTCAATGTGCATAACTTATTATGTCTGACTCTTGACAGCTAAAATCACTGGAGGTTTTGTTAAAATAGGAAGTTTATCTCCCCCCTTAATGGTCATGTGGTTATATTTCTATTCTCGAACGGAACCGCAAATTCATTTTCCAATAAATTTTACACAGCACCGACATAACCACATCCAGGTTATGTTAGCGCAATATAAACATTCTGTGTGCATGTAGTATAGTGCAATGACAAGTATAATTATATATGTATATACACTATACTGTATACGATGCATTAAATAAAATACGGTTGTAGGCCTATATTGTGTATGAAAGGCAAAACAAAATTATAGGGGGGTGTTCATGAGAGGGCCAAAAACCAATCAAAACAAACCATATAGCTGTGGGGTAGGCTGTGGAGTGTGTGACGGGAAGGGATGGCGGGGGGGGGGGGGACGGGGTGGGGTATGGGGGATGGGAGGAAATCTCAGTGACCAATCAGATTGGCAAAATCGGAAATGAATAATTTTGGGAAAAAACGGTCAACAAGAGCAAAGTGAAATATGAAAATGAAAATATGACTTATAACTCAATTCATGGCTGAAAATCGAAAAGTGGGCCCAAACGAATCACCTTGAATATTAGACAACTAACAGTCGTATACCACCAATAATTTAGGCATTGATATTTATTTGTACTTTTTCAAAAGTACGATTTGGTAGTACGCAAAATATTGGTAGACAGTCTGTAACCCCCCCCCCCCCCACCCCTAGTCCAGCACACTACCACGCACATGACGTTCACGACTAGACTTGACAATAACTGTTTGGGGGCATGAGGCTAAAATAGTCATTTATAATAACTTACTGACTCATTCGGTACGGCGACCGAAGTTGTAATAGCATTGGGTAAAAAAGGACACATTTCCAACTCAAGTTAGCAAATTCACTCCTCCTCTTGCTCTCTCATATTTCACCTCCATCCACCTTTCCTTGTCTCCCCCCCCCGCACCCCCGTCTCCCAGTCCTTACTTCACCCCACTTTCTCCCAGGCTGCTGTTCGGAAGCTGTCTCAGCGATGACAACCAATCTCTTGTTGGCATATATGTTGACATATGTAAGTATCTTGTGCTCTGATTGGATGAAATCGACCTATTTCAATTTTATTCTACATATATCTATTTCACGACTTATGGCACACTAGGCGTCGATTTAATCCAATCAGAGCACGAGAAAATGACACATGTCAATTTAATTCGACATATGTCGATTTCAGGACATTAGGCACTCTAGATACACAGTACACTTTTACTGGACGGCAAAAATATTACGGAGGGCGCTCGACCACTAAATTATATAGTCCAGATATTACTCTGCGCTGGTGATTCGTCAAGCCCACTGTACAAATAAAATACATATAGCATATGAGACCGGCGGTAAAGTTGAAATCCTAATGTTACGGTCACTGGTTTTGATGCTGTTATTTATTTTATCGTTTAAGTGACGAAGTAGACAACGATCAAATCCTGGAAGGGGAATAGAGATTGGGAGTGAGGAGGGGGAGGGGGACGGGTAGCCTGTGAGGGGGTTAACCAATTACTCTCGTCTCACGAGTAAAATCATAGTCAGAAAACTGATGCGATTTAGGCGGTAGTTCTCTTATTTAGCAGCAAACTGTGTGTAGTCAAAACATTGGAAAATTATTCGTAAAAGTTTACGACAAAAGGAATTAAACTTCGAGACGGGAAAGTTCACTTGTGCAATATAGTAGCCTACTTGACAAACGTGTCTGTAAATGATGTGCACATGAACTCATAGACTGCAATGCATCTCTGGTCAGTATTATAAAATAAACTATAAGCTATGCATGTAACTCATATACAGGTATGTTACAGTAACGTTTAACACGGTCCTACATTATTTATTTTGTGAACCGAAACTGAAACTATACAAAACCACACAATGC
Source organism: Apostichopus japonicus (assembly GCF_037975245.1). Lineage (NCBI taxonomy): Eukaryota > Metazoa > Echinodermata > Holothuroidea > Aspidochirotida > Stichopodidae > Apostichopus > Apostichopus japonicus. The sequence continues at coordinate 22,339,036 of NC_092579.1, forward strand.
ATCATTAGATCAATGCATTCCTATAAGACTGTTCTGCCTTGTCAGCGAAATATCCAACCACGCAGGCGGCTATGACAACAGAATACACGCCCTCACTTACCTATGCGGTATCTCATCATGTATTTTGTCTCTCCAACGAAATGGATTATGTGCCTGTTATTTTATTCCGATTACATTATCTACTCAACTTCACATTCAGTAAAAATAGCACACGTTTCTAACACAAAAGGAAATGTAAACAGCGACACAGAGTTTTCAACTTGGGAAGGACCGTGAGAGAAGCTGGTGATAAACATTATATGTTACACCATCTTATTTTATTTTACATATTAACCTTTAAAAGGGTGACTCGGTTAGCCAAAGCTAATCTTCCCCGAGGCCCTAAAATACAATCAATATAAAAAGAATAATATTATAAAACAATAAACAAAGAGTAAGACTATTAAATATACAACAGTAAATCACAAAACTGTAAAAATGGGTATAGAACATAAAAGCGTAATGAGATGATTAAGACTTGAAAAATTCATTGACTAAACGTTTAAAAATAGGTAAAGATTTGGCATGCTTGCATTCAGCTGGCAAACTATTCCATTCTTTGGCAGTTATGAAGGAAAATCTACGCTTGTGATATTCCGTTTTACCATCTTTCAGGTATAAGTTACTTTGGGTCGTGGATCTTAAATTGTGATTATGAATTTCGTGTGTAAAGTTGAATAACTGGGTTAGATAATTTGGGGAGAGGCCATTCATGGTCTTGTACATCATGATCAATCGTCGTATACGTATTTGCGTATCGACAGGGTGCCACTTTAGCATTTTAAATAATTCTGTCGAGCTTTCATATCTTCCGGAGTTCGTAATAATACGCGCTGCTGCTTTTTGCATATGTAACAACTTTTGTAAATCATTTGCTCCACACGTACCCCAGACTATACTACAATAATCTAGAATGGGTCGTACATACCCATTATAGAAGATAATTTTCGTATTTAAATCAATATATGGTTGTATGCGTCTCAGTAAGGCAAGGCGATTTGAGACTGTTTTACAAACGTTGTCAACCTGAATATGCCAGGATAAATTGTTATCAATTTTTACACCTAATAGTTCTTCATATTTGACAGTCTTGAGAATTTTGCCCCCGAGTGTCACAGAAAGAGTATTTGCATTGTCAGGTAATGAAGCCAGTCTCTGACCAGATCCCATCAATAATACCTTCGGTTTAGTGGTGTTGATTGCCATTTTAATTCGGTCACACCAGGCACTAACTTTTTCCATGTCTCTTTGCAATTTGTTATTCAAGTTAATGGTAGATGTATCACTGGCATAAAATGTTGTGTCGTCAGCATACATATCCGCTGAACAATATTCCAAAGTGAGATCCATATCATTAATATAAATTAAGAACATAAGTGGACCAAGAATGCTTCCCTGGGGTAAACCACATGCAATTCGTCTTGAACTCGATAAAACACCATTTAAGTATGTGCATTGACTTCTAATAACTAAATAGGATTTGAACCAATTAATCGCTTTACTCGATACACCATAAATACGTAGTTTCGTTACCATAATCTCGTGGTTTACCAAATCGAATGCCTTACTGAGGTCTAAGAAAACAGTTCCCAAAATATACCCCTTATCAATAGATTCCATCCACTGATCCACAACCTTCAATAGCGCCGTTTCGCATGAATGCTTTCCCTGAAACCCGACTGTGTATTACGTAAAAGGTCAAACTTATTCAAATGCTTACTGAGGGCTAGGTGGACATGTTTTTCAATTATTTTTGAGAGAATTGGTAAAATTGCAATCGTTCTGTAAACCATCATAAAGCTACAAGCTCCATGCAGAACAGTCGGTAATCTGACCTGGTGACCCTCATTATGTTCAAGATATGTGACGTCAAGCTTTTTTGAATTTTAGCACTAAATTTGAAAAGTAGACAACAAAACTTTACAGCTGAATATCTCTTAAAGAAATGGCATAACGATGATTTCACTCCCACACACACACTACAAAACAACATGATCAACTTTTAAGAAACTTTCGAAGAGAAATTACACACTTACGGCGGGTCACGACCAACGTGAACGAATCGAGCACTGTGTATCCAAGTTTCAAAACGTGAACACGTGAGTAAAAAAAAATGGCCAAAATTGAACTTTCCGTGCGTGAACATACTCGATATCCGCACAAAAGCATCTTGAAATCCCAACACAGATTTAGGTACTTCTTATGGTTTAATCCGAGTTCTAATACGGACACTTACAGATGTTTTACGACGGCTATTGTCAGTACGAAACATTAGGTCCATTCTTAAAAACAAAAATGGCGGACTGCTTCATAAGGTCATGCATATTCATTGTATAGTAATGATAACGTCATCAAATTACGCCTTTTCTGATGAATAGTCATGAAATATTAGATGACTGACAACCATTCCCGGTACTAAAAGCACACGCAATTTCCACTGCTTTTGATCCGGTGTTTCAGAATATATTTTTGACTTGCTTTGGTTAAGTTAAACCTGAGATTTGAACCATTTTTAAGTATGTGGAACATGAGAAAAGCAAAAAACCACTCGGTTTATTTGTTTTGTACAAACTTAGGGCATCAGGATTATTAATTTTAATTGTAAGGACAGGGAAATCAAAACATGGTAGCCGAGGTTGGGGACTATCCAGGAAAGGGATGGTGTGGAGAGGTATGTGTGTGTTTGTTGGTGGGTGGGCGGGAGGGGGCATCAGTGATATGGAACAGATTGGAGGGAAAAGCTTATTGGCTGCCAACACAAAAATCTAACCCATTGGGGTGCTAATGGAATAAGAGGGGGGGGGGGGGAGGTTGACATGGAAATAAACTCATCATTTGGAAGTCATCCTTAATGCATCGGTAGTAACATTCTGTGCGATCACCACTGTCCTACAGTACCAGTAACAAATAAAGACCAAATAAAGAAGAAAGATCAGGGTTCTCCAAGTCCTTATTTATCCTTGGAAGTTATCTTTATTATAAACTCCTTGGTACTTAACATGAAACAAAGCTATATAAATTTCAACACAAATGTGTAGAGGAATGAATACAAAAATGAAAAGGTTATGTATATAATATTAAAATGGCATAGAAGGTAATATATGACTTTTATAATTGGACTGTACATGGAGGTAAGATGTGGTACATAGACATTTCAACAAAAAAGGTGACAAGGCAAAATAAAATATGATAATTTTAAAGAAGCTCACCATACACGAAGCATGTAGAGGTGGACAGGTGTATACAAAGTGAAAGAACTATTAAGTATTAAAAGTATAGCAGAAAAGTAAAACAGAAAGAGATGATAGTTAAACCATTCACGTCACATAATGCAATGTGATTATCAGGCAGCAAAGATGGCAGTTTTCTTTTTTAAATAAATGAAAGTAATGTGACCAGAAGTATGAGTACAGTATGCTATGATGTGGAATCAATATAGCACAGGGCACTGAACAAAGGTGGAATGAAAGATACCAAAAAAATGTAATAATGCTTTATAAATTTCAACAAAAATGTGTAGAGGAAAGCACACAAAAATGAAAAGGGTAATCATATAACATTAAAATGGCATAGAAGGTAATATATAGAGATATTTGTAATTATACTGTATATGACCAAAAACAGCTAACTCTGTACACGGAGGTAAGATGCACATAGACATTTAAGTGAATGAGGAGACAAGGCAAAATAATATATGATAATTGAAAGAAGCCCACCATACATGAAGCATGTAGAGTTAGACAGGTGTATACACATTGAAAGAACTTTTTAGTGTTGAACGAAAAGCATTATAAAACAGAAAGAGATGATAGTTAAACCATTCACATCACATAATGAAATGTGCTTATCAGGCAGCAGAGGTGGCAGTTTTCTTTTTTAAATAAATGAAAGTAATGTGACCAGATGTATGAGTACAGTATGCTATGATGTGGAATCAATATAGCACAGGGCACTGAACAAAGGTGGAATGAAAGATACCAAAAAAATGTAATAATGCTTTATAAATTTCAACAAAAATGTGTATAGGAAAGCACACAAAAATGAAAAGGGTAATCATATAACATTAAAATGGCATAGAAGGTAATATATAGAGATATTTATAATTATACTGTATATGACCAAAAACAGCTAACTCTGTACACGGAGGTAAGATGCACATAGACATTTAAGTGAATGAGGAGACAAGGCAAAATAATATATGATAATTGAAAGAAGCCCACCATACATGAAGCATGTAGAGTTAGACAGGTATATACACATTGAAAGAACTTTTTAGTGTTGAACGAAAAGCATTATAAAACAGAAAGAGATGATAGTTAAACCATTCACATCACATAATCAAATGTGCTTATCAGGCAGCAGAGGTGGCAGTTTTCTTTTTTAAATAAATGACAGCTAATGTGACCAGATGTATGAGTACAGTATGCTATGTTTTTGAATCAATATAGCACAGGGCACTAAAAAAGGTGAAATGAAAGATAAAAGAGTAACTTAAAGATAAAGAAAAGAATATATCAAAAATGTACATGTAGAAAAGGTGTGACTAAAAAATAAAAGTGATGTAAATGTTGAAAGCATCTACAGAATACAGACACAGCAATCAATGAGCCAGTCACAACACATTACAAACGTATGTACGAAGAGGCAGCACATGAAAGGACAGAGTCTTTTACAGTTTATGTGGGACGTAGTGAAAGACGGCATGTGATGTTGTCACAAGATCAGCTGATATATGAAATAACTTATAGTAACAAGGAAACACAAGGTCTAATTGCTCAAGGTTTATGAAGTACTGAAGAACTTTCAAAAAGAAAAAATGAAAAAAAACCCCATATAATGGAATGAAGTGTAATCCAGATACATGGTAGCTTTTGCACAACACATAACAAAGGTACATACAGCAGCTGCAGCACAAGAAGGACGGAGCCTTTTACAAAGTTTTTGTGGGACGGATTGAAAGACTGCATGTGATGTTGTCACAAGATCAGTTGATATATGAATATGTGTTATATGAGAAAATTAAACTTAACAAGGTGGCATGCTCCATGACTGGAACTTTTATAAGGCTTTAATAATATCGGCAAGCATTAGTGTTGTGTTTAAAAATGGCACGGCAAGGTATTGTTTTATGACAAACTTTGCCTAAGGTTTAATTGCTCAAGGTATATTAAGTACTGAAGGAAATTTAAAAGATATGGAGAAAAAAATAATTCATTGTAATGTATCATTGGGTGGCAAGAAGGCAGGTTTTAAGGCAGCACCAAATGCTAGAAGGTTTTAAGGCAGCACCAAATGCTAGATGATAAAGTATTCTCAAATATATAATAAAAAATAAAATAGATCATGAGATGTAAAGGCTATGTAGTAATGCCACAATGCACAACTACTGGCGATAACATTTTTTCATGTTTGCTATGTTTCCCTCTAATTTTTCCCCCCTCTAATTGTGTCATGTTTCCCTCGTATGCACTAATATTAAGATAAGTAATAAAATTGGACTGAAAACACCAGAATGTCCTTAACTTCACAAAGTGGTGAAAGGTGAACTAAGAACCATCCCAAAAGCCCCTTCCCAAAAAAGGGCCACCTCTCACAAATAATGCACCTAAATATCCACTTAGTTCCTCCCTCCCCTCCATCACCCACCAACTGAACCCCACAGCTCAACCACCCCTCTCCCTCCTCCACCCCAAAAGCAAAAAAAATAAGAACTTGAATAAGTAGAAACAAATTTTGACCACACTATACTTTTGTCTAGAATAGGACTTATGTTTTGACATCCAACATGTAAACCAATTCACTATAAATCACTACAGTATTGCAGTATTGAAGGATTAAGGCAGCTAAAGATGTTCATTTTGTGTATATTTTCATCCACAAAGCAATTACTCATCATTCATAGTGCAAGACTTTTTTGATAAAACAAAACCTACCACAAATATCATCATAAGTAAACAAAGGAACCTCACTACTATTGCTTGACAGTTTAAAAGACCTGTACTCTTTTTATCTAAAGTTTACTGACAAAAGCTTCACAACACATTCTGGATTGAAAGTCAAGTCTGATTTTTTATTTCACATGTTAAACAAACCTTGATGATGACAGTAGTTTTGGAGATAATTTTTGAATAATTTCTCATGTAATCAACAGTGGTAAGCACTCACTTTATTGGCAAACTCACTGTTTAAAGGGGCATAAGTACCTAACAGTAAAAGGAAATAATAATGTTGGATGTCAAAACCCAAACCTGTAACTTTCCATTATGACTGCTGTGACGGCACCTGAGAATGAGAAAAACAGTAAAAAGTTGATACATCAGTTGATGTAGAGGCTAACTTATATACCATTGTCATCAAAATACTCAGTTTCAGTTGCAGCAGCTGCAACTAATTTGCAAAACTCATCAATATCAAACAATTCAGTTTCATTTTCTTCATCTAGTAATTCATTACCAGATAAAGAGTCTGCATCTGAAGAGTCAGAGCCAGAGTCACTGTCAAACTGTTCTTGATGACTAACAAGATGTGCTGGATTAGAGGATTCGGGTGAGATTTCTACGGTATCAACATTTGACAGGGTTTTATTCTCACAACTCTGACACTGACAAAATATGGAACAGATTTTACCATCTTTCCTACATTTACACCAATTTCTGGTGCAGCCTTTCTTGCATTTGCAACCTTCCTTCAGGTGCTGAATGTTGCGGTTAACTTTCTCCAAGTTCACTTCGGTATCCCACACAACACTAACTTTGTCATTTGCAACAGTCCAACCATGGGAAGTCAATTCCGGAACTGTTACATTCGAGGAGCATGCCTGAGCCCATACAGTAAGAACCCAGCAACATCTCTGCCAATGCAACCGGAGTGCATCTGTTGAAGGCATCCACTCTGACTCTCCAGAAATTCTATGGAAGTGTCCATTTCTAATAGACTCAAGAAAGGTTGTGTGATTCTCAAGGTTACTTTTTTCTGTTAACCAGAGGGATAAAAGAAGTTCTCGTGGACTCTCAGCCTCAAAGGCACTGCAGTGCTTTCTGAAATAGACTGAACCTATTAAACGATAGAAGGCTAGAAGACCTACTTCAGAATGCCTGAAGTCATCCAGTTTTCCACAAGCATCAGGTCCAGTGATGAACTCACAGTCCCTGAAGAAAACATCCAAAAAACCCTTTTTAGAGTGACCTTTAAAGAAAGAAGTAAAATCACAGCCACTAACCACATACAAAGTCTGAAAGAAAGTAGGGATGTGGTCAATTAGACTTGGTCCAACCTTCTGAAGGGAGACATCACATGTTAGTAAATTAATAAGAACATTCATATCTATAAACAAATTGTCATTCTTAGCAGCTCTCAACTGCACATACACCTGCTTTGAGGTAAAAGAAGACATAAGCGGTAGTCCCACATGGAAGGTGTCTCGATCAGGGGAATAAATAACTACTCGTTCACAAGTGGTTTTTCCTGTGTGGAACCAAACCCTAGAGTCACCTTCTTCATGATTGGAGGTCAACTCACTGACTACAGATATAGTAGGGTTGTTCTTTGAAACAGATAATGCTTGATCTGTGTTGTCTCCATCGAAACCACCAGCAGTTATCAAAATAATAGGTGCAGTATCAGCCTGTTCAGCAATATGTAGGAGCTCCATAGATAAAAAATTCACTAATAACCTCTTCTGACTTCGAACACAAAGAAATTTTCTCCAATTAGAAGGACAGAGCGTCTCGGGAAGTATTTCAGTGTACAGTGCCTCCTCAACAGTGCCATCACGACGGACCCGTTCAATATCCTTCGGACTACAACCATGCCTTCCCGGGTGATCGAACACAATATGTATTTCACAAGCATTAAATTCCCTCATTGCTTTAACAACCCAACGTCTATACAAAAAAAGAGCATACTCTCTGAACGTTTTGTGTATTCTTAAGGGGGGACAATTGACCATGAACATACCTTCAATTATACATGATGTTTTTGTTTGGGAAGATGCAGGGCATAACTTTGAACAGAAGGCATCTGGGTACCTCTTTTGCAACTCTGATGCAGATTTTGACTTACAGGCTTTGAAGGGTAATCCATCTGGACAACAAATGGCACGTGGAAGGGAAACAAATTGGTATAGACACTCAACAGGCTGATTTGATGCCTTTGATAGAGCAACCTGTCTCCTTAGAGACAATATCTGTAGCTTTTGATCTTTAATTTCGTATGATTGCTTCTGAATAGATTTTTTCTTGACAGTGAATGTCTTCAAATTTCGCCTGGATCGTTTAGGCGGCTTTGTGCCTGAAGTGTTCAGAACAACACAACGAATAAATGCAACAAGATCTTCCTCCCCTTTGTCATAAAAAGTCTGCAGATCCTGCGACACAACTTCTGATGAAATCTCACCAGTGAAAATATGATGTATGCGATCAGGTTGCGGACCCTTATTAAAAATCAAACCAGCATCTGTCAACTTACCAAAGTACTGCACGACATTCGCCTCATGCGATTTGAACAATGACAGAGGAAGACTTTCCTGAGATCTTTTAGATTTGTCAGTGCACTGAATTTCACTTTTCAAATTTTTTAGTACTCTAGCCCTATATGGTAGGTAATGAAGAAGACGGGACATGCTTCCCATGCCAGTTGTTGTCATGGCCATTTTAAACTCCTTATTAATTAGCATTTCGTGTGCTTCATCAAAAGCTACAGAACATCCATCATTACCAGAAATACTGACAGCAAATGCACCTTTTTTGAAATTAGAGAGAATATCTGGTGGAAACTGCTTAAGTTCTGCCATGTGAAAAGGGACTAATTTGAGGTATATTGGTCTGTCCATTGCATGAAAAATGGGAGCAAGCTTTCTGACTGAAGCAGTACACAAACTGAATTGCCGCAGCCTTATTGCCATGAACAGACTAGCATAGTGTAGCATGTCTCTATGTATGAAATAGTGCCAAAACTGGGAAGTGGCATCTGCTGTACTCATAGTTTCAAAATATGGGAGAAATTTCTCCTGAAAGAACGAAAACATGTTTGTAAGTTCATCAATGTTATGAAAAACATTACTACCATTCACACAGATCTGTTCCTTTACAGAACTATAAAGGGACTGGTAAATGTTTACATCAGCTTCTTGAGATGTTATGGCTTGATTTGTAGCAAATGTTGTAATTTGTTGCCTATAAAAGGCTTCCCATGACTGCATTAAGAATATATGAGTTTTTCTGAATCCAGATGCTGAAGCAACAGCAGCATGTGTAGCTCCACGATGGAACATACTCAGTAGGTTTCTCAAGCCTGCGTCATTATACAATTTCATTAATGGTGCTTGTATGTTCTTTAGAAGATGCCACTCCCCAAGGTATGGTAACAACCAATCTAAATCATCACCATACATTCGTTTAGCATTATGCATGTACTCATATGTTTTAGCATCCCCTGCGACAACTAGATGTTGAATGTTTTTACCAACTCCATGCTTATCATGCAAAATATCTATAGCATGTCTCATTGTTTCTGCATTATCTGCAGGTTCTCCTAAAATGCATGTGTAATGGACAGATGACTGTTCTGTTACACTGGGTGTCATGTGTGTCAAAGCTGTTTTGAAATCAGGAAGAACACAAGTGAGCCCCTCATTGTGACATACATACTTTGTGAACATATAACAAAACACTTTTGTCTTCATGTTTGTAAGTGCATTGTTCTCATCATCTGAGAGTGAAAACGAGTCAATATTAATGGATACATCTGAAATAAGAGGATGGAAGCGTGTCGGAACTCCTGATGGATATGAAGACTGAACCTCATGATACTGGTTAAGGGTAATGGAGTCAATCTGCTGTGAAGTAGAAGGCACATTATAGTTTGAATCAGGAGTCACTTCTGTAAGTGTTTCTGTGGAAGTTGGCAAGGGTTGCACAGCCTGAATGGATGTGCCATGAAATCCCCTGTCCAGCTGACCAGCAGACACAGCAGCATAACTTGCACTTCTGTCAATGTTATCAATTGATGCCACTGCAAAGCCACGAGAAAGTAGGGATGGCTTATCAGCCATTTCTTGGGCTGCAATTTGTGTCTGAAATCGTTGATATGTGGATTTGCTGACAGTAACACCAAAGGAAGAAAGATAATGAAAGCATGTTGATGATGATGAACTGAACCTGTCAACCACGTCTGAGATAGCTAGATGGATGGGTGAAAAGCAGTTATCGTTAAGTGTATATAACATGTTAGCACAAATAAAATAACGCTTCAGCATTTTCTTCCGATGTACTGTTGACGAAACATGAAGCTGTTGAAGAAAATGTGTATGCCAACTGAAGTCACCACAAGACAGCAGTTGCTTCTTCTCAACATCATTGAGTGTACTGTGGTAAATGAAATTCCATAGGAAGGGGGGTAATTTGAGTATTTCAGCTTCAATGTTGATTTGATCTATCCCAGAATATTTGACTGCTTGGTCCTGTATGGTCTTGGTTGCAGGAATCATTTGCTCTGATAGTGTATTACAAAAGTACTCCGAGCTGAGCTGATTTGCTGGAACTTGGTTTTGCTTTCTAAGTAAATCTACCTGCAATATGAGATCTGCCTTTTCTCGTGAAAAATGGAAAAGAGATGTATGTAAGCATGTAAGTATATCAGTCCCACATCGCCGGATGAGAGTACCAAGCCTACGCTGTTCACTGATGTGAGAAGCAATAAAACAATCACCTATAGCAGACTTAACTTGGGCGAAGAACTGCATTTTGTTTTTCTTACTTGGCAAGTCTTGATTGCTATTTTCATCCCGTACTGATGAGCAATTGTTAAAACTTTTGGAATAAAAATCATAGACTGTTTCAAGTAAAATTGCTCTATCCTCTAATAACTCTCGACCTAAAAATAGCAAAGACTGGGCAAAGGCATAAACCTCACACTTATCAGCACTCTCAAGTGTGGTTGTTCGAAAGTGGTCTAACAGCTCAGAGAGATATTGCTTTGAAGTTTTTACACTCTCCAAATACTCTGAGCTAATGGCATACCTTGAAACTGCCTGATAACAGGTGTTGCACAGTAAACTATCTCTTTCAAAAGTGACATCTGTCTTAAGGGAATGTTTAATATAAGCAGTAACAACACAAGGTTCTCTGTATGAACGCATTGCTGAACTTGTCGAAAGACATATGGAACAATCCTTAAAGATGATTTTGTTTGTAAGAATACAGTAATGAGCATGGCAAAGAAAAATTCCTGACCTGTTACAGCAAAGCTCAATAGCAGTGGCATCATCAATGTCAAACAAATTGGTTAGAGTGCTACGGTTAACAAATTTTGATGTCTGATGCACATTTTCTTGACTAGTGCAATTTGGCAACTGACATGTATTTGACGAAGGTCTTTTCGAGGGAGGCCTAGATTCATCTTTGACTGAGCTTAGTCTAAGTTTACATGCATAGCAAACACAGTCATAATCCAATATATTTTTCTGCCTTAGCACTATAACCAACTGAGAATTAGCAGGAGTGGCTTGAGCTATGTGCCAGTAACGCGGCTTGGACTCTTTACATACAGTACATGGTCCAGCAACTTTCTCTTCATGGTATAACTGACAAGCTGTTTTCTTTGGCATGATGTCATGATAGTTAAAAAGTAAAAAAAAACAGAATGACAAGTTCCACACGAAAATTAGAAACTTATATGATACACATAAGCACATACTCATTGTAGTCAGGGTGCAAATTGTTATCTCCCTGTTTCCTAAACATACAATTGAATTAATACACTGAGTAATCAAAACTTTGGACTCGTCAGTAAGCAGAGATTTAAATTTCTAAGCTACAAGTACAAGCAGAATGCAGGCCTATGTTGTACCCACATCCCAAAATCCTAAGGCTGCATGTGTCTCAAAAGGTTCAAGATCATTCGCCAAAAAAATGAAACCCTGCTTTGTATTGAAATGTTGGTTAGTGCATCTGCTAAAACTAGTGGGCAAAACTGCAGCTAGAAAATAGAATGCTGTTTATTCTACATAACTATTAGGAATATATGAATATGTAGATAGGCCTTGCCTTGAAAATGCCTACTAACTTTACCCAAGATTGAGAACAGCACTCCACCCAAAGCTTAAGTAATGTATATATTTCCTAAAACTAAAAGTGACACTCCAGTCAACAGATATATAACAGACTTAGGCCATAGCCTTACTTTATATCTAAGCTTACGCCGTGCCCTGCTTTGTACTAGTACTACTAGGGCCAAGACCAATGAGGCCTTAAAGTTGAAGTTATTAAAATATGAAGATTTGGGCCTAGCCTAAAAAGTACATGACCATAGGCCGGTTGGCTACCCCTATACTTACTTAGGAATACAGAACCCTAATACTAATAGTAGTATCATACTTAAATTTAAGAGCGATCCGCGATTAGGAAACTATATAAAATTTGTCACAACGAATTTAAAGAATTTACGGTGTGGCGAAGCCCTACCTACGTTGCTAACAACTATGTCCAAGGCTTTAGTATGATAGTAGTTAGTAATAGTACTGTAGAAAAGTAATACTAGTAATAGTAACTAATAGTACGTAGGCCTATACTATTACTATTTATATGAAGCCAATGTGTTAGGCGACATTACAGTGCAACAACAACGTTAAGCCGTATGTACTGTTTCTAACGATTAAGCAAGAACTTGGTATGATGTTTGACCTAAATTTTTGTACACTTTTTACGGGTGAACAAAATCCAAACTTACAGCTTCGATGCTTTAACGTATTGCCAACATTTTGAAACCATCATTATGATAATCTACATTCTAATACGGAAACCTTACAGATCCGAAAAGTCAGAGTTACTTACCTGCAAATTCTCCTCGCCGTTCCACAAGGGCAGAGAAATTCATTGATTGAAGCTAGATGAGAACGAGTTCAACCGAATTCTAACGAAGATGTGTCTTTGCACTATATAAGGATGCTCTAATACCATATACGGCAATTCTCGGTGATCAAGATCATGCATAATTCATGTTTTAACGTGAGAATCGGTATTGGAAACGACTCGGCTTATTTCCGCGCCATCTCCGATTTGCCACTTCCGGTTTGTGCATCGGATTCGTGAAAGTTGCGCAATAACGGTCGTTTTCGGCGAGGAGAGTTTCCACTGAGAACGGCATTGTAAACCCTAACTAATGGAAGTCGGCGATGACTAAAATTAGTCGTTACGTTCACCGATGACTCATCGATTAACGAAAATTATCGAGAAAAACGGCGGGTCGGTTCATGTCCCATTCGTTGTCGGTTGTTTTAGTTTTGGTCAATTTTATTTAGTGTTAATGCAAACCACAGATTACTAAAACATGTCGTAGAGGAAAGTAACATATTTTCCTCCAAATTGTATACTAAAGAAGCATATGAATGAAGAAAGCTCCACCCGATGCGTACGAATTGCGTGGAAAATGTACAGCAATCTCGGTCTTTATTATGAATAAACCAAACACCATTGCGTAATACTCATGTGATCGAGGCTTCGGCTACTCGGCTCTTTTATAAACAAACCTTCGTACAATCCACATCTGGCGGCCGATAGAATTGCCCTGTGCAGTACGCACTAATACAGTCTCCACACCGGTCCACCATACCAGAAAGCATATGAAAACTTGAAAACAGTTATAAACTATAATTTATTATAGTTCATACTAAGAAATACAAGGTGAGGCTTAACATCTTCTCCTTAATTCGTAAAGAGATAACTGTGTGGCTCTAGCGAGACTCCGCTATTTAACAATATATAACAGTGAGTCTAGCCTAGGCAGCCATAGGTTAGGGGTGGGCTTTTACTAGTATTAGGGTATGCGTAGCCTAGGCATAGGTAAATATCAATTAAGAACAATAACTGTGTGTGTAAAGTAGTGCAGGCCTACAACTAAGTACAGATTGCTATAGTCAGACTTATCCATTTGTGATAATTGCTGAGAATCAAAAGATTAAGCCTATTCCTAATCACAGATGTCAAGCACATTTGCCAGCCTTAATTTTACCGTCCGTAGTACTAGTAGTAATATAATACAGTAAATTAAAGTGATTTATGACATGATTTATGACACAGTCGGAACTTAAATGACACTATGATGTATGTTTGCAAAACTATGTCCATCTAATCACTATCAAAGTAACTTAATGTGTGATAGCTTACTTACATCTGCTATAGACTATTTTTTGCCAAATGTAAAGAAGAAAGAAAATTTTGTTTCTTTAGAACCAGAACTTTCTTATCGTACTTTTCTGTTTGCAATAAAACAAAGGATAGTATCTTTTACTCATTTAAGATCATTCAAGTGAATTCCAGATGCATTCCACACATTTCAGACTGTATCATACTAAGTCCCATTATGACACCATTTTCTATGATAACACTGCCCAGAAGTTTGTTAAAATACCCAAAAAAATGTAGATGTGCAACGGCTAGATATGCATATGAGAGAAATTTATTCAACAATCAGTTAACTTTGCCAGTTCAAAGTCTTATGTGCGTCAAAATTTGACCCACCATGCCATAGCAGACCAACGTATTTAATGCCCGTGGTCTTAATGGGTTTGGACGTTGAAGAGATATTAAAAATCTGGGCAATTTTCATAGCAGTGGGTTACCTTGGCAAATGACGGCAAAGTACGAGTACACTTATATGGTCTAGTCTACTAAGAAAGGGATGTATCAGGATTTCACTTGGATGAACGGAATCAGGACTCATTCGTTCAATGCTTATAACAGTACAACATAGTTCTAGAAAGAACTTATTGTGAATATTTCATTCATTCTTTTAATAAGACACAAATAGATTTGTAGCAGTCTCGCTGTTATTTGGTAACACAAAAGAAGTAACTTGATAGTGATAAAGTGGACATACATATAAAGTGCAAATTTACACTCATCGCATGACTTCACATTTGAGGAAAACAACAACGAAACTAACTTTCTGTTGCTATGGTAAAATAATGAAATTTCAGACAGGGCATCGTATTTGGTAGTACTGCCTCATAATACAAAGTTCCCTGAACTATACTATATTGTAACATTCGAAAGGTTGCCCTCATATCAGCCCAACCTAGATACAGGCCAACATTTGACCTGTTTGAGTCAATCATTATTTCTTTAAGTTATCTTAGGATAATAAGTTACCTAGACTTCTTTGCCGATCTAATCCAGTTTAATACGACAATTCGCTGTGTATAAGAATGACACTGCCGATGACAATATCTTCATGATCGCTGCTGTCCAAGGAATGTTCGAAGCAGCCATTGGTGTCATTCAAGATTTATTTCTACTTTCATGAACAGAGGGGGAAAGTTGGATCAGAAAGATTACAAGTTAATTGATACAAACGATTATAAGCTTGCTTAACAATGGAAACAAATTGAAAAAATTCTTACATGACTTAAAAAGGCACATGGTACTGTAGACTTGGAACCTGTGGTATAACCAGGCTAGTATTACTGATGCTATGACTGTAGGTAAAGGTAGTGGAGACTTATCTGTTCATTGGTCAAAGTACCGATGCTCTGGCCGAGTGGATAAAGGTGTTGGCATCTAGAGCAATGTGTGGTCGTAGTAAGGTGGGTTTTTCATCCAAGAGCAATCTACGGTATTCCCATGTGAAAATGAATTTCTAAAATGAAAAGATTCCAAAATTTGAGTTGAAATGTTGAATTGGAAGCCACCCAAGTTGTAATCCATAAGGCCTTGCGGATTTCTCCCACATCAGTAAAAAATAACTGCTGATAATGGTTATTCAATTATTAAAGTAAACATAAACAGCTCAGGGCATGTAACCTGATTAAATCTGAACAACCCATGAAGTTGCATGAATAATAGATATTTCATATTTTACTTTTGATTTTGTTCCAATTCTGATGATATTTTTTTTTTACTTTTCAGAAAACTGCAATCATGAGTGCTCCCACAGATGCTCCTCCACCATATCCCGATGGCGAGAAAGCAGGTATTACATAAAGCTAACACTCGTTCATTTAACAGTAACCTATGGAACAGTAACCTACAGTAACCTAAAACAGTAACCTATGGAATTCTTTTGCTCAGAGGTGCCAGTTGGAATGCATAAACATGTATCATTTTTTGCCAGTTTTTCTTTGTTACTGATTTATAACGTACAGTGACGTGCTCGCGGCGCGCAGCGGCAGGGGTTGGCCGTGCACGGCAGTTCTGAATCCCGCCCAGTACAGAGAGAATTGTAAACATTTCCGCCCGGCACTATTCTTGACGATTAATTTACCAAAATTTACCAACATATGAGAGAACAGTTGGGACTGAAGTAGCTCCAGAATCGGAAAAAGATAGCACCATTTGCCATCTAAGTATACTTGCAAAGATTTTCCAAATGGGAGGGGGACACCCCACCACTTAGACCCCTCCCCCAGGACGTGGATCACGCAACCTCACAAACCCGTCCGGCACTCAGATATTCCTGAGCACATTCATGTACATATATATATACAGGTAGGTCCTGTAAAAATTCTTAACATGGCTTTGTAGTTTCAGTTCAAATGAAATTGAGATGTCGTCCATGGTTACATGGTAGTGTTGCTTCTGACTGGCACCCCCTCCCCACCCCACCCCCTAATCCCTAGCAGGTAAAGTGATCACCACCAACTATGGTCTTGGAGAGTACAGTTGGTAGAGCATATGACTCACGTAATCATGAGGTCACTCTGGTTGGGGATCTTGTTTTCGCTCCACTCTTTCTTCATTTTGTTTATAATTTTAATCAAGTCAGATTTTCTGTTAGAATCTGTAGGTGGTTAAGTTGAGCACCCATCAGCTCTGTACATCAACAGACTAATATTTGAAGAAGGAAATACCGATGACCCACACTGCAAATACTGTATATAATTTAGCGGAAGCTTCCTCAGTTTACATGAAAGACGATAAATATAACTTCATCAAGTTACGTCTGTTCATGGTAGCAAACTTCAGAGTAGAGATAGGTACATCACCGTCTCATATTTTGGTATCGCTTCTTTGTCGTCGACATTTTGATTTTGATTCTGATATTGTCTGATACTTTGGTCATAGGTGGTCGTACTGTGATTGAGCTCTCAGACTTAGACAGGAGTTCTTACGACGTAAATTCAACCTCAACGATATCAACATTGCATCGTCATCTTCAACATTGTCCGTATAACTTTTATTCCAGCAGTTGCTTCTTTTCTACATTGATTTTGTACAACCATTACAACCATTTTCTCCTCTTGTGATTACAGATGCACCTCCTTATACCGAGGGCACGGCTTACCCTCCTCTCTTGCAACAGGAATATCCACCAATGGGGCAACCTCAACTACAACAGCCAGTCCCAGGGTATCCGGCACAACAGCCAGTCCCAGGGTATCCGGGCGGCTACCAACAAGTAAGCACTTTTCATTCTCTGATGAAAGACGTTTAAGTTGACTGCGCTGCTCATACATAGGATTAAATAACGGTGCCAAGCGTGATTGGAAAGTCTTGTGCAGGGTTCGAAGAACTCCAGCACCCCCTTTAAAGCCTCATTAATTCATGGTATTAAATATAAATTTACAAACTAATCGATCTTTAACTCTACAATTTTTTTTTATCAGAACTATTGTAATTTGTGTAGTAAAATAACCACACAAAATTGCCAAATGAGAGGCCTATTGAGAGATATCGAGACGTTACATCGATCTCTGTAAATGGGCAAAGATTCTGGCAGAAGAGAAAGTCACCTGGAATCTGTAGTTCCTTTACTGCACATTGATACAAAAATAAAAAATAAAAAGGGTTCCTTAGACTGCAAGATTTAATGCATATATAATGAGGTTTGGAATTTGACACATAATTATGACAAAATGTTGAAACTACTGACCATTCAGGAGGTGATCAAAGACGAAGCTAAGTTTGACGGTCCAGTCCCCAACTGGAACCTAAATTGCAGACTTAAGTTTGTTTCTTTGAAATGAAAGTTCCATTCCAGGGTGTTTTTCGAAAGTAATTCCTTCAGAAATGCCTTTCACTGTTCATTAATTTATTGTTATTATGATATTTAAAATTTAACGGTAATCCTGGTTTAATTGCTATCCTGCCACAGCAATATTGGCAACCACAGCAGCACACTGCCCATCAGGTAAGCATATTAGTCCGCATCCTTCCTCCCCCTCCTCCCAATTTGTTTTTTTGTTTTCTGTTTGGTGATATTCCTTTGCACGGGTATAAATATATTATATACATTCAACCTTACGTGGGTTATGATTTTACATATTTTGCATCGGACAACTTTTTTTCTTCAGTTTTTGCACTGTTGCACCAAGTTTGCTGCACCGCACTGCATGTATATTGAAATGAACGTTAACCGAATTGCAGTGTATTTTTATATTGCAGTATGAAAGTCAATTGAAAACTTAAATTTTAAAAAAAGTCCAAACTAACCAGAGTGTTCCTTTTGGTCTTTCTTTTGTTTGTGAAATTGGAAAGTTACCTGAATATGCAAATGACAGAAAAAGCAATCTGGGTGCCTTCATTTGCTACCGTCATGATTTTTAGGAGTTCCTCTTCTGTCCCAACCCCCACCCCCTCCACTTCCCATGTGGCACTCCTCCCAATGAAACAAAAGATATTTTAATTTCTTATACTAGCACCATAAAAAAAAAATACTTAATACCTCATAGAATATCAATTTTACCCCTTTGTGCAAGATCTACTTGACAACATAGGGTTTTTTGTTACAAATTCTGCCAGCATTTTCACAATAGGCGTACCTTATTTGCATAAAATGTTCTCTTCAGAGGTAAATTTTGTTTATGTCAAGAAATGCTTAGTCTAGTGATCTCCCATTTAGACTGCACAGTGTTAGACGAGAGGATGTGCTGGTTGCTATGGAAACAAAACAAAAGTCACAAAAAAGGGAAAAAATGAAAAGGGGAATCTCATAGTTTCTTTCTAATGTAATGGTGTTTTTGATTCTTCAAGACCTTGCTGTTCATCACATTTTAAATTTATGTTGATTTGCTTTAATACAAGTTAGCATTTAATTCCTTGTCCTTAATGTTGAATGACCTAATTCAGTGCTGCTAACTACATCAGTATGAAGCATTGGTAGAACAGTTAGGTAATGCACAATCAGTTATTCCAAAAAAACATATAATTTCACATGTGACTGGTAAAATATTGATTCCTTATTTGCTTGTCTATATCAAGTTTTTGATTGTGTAAACCTGAAGTAGTGTCAGGAACACCTGCCATAGACGGATCAATATACATATACATGACGTTACTATACATCCGTATATGAAGTCTAGGTATAATTGAGATTCGAGTCATTTAAGATGCAAACATGTTTACTTACTTGGAATTGCAACAGTGAAATGAAAGTACAGGTCTACTTGTTATCAGAGAGTATTCAATGGTAAATTGGCATAGGAGGAAGTACTTCGTAACATGTATTGGCACATATAGTATGTTTATATAGTAATGCCTATAGTTTGGTTTGCTTGTATGGTTGTTGTGGTTGTATGTATGTGTTAAAGTGGTTGCATGTGTTAAAGTGGTTGCATGTGTTGTTGTGGTTGCATGTGTTAAAGTGGTTGCATGTGTTGTTGTGGTTGCATGTGTTAAAGTGGTTGCATGTGTTGTTGTGGTTGCATGTGTTGTTGTGGTTGCATGTATTGTTGTGGTTGCATGTGTTATAGTGATTGCGTGTTGTTGTGGTTGCACGTGTTGCTGTGGTTGTGTGTGTTATATGTTGTTTAATGTGCTGTTGGATATTTACTTCACCTGCAAGATCATCACCACTCCCTCCAAGCATGCTCTAAATGTCAAATAATAAAAAAAATAGAAAATAATAGTTCAAATCTAAGATCAACTTGCATTTTATTATCACCCTCAAACCGATTTGCTTCATTGAGACATTTTAAAAATTGTGATTGCTTACACTGAAATTGGAAATATCTTGGATAGAGTCAGAACGTCTGGGAATGTACTGTACTGTATAACTCTTCCAGTTACTTAAACATGCTGATGACGTATCATGGTGAAGTTTGGGTTAGATTAAAGCATAAACATAGCAATTCCACTACAAATTGATCTGGCTAAGTTCTTAAGATATATACAGCCAATATCATGTCCTTGTTTGCGTATTGTTTGCATACATTATAGTTTTAAGCCAACAGTAATGGTAACTTTACGTTGATGGTTGAAATATAGTTGAACAGACAAACAAACAAACTATATATATGTCTTTCATTTCCTTATTACAGTTTGCTAATGTTAATCTATATGGAATGTATGTTCAGTATGGATGATACATCTGTGTGTATGTTTTCATACAGGCATGTATGCGTGTTTGTGTCTGTTTTGTCAGTGCATGTATGATGTACATGCATATGTATGCATGCACATGAATATGTATACATGTACATGAATATGTAAGCATGTACATGCATATGTATGCATATAGTACAGCATGGTACTCATAGCAGAAAAATGTTATTGTTCATTGAAGTGGCCTCTTTCTCAGCTGTTGCACATTAAATGCTGCCTACATTTTCTTTTGCATTTGATCTGTTACTAACAGCAATATGCAGAGAAACTGACATGGAAAATTGATTTTGAAATCTGAGCAGAGAAAGTCATTTTACTAGAACTGAGGTTGAACCAGTGTTCCTTTGCTGGGAGAGAGTCATTCATCCTGCTAGTATCCAGAACAAAACAGGAGAAGAATTTCTCTTGAAATTCCTTCCCTGTTGCTGTCTGTGTTGCCACCATGGTGTGATCCCTGGTAACACACAAGGTGTTGTAGTTTCTATTAACACTGGCACCCCTCTGCAAATTGTGATCTCTGGTTATACATGGTAACACACAAGGTGTTGCAGTTTCTATTAAAACTGACACCCCTCTGCGAAGATATGGAACTACCTACCGACTAAGGAATGGATAGCTCAGTTTATAAAGTAGAGCGCTCAGAGGACTTGTTATCCCGATCACGGTCACTGGTTCGACACCTGTTCTAGCCAATGTTTGCTCCTTGCTTGTTGTCAATAAAAACATATCAACTTCAGTGAAAATTTGATGTTCGGATCTTGCATGCAAAATGGAAAGAAATACAAACTGACAGACTTTGCAATCAAATGTAAACCATCGATACTTCTTCACTACTTAAAACCTGTATCTAGTATCTGTAGTATCTGTATCTGTAGTATCTGTATCTAGTATCTGTATCAAGTATCTGTAACTTAAAACTGTATCTAGTAAATGTTGTATCCTAACTTGTCCTTGATCTGACTGAGCCATGTATAAATGCAATTGGATTGGATTCCAACTGAAGTATCCATTCCTTGGTTAGTAATGTGATCCCTGTATAACCATTTCTATTGGAAGAAGCTGTCAAGGAGGAAAGGTGGGGGGGGTGGGGGAGGCGGGTGGGGGTGGAATGGGAAGAACGGTTTAACCTTGACTTAGAAAATTTGGTGTTCACGACATTCCTTGTAGTGGAGCGTACTATTCTGTGTTTGCAAAATATAGGCCTGCTACAAGTAACAGATTATTGCAGTTTTTAAGGACCCAAGCTTTTTCTTTTCCAAAGGGGATTGTGGTTCCACCAGAGTCCATGCACTTCAAGGAGGCTTAATCAATATATTGTATTGGCTCTTTAAGGTATCTTAGTACTAACCTAACATTTAAAAAAAAAAATTCCTTTCTTATATTCCTTATCCAATTTATAAATACACTCAAAGAACTACAGTAATGCAATGTTCTTTGTGATGCTAGTGCTTGAAGATCTTGCCCAAAAAAAAATCCACTCCCAATGTCATAGATCATCTCAAAGTTGACTAAAGCCTTGTGTCTTACTAACAGTGTTGTAGACATCAATTGATCAGTAAAATGTTAATATTGATTTTCATATTTTTTTGTTATCAGTAACTAGAGTTCAACATCTGCTGTGATGTTTGCAACCACCTTTTTTTTATTTATTTTTTTATTTAAATGTAGTCAGATGGGTGGATTAAGTGCTTTAAAGCAACTTTTGAATTCCCGATATAGGTCATCCAAATATCTATTTTTTTTTTTTTGCTTTTCAGGGAGGATATCCGGTCAGTACACAACCGATGGCTGGAGCGTCCACCGTGCACATTCTCCAGACACATTTCCGTGACATGCCGGTTCAAACTCAGTGTCCAAACTGCCACAACCATGTGACCACACTGGTGACATTCGAACCCGGTGTCATGGCTTGGCTGATGTGTTTCATCATGTTCTTGGTGGGGTGAGTATATTTTGTTTATCCCATCGCTTTCTAATGACCGCTGCCTTTAGAGTGTGTGACTTTCTCATCATTCTGTAAAATGTCCCTACGAAAAAAAAAAGGTACAGTCATTTGCCGCAATGTGGTGATTCCGTGTTGAGTGGTCAAAGAAAGATGAGGTGAAAGTTTTTTCGAAAGCTGGAAGTTGGCGAAGAACTTTGCTGATGGATGCAAAAATGAAGCATCACATTTTGAATGTGGTGAGTAAGGCACAAGAATCCAAGAGAACTGGTGAGGATGGATTGGGAAGAGGATATTAAATTCAGGGGCACTAATATTTTATTACCCCCCATCAGTGCCGATTGTGTGCTGGGCAAAATGTTTAATGGCCGTCTGGTCGTGCCAAGACGGCCAAAATTTGTGTTCGGACACAGAAAATCAGTCTGGGGGGTTATCAGGAGGACGACTCTAGCTGTTAACATCAAATTTGGATGACATCGTAACTTAATACCCCCAAAATAGATCAAATTATGGATTGGTATCAATCCTCCATCACTTTAGAGTTACTGAAATAGCCAATAATACCAAAAATAGTTGTAGGGCTACGATTTCTCCCAAATGGGGAGGATCACTGGAATAACAGTGGTGTTCCATACACCAACCCTAAATATCACCAAAAAAGAAAGAAAGTTTCCCTTGCTAAACTATAATAATGAATCTTAAGTTTTAAGCTATTTTGCCATCTAACTATTCTACAAATTGGGGGAGTTATAGCACTATGCTGCCCCTGTTTTACCCACAGTTTACGTTTCATTTGCCCCTGTTTTACCCACATATGGATCATTTACCCCTCAGTATCCCTCTGTGAAATGATAGCACTGTGCTGCCCCTGTTTTACCCACAGTTTACGGATCATTTACCCATCGGTATTCCTCTGACTGAATTTGACAGTGTTAAACCGATAGGTTTTCATTGCGAGGGCCTATTTTTCCATTAGTTCGTTCATTCACTTTAATCAAGGTTTTTAACATCATAACTCGCTTTATCTTTTTTTGCCCTGACAGGTTGTGGTGTTGCTGCTGCATTCCATTCTGCGTTAATGGACTGCAGGATGCGGACCATCATTGTCCGACATGCAGGCACCGAATAGCCCATTACAAACCGCTGTGATCTCACTCCGCAAACTATAGAAATGATTCAAAGGTCAAAGGTTATATCAGTACATCCAGGAATCGATTGCTAACAATTAACAGTTAGTCAACTATTGCAAATTGCAATGAAATGGAAATTTTCATTTTTTACAATTTTAATAAAAATAGATATCAAAATTTAGCTCTATTGTTTTTTTTTTCTTTTCGTTTTGGTAACAGTGTACTTACACAATTTGTCCAAATAAACGGAGTAGCTAAAAATAAAGATTTTTTAGTGAACTTATGTGAGCATATTTTATGGAATTACACTATACACATAAATTCAAGTAAAATTTGAAGTGAGATTTTATTGATTTAAATTTTATCATTCAACTTACATCCTGATGGATCGGTGAATAGAATGAACAAGAATTTTTTAGAGGTAAAGCTGAAAGTAGCTGTTTTTCCTTTGGTTTTCAAGCTTTTTACATGTCAGTGTACCTTGAATCATGACCAGAGCTAAGTTCTGTAGATTGTCGGGCGAATTTGCCGAACAAAATCCTAGAATTATAGGGGTTTGTTGCAGTGTTCTAAACGAGCCATGAATTAAGTCACCGACTTTCCAATGCATATAGTGACTGACTTTATTTGGTTTCGAGTCTTTTCCCTATAAAACATCATAAAGACGACAATAATAGGCTTCTGTCCCGATTCTTGTATGCAAAGTATGCTAGACCTTTTTGTGTATTTCTAAATACAGACAACACTGAACAGCTATTAGGCAAACATTCCAATGAAATATCACATTTCAATGATAAAATCAACAAGTAAGGGTTATATGATAGCAAAGGAAAGACCCAACCTCTGTGATCCACTTCCCGGCAAGAATGGAGTGTTTCGTCCGGTGAACAGACGTTACATTCGATTACAAACATGTCTTGAGTTAGGAACAAGAAAAGGAAGATAATGTGTTCAACAAACCGTGCAGAATTTCCTTCTCTTCCTGGTATATCATTGTCACTTTATCTGCTAGGGGAATGTCCCTTGAAATCCCCACGATTCTTAAAGGTCAAGTAAGATAGACTATAGTGACAATGAATAATAACTGTGCTTCGGCCTGGACAAAAAAGAAATACGTAACATTTTACTCATTGCTTCGAAAAAATGTTGCAGTCGTTTTGAACACACACAAAAAAAAATGTAGATGTTGAGAAATAAACACACAGGTGTGTTTAACATTCACACCGAGGACCCCATTGTTTTTTTCCATTGTTCAAATCCACGTACCCTAACCTTAACAATACCCCATAACAATAGTATTCTTTCGAGGACGTGGGGATTCTTTAGATATACATCCGAGGACCTGGCATTCTTTTGTTCAAGTCCTTGGTCAGAATATAAAACAAGTGCACACACACACACACAACAAATTACAGCACCATTTTTGATATGTTCTCTGTTGCGGGAACAGTGTAATCATTTCCAAATGTCAAAAGCAGTTTAGTCGACATCCATGCTATTTGGACTTAGATTCGTAAGAGTTTATTCAATTAAATTATTTACTTGCTGCAAATTATTTTTCCACTTTTTTGGAGGATATGACCTTTTTGTTTTTTAATTTTCATCTTTGTGATTATGTAGGGTTTATCTATTGCTGCACATCGTGATTATGTCGGTACTTTAGGTATCGTGAAACAAACACATGAATATTACCAAGTTTACAGAGTAGAAAATCAACAAAACTGCATATTATAACGCATGCAGTATGTCTGTTTCAGTTTTCTCTCTTTCTTGCGCTTGCTTAGTCTATTTTCTAACAAAATGCAACTTTTTGTTCTCATCTTGAAATGGTTTATTTCAATGTCATGTGAAATTTAAACTCCATGGGTTGTGACTCTTCAAACTAATTAAAATGTATTTTTTTTCTTGTTATGTCTGTGATTCAATAAAAAAGGGGGTGGGGATGGGGGAAGAGCTGGGGTATATTGCACTATCATAGGTACCAAGATAAGAAGCCATAGTGTAAATCATACTGCATTACAGAGGTGTTTAGTGAGTTGAGTGTAGAAGTGCCTGGGGTGGGGGAGGGGGGAGGAGGAGGGTTACGGTACCTATAACATAGCAATCCTTGTATCATTATTTTGTGCCTTTTTTTTATTGACATTATATGATAGAAGTTAAGTCGTTTGGGGATTGAAGTAATTATTTTAAAATTTTTGAATTATGAAAGTATTCTTGTCAACTTTTTTCAATAATGAGGTACAGTATGTTAATTTGAAATATGATTTACATACACAATTTAATCTAAATATGATTAACATGTACAATATCATCTATAGCGTTTTTATCTTATTTTACTTTTGTGTTATTCTGTCTTTCGTTTTTGTTCTTTGTTTTTTTTTTGGGGGGGGGGCGGGAGGGAGGGAGGTTGGTGTGAAAGTCAAACCTCCATATTTGTGACATACCCAAGGAGATTGCAATCAAAGGGTGTCATGAAGAAATTTCAAATGCTGGACAAATGTGACATGTAGTGATAAAAGATTTATGTATTAATTCTTGAATGAGAACTTTGCTTAGTATTTGTAAATATATTAGCAAAAATAAAGAGATCTGTCATAAATTGTACATTTTGTTATATTCTTTATTACTCTTCTTGATTACTTGCATGAGAGGAGCTATCAATTGCTGGTACAGGCGTGGGTCAAGAGGTGGTTGGGGTGGGTGGGGAGGGGAAGGAGAGGTTGTGGTATATATATATATATATATATATATATATATAGATATATATATATACATCTTTAAAATGACAGCATAATTTGAATATTAATTATTGATCTCATGATTTAATATGAAAAGTGAGAATCTTTATTTTTGGTCCAAATTTGATCATTTTGTAATGATTTTGTCTTATGATTTTGTTAAAATTCGACCAAAATCACGACTTTTTCAATTCTTCTCAATTGTTGCAGAGTACGTACGGTAACCTTAGTGTTATACAACATTAGTGTTTAAAGACAGTCCCGATTTTAAAAATGACAGTATAATTTGAATATTAAATATTGACCTCATAATTAATATAGATTTTTTATTGAAGTGAAAATTCGAATAGAATTTCACTTTCAACATGAGAGATATTTGCTGCTGAACCCTATGAATCGCTAAAAAAAATTATATTCTCCTAAAAAATATACCTACGGAAGCTCACAAATGCCATCTTAATATTTCATACATTTACGAAAGCATCTCTTTTAGATCCACAGAATGAAAGTAAATTCTTTTTGTTGCAATCCTGATTAGAAATACTGTTTTCTTTCCAAAACAGTGAAGAGTGCATGTTGGTAACATGCTATTTGTGAAAAACTGAGTCGTGCCCTAATAAGGAGTGTTCTTTTATTCCCTTTTGTTATTTCCAAAGCAAAACAAATATCCCTTTGTTGAGACATTAAGAAGACTTACTATAGAAAGGGCCTTTTTGTTGCATATAGGAGAAGTTTCGACACTTCTATAGACGAATAAATGAGCCTATAACTTAAGATGACCATATTTTCTGGACTGAAATCGGGGACATTTATTGCGTGACTGATATGGGGGAGGGGAAAATTTTGGAAAATTTTCAAGTGCCTCAGGTGCTTAGATGTAAAATGGTGATACTTAGAAGCACTTTTCAAATCAATTTTATTTTCAAAAATGTAGCTTTTTCCTAAATGAAATTCACTTACTTTACGTGGTTCTTTGAGAGCTTGTGATTTGCTCGTGCTCACACTATAAGTGTCGTTGTGTCGCTGTAGTTGCCAAGTATACGGTCGAAAGAGTGCCTGCAGGCTAGGACGATCTAGCATATATTTAACAGTGTTTCCACTGTACACTGGCCCACCTGAAATACTGGTTATAAGTTGACTAAATTTTGCTTTTACAATTATTTGACTAATAATGTGTGATATTTTCGAAATTCCTGAACATTTTGACGAATCGGGGACATTTTCGGGGACACTTGTTCATCGGGGACAGCACACTGTAATCGGGGACTGTCCCCGAAAATCTGGGACGTCTGGTCACCTTACTATAACTGAGTGTTACTCTGCGTATATTACATTCAGCCTTTAATTGTGCGTCCGTTTCCAATCACCGCATGTCCCTCTATACCTTCTTGCATTATACATTTCAATGGCAATATACAAAAGAAATTATTACCAAAGATACAAACGAGTTATATATTTAAAGCATGCATAAAGTAAAACAGAAACCAAAGGTACAAAAGATACTTTTTAAGAAAAAGTCGCCCAGGAAAGAACCTGGGCACGAAAACCAAACTACTGAACGACTGATCCGCTTCTAACCCCAGTCCCCTTGCAAAGGTACAAAAGAGATATTTGAAGTATGAATAAAATACCAAGGCAAGCAGGCTGACAGACTGCTTGGCAAGAGCATACCATATAGATACAACCTTGTAACACTATAACAAAACTGTATGGTTAACATAACTGTATATATGTAAAGTATATATATTATATGTTATGTGTATGTTTATGTTTTGTATGTATATATATAT
This sequence comes from Apostichopus japonicus, assembly GCF_037975245.1. NCBI lineage: Eukaryota > Metazoa > Echinodermata > Holothuroidea > Aspidochirotida > Stichopodidae > Apostichopus > Apostichopus japonicus. The sequence goes on from NC_092579.1 coordinate 22,366,990, forward strand.
ATATATATATATATATATGCAATGGAGGTAAAAAATGGAGGTCTGTTCAAAGTATCTCTTTCGAGATCCGGCTTTAGGAATCACAAATGATTTTCGAGTTGGTTAGCATCATGTTTGATCTCTAGAGTAAGGCAAAATATGTCACCAAAAAACAGAAGTAGTATTGTTCGATACAGGTGACAAACGCCTACAGTGGAATTACGATCTTCCTTACCGGTTTCGAACCTCTGGACATACAATCAGCGTCCATAGCCTAGTGGTTAGGGTGTCCGCGTACAGAGCGGGAGGCCCGTGGTTCGAATCCCGGTGGAGGCTGAAAGTTTTTTCACTGTTCTTGATTTTCCAACTCATTACGATTTTCATATATATATATATATATATATATATATATATACTTATTGTTATTATTATATAACTTATTGTCATGTAATAGGATGGTATACGTTAACTTTTACTCTGTTAAACTGCTTAAAGTCCCTCATCGCTAGGTTGTCCTTATCCGCTATGCTATGCTAAATTTTTTCACACACAAATGCAGTTGGGTTCAATCCATTTAGGTAGCATACTTGGTTTTCCATGCATCCAATGATCTCACACATATCAAATGTGTTAGAAACTGTATTGAAAAAAAAATGAAGAAATTAAACATATATAAAATCAGTAGAGAATCCATCTGCAATAAGTTAATTGTCGATTTATTCATTTGAACCTGGCTGCCAATATTTACAACGTTCAAAGAATAGTTCAAGTCAAAATTTCTTTTTGATATGTTTAAGAGGAACATAATCTAAGCATTCTAGTAAAATTTGCATTCAATTCCTATGTACCGATTTTGAGATATTGACCGTTGAAGTTGCCACCTTTCTTATACCAAAAGTGAGCTTGGAGCAAACATGTGTGATGTCATAGTTGCACACCACTGACAAATTATGTTGTGTGTTTTTTTCTTTATTTTTCAGTCTATTGATTTGACCTTGGATTGGATAGGGTAACTAGTTTGTCTGAAGGGGATGTGAAGTTTATAAAATAATATAACCTATGGTACACTCACATTATGGATGCATCCAATTGTGGAGTATAAAATAAGACGTACATTTTAAAGAAAAGCAAAACTTTTTTTTGCATAGATTGTCTAGATTATATGTTCCTCTTTCACATATCAAACAGAAAGTTTGACCTGGACTATTCTTTTAAAGGATTGTGAATGAGACATTTGTTATGTTACGAATTCTTGTTACGTCACGCATAATATGACAAGGAAAAAAGTGGGGCATGAGCGATATAGTTATGTTCCTTTAGCTGTTCTTATTGACATGTTGATCTTTTGAATTTTCGTTTCTAGAAAATAGAATTTCATTTTATTAGAAATTCAAAGAGGGATAGAAGGGATTTATTTAGCCCTTCGTCTGCCTTACGTAACAAAGACGTGTCTTTACGTTCGTGCTAACGTGCGTCTCAAGTAATCTGCGAAATTTTCACATAAATTTGTTTAAAGAAATAGTTTCTTTTTTGTTGATTGTTGCCCTGTTGAATTTTCCCTACGTGTTTACTTATACCCCTTTCGTTTCCCTTTGCTTATGTCTCTGTGATACAGTGTACACCTACCACCCCTCATTGGGCCAGGTCTTATTATCGGTGCGAAACGGAGCATGTAGTCTTGTTCTTTCTTTAAAAAGTTCAAAATATACAAAAGCCCCCGATCGCAAATACTCGTTGATCAAGCAACTTTAGATTAGCTAGCCGCGAATATATTTTTTTCCGAAACAGGTTTGCAATTACAGAGTTGTCAACTTTACGACGCGAGTTCACGAGTTTTGAATGAATATACGCCAAAACAGTAGTATGCACCCTGTACGAAACTTTCACAGTGCGATGTTATCGATTAATGCCTTCACAGAAAACTTTGATCAAAGTAGATCATACAATCATAACAAACTAATGTGCCAATTATGTCTAAACCGATTCCAAAGATACGAAAAGCTTCGGGTAATTTTGCAACGTTGCAACGAATGGATGCAGACATTTTGGTAACCTCGAAGTGAGGGTTTCTATGGTGATGACGTTACTTTCCCGATCAATCATGAGCGACTATTAACACACAATAGCAAACTTGTTTGGGGAGAAAAAAATTCGTTAGCCGGCCTCCCCTCCATTATCGGGCATAGTACTTATACGTTGTCGTAGTAGTGTACCCTTTGTGATCAATATTAAGAACAGTTTAATTCTACATTTTCTTGAACCGACAAACAGACCTGTAGAGTGAGTATACCATGCACCGAGTACGAGTGTGAGGACAACGTCCCGAGTACACGTTAAATGTCCCGATGGTCCGAGTACAATTTCCCGATGGTCCGAGTACAATGTCCCGATGGTCCGAGTGCAATATCCCGATGGTATGAGTACAATGTCCCAATGGTCCGAGTACAATGTCACGATGGTCCGAGTAAAATGTCCCGATGGTCCGAGTAAAATGTCCCGATGGTCTGAGTACAATGTCCCGATGGTATGAGTGCCAATGTCCCGATGGTCCGAGTACAATGTCCCGATGGTCCGAGTACAATGTCCCGATGCTCCAAGTACAATGTCCCGATGGTCCGAGTACAATGTAGAGATGGTCCGAGTACAATGTCCAGATGGTCCGAGTACAATGTCCCGATGGTACGAGAACAATGTCCAGATGGTCCGAGTACAATGTCCAGATGGTCTGAGTACAACATCCCGATGGTCCGAGTACAATGTGCCGATAGTACCGAGTACAATGTTCCGATAAGAGTACTAATTACAAAGCCATCAGTACGAGTACATGATTTTCAATTTGGCTGAGTACGCGTACACACACATGTGTACTCGGAGTACACAAATATATACCTGTATCCGAATAAAAGACAACGAAGCACTATAAGTCTGCACACAATTAAGTCACTTACCAGGTGTGTCGCAATTAATGCCAGTAAAATCTTCATCACAGAGGCATATGTACCCATACACGTCGTGGTTCTCACATGTACCATTACTACACGGGTTGTTAAAACATTCATCAGTCCCTTCAAAGAAAATAACAGCAGTTTAAAAAAATATTAAAAATCAATCACAACGTAAGCAACGTTTATGTCTATATCAAACGGAATCTAATATATGGACACACGATAAGAAAAGTATACACAAACTATAAACAAATGGAAGAAACATGATGTTTTGTTACCTATGGTAACCGTAAAGGAACAGTCTGCTGTATTGCCAAACGAGTCTACAGCGAAATATCCTTTGTAAGTGACCCCTAGGGGAAACAGAGGGCCGCGCGGACCTGCTTCTACTCTGGTAAACGATCTATTCAAGGCACTGACGATGATTGGGTCGTTCCATTCTATTGGTGGTATCTGGCTCGCAAGCCGAACGTATTCATGAATGTCCTCCGGGCACTCGATTGAGAAAGTGTCTGTTTTGGGTGAAGAAAAGTATATTCATATCTCGTCGAATCTCGTCTGCGTTTGATCATTGAAAAAGTCCACTTTCATGCCAACCCACAAGAAAGTGATAACTCTCTCTATGTCTCACCTCACACAACCGCGACGACTCCAATCTATATACCATGTATATTCTGTTTCAATTCGTATTCACCCAATAATATCATTAAATAACCTTTTTTTCAGAAGTGCTTTTCCAACGTTACTTTTCGGGAGTTATAAAATTTGTTGGAAAACAAAAACAAAAAACGAAGCAGTTCTTACCAACTACAGTTATGTTGAAAGAACAAATGGCTTGGAAATTTCCACTGTTGTCTGCGACAATATACTTAAATTGACTTACTTATTTGTTTTCTTTTATGATATATCTGATATTGTTCCATTAGATGACAAGAAATTAAGTTTGTTTTTACAAAGGCATATACACACATATAAAGTTAGAAGCAGTATTTTAATTAAGGCTATCTATAACAGGTTAGTCCTCAAGATATGTTTTCATTTTCTAAAGTTTCTTTATTAAGAATGACAATAACTATGCCACTATAAGTCTTTGTTTATGTATAATACCGAATACGGCCGTTTTAAAAGCAACCAAAACAGGCAAAACAGGCATGTATCAACTATATTTCCAAAATAATTGTATCATGCGTTGAGCAAGGTCTTGAATGTACGAGTTTTGCGAGGTTTCTGTGTGTGTGTGTGGGGGGGGGGGTTGCCCAGACCCCTGACCAATTGTTATATATATTTTTTCATTTACAAATTGCTATGGTAAGATTTGAGTGGAACCAACATCCATAGTATAGTTTTAACGTAAGCTCTACATGACCCACCTCACACCGCTCACCCCTACAGTATACTATCAAAGGTATACAACGGACTAAATTATTAAAATGTGATTTTAAGGCTCTCAAGAATTTCTTGAAAATTATAATTAACCGGTCCCTGTGTTCCTGTGTGAAACATATTCAAAAGCAAAGCTTACTTACCTTCTGACGACGTTTCGCTCCTAGATGCGGACATGAGCAGCATCCAGTAACATAGTATGGCAGGGAACAATTTCGTCGTCATTTTGAGTCATACAGCAATGTGCAACTGTTTTCTTCTATAGCTTATTCGGATCTCAATACATGTGTGCTATCTTTATCGTACCAACGCAACTGCTATATATAGATGTATAGAGCGTTTTGTATTATACTAAAACTCGTTTAGTTTACAAACTATATTATATTGTTTGTTTTTTTTGGTGTAATTCGTCAGTGCGTGACGATTTTAATACAACTTTTATTTGTATCCGAAACAAAGAGCCTAGAGGTGCAAAGAAGGGATTCGAAAATGTTAAAGAAATTCGAAAAGCCTTCCTTTATATGAAAACTATTATAGTGAGACAGACCTTGATGTTGTTGATAGTGCTATACTTGTGTAACATGTAAGCATCATGGTGAAATTTGCATGTAATTCCTATATATAGCGTGTTCAAGATATATGTCACATGTATATATATAAATATATATATATATATATATATATATATATATATATATATATATATATATATATATATACATATACATATGTGACAAATATATATCTTGAATACGCTATACTAAGGAATTGCATGCAAATTTCACCATGATGCTTATAGAATCATTACAGAATGTATGTTGCACATTCATCAATTCGAAAATAAATTTACCTTGGACCATCTATATCTGTCTTTATATTGAATTGTTGTGACTCCACGCAAGTTTCCGGAAGGAGGAATGGCAGCCAGAAGGCAACCGATTGTTCCCGCCTAAGAGATCAATACTAAATTCGATCGATGAGGACAATAATACTTCCATATAAAATTTAAAAAAAAATACATAGAGATAGAACTACGGATATACTGTTGTTACTTCTATCACATTAAAATACGTCACATTTGTCGCATGCAAGGCCTGTTGTCAAATATAACCTTGCCGTTGTGAATTTTAAACCGAGCAGCTATATTATAGTCAATACCTTAATGTAGTTGGGTCGTTATAGAAGTTAATAGCGCCGCGGTCGTTAGCCAATATTTTCACTTTCCGAATTCCTTCTAAAACGAGAACGTCTATCAGGAGGTGTGTTAGAAAATTATTTGTTTGTATGTATTGTAGATCCTTCTGCAAGCAGGAACGCGCGAAGAAGCCTCATTGGCTTATCAAAGCCGCAAGCTGACCGAAGTCAGTCTCTTAGATTCATATCTAACGTCCATGATTATGAATTGTCAACAACTCTGTAACTGGACGACATACATTAATCTTGGAGTGACTCGAACCTGGGACCTTATGATTGGAAGGCACCGACGTTAACCACTGAGCTAAAACTCCACATTATGACAGCAAAACAAATACATTTTGCCAAAAGTAAATAAATAAATAGTTTCTCTCCATCTTCTTTTATTCGGTATTTGGACGTTCGCATGGTATTCATTGAACAAACACACTGCATAATTAAGTTACATAGATATACATGCATGCAATAACAAAACCTTTCTATAACAACACATGTAGGCTACTGTCCTCTCTCAGCAAAAATGTCAATTAACATTTACTGTAAACAACTTGTATGAAACTCACTTATGATATTCAATTAATGCTTCCATCAAATAGCATCCTATACATGAAAAGTATATCATTTTCTTTCTTACTAAGTCCGAAACTTGTGGTCTAAGGATTTCAGGTTCGAGCCCTGGCCAGATCATTACGTTGTGTCCTTGGGCAAGGCGCTTTATTTCCATTGCCTCTCTTCATCCAGGTGTATAAATGGGGACTTGCGAGGTAACTTGTAAACATAGTTGTGTGCGCCGGTTTGTGGCTGCACCCTATGGGAAGTCCCCCGGGGGACACGTGGTTGTGGTGCACTGTGGTGCCCCAGGAGAGATTGATTGAATTGTGCACACTTTGGTGTGTAGGTGTGACAAGTTACCAATGACCAGGGTTAAGTTGTTAAGTCGTGTGAGAGGGCCTTGGCCCTGAACAAGACTGTAAACCTAAAATTATAATTATTATAGAAACGGACATTTACCGAAAGCTGTGAGAATGCTATCCATATGAAATACCTTTGAGTTATCGCTTTTCTGTTCTAGACTTGAAGAGCGAATTTGAAATTTATACAAGAATTCATTTCACACAGATTACTCGCAGTTCAACTTCTTACTAACCAAATCAAATTTTAAATGAATAAAAAAAAAGAAGTGATAATACGAATGTCTTTGTAATACAGGATTAAATTCCTGAACGAGTATTTTGACCATGCTGCACAAACGTCTTTTATGAAAAGATTTCCTAACTACAATATCCTTTACCTGGAACGAAGTTGCTATGAAATGAAAACTGCTTTGTGTGTTTTGTTTTTTTAGGTGGGATTAAAATATTTTTCATATCCAGGACGTTGGCATAGAATATTGTAAGTCTCATGGCATTGTTTATCTTGTAACATCCACGAATCTGAGAGCAAAGATGCGACACAGTCTTGAAGTCCCGGACTATCGTTCGGTTGGCCACTTCGCCAAGCACTACAAAATAAAGAAATTATAAAACTTGTGTGCGGCCTTTCGCTATACGCTGAACTGCATTAAACATAAAAATAAATTGAAGGGGTGGATTGTTTTCTTACCCGAATTAAGATATATTTAAGCCTATATGCATAGGCCTACTTCTGCAGGGTTCGGGCATATATATATAGGTTTCCTGATTTTCATCAGTTTCCCGAAAACCTGAAATTCCATGAACCTGACATTTTAGGCATATCTTGAGCTATCATTGGTCTGCAGCAGTTTGTATATAGGCTCAACTTACACCAGCATTATGTGGCAACAGCATTCAAATCTTTGTATCGTCTTTTTTTGGGGGGGGGGGTGGGGGGGGAGGGTTCTTGCACGGAATACAACATTTTTACGTTTTTACGACATAATATAATAATCTTCGATCACATCACTCTCAGATTCTTAAAAAGTCATATTAATGAGGAAAACTTTAAAAACATCCGCTAATTTAATAATTTAGCCCTATTTCGAAACAATCAAGTTTGGAAAATACACTTAAATATGTAGCGAAGGTTACTCATTGCCATTCCCAAATATGTGCGATACCTCTCCATTCTAAACCTATATATACCTATTGACATAGGTCCTCTTAATATATACCAACCTCCTGTCTCCAACAATCCCACCCGCTCAGAGCCAGGCCCGTAGCCATGCATGCCGGGACAGTGGGGTACAGCCGCCCCACCTCGCGGTGCAGACAGCTGTTCCCCTCAACCTGTGCCACCATCATAAGTACCAACATTTCACAGGTGACACGATACGTCTATTTTGCCCCTCTTTAAGATGTGTGTGCACCCCCCCACCCCCAACTCTCCAAATCAGAATTCCTGGCTAAGGGCTTGCTCCGACTGCATGACATACCTGCCTGACTCGTTGAACGGTCGGCCATCCATCCATTCGAAGAATTCACGATTGGTTGAGTTGCGAACGATACCAATCCAAAGGTTGTTCTCACGGTTACGAACAACGTCCACTATACCTACGATAGTATTCTGTTTTGCAATAAAAAGAGATGAAATCAATTGCAGGGTTAAAACATTAATCCAGTTGTCATGCATTTTTAAGGATCTCGCTAAGAAACGTGCATGGCAAGCCAAATTAAACGGGGGCCATCACGGCTATCTTCAACGCTCGTATGGCAAGCCGTTTTACTTTTTATTCAATATTTAATGATATCTTTAATTATTTGATGATATCATTAAATCAATTGTTGATATCAACAATTCGAATTGTTGATATCATTAAATCAATTAATGATATCATTAATTCAATTCATTTCTTGATATCAATAATTCATTTAATGATATCATTAAATGAATTAGTGATATCAAGAAATGATTTAAAGATATCTTTAAATGTATTTGTGATATGTACATATCACTAATTTGAATTATTGATATGTACATATCACTAATTTGAATTAGTGATATGTACATATCACTAATTCAAATTAGTGATATGTACATATCAATAATTCGAATTAGTGATATCATCAAATATGACGTTATATTTACATATCATTAATTCGAATTAATTCGATTTAGTGATATGTACATATCATTAATTCGAATTAATGATATCATCAAATATGACGTCATATTTACTGATATCACTAATTCGAATTAATGATATGTACATATCACTAATTCGATTTAATGATATCAACAAATATGACGTACATATCAAGAATTCGGCCATATTTAATGATATCATAAAATATGGCCGAATTCGTGATATGTACGTCATATTTGATGATATCAATAATTGGAATTTATGATATCAAAAAATTCGAATTAATGATATCATTAAATATGGCCGAATTCGTGATATGTACGCCATATTTGATGATATCATTAATTGGAATTTATGATATCATTAAATATGGCCGAATTCGTGATATGTACGTCATACTTTTTGATATCATTAATTTAAATACCGATATCTGAAATTGAATTTATGATATCTTGAATTGAAATATTAATATCTATTATAGTTCATCTATTTTAAGATATCACATATTTAATTCTTGATATCGTCAATTTTAATTATGATATCATCAAATAAAATAATGATATCAATAATTTCCTTGCACCAATTAAAGATATCTTGAATTAATTTAAGATATCATTAAAAGAATTTCAGATATCATGAAATAATTGTTGATATCAATAAATACTGAATAAAAAAAATAAAATGGCTTGCCATACGCTCGCGCGATCTCGAAACAACCAATCAGTGACGCTTATTCACTCATGTGATCCTTCAGTCGACGCGTCGTTGAAAGTTTACGATGTGATCATTTGGGGCAAAGTCACACCAGGTTGCCGAATAGTTAAGGCTTCGATTTGTAATACAGCTTATATACTTTTATGAAACAACTACAGACGGAATACACCGAAGAATCTGCCATTGCGTTATACTCTTGTAATGTCTTTCGTAAGGCTATTTCTTGTATATTATCAGAACCTATTTCTCTTTATTCTCTAAGATACTTATATGAATATGACGTCATGAAACTGAAGCTTGATAATCTGGTTGTCCGACAATCGTGGTGTTGCTAATTGAAACGGTCCAGTCTAGTGTTCTTCCCTATAGTTAGAAAAACGGAAGGGGTGAAGATACTCCTCACCCCCCCCCCCCCACACACCCACATTTTTCAAAATTGAGAGGAATTGTTCTCAAGCTTCCCTCGCCCCCTACCCGTCCCTATATGTTATATGTTGTTCTGTGGATACAAAAAAGAGCTTAATAACAATGACACGGCTGCCTTGTCGCGCAAAGATATTTAACCTCACATACATGCGCCCACTTCACCTATTGCAGCATAACCAAAACCAAGCCCCTAGTCACATCATTCAGACAGCCTGGCTTGACGAGAACAGGGAGGTAAGGAGCTACAGCCATGGGCCCCGGATTCCAATTATGCATCCGGGGGGAATATGTGATGAAAAAAATTAATATATTCGCATTTTGATTGTATGATCAGGATCTCGATGACGTTAGTGTCCCGGGGCCCCACTGCTTACAAAATTAAAGATAGACATTACCACTAAATTGGTCGAATTTAAAACTACCACATTTCCTCCACACGTCTGACAAATTCGTCTGGAATTCTCGAAGGCCCTGGTTCCATCTGGTATCATGTATTCCCCTGGCATATTTTCCACCGTGTGCCATGTATTACAAGCTATATTCCAGAAGAGAGAGAGAGAGACCACTTTCAGGTGTAAGAAAGTATCTATATAGTTAATTGGGTGCGATTGGATGCGAGAAATACTAGAGGTGATGGGGGGGGGATGTCGATAAGGGAAGCATAGTTCCTTAAATTCCTGTATAATTTACACGTATTGTTCAGCGTTCAGGGAAAAAATATCTACCGTGTGCCTTTAAAATGAAGGGTCGAAACTGAATACCTTTAAAATGCGAACTAACCTTATGTCCCTCTCTGCGGTTCCTTTCACCCTTTTTCATTATCTACTCCCAATCTGCCATCATCTGCACTAGGTGACCAGACTGCCTCATCTACCCCTCCTTCCAACCACACACATATCGCTTTCCGATCTATCTCAGCAGCATGATCATTGACTAACACTTTAGTTGAAATGGTATCTCGTAAAGTAAAACTGCAAAACATTTATTTCCCGTCACCAAGGAGCCCATCCCCACCCCACCCCACCCCCACTTTCACCCGCAAACAAAGCACCATCATTGGCACCACCGCCACTGAGTCGTATTCCGCGTCTAAACACGGGGCTATAATTTCCTTCGATGCGCATTTGGTTAGGGATGAGAGAGGGGAGGGGAGGGGAGGGGTGTTGCCAATCTCAAGCATGGTATACGTGTTCGTAGGAAACACAATGTTTCATACTATATATCAGAAAACGGACGGAGAGTAACAAAAAAAGGATAATCGGAGAAGAATGGGGCCATATATAGCTACGAATTTAGGCTGACCTTTGCATCCGTATTCTGAAGATGTATCCTCTAGTTGGACTGTACTGTCAGGTGTCTTGGTCAATATGGATGAACAAGAGCATGAATCTGCGGAAACGGCCGCTTGGAGATCTGTGATTGGTTCAAATTGTGCCGAAGGGCATGTACCTGAAAAATGCATAGACGTTGATTACGAAATAGTCTGTTTTGTTTCAAAGTCTGTATATTATGACCGAACCGTGGTCATCGTGGACACATTAATGTTACGATGTAGATCTTTAAAACGTAACCATTTTATCTTAAGCGTAATTGTACACTATACATGTCTGATCATGTTTTACCTCCATGGTCGTCTGACGTACAACAATAACGATTTATTTATGTAATTCAAGACGTATACTGTGTAAAGATATCATATTTAGCAACACGCTCAAATATTGACTAAAAACTATACTAATGATAAGTTTAAAATACGTATAGGGATATGTTGGAATATATTTTACAAAGAAAACAACCATAAAAACGGTTGAAATAAACCTTCCAAGTACAGATAGATGGATTATTATATATTATATATATATATATATATATATATATATATATATATATATATATATATATATATATATATGAATAGATCTATATACCATGCTACCTTTTGTCAACCCCCACCCCAATGATTTAGAATTTTATTCACTTCCCCCAGACCTCCTTACACAGTATCCACCACAGGTAATTTCCGTTGCGGGAAACTTCGGTGCTAAATATGCCCCCATGTTACCCTGGGAGTGTGATTACAATTCCCAATGTTGAGTATGTTCAAAGAGCCCTTTCCCTCTCTTGTGATCCTAGCAATGTCATTTACATATTCTACAGTGTTCTTTGCAAAGAGGGCACTTATGTAGGGGAAACAGGCTCTCGGTTCTGCCTATGTTTTAATAATCACAACAACAGCAAAAATCAATTCATGATAATTTTGCAAGAGTCCCAGTGTCCGAACATTTCAATCTTCATAGACATTCTCTCAAAAACCTAAAATGTATTTTAATCGCTTCTAACTTCAAATCTGTAACTGAACGTAAACGGACTCGATTAGATCTTTCGTATATTAAGTCTCACATCACCGGTCTCAACGAAGACTCGGGACCCCTATAAATGATTAATAGTTCAACAAAATGTACTCCGTTCTTCCTATTCTTTCCTCCTTAATCCCTTTCCTGTATAGTCATGGTTTATTTGTTACTAATTCCAGCAGTGCCACTCACACTTATCTAGCATCATACTTTAATTGTGTTGTAATTTACACGTTTTATTCCACTGCCAAGTATAGCTGACGAAGGTCCCAGGGGGACCGAAAATTCCAATTTGTTTATATATATAAATATGTTTCAAATATATATTAATATATATATATATATATATTTGAAACATATTTGTATATATGTTTATATATACAAATATGTTTCAAATATATATTAATATATATATATATATTATATATATATATTATATATATATATTATATTATATATATATAATATATCTGTTCAAAGTATCTCTTTCGAGATCCGGCTTAAGGGATTAAAAATGATTTTCGAGTTGGTTAGCATCATCAATTTGATCTCTAGAGTAAGGCAAAATATGTCACCAAAAACAGAACTAGTATTGTTCGATACAGGTGACAAACGCCTACAGTGGAATTACGACCTTCCTTACCGGTTTCGAACCTCTGGACATACAATCAGCGTCCATAGCCTAGTGGTTAGGGTGTCCGCGTACAGAGCGGAAGGCCCGTGGGCCGTGGTTCGAATCCCGGTGGAGGCTGAAAGTTTTTTTCACTGTTCTTGATTTTCCAACTCATTACGATTTTCATTTATATATATTCATTTGCCTTTGTCGTTTACCTCCATTGCATATATATATATATATATATATATATATATATATATATATATATATATATATATATATATATATATATATATATATATATATATATGGGCCTTTAGTATTTTTTTCGTTCGATATAATATCATATCCTCAGTCATAATATAGATTCATACGATATTTATACGTCTATAGTGAGTTTTCACTTACATGCCACTTAAAAGTAAGTTTTCAATGGCAGTATCCGGAAATGAGTCTTCTCGTTTATATTTCGATCCAATGAATAAGAGGAAGGAACTTTTCGATTTGGTGACAATATGTCTACGTAACACAAAACCTTTGATCAGCTCTAACATGTTGCTATTCTTTAGGATCGTTTCCAAGAAGAACAACTCATTAATTAAACAACACCGTGCATTGCAGGGTAAAAACATCGATAAAAGCAAGACATTGTCACGTAGCAGGAAGCATACCGTAATAAGGACGAGATTTTTCCGTGTTTTATAGCATCCTTCAGTGTCTGCATGCGTTTATTATTCAATAAGTCCAGCGATTTACCAAAATTTATTAGAATCATTACAAAGTATGGTATATAGTTCTGCAACCTTTCTAGGCCACGGCTGGTCAAACAATTTGGCATTCGTCGGCGACCCATTAATCACCACACCCACACACTACCCACCCACCCCCCCCCCCCCCCATGTACCACGATCAAGTTATTCATATAGCTTCATTAGAATATTGTTGCTTGAATGAGATATCTGGATCTCTTAATTCCTTGCCATAAGTTCGTCGCTCTTGGTTTGAAGGCGGAAACATAGCAGAGATCGCCACCAACTTTGTGTACATTTCATCACAATTTTGTGTTCGAAACGTTGTGAAAAAGTTATTGACTACCATCAACCCCCCTCTCCTTCAACACACACACACACACACACACACATATATATATATATATATACGTTTTTCATTTATATATATATATATATATATATATATATATATATATATATATAAACGGGTTAAACGTGTAAACTTACCCGTGACGGCACTCCAAAGAGAGAACACGAACACAATTAAGACTATTTTAAACAGTCTCTGCATCGACGAATAGTAATGTTTCATCGTCATCTCGCTATCAGTATACTGTCTCCTGTTTCTTCTTCTTTTGTCAGAGGATGACAAGATTGTTACCTAACTCATTGCTCTCACTCGCAAGAAATAGAAAACACTTCTTTCCGCGTCAAGTGGAACAAAAGTTAGCTGATTCAACTCCGATAAAGAATAGACTCCTCAACAGTCGTTCCGTCTTAAATATAAATAATTGAAGCACAATTGAAATAGAGAAATTTTTATTATTTTTCTCCTCCGTTCATGTTGAAATTTCCTGCTGATGTCGATTTGTTTTTTGTTTGTCCCAAATAGGATGTTGTTTACACCTTAAATATATTGTATTGGATCTTGAAGAGTACAAAATAAGATTACACGTCCATGTTCGGATATTTTCAACATAAGAATTATCTAAAGTTGTAAATAATTCAATATCATAAACAATGAACCTTTCTGACAATAAAAATAAAATAAAATATATATATATATTTCAGGCTTTACACACAATAAAGTTGCATTGAGAAACAGTAATTAAAGTAAAACAAATAAATATCGCTGCTCTGGTCTGCAGCCAGTCGTCTCGTGTCGATGAATATAATAAAATAATTACAATGACTCGTCAAATGCAGTGTAATTTAGTTTTCGACTTTTCTCTTTCTGACATATCTGAATCGACGTATGATTGATTTTTATTTCTTCAGAGTATACAAGTATAAATTTTTCAACATATCAAGTGTTTTTCTGTAGTTTCTTATTGATCCTTGTCTTATTTTTAAGAGTATCGACTGATGAGGGAAAGGTTATTGCCAAACGTAATTCCTTTCTTCGTGCATGATGGGTTAAGGCTTGGGGTGGTTTTGGGTATATGGTGGTGTGGGATAGGGGTATGAGAGGATGTGTGGTTGGGGAGGGTGGTGTAGGGTAAGGGCAGTGTGGTGTGGTGTGGTGTAGGGTATAGGCCAGGTATGATGATATGATAGGCGGGTCAAATTGGTCAGGTTGGTGGGTCAAGGGTATGTTGGTTAGGCGTGTGGTTGGGTGGTTATAAGGGCAGGGAAGGTTCTGAAGAGCTGGAGTGGCGTTTGGTGGGTGGGACGTTATAACACTGTATAGTAGTTTCCGTTCGATTTGAAATGCCACCATAAATAATTGGGCGTACATATTTTTGCATTTCATAATTTATCACATGGAGAAAGCGAATTTAAAGTAATTGGAATTTTTAATAATTTTACTTATTTATATTTTCGTAGGAAGTAAAACCTTCAATCTTCCAGCTGATTGACTGCATTTGAGATGATATTAATCTTATCGATATATCTAGCTTCAGTCAACTGAATTCAGAAAACAATTATTTGAAAATGGCGGGGGGAGGGGGAGTCGATTTGTTATGGACTAAATGCCTGTGGGGGGGGGGGGGGGCTCAAATGGGAGGCGGTATACCTCTCCACGTTGAGAAATATTTGTATCGTTAGCCGGTGCTTAAAAGAGAATATTGCGATCTCTTGCAACTTACAAAGAACTTTTTATAAAGAAATTTCACGATTATTTTTTTTTTATTAAGGGTACATCATGCACGTACAGGTTTTGATAGTTTTGACAGTTTTCTGAACATATTGCGCTTTAAGTTGCAAATATAGAATGGCTTTTAACATTTAAAAATATTGTGTTCTCATTTTATTGCCTTTACAGGGCATGAACTAAACGTGGTAGAAGTGTGACGTATCATGTGATGTGACATTCTGCCATCTCGAATTTCTACACCCTGTTGTGACCTGACACTTGTTGAGGGTAAAGTATACGGTAACCTCTCGATGTACATACCCATACAAACAACAGAGGATCGGGAAAAAAAGTCTAGTGCCGGGGGGAATGTACTAAAGTATTAACGTTTGTGTGGGATTTGCATGAACATATTAATATGCTTCGAAACTATGAAACTTTGAAAGACGAATTCTAGCGTGTTTGTAGTCCACGAGTTCCGAACACCATAATACGACACAAAGACGTTTTAACTATACTCTCGGCCATATACAGATAGTCCATTTTACCGGGACTATTACCAAGACGATTGTTTGTGTTTAACGTCACCGTGGTCATTGAAAGTAACAGATAAACGTAAGCAATGGTAGAAGGCATAGGGGGAGTCAAAGCAACTTCCACCTTACTGATCCACTCTTAGCCCCAAATATTCTAACATTGCTGGAAAAAGTAACACGCATAATCTTATATAGTGCTAAACGGTTTAGAAGCGGAAATGAGTATGCATTTGCAAGCGCTACTCGTTCGTCCATGATGACTAGAGTTCCTGCGTCTGCTGCCCCCTCTTCTAATACTTTCGCAAGTGCCCCCCTATACTATAATACGGTGGCCTCTAAAAGCCATTGTCGATGTACATTGGCTTCTCATTATTATACTTAGATGGTAATGTATATCGGAAAGTGGAGACCACTCGCAATTTCATTAAATGAAATAATATCCAGCAGAAAACAAAAGTTATTGTTTCTTGGTAGTTCGGTAACAGTCCAAATAACACCACCATCTACATTAAGAGCAGTATGTGGAATCCATTTTGATCCGAATAAAACTGAACAACCAAAATTAAATGCTGACCATGTAGTCAAATTATCAACAAGGGTTTTTATAACACACTAAAAAGCATGCCAACATATACATCATGCACAGAAAGGAAATTTTCCATAGCTAGAGGCTCATGTTTCCCGGTAATGTTACACAAATTTATGAGGCAGTGAATTTTATTGTACTAATTGACAAGTCCGCGAGTGACGCATCAGGCCTACACATAGTAGGAATATGCGGCATATCAATAACTATCCTTGCTTCAGTTTTTTATTTATTATTATTTAAAGTAGATTACCATAAGGACATCCCAATGCTCCATGCACCTCTGGCTAACATAAAGGATCTTTCAAAGGATCAACAACATAAAGGATCAACAACAGTGATGCACATTATGACAAGCAATTCAAGAGGCCTACTTTTGTTCGATTCCCGCTGTCACAAGCATTCCCACTTCTCTACCCCTTCCTTCAGCAAATCCTGGCTTCTTCACAGTAGACACGCTAAGTATTCCATGAAGACGGTACTTGTAGAATCTATCTGGTTTGGGAACGGGTTTTGAGTTATTTTAGTTTTGTTGAATTTTATTTCATCATATCAATCCAGTTTGTTTTAGTCTGCCCATATGAAACACCGTAGATTTCCTTCGCTTCATTAGGCCTACGTTAACCTTTGACCAGTCCCGCATTGATTAATTTTCAATGAGGTGTCTCATCCAAGTCTTTTCCGCATTCACAACCACTCACCCAACACACCCAATACAACACTTTCCGCTATTTTGGAAATTACGTCAGAAGATAATTTTATAATACTGGGTGGTATAAATATAGGAAACTTTAGGTAGCCGCTAGTAAGACGAAAAGATGCAAGCAATTAAGTGTGTGGTTGTTGGCGACGGGTAAGTAAAATTTGTCCTGGATTCCAGGTTAGGCCACAATGACCAGTTAGTTAGGCTAGCATAGTACAATGACCAAATGTAGCCTAGTACTAGTAGTACAGGATCGCCTATAGCCAAGGATATATAGTATAACTTACTTAGTATAACAAGGCAATACACTGTACAGTATACTTAGCAGACCCAGTTATGACCTAGTTAGTAACAGTGTGAACGCCTGTTCAGTGTACTTATGCAGTACCCGCAGCTTCAAAGCATAGTGTCAAGTGCTAATAATGTTACACCACAGGGACTAACTTATCCATTGGCATTAGCTATAGCCTAGGCCTAGTAGTATTGCGTTAGGTGGGCCTAAGTAAGTTCGGGTCCGGATTTCGTTCATAATGTTAGGCCTAGGTTAGGCTATGAATGTGGAAGAGTTTTTCCTGATCAAGTCCCAACTTTCACCAGTCGGATTCTTCCATTTATTTATAAGGTTTTTCTTTGGAAAAGTCCATTCGTGGTCGCCATGTCATTGTTGTTGAATGAACCATTCCAAACCAGGTGTTCTGACTGCAACAGATTGAGAGATTTGAGCCGTTTCAGAGGGAATGGTTGGTCATTAGCGTTAACATTACTCTAAAATATAAAGAAGCTACACTTTTGCATTACTTCAAGCACACAAATGACCCATTTTAACCATATTCTGACATAACTTCATACGTACATGTACACTGCACACCTAGTTTGCAATGGTATGATGTGATGATTGCAAATGAACTTGATGTAGGTTTTTGTCACAGCACCCAGAGACTTCCGTCATTTAGTTTGAGAACATTACTACTCATTACGTATTAACAATTAAAGAATCACTTTTGTTATGCCTAGTAAGAAATGTGTGCTCAACTACGATAGACAGAATTTTGTGTTGTAGTTCTCATATTATGATGAATACAAATTTGGGATCATGTCTTATTTGTTTTATATATCAGACTGTTACACAGTGAACATAAAAAGTTGTTGTGGATATACACATTGCTGGTCTAGTGGTTTGTCCAACCAAGGTCATGACTGTGCCATGTATAGATGCAGGGTCTATGCGTTCTTCATTTGTGAAAGTGAAAATACTGGTCCGTTTGTTCCATCTTCTTCTAAAACGTGTAACTTTTAAATATAAACACAACTAAAAGAATATGTTAATAAGAAATTGTTGCAAAATACTGATAGAAATGCAAACAATCAGACCTTTACACAAACAAATGCATAATTGCCACGCCCCCCTCCCCTCGTACTCAATATTATTTTTTTTAAAACACTCAATTAAAAACTCGAAACAACAAACTTTTAACACCCAATCAAACATTCAGGCATTGTCCTGTAAACACCAATTCACACATTCAAACAAAGTATGCTATAACTAACCAATCAATATCGGTCATGATGGCCCAATCAAATATTCCAACATGGGCAGGCTATATGTGTTCAAAGAGTGTCAGCAGTTGCCAGTTTCACTATAAACACCTCTTCTGAAAGTGAAACATGCCGACTGTTGAAGATTATTTCTTATGTTTTGGCTGCACCAGGTTTGGTGTGATTTCTTCTAGTGTAGATGGTATGTGAAATTGAATTGGTTCTGCTCAAGGCCCCCTTAATCACTACCTTCTTAGGCCTTGCTGTTATGGCCTAAAAGTGATACAGCAATTAGGCATAGACCATGCCAGGCCTAAGCGTTCACCCTACTGTAGCATTGCACAAAAGTAAGGCCTACTTCATAAACTATGGGTTGTATAGTTAGATCTATATGTCTTGAATTCCAAGATATCTATAAATTGTTAAAATATTTTCACTCTTACCACAATGAGCATTTAACCTACACAGATGTGCATTGTTTACTCTTCAGGATCCAACCTTGCATTAATATCTCCTATTGGTAGATTATTATGAATTATTGTTATGGATCAAACTTAATTTTTAAATCAATCATTGGACAAGCAGCAATATTGTTAGCACGGGTAGAGATATCATATTTAAATTTGGCTTCCAAATTCTGTCTACTGATGGCATTTTTACTTAAATGGCCGACACATTTTTATCATAAAACATTACGTATGACATGCATTTGTCATTTCATCTAAATTAAACAGTGGTCTTGTTTTTTTGTTTGTTTTAAATAAATTTCAACCTAATCGCAGTGCCTCAAATTAATTACTTTTTTCTTTCTTTCCTTTTTTTTCTGCAGAGCCGTTGGTAAAACATGTCTGCTTATCAGTTACACTACAAATGCTTTCCCAGGAGAATATATTCCAACAGTGTAAGTATTAACCAGATTCATGAAAATATTTTGCAACTTTTGTTGAAGTATATAGATGTTCAAGATGTTACCAGCCTCTTCCACAAATATCGTCAGAGGATGGTAAGGCCAGGGGTATAGTAGGAGCAGTATTGAAGGCTACATTCACATATTGCGTAGGTTTGAATAGTACATTAGATATATATATTACGGACAGATGTGACTTCCACTTGTACTGCAGATTGATTTTTTCTCTTTCTATTTTGGGGGGGGGGGGTGGGAGGTAGAGAGGTCTCTACATTATCTTCCAAATGGAGTTGTTAATTCATTATATTTCAGACGATTCATATGCTAGTATATCCTACTATTGTACTGTGATATTAAAAAAATTAACAATATAATTGTTATCATAATATATCATTATACCATGTACTACTTTATGCAACAATATTATTGTGGATATTTTATGGTATAATGATTATGATACAATATTATTGTATGATAGTATGTGAAAACGGGTAATATTTTATGCAACAATAGTATTGTGGTTGTATATAAGTATTATCATGATACAATATTATTGTATGATACTATGTGAAAGTGGGTAATACTATATGCAACAATATTATTGTGGTTGTATTATATTACATTATTATGGTACAATATTATTGTATGATACTATGTGAAAACGGGTAATACAATATGCAACAATATTATTGTGGCCGTATTATATTATATTATCATGATACAAATTTATTAAATGTATGATACTATGTGAAAACGGGTAATACTATAGGCAACAATATTATTGTGGTTGTATAATTATTACATTATTATGATACAATATTATTGTATGATACTATGTGAAAACAGGTAATATATACTATATGCAACAATATTATTGTGGTTGCATTATATTACATTATTACGATACAATATTATTGTATGATACTATGTGAATCTGGTGCGTATTTAGGTTCGCAAGTTCACAACACATGGTTTGTTAATTAATACTACATACATGGAACAAAGTAGAAGTTAGTGATTTATAAATATGTAAAGTTTATTATTGATGTAGAAGAAAATGGATTCTGCTTAATTATTGAATTACACTTTTACATACACATTCTATTTCCACAATGAAAGAACAGACATGTTACTACAGTAGTATATGTAGTATATAGTGGAATCACTCGTCGAGTAGCTGGTATTGTTTTGCAAATTTTCTACGGATGAGGACTCAACAAAATGCTATTTCTTTCCCAAGAAACATCTTCGGCACGGATCCCTAAATTCAAGGTGGAAACGGTGGGATAGGCTAGATATGTCTGCTATGAAATTGTGGTATACAGTAGGTTTAGGCTACATGCTGACAGTTTTGTCTAATTGAGTCGGTCGAGGTACAAGTATTTGTCACAAAAATATAATGTAACAACCTAACTAACAAGTTTTTATTTCCTGGTTCCTTTGCAAGTGGATTGATCGTGAGAGGAAATTAGCAGGAAATACAAACCATGTGAAATGTCTGTCCACTGCAAAAAAAGAAAAAGGGTGGAATTCTTTATATTAAGATTATTTACATATTAGTAATACCTATCATGCAATCACTCGTATCAGGAAACTGGTTTCTAGAGCTGTTTCCTATATAGGCAAAAGAATATAACAAAGTACATTAAGACTGGTCAAGGCACTCTAGTGTCAAATTTGAGTGCAAAACACAACAGGTTGAATCAAAAGTATAGATTTTCAAAAAGTTTGGCTTTCACTTTTAGAGGAATTAAAGCCTGATATTAATTACATGTCACGGTTGACATTCCTTCAAATGAGTGGTTTTAGCACACATCTTAGAGACTGAATTTACTCTGTTCAAGTTTGTGTGACATCAAAAATGAAAAGTTTAACATGTTTACTTAATTGGTTGGAATGTTGTCTTCAATGTACAAAAATACTTTTGTGTCATGCCTCATAAAGGAAGTAAAAAAACTCTGCAAGCTGAGCTGTGAGTAACATACAGAACCAATCTTTTTGAATGAATTGGTTCTTCAGTTGAACAGTAAACTGTCTGTTGTTGGAAGATGCCTTGATACTCTATTCCTACTTGTATTCAACATTCCACTCTAAATATACTGGAAATGGTAACATGTTGGACAATCTAGATTAGTGATGAAACTTCCAGCCTCCAAAGTGAGCTCTATACTGTATGCGCTCTGTATAGGAGCTCCATATGAGTTCGCCCTTACCAACCGGGCTATGGACACAGATCGTATGTCCAGAGGTTCGAAACTAGTACTGTAAGAGAAGGTCATCGTTCCAATTTCAAACTGACAGAGAGTTGGGAAATCTACAACAGATCAAAGAGACTTTGAGTAATCGAGTCCCAACCGGTATTTCAAACCCAGGCCTCCCACTCTATATGCAAACACCCCTGACCAACCAGTATATATCTCAAAAGTAGCATTACTGTACAATGTAATTACACTGTCCGGTATGTGTTGTACAAATGTATGGACCAATTTTATTTCTAGCTTTTAAAACCTCGCTTGTAAATATCTCCCGGTATTGACACAGTTCAATCTAAGTGGAAACTTACAAATTCTAGTTTGAAATGTGTATGAAGATTAAAGCCATCATATTTATCGTGCGTGCTTCACTGGGATCAAAGTCGATATCGTTGACATTCAGACTGTCATCCCGCCTTGTCTCTGTGGCACTCTGTGGCACTATGTGGCACTCGGCTATAAGACTACTCAGGTATAGGAGTCTGGATCGTAGTTGACCCTGGCATTTTCAAGTCGAGTGGGGAATCATCTCCCCCCCCCCCCTCCCTTTAAAATTAGTAAGGTATTTAACAGGTACAGTTGAGGGATACTCACAGTCTGGTGATTGTCAACCTCATAGTACGAGTTCAAAGCACACTGCAGGGAAATTGAATAACTTAGAATCCAAATCCTGTCTAGCAGATTTGAAGGCTCAGAAGTTGGTCTCTTATAAAACACTATGGTTTCTATGTAAAAATATATTAAATAAATTGTTTAAGACATCTTTGGACTTGTACAGCAATTTGTCCATTGGTGCATAGCATTTTTTTTGTGATCATGCAAAAGTGGGTAAGTTCTTCCCTGGCACGTATGCGATCTACGTTACAGTTCGGAAGTGACGAATCATGAGGGCTTGCGACGGGACAGATATGTCTCAGGAAGGGTGGAGTGATATCTGTAGATCCTGAATTAGCCTCTTGAAAGCTTCAAATTGATTTTTGGAAAGTAGTCTGGTTCTTGTATACATAGCTTGTATATAAATATATATTTATATATCTATATATTAATAGGATTGTGATAGTTAAGTCCATTTCCCTAACATATACTGCTCTCTTCCTGTACGCTTTCAAGGCTTTGCAGTTCCAAAGTACTTTATCTTCATACTTCATAGCCAAAAAATTCTGGATAATGATTTTGGAAAATCAATCAACCAATTAATAATACTGTAGATACCCAAATTTTCCTTGCATGTACTAATTTATCACTCAAGAGTCAACGATTAAATGTAGCGTAAGACTTGAAAGGAAGACTTTTATGCACAGAATTAATTTGAATTTGTTGTAGACCGTTAGACAACAGTTGGTAGCAATCTAATTTGTGTTTTCAATACCACTGTTAATTGTTTTTTATAAAGAAAACACCCATTTAAACATCTGAGCTGATTGATAAAAGAGTGGCTGGACTACCTAGTCTAAGAAACAGATCTTTAGGGTCAGTTCCTGAGATGTGCAACCCAAACCTCATTGAGGATACATGAAAACATGAAGAGTTTTTATGCACTCAAATAACATTTTTTCAGTGCAAATACATATCAGGCAAAAGCACAAATGGTATTGAATATCATCCAAGGATGAGCTCTGTTATTTCAATATGAAGTTACAAAAGCACACATTTTGGGTTGAATTATTAGAACTGTATAAGACAATGGCTTAATGTCATTAACATTCAGTACTGCACTGAGGAGCTGACATCGGCGTCGTCGTGGTCGTCGTCAGTTTGTCACCTTAAAGGAGCAATACATAGATCAATTATATTTTAATGACCGTGAATATCTTGAAAATTGAAACAGCTATACAGAAATGTTACCAGCTCTCAAATTTGTCATTTTTTGTCTTGTGCCACTTGTGACATGACAGACTTGTAGCAAGACTTAACTTTTGCCTAAAAGTCATCTTTCAATATTTACCGACGTGCATCATTAATGTTATTTACGAGAGGTTGATTATATACTCATCATGTTCATCATCTTTGTTTTGGTCATGTACTTGTACTAAGTTTCTGTTCTCTTGTTCCTGTTCTCTTGGTCTGGGAACAGATTCGTGTCATCCATCATCTCCCACTTACATGTACTTCTAATACTGCATGATCAATACTTTAAGTACTTCCCATATGTATGTATTTATGTATGTATGTACAGTATGTACGTATTGTATGAATGAATTATGTATGCTGTATGTATGTATGCATATATATGAATTGTTTGTATGTATTGGCATGTATTGTATGGGTGTATTATGTATGTATGCGTGTATGTATGTATGCATATATGTATATGTATGTATGTATGTATTAAGATGTATGTATGGTTGTATGTATTATGCATGTATGTGTGTATGTATATGTATTGTATGTATGTATGCATCCATGCACGTATGGATGTGTATATGTATGCCTGTATGTACAGTGTGTGTATGTATGTGTGCCTGTATGTGTATGTATATGTATGTATATGTATGGATATAGATTGCATGTGTGTATTTTGTGCAGTTAAAGTTGCATTGCTCCGCATAATATGCTCTTCCTTGTTCCCACACACTTATGTTACTCAGACATAGACGATACGTTAGATTTGTGGAATGCCACAAAAGTTAATGTAATTTGGTGGAGCAGTCCTTCCACTGAATATGCGGTCCTTTCCGCTGAATATGCAGATTAGATAGGATGTGATATTGTGCTAGGTTTATGAATTCCTTTCTTAATCAGGTTAATGTTAAGGGAAAATCCCAACTTAGGCGTTCTTCATATTCATGGTTATTCCTTTGATGGTAGATGCAGACTTTTCAAAAGACAAAGCTGAACCACTCAATACCCATTATAGGGCAGTTAGTTTCTATCGGTTTTTTAAGCTAATCCGAGCAGGTGTTAAACCATGGACAGGTTACAGCGTAAGATCTTACTTACTGTAGTTCATCGGTCAACAACAACACCAGTATTGGACAAAACAAAGAAAGATTATAATAATGGAAACTTTCCAGCTTAAATTTTTTTCCATCAACATCGGTTTGCACCATTCGGTGTACAGTACCATGAACCATGTATGAGTAGTATACTTTTAACATGCAGGATACATCTATATGCTCTTGTACGCTGAAATACATCATGTCTATATATCCAACCCATCGAGTACTTCCTCAAACCTTGTGCCCATTGCATGTCAACATTGAAAAGGGGAAATCTCTCTTCCAACTTGGCTAGATCAGAAAGAACTGGAGCATTACTGCAATTGAAAAAAAAAAAAAAAAAACCACCCAGAAGAAGGAAGAAGACCTAAGACAGACCGTGTGTGTCCTGTGATTATTACATTGTTTGCATTGCCTAGTGCCTTACAGTGCAAAAATTTCTACCATGTCCTTTGAACTAGCATGTACTAGCATTGTGTGTGTGACAATAAGGAAGTTAACTGCCAGAGCGTTGTTGTCAACGTGTATTTTAACTACAGGACTGTGCAGCAGCCATTCATACAGTATGCAGCAATGCATGTAGACTACATGGTGTAAGTGCTATTTATAAACACATAGTTAATTCAGGCGATCGTTCGTACGGTATTGCAGCGCAAAATGCTTGAATTACTGTACAGGTCCGAAGACGTATAGCAGTATAGTTTACACAGGAAATTTTTTTTTATGTACAGACAGAGTTCAGAAGCCTTCAAAACTGCTACACAAAAATTTGAACACTGAAGTAGTAGAAATATGCTCTCATTTTGGAGAGCAACTCTGATGATAAAGGGTTGCGATCCTATATCACTGTTAGTACCGTACGAGTCGGTTCGACCCGACCAACGAAAAGATGCATACAACACTAGGTCGGTGTTCTTTATGGCATCGTTCTCTTTTTATGTTGGACATTCCACTTGATTTATGTCCGAGAATTCAAAATATGACGGTTTTATCGCAGAGGTAGAATTAACATGAAATCTGCTGAGTAGGGAATCTACAGTTTGATGCTTCATATCCAAAGAAGTTCCTATGGAAAAA
The DNA here is from genome assembly GCF_037975245.1 of Apostichopus japonicus. Lineage (NCBI taxonomy): Eukaryota > Metazoa > Echinodermata > Holothuroidea > Aspidochirotida > Stichopodidae > Apostichopus > Apostichopus japonicus. Next base: position 22,392,988 of record NC_092579.1, read on the forward strand.
AAAACTACATGCACTAACCTGTCATGAATAATGGTACTGATAGAAGAAAGGAGGATGAGTTGTGACCGAGGAAAGGGATTGAAGTTTGGTGGGGAGGGGGTTGCTGTCCCCTCTGAAAGAAATTGGATGGTATGTACATGAAATTATACCAGATTTGAAATTGCAATATGGCTTTTACAATACCAGAAATGTTGAAAGGTCTATTGTTGTCAATTTCCTTCAAGTTCTGTGTTGAAGTTACCAACCATTTTACCACAACTATAAAAAAACATATCTGAAAATACAGATGCCCCCCCCCCCATTTCTTTAGATGAAACTTTTCAGTGGTGAAATGGCATCAGCTGTGATCAAAGGATTTGACTGAAACCGGCCTCCAGGTTTGTCAGAAACAGAGGTTCGAGTACGAGCTCTCAATGTAGGCCTACTTCCTCCTGTTGTGAAATTTTTTCATCACTAGTGAGTCACTGGTACTCACCAGCTTTGTATAATTGAGCTTTTCTCAGACATGTGTATCATAAAGCCTCTGTGTGAGTGTGTGTTGGTACTGTGTGTACATATCACACTTAATACACACGGGACAAAAGGAACACTGTACTTCATAGTGTACTTCTAGGGAGGAAATTGAGAAAAAAAAATGAGCACTGTCCATACAAGTAAATATCATCACCAAGGTAGAATATTCCATTTTTCAGTACTTTTTCTGTAGCAACGAGGCCAAAATTTGGCCTGTACCTAAACTAAATTTGGTGTCCTACTTTGAAAGCAGAAGAAACTACAGAATTCTCCAAAGTTTTTGGAATTTTGTTTTTCTTAGTTTAGTGAGTATCCTCTGAACAAAAATACCCCAAAGAGATCGTCGCGGTGTGGAGTTTCGTTTGTTGACGGCTTCTGCCTTTCCTTGCAAGCAAGTAAATACTGTTTTTTAGTGCTTAATTGTTGGACCATAACATGTGTGGCTGGTTTGATCTGAAAGGTGTTCTGACCGTACATTATAACCAATCTCCTTTTAGGTGTTTCCAATGACGACATATATGATTTGGTTTCAAATGGAATAAAGAACTACCACGAAAATAAACTTGACAGTTGCGTTCATAAGCTTGTAGACAACCTTTCTATTTCTTTATGTTTGAGAAAGCAAGGTATTTGTGAAGTATCTGGACCAAATTAGAGCAAAACTTTGTAATTTACATGTCATCCAATGTATGTGTTTGTATTTTTATATGTATGCTTCAATACATTTGGGGGAATATTGAAGTGGAAATTGCTTAATTAATAGTTCTTATTAGGCTTGTCAGGGAGAAAAGGACACGATTGTTCCATTTCATAGCTGATTATGCAACTGCATTATTTAATTATTATTATTTAAATTGATTATGGAAAGAACCTAGGAACATAGATAGATCAAGTTGAAGGGTTTAAAGCAAGTATAAGTCACTTTCAAAAGTACAGTAATCACATAAAAAGTGAAAAGAAAGTAAAAAAATTACACAAACACTTCCAGAACTCCCATGTCTATAGACACTTTTTAACTTGAGTATATATGTCAGTTTTATGGAGACCGGTTAAGTGAGCTGCTCATAAATATGTAAAGAAGGTACTCTAACCTTCCCTCGCAATACTTAATAACAACTCAGTGGTGCTGACTTTTAGACTTCTCGTTATGTTGGCAAGAAGGGAATGATTCTGGTTGGTCTTGTCGACCAGGAAGCGTTTGACACTAGTTGGCATACTGTTATACATTCTGTAAATCATATGAGAGACCTGGGAATAAGTTAGCATGAAGTTAGTACATATTTATATAAGACCAATCCAGTTGGGATGTTCACGATCAAAGTAAACATAATTTCACAGCAGATTTGTATAAGTTCTATAGGTCCTTAATACAATACAATTTACATATATAAACATGTATATACATTGTCACCATTTCAAGTACAGATGTACACGGAAGATAAAGTTACCTCCAGTTGTCCTCATGCTTACAGTTGTGTGTGTATTACTTTAATGGGTTCAGGTCACATGTGGTATAAAGCCACATCATATTCTCTAGCAGATCCCTTTGTCTACTAAGTGGGATGCTGTGTCCGTAAGTGTTTGACCTTTGACCTAGCGGATATGTATTGCAAACGTTGGCGACAATCTCCATATATTCCAAGGATTTCAAGTTTACTTTTGTACTTTACAGTTCATATATATATATATATATACATAGATATATATATATATATATATATATATATATATATATCTATAACTATTGTACCTGTCTCCACTCGGCAACAGCACTTTTCCTAGATCTACAACAATTGTCAGCTACAGTACCTACTGTAGGTGTCGTACCACAATTCATCGCTCCATTGACTTATATAAGCGCAGTACAGTACAGTATTCGCACAGTACAGTATTAGCACAGTACAGTACAGTATTCGCACAGCACAGTGCAGTATTAGCACAGTACAGTATTAGCACAGTACAGTATGCAGAGTACAGTACGGTATTCGCACAGCACAGTACAGTATTAGCACAGTACAGTACAGTATTCGCACAGTACAGTACAGTATTAGCACAGTACAGTATTCGCACAGCACAGTACAGTATTTGCACAGCACAGTACAGTATTCGCACAGCACAGTACAGTATTAGCACAGTACAGTATTAGCACAGTACAGTATTAGCACAGTACAATATTAGCACAGTATAGTACTAGCACAGTACAGTACAGTATTAACACAGTACAGTACAGTATTAACACAGTACAGTATTGTACTTGCACAGTACAGTACAGTGTTAGCACAGTACAGTACATTATTAACACATTACAGTACAGTATTAGCAGAGTACTTTCCAAAGGCAGCTACCCAGAGCATCTTAGAAATTCAACCAAAATTCCCTTCTCCAAGATTAGATAGCCGATGGCTGGGACTGTCAAGGGCGGTATTCAAATTCTACCGTCATGGCCAGTTTTGAACCAGAAGAAGTCCAAGTTTGGGATAACTACTCCCTAAGTCCATCTGCCAGCTCTCCCAATCGAATCTTACTGTTTCATCCAAGGATTTCTAAAATGCCTCTAATGGTCATTCAGTCCTCCATAGTTTTAGACCATCATTGATAGTTTATTATTCCTCTTGGACACCCAAGGCTCAAAACAGAATGATGATGATGATGATGATGATGAAAATCCTGTCAAAGAGGGATTACTTCAGTTGGTCCATTTAGGTCAATTTCTCACAGGTGGTTAACCTTTCTGGTGGTGGATGGTGTATATTACTACTCTATTGTGGTTTCATGGTACTGTACGTATAGTACACATTTCAAACGTCTTTAGTTAGGGGTTAACTTATCAACCTGGGCAAAAAATCAGAAATTTTGATGAGTGCAATATTCCATGTCAATAGTTCACACATATATAATATGAGTTTCCCAGATTTTATAGATAACTTCAAATGTGTACATCTTGGAAACGAAAAGAGCTGTTTGAAAAATGTTAACAGATTGTTGAATGAGATTATCACAAACAACAAATGAACTGTGTATAGTGCAAATTGGCTCGGGGTGATCATATGAATAGGGCAAATGATGAAAGAAGAAAACTGAAAAATCGTTTGAAAAAAAATTAATTTGAACAAATTGCTCAATTGTGGCAGCTCGTTATGAGATGTAGAAGGTAACGGTATCAAAAATGAAACAGTTCACTTTTAGTGACGTAGCTCTGAGCAAATTATGAGGGTAATTAATATGATGTTTGCATGTGATCTGCTGTATTAACACATAAACATCGAACACTTCCGTGATGCGATGTTAATTTTTCATAATTGCCAGTGCTGTAAGTGTAGAAACAAAAGTGCAGGATAGAAATTTGATTCAACTGTTCTCATGTTAGCAGTACTTACTCTACCCGACAGAAACGAAGAGTTTCCAACGGGCAGGGGATAACGTAGTACCGTACGCACGACAAGCGCTCTACTCTTCATCCAAGCTTACTATACAGTGGGATCGGAAGAGTTATTTATAAGGGTTTGAAATTAAAACAAAATGAGCATGCAAAAATAAAAATGGATCTGCTAAGGTTTAGATGGCGGCTTGATTTGGATAACAAAATAAAGCATATCAAAATATGGTTTGTTGGCATGTTTTCAAGTCCTGCAGTAATTTTACTCCTTGGAGATGGGTGAGCAGAAGGTGGGGGGAGGGAAAGACAGAGGGAGGAGTAGGGGAGAGGAAAGGGAGGGGAAGATGGATGGTAGGGGAAGAGAGAGGGAGTTACAGGACAAGAAGGAGAAAGGGAGGGTATGGAAGGAAGGCAACAGAGGTGTAGTGAGAGAGGATTAGGGTGAGCAAAAGAGATGAAAATCAAAGGTCAAGTGAAACAATATTCAAATGTGAATATAAATTTATGGCTGCTACGGTAATAACCCAGTTGGGTCTGTTTTTTGAAGAACGGCATGATTCTAGCAGTGTGATAAGCTTAGGAACATTAATGACAGTGAGTTGAAAATAACTTCTGGATCAGTCCATAATCTGTGAGGGTTTTTTTTTGTTGTATGTTGATATGATAATGTACAGTATGGATTTACTTCACTCCTCTCTTACTTGCCTCCGTTCTACTAATGCACTATAATTTACCTAGCCTACAACAGTCGGTAACATTATAGCACTGCACCCCCCACTGACCTACTTTAGGGTGAACAGCTACTACCTCTTCCAAATCTACCATCCTCAAGGCTTACAACTGTTTTTCTTGTGTAATTTACGTACTGTAGTCCTACCATATATATGCAGTATTGAGCTGTGCAGCACTTTAACGGGCAGGATGCATTGGGTGTTGTGTGTGGGTTGGTGGAGTATAGTGCACAGTAGTAAAACTGTAGTTGGACATTCTTGGTATACATGTACAATAGAAAGAGAGGAAACTGGTTGCTTCCTGTGATGTAGTGTTTCTTCTATGAACATGCCCTATGACTTGTAGAAAGTCATTTACCACAAAAAAAAAAGCCCCCCAAAAATATGGTCTATTCGTTGTTGCTTGCATGACAGGATATTGTTGCAGCAGAACATGCATTGTAGTGTCATTAAGTACTGTCTGAAATTACTGTGTTGTAGTAGTGGCAAGATGCCCCATCTCATAATGAATGTTGATTGGTGATTGATTTGCATGAGGAAGTAAACTCTTAAGCCTGCCGCACACTGCCAGACTTTTCACGACCCCCCTCCCCCCCACTCATCTAGACGGCGAAAATATTGTGGATATTCAGGGCAGTGTGCGAGTGCTTTCACACTACGACTAATCGATATTTTGTCAGTTTTTAAAGGGTGTTGGCTTTGACCTGGAGAACTGAACCGTGTAGTGATGGTTTTGTCTGATTTTCAAAAAATACCATTTTGCAGATATACTGGAGGATTGCACATTTTACTTTGCACCTCTCTTACCTGTCTCCAGACTACATTTGCACTTTGCCCATCTACCTAAGCTACCTGTCTGGAAGCATTTTAGTATTGTGCCCTCTATTACTACCCTCGAGACTGCATCTCCCTCTGCATCTACCCTTCGAGCTACATAACTTGTCACCGGATTCTCATCCGACGGTTTTGGCGAGTCTGCGAGGACAATCGTTGCCTTCTAATAGTTTTTTTTTGGGGGGGGGGGTTTAGCGTTAGTCTGCAGATGTCGAACCATAAGGTCAGATACTCATGTGTGATTGATGAGGGTGTTCAACTTTTTGGTACTGTAGGACCAAAGACCCTGGACTTATGTATCCTAATTTACATACAAGAATCAAGATGACCTTGTAATTGTTGTCCACTGATCACCAGCCCACCGCACCTCTGTTGATGAGACAAAATGCTCCGTAGAAGTATTTCTGTACGATTCATGTATATGTCAGGATTTCACTAGGGAACCCTACCTAGATCTGATAGTGATATCACCAACAAATCTTTCACTAACTACCCTATGAAATTATAACACACTATTGCCCCCAAAATGTGATTATAAACAATTGTTTGGAAACCTGTTGCCCACAGTTCTGCTGCACTAGTAAATTTAAACTTAAATTTGACCGCTTTTCCAATGACGATAGCAACTTCAGTTTCAACCTATTAAATGAGGTTTAAATATTAAAATTCATTCCTTATTTTGATGTATCACAATATATATATATATATATATATATATATATATATATATATATATATATACGAATATATATATATACGAATATATATATATATATATATATATATATATACACACACACATATATATATACGTACACATATATATGTACATACAAGGGGTACATTGATGATGAAATATTCCATTACATGAAATTAATGGTTAGATAGTACACATGTCACACGAATGGATGATCAGTAAGTGGACTAAGATCACTTGATGTTGCATGTGACATGCAGTATAGCATAGTAAATGATAGTATAGTATCAGTTCAGTTTTAGCCTCTAGAGGTCACAAATCCCACACAAGACATGTACACACACGTTGTGCATACCGTACACTCTAACTACACATGTATGCCTGAGCCGTATATATAATACGCTGTGATCATTTCCTGTTCTCAGTATCAGGTCTCTTTTAAAAGGAACTCAGAGAAATATAAAATGTGGTGTAAAAAACCAAGGTCAATCAGTTTGGCAATGCAGCACTCAGCTACAATCTATAGGTCAGTTAGGTTCTAGCCAGAGGTCAATAGTACAACAGTGTAGGTCTATAGACATATACTCCACATTTCTTGTAAAGTCTCATATCCCCATTTGACCAATTCCTGTTTACTCTTTCTTCCTGAAGTATTTTTTTTAAATTTCCTCATTGTTTGGAAAAGATGGTTTGATACCCACTTGTTTTATCCCTGTTTTGGCGAAGAAGGGTCGTGGTTATGGCTGGCTAAACCCAAGTTTATTTACCATAAACAATGCCTTTTAACTCAGCCATGAAGTACTGAACTATAGAGGAGTGGAAATGAAGGGTATTCACCTTATTTCCAGATGTTTTCAGGAATTGTGAACAATTGGAAGTGAACACATGGAAGATGAGAGGAATGACTTCCTTTAGCCTTTCATTTATTACTGTTGTCATGCTTACATGTCTTTTCATTACAACGACACACTCTTTTACCATAATTTTACCATCTCTTTTTACGAATTACACTTTGAACATATATCAGTTGTCATCTAGATTGCTATGTCATCTAGTTGTCATCTAGATCGATGACTCTTAGAACAGAGATGTATTGTGTTTGTGTCTTCTGATTTCTTTGAACAGTTAAATCTGAGGAGGTAAATCTCTCGGGGACTTCTTACAAATCAATGTATAGACCCTTTAGTAAGGAAAGTCGGAATCAGAAGTAAGATATGGCTCTAAGATGTTTCCTCTGCAGAATGGAATGTATATTTTTTATAGTCCCCACAAATGGTAAAGATATGTCTGAAATTATGGCTATGCCTGATTACAGACTCTACAAAATTCCTATACAAGTGAATTTTGGCTTATCAAAAAGTTGCACAGCAAGATAGTATGGGAATGATTACGTTCATCTACAATCATGAAAATGGTGTATAAGAATACAAAGCCTTGATTACCAATATACTGTACTTCTGCTCTTAAAATAAATTTGGAGAATTTTGTAATGTATCGTCAACATTTTTGCATACAGTGCTGACACGTCAGGGTTGACTTGAAGCTGAAATATTTGGACGCTTTAGTGACGTTTTTTGACGTTTCCCTGCTCAAGATTTAACACTCTGACGTTTTGCGACACTTTTCCATCCCGACACGACCCCCGATGATACCCCTGATAGAATTTGTGGTCGTTTGGTCATGATCGTGCTCATCATAACTGGTTGATTGTTGCCCCCATCAGGTTGCTGTAGGGTCATAATGCAGGTTTACAGTTAACACTGTTTACACAGGTTTACAGTTAACACTGTTTACACAGGTTTACAGTTAACACATGATTTACAGTCTGAACACTGATGTACCACAATGTTCAGGGCAACCGATCCACCAGCTAATATGTGCCCTGTATAGTAAGCATGGGAATATATATATATTCCCTTGCTAATAATGATCAGTAATGCCTCCTCCGTGCAGCTGGTAACAAGTGTAGGATGACGATGATTATTCATCCATGAGCTTTGAATATTTCCGAACGGTTTACCATCCCAAAATTGCCGGTTTTAATGGATTTCATCTGCTATCTTCTTGTTGAAGCGTTCGGCATGTACGTCATTGCTTTAATACAATATTGCCTTTAATGACGTCATTGCCCACACTACTTACATAGCATGTCATGACTACTGTAGATACAGTGTGAAGTGGGTTACTTTTCATTTTTGACTCCTTGCTGGGAAGGCAAAACGGGGGAATTTATTTATCCGATGGTTAATATGTGATGCTTTGGTTTGTAATTGTGATAATTGAACAGTACATGGTGGTTGAACTTCGTATAGGTTATGTTGTTACTCCTTAGAAGACCCTTAGTGCCTTATCCTTTTCAATGAAGGTCAAAGGTAGTGTGGTCGACAGAGTTCATTATCTGAAAACATTGGAATCATGACTTGAACTTGCAGAAGTGCAGCTTGAACAATCATCAGACTTGGTATACATGTACATCCAACTTATGGACCTTTTTTGTTTTGTGGAGGGCAAAGGTCATTGCAGGACAATAGCTATTTTTCCATATTTATTTTTAGAAAGGGATTCCTGACCAATTTGGTTGTTATCAGAAATGGTCCTCTCTTTAACATTTGGGGTATAATATTTTCCTATTTCTGGAGGTTTCTCTTTTAATAATTTTTTGTTTATATTTCTTGATTTTTCTCCTATTACAGGTTCGATAACTATTCTGCTAATGTAATGGTAGATGGAAGACCAGTTAACCTGGGACTATGGGATACAGCAGGACAAGAAGATTATGATAGGTTGCGACCTCTCTCCTACCCTCAAACAGTGAGTCATTTTTGCACCAATCGAGGTCCGATATACATTAGTATAATCGATCAATACATCCAGGTAGAAATTAACAGACAACTGTCAATGTCATTTGAAGTCAACATCTGTCTAAATGTCAAAGTCTGGAAATGACTACGGTCTCATACGTAATAATTAGATCCACCTAGGTTGAGGTCCTCTGAGGTCAACACCGGTCAACAACTGTGCAAAGCTTCTATACTTGTTAAGTCAAAAAAGTAAAAAAGAGCACAGCTTGGTTGAATCCCACACTTGGTAGGTAGTACCTCCCTGTGGTTTTGTTAAAGATCCCTACTTATAGTGGTGGAGGTCAAAACTCATTTGGCGTCAACAACATAGGTCAAAGTCCGGAAACGTTGTCTACACGATAATCACAAAGCAAAGCTTAAAATGAACGTGACAAGATGACACTTGATAGGTACAGGTAGGTCTACACATTAGTACAAAAATGGTCCAGTGTTGACACTTGAAAGTCAATCCCGGTCGACACATAAACACAAAAAAAGGTCTTGTTGGAATGTCACCGTCGATTGTTTGACAAGGAATCACTGAGCCCATTGGTAACTAACAGTGAGGATACAGTATTGCCTTCTCTCCTCCCTTACCCCAATCTCCATTCTGCCTGATTCCGCTCTCTACCCCCTATCCGCCTTACGCATGATATCCTCAAAGACCACAGTCAGTTGAAATCAGTATCATACATATCAGGTAAAATGCCCTGTGATGAGTCTAAGATTGACTTTGGTTCTCATGCCATGAATATTAACGGATGGGCAGGCCTTAACGTTACATTTGGTTGTTGCTGGTATAGTATGGTGATGTTGGTACAAAATAAAGCACATTTTTAAGACATTTTTCATCTCTATGTCCTTTTGTTTTCTCCATCCAGGACGTATTCTTGATCTGTTTCTCGCTGGTCAGCCCCGCCTCATACGAGAATGTTCGCACCAAGTGGTACCCGGAAGTGAGTCATCACTGCCCCAGCACACCCATCATCCTGGTCGGAACCAAGCTTGATTTACGGGACGATAAAGAGACCATGAATAAATTGAGCGAAAGGAGTCTGCGGCCTATTGCGTACCCTCAGGTAAATCTTTGGATGTCCTCGTCAGTTATTTAAAAAATTAAAATTAAAAAAAATATAAAAATGGACCTTTGTGTTTTCCACAGATGAAAGAGGAATGTATGATCATAATGAACCACACATGGTGATATTAATATACAATTTCTATGTGCCACTTTGAGGTTATAAACATTGAAGTTGTACCGGAAATGAACTTTAAAGCAAACGGGTGAGAATGTCACAGATGCCAACATTGTCTTTCCAACGATGTCTTTCTTCAAGATTTTGTAATTTCAATTTTGTAACTTCAAAACTTGAGATTTCAATTGGGTTATGAATACCCAACATCCACTGGTATGGCGTTGACTTTGTATCTCTTTGAGGTAAATTTCCAAACTCTATCCAACACTGTGATGAGAGAAAGACAAACCTGCAAAATATGACATTTTGTCGTCAGTGTGCATCTATGACATCACACCTGTTTGCTTCAAGTTGATCTCTGATACAAACTGCGATAATTTCAACCACGATATCTCGAAAATACTTTGTGGGAATAGAAGGCGAAATTTCACCAGGATGCTCAGAAATGTTATCCGCTTTCATCAGTCAAAATTAAATTTACCCCTCAACTATCCTTTAAATCATTATCCCTATTAACTAGGGAGCCCATTGAATACTAATTAAGTATTCAACCCCACAACCCAAAGAAGAGCCTGGAAATTTTTAAAATTCTTGGGACATAATCCATCATGTTTTTGGCCACAAAAAGTCTACGAAAATGCGTTGTTTGACGTCGCTGTTTGTACATAGTTTTACAAACTCTTCCAGTATCTTCCCCAATCAAATTGAGGTCCACTTCCCTTTGAAATTAAAACTAACATTTCCAAAATATCCTAAGGCAGACTTGCTTAATTATTGTGGAGGCTTGTAATCTTCATGACCATGCTTTATAAGCTCTCGGACGGCATTCAGCTCGCTAACACCGGGGTTCGAATTACCACATTGCGAGGAGCGAGGTGACTCGTTTAGAGCAAGTTAGAGATTGTGCTTTGGAACTTTTGTGGCATGGCTACTACGCAGCAGTCATTTCAGCTTTTGAAAGTGCAGCGAGGCAGATTTGCCAAAATTAGAAGTGGCAGTAAGGTGCGTTTTTTTAACAGAGTGAAGGCTAAAATGTGTACAGACATCAGAGAACAACCGGACTCACTCACGAGAAAGTTTGTCTGTGAAAACGGAGTGTCTAGATCTTCTTGTCTACGGCACGCAGCCGGTTCTAGCAGCCCTTTTTTTTTGTCCGGCTTAGACATCACAGAATTTTCGACAGTTTTCGATATTGACTCGATAAGGAAGTTTAGTGATCCAGATAACTATGAGAGGCACTGATCCAAAGTCGATTCAAAATGGCGCACCATCGTAAACGAATGATCATCGCGCGACGGTGCGTGCGTTGAGAGGTTGGGACGACACTGACCACGATTTGGCTCACCACACCTCAATAATACTGATTTCTTTATTTTTCACACACCCACAGGGACTACAGATGCAGAAAGAAATACATGCTGTTAAATACTTGGAGTGTTCGGCCCTCACGCAGAAAGGACTCAAGACCGTTTTTGACGAGGCCATCAGGGCCGTCCTCTGCCCACCGGCAAAGAACAAGAGCAAAAGAAGCTGCCAATTACTGTAATGGCCTCATCAGCGTTTGTATAGTGCGACAATAAGTTTTTCGAAGTCATTCTAGGCTAGGGTCTGCATTTCTAACACAACCCCTCTTCCCCCCTCCCCCAAACCCTGACGTCTGTCTATATTGTCCTCTTTTCTTTTTTTAAGTTTCATTCCTTTTTTTTGAATATGCCCTCTTCCTCATAAAAGCTTCCACAAGATACCGATGTTAACAACCCATTGTTACATTTGCTTTCTTTTTTTTATATTTGGGAGAGGGGGTGTGGGGGGGGGGGGAAGGGTGAGGGTCTGTAATCTTGCTTGATCATTAAACTATTTCAAAAGAAAATAAAATTAAACAAATAACATGTAATATGCAGAGAGTTGACTGTATTCTATTCTATGGGTACAGACCAACTGTGTAGTATTAGAAGTCAATGTTTTAACATCCTGGGAAAATGGGGAGAGTTTGTCACATCCATCAGCAGGTCACAAGTTAAGTCTAAGCGGTGGCAGAACACAGAAATAGCCATAAAAGACGATAAAAGCTGCAAAGAGCATTCAAGAAGAATTAAAAAATTATTTTTAAATATCGCTGAAAGGACAGCGGTGAGTGTTCCCGTCACTCGTCGCTGAAACTCGTAAGACTAAAAAATAAGGACGTGAAAGTAAATTGTCAGTGCGAACAGTAATATTGTTGCATCTGTGTTATAGCTTTTGCAACAAAGTTGGTTACCGTATTGTTGAATAAGGAAGCTAGTGGCTGACACTGTCTCGCACCATATATATTGAAATGTGATTTACTTTTCACATACTGTTTGCTGTTTTCAGCTGAGATGAAGTGCAAAGGTCAGTTGTCATTTCACATCCCCCCCCCGCTACCCCAGTGCTTGTCACAGCAGATCGAGAACTTTATTAACTTTTTTAATTACCTTCTGAAAACGGGTGGTTCCGTCTGCAATGAAAGTTCCCCACGTTAGGGTCCTCGCTGATGCATTCGAGCACAAAAAAAAATTGTCGTTTTAACCGTTGCATAAATGTCAAAACGGAGCAAATTATTTGATTTTCTTTACTACTTTTAACAATATAACAAGCAGCCTCTAATAATTCCCGTACACTGTACCTTATATATCCTTCCCAACCAACCGAAACTTTCATATCCTAACGCAGGAAGTTATGATTGAAAATTGGAGCCTAGGCTTGACAAAAAAAAAAATAGAAATGCTATCTGGAAGCTGTGTCTTCACAAGAACTTACCAGCACATTTACCTTGCCCTACCCCTCTTCTTTTGTTTGTGGCAGGGAGATAAACTTCATCATCTCTTCCATCCCATAAAAATCTGCAAGACTTGAAAACTAGAGTGATTGGACATCAATTGAAGTGAAATGAGGCTAGAGTTATAAAATTATTAAAAGGAAATACATTTGAACCAGCTGCTTTAAGCTGACTTATTTCCTGGCTTAAAGCACGTACATTTTTAAAGGTTTTTTTTTTCTCTTCTTCGTCTCGAGGAAGTTATTTTTTCGGGGGCTGAAAAGGTGGCTAATATCCCAAACTTCAAACTACCTTTTCCTTAAAGTGTCCATTTTTCCTTCCCTTTTCTTAACATTTCTTAACATTTCTATGTATCAGGCTATCAGTTAATCGTATCAATTATGCACTTTTTATTTTTTTCATGTAAAATTTTTTTTCATGTAAAATGGTAAGTTTTTCCCTCCCCCCCCCATTTGTTTTTTTGTTTTTTGTTTTGTTTTTTGGAATATTACTTTATACTTTCTGTACATATCTTCTATGGTAATTTTGACAGGTTATGGTAAAATTTAAATTAGAGAACAGGGACTTTGGGCTGGGGGGTCTTAAGGGATCTTTCCCCTGGTCTTATTTTTCTTGGCTGTAAATAATTATACGAACTAAACGTACATCATGGGTTTCCTCAAACTTGGAACATTGTTTCATACTACAAGGGTAATGTTATGACCTGTGAGGTCACAAGTGCTACTTAAATATTCACTGAGGCATTGAATATGCATCAACAGGGCAAGAATGGTATCCCAGCCAAATGAACTTTGGAAATATGTCAGAATAAATGTTTACATTTTAATGTAAACACTTTTGAAAAGAATCTTTGGAAGGTTCTTAATGACAGTGGGTGCCAGATTTTTTTTTTTAAGACTTTAGAAAAGCAGGGGTGGTATTTCATCATAGGGTGGATGAAGGGGGTGGGGGGATTAGTAGGGTACGGGATGGTGATGAGAGAATTATGAAAGGAAATTATGCAATCTGACGATTTGTGATTACTTGATGTTGGCACTGTTCAGAATCACTTCAACAAATTGTAGATGCTCCAAATATGACATCAGTCACTGTCCCCACCCCTAACCACCCCTCCTCCCCCTTTTCACCATGTGGTACCATTGTTTTGATGACCAAATCCTGATGGTACATTGTAACCTTCCTGGTTTCTTTTTTAGTCACACAATTGCCTTCCAATTGTTAAACATCCATATCATTCCATGTGTGTAACTTTTTAGACATTTTTTCTGGGTTTCTCGTTCGTCAAACTTGAAGAATTCAAAATGGGCACTGTGTTGTTGGTTGTTTTTTTTTTTTCTTTTATTACGATTATTTCTTTTTATTATTATCGTTATTATTATAGTTACGATATATTTATATATATATCTTAAAATATATATATCTTGGTGCTTGGATTAAAAATCACTGTGCATTTATTTGAAAATGGAAAATATTGTGTGTCGAAGATTGAGAATTTGGATCACTAAGGAGTTACATTTTTCACTTGCGTTTATAAAGCAGTTTACACTGCGAACCGGTAAATACCTTTGTAAAATAAACTAACGAACTTTCAGGGCATTTGTCTGATGACAAAAGGATTTTGTCTCATTAAAGGACAATAGCTCTTGCATGATTAGATGGTAACATTACCTACAGTATCAATGTTACCTATAAACAAATGGAAAAGGTTACCTGAATGAAAACATCGACTGCAGTGTATGCAAATATTTCCAATATGGAAACATTACCTCTACGGAAATAGTGCCTGTATGGAAACATTACCTACATATGGAAACGTTACCTAGTACACAAATAAATTCAAGAGTGAAACAGAGGGGCAACCGTTTTAAAGTGAAAGTCCTCTAGAGAAATTAATACCTCCAGCCAGCTTTGAGAGAATCCTCTGAGACTCGCAGCTTGAAACTGGTCCCCCCTCCCCCCCCCCTCCCCCAGTCCCCATTTTTTCCCATCCTTTCTAGCAGTGATCAGTGATCTCAATTTTCTACGCAACATTTTGATCGATCAAATGAGAATGTTTTGATACAACTGATGTTTGTTTACTTATTTTTTGTTTACAATAATGTCCAGAGGAATAACTGACAAAGCTCCAACTTTGTCCATTTAAAAAATACAGTATCCATGTGTAGATGTATGATATTCTTGTGTGTCATTATTTTGCCTTCAAGGGAAAAACGGGGGGTGGAGGAGGGGGGTGGGGTGGAGGAGGGGGGTGGGGTGGAGGAGGGGGTGGGGAATGTAAAAGTGAGTTGAACTTGAAGCAAAGAAAATATCATAGCTGTACACTGACCACAAAACGTCTCGCTTTTTTTGCTGAAATGTTGACTTATTGTTTTGACTTTCTTTGTTAATTATTATTATTTACCGGAAGGAGATGTTAAGTTGACAATATACCAGGAAATGTGATACATTTGTATTATATCACAACTTTTATGTCAGAAAATAGTCGTATGTTGATCAAAAATGAAAAAAAAAACATTTATTTTTATTTTTGTATAATATGATATCACATGTGTTTGCTCAAAGTTCACCTTAAGTGTATCAATCTCTAAAAGCAGCTTTTAGGAATTGAATACAGATTCACACCGGAATGCTTAGTTGCCTCCTTCATCAGTCAAAAATAAATTTTACTGCTGGACGGTGCTTTTAATATATAATATCAGATTTTCTTTCGATCCAGAGTAGAAAACATTGGGGAAGGGCGTAGGGGGGCACAGGTTGTGTTGTAACTCTCCCCCCCCTCCCCTCCATAGTTGAAGATTGTACGTTATTGACTGTATATGTAAGGTGCATCAATTGACTGGAACGCAAATTCTCATTTTCCAAAGCTGTCCCACGAATTGGGTGAGCTCCTTATGTTGTAGAATAACTACAGGAGAAATCTTGTTACCTTATAAAATCAGTTCATATACGAAGCAGTGACCATGGTCGCTTTGGTTGCTATAGAAGCTACACCGTAAAGTACTGCTATTATATGATTAAAAAAATAAAATAGAAAAGACAAAAAAGTTAATGTACTCTGTGAGGGGGTGAACATAACTTGAACATTGAATGAGGCTGTGACTTCTTTTTTAGTGGAGTGGGGTGGCATTTATACATAAGTCTAAGCTTATTTTGTGGGATGGGTGAAGGGGGGAGGGGTGGCATTTGTATATAAGTCTAAGCTTGTTTTGTGGAATGGGGGAGGGGGTTTAGCCATGACTGTCTTATCGAGGTAGATTAGAGCTTAAACCAAAGCTTGGTCGAGTTATGACTTATATTAATATTGTAGTAAAGCTAAGAGGCCCTCAGCAGTCTCACGGTCCTTCAAAACGGCGAACAATATTCATTGTTTGTGTATAGCGCCACCAATCCAACAGACAGCCCGTGAACACCAGCCATACCAAAGAAAACTGATCCTCCCTACTACATCTTGGCATCTTCTGACAAGACTTCAGTAAAATATACAGTAGTTACGTCACGAAGACAATAATCCACTTCTCTTTGGAACCAATTCCATTATTCTCCGGTATTTAAATACATTAAGCTGATTATTGTGTGTTGCTATAACACGCATATATTATCTCTCACATGGTTCTTCACGGCAACCGGCGGGTGTGGAGATCCATGCAAACGTATCAGTTCTCAAAACGAAGACATTTTTCTTTTATTAAATATTTTTCAGTTTCCTGTTTAAGCAAGTCATATTTATGGAAACGGGGGGTGGGAGGGGGGTGAGCTGTTTCAAGCTGTGAGTCTCACGTGAGGATTCTCTCAAAAGCTGACCAATTGTTCGAATGGAAATCAATTCGATATCAAACCGTATTTAGAACTTCCTGGATATGTGTCCATTGTGTCATTACTGATCGGTGTCAGACAACACTAAGTTAAGTTCACCGAAACAGAAGCCAATGCTGGATTAAGACCCTTTTGGGCTCTCGAAAGTACCATATGCCCCCTCCCCCGACACACACACAAACACCTTTAAGAGTTCACGGAAAGCACAGGCATGACCTTGGGGATCCCTCAGTTAACGTTGGAGGCATTTTAGATGCTCGCTTTTTCTGCTTATTAGATAACCTGGTACTAGAATTAACCATAACTTGAGTTTAATTTTGAATTTTGCAATTTCGATGATCACGGATCAACTTATAAATTTGACACTTTTTGATATTGAAAACATTTTTTTGTTATATTCTAAAATAAGTGGCAACATTTTCAAGGCTATAAATGCAAGAATGTGCACGACTAGTTTTGTTCCATGTTGCATGTTAGGTAGCATGGGTTACACCCCTCCCCCACCCCTTCCCCTGGCACTACTACTTCCTGAGCTTGTTTAGTATCTGTGTAAGTAAGAGACATAGTAAGACGGTGATCTACCCAAGAGAGATTAAATACGAACAAATTTCACATAAAACCGTTGAACGTTTATATCAAGCTCTGTGGGTTGATTTGTAAAGTGCGCCATCTAAAGTTAAAAAGTAAGTTATACTGAAAAGCAGTGGCGTAGGAAGGTACTTTTGAGTGGGGGGCTGAAGACTGATGGCCGGCCTGGGGGAGGGGTCTAAGGGGAGGGGGTGTCCCCCTCCCCATTGGAATTTTTTGCATTTCCAGGTAGCCTCAGATGCAATTTGGTGCAATATAGCACACTTCAACACCCACTCCATTTTGTAAACTTAATTTTGTATTTTCACCAGGCCTTAGATGCAATTTGGTGCTCCAAATGAGATTTTTTTTCTCATTTGGAAATGAAAAAGGGGTTTTCTGACTTGCGAAGCGGGGGGGCGGAATGATACTTCCGCCCCTCCACATTTTTCACTGGGGGGGCTGGCGCCCCCCCAGCCCCCCCGGTTCCTACGCCCTTGCTGAAAAGGAATGTATACTTCATAATGTGGAAGAAGCATAATTTGTTTTTTACAATAAAACATTCAAACTAGTGATACAGCCTCTGGAAGTCACTTATATAAATTCTCAACGTTAGAACAGTTTGAAGCTTTAATAAGAAAAGACCTATCGATTTGTGTAGATATCTCCTTTGGAAATTACAATGGCGTATTTTGGACACCCCAGAGTTATTGTTTCCGTTAATATATATACACTGATGTAATATTCGTATATGGACAGTCGGCAGCTTTAAACGGTGAATCAAATATATTAAAAATAAACCCGACTATGTTTAACACCCCCTGCATGCAAGAGTCAATAAAGAGTAATTAGACAAACACGGTTTCACTTCCCGACCTGTGTTCCGTTCTACCAGCGGGTAGGATAGCTATATGTCATTGGTTCGAATCCCGTATTTACCAAGGACGTGATTCAAGTTTTACTCGACGAGCGCGGTTGTCGGCTGGTAATATTCTGCTGCGCACGAAAATCATTTGATCAAATACTGTTTGTTATGGCACATAGCCTAGGGCCTACATCTCTGTGAATGCTGTCTCAAAGTGTCCACATTTTGTTCAAAATAGGATTCGTAATGAAATAGTAGAAACTCCCCCCCCCCACACACCCCATTTCTACAATAGTTTCTCTCTACACCTCCATCTCTTCCCACCCAATATCGCTAAATTACACATTTTTTATGCAGGAGTCCCGTCACAAGGTTGAGATTGTCGAGGAGTCCTTCAAATGTCTCATGGTATTGAAATGTGTGGAAAACATTGCTGTGAAACTTATTGATTGAAGGCAAATGACTTCCTACCAAAATAAATAAATATATAACTGTATAAACTAAACCGATAACAAAAAACAATAAGAGTTATAACGCTAGTGGTTCTGTGGTGTCATATCTTTTACACTTGCTAAAACAGTTAGCCTAACCCTGTATTTACGTGAAGAAACATCATAGCATATGTGGTTTCTAAACCAGGAGTTCCCTAACTGGGGTGCATGGGCCCACAGGGGGTGCGTGAGTCCATTCCAGGGGGTTCGTGAGACGTTTCTGATAGTCAAACTTGACGAGTACTTTTTGTTGAACTAAAATCTGATATATCATATAATTTAGTACAAAAGTCGTACCTATCGACAAACTATTCAATATTACACTATGAACTTGATCTTTTACGAAGCACTGTTATGCGTATTTTAGTAAAATAATTACTCAGATCGTGTCTCAAAAAGTTGGGGGTTCGTGGACAACTCTGACATCCACAGGGGTTCGTGGTGGGGGGGGGGAGGGGGTAAAGTTAGGAAACCCTGTTCTAAACGGACGAAGAACAACTTTTCGATACTATATGAGAAAGTTGTCATTCATTAGAAGATAAGATTCCTAACAATATTTCTCGTTTATAGAAAGGAAATTGCTAAATATAGTCTCAGGTTTATAATCCTTGACTTTCTCGGATAAGTTAAGGATAAGTTAACTTGTTCCCTGGTTGTTTAAGATTTCTTGCATAACTTGACAGAAATTACAATCACTTGATATGCGCTCACAGAAGGTGGCATACATGCATTCTACTACATCAATCCGCCCGAGTATTTCTCCAGTTCGGGAGAGGACAGAGCAGCACTACAGGAGATATATTTTTCACACTGGACCTGGTTTATATGGCTTGGATGTCTGATTACAAATGGATGTAGCCTACATGTGGTGCAAAAAACGTGGAGAAATTTAGGCAATTTTTAGACCACTGTAAGTCCTTCCAAGAACCACGTACGAAAAGTGTCTACTGGTGAGTAAAGCGGCTTGTTTACAAGTGGCGAAAATGTTGAGCTCTCATACTACAAATCATGTACATGGTTAAAAATGATCGGTGTATTTCTCCGCCTTTCTCCCCTCCCATTGTTTTATTTATTTTTCTCTTTTGTTAATATGTTTGTTAACCTGTTTATTCATCTGTTTGTTAATCTAACACACTAAGATTCCCAAAAATAACCCATTTCGTTTAAAGCCAATAGCTGTCTGCATGCACTGTAAGTGAATTATATACGTTAGGGTCAGTGCCAGCCTATACCTAAAGCAAAACCAAAAAACGAAAACACAAAAAAACACAAAAAACGTGAAGCTCTGACCAGCTTATACGATGATCTTTTGTCACATAAAACTGTTACACTCCATTAAGGAGATAAATCCTGACTGTCTTTAAGCCAATATCAAGTGGCTTTGGTTCGACGCAAAGCTAAGTAAAGGGGCCGTGCATTGTCCATCGTATTGTGTGTAACAATCCATGTGGACCGCGCAATAACAACAACCATTGACACAGAAGGACAATTCCCGCCTTTTGATGTAACTAGGTTGTCCCTTATGATTGTGTGAAGAAGTCAGACGGTAGTGAAAATGTAAGAGGAATCATACAGGAGTCTCCTGAATAGGGCTAATTTAACTTGTATGGCTAAAGTCATCTCGTCCGTGACGAGTTTCGTATAACAACCCTCTAATCCTGTTATACGCTTCCTGCGTTACATCTTTAAGTTGACCAGAATGAGACTAATCAATATGCTGTACATTCTTTGCCTATTATATAACAATTCATTTGGAAAAGACAGAAATCACACCTTCAATTGCTTATCTATCCCATTAGTATACTTTGTAGGTAAATGCATGCTAATGAAGCTGGTAAGATGGCATCCGAGCGAGACCTTCGTGAGGGCCTGATAAGAAAAACGAAAACGAAGGAGAGAGAGGGGGGGGGGGGGGAGGGGGAGAATCAGACACGATAAAGAATGTGAAATAGTGCAAGTTTTAGATAAGTTTGGAGGATCTATGCCCGTTGTTTTATCTTACGCCAACTGACCTATACATACCAATACCATTCGAGTGAATTTATAGGATCCGGGATGTTCACACGAAATAGTTATATGACGTAGCCTATATTTCGAATGACTGGTTGAACTAAGAGGGACGGGAGGGGGGGGTGGTCATGTACCGTAGTCCTCGAAGCTATGTTTTCGAAAGACATATTCAATAGACTGGATTGAAAGCTGTATCCAGTGGAGGCACCAGCATTTGCAGAAGGTGGGGGGGGGGAGGGGTGGAGGAGTAGATGGTTACAAATGTTCGGAGAAGCCCGAGCATGAGTGTCCATTGCCGTATTTGATGTTAGCATATTTCAGGACAATACTAATGACCTTTGAACTCAATTTTCTCTAACATAGCAAGATCAGTGTTGTAATAATGTTCGCATCATCCGTTGCATTTATATAGACATACTGACACAACCAATCACCAAGGTTACCAGACAAGGGTAAATCCGTGCACTACAGTTTATTCCTTGACTAGACTAAAGCAGGCTAAATATTGTTTCAATGTTGCCATGACTACAGGTCACTAAATCATGCTACATTTTATTTTCTCTCAAATATTCAGTGTTTGAACTTCAAAGTGAATCCTCTTGATTCTTATTATTAGTACCCTCTACCCCCCCCCCTCCCGACCACCCCTGCACCTCACCCTCCAAAACGAATAAATGCGACGCAATATATCACTTACAACAAGCTACGGTATCAGTTTTCTGTATAGTCTGTTATATCAGGGAGTTCCATAACAACTCCCTGGTTATATTACCTCTACCTATACCTACACTGCCCGTACCTTGTTAATTCAGCGCCTTATGTATTCTAGCTAGTAATACGCTAAAACGGTCAGCTGGTTGTCATCGATTCTTGTTTAGCAGTCTGCACATCAGACAATCAAATTTTCTCAATGGGACGAACCGCTGTAGTCGTCGTCGAGTGATAATCACTCGAGGTTAGCTATCCTGCACTATAGAGACATATTATATACTTGGAAAAATCAAAACCATGGAAGAAGTCATATATACTGAATAATTCTACTTGGAAGAACTTCCCGCAATCACTGTGACTGGTAAGTTGCTTTCAGCCTTCAGGCTGTAGGCTACATATCTTTTCTCTCTGTGTCAGTTAGGTTGTTTGTATTTCTTTTATCAACTTTTCTATATTGTGACAACAGTTTACGCAGTTTATGTAAGTTAAGTATTATTCTTATATACATATATATATTTATATACAGCCAATGCCTTAGACTTAAACGCATTTGCTCCCACCCAGGTGATTATGAACACCGGGTATCCATTTTTAACTGGTTATTTCTTGAACGTCGGATACCCCTTGACTTAATTAGACAGGGTATTCCCAGGACCTTCAAGTTGAAACCGTGAGGACTTAATGTCCAAATGTCCTAACACACGCATTCCGTATGTTACCAAATTACAACCCCCTCATCAAATCCTTGTGATGAGCTCTATCAAACAGGAATTTGCGTATTCCGAGACGACCAGTCTGTAGGATATTGTTAAGGTACACCCCCCCCCCATGCTATATATAGATATATATATTTATTCAAGTACACGTATGCGTTAATCAATATATTCTGACATACAACATCTAAGGCCTATACAAATAAACAAACGTTTCCCCTTTCGTTGGTAATGTTTTGGTTAGAGGCCTACATTATTTTTCGATGCAGATCGATTACTAATGATAGAGTAAAAAGGGCTCAAATTTTCCAATCTATTTTTGATTGTGTTACATACTAATCTGTCTGTGTAGAAGATCCTGCCATAATTTGACGACAAAACTCAAGATAGTTGATGCATTGAACGTTCCGTCAGCCAATGACTAAATAGTATCGACATGAACTCAATGGTTAAAGGTTAGCATAGGTTAGGGATTAATAATAATATAAATAACATTAATTTCACTAATTTAAAATGAGTAAGGGATGTGAAGTGTCGTTCTCAAAACAATTTGAGAACGGCAATACAACGACTGTTTTAGATTGTATACAAATACAAATCACCCCTACTTAATAGTGGAATATTCTAGTAGGAATAGGAACTCACTACAAATCTGGACAATGGTACAGCCATAGGCCCAATACCTATAAAATGCTGGAAACGAATATTGTCTTTGATATCATCGCGTATTACCTAATGAGGTTGGGAAAGGAATCCAGTCTAAATCGGTCAACCATTCATCGTTCTTTTGGTGAACTTAATTGTTTACCTAACGACACGCAAAAACTGTACTTGCATATGTGTTAAACATAAGATGTTTACCACCCCTCCCATCCCATCCCCACCTACCCTACCCTCCCATCCCATCCCACCTACCCTCCCATCCCCACTTACCCCCCCCCCCCCTCCCTCCCCTCCGTCATTACCCTCTCCCTCCATCTCGCACTTCCCCGTCTTGTTTATCCTCGAATCTTTTATGATGATAACGCAGTCCCTTTAACAATATAAACCAAAGTTAACAGTACTTCAATGCAAGAAAACAAAATATATGATCTGATAAGGTTATAAAACATGATAAATGTTCATAGTGTATTGTTATAGAGCGTCAATTGATCAATTTGTTGCACCTTCAAAGGTCAACGATAGCACGGTTCGTGCCGAAACATCTTTTGTCTAACATGTTATTGTAATGTTTTGTCTTAGAACTAGCCATGTGTCGTTGTAAATAATATTAGTGTGATAATTCAGGTTGTGTACACCTCATGGTAGAGATGTTACATACTTTTAATAGAATGTGTAAAAGTAAGTTGGCCTTACGTTTCGATCCTAGCAGGATCTTCTTCAAAGGCTAAATGACAAGTAACAGTAACAGAAGGGACAAAAACACGCACTTTATATAGAACAGTTACGCCACACACGCACCTACACACAAATGTGCAGCATAGTACGAGAGAATGTGTATAGTAATGGTACTCTACAAGTGTTAACACTTGCGCGAACCAATATTTATGGCAACATGCATGGATGCTTGAAGAAGAAACCAACCCGAAACAACCACGATTGGCCTGCGTGACACAGAGGCTTGTACCAGGCCCCTGTGAGCAATTCCGTGAACAACTATCAGTTGGTTATACTTTATGTCTAATTCGATTATGAAGCTTACCGTTGCTTTAATTACCAGACTAGAGAATTGAGTGAATCTGTAAATATGTAGCTTGTGGTTTCTCCCGTGGGGGGGGGGGGAGGTGGGAGGGGTGATATCTCCCAAACTGAGCAAGATGTTTCCTAGCGTTTGGAATGACTTGAATGGGGAAATTAATTTTTGTTTGTAACGGGTGTCGACTTCAGAAATGTAGATCCTGCTGAAAATGTATTCTGCAACTGATAAGCTTTCAAGCCGTTAGTTGGTGGCGTTATGTTCACTTCGCTTATTGCTTGCGACCCAATAAAACAAAAAAAGTACCTTGTTTTGTTTAAAACTGTTTGGCTCATGAATTTTGCGTAACTATTAGAAGCAAAAAAATTCATATACAAGTCACATCGTTTATAACATAAATGAAAAGTGATTGAGTCTTTCTGGTTAGCTCTGAATAATTAAAATAACCTAAGTTTTATGATATTTTTTTTTTGTGGAATTTATTTCCAATTTTCGATGTATCAGATTATGTCGTAGATGAAACTTGACGGACGCACGATATTCTAGGAAACTGAATGGAAATATTTATTGGACGAATTTTTAACATTTTAATTATTTAAAAATGGCCATATATAGGCCTATATTAAAGGAGTGCTCAGTTGACAGTCAGTCGGGACTTAAAAAAACATCGCCTTCTAAATGTGTTAACTATATTGTCTTTTTTTACCGCCCCAATTATATATAGCATCATGAGAAAACGGAAAGCTGTGTGCATGTTCGTCACCTGATATGACAATGTGGATTAGAATGAAACCAAGACTCAACAATTATTTTGGGATACATAAGGTAATAAAGTTTAGTTGCGCACGGTCTTTTCATTGGATTCATATAGGTAATGAAAAGGAAATTGTTTACGATATTTCCATAGGAAAGTATTATCATCACTGGCATAACAAAACTCCGATCAAATGGAGGGGTGGGGTAGGGTAGCGGTAACATTTATGTAATGACAGTTAATTATATATAGCATCAGTACAACGACGCAACTCTCCAAACTTTCTGGAAGAAATGCATTGGGGGGGGGGGGGGATCAACAGCGTGCGTCTATATCCTTACCCTACCTCACCCTTCACCCTCCCGCTTACCCATATCAGACTTTAACGGGATGCGATGATTTATATGTCTCGCTACTTAGATACATATAAGTGTGTATACATTGGGCTGACATCGTGTCATAAAATCATCGCTTGAATGAGATCGAACGCATAGAACGCAAAAAAAAGAGGAGAGTTTCTCTTTAGTGAATATCCTAATTTATATATATATATATATATATCCCCTGCAGGGAATGTTCTACATTATGTGTTATACATTCTTATGAATCTGTTCAGCGAGATAAAGCGTTCCGGAAACCCCGGATTTAACCTGATTTAGAACAATGACGTCACAAGCTAATGTGGATGGATTAACCATGAACTCTTTCGTACTTTTTCAATTCAATGTTAAACCGAACGCTACCATCAACAAATACAGCAAGCACCCCCCCCCCCACCTCCTTTGAAAACAAGAAGAAGTTGAAGAAGGAGAAAAAGAAGATAAAATAAATCTATCGTAATCCAATAACTGCCGAAAATGGCTTGAAGCAACTCTTAGCCACTTTTCTAGATGAATGAAGATAATCGGGGGTTGTCTTTGGCGACTGGGCATCAGTTCATACGTAAGGGTTAGTTGTAGTTTGTGTTGGCTCGTATATAACTTAGCACAATGCTGACCGCCATGTAAGATTATCACATATTGGGTAACCCCCCCCCCCCCCCCAATGCGTGCTGTTTGAGCGGTTTGAACTGTCAATGGAGACAAGAGTCAGTAATTTATTATAAACAATGAGAATACATCATTCTTCATCCCATACCCATGGTCCCCTGATTGCATCCGAGCCGCGCGGACTGCAGCTCTCTCCCCTTTCACGGCCTGTCGTCATGCAGCTTCAGTATCCAGTAACACACGCGCACGTACGCGCACACAGTCGCACACCTACAGGATCAAAACAGGCAGGACTTTTCCCATTGTTTCTTGGTAATCGTTAATCTATGGCATGTAAAAAGCTCAAGGACAATAGAAACTATTGTTCTGCATATCAAAAGACAATAGAAGACTAAAGAGAGTTAAATCTCTCTGTAAATCCAGCTCCAGAAGATTATTTTAGAATTGTACCATCAATTGAGATTTAAACTCGAAATAAAAATGAAATAAAAAAAACTAATTAGTTCTTGACGGGTGACAGGCATAAAGATGGTTAAATCTTCTGTTTTGTGATCTCCTACTGTTTTGAATTGTCAAGTCTGGTTGTGCCTTCTGGCTATACTTTAACAAGTTGGATATATTGAACGCATCCTTGTAAACAACAATACAACGAATACAAGCTGTTATTGTGTTTACTCTGTCGACCTAAAACAACTGGCGTAATTAGAAGGAAAACAAAAGTAGCTCTTGTGTTTCTATCATGCCATGGCTAGACTTTGTGAATCGTTTTGTTGTTGTATATTTGGCTCTATCCTATTGCCTCTCTTTCGTGTCTTCCTGTCCATCACATGGGTGGGTGGGTATAAAAAGAGGGAGTAAGTTATATACCATTAAACAGCGGCAAGCTGGCTCAGTGTAGGTAGACCCGTAGAAGATTTGGCAATATCAAACACTGCAGTGTGACTAAATCATAAGAAACATTGGAATATACATGGAAGTAACACAATGACGCTGCCATCTGGTTGGATATTGAAGCCAATTCAAGGTTAGCATTTTCATCCGTAATATATTTCAAACTGTATAGAGGGAGCGATCGCTATTGTGTAAATAAATTTAGAACACGGTTTTAAACATTAGCCTGTCGGTTATGTTTATTCAGTTTATATTGCATGTTTATTCATCTTTCTGTGTAGAGAGGGCGCAGTAGAGAGAGAGAGAGCGATTTGTTTTATTTTGAGGGACAGCTTGGGGGGGGGGGGGGGTTGGTGACGAAGTTTTGCCAACATTTTGTGTTATTATAATGTAGTACTATGAAATAGACCTATCTTGTTTGCGTCTGTTTTGGTATGGCTGGTTTTGGTATGGCTGTACCTTATGGACAGCCGTTTCAACATTTTTTTTTTCTGATAATATCTGAATTAAAGTTTGAAAAAGTTTGAGTGCAGGGTTATTTTAGAAACTGGAATAATATTTCAAATAAGCTTATTAGGAATAAAATTCCCATAGTTTCGATAATTTCACCCAAACCTTCCGAGTCAGATTAACACTGATAATAATAGTCCTGATTAAAAATAAGACACCATCCTATAGTTTTTCTGACAATATGAACGTTTCACGTTGTAACACTTCTTCTAAAACAATGCCTATGGTAATGAGTTATATACCTATTTACATGATACAGATTAATCCAAATAGTATTTCGGACATCTGTTAAGTTTGTTTTTGCCTGTTAATGTCTTCTTTTTTTACTTTTCTTTTTAGCAATTATTGTTTCCGTTTTACTTTGTATTTCATTTTTAATTACTTTATTTTCATTTTTCCCCTAGTTTAATTAGTTACCGTATTTTAAATTCCTCTCTTATTCCTATTTTTCTTGGATCAACTCTGTTTTCATGCTTCTTTTTACATCACGGAATCCCCTGCACACGTTGCAAGTTTTGTTGGTTACTATTCATTTTATTTTATAAAATATGCTTGTCTGTTTTATAAGTAATAAACGAAATGAAAGCCAAACTCGAGGCAGCCATAAATGTTATATATATGTCTTGTCCTATTTGAGAAGGTCGTCAGTGGACAAAAGCATGCCTCGTTAATTGATTTCAACCTCGTAATCTTTGTTCCCACGACACTCGAGAGGAAAAACTAAATTCCCTCATTTAGAGATATAATATCCTAGTTAGGTCTTATCTTCATTGTCAGTGGTCAAATGACAATGAAGCTTTGTCCAGAGTTGTGAACAATTCCTTTTGTCGAAAATTCTGACACCGAAAAACGGATTATTTCTCGTTAATAATCCTTGCTAGACTATTCTTCGATTTTGTCGCCGTTTTAAAGGATTTTTAACTTGTAGGTGAAACCTGGTAAACTTGGTCAGTATCAATTTCACCGAGTCTTCTTTGAAATTTGGGAAAACTTATTTACAAAGTATTTTATCAAAGAGAGAATGCCGGGTAAATAAATGATGATTGGTATTTGAGAAATCCATTACAAGGTGTAAAATCAAATGTAAAGCGGTTTCTTTGTGATTATTCAGTGCTTTGATAGGACATCGAAGGTTAAACAGACTTTATGTTGCTTTATGTTGTGATTTCCAACAAATGTCTCTCCCGCCTGCAGGCAACGGACGTTAGATGGTGTCATTAATGTTGCATGCATATATAGCTGCTTACATCACAGTTAAACCTCGCTACTATTCATAATTACCGAACATAAAACTTTATAGTCCAGGCCTATACCACACTTTTCATGTAAGATTTAACCAGCCCAATTTGCATACCAGATTCGGGGCGAGAAGAGAAACTTTATAGCTATCACATGATACCATAAACGGGTTACTCTGGTGGGAGGGAGGGGCATGGGAGGGGGTCATCTTGTGATAATCTTATCGGTAACTTTACATAAGAACATGTTAGGACCTCATATAGATAGAATGATGTACCCATAGGTCCGAACGTCCCTCGTGCTACGAGAGGTCCGTGCAGATGTGAGTTCGTCAAACCTGCAATAGGGAGCGAGTGTCTAGCTTTTTGTAGGGTGAAATTGTGAAAACCTCGTAAACACGATATCTCCAGAAGGGGTGTGTATAGGAGTACCACATTCTGTAAAAGAAGCCTATTGCTTTTGGTGGAGGGCAAAGGTCACTTGGGGTCACCAGGGGTCAAATTGTGAAAACCTTGTTATCACGATATCTCAATACTGGAAGCCAATTGGCAGACCTCTCATTTAGTGTGTAGAAGTACCACATTGAATAAAGAAGACTATTGTTTTTGGTGAAGGTCAAATATCATTTGGGTTCATCAGAGGTCAAATCGTGAAACCCTTGTAAACTGTACACCCTCACTATACATTACGTGAGATTCATGAAGAAAACTGCTCATGTTACATCATCGAAACCACAATGCATTTTTGTGTTCTGGTTGTTTTTCTATTTGCCAGAGATATATTATCTATACTTTGTAAACGCATGTGCATATAGGGCCGCGTACCTGGGCATGCAGGGACTGTTGCGACACACTGTATTGTCTTTGAACTGTATGCCAATATGGAAACAGTTTTTGGATACAGCATTAGGTTATTGTAACTTCATAATCAATATTAAAGTAGATTTGACCCCTATCAGATATAAAAGACGAAACCTTCATTTTTATTTATAATCTGTTAATTCTGTACCACTGACCTGTCTGAATATGGATTTTTGAGCCCTTGAACTATCTTTGAATACAAAGCGATATAGAGTTTCTCTTGACACTTCGTTTAATATCTTCCGATAATATGACAATGATATGAGACCAGGACTTTGCACTCGACACACTTTGAACTCCAATAATACCGATTATTAAACGCTTAACAGGGTAAAAATAAAAGGGTTCAAATTCACGTAATAAATATCAATTCTTACGAACATGCATGAGATCTAAAATAAAGCAGTTGTTGCTGCATACTTTTGTAGTGACCCTATACGTTCACTAATAATGTACCGGAAGAACGCCCGACCTGTCTATGGGAAGCCAATAGGGCCATAAACGTCTGTCTATTATTATAGGTATTGTCTAACAACGAAGCGTTTTCACTCTTTGTGTACAATAATGTCAACGTGTAGTCGACAACGTATATAGAAACCTACCATGACAAAGACGTGTACATGATTTCAAAGGTTTGTGTATGTGGGGGTGGGGTGGGGATTGGGGGGGTTGATCGGGTGGAAGGCAATTCCAATAGCCCCGATTTAGGTAGGGAGGATGGATCTATATGGACCAAGATGAGTGATCTAAGTTTTCTCCGATTGTACTTGGTTTAAAAAATCTCTCAGCTGATAAGTTTACCCCCGACTGACCATCGAAGCGAGGGCGCCATGGCTATTGGTCCATATTTGCGAAGTCACTGAGTCATGGACAAACTGGCGTTTTATAAGAATAAGATATTTGTGATTTGTAAGACACTCAATTAGTTTCTACTACATACGTACAAATTCGAGAAACTACAACAAGTTGATAACATGAGTAAAATCTCTTCACCGATTGGTTGCTTCGAAAACGTGTAGTAGATGTAGACGTTATGACCCTTTTATATCATATGAATTACGTGCATGTGTTGATCTGTTTTTTTTTATAACTTTTCATAAAACGTTCAATATTAGCGAAGTAAATCACGTGCAAATCTAGGCTTATATGTAGTTTTGCTATATATTAGTTACACGACTAACATGTTAACTGTCATGTAAGAAAGTATAGTTGAAAATTACATGACGGAATGTAAGTTTATCCCCCACTGTAGAATAAAACACTTTGAACGACAGCATACAGTATGTATGTATGTGCAGTCATAGAGTATACATCCATTTTCGGTAAGTTCAAGCAATAATTCAAACTTGGCGTTCCAAAGGCTGTACTCTTTTACAATTTTAACGTCTTTATCGTGTTCGCTCGTACAGTAATTTGTCTGCTCAGTTAATATATAGCGTTATCTTTCGGGACTCTTTCTCAAAAGACTTGCCCGGTTCATGGCACGCCGAGAAACTGAACTCGAAAGAGAGATAAGAACTCGTTAAATCTTGTCAGCATTTTTTTTTTGCCGTGATCCGTTTCTGTAACAGCTACAATTTCATTAAGTCAAGAAATCTCATTTTACGTGTCAAAAGCAGCCTGATATCCTCACAACGCTGCAATCTTGTAGTCCTTTTAACTTTTGAATGATCACTGAATTTGTGTGAAGTCTTGCCCCGTAGCAGCGCAAAGGGGTCTATTTGGTTTTCATTAAGTAATTGACTTTCCCGTTCCGATTAGACTTAAAGGATCCTGTCATAATTAAAGGACCATGAGTCCATTGAACGAATATGATATCCCCCAAACCAAGCTTATTAATCTCATTTAATCTTTTTACATATTTACTATCAATCGTGTAAACAACACGAATGTTGCAATTGTAAGATAATACATACAGGTAATAATAATAATAACAATAATAATAGCGCACCCGAACATAACCTTCCGTTAAAGTATAGACGACTTCTCATTTTTTATGTAACCAAATTCAAATATGATGCCGACACTCACTTAAGGACAACGGCGCACTAAACACAATTCTGCGTTCAGCGGAACATGATACTTACATGAGAATGAAATCAATCAGTATTGTAGTTTAATATTTGTACATGGTCATGTGATACATGGTACAGCGTTGTTATTACTACGGCTGCACGTTGTGACGTCATGCATAATTAGTGATTAATTCAAGCGCCGATTATACATGTGACGACCCATCACCTTTAATACCAGTCATCGCGGCTCTTGTTTGTTATATGATGCTTATCTTGCTTGACGCTTATCTTGTGTTTTATTCCCCCAATAACCGCCATAATTCCAGATAGAGGAACCTCGAGTATATCGTTTCAGAACTAAAAGCCATCTACAAGCAGGATATAATGTAAAGTTAAAGCAGATAATGTTGTATGATTGGATAGCGCTTATGTACTCAAAGTGTACCCATGGATGCGTAATTCAAAACAATTGAAGGTGTTTTACAACTGTTTACGAAATAGGCATGGGCTACAATATAGATACATATACATATACAGGTATATATATATATATATATATATATATATATATATATATATATATATATATATATATATATATATATAGTCATTTTGTATAGGCTCACTCTCATATAAGGACGGTGTATGGTTCATATGTATCGTGGGTCAGAACTACACGTCTACGTTATATATATACTATCATCATACATCTTCAGAGATTGTCCATGGATAACAATTCCATATACTTGTAAATCCTTATAATGCTACGGCAGTGTTAAAAAATCAACATCGCATTCTTTGAATCACAATTCCTCCAGCAAACGCTTTCTTTTCTAGATTCTTTAAGAACCTGAATTATTTATCGATCGCTGTTAGTTGCTGATTATAAGTCAAATATGTTTTTAGTCCCAGAATAAATACGGGAAGTGGTGGTTTGTTTACTTAATGTTTGATCTGAAAGGAAAAGAAACTTGCCAAAAAGAACAAATGTTTTTTTTTTATATTAGTCACTTGTCGGAAGTCATTCTTGGTGTATTTATCTTTTAATTAAACCACTGATGGATTTCTCTTGGTGCAAAGACATATTAGTACAATGAACATTGGGATTTTCACAGAGAGCTGCGACTACATGGCTACATGTAGTCACAAAGGGGCCATGTCACCGAGGTATTTTTACTGTGTTTGTCTTCCTATGAGAGCCCAACACAGGGAGTTTTCAGGTATGATGAAATGTCGGCCACAGATCATATGCAACTGATGATCATGAAATTTGTTTTTCAACTTTTCAGCATTCACTCCCAGTATTCGATTTGGTGTGAGCAGCAAAATGTCTTCCATCTTAATTTCCCCGTCATTTTAGGAATAAAGCCACCCGCGAGAGACTTGATCAAGTCAAATATTTACTTATTTTGCATGCTTCCTATCTAGTTCGATGTCATTCTCTGTAAAGGACTACTTGGCAGATTTGCAATTTGTACTTTTCTACAGTTTGTATGTGGAATACAACATGTGAGAATGACCTATATTGTTGGAGCTGATTCCGATTTCTGCTCTTTAACGTTTCTCTGTGATACGTCGATTGTAAATAAGTTACTGGTCGTTCTATTATTGTATGGGTGAAATTTTTCGTGATCGATTTTGGGTCGGCACAATTCAAAAGTGATATCCACCACATTTTAGCAGATTTAGCAGAGGAATACGTTTTGTTTTACGTATTCGTTCAATTATTGCATGAATGAAAACTAAGAAGTGCATATTCTGTTGGTTTTTGTTTTGTTTTGCCAATAGGGCATAGTTTACCCCTAGTCCTAATTAAAACGATCTATTGCATTAAATAAGTTCGTGACAGTTTGTCCACTTTGAAGGAAATATCCCAGAATACGACAATATCGGGATTTTTGGGGCGGGGACTAACAAGGGGCGGTTCGCATGTATCCAATTGCACTACATTAATAAGAGCTAATAGTCACCGGATTTTAGGATATTCTAGCGGCGCAATTCGGGGGAAATTCATTTCTGAAATGTGGAAACATTGGTTATTGCTCGCACCTGAATGCCATGCCATGATCATAACAATGACTATGATATAACCTTTTATTAAGAGTCTGTTTTCCTAGATGAGGTTTGGTAAACGTTCTATCAGTAATTGTCAAGACTATGATTCTTTCTCCTGTTTTTACCTGCTTTTTGTCTACTTATAAAGAGCATAAGGCAAAGAAAATAGGAGATGGGATGAAAGGAAGTTACACCGTTATCCCGCCTAATATTTTTCGTACAAAGAAATGGATAAACTGCTCTGAAATATTGCCAATAATAACACAAATTTCTCAAATAGAAGCTTAGCTGCTTATTTAGGGGTTAGTTTTTAGCCAGTCTCTTTAGCTTATCATCATCGTCATCACAGCGGGGTTACATCTTTTAACTCCTTTTAACTTATATCCGGATTCATTCAGACCATTGACTTCGGTGGCTTCATATACACAGTTAAGCGGTGGTGTTAAAACGAAAAGAAAACCGAGCCCTTATACTCAAAGGCTATAAGACCACCGAAAGAGGCTAATTCGGAGTTTACTAATTGACATACCTCGTTTAGGTTATATACATTACAATAGGGGGATTTATCGTTTATCACCATTGCAGACAGCATATACTCTTTTATATGTCAGCCCGTGTTATATGTTAACGGCTATACTATATATATATATATATATATATATATATATATATATATATATATATATATATATATATTTATATATATATATATATATATATATATATATATATATATATATGTATATATATCTATATATATACATATATATATATATACATATATATATACCATATAGAATTCATTCCCTTGCAATAATATCCTCAAAATAAACCAATGTGTAAGAAATATCTTCTTTCTTTTGGTATGGTTTTCAATAATTGCTTTCCATATTACTTCACTTTTGATTTCTGCTCAGATGTGTCACGTGATGCGCAGTAATTTTCACACGTGTGAGACTTGTTTATTAAATTTACCGATGATATGGTTAATTGTCCGTACCCAATTCATAATCTCTGAGGGGCATTTTCATCTTCTTCTTCTTTACAAGTTATTTATGTGCAAACTATTTTCGATGTTAATTCCTGACGTTAATCGAAATGTCAAGGCTATGGGAAAAGTCAAAATAACAGCTGCCATGCCACGATATAGCAATGTATATCGTATATAGGCATTTAGTGTACACGTCTCGTAATCTAAAAGCATACACAAAAGAAATTGTAAAGGCTAGTATTTTAAACGACTTTGAACGTCAGCAATAAATATAGTCCCAAAACATATGCTAGAAAGTCAATAATGGTCACCCATTTCAAATTTTCAAATCACAGTTTCGAATGCCTACTTCAAATCTCTATCCCTTTATAAGAAATACCTGTGTCTATAAGTATAACTCAACATTCATTCATGGTGGGGGGATTCAAAGAAGAACTGTGTAGGGAAAAAGGAGTGGGGACAGGGGTGGGGGGGGGGGAATCTGCAGCTTTAGGTCAAGACCATCGGCTAAATCTTACTTTCGATTGATGCATAAAGTTGCGATACATTGAAGACGGGAGCGTAATTCCGAAAGGGGCAAAAAAAGTATAAGAAATTCTGATTTTTTTTATTTTATTCGAATAGGTCATTTCCCCTCTTTTTTTCATTTTTTACGTTTCTCAGCTTGTCTTCAATGTCTTTTCGTCTATATTTATTCTTTCACACATTAAAGGCTCTCTATTTTGTTGTGTTTGTTGTTGCTATGGATCCCAACGTTTTCGTTATAGGGTGATTAGCTTCATTAAGATAAATTACTTTAATTTAGCATGAAACGAACTTATCGAGAGTAACTTTTCCCAGCCACTTAAATGGACTATTCTAGGAAGAAATTTTTCTTTAACCCGGGTATTACAATGGAGCTGTCATTATAACGCTGACTTCAGGCATAATTTTAGTCTTAATATATGAAATAGTTCAACAAAATAGTTTGGGTACTAGTACAGAGGTATAATGTTTCTATAACTATTCTGGTTTTCAATATACTCAGCTTTATACACTACTAAATCTGCACATTCAAGATATTTTTTTTTCAATTTGATTGTCAAATAATCATATTATGGATTAAAGGATATGCAGACAAAATATATGTACTTCGTTATTGTGCAACAATGTTAAACTTTCACAAAA
This sequence comes from Apostichopus japonicus, assembly GCF_037975245.1. Lineage (NCBI taxonomy): Eukaryota > Metazoa > Echinodermata > Holothuroidea > Aspidochirotida > Stichopodidae > Apostichopus > Apostichopus japonicus. Next base: position 22,428,309 of record NC_092579.1, read on the forward strand.
ATATGTAAAAGAGATCATGTAAAACAAAGGAAAGGGTTTAACGTAATAATTACAACCAAATCATTTGAGGGATTAGACAGTATTCTGTTGTAACAAGTGTACAAGCAGTGGCGGCGGAACCGGGGGGGGGGGGACTTGGGGGCTCAGCCCCCCATGAAAAAGTTGAGGGGGCAAATGCATGATAAGCCTCCCCCCCAATATTACCAAGGCTCCGTTTTATTTTATTTTTATTTTAATCAATTATTAAACGAACAAAAACACAATATTAGCATTTCACCTGTACTGTATAGGGTACATGCATTCGTGACAGTGCTTGGTGCATAGAAATTTGTTGGCAACTGCACATGGTTTTGGAATTACCCATTTGTTGACATTAAGAAATGCTTTCTGTTTTCTTATGACATTTATTTAATTATTGCATTTAATTGCAAGTAGTAATTTACTACACTCAAAAACGTCTTTGCGAGTACACTACGAGTAATAGCTACTCTCTTACACCATCGAATATACAAATTACAATGTTTTTACAGATTTTTACGTGCAATCTGAGAAATTGCAGGCTTGAGACCCATATTTTAGGGCCAGGTATGCGCAGCATAAAACACTCGGGAAGTGCCGTTTCCGGCCATCTGGGGGTTTGATAGTCTCCACACATTAGCCCCCCAAATAATTTTCCCGTTCCGCCGCGCCTGTGTACAAGGTTATATAGAACCAGACGCAAGCGGAATTGCTATATTTGTTTATAGCATATCCATGTGTTAGGCCTATAGATTTCATTTTCAATTTTCAAAACTTAAAGAATTGGTTTGTCATCATTCATAGTTACTGAAACTAAGACAGTATACATTCAATTAAAATCGCAGTTGCGGCTTGTTTTTCTCAGAACATAGATACCTCAAGCCCAAGCGTTTCACTGGACTTTTCGGCCAATGAATCTTTTTTCTTAAAGGTAATGAAAACCCTAAAATTATTCTTTAGCTAGACATGTGATGGCGATGATACTTTCCTCAAATCAGTTAAGAAAAATCTTCATTCCGTCTGTGAGATATCACGTGTTTTAAATTTCATGTCAAGAGCTGCCATTTTGTCAAATGCTTATTTTCATTGTTTCACCTGCAGGGAGGTGGAATATCGTATAGTTTTCATTTCGTTTTGTGGAGGTCAAAAGTTCATTTGAGGTCGACAGAGGTGGAAAGTATGAAAACAAATTGTAAACAAGATAATCCTAAACACTTCCTACAAAACTTTGTTATAATTTTGTAAAAAAAATAGATCGTTGTAATTTAGTAATCTATAGTTTTTATCCTTATAATTAAGAGCGGTCTTGAGTCCCGTACGGCGATTTTCTCATGCCCGCTAAAGGCCATATATAGTAGAACATTGTTGAATGATATCACGAAAATGCTAAATAGTATTGCTATTGTGTTGAGTAATAAAAATATGACATTTCACTCAAATTTGTTTATTTTCTCGTTGATAAAGTCACTGTACAGGCGAATACCATATCTGCTATTATGCTTTTTCTATAGTTCTCTAATATTACATTTATTGGTTTTTGCCAAGTGCAGTTTTGATACAGTTTGTCAACACATGTCTACATTTTCAGAAATCCTGTTATCATTTGGCTATATGCCGTACGAACCACTTTTATCAATATTCTTATTAACATTTTTAATAGCCTCTGCATGTGGGTGAAAATGATTTGTGTAGAAGAACACCTTTTGATAGGTTCTTTGAAAGAAGACATGTTATGTGTTTTGGTATTGTGTTCCATCGCTCACTCTTGAACCGGGTCTGAACGCCACTGAACTTAAAGCTAGCAGTAACTAGAACACATATATTAATACTAATATTAAAACTATTTCGTTGTTAGTTCACGCATTAACAAAGAGACATTGAGCCTCTATAGTCAACCGATATTTGTACGTATATGCCCAGAACTATTTCTGCACGTGATACAGAAATAATGCATTTCGTTGGATGTATATATTCATAAAAAAGTTTATAACATTCATGTTTTGCGTTACATACAATATATTCACATCATTGAGTCCCTATACAATACACCCGATACAGTTTACCAACACCTGTTGACATTTTCAGAGGTCCTGTTATCATTTGGCTGTATGTCGTACGAACCACTTTTATCAATATTCTTGTTAACATTTTTAGTACCTCTGCATGTGGGTGAAAATGAGTTGTCTATAGAAGAACACTAAAGGTTCTTAGAATGAAGACATGCTATATGTGTTTTGATATCGTGTTCCATCTCCCCGGACGGTCGTATGTGCACCGTCATTGGTCGGTTCACGGTACAGTACAACTCACGTAGAACTGCAGTGTGATGGGTCATGATGTTTCATTAATGTAAAGGTAAATTGCTACCATGGTTCAGCGTACGTGCAAGGTGACATAAGTCACTGACTGGCAAATAAGCGTCAAGAACCCCCCCCCCCTCCCGTGAGAGTGGTTGACAAGGTCATATTTGTGCCAAATATATGATTGACTGAGTCACGTGATATTTAAAGGGGCGGAGTTTCACGTTTTAAATGACTCTCGCGTATCATCTTCATTCCGTACGAGGGAGGCTGATGTTGTTAATGGTCGCCGCCACTGACGGGGTACACGAGGTGTGGGGAGGGGGGTGGGTGGGACAGGTAAAGGCATTGACCCCACTTCAACGTTTTTGTAAACATGTAATAAATGTGTATTAATCCTAAGTACTCCTTGCCTATCACAATATGTCTTGCTACACCCCTTCCTGACGAGCTTAAGTGTACACTCCTATAGCAAAACCCACAGGGCATTAACGGCTGTCCATTACTACGACGCGAGCTCGATACTTTCCGCAATCAGTGCATATACAGATTTTAATGCCAGTGCCATCCATGAAGGCAAATTCAGTCGAGGCAATGTAAGGAAGGATATGACTCGTTTTATAACATCACATTATCAATCTTCGTAACCCTTGTCCATACATGTATGATAAATACGATAAAATGTGATGAACATAATTTTCATCATATTGATAACCTTTGACCTAGAAAACAGGAAGAACTCTAAAAGTAGACTAATCAAACCCTCTTTATTTTTAAAGTCAAATCCACGGAGGTCCGCTGAGTTACCACACGCGATTCAAAGCTCCTTTTTCTGCATCATATAATAACCATTGATATATGAACTTTATGGTGGAATTTAAAAACAAACGTCTTTAGGCTGCAAGGGGTGGGAATTTAATTACCTGGTGACGTGAAAGATATTCAAATTTATGTCTTTAAGAATTTATAGACGAAAACTGAATCTGTTGCAATTTAAAGACACCTAGAGATTTGATTGTTCTGATCCCTGCATATATATATATATATATATATATATATATATATATATATATATATAAATTTGAAATTGTAATGAGTTGGAAAAACTTCCAGCCTCCATCGGGATTCGAACCCGAACCTCCTGCTTAATATGCGGACACCCTAACCAACTATAGGCCATGGACACTGATTGTATGTCCAGAGGTTCGAAACCAGTAAGGAAGGTCGTCATACCACTGTAGGCTTTTTTGCCACCTGTATCGAACAATGCTAGTTCTGCTTTGGTGACATATTTTTCCATCCTATATAGAGTTGACACTACGCCATTTCGTGTACATTTAAATTGGGCAATGTTACTTCCAACCACTTGCCTTGTTAGTTATAATGTATCGTAGCATACTATGTTCACCTTCTTTAACTTTTCAATTATTGCGTTATTCTTTTTCTTCTGTTTTCCAGATAGCTGATGGAAACATTACTTTGGAAATACGACAACCAGCTGTGTTACGTCAAACTGTAAGACTAAAACACTTGCTCAAGTCTTAGCAGAAACGTCTAGAAAAACCAATTCATCGAGAGCAGACGACAATTAAATTGTAATTAAAAAAAAGAAAGAAACACGAAACTGTGTTGGGGAAAAAAACCCACTGATTCCCGTAGGGCGTTAACGTCTTCATGAAGATATAACTCTACAAAGTAAAGGTTAGGTTTTGGAACGTTTTCTGTCTAGCCTAACAACAGACTATAATCCATCGTAAGACACTCCTATCATTTGAATTCTTCTTGACGTTCGAAGGCGGGAACCAGCAACAAGCTATAAAATTCGACTGTAGCGATTCAAAATTGCTTTCTTTGAAGTAATTTGAAACCAAATCTTGAAATATGAACTTTTAGTAAGGAAGACAGTGTTTTGTTGAGGACGTTTAGCCATCATTGATTGATAGATTTGTATTGTTATCACAAGGAAACGATGCTCTTTATCCGTCAATAAACTGATCAAGATATTTTTCCTTCTTTTTTTTCTCGTTGTCATTCTCGAGGGGAATTTGCACAGGACATAATGGTACAGCGATAGTATATCCTGGATGATTTGACAAGCTTCAGTGCTTACAAACGTCTGTTCATTATTCGTGTTAAGAAGACACTTGAGGAAAGCTTACATCGGAGACCACATTTTCTTTTGCATTTTCTTCTGAGAGTGTTTATAGATGCTTAGGACTTGAAAGCCTTTATAGGCATTTATATCGCCTCCCAATTTGACGGCAGATGTGAAGTTGTTGTATCGGTAATTATTGGCCTATATTGAAAAGCCTGACGTATAGATTTATATATTCCTCTCAGGAGTATCACTGTATATAATACATATATAGGCTCTCCTCAGAGATTGATCACAGACAATGTACCTCGCGAGATCAGCCTTTTTAGCACATGAAATAGTTATGAGATAACCACTGGATATTTGACAGCGAGTGGCATTTTTGGCATCGGAAAATATCTAAAGTTATTGAGGAAACTCATGAAAGGTTTGATGGGAATACGATAGCAAGCTAGATCAAACCGACTTGGTTTATTGCACCATTCGAACTGTGGAGTTAAAGACTCCCGGAAGTCGTGAAAATCCGGCTGCTGCGAATTTTTACTCGATTTTTTTGACCATACAGAGAGTTGCTTATTCAAAGCTATTAAAAACTATATCATATTGATATATTGTTGTTGTTAATTTGTGGAGTATCAGTTGACCTGACGGAAAAATCCTTGCAGAGAACGTTGGTATTATTACTGAAAATGTTGTAACTGGAGAATTGTGTGTTTTGACCTTTATTGTGGAAATTTGATACAAGTTATAAATTTGCTGTTTTGTCCGTCCACCTATAGGCCATCTGTCGCGGCGGTTCGATGTTACGTTAGGCTGGACTTTGAACGACAGGTAAACGTATATAGGTAAAGTCACGCATGGGCGACAGTCCGTGTTTCCAAGGTGAAGTTTTAACAAAATCTGTCGTCTTAGACAACTTGTGTTTTAACCTCTTTCATCGACGGTTATTCGGTGGCGATGTAGGTCTTCTTTTGCGGTTAACCGGAGAAGATGATGCTTCTGTTCGTAACCTTGGCAACCAACATTTGACTCCTTCTTGTCCGTTTCTGTGCCAGTCGTGAACTTGTGAACGCTGTAAAACTACAGTACTGTAATTTAATCTCCAGAAGTCGATGTACCGCCGGGTTATCGAATTCTAACGGTTTCTTTTGCGGATGCCCTGTTACAAGTAATAACTCAACAGACGACGTTGCGGCTTTTCCAATATCACGTTTCATGTGTCTATATGTTAGGCCCATATATGTTATTGTACCACGTGACACTAGCGAACCTACACGTCATATGTCTATGTGTGTTATGTATGATAGGCTATCAACAATTCAGCATGGAACTGCTAGGTGAAAAACAAATGAAACCTACCGAAGTCAGAATGATGGCGAAAGCACTTGTAACCATCCAGGAGGAAAAAGAAACGGAATCAGAATTGGAGAGATTAAAAGATGTGACACTCAGATTAAATCTAAAGACTACTAGACCATCCTATGTCGAATGGCAGGAAAACCTTCATCAATTTTACCAAAAGAAAAGATCAGTACTCGCCCAAAATGGCATGTCAACAAAATCAGATCGAGAGAGGAGGGCACAGATAGCAGAAACACTTCAGTGGCTTCGAGAAGAATTGGTAAGTCAACAGTCAGTAGTGTTTCGGTGGGGGAGGGGGAAGGGGGATGGGGGAAGGGGAATGGGGAGGGGGATCAATAGATGGAGAGGATGCGAGCTGTGGTCGTTCACCCTTATTTCATCCAAACTGCCCTTGACGCATAATTGCAATCTTAGAGAACAGGCACCATGTATAAAGTATGCAGTTAATTTGTCAATTATACACTACACAAATAATACTTCCTAAGGCATAGGTAGTGTTGGCACCGGCATTCAATTATTATTCATGCAAAAGCATGACTGCATGGCACTTGTGATCCGTTGGCTGAAAATTTCGGACCAATCATTGAGGGCCATTGGACATTGTGGGGCCGGTTGATTGAACCGCTAGAAACGCCTATTGCTAAGCTCTCGTGACGGTTAGCAATAAGGAAGTGTAGAGGGCGTTGTTCAGAGAAAGCGTTAAGCAGGCCCGTACGCGGTGGGTGCGACGGGTGGGTATGCACTATGCACCATCCCTCCCCTCCCCCTTTGTAACGGTCCACATTTCCCTACGTATAGAAAACTTTGTTTAATTATGATGTGTTACGACTACCTGAAGCAAATCTCATGAAGTAAATACATATGGTTACAAACTATGGCACCATTCTGCATCCAAGCACTCTTAACGATACCAAAATTGTCAGTAAACGCACCACCCCATAGAAAATCCTTCGCATGGGCCTGTTCAAATTTACGGAAAACATATTCGGTAACGGGAGGGGTGTAGAAACGGGGGCTGTTGGGGGTGGGGGAGTGCGGGATTGTCTGTCAAAACCCTGGCTGACTATAATAGTTTCAACATATCCTATTGTTTTACACACAATATGGTATCGTCTGCCGATTCGCATGAACGCCAGACTCACATGATTTCGTTTATTATTTGTTATTTAAAAATAACGAGCCTGGTTTAACTTTGTTACTTGACTCTATAAAGTAATGAAAGGTTCAAACATATTTCTGTATTAAAAACGTGAATTGCTCATGTACATAGTAGTCGTTTTTTTGCATTGAAATATCGGATCATAAAATCTGGGGAAATAACTCTTGCATGGTGGGCGATAAACCTTAAATTATTTAAAACCAATTGTTTCTTTTCCCCCTACTATCTTCTCTTCGCCCTTCCCCCCCCCCCCCCCCTCTCCAAGTTCAAAAAGTTGTCTCAAACGACCTAGACATTCAGTTTTTAAAGTGATAATAATTTCTTATTAATAAAATAAATAAATAAATCAATGTCTGTAATATTCACTGACTGAAACACACACACACCGGTCAACAACACCAGTTTACCTTACACCGTATAGTCCTATATTTCCTTTGATTTTTTTTCTACAACATATTACAATAAACTGAAGTTCTTAAAAGGCCTATTTCGCGCTCGATAGAAAACGGAGATAATAGCAGGTTGTCGAACTCGTCAACAGAAACACAATCTGACTATGGCGAAATGGGATGTTTTTACAGCGTGTTATATGATGCTTGGTCTTTAGTATGTTCTGGTGACAATAATCGATAAGAATTCGTAATAACCGAAGAAAATTATGGATATCTTCTGCCATTTGCTGTCATGGAAATGAAATGGCAATATTTTGCATCCCTGCGAGCAACTCATCACATTTGCATGAAAATGAAAAGAAGACGAATAGTTAAAGAAAAGAAAAGAAATAATACATAATAAAAAACAACAACAACATCGTTTCGTAGATTTCGAAGTAGGCGTGCTGATAGGCCTATCGAAGATTTGCATGATTTATATATAGAGGCCTTCGGCTCTGTCTATTTCCAAGTCGACCATTCAAGACTAAACATGTTGCATGAAGAATGGGCGAACTGACCTACCAACTCTGCTCGTGCCGCGAAACCGCTGCGTTCGAGACGGGATAGGCCAGGCGCCACCAATTTAGGTGTCGAAAGTCGCGACAATTGCTAGAGTCGTCCAAGGCGCCAACTTCGAACAGGACCTCAGCGCCACCGGTCAGTACATTACTAAGTCGGTAGCAACGTATAAATATATTGCAATTATCTGCCCCTGTGTTGGACCAGGGAGCTGCTACTCTTAGGTAGCAGCTTTCTGGTTGGACCGGAGTAGCAGCTCCCTGGTTGGACTACCTTCGGATAACTTCTTGTCTACCATATATACGCATTTGGTAGATTAATGTCACAAAAGTTATCTGCATCTATAAAAGTAAAAAACAATTTCTACGCTGCTCTTTAAAGGCCCTAATGTGGTTTCAAGTTGCTTAAATTTGAGCATTTTGCCATGTCACACACACAAACAAACAAATAAATCATGTTTGGTAACATATCGAAAACATATGGTGTTTTCTGTTGTTATTCGCCACCGTATTACCTGCAGGAGAACAAACTGCGGATTGATATAGACTATTTATATGGAGCACAGGTACTTCTTTAATACGTCACTGAAGCAAAGACTGTTACGCGTATGTGACGAAGTATGTGCGTCTGTGGGGGTGGGGGTGGGCGGGACGGAGGGAGGGAGGGGGATTGTTTATGCGTTTATTATTTGAATAGAGTTTCCTTCGCCTCCTTTCCTTTTCCATTCAGGAAGTATAAGTTGTTAAGCCCTCAATAGGTTTTAGTTTATTTCCTTTCAAGTGGTTAAACAAACAAATGCATGAATGAATGAATGGATGGATAATGAAAGAATGAACAAATGAATGAATGAATAATGAATAAATGAATAATGAAAGCATTATCAATGAATAATGCATAATGAATGAATGAACGAATGATTGAATGAATGAATGAATGGATGAATGAATGAATGAATGAATGAATTTATGAATGAAGGAATGAATGAACGGATGGATGAATAAATGAATGAAGTAAAATCAAACGCAACTTATATGGATGGGAAAGTGGCAACGCCATACTTTCATCGGGTGGCGCTTGAAGCAGACTTTTTGAGCTGATGTAATCAATTTCAGAGACATTGTGATGATAAGAGAACGTCGATACTAAAATCCAATTACAATACAGTACATTAATTTGACTAATCAAATCTCATTTTACATAATTATATGGAGCGAAGTTTAAAATTGGCAATCCAAATATTACCTGCGATTAATATGAAAGAGTGTGTGACAGAAGAAAATTTAAGAATCAGGTGAAATCCTAAATTTCATGTTTATGTGGTGCAAATATCTTCGGGATGCCCGAGGTCAGTAAAAGGTAATACTGTATTTACTTGGTTGACCCCTGACAAACACAATCTGCTCCATGATGTGTGTTAGATGTCTTAACCTCTGTGATAATCTTAATAATCACTATATAAACTATAGATGACCTCATTCTCATTGAAAGAGGAATAAAAATAAGGATCTTATTCTAGTTAAAACAAAACACACACAAAACACAAAACACAGAAACTTTACAATGCTTTTGTATTATCAGTCTAGGCACACTTATGTAAAGAGATATGGAACGCCAAATGGTCCGTGGGTGATGAAAATAATAATACTGCAGTATTAGATGATAACGTTACGATACGTGATGATAATATGAAAAAAAGCACATGATGATGCCGATAGAAACATACACGATAATAATGCAAAAATAAACACGATAGTGTAATCTAAATTACTATGGAGCGCCAATAAAGCCAAAACGGTTCATCATTGTGTACGTTTTACACAATAAGTGTGCACATTTAATATCTTCCTCGTGTACTTCTACACCAAGCATAACTTATTGTCACTTTGGCGTTCCATATCCGTCGTCTTCCTAGAACATTTAACGCAGAAAATGTAACGTCCCCGACAACCACCCCTTCCCCACTTGCAAAAAACACCCCGCTTGGTTCCCTCAATGTAACATGTAACACATACAATTGAAAATCACACAAACGTGTGTTTTTTTTTTCTTTCCTTTAGAAATGTTCGTGATAATCTGGCTGTATAATGTTGTAGCATGTTTCCATAGAAAAGTCTCTGGTTTTCATGTAATCTCTAGTACCAACATTTGGACGGCTTGATAAAGAAATATAGGGAGTAAAGGCAGTTTCATGTTTATCCACAGCATGTAACAACGAGTATCTATACAATAAAAGGATTATTAGCACTGAGTGAGGGCCACTCATACAATGACAACATAATGATATATAACAAAGCACAGTGGATCTTTTTAGACCAACCGGAGGAGAATAAGACCCATTTTAGCTGTCAGAATAATTACCAATCCATGAAAATACTCAACAAATTGCTATGGCGGAATGCTATTCTTTTCACATTGGTATCATCCGTGCGTGAATTGCTAATAGGAGCTCTTTAACATCGCTACCAAATTTACAGACATTCCCTTCTTAAAGTAAATATACTGTACGCAAATGGATTAAAGAATCAATCATGCTGTAAAGGTTTTTTCAAAATAGACAGGATTTGAATTTACGCCAATTTTATACTGATCTATTCTTCTTCGAATGATGGCGCCCCTGTTTAAAGGAAAGAAAAACATCTACCGACAGTCCATAATGTGCGTTATACTTCTTTGACAAGTCTCTTTCAAGGATAAAAAACTCCTTTCGAAATTATGCCAAGAAAAGAAAAAAAGAAGGGAAAACAAAATAGAGAAGAAGAAGGAAGCGCATGTAAGATAGCATTCGATTTAGCTTTAGCCTATATTCAATACGGCTTGTCAAATAATTAAGTGAATTTATCCCACTATTGCCATGATTCTTATACGTTGGGTAGAGGGTTTCGGGAACAAGCTTAAAGGACACACAGCGTTTGCAATAACAACAGCTATGTGACATTTAAAAGTAACCGATATTTATCTCCAAATATGCTAAACGAAGAGAATCTGGTCACCCAACAATCACCTTCCATAGACGTCCTTCACTTTATAAGTGCGTTTTCACTCATCGTAAGATTTAAGTATCTAAGTTGAGTCCTCTAAACGATTTGGAGGGGCAAAACCCCCCGCCCAAGCCTCTCCCCTCCCCCTCCCCGCACCGCTATACCACCCGGCCTTCCCATACAAAAATACTTTTCAGAGGTATGTAATATTTAGTCAATATAAATAAGTCACCGTTAATGATTTTGTTTTTGTATAAGGTACCTTACATACGCGATACCCGAAGTGGAAGTTTCATACCTGTTTGTATTTGTACAACTTGACCTGACCTTGAGCTACGGACCGCGCATGCGTATATCATGCAAATGCTTCATCTTTGTAGTCTCATTCAGTTAAATCACCATACCTCTTTAAATTTGCCGGGTTTTTTCTTTTAAAGCGATAACGGTTTTTGACCAGTTTCACACCAAATAATTAAATTAATCCATCGTTCTATCCTCCCGTCCTTCAAAACGATATGATTTAATTGAATTATACTGACTCACTGGGAACATAACTCGAGACGAAAAACTCTTCATTTTCTAAAACATGACACTTTTTCTTTGGATTAGCTAGACTGCGCGCAGTTTTCTTGACGAATTTGTGTTTTTTTCCCCCGTTGTCAATGCCAAACGTAAACACTGTACCAATCTATGCTTGCTGCAACTCCCCTGAATTTGGATCCACTTCTAAAGATTGAGGTGGGAGAGGAGAGGGGGAGGGGAGGAGGGAGGAAGGCGAGGGGTGAGGGGAGGAGGGAGGCGGTACCACAGAGAGCGGTGATAATATGTATATATGCACTTTTGGTCACCGTAAAAATTTGAGAGCACAAAGTTTGACACAAATTTACAAACACCATGCTTAAAAAGACATCTAAATAATTTGTGTTTTAAGTTTTCAAACTTTCTGTCGAATTGGCAAGATCAGGTGATATATAATGTTTTGGGCATTTTGTGCCCAAAAATAATGATGTTCTTTAATTTGGCTTGATTAGATTGAAGGAAGAAATGTTCATAGTCTTGTTTCATGTTCTAGTAGCAAACGTGAAGGAACTTTCCCATATAACCATGCTGTTCTCTAGTTTTGTATATTTATGGTTACAGAACAAAACATTTCTGGTCTTAAATGCTGATGAATTTGGCAGCGTTTATCAAATATACTTGTGAAAACCTTTAACAAATTTTAGGGACTCAAATTTGGACCAAATATACCGAATGATGTTTTGATGACATGTAAATTTTTCATTATTGTTGGAATATATTACGACTGATCATCTTCGCCACAAGTGACGTCATCAGGATATTTTGTGACGTCATCTACGTTGCTGTAATTCTTCTTGAAAAGGGAAATCGTTACATAATTATTATCAGTTGTTCGTAGTGACAAGAAATTCTATTAATTGTTTCAATTATTTATTCCATTTATTAATTTTTATGATCATTATTATTATTATTTATTTTTTTGCCCTTTCAGATTTCCATGAAATCACAAGACCACGCCTTGGCAATGCAACTTATGCAAATTAGGAGTCAAATACAACAGGTGAAATTACAAAAGAGTTGTGAAGAACACAGAGATCTTATAGAAGATAAAAGATATAGTTTAACCGAAGAGATTGAAGATGAGAAATGGGGCCTTTGCGACTTGCCAATCATGAACAATAACCAAGAACAGGGTTACGTAGACCCCCTGAAGGACATCGGGGTCACAAAAATGAACCTCAGCGCCAGAAGATTTTCGATATTTTGATGAAACGTACCTTAACCCGATTGTAACGTAGAGATTTGGTCCCAGACGTAGACATTCAGAAAATGTGGACGCCAAAGTATGGAACGCCAAAAGGTTACAAAACTTCATTACTTGAAAGGAGATATGAAATTACATCGACAATGAATCGTTACATTTCTTCGGTCATGCAAGTCCATATGGTTTTATTATAATGATTTATTATCATTATTAGAATTATAAATACTTTCATATTTTCACCGAGGCGATATATATATATATATATATATATATATATATATATATATACATATATATATATATATATATATATATATATATATATATATATATATATATATATACTTTATAGGGAAGCACTTTATCTACGGATACACTATACCCAAATGAGCTTGATGAAAATCCATTTTTGTTGCCAGAAGCTATCTTGAAGCGGATATTAAATTCTTAAATACAGGTATAGTAGAAAACAACATTTGGATTCCTCTTAGAGAAGGAAAGTTCCTGTAATCAATCTAGCTTCATTTAGTTTTCAAATTCTATGATTTATTGGATAATAAGTTATGACATTATTATATATCAAGGACACGAAAAAGGAGCAAACGAAAGTGAAAAGAATGACTGGATTAATGCGTGGATTAGACAGGCCTGTCGCAACTGATTAAAGGACTGATTTATATACTGGATTAACCTTTATGGAAGGGCGTCCTCGGTTAGGAGAAAAGGACTCCTTCTTCCCCGATTGAATATAAACACCACCCCCCACACTTTGAATGATTACTCCCGACTAACGATTGGGGGGAGGGGTTTGGGGGGATGGGGGAGGCAGCACGTCTCTTTGGTTTACACATAAGAATCGACACTAGAATTATGATTAAGATTACTATAAGCTAATTATGGCATGAAAGTTGTAATTCTGAAAAGAGGACTTATATTTTTTCCAGTGCAGGTTGTAATTTTGTATCTATTATTGGTTCAGGGTTTTCTGACTTTAAACATAGCCTATGTCATACCTGAAATGTTCTTTTATCACATATTTGATACTGACGCCGGCTCCACTTTTAAAGCCTGATTGCTTTTATAATTACATCGTTTGTTTTGTTTTTAATTTTTGTTTTCTTCCTTTATTAAAACATATTTTGCACAGTTATATCGATAAACGGGCAACAAAGAATAGAATGTAACGGTATTTGTCCTTGGCAAACTTCTACAGTTTTTATATTCTTTGTTTTACCTCATTTCGATTGCAAGTTCTGTCAAAATGTTTTGGGAAATTTCTCCAAATCTAAACGTGATGATAAAATGTATCCTGCAATGACTGTAGTATATAATAGCCTCTGCAGGGAGGCATATATACATGCTACTGAACTGTGGATATTGACTTCAAGCCACAAAAAGCCAGATCCCGAATGATAACATATCGAAAAATATGTTCTCCTGCTGCCTATTTGGTTTCGATAATAATCGTAACCTAGTCATTCATGATGGTGTAAGCGTGTGTCTGTATGTGTGTGTGTGAGTGCGTTTGTGACGCCCAGCTTGTAAACACGATATCTCAAGAAGGGAAGGTCAAACCAATTTCATATTTAGTGTTTAGAAGTACCACATTCATTACAAGAAGCCTATTGTTTTTTTAATGGAGGTCAAAGGTCATTTGGGGTCACCAGGTTTCAAGTTGTGAAAACCTTGTAAACACGATATCTCAATACCGGAAGCTTGGGCCGACCTTTAATTTAGTGTGTAGAAGTACCACATTAAGTTAAAGAAGCCTATTGTTTTTGGTGGAGGTCAAAGGCCATTTGGGGTTATCAGAGGTCAAATCGTGAAACCCTTGTAAACATGTACACCCTCACTATACATTACGTCAGATTCATTAAGAAAACTGCTCATCTTACATTATCGAAACCACAATGCATTTTTGCATTCCGGTTGTTTGTTTTCTTTTGGCACTTTTCCTGAAAGAGAACACTCTAGCGGATTGATGTTGACTCTAATAGGAGTATGCCACCTTCTGCAAACGTACAACATCGTTACCATGGTGATACACTGCTCACTTCGCCAAAAAAAAAAAACTCAATTATTTCTTCATCAACTTACACTCTTCATAATTATGTGGTGTTCATGTGACCTATTCATGATTAAGTCTTTGGATTATATTTTAACGACCAGTGAGATGATTAACACACAGCATACGATTGAAGATATTAAATGTAATTTGTGTCTCATTTCGGCGCCTCGATAACAGAGACTGAAACATAAAAAAAAAAAAAACAATTGGAACTTCATACCGGGAATATATTTGTCATTAATATTTCAACACTTTGCATTAATATACTGTATTTTTGAAACACAAAAAATAATCATTCTTTACTGATCTGTTTCAGTTTTGTGTTACCACTAACCATTTGCAGCTATCTATCCTTCCTCATTTTAACATTTAAATGTTCCGTGTAGCATATTCAATGACATCGTATTTCGTCGGCACGCTGTGCATCTCAAGCAGTTTATTGGACGGTCTCTATGGCAACGTTTTTCGCCATGTATCAAAAGACCGGAGAACGAAACATATACCGTCTTACATATTTGTACCGTTTTATTGTGATTTTTTTTTTAAGAAATTGTATCTCAATCCAGCAAATGTAACTCTCATCAAATTATCAATTTGATTAAACTAAGAAATCTGGCTAGATTGTTTAGCAATTACACGTTAATGGACAACTGTATCAATAATTACGTAACTTGTTAACATTTTTTGTTGAGGTCTAAGTGATATTGATGTTTGTATTCTGCAGTAACTGACGAACAAATGTATCAATTTCTTTAAATTTCTAGTGCAAAGATGGTGGTCACGGTTACGAACTATTCTTGAAAAGGTGAACTCCAAAAGTTGAAATAAACTGCTTATATAACTTAAACAGTGAATAAATGCAACCGCTTCTATCCCTGGGTATAGGCTATATTGCCTACAACTAAATGTGTGGTAGGTTAATATTGCTATTGCTATACATCGTTTTGAAAGTTAACACGCTTTCCCAACACAGCATATACTGCGAAATTAATCACGGCAGCATTGTATATCATTTATCAACGGTCTAGCGTGCTGTAAAAGCAAGAGAAATGAAGCTGGCAACGCTGGCTGGCTGTTTGAAGTAAGGACAGAAACAGAGCGTCGATGAAGTAGGTCGAAACTTTACGAAACCCACAGAGGTAGAGGGCCTTAAAAAGTAGCCCACCAAACTCTGTGAACTAATCTAGTTGATATGGATACTTCTGATGACGACCACCCCCCACCCCCCCCCCCCGCCCGCGATTTTGTTTCCCAAACAGGAGTCTTCAGCCAATCAGATTGCTTGTGACGTCAGCATCAATAACGACCATTAATGGAAAACAAACACTGAATCAGAAGAGTGATAAGGTCCATAGGTCTTAAACATGAAACATTAAACAAGTCAAACAAGTCAAACAATTAAACAAGTCAAAACATGAATGGGTTCATTGACGTCACTGAACAGATTAATGTTTGTTATTGATTGACATGTGACACTTAGTTAAGTTTAGTTACGGGGTTTCCTTCCAACGCCCTAACTTTACTTTTAATGTTTGGATCACATACGATGACCTTATATATGATACATACGCTACATTCCATTGGTTTCGTGTTTACGTTATCCAAGATTCGTGAGCCGTTCTACTGAAATCGGACTTCGTTTCGTGGAATGGGTACATCAAAATCAACTTCACGACGCGAGTTCACGAGTCTTGAATGAATATACGCAAAACATAGCAGCAGTAGTTTGAATCGGTACAATGCGTGAGTGGATTGCGCGACTAGATTAAGACACTACAGTTTCTTGTTTAAAATTTGGAAAATGGTACTCGAATAATTAAGGCTAAATTTACACAACTTTTCTGTTGAATTTTTCTCCATTGGGGTAAATCATATATAGAGGAAATTATTCAATAAACACCGTACATATAGGTCGAGTATATCTTCGTTGCAACGAATATGGCAAGCCATGTGGGACAAACACTGCATAATATATCCGCGTATTAATTCGAATATATACGCGTATTAATTCGAATATACATGTGTTGTAGCCTACATGTGTAAAGTTTCGCTTTTTGAAGCGATCTCGCGAGCCCGCCAAAACATTTATCGTTGGTATATGTACACAGCAAGAGCGGAAATGTGTATATTCTAATTAATCCGTGCATATTTTGGATTTAATCCCCATATGTACTTTATTAATACGTGTATATATTCGAATTAATACGTGTATATATTCGAATTAATATATATATATATATAATCGAATTAATACGTGTATATATTCGAATTAATACGTGTATATATTCGAATTAATACGCGGGTATATTTAAGCCATATGATTGGCTAATAATATATACGCGTATATATTCCAATTAATACACGTATAAATTCCAATTAATACGCGGATATATTATGCAGTGTTTGTCCCACATGGCTTGCCATAAACGAATGGATGCAGACATTTTGGTAACCACGAAGTGAAGGTTTCTGTGGTTATGACGCAATTTTTCGACCAATCATGGGCGACTATTTACACATAAATGCAAAACCTGATTGGGGCAAAAATCGCCCCTCCCCGCCCTACCCTTGCAAACAGCTCGGAAAACCTACATCGTGTCGGGAAGATTGATATATTTTGCATGTACCTTTATATAGTTGAACTCCGACTTGAGTAAGTCTAAAAATGATATCTCAGCGTCACTATATATAGTGCTTGAATTTTTAAGGTAGTTTTTATTCATTACTTTGTTGTTGTTGTCTTGTTTTTACCCTTGATGCATAACGAATATATATCAAGTTGTTTACAAAATGTTTGATAATAATAATAATAATAATATTATTATACTCCTAACAATAGGCTATAATATAAATAATAATTTCAATATTGCATTATTGCTTTACTTTCACCGAGAAAAAAAAATCGCAATCAAACCAAATATCAATTTGAAACTCCACTCCCAAATTGGCAACTCCTAACCGACATGATGTACCTCCAACACAAAAAAAGGTTGTGCACAGCTATCTGTGAAAGTTGTTCTTCACAATCCTCTACTGACATAATAGACTTTGGAGGTGGATTTTTCTTCTCCAATTTAAACTATTTTTCTTAGTTTCCTTATAGTGTAGCCTATAAGCTCCAACAGACAAAACCAGTTTGGCGAGGGGGACCCTGTCTTTTTACATCTCTGTCCATAAATCAACTTAATTTGTAAGAATCCTGTAAAGAGCTAAACATAGGCCCGCTGTGATGATAAGATCAGTGTGAATTTGGAAGGTTTCTAACGAACCTTGAAGAAGATTTACTTTTGTTCATAGCAAAGTTGTTGATACATTATAACCAATAGTTAAATGTGTGGAACAGAATGGGTGGTACAACACTATGTATTATATTATACAGCGACTAGATTTCGCGTAACCGGTTTAACCAAAGTTAGGCTCAACTTGGGGTCAGCGGAATCTAGAGGGACATTGATTTTAATCGTCTGGAGAGGGGTAAGGGGAGGGGTCCGTAACGACATAGGAGTCCCCGCAGGGAGTCAGTTATGTTGACACGAGTAACATCTCAGAAACAAACAAAAAACGAAAGTTCGACGAATTTCATCTAACCCTATATAACCATGGTGGAACTGAGGTTACTGGTGCTACTCCGTTTATATGTCGAACGGGGTGGGGGTCCGTGTACATACCTTCATTGTCCTAGCAGGGTGGATCTAGGATGTTAAAAGGGAAGGGGTGAACGGTTGGGACGGACTCCAAATAGGGGCCCTTCAATCAGAAATATTTTTAGACGTGAAATGTTGGATTCATATAGCCACAGGCAAGTTGTAAATTGAGTCGTCTGTAATTAGTTCTACATGCAAGGTTGGGCTGTAATAACGATATAATAATAATTTTTGATGTGGGATTGAAAAGGTGGGTAACACCCCTCCCCCACCCCCACACACAATCCTGTATCCGCGCCTGGCTAAGGGTCTATGTGTAGAGAAAGGTTGAGATCCTGGATCTGAAACCATAGTGCGGTTTACAGTTGTAATGGACTGTAATGAGTGTGTGTTATGACTGTTACATTTACTACGCATTGCTGTTCTCTCATGCCGTAACTAAGCGTGAACTATTATCACAATTTTTAAATCGTACACTAGGACGCAATAGGTATATACATTCTTGTACAATAATTACTGATTGGATATCGTATCCGTATATAAACCGATCGAGATCAGTGGAAAACAATAGATGTGCGGATAATCCGGGTTTTACAGCATTAAAGTGAGATAAGCCTACGTCATCATCTTTGATAAAAGAAAAAGTCGAGGTTCTATAGAGATTCTAAAGAGTTCGTATGACAGTATTTGCTTTTTAAATGATCAGACTATAATGCCAGCATTCATTCACTCAGGCTTTATCAAAAGTAATGTCGGGCACTTTTATAACGACGAATTCTTGAGAACTGAGTAACTGAACCTAACTTTGTGCAACACTAAACCTTCTTTGTGTATATTGGTTACCTATTTGATACAAACAACCTTGACTTGCTGGTACAGAGAAACGGTGTAAAATGTTCAACAGAGCTCATTCCGCCGATTGTAACGAAGATCACATAGTCATGCATATACATTTCCGCCTTCACTTCTCCAAGCCCAAACGAATAGTACATTATTGTTCTGGTTTAGACAGATAGCTCGGAGTTTTATTCTGCAACCCTTATGCACAAGTTATTTCGAAGAGGTACTGTGAAGTTATACGCACAAAAAGGATTAATATACCGTACAGTGTAAACTTCACAAACTTCTTACCTTGAAGAGATACTGAATTCTGTTGGTTCTGTTTTGATGTGTTCAAATCCTTAAAGCATATTTCATTATTTTAGAAGCGTTGTGTTACCCTGCCCAAGTTAAGTCTCATTCAATTGAATAAACTCAATCTAAATAAATTAATGACAATCTAAATGGTTAAAGACAGTTCATGCCATTAACGAAAGTTTATTATTTACCGTGACCACGACATATTACAAATCAGCAGTAATTTACATTGCTCCATGAAATTTATATAACGTGCATTTTGCTTAATCGGCAAACTTGAATGTAGCTCACACCTACATGACGTCATAATTCGCGGTACCACTTTATTGGAAGAGGAATCATAGGCGTACGAGGCGGGGGGGCAGGGGGGCAGACTGCCCCCCCCAAATTTCCAGAGGACAAGAAATTCGGGCAAAAGTCCTGAAAAATTCGGGCAGCCTAAGAGGAGAAAAAAAAAATATATATATAAATACCGGGGGGGCACATGGGGCACGTGCCCCCCCCACTTTTCCTCAGGTTAAAAATGTGCCTTTTTTCTAGATAAAAATTGAGGTGCCTCAAGTTAGCAAGAGGCCAGGGAACCAGAATGAACACTCGGGGAGGGCCGTTTCCGGCCATCTGAGGGGTTTGTAAAACCAAAAATTTTCTAGTACGCTCCGCGCCAACCGATGGTGGCGCTCCGCTCAGATAGTCTAATTTGAATGGAAAAATATTAACAAGAAAAAAAAACTCTAATTCGGAAGATAGGCTACATTAGCAACTAGCATGATTTCACATCATTTTGTCTCAAAAGAAAACTTGTTCCTTGTTTCCCAATTTGCGCATTGGATATTGCAGTGCTAGTATACATATTTTCTTTGAGGGGGGGGGGGGGGTGTTGATGGAGTGATGTGTATACGCAAATAAGATAATACAATAAGAGTTATAAAGGGTACTAAATATAAGGCTGCATCAGTCCAATCGAATTTCTGCAAAGTGCCCTTTGACGACGGTGCCCCCCCCCCAGATTAAAGTGCTTCCGCCGCCCTTGACCTGGACATCCCCGACATGAGTGTATATAAGAAATATATTCTTTTTCATGGATGGTGGGGGGGGGGGAGTGCCTACAAGCCTAGAAGTACAGGTTTATCATATTCTTTGTTATATTTTATACATTTTTGTGAGACAAATTGCAGTCTCACCCGACACAGCGACATTATCCCGCCTACGTGTCGTTGAACAATGTATGTTTTTCTGGAGGTAGCTGAATACTGTGTTAAAATAATAAATAAGGTAACTAAATAGGAGCTTAAAAAAATATACTGTCCCATTTTTCCCCTTCAAAGTGATGTTACCATTTTTTCTTCTTCTAATTTTACAAAATTTTTTGGGAAGTGTAAATTTATAAAACGTGAGATTATAAAATAAAGAATGTTTAGATGCAACTTGCAAGGCCTCAGAAGTGCCGTTTCCGGCAATCTGAGAGGCATTGTTTGCCAAAAATTTTCTTGTACGCTACGCGCCAACCGATGGTGGCGCTCCGCTTAGATAGTGTCACGGGAACTTTCGGGCACAAAAAGTTCTGCCCCCCCAAACTGAAATGGTCCCGTACGCCTATGAGAGGAATGTACAAGCTTATGTTTCTAGAGATCTAAGGATATTAATGTATACCAATGCTCATTGAAATACTGTGTGCATGGCACAAATAGGTCATGGCAATAATTTAGGAAACATAAGTCAAATCTGTTTTGATATATATATATATAATCATATCTATACAACGTCAATGCTATTATATTATTATTATAACGCGCTTCTTACAAAATTGTAACACGAGGCTCTACATTGGGGGACCAAGTACCACGTTAGGATATTCTGAAATCGCACGTGCTTCCGGATAGTACCTAGGTGTGAAATGTGTCGGATATTACTGTCCGCAAAAGCCCTTTTTTTGAAGTGAACACATTGCTGCAATCCGTTTACCTGCCGAAGGTTAAAATTGTCTGTCGTAACATGTCCTTCCAATCTATGTTATTCCGGGATGATATTTTATGATTTAACGAGAGATATAAATCTCTTCATTTTATGAGCATCTTACGAACATCAGTTTGACGCTAGCATAATTAATTTCACACAGAAGCGTGAAAACGAAAACTGAAAAAAATTATAAATATAAAGGTCTAGTTTCGAAAATTATAGATAGTTTAAGATCCTACTAGTCGGCAGATATTTTCGTTTTTGTAAGATTTGCCTTTTCTTAAAATCTTACGCCTTATTTTGATATGATTTACATTCTTGAAAGGTGAGAAAGGTGGCATATATATATATATATATATATATATATATATATATATATATATATATATATATATATATATATATATATATATATAGGCAAATGATATAGGCGCTCTAATCGATATACATCGCGATATCTTAATACCGGTATAGTCATAGTCATCCTGCGTTGACCATTTCCCGAGGACACTTATCTATTTACTCTGGTTAATATACATCCGATAGTCAGCTTACTTGAATCTGTTTTCAACACTAACCCATGCCTGTATGAAGAGTGACATTTACATTGTGTGTGAATAATAGTCATTATAACATTACAATATATTTTAAATATTGTCCCTATTGTGACATAAAGCAAAATCAGTACCTTGTTATTTCTGACTTTGCAGAACTATAATTTTCATAATTCCGCAAATCTTTTAATTTATAAGTTACACGTGAATATGCAAATCTATACAAAAAGCTATCATATTAACACCTTCCTCCTAGAGATACTTTTCTCCCGTCATATTCCAACCACTTTTTTTAATATTTCTTTTTCATATCTCGAATAGTTTGCCGGTGGCATATTTTGAAATGATTTGATTCAAATTTCTCCTTTGTTGTCTCCAAAATGGCTCGTTGACGTCAGATTGGAGAAAACAGCAGTCTCACATTTCTCGGCAATTATTTTAGATCGTAAACAAAATTTGAAGAGAAACACCCGGCAACATTGATGTACCACAATGAAAAAAATATATATATCGAAACTTTATAGCAATTAACAGTGTGATATCGCTTAACGAAATAGAAACCGACTTGGTCAAGTAAAATTTACAACCCGGTGTGGCCAGATTGAAAAGTAATGTTACGTTTAAATGGTACCGTAATTAAATACGTTTAAATAGATAATACAAAAAATGGGGTGGACGGTAAGATTCGGGTGATTTTAATACAGTACGTCATAAATGGTAATTTGATGCCTTTTATTTCGGAAAAAAACGTGAAAAATCTAACCATAAACGGAAAGAAATCGAGATTTTTTACGTTACAACTGATCTCATATAACAGACATAGTTGCAAGACTGTTAATGAAAAAAACAGCAAACAATTCTCAAGTACTTGGAATATGGTATAAATAAAATGCCAGGAAATGTTCTTATAATTGGACGTGAGGAAGCATAAGCATGCAGCTGTTGGGGTGTCTTTGACACATATTACTTGCGATTCGAGTCAAAATGAACACAAAAAAATAACGATATTTCTAATCCGTGGAAGGATGAGAAACAAACAGTTCTCTCTATGGGCAAATTACCACTTAAATTTAGTTTCAGCCTATTAATCAAATTGTTCCCAGGATTGACATATTACTTTCAGTTTAAGAAAAAGCAACAAAAACACAACAGACTTTTCCTTTGGGATATTAAAAAAAGAAGTAAAATTGTAGTAAATTAGGTGAACATTTTTTTCTTGAAAATTAATTTTCTTTGTATGTTTGTATGTATCGGTTTATCTGTCTCTTTGATTTTGTTTATTTTGGGGCCAGCTTGTTTTTTGTGTGAACTTGCTTGACCCTTCCCATGTGTAAGATGGTGCGACAGGGTCACTGCTCTGAGCGGGGGGGGGGGATGCAGGATTGCATGAAGGAGAGTGACACGTCTGCCCCTGGGATCATTGAAGCAAGTGCCCGTTCAAGGGGAAGGGGGCCTTAGAGTATTCTCACCCCTCCCGTATACCCCTCCCCCTTCCCATTACAGGTTATGTATTATACATTCTGAGGCACGTTTAGACTATAAATTCGGTATAAAACTAGATGTCAACGCAAGATTGTGCTAATAACAAATATTCATTTTTTATATTTGGTTGAACTTAAAAGGGGAAGTATCCCTCCCTCCCCCACCCCCCACCCCCTCCTTGGATTTGCGTATGATACTCTTTCTTGCCATTGATTAGACATGGTATTTTTTCCATGCATTTGATTTTTGCTTGATTTTCAATCGAAACTGTATCTATTGCATTGTTTATTTAAAATATTCCCTTTACAGTTGTCTTTGATTTCCCCTCAGATTCAAAAGATATATAGTTTTAAATGTCACGTGAGTCTCTGAAGGATTCTTGAAAATTTTCTCATGTACCCGTCTACGTATCCCTCAATTTAGAACACATATATAATATACATAACAACTTCGGGGAGTTTTTCGTTGCTAAATTGACATTTTCTTCTGACATTTTCATCTGTTGATTTTGTTTCCAACGTTGTTGATTTATTACTATGTTATACGTGAGTCGTTGACCTATACGAAAATTGATCTTGGCAGATTATATTGATGAAATTAGCGATAATGAACTCTGGGAACGCAGGTAATCAACTTTGAAGTTTAAAATATAAAACCGATTGCCGTCGGGGAGTTTTAAAATTCTGAGACGTAAAAGGCGTGTGTAGTTTAAATATTAAAGTCCTAATGACATCCGAGGGCTGCGAAAGTTTGTAGTCGGACACAGTTAAGGGAGTCTTACAAAAACAACAACAAAAATGGGTAACGGCCAATATAATATTGACACAGCTAAATTGTTGCAAAGAGTTTGGCATTTTAAGCTAATTATTTGCAATTAAGTTAATAACGGCAACATTTATGTTGCGAACGGGCACGAATCGGAAGCATGGTCACATAAATGTATGTCGGCTAGGAAACCTTATAATAGAACTGAACACATCTCCTGTTGACTTACACGATAAATAACCAAGGTAATGTTGTGTCCCAGGTCTGGTATATATAGAGGTACCCACAAGATCAATGTTACCCCTCACTGGATAGCTGATACTGTAGCTTTTTTTTTTATAACAGTGAGATTCCAATGTTTTCTTCACTTGTGAACACGCCTCTTTACCCACCAGTAAACAATGTTCCTACACTGGTCTACAATTTCCTCAATGTCCCCAATGTTCGCACTAAATATTCTTCCATTCGTGTCCTTTGATATCCAACTTCTGCACTGAGCGTGTGGAGGTCTGGGGAGGGTGGACCTGTGTGTGTGTGTGGGGGGGGGGGTGTTGTAACAAGAACCAAACCAATAGTTTAACCAGAGCGCTACTATACACTTGGACAGGGTTGTAAACCTAACCAACTAATATCTGAAAAAGCAAACGGCGCACAATGTTGAGACTTATCATGGCGGTGATTTCATTGTAAACGAATGACAGTTTATAGGACATTTAATCATTTGGGTATATCCACATTTGCTCTTCCATATTTTTCTGTCACGTTTAGTCAACAAGAATTAAATTACCCTTTATGCGTCCCATGGGTTCAACTTCATCTGTTTAAAATAGAGAACAAAACTGGGAATTAATATTCCTCGAGTAAGTTTAATCCAGTTTGGGAGCCACATGTCACACCCACAGTCCTGTCAAATTCCACATACGGTTTACGTTCAATTCTATAGAACGCTAAAAGGGTCACAGTAGGTCGTGTGTCAGTGTAGTGAATCTGCTAGTGAAATATTCAAGTCAGATTTTTAGCTTGAGGAAACTCTTATGTTGGCAATAGATAATAGATTGCAGTAGCTGTGTACTGGAGGTCTAAAATGGCCCTCTGCATGAGTTTAGGTCGCTATACATACGGTAGCTTAGACAATACACTGCCATAGTCCTTCCTATCAAACGTTACATCCTACTTCTTTAAGGTGATACAATACAGGAACGGTGCTAGACAATGACTAGGCCACTATTTCTGTGAGGAGGTATACCTCTTCTTTGATAACCTGCCCCCCTCCCCCACCCCTAACCCATTGAAAAATAAGTTAAAAATTACCCACTCAAAAATAAGTTAAAAAATGAACGACATTAAATAATCTCAATTAAGGTAGTTAAAGTGACTATTCAAGGATTATGATGTGTTTATTTAAGTCAAATAGAACATTACTTGTCCCTTCAGGGCTTCCATACTCATGATCGGTTTTAAGGTAGCATACGCCCATTAAAAGCCCCATTGACTTACACACTAAATCACAAAAGTAATGTCTTCTCTAAGCCTAGATAGAAGTTTTCACTTGCTAAACGCTACCCATCACTGGATAGCTGACAAGTTGGCCTTTCATGGCACCATCAATTTTCCGTACCATGACCATGTAGATTTTTTGCTACGAGAGCCGGAACTTTTCGTCACTTGTAAACAAACCTCTCCACTCAGTGGTAAACAAATTTCCTACGCTGCTCCTTGGAGGCCTAAAGGGGTCTAAAATTGCCTCAATTGACCCAATTTTTTAACCACATGTGCTTCCATTTATGTTCTTTAACATCAAAGCCACAAAAAAGCACATCCTAATTGATAACATAGCAAAAAAGTTGTTCTCCTGTTCCTAATTGGCACTTTTCCTGAAGGAGAACATTTGCCGCGGATTGATATAGAGGCTAATAGGAGTATGCCACCTTAAGTTAAGCAAACTCTAGTCAGGGCTTCAATTCTTCGAGAGAGAAAAAAAAAAATCAGAAATAGCTAGCGCCCTCTAAGATATATGTCGATAGTTCACAGGATTATCATGCATGGGCAGCAAAAGGGCTATACGTCATGCTATAGAAGTCTATTATACACATTATTCATTGTCACATATTTTAATGGTGAGGTAATACGAGGTTAACCCCGATGTATTTATGCAATACTCATGTGTTTGTGGTTTTGTCTACCTGCTGGATATCACTGGTGGAAGAAGCTACACCAATGTACACTTCAGGCTCAGATCGGAGAGGACATTTTATCTTGCTGATGAGATCGAAACATGGAGAAATAGGCTGATCAAGCTAACCAGACCTAACCCAAACCCAAAACAGCGTAAACAGAAAACCCCGTCCTTCAAAAGAAATCATGCTGTCCTTCTGAATAAGAGCAAAAATACTTAAAAATATATTCGTTTTAAGGAACGGCAAAGATTGTCAGTTTGTTTCTTGTTTTTGTTTGCAATCTTTGCGTAAAAAAAATTACTTAATTAAAATGATATGTGTTATCCAAATTTGATCTTTTGTTTTTATAATTTATTTGTAATATTCCCTCCGTCAAGTGAGGACGAAATGTTTGGCAAAAAGAACGATCTTAAAAACATCTGCTGTTGGTTGGATTTAGGAATCGTATAAAGTCGCCAGTGGGGAAAAGCTATTAGCGATGGAGTGCGGACGGTAATGTTAAGAGGGCGCTCTACTACAAATGGAATGTAGCAGGGTGGGAGGGGCTGATTGGGGGTAAAGGAACGGGAAAGAGGATGTGACACATATAGACTACCTTCATACAATGGTTTATGGTCATAATGTGTGTGGATGCGTTGTGGGGGGGGGGGGGGGTGGGAGAGGGGCGTGATGAGTCGGAGAGAGGATATGTGGGCGTTGGAGGTAAGTGATGTTGAACGTTGAACTAACAAAAAGTACCTATAGTTTATGCAATGATGACCTACGTTTAGGTTAAACTTGAAAAAGGAAGTATAGCCATGGCTTTCACTACTGGCATTGGAAACATAACTTATTAACAGGTGATAGTTTTGTGGGCTTCGGGTGAGTGATGAGGGGGGGGGGGGGGTGCGTCGTGGAAGGGAGTTCTTGACCCTTGCATGGAACACATCCTGCATGCAAAATATGTCAGAAGATATTTGGTTATTTGAGGGCATACTAAACTCATATGAGGACATAAAGGAATGTCTGATTAAATACAAATTCCCAGGTAGGCTAATATATGGTGTTACATTAATACTTGCAGTCTGGTTGTTTGATATTGATGAACACAACACGACCATATGCTTTGATTTCATACATTTTATACATAAATTCTAACATGCTAATGAAATTATCGAGATGACATAAGTAACTTGTGCGTCTTTTATTAAATATTCCAAGAAAATCTCGGTGAAAACAAGTCAATTTGCAGATTAATATTTATGAATTAACTTTCTTTTAATTTTCTTTCGTTTTCATTTTTTTTTTTAATTTTTAATTTTTAATTTTATTTATTTTTTCATATCCATACATTTTCTCCGTACAGTTTGTTTTTTTCAATATTGATTTTTTAATTTTATTGATTTATTAATCAGGCATATCTATATAAAGCGTCTATTTCTGTGGTAGAACATCGGTTTCTTGTACGTTCGTCCAGCTTCCGTTTAGGGCAATCCTCAGTCGACGGATCCTCTTACTTTGTCCGACCGCATATCTGTAAGATAAAAGAAAAAACAAAGGACTTTTATATGATTTAGTGCTGTTTATAACAATAAGTATAATGAACGTTGTAATCAAACTATCTCAAAGAAAAGCACATCATGTCCTTAAATATCGAAATGATGAAATTAATGAGGTGATGAAATACATGTGTTTTTTATGGGAGTAGGGGATAGGTGGAACCAATACACTTCTGAAGTAGCATTTTCTACTAAGGATTTTTAAGATATAGGTCTATTAATTGCTACTTACCAAAGTTGTAAATTTGTCTCCCTAAACCTCACCTCCCTATGACTTCCTCTGCCCTCTCTCTCCACCTCCCTCCCCCCCCCCTCCCTCCCTCACCCTCCCTCTCCCGGGTTATTTATGGAAAAAGGCATAATTAAAACAGTTTTTCCCACCAAACTTATCAGAGGTCAAGTCAGGTCAAGTCAGGTCATCGGTTGGTTTCCAATATAAGTGGGTACAGGTATACAACTGATGTATGCCACTATTACGCATTTTTCCAGAGTTATCATTTTTGACTGTTTGTATATTTATTTATTTTTTGTTTACTGAGCAGTTATAAGCCCTGGTTTGAGCTTGTTAAATCATTAAATGTTTTGGAGACTCAAAGTGGGAAAACAGAGCCATTTGGAGGACTATCAATGCCCACCGAGTTCTCAGTATAGGAATGTGACATCCTATAGTCACACAATGAGAAGGTCTACATATTCACGAGAAACTGACAATGGACTTGATAACGAACCCTGACCAGAATTATATGCAGGAAGGCTGCCGAAAGTGTTGAGGGCCAGGGAGATAGGGTGGTGGCGGGAAGCCACTACGCGCAGAGCCAGTTTCAGGGAGCTCTTGGAAATATGGGAGGAATAATCCTGTCATGTCATAATACACTTAACTAACCAAAAATGAAGAATTTGAAACAGGGCGTTATGGCTTTCAACGCCTCTGCGTATATGGGACAGTATATGGTCTTATTTGGGAATGAATCATTCAGCACAACCTACGTAGCGTATACAAGGGACGTAAAACATGTTCCTTACCCGGGGGAATGGGTTGGTAAGTTTAGATATAATATATAAAAAATATAATTTACAAAAATATAATAATTATTTATAGGGGAAGCATTACTGAGAAAACTCGACCCAAACCTCTACCGGAAAAGTGTTAAGCAATTTGGCTGAAATTCTTATTAAACAATGATTTTTCGGAAGAAAGAAATTGTTCTTTATACAACTGTTGTCCCAAACAGTGTTATACCCATGCATTCACAATACGATAGGTCTACTGCATATTGCTTGCACTCGAACATTATAACACTATGTGTAGCCTATCCATACATTATTGTAAGTGTTATTAAACATCATATACTAACATCATTGTCAACCTGGTTATTCGTTGCCGTATTTCTGTTTCTTTTCCTGGTTGCTAAGTGACCTTGCGTCTTCTCCAGATCCGATTTGATCTCATCCAACATAGACATGACGTGTCGGATGGCTTTCATCCTCTCGTTAATCTCATTCAAGACATTTGAGGTCATGGATTCAAATTCATCTCTTTCTTTTTTCAATCTTTCGCTTCCTTCTTCCGTTGACTTCAACACTTTCTGCTCTTCCTCTGAAACGTCTCCATGGCAACCTTCAGCCTGATCCATTTCTCCCTTCAAAGACGTT
This sequence comes from Apostichopus japonicus, assembly GCF_037975245.1. Taxonomy (NCBI): domain Eukaryota; kingdom Metazoa; phylum Echinodermata; class Holothuroidea; order Aspidochirotida; family Stichopodidae; genus Apostichopus; species Apostichopus japonicus. The sequence goes on from NC_092579.1 coordinate 22,457,931, forward strand.
ACTTGCTCCATATTTGGATGATAACTTAGCAATTCGTGTATGAAGTTACCTTGGCCTTTAGTCGCCTTGTAACCTGTTTCATGTCAGAACTATCTCATGCTATACAGTAAAATTCCCGACGTTCTAAAGCGAATTTAATGCTACAAAGAATTTGCCTGGAATGGTAGGTATTCAGCATACACGATTTGCATCACAAATAAACGCACAGCTAGATGAATACATTTATATTGTTATCTCTACATAGTACTCTGTCTAATTGCACTCTTACGAAAAAAGAAAGAAGTTGGACATTGTTTGGTAAATATAACTTTAGCGTAATTGGTAAACGAAGGCCTTTTGAAGTGCGAATTTGTTACATTGCGCCATCACTTTTGGAAGTTTACGTATTACTTACGGAACTCGGTCTTAGCAATTCCAAGTGGTTAGAAAGCCAACAGAAGCTCAATCCGAATGATTGGTCGTGAATGAACAGTGCAAAATGATGTACATCAGCATCTCATCACTTTCTCAAATAACGAGGGAGATAGAGGCATACCATTCTTTATCACTGTGGTGTAGCCATGGTGGGCGAAATTGTTTCAGACTAAGTGGCGTCGCCATACGTTTCGAGATGGAGGTAGGGTGGGCGAGGGGCACAACAAAATGAGAGCAACATGCGGGGGGGGGGGGCAATGAATGCAGGTAATGTAAGTTGGCACCACGGAGGCGTAGTAATATCGGCATGGGGTCCAGTGGCCCCCACAGGGCCCAGGTGCCGGTGAAGCCCCCCGAAGCTTGGTAGTTTTTAGCTAAGATGCGTGTACCTTCCTGCCTAGTTTTCCTTTGGCATTGCCTATTTCAACTGTGTGTGGGCGCCAGGGAGCCTTCATTGAAATTTGTAAGGGGTAGTGCCATCCCGCCCCAACCCTCGGTGAAGCCACTGTTCAAATTCCAATTTCCAGATTCAAGAAGACTCCGACCAGCAACACTGCAGAGGAGCAAGCAAGTTTGAATAACTCATTAGCATCTGTCCCATCAGGATGAGGTCTTTAGCTTATATGTTGTTGAGCGGGCACTGTGACCGCTACAAAACGCCCCTCCCTCCCGGCTCATACAACCAGGGGGGGGGAGGGGCACAACAAAACGAAAGCAACATGCGGGGGGCACAGAATGCAGGAAATGTAAGTTGGCACCACGGAGACGTAGCCATATCGGCATGGGGTCCAGGGGCCCCACAGGGCCCAAGTGCCGGTTAAGCCTCTGAAGCTTGGTAGTTTTCAGCTAAGATGCGTGTACCTTCCTGTCTAGTTTTCCTTTCAATTGTGTGGGCGCCAGGGAGCCTACATTGAAATTTGTAAGGGGTAATACCCTCCCGCCCCACCCTTGGTGAACTGCCACTGTTTAAATTCCAATTTCCCGATTCATAACGACGGAAATACCAAATCCAAGAAAATTCCGCCCAGCTACACTGCAGAGGAGCAAACAAGTTTGAATAACTCATTAGAATCTGTCCCATCAGGATGAGGTCTTTAGCCTGTAGGTTGTGGAGCAGGTACTGTGACCGCTACAGAACGCCCATCCTTCCCCGGCCCATACAACCGCTTCAATTTGCCAATGTTATGAATAAAAGATAATAAAGATAAAATCAAATAAGATGTTAAAGCAAGGTTCGTGGTTGCTCTCGCACATCGACCTTCACCTAAAACAATATTATATGAAACAATTGCACCTTGGTTTGATCAGTAACTTAAGATACATTGTTTAGTCGACTAGCAAACAGGATCATTAGTCCCAGCTCATAAATTAGAATAACGATATCCACGGAAAACTACCCAAGATCACTGCACCAACTGCAGCATGCATAATAGGTCAAAATTATCATACATATTATGTTAACAGTCTTCGGGCTATATCTTCCTGATCAGTTCAGTCTCCCCGATGTCCCCGATACCTCTTATATGTTTTCTTTGTACCGGTACCGTTACGTATCGATCCGCTGACGGATTTTACTCTCCTTCTTGTGTTAATTCTTGCAGATACAGGGCATTTGCGAGAAATTTATATTTGTCTCTAACACCAACGAGTGCTATGTCACCCCTTTCTTCTTTCTCCGAGAAAACCAGTTCACATCTTTAGCGTGAAACTTCCCAAAATCGAGTACAACGTTATTGCGATTCGATCGATCCCTTGTTGCTACGGTGCTTGAAAGTTTATATATGAATATTCATATTACTTATATACATCGTATTCTTCAACATTTCAAAAATATTTCGAGTTCTAAAGGGGGATATTTTTAAGTGCTGCAAAAAGATATGTTTATTTCCTAAATTTAGCAGATTTATATGAAATCTAGAGTACTAATTTGATGCAAATTTAAAAGAAAAAGGAACTGCGTTGGTTTTTCGCACAACAGGTGCTCTGTAGGCACGATCACCGGCCTGTTGCTTTTTCGCTTGGTATAGTACGGAAGACACGTTATTTACATTACAATCAGAGAGGCAAATTGAAAGGCGGACGAAGGTACGTGATGACAGTATTCAGTCTGTGGAGAAACAACGAACGAGGAAATCGATAAAAGTTGATTGAGTAGACCATGATGAATGGTGTTTCGAAGTGAGTAGATCTTTGGTCAACTTATGCTTAACTATGGACGATGTTAACGTGTTTATCGCTAACATTCATGTGATTACATTTACAGTAGCCTAAGCGAATTACGAAGAACTCCGTTTCTAATTGACAGTGTTGTTAGTGCTAACATTACTACGATAACTCCATTGTTACAGCCACAATCTAAACCAAACTTGATCGGTCCAGTATTTTGCCCTGAGATCTGTTTGCAGCAGTGTATTCTCAAGAAAGTGACTAACAACGGTGAATGTAATGTACAGGTGGGCATAACTAAGTACTAAATTAGGCAGGTACATTAGGCCTAGTAACAGTTTGGTTATATAGGCAAGAATAAAAAGGCCTAACTTGGACCTAGACCTAGGATAGCCTATGCCTAGCCAGTGTCACTGGGGTGGACCTAGGACAGTTATTTAGGCGAAAACACTTGATATCTAACTAAGCCAACTTTATATGAGCTGTGTTTTTGTTCCAGTAATTTGGTTAAATCTTAAGCTAACCCTTTCTCATATTTATTGATACTACTTAGTAAGTTGAGTCTCGTCTATCCGACATGCTCAGTGATTAACCTCCCGCCACGTATCACAATCTTGCGCAATGTTTATTGTTTCCTGGAAATTGTTAATGTTAACGTCCTTTAATTGTGACTTTATTTTTTGAAGCAAGGTAGTCACAGGCCTTCTTACTGGTTTAGCAGTATGTCTCAATGCTTCTCTTACTAAGACCCTGAATATGGAGAATGCAATACATCTGGTCATTATTTGATGTGATCCCTTCACACTGTTTTGGAGGTTTTCTCTCCATATAAAGCCAAAGAGATAAATGTACTTGGCCATTTTTACTATGTAATAGCTGTCTCTGCATATTATTGTACGGTATACCCGTTGGGAGCTGTCTTGCATACAAGCTGTGTACCATGTTGCAGAATAAATCAGAATGATCTGCTATATATTAGCACATGATGTAAAGTCATTTATGTTAAAGTTGCAAGGGCATTTGACATGTAATACAAATTTATATTTTGGTACTGTAATTGGTAAAGGTGATACACATGTATGCCGTATTCATGAAAAGGAACCATGTGTAAACACATATATATATAAACCATATATTTCCCGTATGAAAAATATTTAACCATATATACGGGATGTAAATCGTACAGTAAGCACTTTTCTTTCTTTAAAAAAAACCCAATTTCTTCTGAAAAGAACCAAAATTTCTTCCAATCCTACAGATGATTGATTATGTTTGAAAACAAGTAAATCATAACAATCAACTGCAAGGTACAGGGTTAACAAACTTTCCATTACATAGATTTTCATGCTAATAATAGTCAATGATGCTTTTCCAAATTTTCCCTGATCTGATTAGCTAATAGTCCCGTATCCTTTGTCTGAAAGCATTCTTGCATCCGTAGTGCTCAATGAACGTAACTTTCCCGTTTTAGAGATAGCAAAGTTTGTGCTACCATATATGCACTCAAATATCACAACGTTAGGCCTAGTTGTCATATAGGTACATTTTGACAACATGCGCTCATTCATGCATGGTACAAGATGCACTTGAATTTCTGCACCTATCATGAAATATTTGAATTGTTTTGATCAGAAATGTTGTGAGTTGAGACAATCTATGAATTTGTGGGAAGCTACATCTCTGATACTGAAAGGATTTTTCATCCTCACAGTATGCATGTCTGTTCCTTCCACATTGATAGAACTTTGCTAATTAATGTAAAATGTGCATTCATACCACAGCAATATCATTATTGCCAACTTGTGTAAATTTTCGAGTCCCTTTTGGCCACATGTTTCAGTCAATTTTTTGGTGCAACGTTCGTGTGTAAACTACTGTGCTTCATGCATCATCAAAAGTATAGTCATTAAAGTTTAATATTTTTTAATCAGCATTGTGTAATACTTGGGCCTACTGTAATATTCGTGGAGCTGGTTGTTAGCAAACACTGCAAAGGACCCAGGGTAAATGTTGGATCAGGTTTTGAGCATTTGCATATGTGTAGTTGAATCTCCGAAGTTCGAATGGGCCTATTTACATGCACTAGTTAACTGTGTGGAATTTAGCGAGAGATCTGCTAACTGTAGGTTCAGGAATTAATGAAGAGTTGCTTGTTGGTGAAATTGATGCAAGGTCAAAGCATGGAGCTATAACAGAGTAAGAATGTAGCGAGTAGGGAAGTACAAGGGCGGTTGAAAAATTCGTTGAAAGGGGCAGGGCCGGCAAAAAGAGGGCCGGGCCCTGTAAAACAGCGAATCTAGGGCAATGGGCCATCTGCCCTATATATTGTGCATTCACAAATTATAGGCAGTGATGTCATAGCATGTTTACAACTACACTAGTAAAAGTAGGTCATACAATAAACACAAGTGGTGTTCGATCGGGATGCAAGCTTTTTTTCACAGGATGCAAACTTTTTGGGGGCCTTGTGTCCCTTTTCTATTAACATTACTGAACACCTCAATCAAAACATTTTTTGTTGTTGAAATTTCATCAGAGCACCCTTGGATGACACTCAATGTCACATTCATCCTTGAAAAAATTGTAAAGCATTGTAAACATATTATTTGAGGCCATAAAAACCTTAAATGCTTTCCCAAAAGTCAGATATGTTTTGTGTAGCATATCTGAGAAACTGACTCAATGGTCTGCGTAGTATATATATATAGATTATAAGCAAAGTCATGAATTTCTGCTGTTTAAAGTGTTGTTGCTCAAAAGTCTAAAAGTGGTAGAAATACAATCAGCTTTGATAGCTGTGCCTTTAAAAAGTCTACATTCTACAACATGTCAAAATTTAATTATGTTTCTAAAGTCTTCCTGTACAGTAGCATGAGGCCATTTTGCCAAGTTTCTTATAAAACTTGACTGATATCGTCTGCATTACATAATTTGCGTATGTTGTGACGATATAAGCCGATCTCATTACATTGCTGGTTAGATTATCAGTAATACTGTACATCTGTATATACTCTACATTACATAATGTACTTTATTGTATTCCAGTATGGAATTTTATGATGCCTCTATTGTCAAAATTTGGTAGATTCATCTAAGAATGACCTCTTAAATTTTAAGTATCTATATAGAACCCACTGAGAAACCAATCATTTTTGCTGTTAGCAAGATGTAATTAGATGTTTGAACTAGAAATTTAACCGTTCTATCTTCTAATGGCAGTCATGAAAGGGAAGTTATATATGATCCATCATGCAAGCGTTTTCGGAAGATGTATAAATGTGCTATGTGTACTGGACTTGCTAAATGGTTAATTTGCCGTAAATGAAGAAATAACTGAAGATACAAGGCATTTTAGTGTTTATTATATAAACATACAAAATTGTATTTACAGTACAGTAGGGAGGTATCTAGTATTAATAACGTCAGATGTGATCCAACACATCTCTGATCGTTCGTTCATGGAATCATGAAATGTTACAAGTGAGACTGTAAAATATAAGCAAATCATTTACATATTGTCCGTTATCAAAATCTTGAGTGATTTTTTGAAGCAGTGAAAAAACGAACTGCATGCTAACAGCGTGTTTATAAGAAAAGCTTTTATGATTATGGTCTCGGCTTTTAACGAGATGACTGTTTCAATAGTCGTGGATTTTTTTCCCTTTCAATTTTGTTTCATTTGATTGATTTTTGTCCTTTAGATGATATTTTGCTTGAGTGGTTCAATGTACTTACTGTACCATGAACTTAATGACTTCTTAGAACATCAGTAAATTTACACAGTTAGGTAGAATGAGCACTTCATCTAATTGAAAGCAGAAATTTGTCGTCTTCTATGGGAAATGTGTTCATGTACAGTATTAGTCAGTAAATATCAGTCTGGCTGATATCACTTTCATTGCTATTGCCTATAAAATATTTATATATATCATCTTTAAATAGACTATTTAAACAATCTATGTGCACTGTGATGAAACGGTTTTGGGAGTGTGCTTAAGTTACTCATTAAACATTCATAAAACTGTATTTCGTATAAGATTCAAATGTAAAAGGTTTTCCCAAGTTTTGATCAAGTGAAATTTTATTTTGTGTAATATTCAGATCAAATGATCAAATGTTCATGACTGCCTTTTAAGTGGGTACTTGTGTAATGACAGTTTTGTTGTCAATAGAAGCTGAGGTGATAACTGTTTTGCCTTAAAACAGGGACATTTATAAGCTTGTAAGCCTATTCTACCAGCTTCTTGTGGTCATAGAAAACCCAGCTCTTAATGGGTAAAAAGTGGATATAAATAATTCTGATTTATAGTATGGTATAGTATGCTGACAGAAAAACCTCCAGGAAGTGACAAAATAGAAAGTAAGAATGAGTTTCTCTGAAGGAAAACCTTTAAATAATAAAGTTAGATTAATTCGATGTTGCAAAGTTTCACCAAAATTGATGAAGAAGTACAGTACGTTGAAACTGTATCATATTGGAAATACTTTGGTCATACAGTTTTAGAACTGACCAATACGTAACATTCTAGGGTTCAAGGGATTTCCAACTGGCAGACAAATTTTGCCACTAACTGTATATAGTACAACTGAAGGGAATACAAAATTATTCTGCACTGCTACAGTACAGTAGTTCAGACTCCCATCTCAGTTGATAGGCCTAAGTACTGAATGTCTTGTTGGAATCAGTTTCTTGTATGAAGGTATTAGGGTTAATGTTTTTGTGGGATTAGGCCTTCCTTAACTGGATGTTTTTGGTGATTTGTCAGTTTAGGCTTTGTTCTCAGTGTTTTTGAAGATGTCTTCAATATGTATATATCTTTGTATTTATAATTAACATGTAATATATTCCTCTAGAATAAATTAAATTGCCTTGAAGATGTCCCTTTGACCTCACAGTTTAATACCAGATCTCAAGTTTTTTTATAAATAAATACAAATGGAACCTGTTAATATACAGTAGTATGGCAGTTCCAGTATTACCTACAGTAGTACAGGTAGCATCAAAATTAAATTTACTGTAAACTGTAAAAGTTTTTTGAACCTGAAGGAATCGTATACCGTAAAGCCTTGACTCCTCGGTATTCGTTTCTCTTAATAACGGATTGCAGAATCCGACTTTCTTGTGAGTGAGAGGACAACATTTTATGGAGGTATATCAAATCAATGTCATTTTCTATAGCAGGTTTGGTGTCAGCTGTACAAGGGGATACTGCAATCGGAGACACGTTGAAATGAAGCCAAATGGATACGACAATACAGTTTATATCTAAGCCAGAGTTGTAAAGAATCACTTCATTTTAAGGTTGAGTTAAGGAAGTTATTTTCTTAACTTGACTGTTTGGGAAGAAACTGTCCAGAACAAACATGTTTGAGTTGAAGTTTTGAAAATTTATTGACTCGATATTATGACTGGCTGCTCAAAGTACAACAGTAATCAAAGCGCTTGACTGCGGTTTTATGTAGAGTTTATAACATCTGGGTAGTAATAATTAAAACACTTTGTTTTCTTCTACAGGGTAACAGTTAAGTACATTATTTACATAAAGAGAAGATGTGTACCTACACAGCAGGGGTTCTCCATTGATGAGGGTGGGGGGGGGGAGGGGGTTCATAGGCCAAATCTAGCCTGTGAAAGATTTATGGTATATTACTGTATAAGGGAACCCTAGACTAGAGAAGCCTTACTTACACATTACTCAATAAACAGTTACAGTAGGTATAGTGAGATTTTTTATACTGTATGGATCTTTTGCTCCAACCAAAGTATTCCTTTGTTCCTCTCTTACATGTCTCCAACACTACAAGCAGGGGGTTGGGGGGGGGGTGCAAGGCTAAACAGATACACTCATGTCAGTTAAAGGTAAATAGTAAAGTTCATGTGTAGAGTTGGAGACAGACATGTATGAAGCATTGCTTGTACATACCTGAACCAGTTTTGGGGGATGTTCTCTACAGGTCCATTGGAGAAAGATAAAGAGAAAACCTCAGGCTTTTGAATATGCAAAAATGCAGTCACTGTAATCTTGTAGAAAACACTTGAGGAGACAAAACATATTTGAGTTTCAACCCATTTTGTGTTTGGTCTGAACTTTATTGGAAAAGAGACAAGATGTCCCTACAGTGTTATCATAAAATGGACTCTCTTCTTTTTGTATCTCTCTCAACAGGTTTACACTTTTGAACGGCATGATGGGCTGAATCACATCGAATGAGAGAAAATTATCAAACTGTGCCTTTTCATCGTTTTGCCACTGATCTTACCATATTTAATTTCTTCCTTAAAAGTTACGTCATGCAGTTAGTGTGATGCAATACGTCCAGAAATGTAATATGAACATAGGAGATAGTACCAATATAAACTAGGCTCCCAATTAAGGGTCAACTCCTCCCCCACCATTCCTCTCCCCCTCATCCATCACCATGCCAAGCGGGTCAGTTGATTGGAAGGAGAACCAGTTAACGGTGAGTATTACAGATATTGTAGTTCATAGATAAATGAGAGAATTTAGACTGAAATTTGTCTTTTAACTGTGCAAATTTCATCAAGGTTGCAAAGCTGAATTCAATGTGATTTTCTTTTTACAGTACAATTGAGGCTCTTCCGTTGCGAGGAACTCCTTTCAGACACAATTGGACCAAGTTTTGCATTTTCGTGCAAAGCATCAAGGGTTTAAAATTAAAATTGCCTTGAATGTGAATATGACAAGACTGAGAGTGATAAAGTTGTAGTAGTAGAAATATGTGTGTTACTTGTCTCCTAATTATCGTTCGCCGGGAGAATAGCCAAGAAATAAATGGATCTTCAAATGAAAGGCACATGGTCGACTTTATATGTGCAAACCCTCAGGGTGTATGAACAAAATAATGTAATATACCAAACGGATAAAAAACAGTTTTTTGTAAGGACTCTTATCAAAAATATTACATGATAAGTGTCTTAATTTCTTGAAGAAATTGATTCTACATTAAATGGATATTCTATTTGAGTGTTATGAAGTTGAATATATGCCTTACTATAAACTACTGAAAAAACACAAACATGATACATTTCAACCTGAAAGAAAAACCTGACAATGTGTTGTGCTTTATGTTGGAAGATTATGTTGTTGGACAGACAAGGGCCACATACCTTGTAAAACAGGTCAAGTTTTAGTCACAAAGACTAAACAGTAGTTTGTAAATTTATGACTTGCTTTTGGCATTTATCTGTTTTATATTTTATTATAATTTGTCTAAATATTTTATATTTTATCTTTCATATATTAAATAATAATATACTAATTAAATATTATTGGGGATACTGGATATGTTTAGAATAGAATAGAATCGTTTATTAGATATGCTAACTACAGTTAAGTCGGTAATAGAATGGAGGCTTCATCGACTAGAAGTACCTGTTTTGAAGATTTACGTGTGTCATTCTCCATGCTTACAGGTTGCTCTCCGCATCAGGCCGCTATCGAAGGACGAGAAAAATGCAGGTGCCACCGGGATTGCCCAAACCGTGGACGATCAGGTGAGCTCCATGGAACGTTTATTAATATCCTCTATTATTACTGCACTACACATGTATTCAAAAGGGTGAATCATTTGATTTACTTCCAAGATTTCCACCTCCCCCACCTCCATCCCCCCACCAAAAAAAAGTAAAAAAAGTTGAGAATATCGATATCGATCGAATATCGATCCCATCCTGAAAGAGAAGATCCAGCGTTGAATAATTTAGTGTTCAAGTTTTGTGGTGCAGTTTTGTAGACTCCTGTGTAGCTATAGCTCCTGTGTACAAAAACAAAATCTATATATATATATCATTGCATTTGTATAGCCGTTTGACCATTCCACATGTTGTTTTGCAATGGTGCTACTGAATGAATGACTCGCTGTACAAGTGCACAGCAAACTGTGTCAAGTAAGTTTTTAAGTATTACTTGCACCCCTGCAAAGTAATTGAATTTTTCTCAATGTGGATCAACCATGCCACACAGAACATATACTGGAAGGCATGTAAAATGCCTACTATAACCAAGTTTATAATGCTAAATGAATGATGTTTGATGTGAACAGATTGAACTGGCTGGTGAAACTGTATCGATCAATTGTAGCTACTGTATATATTTTTTTTTCAGATTGTAGTATTGATGGACCCTGCTGCGGACCCCTACGATGTCCTCAGAGCTAAACGTTCCCGAGAAAAACACTTCTGCTTCGATCGAGTGTTTGGTCCACAGTGCCCTCAGGTTAGTTGGCTATTATTTATTTACCTTGCCTCCTCTCTAACCTGTCTCCCCACAACATCAGTACTCTCTCTGAGAGTGAACTTGTCACAGTTTTATCACTGTACACCCTCAGCAGCTGGTCAATGACCACCTCATTCTAACATCTAAGTGTTGGAGAGTGTTTTTTTTTTGTGGCTAAGTGGACTTCTTCATCTGTTCGAATCTGCTCATCTGGCTTTGAAATCAAGACATCTTTTGGTCTTCATCTTGTTATTAGGTCTTTAAGCCTCCCGGCATGGGGCCCCCATAAGTGTCCTTTTCAATTTGGAGTCTGTGTCTAACCTTAGCACTAATTGCACAATAGATGTCATTACCTGTATTGCCTCTTAAAGTTCTTCCTTCTTTTTCTTCCTTTTTTTTCCTTCTTCCTTTTTTTTTGATCATCTTCAAGTGTCACTTTAAATTACAGTACTGTGGTTTTTAGTCATTTGTTTAGATAAAACCTTAAGATGAAACAAATGTTCTTAACTGCACAAGAACTAGGCTACATGATCTTGCCTGAGGACATGTGTGATATGTGTGATATGCTCCATAGTACTGATAATTCAAGTTTATTGATGGAGTTTGAAATTCAACATGAATTTTTGCAGTTTGCATACTTAAAACTTAGCGTTGCGCCAATGATCCTTTGCGATATTGGTATTGGCCGATATTTGCAATTTTGGCAGCATGTCGGTAAAATTTAGCCTCATTGCCGATAACGGCAAACTGATATTGAACATTTATTTTTCTTTCACAACAATGCCACTAATATTGTACCTGCTACCAGATTCACACTTCCACTTCTTTATATGTGCATTGCTTCCTCACTTACCTGTCTCCTCAGAATTATAGCACTCATGATTGCTTTATCATACATGCATTGGCCCATCTAAATGATGTGAAGAATTCCTTTCCCTTAATGAAAATGTCTGTTGTATAATTAAGCAATCACAGGTCTGATAATGGCTAAGATTTCTACCAATTAAAAGCCTCATTAATTCATTCCATTACTAATTTGAACAAACTGATCCCTAACTTTTACACTCTAGTTTGATAGTTAATGTTAATAAATCACACTTGAACATGATGATTGACTTTTTATACAAAAATTCTGGCCATTTCACAGAGAAATAATCGGACTAAAACATTCAGACATAAAACTTTGTTTGGTGTTTGTCGGACACACCGTCACAAACTGAATCAGACTTTTGCACGATACTCATCTTTTGTAGCACTTAGTGCAACAACCTTGCAATGGCCTTGTTTGTACAAGTTTAAGTCACGACAGAGCAAAACATCACTTTTAACATAAATGTAACGGTAAGAGTTCCTGACATTTACCTAGATGCTGGATTTGCACAGTTGATATTGTAATTTGCTATCATTTTTTCTTCTTCTCATTTTGACTTCCTAAATATAATTATTTTGCTTAATGTTCCTTCTGACACACAACAAGCAAATTCCCCCTGTTACATCTTGAACAAAACAGTCAATGCTTTTTAATGAGTTCTCATTATTAGACATTGATTATCACAATTCTCTGGTGATTAAGCAAGGCTTTGTGTAATCGTCCCCTAAGGAAGAGATTACAATTTATGTCCCAATTCATAGCAATTACGTTTGAACCAGGACTGTTTGATTTCAAAACAGAGAAAAGAAGCGGAAAAAAATGAAAGAAAGAAGGAGAGATAAACTAGGTCAAAAAACTTGAGTACAGTCAACTTTTCAAGGCATTATGGTATAATGTTTAATCCATTCTAATCCTAGTTTACTTGTGTTGTCTGCTTTCATTATATCCTCCGTAGATATAGAAATGAGAAAAATGGAATTATTTTTTAGTGATGAATATGGAATATACAGTACATATATGATTAGATTTTTTTACATTAAGTGCAAGCTACTGTATGATGGAGACCTGCTGAGAATATGTGTTCATTCTCTGGCACAGTTGCTTTGGATGTGTGACCAAATTTTGATCTGGAATGTTTTATAGTCATCATTGCTATTCGGTGTTTAATGATCTGTAAACATCCTCTCAATACATGAAGGTTACATTACCATTTACAGTACTGTACCTCTCATTTTAAGTATGAGAACATAGACATGTGGACATAAATAGCCATTTGATTATTCCTACTAAATTTATTATAGTAGGATTAATCAGTTTGCCATGTATCCCCTCCAAATTATCCATACCTTTGCTCATGAATATTAATATATGAAATGTTCTTGTTTGTGAAGGATATATACGTTATGTACTACATGCTTTCTGTGTACAAGACTAATACATCTTTACAATTGTATAGCAATTTGACATGTTTGGCATAGCATTTTGCCATGCGAGACCGGATACATTATTCCCCCGTAGGTGGAGGAAATGGATTCCTGTCTTTCATGGAAATGTACAATTCTTCACATTAAAACTTCTTGTGCATGCCTTAAAGGTATAGGCCCCAAATGATAGAATGCTGCAATTGCTAGAAGTTTTCAAAAATTAATTTACTGGAGGTCTTTGCTCTCCAAATTGTTCTCAGACATTTTTAAGAAACACACAAGATGACTGAATGACCCAGTGAGGAAAGTATCCCCGAATGTTGTAATCAAAACAGAATTTTGACCAAAGGTGACCATATCTAGCATATTTGGGGTCAATACAGCATATCTTTAAAATTCAATACATGTCACAATAGGAGTTTAGTGATTCTTCCTGATATTACCATACTACGTACAACCAAATTTTGCTCTTCCTTGAAGATCCCTAGTCAAATCCAAATTTCCAGTTGGAGAGCAGTGTGTGTGAGATGACATGAGAATTCCTTCACACACATCATCCTTCGCAGGTTGTTTTGCGTCTATGTGTACGCTTACGATAAACAGAAACCTCACAATCAATTTACAGTTTGTTTATTTGTCTGTAAGCTGGGAGAGGCAATAGAATGTTACATGGATATTAATGATGAGGAGTGAATCAAAGGAAAACGGCGAATAATTTAGTGTTTGCATCTATTGCGTAGCAGGTTTGGAGTAAAAAAATTACTGGAAATACTACATGGTAAATGTGCACAACAATTGCTGGACATCTTTTGTTTATTTGTGTAACATTTTTACAATGCGATAACAGATATATAATTCACTGCAATTCACAATTTTAAGGTGTTTCAGATAGACAAAAGGTAGTAAGCATCTTACAACTAAAAGCTGTTCTATTGCTCGTTAAGAATTAAATGACATTAATAATGATACAAGAACAATGGGACTATCTTGCGTCTTAACAGAGGGCGCTGTTGCATCGGTCCTACTGTGCATCATCCGTACTGTTAAACAATCTCTGAATTGAAGTAAAATGATCGTGTGAAAGCGCTCACAAGCTGCAAAACATGCCCGATTAACTTGCATACTGATGCGCTGGGTGATGGTTCGACTCGTACAGTTTCGCCAAAGGAAAGCATACTTTAGAATATAGAAAATGCACGTTTAGGTGATTAAAACAGGTACAGTTGTAACTTGATATGGGACTTGGAACAAAATATGTTTCAAAAGATTCCTTCAGTAATTACTCAACCAAAAATATATTCTACTATTGATGAACTCATGGTACCATTATGACCTGCAGTCATAGACTGCATCTGGTCAAGTTTCGCGGAACTTAGTGCCCTCTGCTACTTTTAGGTGTGGCCGGCGAGCCTCATTGGATGAAACTGGTTTTAAAACATTGGTGTATAATAAACAATCAGATATATATTTCCCTTTCCACCCTTTGGTAGGTTTTTATAAAATAAAATGTTTTAGTTTTTCTTTGTTATCATTTCTGATGATCAGAATGGGACCAGTTTGTGCCCCACAATAAGTTTTGTGATCGGGAAAGATTTGTAATATTTCTACCGATTAAAAAGTACAGGCTATTGGAAATTAAAAATTAAAATGCTCATAAAAAAATTACCCCATTTGCCTTAATTTTGAAAATTTTCTCTCACATATTCAAATTCCACCAGTAGGATGATAACACTGAGTTTAGGCCTTAAAGGGTGTGAAGACTCGCGCAAAAAGAAACGTCTAATGCCGGTACTTTGACCTAGTTCCGAATGAGGTGTAACAGAAGTGTTAAACACTACCATCGATCCCAGAAAATACACACACAGCTTGCTACCGTCGGTAATTAGACACTAGTGTACAGTCAGTACATACAGCTGCGGTCAATACCCACAGCACAGTATACAAACGATACAGCGATGGACATCTCAGGTCCAGCTAAAGATAACAATTAAGGTATCACGTTTCATTACCGTCTGCATTTTGTAGCGACACGAACAAAACGTCACATGCAAGTAACAGAAAGTTAACTTTTTCAGATGGCCGCACGCGGTTTGGGGCGAGTCTTCAATGCCTTTAACTCTGTACCCTGGCTTTCTTTGCTTGAAATGAACCTACAGCTGATCAGTTCCATCTCTCAGAGATCACCTCAAATACTTGGTTGTTCTTTCTACTTATTTGAGTTTACATTAACGTTTACTTGCTACTGTTTTTTCAATGAAACTGCTATTTGCTTATAGATAAGAACCCCCCTTGATTGAGTATCTTTGCTACTCTCACCGGCTTCGGATGTTGAATCTGAATCAATAAGACGGACCTTGGGGATTTGTTTATTCATCTGTTTAGAGGGATCAATTGTTGACTCTCTTGAACAAAAGTAGCTCTCTTTCTTGGTTGTCAGTTATAAGTAAAGTATCAGTCTTTTGCATTTCTGTTTATCAGCTCAGTAGATTATTAAAAACAGAAACTTAAGGATGAGAATGATACAGCCTGAGTAGCACCAGATATTACAAGAATAGACACGGATAGGCGATGTAATGTATGTTCCATTGGCTGGGGGCCTTTGTTATATCACTGCTAGCGATTCTGTTTATCCATTTTTGTGTTTTTTTGGTTGTTTTGGAAAGTGAAGAAAGTAAAGAAAACGTACACCTAAACAATGAACAACACTGAATAAATAAGAAAAACAAAAGTAGTAAAAATAATATGGTATGTAGTGTAGGTCCTTGCAAAAGTCTCTTTATACAAACACTATCATGCATTGGTTACTGCAAATGTCAAAATATGTCAAGTCTCTTTTCAACAAAAATCTTCTCACTTGCATAATTTGTTCCCAATTGTGCAAGAAACAAAGATTCCGCTTCTACATATACTATATCCACCATATATTCACCTGAATTATGTGAGTTATGTTATCATGTGAATTATGTGATGATGTGACTTATGTGATTATGTGAATTATGTGAATTATGTGATAGTGTTGCGGCTTCTCATTGTACTTTATACAGCGTTGAGGATAAAGTAGGGGCAATAAAATGAAATGAAACAACGCATGCACAGATATATTTATTGAGTTTTGAAATTTATTGCAAAAAATATGTTACAAACTGCCTCCGATAGTTTGAAAATATTTTAATTAAGGTAAGATAAATTTTTATAAACATTAAATAATACTCAACATTCCTGTGGAACATTTTCCGTACGGTAAATGGGTATGTAACACATATATAACACATGTATACCAGTTCCTCGAAAATTTTCATAAAGAAGAAATATGGATATTATCAATATTTTGCTGTCGATATGGTCATACCGACGGACCTTAATAGAACAGAGGTGCAGGTTTTCTAAGTTCTACTGCTAGTCCATATATGTGAAGTACAGTATCCACTGTTTTGAGTTTGTTTTTAAAATGATCAATTCACTTTACAAGTACAAAGAAAGCTTTTAAATTTGGTCGTATTTGTAATCATAGAGTCTTGCCCTGGTGTTATAAACAGTTTGATGTGAACCCTTGTCTGTCTTCCAGAGAACTGTTAAACATTAAAAATATTGGAAGCTTTTACCGCAATCCTGCAGAGAGTAGTGAATGATACGCTCTGTAACGTAACCACAGCCCAAGATTAATTTATTTCTTGATAACCAGATGAACTATTTGAAGTACAATGCACTTCAACATGTGATTGATCATGTCACTATAAAGCAGATAATATGTATATTATTATATATGTTTCAATAAAATATCAGGTAGAAAACCTGATACTTAGAAAAGATATGACAATGATTGAATTATAGAGAGTAGGCGGTAGTGATAGATACTAGAGTTGGACTAGGCATCACAGCTTAATTCCATTTAGTGGTACAAAGAGACATTTAATTAAACAGTGCATGACTTAATTCCATTTAGTGGTACAAAGAGAGATTTAATTAAACAGGGTATCACAGCCTTTATATCCCACTTATTTGTACAGAGGGAAAGTTGGACAGGGCATTTCAGCATAATCCCATTTATAGGTACAGAAAGATTTAATTGAACTAGGCATCACATTTTATATCCCACTCATTGTAAAGAGGGATAGTTGGACAGGACATCACAGCTTAATCCCATTTAGAGGCACAGCATATATATCCCACTTATTGTGGACAGAGGCAGTTGGGCAGGACATCACTGCTTATTCCCATGAGAGGCACAGCGTTTATATATCCCACTTATTATGGACAGAAGCAGTCGGACAGGACATCACTGCTTTATCCCATTAGAGGCACAGCATATATATCCCACTTATTATGGACAGAAGCAGTTGAACAGGACATCACAGCGTACAGTTATTGCATTAAATGGTTCATTTTAGAAACATTTGTTACTTTGTAGCAAGTATTAGAACCATTCCTCCAGAAAAAGTCTCCTTAATGATTCTTTTGTACTAATGAGATCCATACATTTTATTTATGCCAGTTTTTTAAAATATTTTTCTTATTAGGCACCACATATAGGATTTGGACATAGTGTTAAGCAAACTGAATTTCCTGTGACACAATTCATTCTGTACTGGTATTAATGCTGTGTCTATGGACTAGTACAGTTTCTTTAACAGTTCGTGCGTGCATGAGTGTGATTTACTGCCAAAATTTCCCTGCATAATAAGAAAGGCAACCTTTCTCTTGTATAATGTCAAACGTCTCCTTCAGGACCTTCATGTTTATATGATCTGTCAATATCAATTACCTTCCTGGTGTCAACGTTTGAACAATTTACTAGTAATTTCAAGGCTAAAGCTTTCACTAATAAGAGAGTATATAACAATGGAAATGGCTTTACTTTCACAGTCTACGATACTAACTGTCATTTCAAATTCCATTAAGATTTAAATTTTTAATTTTGTACAAACTTCTTTCTATGGCGCGCCTGCTCGACGGGAGAATCTCATACTTTTCCTTACCTCTCGGCGGATTCATCTACGTCAGATGGTTGCAGGTCAATTACAGCACTTTCTTTGAGTCCCCCCCCCCCCCCTCAAGATTTAGATTTATCACCTGTCAATAAGAATCGTGAGCCTGCTTAAATTGGAGTTCTGACGAGTAGGGACAGAAATTAAGAATTCTTTTTCAGCATTCTTGCCATTTAATATGCGTGAGGTTTTGTTTGCTTCTAGAATGGTTCTTCTCAATCAAAGTGTGTGGGTAGTTGATTAGAATCCATTTCACTGACAAAGGGAAATTCCTTAAAGTAGTGTGCTTGATGCCAGGCGTGATGGATTATCAAAATTAAAAGTCGGAATCAAGGTTGACCTTCTCAAGTTACTAATTTTGATTACCGCAGCACAATCTTGTCTTCTTGTTATGTTATCTCAAGTCTCATCTTGGAGACCTAAACTATCTGAAACATATACACCAAACCCCCGACTGTGTTGTTCTTTTCAACAAACAATATTTTGGTCTGTCTGTCTGTCAGTCAGTCAGTCAGTCCTTTCTTGTCTCCTCAGACATCAATGTTTTACTTGCTAATTTGCAATATTTTTTCCTAACAGAGATAACATACTCTTTCCTTCTTTGCCAAAAAACACATACTGACTGATTGCTTTTTCTGCCTTATCTAGATGAACCTTAATTCAGCCATAATTATCTTGTCAGTCGCTTCGTTCCTTGTACTTGTAATGAATCTTCTAAACTGTATCAAACCAATGTGAAGGCTCTGTCTCATATCCAGGCCGGCCTGATCCTTCCGTGTTGCATCTCCTGAGCAGTGGCGGAGCTAGGGGTATTGGTCAGGAGGGACGAGAATGGTCTGTAGGGGCGTTTTCGACACTATCTAAGCGGAGCGCCACCACAGGTTGGCGCGTAGCGTACAGAAATTTTGGGAGTAAAGATACTCCCGAGATCGCCGGAAATGACCCTTTCCGGGCCTGGCTAATTTGCAGATAAACGAAGAATAAATAGGTGTCATCGCCAAATTACACCAACAAAATGTGACAAATGTCAATAGGTAGATGAAAGCGCAATAAAAAAGTCAATAATCGCGGATAAGTAAAAAGTGGTAAAGAGCTGAAAAGGGCGCCAGCAGTCCATTTGAGTCTGTCAGGGGGGGCATCCGCCCCCCCCGACTGTATGGACGCTCCGCCACTGCTCCTGAGCTATTGGTATCTATACTTCCCTGCACTCACAACGGATGATCTCCGTACGTCATCACTCTTGAAAAGTAACACTTAATACTCACATCTGTTCTCAAGAGCATTTTCTCTATTTTAAAACATCACTAAACGTGTGTTTGGACTTTGGATATTAGGTGCAATATCAATTCTCTCATTGATTAATTGATTGATTGATCTATCCAGTAGACAAAACAAATGCCTGATCTACATTCATACAGAAAAAGAACCCATATATCATTAAGCATCAATTAGCATCCTTGTGGAGAGGATGATGCGTTGATAGGAAATTGCATGCACAAACTAGACTATTACTCAGTGCCAAGTAAAATGGCAATCTCCATAGATAATACAAGCTTTGCTACAAATTGTAACTTGACCATGTGCGAGCAATTTTGAAGAGCTCTCTCTGCAAATGTTTGTCTTATGATTAAACGTCATGAATAAATAAACTTGGTTACTCTTCTTTCAATAGCAGTGCAAGTTCTGTAAGCAATTTGCTCAATTTTTTTTCGGTATCAATTTCTTATTTGTGAATGTCATGATAGGACACTTACAGTGTGCCTGATAGAGGAGAATAGTACTTCAAATGAAGACACTAGTTTTAATAACAAGATTCAAGTGAATGGCAATGAGAAAGTCACTTGTAAATGAATCCTGTCGTCTGCTTCTCGTGTCTATGTACATTTGTGTACAGTCCCGATAAGCAATGCGTGTGTCCAAGCTACAGTCTGATTGTTGGATTCAAGAAAATACTCAAAATGTCGATTTTGGAAATAAAAAATGGTGGTAAACAATTGTAAAAATGTACCCCTGAGCTTGATTCAATTGTTTGCTTAGCTTCACCAGATATGTGGTGCAGGGGCTATGAGATCAGGACATTAGTTGTTATAGAATACACATTCAAGGAGTATAATAAGAGTTGAGTGCTACAAGGGAACAAGTAACATGACCCACCATGGTTGGTACATTTGTTTTTGCGTGTCTCCAAATTTGACGTAGTCGGTCCAGATTTATATGCTGATGTTAGTCACCTCTGGTCATTAACCATCTTCATTTCTACTGTACCACTCAAATAACCAAGAAATATTTCCTTAAACATGAATTTTGATATTCAAACGAATCTTGATTCAGATGAGTTCATCTCCAAACATTTGATCAGATGATGAGAGAATAACTTGTGGTGCAGTATTTGTATTGCATGGCAAAAACCAGGTACATTTTTCTCTGCACTGTACTGTACAGTATATATCTGGAAAATCTCATTCAAAATTCACTGTGTAAATACACATTCACTCCATAAACGAATACAAATTTTGAAGAAATAATTGTTCATCTATAACACCAAACCTGCTCGCAGCTAAATCGCTTTTGGTGTGAAACGTATAAACTCTACCAGAACGTATATATCAAGAAACAGTGTGTAGGAATTAAATGAAACTTTCACCAGCATTCTCAGATATAGTTCATGTTTTACAGGTCAGAAAAGAAAAATTTGTCTGAAGTTTAAATTTCTTTCAATGTATTCAGGGCCAAAAAATTTCTTAATTTTAGCTACTTGCTAAAAAATGCCAGTGCATAAAAAAAAATCTACTTCCCCAAATCAAATTCTCATTGGCATTTTACCTTGAATTAATATAAAAGCAACATGTGTCTATAACTGGCAGACAAAATGACAATGTTTTCCTTTGTCTACTGGCAAAGGACTAAATCCACTGGCATTTTAGCCAGTAGAATTGCCTGAATTCCGAGGACTGGTACTATTAGCACTACTGTACATACAGTACATGTCTCGGATGGTCTGTACTTTATAGTGTACTGTCATGACACCTCATCACCAGTATATGTTGCATAGATCTGTCAAGATCTCAAAGCATTACCAATTACTGCATCCCATTGCCTCTTGACAACACTCACAGCTTATTGAATATTCATAGGTATTGAAATCCAGTGTGAAGCTTCTACGGAATGACATAGAATTTTTATGCATTAAATTTGCTGCAACTTTAGGTATACAGTATATAAAGTACAGTACCATAACCCATACTCAACCATATATAGTATTAATAGAATTACTGGGAAATCATTTATGATTATTTTCTCACTATTTGCCCTTTCTGTTTAAATTTCATGTTCTTCTTCATCAGGACAATTTTGAACAGATAACAAAAACACTTTAATTGACTGTAATGTCTCTTCTTCTATCGATACTTTCTCTTCTTCCACCCACTCTCCCTCACAGATTTGTTATTTATCGAGGAATAAGCAAACTATTTTGTTCATTCTATCATCTTTTTCCTTGTTTCATTTACAGGAGGAAGTTTACGCAAACACAACCAAAGTCCTCATGAGTAGTGTGACAAATGGATTCAATGCCACTGTCTTTGCATACGGGGCTACAGGTATTAACATCTTCTTTGTTTCGTTGATGTGGAAGGGTATATTCCAGGGCTGCAATCGTCTGTCCTTCTGGGGGAGGTGGGGGGGGGGGATTGGGTGGAGAGACATTACTAAAACATCCTAGTGTACAGTACTGACATAAATATACAAAACGTATCTGCAGTATACAACCGAAACTTTGTTTAAATTGTAGCGGAATATGACACTATTTTCCATGTAAGCCCCCTCCATTTGTTCCAAAAATTTATCCAGGGCTTCCATTAGACCCTTCCCTCTACCGCATAAAATCTTAACCCCCTCCCCCTCCAGTAATAAAATAGTGGTTGCACCCCTGATATATTCCAAAATTTATTCTACTTAAGTGGGAGTTACAGTCAAGTAAATCCCTACTACAGTCTTGCCAACAACAAACGACCAGGTTATGTAAGGTGTGATGCTTCAGTATCCGCAGATCACTGTAACAAAGACCGCTGCGTAAAGAACGTTATAAAATTGACTTTCAAGGGAGTAGAATGTTCTGGAACAATATCCTTGACTATTGCCTATTCCTACAGTCCAGACGGTGACATAGCAGGCAGTTTTCATCAAGGATTTGCTCAGATATAGACCACAATATCATTGTAAGATTTCCTCCTAGAAATTAATCAAACATGTGGCCACAGCTCAAATGACTCGAGTTTTTAATAAATACATTAAAACACAATGATGTTGTACTGCGATCTTATGATACAGCCAAGGCTCACAGATACTCTTTGTTCTCTTGGTAACCGGTTATGCAGTAACAATAAAAAACAAAAACAAATATTCATGATACAATTAGCTGTCCTAGTTTGGTTAGTATTAATGATGTATTGAAGCAAGCACTGCTTGTAATATTGTCTAGAGCCCACTGTGATATGTAGGAGTTTGTATTACTTTATAAAGGCTATATACTCAAATTGTAGTCACAAGTGGACTTAAAATTAAGCATACCCTGGTATAGAAACTATTCTACAAGCTAGGCTGCCATGGGCCCAGAGTCAATTGTCATACTACTTAGACATAATAATTATTGATTATCAATTATTCTAAAAGATGATCAGGAAATTTTATTTATCTGGTATCTCATCACAAAATGTTATGCAAAAATGGGCAAATTGTTATGCAAATTATGCAAATACGGAGAGCTGTTTTTTGTTCACAGGGACCATACAGTAGTTTATTATGTACAGTGTTTAGAGAAAGTTGAGAGCCTTCGAAATTGCTGCACAAAATCCGAGGACTTTTTTACATTCCCTGCTGATGCATTTAGTTGCTGATAGGGGCCCTGCACTGTCAGAGAATAAATTTATGAGTTCTTAAAAGTTACCACGTGTTGCAAATCAGATAAATAAGAATTGTTTTTTTTAAAACAAACGCATGATTCTGCAAATTTATCCAACCCGGTCTTTTTTTTGCTGCAGGTGCCGGTAAGACCTATACGATGCTTGGGACGGACGAGGATCCGGGCATCATGGCCAGGGCCCTGAATGACCTCTTTCAGGAAATGGAGAGGACCAGTGAAGACAACGTCTATGAAGTCTCTATGTCATACTTGGAGGTGAGTATTTTTTTCTGGGGAGAAAGTGGTTTTTCAAAATTAAAATTCTAATAAAGTTTAAAAAATAAAAATTATATAATTTACATTGTTTATATAACTAGTACATAACAAGGCATGGCTCACGTACTGGATGTCAACCCTTCTACCAGGTTTTCAGTAGAATTTTCTAGTCTAATTCTCAAGTTTTATTTTGAGGAAAATTATAGTAGTATCCAAAAAATGAGTTTGTCATAGTTTTTCACCAATGATGGCATATGAAAATCTACTTCTTGGTGGTAAGTATTGGCTTGAAGCCAATGGACACTTTCTTTGCATTAGGAAACGGTGGCATATGTTAGGGTTTAATTGACATCATAGCAGGGATGTGAATTCCGTTTTAGTTTTCACCTTTAAGACTGTATGGAAGCCTCTAAAAGCCAGCGGAGGTCAGTGTTGTTCAGCATTGACTAAAATTTGTAATTGATCCCAATTGTTATACCTTTAACCATGTACCCATATGTTCTTTTATGGAACCCTCTAATTGAGGGCTTCAGTCGAGTGTTTGTAGTTGACCTTAATTAAAAATTATTTAATACTTGTAATAAAATCGTAAAATGTTCCATGTGTCTAGTATGATCGTGGTACTGTATGTTTGTTAGCTGGTTATTATTCAACTTTGGAGATTAGTAAATAATGGGGTTGTCTGAGACTGACTGTAGAATTTGTGTTATGGCTTGTCTAGATGCATGAATTCTGATATTAATATATACATCCATATATATATATATTTATATATTAATATATGTTTGCATGTATGATATTAATACATACATACATATTTATATATATATATTTATATATTTATATCTATTTATATATATATGTATGTATTTTCTAGCATACAGTACCTTAAAACACTTCCACCCTACTTTGCACCTGGTCACCAACAGAACCACCAGGCACTAACACATCTCTCTGTGATATTCCAGTTTTCTAATATGGTAGTGCATAATATGAGACAATGTCGCCATTTTTCAAAGTGTCTTTTCATCGTAGTGGGGGGGGGGGACTGTGAGGGAAGGTGATGGGTGTGGGTTTTCTGTCTTCCCTCTTAACCTTCCAGCTATTGCTTGAGTTTGTATTGGTCTATGTGTCTAGATTGTAGCTGAAATTTACCTACTGTATAACACTTCAAATATGTCTGTACAACTACTCCCTAGTCATTAAAAGAAAGTGGCATGATTAACTCTGTCGTGTCACAATTTGAATTTTCGACATCCTCCATTAATAATAGTACGATATGAATTTTGCTACAGAGCTTCACATTCTGAAAAGATTTTTTTTGTAGGTCATAATATTACCTATTTTTATATACAAAGGAACAGGAAACTTCTCCAACTTTTTTTTCAATTTGATATCAAGAGCTCACTTCATCTCTTTCTTCTCCTCTTCATTTTTGTTTTCCTTTTTTTCTTTTAATATCTAAGAATCTCTTATTATTAACCGTATCCCAAAATAGCACGACTGCAATGTGTTTTCACGACAGAAGACTGGGGAAGATCAATATCTATTGTCTAGGCTGGTATGAAAATAACCATAGTTATATATATTAGTGTTGCTGATAATCAATAATGGCACCCGACTGTAACAGTCTCTTTTGAAGGTCTCAAGAAGACAGTTACTAAAACACGACGATGAATGTCAAAATGCCATGTAGGAGTTTTCATGGCACGGGATGGTTGTCGATTGATAAGACCAGAAAGGTTCTGGGGAGGGGTTTTTGAGGAGGAATAGTAGGGGAACAACGGTGGACGCACGAAGGCGTTAGCAGTGGCATGGAATTAACCACTTTAAATTCAAGATTGTTTAACTAACAAAACTAACTAATAGATTTAACTAATGTTTAACTAATAGATTAATTGTAGCGAGAGCTGTCCAATCAAGGTCATTTTGATGATTTTCCCCATTCCTTAAAAAAGTGCATCAAGAAAACTTTCAATATTATACTATATTATAAATATTATTCGCAAAACTGTTGGTTGAAGTTGTTTACATTGTCATCGACCAAGCTTAGAGCTGGCTAATCTTCTCTGTTGCGCAATATTTTTGGATAGAAACAACAAATGCTGCATACCGTCAGTGGCGGCGGAACCGGGGGGGCTTGGGGGGGCTCAGCCCCCCCAATAAAAAAGTTGAGGGGGCAAATGCATGATAAGCCCCCCCAATATTTACCAAGGCTCCGAAACGTGCATCTGCCCATTTTTCAATGCATACTTGTCGAACTGTCCGATGCACACGTATACTCTATAGGTGTAATAATTTTAGTAATTGCTGGGGGACCCTCGGCCCGTCCCCTGGCTATAGACCACATTGTCACCCCAACCGCGTCTTCACGCGGTTGGGAAGCAGTGAAAAGTGGAAGCAGTGAGTGTGAGTACCTGTAAGTGTAACACAACTTCGTCTTAGGCTAATGACTTGCCTCATTTCAGCCAGTTCTCCAACATCCCCTTACTTAGTGGCGGAGCGTCCATATATACAGTCAGGGGGCGGATCCCCCCCCCCCCCATGACGGATTCAAATGGACTGCTGGCGCCCTTTTCAGCTTTTCAGCTTTTTACTTATTCGCGTTTTTTGACTATTTTATTGCGCTCTCATATACCTATTGACATTTGTCATATTCTGTTGGTTTAATTTTCCGACAAAATGGCGACGACACCTATTTATTCTCTGTTTAGCAAGGCCCCGGAAAGGGTGATTTCCTGCAATCTAGGGAGTATCTTTACTCAAAAATTTTCTGTACGCTCCGCGCCAACCTGTGGTGGCGCTCCGCTTAGATAGTGTCGAAAGCGCCCCTACAGACCATTCTTGCCCTCCCTGACCAATACTCTAGCTCCGCCACTGCCCTTACTACACTCAAAAACATCTTTGCGAGTACACTACGAGTAATAGCTACTCTTTTAAAAAACCATCGAATATACAAATTACAATGTTTTTACAGACTTTTACGTGCAATCTGAGAAATTGCAGGCTTGAGACCCATATTTTAGGGCTGGGTATTCGCAGCATAAAACACTCGGAAAGTGCCGTTTCCGGCCATCTGGGGGTTTGAAAAAACCCAAAATTTTCTTGTACGCTCCGCGCCAACCGATGGTGGCACTCCGCTTAGATAGTCTCCACACATTAGCCCCCCCAATAATTTTTCCGTTCCGCCGCGCCTGCATACCGTAGTGTTCATATACCGAAACAGCTGTTGGGGAAATGGGAGTTGATCATGCAGGAAATACACCAAACATTGTACAGTGTCTTCGCAATGTCATACATGCAAACAAGTCATCATTTTATTAAATTTTGCTCAGACATTATTACCTTTGAAGAAACAACCAGGTCTCAATATTGTCATCTTATTTATCTTTGGTCTTTGGTCATCTCGTAAGAAATCATTTGTAACAGTCGCTCTCTGCCAGAGTTTTTAATGTTTGTTGTAACCAAGGTTACTAGCTATTGGCAAAATCTTTTTTTTCATTTTGAAGTTTGCAAATAGAAGCATTATTTATTCGTTATGAAAATAAGAGTAATTATCACAACCTTGACATGTTTGAGTAACGTTTATGTAGCTGTATCGTTAACCAATGGCTGGAGACGGACATGAAGGCCACTGCCTACGTAGTCAAACTGTTTGTTTGTTAGACTTAATCAACTGTATAGCAGTTTTTAATAAATAGACATATATGCTTTTATGAGAAATCTTTGAAGTTGTCAGCTTTTTGCAAAGACAATGTTGTCGTCTTTTGTGTGTTTTTTTTCTCATAAAATTGACTGTTTTTTAGGATCTCCCTTACATTACAGAACGAAATAACAAGGGTTGTTTGAGGAGTTTTATGGCTTCTCTCGTTGGTTCATGGTTGTCTTTTTTCATTTGAGTGAATTTGTTTCTTCTTTGACCACATGATATAGACCATTGAGATCTCATGTTTAAGGGAACACAAATCCAACCGAAATCTTTAATTTATAAGATACGGAGCTTTGCGAAGAACGACTCCCCAAAACAGCTAAGAAAATATCTTGATTCTTTTGGGAGAAATATCCTGAGTTGTGTCGGGGAGATGTCATTTGATAATTCTGTGATGTCACAGTGCCGCTACAGACTTAGGATCTGAATCCTTGTACATTCTCTCTGTTTTTATTTTAATTTTTTTTCAAGGTAGAATGTTAACAGTGATGAAACCAATTTTTCGGGACAAGTTCAGAGGTTCAATATGTAGAATCGGCGTTTGTAAAGCCCATCTCCATTGCAGAAACTATAACATTGTACATTGTAGTAAATAAAAGAAGAAACATAAAAAAAAATGGAAGCACATGTATGTCGGTTGATGATGTGAGATTTAAACTTGATCAAGTCTTCAGCCTTGTTTGTGAACTGGAACATTAAATCCACGGAATCGCCCAAATGGAATAAGATCATTTTTGTAGCTATTTCAGGAAGTTCTTTATGACAGTTTGATCTCTACCACATAGACCAATAATGACTGTTGTGTGTTTGTGTCTCCTGAAAGGAAAATGAGGTGAGGAGGAGGGGGAGGGAGGGAGGGAGGGAGATGGGGAGTTGTTCATGACAGTTTCATTAATCTTTATTACATAGACCAATAATGATCGGTGTGTGTTTGTGTCTCCGGACTGTGGAGGATGAGAGGAGGGGGAGGGAAGATAATACCGCATGTGGTGAGATGACTTGTTGCTGAAATTGGTCTATTTTGTTGGACCGTGTCATTGTTGGACATTCAAATCATTAGAGCAAAAAGTTCATGCTTGGCCTGATCTGTATTCTCCCTCCACAGATCTACAACGAAATGATCCGTGACCTGTTGAGTCCGTCCACCGGCTACTTGGATTTGAGAGAGCACGCGTCCGGAGCGGTACAGGTCGCTGGCATTTCCGAGGTTTCGACCAACTCCTCGACAGAGGTACGTATACTTACCTTGCAATACTTTATACAGATACTGCTGTCCATGTTTTCGTTATTGATTTCTGATTATTAAAACATTTTGAGGCTCATCAATGAAAGCGGCTGGATAAATCAGTCTAACCTATAGACCATTTGTGTCAGTTTCTCAGATGCAACACAAAGTTCTAGAGGAAATCAAAGACATTAATGAACAAAATGATGTTGAATGTTGGGATCCAAGGGTGCACTGCTGCTCATATAAAAGTTAAAAGATGTATGTTTTGTTGAGTTTTTACAATTTGTCAACAAAAAAATGGATGATCATCAATTCATCATTAACATTTAGGTCTACACCGAGGAGCCAACGTCATCTTCATCATCATCAGTGTAGCCTTAAAGGAGCATTCCAGACCCTAGCTCTGAAATTTTTTTTTTTTTAAAGTTTTTTTTTTCTTTTATCTTTTTTGGTTGAACCATATCATACCAAAGACTAAAATTCTGCCTGGAGTCATCCTTTAAATTATGTACCGTAATCTGACAACTTGCGGTAATTGTAATTATGCCATAATTAATGTGGAGCGATTCCATAGGAGCTGTATGGTTTTGTTGTTGATGCCTATTCAGTAGCGGTTTTGTAATTTTACACATGTATGTCATTAAAATCAATATCAGACTATGTGGGTGGAATGTAGGTGTGTTTTAATGAAGAAGGTAAACATACTGTGTCCATGACTTCCATGCAATGATGACGCAAAGACGCGCTCTGAATTTACTCTTGGCCTCCTTCTTTCTTTTTTTTCGTGTTTGGGTGTCTTACTGTTAACTCCACCGTGAGCTTATTGTAATTATGCAGTTTACTTAATGAGGAGCGCTTCCATATGAGCTGTATGGTTTTGTTGTTTCAATGCCTGTTTAGTAGCGGTTTTGTAATTTTACACATGTATGTCATTGAAGTCAATATCAGATTATGTGGGTGGAATGTAGGTGTTGGTGATAACTGAAGGCATAATCAAGAAGGTAAACATACCGTGTCCACGCAATGATGACACAGACATATGCTCTTAATGTAGTTTTGGGAGGGGTTTTTTTCGGTTTATGGTGTCTTACTATAAAAAACTTTACAATTCCTAGAAAGGGACTTTGATACATTACGAAGAGAATTATCCTTCAAGATAAAATCTGAGATCATTCAGAGATCTTTGTCTAAAAAAAGTTATGATACAAAAATTACAATAAAAAGGAAAGCAATTAAAGACATTGAAAAGAAAAGTAACACAATCAACAGTTTTGAAATTTTAAGTTAAACTGGGAATGATAAAGGAATATCAAAAAGTATACATTAAATCAAATCATTTAAAATTCCATTTTGAATTAAGATAGATGCTCTGTATAAATATGAAATTTTGAAAATTTAAACCCTATATTTTGGTTTTATTGCACGATTTTGTAATTTATAGTTAGTTTGTAGGCAAAGAGAGTTGAGTTCTTTATTAAGAGGTTGTTTACTATCCTTATGAATATTCCTGGTGATTCTAATAAATTCACTTTTAGCTGCACTGTTGTCTTCACAATGGAAGACTGTACATTCTGTTTAGTGTGGTAACGGTCAGTGTTATTTTGTAAATAGTGAGCACACTGAAGGAGAGAGTTCTTCAACATTGACAGAGAGGAATAAATGTTTATTGAATCAACTCCTATCGTCCATGCCACTTCCCTGAATAGAATGTCCATGGTTAAATTTAATCTCGACCTGTGAAAGAGTTAACATCATTTCAGCAATTAAAATTGAATTGTTTTATATACTGTATCAAAAGTGAACTTGAAGTAAGCAGGTACGATTTCATAAGAAAAAAGTAACAAAGAGCATTTTGGTTTTTTTGTCAAAATATATAACATACATTCTAGCTATCCATAGCCTCCTTGTACAAAAGTTGAATTAAGTTTGTTGGTTGTTGTCAATGTGCATCCACTGTTTGATGTTTCCTTCAATTTAAACCGTTGCTACAAAACATGACAACAGCTGTCAATATCTCCAAAAAATGACGTATAAAGTAAGTTTCTCGTTTATGATTTCTCAAACGAGATCCACCTCTGGGGTTTCTTCATTACTATATATTATATAATGATTGATTGCCAAACAGGTAAATTCCCTCCCCCCCCCATTTCTTTATGTTTCACATTGAACTCGCTGCAGGAACAAACACCTGTAGGAATCCATAAGGTTGACGTTCATAAAGAACAATATTTTGAAACAGTTGCTATAAACAGAGATGATTGTTTCAATGTTATTGGCGAGTTGCTTCCATGTCGTTGTGCAAAGTTCATTTAATGTGGGTCTGCACGTTTTTTAATCAAGAGCGAGCGATTCCGGCGTAACGGAAGACTTGAACTTTGAATCCCGTTTTCTCAGTCGCATGAAGGCTTGTTCCGTTTCTTTCTACCAAGGCCTTGCCATCTCAGAAGGCTACAAAGAAGAGCCGTTTTGTAGATATAAAGAGATATAAAAGATAGAATGGTTTATGTTGATCTATATCAACGAGAAACATTCTATTGATCTCTGAAGAATAAGAAAACGGAGAGAAAATCTGTGTGGTTTTGGGGATGGGAAGAGAGTCTTATGGGTGCAAATAAATTATTGTTCTTGAAGGACTTGGGTAATGCAGTGCTCTGCACTTTTTCCCTTGAGAACAAAAGCAGAGGATATCAGTACAAACTTTACGACTTAAACCCTTACAAATAATTTGAACAAATATTCAAATATTTTTGATCTGAATACTCTCAGTCATGTTAGATATAACCATCACAAATAAAATATGTCTTATTTTTTTTGTCACAAGTAAAGTATTTCATGAATATTTATGCATCTGTATTTATGGCGAATTGTTTAGTTTTGATTATCCGGTCAAGTTGTTACGACCGAGTTGGACCGACTTTCCTGACTCAAGTCAAGTCACTGTTATTAAACTCAAGTCACTGTTATTTAAACTCAAGTCACTGTATCAACTCTATCTATAGGCGAAAAAACTTGACAAAAATATCAAATTGACTTCGCTTTGGGATTCAAGAGAATCAGGTCGCGACTCGTTGCTAAGTCTGCGTGTCATTTCACGTTCAAGTATGCGGCTATAAAATGAATGTACTGTATGAAGCTGTTTGAACTTTTAGGCCTTTAGCTCTACCATTCATCTTGAGCGTACTGTCGGTTGCTGCGGAATATTAAAAATCATGTTTCTCCGTACACTAGGACACTCAATATTAAAAGGTGGCTTTTATTTGTCCTTATTTTGTGGTTTATTAACTGCACTTTTGTATGATTTCTCCTATTAAATTGTATGCTTTTTCTTAAGGGGTCATGTTAAGGTCATGTGTTCTGAAAGTTTATAATTATATGCTATTTGCATCTTAAAATATGAGCATATCTTTTCATATTTCTTTGTCTATTCACCTCAATTGTCTGTTTTAGTCAATAGTGACTTTATCCCACTGCTGCCACCATTGTTCGGTTACCACATTGGAAAATGTTTAATCTTTAAATTTTTAATCTAGAAAAAGGTCTAAAAAAAAAAAGCATGTGGTGAAAAACAATGCATTCAAACTGGTATGAATACGTGGTCACCATGAAGGGTACTGCGAAGTTCAATTCCATTATCTCGTTGAACTTCCTGTACTTTATTTCTGTTCGGACTGAGATTTTTAACCTTTAGAACTACACAATGATCTAGTTTCATTTATGGCTCAAATTTTTTGGACATCAGTTTCTTATCTTTGAAAGTATTATTATAGCCTCACCGTGCAGTCGTTTTAATTGTCGTGCCATCAGGTT
This sequence comes from Apostichopus japonicus, assembly GCF_037975245.1. NCBI lineage: Eukaryota > Metazoa > Echinodermata > Holothuroidea > Aspidochirotida > Stichopodidae > Apostichopus > Apostichopus japonicus. The sequence continues at coordinate 22,489,948 of NC_092579.1, forward strand.
ATGAACCTCTTGATTCGAGGTAACAAAGAGAGAACCCAGGAACCCACCGCTGCCAATAAGACGTCTTCCCGGTCCCACGCCGTCCTGCAAGTCACGGTGCGTCAACGAGACAGAGTCCGAAGTATCAACCAAAGCCAGAGGATCGGAAAACTCTTCATGATCGACCTAGCTGGCTCAGAGAGAGCTTCCCAAACCAAGGTAAATATATTCGGAGGTTTGCATAGGTTTGCATCCCTCGACAACCTGCTAATAGTCCTTTGGTGGTTGAGAAAAAGACCTATCAAAACCTTATCAAATAGAGGTATTTTCATAAGGTTTTTTCTATAAGTTTGTGTCTCATTTATATAGGTTCAACTCTTATGATAGTCCTGGTTAGCTTAATGAAGACCTCCCAAAACCAAGGTATATTAAAATAATAAGGTTTTACACAGGTTTATCTATCATCATTTGACCTATTGCTATCACAGAAACAAACACTTTACTAGAAACACCTTAAACACCTTAAAGAATCCCTTAAACACCTAGAAACACCTTACAAACACCTCATTAAACCAAGGTCATCTCGGATATAAAGTACATAGCTAGCAGAGAAAGACCTGCAGTAAGTACCAAGCCAAAGTTAAATTATGAGGTTCTTTTTTAAACAGAGTGTGTGAACAGAGGGCGCCGTAATGTCGGTCCAAATATGCGTGAATTGTACTGTTTACGGATCGCTGAATTTAAGCGACGGGATCGAGTGAAAGGGCTCACAAGCTGCAAACACGCCCAATAAACTTGGCATATTGAAGCGCTGGGCGAATGACTAGTTCATGGTTCCACTCGTGTAGTTTCACTGACGAAAAAGTTGCTTTAGACATCACACAGTTAAGGTTCTTAAAGCAGTGAGCTTGTCTTGAAACTTTGAACACATGTTTCAAATGATCTCTTCTTCAATAATTAGGAATAAACTAGTTTTATACTTCTAGTAATCTAACTCATGGTACCTCGATGATCTGCAGTCATAGATCGACAAGTTTTGCGGAACTAGGTAGAACCGATGCGCCAGGGCCATTGGTTGACTTGGGGGGAGGGGGGGCATGGCTGGGAGGCCTCATTGTATGTAGGTTATTTTTATTATCTTCCTGTACTGAAGTTGGAACTACCAGATGCAGAAAAGCCTTTCTAAAAGCCTAGAACTTGTATCCATCACGTAAAGACCCTGTCAATGTTGGCGTAGGAATATGGTCTTAAAGACTCATTTTCATATTTTTTTCCTATTCAGAATCGCGGTAAGAGGATGATAGAGGGCGCTCACATCAACAGGTCGCTCCTCGCCCTTGGTAACTGTATTAATGCCCTCTGTGAGGGTGGAAAATATGTCAACTACAGAGATAGCAAGTTGACCAGACTGCTTAAGGTGAGAGTTTGTCATTTGTTGAGGTTGTCATTAATATAAAACCTCAGAGTAGAAAACTGGTAGATTTTAAAGGAGTTTATACAAATGATCACAGGTTTTTTTCAATTAATTTTCTATAATATCCAGATGCAATGGAAAAGTATGAATATTTTGTCAAAGATTACATTAGACTACACTTGAACGCCAAGTAAAGTTTCTTTGTCAATAACAATTTATGGATGGAAACAATCTTTTTGGCCCTCAAAGACTATTCGCTAGAATTTTAAATGTTGATGTAATATAAGTTGATCATGCATTGAAATGCTTTGGACGAATCATATAATTTGTGTTTTACTTCATCAACAGAAACCCAGTTTTACCCAAACTGTATTATTTTCTTCCACCTTATTTGTGCCAGCTTCCTCTCGTAAACTTTGTAACTATGTATTTATAAGTAACATCTTTTTAATTGTTACTCTTTTGTGATATATAGTTATATTTTTTAATTTTTATTATCTTTGACATATTTACTCTCAATCTCCACTCAAAATCAATGCACTCCAATGTATCTAGCTACTTTCAAAAGTTTGTAAAAATCATTTTAGGACTGCACCCCCCACTGACCCACTTCAGGGGCAACGCCTACTTCCTCATCAATTATGAAAAGCTTATGCCTCAAAGTTTCAGGTGGAATGACTCTTTAATATCATACATAATCATGTTGCCTAATATTAGAACTGAAGCAGATTCTTTTCAATATTGTACTCATGTGTTTATTCTATAAACATGACACGTTTCTTTCTGTTTTGGTAAATAGGGTTTTATCTTGTTGGTAATTGCAAGAACATCATGATTTGCATGGTTAATAAATTTAGAACCGAAAGACAACCAGGTGACTTAGCTAATGTTGCCTCAATCTACAATTTGATCCTCGATCGATCTACAATTTGATCCAAGTTACAATTTGATCCTCTTCTCATTTCCCGTTAACAGGATTCTCTCGGTGGGAACTGTAAGACCGTCATGATTGCGAACATCAGTCCGGCCAGCTTCTTCTTTGAGGAATCGAGGAACACCCTACTCTATGCAGATAGAGCTAAAAATATCAAGATGAAGGTAAAATTTCAAACTTAATTTCAAACTCCTGAAACAAAGGCCTGTCGAAGTAAATCAGATGCAGAATACCTCACTGATCACCTTATCATCAGAGTTAGGCTTAATTATATGGATATATCCGGTAGAAAGTTGCATTTCCATGAACAATACAACACACTTCTTACATATAGATATATATATGTATCTTTTGCAAACAACATTTCCTAAGGATATTTCATAGGGGGGAGGTAGTGAATAATTGGGTGAATAAAAATGTCAGGATTTTAATATTTAAACCAAAGATTTCTGGATTTTGAATTTTACAGTGTAGTATTATTTGTTATTTCTCTGATCTCTGAGGTTTGAATACCATGCTAGACAAAGATATTTTTCTTGTTTCAATTCAATATTTTGCAATGATACAGAGCATACTACGAGAATGGTGGTAGAGATCTATCTGGAGCTATGTTTTTTTTTCAAAGGGCCCCTATTCTGAAGGACAAACAAAAACAGAGAACAAGAAGTCAAAAAACAAAAGAAAAGGGCAGTGGGATTAATAGATTAGAATCTGGTCTGTAAGATCTAAACATGGACCACTGGAAAAAATATAATAAATTCAACCCTCAGTTGGGTATGCTCACCCTTAAGGCACTGGGCACACTACCACCCTTACCTTAACATTTTTCAATGTAGGTGTTGTGATGCTGCCAGACACTTTGCTCCAAACATTGATCATCTCTGGCCCTCTATGAAAACGAATTGAGACCTCTGGTCCATTTCTATGGATACGTCCATTAGTTCGAGAACCATCGCTCTCAGTTGATATTAAGAAGTCCTTGATCATTTGGTAATAAAAGGTTGTTACACATACGGATACATTCTTATGCTCTCTGTCTGTCTGTCTATCCGTCCGTCTGTGTTCGTGCATGCATTTCTTGCTTTTGTAAATAATTGTTGCCTTACTTTGTCTTTCTGCTGTATCATTTTTAAATATCAGATAAAGTCTAACACCACCAGTGTGTCGTACCACGTGGCGCAGTACACCAACATCATCTCCGAACTCAAGCAAGAGATTAACAGGCTCAAGCAGAAAATATCATCTCATGAGGAGGAGAAAGGGTTCGGAAAAAACCTCTGTGAGTTGAGAACCAGAATTAAGTTTCCTTAAAAAGTGATAATTATGTTTATTAAAAAATTGCTTATGCTTATCTAGAATTAGTCATTGGAGAGTGTTGCAGAATTGCAGAATTTGTAGACAATACAGCCGTTTCACTGTGTTACAAAGATGACAGCATGGCCAGGTCAGGTCATGGCATGGTCAGATTGTCTGCCCCCCCCACCCCCGTAATTATTAGGTTTTCGGCTCAAAGCCCAACCAGGAATCTGAGTTTCTATTGACCTATTCAAAACTACCCCTGGGCAGTGTTGTTCACCCTGGATCTGTTACATTTGGTTATGGGGGATATGGGTCGAGTGATTTCCAAAAAGAAATTTGTCTGCAAGTGCTGATGAATGTGGGAGGGGGGGGGGCTGCCTTTATCCTCCTCAGTATTTGACAAAGTGTTCTGATGTTGAGGTTTACTTTGTTGTCTCTCAGATGGGTGCATTAACTGGCGGTCACGGGAGCAGGAATGGGGTGAAACATCCCTCACGCTCGCCTCATAAACACTTTGAAACACTTATTGGAAGGAGAGGGCCTAGTATAAGTCGATGTTCGTCAATGATCATTACATGAAAAGGGTTTCAAATGAGCTTTAAATGGGCTTCCTAACCCTTGGCATTATTTAATATTTATTATTATTATTATGATTATCTAAGCTATGTACATCTCTAACTTGGGTAGTTCTTCTTTAATAATAACATGTATCTCAGTTAAATGACTTTGCCATAGAATGATAGGTTACGAGCAGAAACCAAACGAAGTTGTAGATTTATTCCTCGTCTTGAACTTTGACCTCCAGCCATCGATGCTGCCAGCCGAGCAGAGATGGACCGTCTCCGGCAACAGTTGATGTCAAACTTTAACATTCAGATGGGGATACGTCAGGAACTGATGCATGTAGAACAGGAGACATGGCAGCTCTCACTGGAAGCTAACAAACAGCTGTCTGTGATAGCAGAGTAAGTTATTAGATACCAGTGGTTTACAGGTGGTACAGAGGTAGTAATGATTGGTGTGTGAGTAAACATTGATATATATGTGGAAGGTTGTTAGTTTGTCTGCATCTTAATTCACTGAATAAACATCAAATAGGGATGCTTTTAATATGAGCTGTTGTTTAGTGACAGTCATAGTGTTTAGTGACAGTCATTACAGGGACAGAGTTTCATAGGGGTTACGGTAGTGCTGTATTGAGATTCACAAAACTTAAGTGAACTAAACTAACTTATAAGGCTCTAGACTAGACTATACTATAGTATACTGTTCTATACTATAGTATTCTATGCAATACTACACTATACTATACTAAACCCACTATACTTTACTTAACTAAAGTACTCTAAACTATACTATACTGTGTGTCATCCAGACTTGACTGTTGTAACAGCCTTTTATTTGGTCTTCCTGCTTACCAAATCTCGAAGCTTCAGCGCATTCAATACATCGCCACCAGATTAGTTATCCTCACAGATAACAGATCCCACATTCAACCCTTTTTCTCCACCAACTTCACTGGCTTTCCTGTTGCTGAAAGAATTAACTACAAACTTCTCACCCTGACTTACAAACTATCCATGGTTTTGCCCCAAACTATATTTCCAACTTACTCACCTTACAAACTCCAACTCACTCACTCAGATCTAACAGTGCGATTCTCCTAAAGCCACCTCAAATTAAAACTAAAACCTATGGTGAGCGTTCTTTTCAATTTGCCCCCCTCACATTACATCACACTTCATGGAATGCCAGTCGGGAAAGCACTACACATTGAAAGAAGCCGAAGTGACCTAAAACTAGTTGAATCTTGATAGTTCATTGTCGTAGGCACACACTCGCTGCATGACTATCCAAAGTTTTCCACGTTGGGTAAGGTCAAATTCATTGGGGGCAGTATTTTGAATCAGACTAGAAAGAGGTATATTGTAAATGAGAGGAGGAATTTGGTCTTGATCATTAAAACTATTTGCTTTTAACTTTCTTCTTTTTTTCTCTTTCGGTAGATGGGAACAAGAGCAGCTGAGGATGCAAAGCAAACACAAACCCAAATTGAGTCTGACTTTCAACCACAAGCAGAAAGGTGAGTGCAAGCTATAAGAGTTAAATATTGAGGCTGGGAGGTGGGGTGGGGGGTGAGGGAGGGGATACAGTTTGAAAAAATAGATACATTTTATCATCCTTTCTGGTGCAGAGCTTCCCTTATGCTTCTTATTTTACAGAATAGATCCGTAAACTTTTAAAACTGCTAGTATCTCCATTAGACCATTGAATATTTGTTCTGCTGTAATACAGAGGTAAATAGTGACCTCCTTCTGCATAGTTGACCTTTACAGAGAACCAATCAAATAATCAGTCTATCGCCATCTCTCTCAGTCAAAATTAGTATACTAGCTCAAAAAGCCAATTTTAATATTCTGACATTGCATAGTAAGCTCCTGCATAAAATGGTACAATTTTTCCCCTCAAATTTAAAAGATTCATGGCATATTTTCTTCACAGAAGCTAAGTATTTTTTAATATTTTTTTATTATAATTATAACAAAGTATTCATAATCTTCAAAAATTACTATGTGAAAATTCAAATACTAAATTAATTCCATGAAAGCAACTGCAGTGTCAACTTTGTTGAAATTTTTCTAAACTTAAATGTGATATTTAATATTTAATATTGTAAGTGAAATAAAATTTGTGTAATAACATTTTTGTTCTGCTCTTTGCTGACAGAGAGAGAGCTAGATGATATAGATGCCAAGAGTACAACCTCGGAATCACCAGAACCAGAAGAGGTCTCGGATGCGAGACAACAGCTCTCAATCATCCTCAGACAAAGAGCCGATCGCTACAACAAGAGATCCGATCTGGAAGAACAATTAGAAGGCGTCAGGAAGAAAGGATCCATCATGGAAGAGGTATGTACAGACTTTCCATACACCCTCCCTCCCCCCCCCCCTCGTACCCCACATAAAGACAAGAGTGATTTTGTAAGCCATAGATGCAAGATTAGTGATGGTGGCTTTTGTTGTATAGCAAATAGCACAACCAGTTATTAATTTGCGATCTCCCCCTGCCCCCCCAAAAATTTGTCACTATTTACACCTCAAACCAGACCTTGTCTGGTTCCATTTATTTCTTGTCCTTGTGAAAGATGAATATTTTCACATGACCAAAAATACCATATCGGTTCGTGATATGTTCCAAATTAACCCTCATGCCCTGACATATCGTTATTACAGTCATGTCACTGAATTCTTAACTCTAAAATCCAGAACCCATTGGTTCAGCTTCCCCATCTCCCCGCCCCCTCCCCCACCCTCAAACCTTTATTGGTAGGCTTCTGTGTGTAACTGAGGTATAAAAAAGAAACGTGACATCCATTGTAAAGTCCATTATGTTGCCTCAGATTTTATTTCAAACGATCGATAATAAGAAATTCAAAGTCGTTTAAAAGTGGTACATGCTTGTTTTTGTTCTCACCCATGACTTAAAACTAACTCTCAAAGACTAAGGTAACTTTCATAATTACTTACCTAGAAGGACTACAGTTCTCAAAAAGTCTGTCGATAGTCTGTTGTTACGTTGACCTCATGACACAAACATTCCATTCCGCTGGAATATGGAATGCTGAAAAACTTCTGAAAGATTAAAAAGGAAAATCTCAACTGAAAAAGTGAACATGAAACTGAAAACTGGACTGAATTGCTGAATATAGTGGAGTTTGGAAATGCAGATATTTTTGTTTCTTTCGGTTTGAAGAATAGACTTACCCCTGGAAATTGGATGTCACATTTTGTTTTTCATACCTCAATAACACAAACAAGCTTACGAATGGGGGGGGGGGGAAGGAGGCTGAACCAATTGTTTGTTTTGGGCTAGCTCTATACTTTAGACTCTAAGAATTCAGTATCCTAACGGAAGAATATGCGAGAGTTAAGGTCATATCTGTGAGTTTAATACTTTCACCAAAGCTTTTTCTTCATTTATACGGTTGTTCCTAAAAACGAGGTGTTTAGTCACTGTGTTACAGTAAGATGATATTACAAAACTTTGTATATACATATTATTAGACAAAAGAAGAGAAATCAGATATTATTCATAGTTGACAAATATAGAGTATAGTTTTAGAAAATATATTGGAATTTTTCGGTCCCCCTGGGACCTTTGTCAGCAATACTTGGCAGTGTAATGAAAAGTACATGTAATGACCATTCCCCTCCCCTCCCACCCCCCAATAAAAAGAAAAACTTAATTGATCAATGACTGTGAAATGTTTTCTTGCATTTTTCTAGAACTTGCCAAACAAAACAACCAGTGATGAGCAGAGAGAGATTCTAAGCATGCTGTGTAAGGTCCACGAGCTGGAAATCGAGAGTATCCTTTCTGATTAATGTCAGGTAGTTGGAAAAGGATGAGGGAGGGGGAGGGGTGACCCCTCGCAAACATGATGGACCCTTTTAAGTTTTTCTTCCATTTTTTTTTTTTCATTTTGATTTCTATTTAATCATTTTTTTTTTCCATTTTTTTCCGTTTTTTTGTTGAGGTTTGTTAAATGTTTTATTGTTAATATTAAGATACTTCAAAGACTGTCTTTTCCTTAGCGGTCTTACCCCCTTCACCAGACACCGAGTTGAAGTCAGAAGCCCTTGTCAACACCCATGTGATGGAACTGAAGGATGCAGTGCATGCCAAGATGCAGAGCCAAAGAGAACTCTGTGACAAGATCATCCATCAGCAGAAGGAACTATTAGATGGTGAATAAAAATTCTAATATTGGCTCCCAAAATTAAAAATGTAATAACATTGACATCGAGGTCCTTATAGGTCAGAGTTCAATAAAAAACAAGCTGTCCACCCGACAGTCAACGGTACTGATCTTTATTTTCGAGGACAGAAGTTCACAGAGACGAACAAATCCGATCTTTACCGTTAGACTGTGTGATAGGATAACTGATAAACAGCTTCTCTAAACAGCTGAGAAATATCTTATCACGTTCAGGGGATATCACATAATTAACGTTCCTTCGCAGAAAAGGCTGATGACTTTGATGAAGTATAAATATGACATCATCTAGCAACTTTGGGCTTCAATTAATGGTTTTCTTTGATTTATTACAATGTTTTAATTCCATGTAGTAGTGGAGATTGGGTTTGCAAATGCTAATTCTAAAATATTTAAATTCTTAACATGATCATGATGATGATGGCATTGGTTTTCAGTATCAAACACTGTTGACATTCAACCTTGAAAATATGAGAAGTAAAACAAACAGTTATGTAAAAAGTTTCAAATATTTAGTGGCAGTGTGCCATCACATCCCAGGCACGACATTTAAAACTAAGATATTTTTCCCAAACGGTGCAAAATTTATACATATTGATTTATGCACATTGAAATACATATACATATTGATTTCATGCATACGATATTCTTCAGGCACAACAAAGTGAATAGTTGTTTAACCTCCTTTGTATGAGTCATGCTGTACGTTCTTCAATTGCCAATGATGTCATCAAAAAAAAGTCATATATTTAATAAAAATGTTCTAGCAAAACGGTTTGCAATTCTCAGTGGAAGTAAAATGTGACCTTTATCACTCCAAGAAATGGATGATATTTTGATAAATTTTACTTGTGTTGTAGTTAAATTATAAGTATCGCCTTGTGTTACTGAATTGTGGTATTTCTATAAACTGTTTGAACTGTCTGAACTATAACATTTAGAACTTTCTAATAATTTACATCAATTGTAATTTTAACTGTTCCTGGTTGCTTTGCTTTTTTCCCCCAACTTTCTGTTGCAGAATTCTAAATGTTATAGTTCAGTCCCATTAAAGTCTCTCAACAAACTCCATTAATATTTTATCCTCTTACAACATTATATCTTGCACCTCTTGAAGTAAAAAACTCTATAATTGGCTTTCTCTAAAATTCGATCTCTTGGAAATTTTTTGAAGAGTACTACTACAATTTTTGGAAGAGTACTACTACAATTTTTGGAAGAGTAGTTAAAATTCCGTTATTCAAATACTTAAATAATTCCTCGCTAAAATTTTTTTGTTTTCTTTCTTTGCTCGTAGAAAACCACGTTCTCTATACGCAAGAACTGGAGGAGCTGTACGAGCTGTATCAATCAACCGTGCTTGAGGACATTCCAACTTGGAACAAAGACTTAAATCTGCCTCATATTGAAGGCATCAAGGTAAACAAAAACAAAAATAATTATCAACACTTTCTATTCATATCTTGTCGTAAGAACATTCATTCACAGGGCCCTTTTTTTTCCCCAGTAATTTTTACCAAATTTTGCAAATAAGTGGGAACTTTTCTTGTCATACTGGTAAACATAATTTACTGAGACGTTTTTTTCTAAGGTTTACTGTTCAACATACATTGCAGCCATTGGATTCCTTGCAATTTATCTGTGTTTAATTAGGTTTGTGTGGATCTAGTGATTTTAGAAAAAGGAAACCCTTTCTATTGAGATGGTTTCTCATCGTGTTTAGCAAGCCATCCGCTGAGAGAATGCACACGCTAAACAGTGTTCATCCTATGTTGCTGTCATGAGCAGGCCTGCCAAGAGGAAGCAGGTGGGGGGCGGGGGGTATTCCCGGGCCGAGGGGCAATTGGAGGTACCGGGAAAATATGGGATATAGAAGAGTGTATTCTCATTTCACAGTATAGTTAACGTAGGGAGTAATGAAGCGTCACAATAAGGGGGCTTGATGATCGATAATTGTTCTGCGCGGATGTCTCTGGTCATGATAAAACCCCACTGGTTCACCCTGCTATGTTATCGTGCATTCTCATGCGCTTGCATGAATGGACGTGTCATAGCTTTGGTCAATTGTTCAGGGAACAGAGTCATTTATCTGCACTTGGGGCACAGAGGTCAAAAACTGCAGCAGCTTCAAATTTCCCGCTATGACGAGGTTAATGAATAAATATCAAACAACAGAGGTTATATCCCCTGTAGACCAGAAGTGTCTGTTGTGTGAAACTTTGCAGCGCAAAATATCATGTCGTAAGGAGCCTGGCTGCAGCCAGCATGATGGATGCAGCCCCCCCTCCCCTTGAGAGCGTTGCGGTCAAGTGGTTAAGGCAGTGGACTTGTGATCTAAGGATTGCTGGTTCTAGTCCTGGCCAGATCATTTTGTTTTGTCATAGGGCAAGGCACTTTATCTCCATTGCCTCTCTTCACCCAAGTGTATAGATGGGGACCTATGAGATCAATTGTCAGTTGGGCGCTGTTTAGCTGCTGCCATGTGGAGGGATTGTCTCTTTGTGTGACAGGTTATCGTTGACCAGGGTAATATTGTGATGCGCTTCAAGCCATTGGGAAAGGCACTACATAAAAAAAAAATGAAAATATATATGCGTCTGACTTTTGACACGGTGCTTTATGACAGTTCATAAAGTGACGGCTATGCGGCTATCTATCCATCTATACAAGAAACGTTATTAATCCCCAATAGCAATCAGGTAAAAACAAGTCCAGTATTTTCATAGACACCCCAGAGGGGAGATCCTCTGTATTAAAACGACACCTCAGATTCACACAAAAAGAAATGGGGTGAACGGGAACAGCCGTAATACGATTCAGGGCATCAGAGTTTGTGTGATTCTTGGATTGTTTGTTAAAATGTGAAAATTTATACATCTCTTCTTAATAAGAGACTATAAGAAAAACAAAATGGGTTCTTGACAGTAGAGGATTAACCAGTATAGTCCTTTGAGAAAGAAGCATCATCATCAACATTGGGAGGACAGTCATTTCATTTTGATGATGCCCTGTAACCAAAGTGGTACACAAACATTTAAACATGTAAACAAAACAAAAAACAAACAAAAAAGAAGAGGCAAGAAAAACAAAGAACCAACCTTTTGAATGCAAGAAAGAAGAAACAAACTAACCATCATTTTTTGTTGAAATTATTATTCATGCAATAAGTAACATCTTTATCCTTGAAAATTGCACTGGTTTCTAATTTGCAAAATGGTATCAAATTACCAAATTTTTTGTCTTTATTCTTTATGCCTTTTACTGGCTTTCAGAATTATCCCCCCCCCCCCCCTGATATCGCAGTGATTGGTGTAATAGGTAAAATTTACCATACTTGATACTTTGGGATCTTTTCAGCCAATGTATATCCCTCATCTTTAATTTTTTTATTCTTTCTTTCTACCTGCTGGAGATTGGATGAATGCATGAATGTTTATCCACTACTTAAATCTCCGACGATAAATAAAGGAGATCTCGATTTAAATCCCACAGAAAAATTTTCGGGGTATAAAAATTCAGTCTCCTCTTCTGATTATAACCGTCAGTGTTACAAAAAACATCACACGTTCACTTCATGAAATCCATCGACTTATTCCTTCATAGCTCCACAGCATCAGTGTCATTTGTCGTGTGTTTCTTTTCAGAAATATTATGCAAATCACTAAATAACAGACTAATTACGTTCTTATCATTTTTTGGCACGGGGCCATTGTATATCTGACATCAGAGATAACCAGTTTATTTACACTTAGATCGCAAAATGATCAACTTTATTTCTAATTTCAATATGTGCGTCATCTTGAAATGGAGTCTTTATATACATTATCACATGCGTTTTTGAATGCTTGTGTAATTTAGTAGTGGGGTGGGAGGGGGGTGGGGGAGGAAAGAAGGAAATTGCATGTTCAATTTAATGTGCTCCAACAATGAGATTTATTGAAAAAATATCCTTGACTTTTATCAGATCCAGTTTGCTATGAATTTTTCATTTTGACTATTTTGAAATTTGAAAATAGTTATTAAGAGTTATTGCAAAAACTTGGAAATTGCTCCTTTGCGGCTTTTTCTTCCAATGTTTGATGAGATTAATATTTTCAGTTTCACAAATCTATGATACTTTCTCTTGCTAGGAAAAGATTAATGTCCCATGATCTGCCATCGCCTTTCCTCGTACCCCATCTAACCCCTTCTCTCACCTCTTCCACCTTTCCAAAAGACACAGCATTTGTTTCATACCGTGTTTACAGCACTTTAAAATACAGACAATATCAAAAAATTAAAACTAATACTCTATGAAAATGAGCTACTGTGTTATATATTGAACAAGAAATAATTGTATTCAAGTTTAATAGAGGGCCTAACGTTTTGATCCCAACCCTATTAACCAACTTCTTAAGAAGGCGAACATTTTTAAACCTCTGTCTGGACCCCTAACTTTTATAATATTTATTTACCTACTCAGCTTTTTGAAGTAGATGAGGATTAATTATTTATTTTCTTCCTCTTTCTTGCTGTCTCCCCCTCTCTCTCTCTCTCTTTGAAACATTTATTCTGAGATGATCATTGCAACATACTGCTTTAAAGCGTTACATGGGCTCTTGCAAATTTTTTTTTTAACAGTTTGACTGTTAAAGTAAAAGAAAAATTGACTAATAAGATATGCATAGATGCCTTGAAGGTCTGTGAATGCAATTGCATACACAATCAACTGACATAGAAGCAGTTGAATGAAACGAGACCGGGTACAATTCATCTATTTTCCATCGTTCTAGTACTGAACTGTCTATTTTCTACCAAACCTTACAGAACAGCCTTTTTACACAGAGGCAGACCGAAGGCTCGTTACTTATTGAATTTGTCAAATGACACATATCACTTTCAATTTATGAAGGGGAAAATAGTTTACTTTCCATTTCCCCACCCCCCCCTCAAAAAAATTAAAAAATGAAGAAAGAAAAAGAGGAAAAAAGAAAAAGAAAAGTCTACTGCCTGCGGGTGACTCGAGTTGGTGATGGATGAGAAAGCTCACCGATTGAAAACTGTAAAGAAATGGACCTCATTTAAAATGCAGAAATCATTAACGGCAGGAAGGACAGGTTTTGCGACTGGTTTCTGGTGGGATAACCGGGTCGAAGAAACCTTTGTAATGTTTACCGTTGAAAAAAGCAAGGAATGTTAAATGTGTTTCACAGAAAACCGGACAAGTAGAACGGGTAGTGAGAGTTTAATTAATATGCTGACATTTTTCGGTCCCAAAATATGTGCCGAGGGTAACACATTTATATTGAAATTATTATGATTGTTTGTGTGACACCATCTTAGGAGAAAGATGTTACATTGGGCTATTTACTGGCAACATGCCAGTAGATATTTGCATATTTACAAGTAGTCAAAAAATACATATTAAGGATATAAACACATGGCATTTTAGTCGATTGAGAATTGTCGGTCCAAAAATTTGGGCACGATATCCGTACCTGGCAGTCGCCCCGTCCCCTCCTATTACTGCTTGACATCAAGCAAATATTAATCAGGCTTTTCCCATCTTTACCTGATGTTTGCTGTAATTCAGGAAAGTGCCAGTGGGCAGTTGACTTTTAGGATGTTAGATTGTTTACAAAACCACTTGGATTTTTTTCTTTAGCAAGTTGGTGGCTAAAATATTGTGAAATTCTAGTTCAATATGATACCAGGGAGTTGTTATGGAACAACTCCCTGATGATACTATGTACTGCATACTTTGAATTGATAGGAGACAGGAAACTCGGCAGTGAATAATTTGAAAGTGAGGTAACAGATTGGATGTGAGGTAACGTCAAGGACTAGTTATGAATTGCAATAGTTTTTTGTGTAATTGCCGCTTAGAATGAATCTGTTTGAGTCATACCACACTACTTATGAATTGGTTGGAGAGATGAACTTGTGAAAACTCATCTTATGCGTCAAGCATTCATCTTTGTTAAACCAATGCTTATTTTGTTCATTTAATTTTTTTTGCTTTCTTTTCTCTCTTTCTCTCCGGCGCCATGAGCACCCCTTTCCTGGTGAATATTCCCGCGTTATAAATCACCATTATTATTATTTTTATTATGATTATTATTACCTAAAATTCAAAATACCAAACCATAAATAGAAGCTACTCCTTATCAGAATTAAACTCCTCATGATATTACAGCATCTTATCGTAAGACACAGTTGCAGAAAAGAAATTGTCACGACATCAACTCACCTGAGATTAGAACGTAATAATACAACAGTTCAGAATTAACAGGGGTTTTTTTCTCTTACGTTTTCCTTTTGTTTATTTATTTATTTATTTATTTATTTATTTTTGTTACAATATAGCATTGCTTCTTCTGGAAGGCATAACTTGAGAAAAGAATAGGAAGAAAGAATGAAAAACCCAGAACTGTTAATCAAATGGCTTATCTATTGCAATTAGGTTCTGTAGGGTAAATAAAAGTGAAGGGGACCTTGTGTTTAATCCTAGAGGGATCTAACTGTAGAGACAGGGTGCCTCAACAGATCCCTGCATGCAAGGAGATCCTGCTAGGATCAAAAGGATGTCACACCATAGATCTGACTCTCTAATACACAGGCATAAAGTGTGTAAGTTGTTATATACAAAGCCAGTACCTGCATGTGTGACGATCCCTGCATGCGAGAAGATCCTGCAAGGATCAAAAGAATGTCACACCATAGATCGGCCTTTCTATACACAGACATAAAGTGTGAAAGTTGTTATACAAAGCCATTAGCTGCATGTGTGACGATCCCTGCATGCGAGGAGATCCTGTTAGGATCAAAAAGAATGTCACACCATAGATCCGAGTTTCTTTACACAGGCATAAAGTGTAAAGTTGTCATATACAAAGCCATGGCTGCCTGCATGTGTTCATTCTTATTTATGATTAGGTGAAATAATCGCCTCTTGATTTCACCAAAATGGGGGAGGGAGTGAGGGGGGGGAGGAATTTATCTGAGTGAAAAAGTGATTTGATCATGTGAAACTAAGAAGTCCTCCAGGCTTGGATAATTTTTGTTCTTGGTATTATGATGCCAACCAGGTGCATTAAGGTACAATAATGTGTCTCATTGAACATTTGAGTGTGATGTGTCAATACAGCCCGAAGGCTAAGGGAGAGTAAAACAACATTTCTTCCCGCTCGGATGTAAGAGAGAAGAAAAGGACAATACAAGAGGAGTAGACAGAAAGATTAAACAAGAATTGACCAAAAAATAAAATGGGGGGGGGGGGGGAATCGAAGGCGATCATTCATGTGGAGCCTCTGTTCCGAAGATTTTCATCAGAGTGACAAAGATTTGAAAGCGTCCCCAAATATTTTAAGCGGGTGAATTGCCTCGAGGGGAAGCTCATCAAGACAGCGAAAATGTTGTGAAATTTTTACTTCCACTTGGAGATTGAAGTTGGGGGAGATATCGATATCGCCGTGAGCTGTTATATAAAGTACAGACTAAAGAGGGTTTCGAATTGCGTTTCATCAACAGATGTCTCTCTTTTCTCTGTACGGGGGGGGGGGGGGCAAGCTGGACTTGCTGTCAGTGTTTAAAGGAATATTCCTGTGATGAATTCTGAATACATAGCACATTGGAATAGCTACTTAGCAAACATCTCAAATGAACCACATTTTCGAAAGGAAAAAAAATCAGAAAAATTTGAAAAATTTTGAAAAATTGTCTATCAAGATGACATATTAAATGCCCCCCATCTACTGTGATTTCCACTTCTTGGAGTATGGGAGGGTTTAACCAGTCAAAATAAGTTTCATTTTAATATTAGTCGACAACCATATCACAAATTAAGGACCAGATATTTAAAGGGGATGTTTTCTCTCTTTAAGCTAAGACTAATATAACGATTATCTACCACTGGAATGGCCCTTTAACTCTTATTACACTCCCTCAAGAAAATGATGGAACATCAGATTATTTCTAGATATCATTGGATTTTTTTATCATTTGATCATTTTTTTTATAATAAATTATGTTGTTTATATCTCTGGAGATATAGTGTCAAAGGGATTGATGGGTACAATGACATTTTCTGCAAATATTATCAAAAGTTGGCTTTGATGAATCTTGCAGTGTGATCTTGCTTTCAAAGTTTTTTTGTCAAAGATGCCTTTAGCTGAAGAAAGAGAGAAATAATAATTTCACATGTATTTTTTATTAAGCATGTAACATGTTTTTTATTTTCTCTTTTAGTAACTGGTTTCTCAATATACATAGCCAAGAGGTAAAATAAAATTACGAAGCAGCGCCAAAAAAAAATCTTTTTTCTTTGATGGCTGCCGTTTGAGTTTTAAGAAAACTTATTATATTAGCGTATTATTGCCCTTAGCGACTGAATAATGTGGAGCTCTTTTTTTATTTTTGAGATAAGAATACATAGTAAAATGTAAAGTAATATTATTAAAGTCTGTATATAAAAGAGGCTCAATCTCAGTTGGAGCAAGTGTAGCAACACTTCTTCAGCAAGTTTTGACCTTTATAGAGCGCCTACTACATCTAAAACCAGTAGAGAAACACTGTTTTTCCCTCTTCCTTCAAAATTATAAAGTTATGGCTTCCTCTGAGCTAATCAAATAAGGAGGACTTGAAAACTAGTGAGTGTGATGGGAGCGAAGGTATGGGATGTGTAGGAGGATGAGGGCGTAATTAAAGTCTCGTGTACCAAACTTGACTCGAGTACCAATTAAAATGCACACTTTTGAAGAGATCGTGAAACTTTTGTAGTTCTTTAAAGATTCAAAATTTTGTGTTTTTCCCGAAAAATATCGAGTACCAACTAAACTACACACATTTGAAAGTAGAAAAAAACAATGTGAAATTCAGGAGTATAGATTCGTATGTAGAGATGATTGCATAAGTAAATGGCAGTTATGGAAATGATGAGACTGAATACTCCCAATTCAATTAATATATAAAGCTATTTGTTTTGTCTTTGTGTATATATATATATGTTTTGGCTGTAATTATGTCAAAAACTTGGAAGAAATCAGTCTGTAACAATCAAAATTATTTATGGAAATTTATGGACAATGTCTTTGCAATCGTGTCGCAATTGTTGACCTTGCCTGGACGAGTATTTTGCTATTTGATAACGGGTCAAAAAATTTAATTCCCTGGTCTATTACCTTCTACTTCTGGCTTTACATCGCAACAAAGCTCTGATCAAAAATTGAAAAAAAAATTCTCGGCATAATTTTTCGTCCAGCCGCGGCGACGACAAATTGTTTGCATCGTGCGTGTCGTAGAATAGTTAAACATCAATTACACATCGTGCATCAAATTTGGAATGTCGCATTCTGTCGTTAGATCTCATTTTATGCCCATTATTCCTTTCCTTGCTTTTTTTTCCTCTCTCTCATACCTTTAATACTACATGGAGAGCTATGTTGTTATGTCCCCAAGGGAGCTGTTTTGACTTAGCGATACACGAATGCTTCCCCCCGAAGAGAAACGAAGCAGCGAAGAAACACTCGCTGATAATGAACTGCAGCCCGTTCTCCCGTCATGATTGTAGAATACCCCTCCGTACCTCCCGGGTTGATTTTTATCTCTTTCCCACGCGAACGATTTTCAGTCCACACTACTCTTACCGATCAACGGGAGCATATTTAGCTTTTATGGAAAAAGGAGAAAACTTAGGACTATTGATTTTTCTTCTTTTCCTTCTTTAGTTCTCTTACTTTTAACCTGGCAGAGGGGGGGGGCTCTCATCATTTCTTGTCGACTAGTTCCGTTTTTTTTTTTTTTGATATGCGAGCGGCCGTTAATAGTACGATAACGTTTGAAATTGGATGGAAAGCTTTTTTCCTACACTAGAGGGTGTATGAGACAATGTCAAAAATGTTTATAAACATCAACTTAAACATACAGACACGAAATCAAACCAACATTTATGACCGTAGTGACCAGCTTTTGCCGAAGTTACAAAACGTTTTTATCGTCGATTTTCTTCATAATTTTGGGATACTTAATCTTTGAGACCGAGGTTCTTTGATATTCGTGATAAGGTTGATTCCTCATTCTTTTGGGTTTATATTATGTTCTCTATTTTTTTTATGTCTCTGTTTTGATTGGTTCCTGTGTTTTCATTGGTTGCGGTTTTCCTTCTTCTCTTCGTGCAGGGCTCGTCGATGCTGAATTTGAAATCTTCGAAGACATCGGATCTTTATTACGACAACGAGGGCGATGAAATCAAAGATAGGGGGACGGAGAAAACCGAAACGAGAAAACCGATGAAAAAGACCTTAGATATGTACGAGTAAGTAGACTTGACTTCTAAACGATGGAAGGTGGAAAGGGGGGAGGAGGAAGCAAACTTTATCGTTATCCTTGTCTCTCTTTGACAGAGACGATCGGAGTCATCGAACTAAGAAACGATACTTCATACAGTGGACCGCAGTCTAAAAATGACATCACAGAGCCACTGACATTTGGAAGCTTTTAATGTTTTCTTGAAATTCATTACATGGAAAGACATCGTCTATAGATGACAAAGTCGATGAACCTATTATTGGCATTGCTTGCTTTCAGAATTCACAAAATTTTGCACCCAAAAAATAATGAAATAAATGGCCAGATATGTGGCAAAGTTTGGAGTGAACTGAATATTCCCTACTTTTACCATGAAAATAAAAATAAAAAAGCAAGTTTTTACCTCCCAGTAAAAAGACTCTCACAACACACATAGAAAACAAGACGCAACTGCTGACCGAGCTCCCAAAAAAAACAATGTTTTTTTTTAAACTGTGACAATCAAGGGAGATATTCATTTCGAGTATCTTTGTCATATATATTTATATATATATATATATATAAATATGTGTTGGGTTCACTCCTGATAGTTAAAAAAAACTACTGCCTCTTGGTTGAAGTTGGTTCAGCATTTCCTTTACCTGTTAAAACCCCAAACCATTATAGCTTGCAACTCTTGTTGGTATCAACTCTTGTTGGTATGTACTGTTTTGGCAGGGTGTTACAAGTTCATGCCAATAAAAAGTGGTAGAGGTCCTCAGATCATAAATATGTAAAAAAAAATGGCATAATGCAATGCGTATATTATTTCAATTTCATGTTAGTGGTTGTTCTTCTGGAAGGAGAAGTGCGCTGGAAATCTTACCGAATGTACTATTTCCTTCCCCCACCCCCCTGCCACACCCACATGGCTATTCACCCAACTTCCCACTTACAAAACTCACAATCACACTCAATAAACAGTTTAATGTTTTGCATTATGATTAAATCATAATAATACTTCATATTAAATTCTTTGCACAGACAGACAAAACTATCTTTTGAATCCTGGACCCCACACATAGCCCAACCACCCCCACCTCCCTCCCTTTCATTCTGATCACCAAGTTTTATACTAACAATCCTTTTCATTCTTTTCATCCTTTTCATCATAACTTCCTTTTAAGAAATAATTCCTTTTCATCATAACTTAGTACCAGCAGATCCATTAACAGAACTTTTCACAATTTTTTTATTTTGGCTCACCGCATCACCTACTACTTTCTATCCTCCCCATGCCTTCTCCTCTACAACCCCCAACCCTTCCTTCCCCTTCCCCTTCCCCCTCCCCCACCCACCCCTCCCCCTCCACCACCCACCTCTGTTTGCCCTAATTGTCTTGCAAAGCTTGTAGGTCACACAGGTTATGTTATTCCTGTCACTAATCTTTGTAGAGAATATGACTCTCAATCATAGAGATTTAAAGACTTTGTCGGTAGTTAACTCCTTTTGCACTTTATCTTTATAGTCATTCTGATGACGGAAACATATGTCTTTGGCAGTGTCATTTAGAGTTTAAATTCAGTCAACTGTAAAAGCCAGTTCATCTTCACTAGTATATCGGCTAAGCACTTCCACTTTGATAATTTTCCGTGAATTCTTCGGGGAATAATTTCTGCTTTCATGTCAATGGTTATTTCCGATTGTTAATTTATTTATTTATTGTCATTTTATTTATTTATTTTATTTATGATTATTACTGTTATTATTTGGTTTATTTTGCTTCTCAGTAAAATTGAGAACACTAGATTTTTCAGCCCTAGTCCAAGGAGTAGACAATTCAGGGAGAGAATGGACAAAGTACCTTCAGTGCCACACGTACGGATTCATTCCCCGACGCTGACGCGGCACGGTAGCCTTGCCTCCCTGGGAGAGAGGAGAAACAGGCCCGTCTCGCCCCATCTCAACGGACTTCATCCCCTGTCTCCGGAACCGACCACCACGAGGCAACACAAAGAGAACAGGAAGGAAATCATCTTTCAGACGAAGAGCATCGCGGCCAAAGCAGCCAAGAAGAAGACCACGGGCCAATACGACCGTAGGAAGACTTTTGACCGGACTCCGGCGTCTCTCCACTCCCTGCAAGAGGTCCAGGAAGTCAAGGAGGAGGATGATGAGGAGGAGGAGTACGAAGCCTACCTGACGGCCTCCAGACTCTCGCGCCACAACGTGAGGTCGAACAGCCGCAACTCGCAGGTGGCGAGCCGGCTGAGCAATCTAGACGAGGTCGGATCGATCGGCGGGAAGGAGAAAAAGGCTGAGGGCGCCGACAAGAGAGTGAATTATCGGGGAGGCGTGAAGAAGATACACATCAGCAATCGACAGGTGATGCAGCAGAAGATGAAGAGACGAGGCAACGACAGTAACGAGGAGGTAAGTGTCGGCCGATTAGCCATCTAAGGAAAAAAAACAAAAAACATCACAGTTTTGGTGAACTTTAACAGTGGGCGGAAATTTGTTTTTTTGGGGGGGGGGATGGGAGTTGCTTTATGCTTCTAGAAACAAGCTCCGAGGCATGTAGTACACAAACATTGATCGTATCAAACAAGAACATCTTTTTATCCTTCCAGTGACTGCAAATCTCGCAACAGGAAAACAAAACAAAGCTCTATTTTACAGTGTAAGATGGAGTAGTTTATGTTTTTAGAAAAAGGCCGTAAACTTTTGCCCATCGGTCCTAGTTTTTTCTTGATTAAACATGTTTTTGTTCCTTGTGAGTATTAAAGACCTTTTGAGAAGGAAACAACTTGTCCTCTTAATAATAATGCTGACATTAGATCTCCCAAGAAATTCTGAAATCTGATGTGGCATTTGGAAAAATTGCGAATCGAAATCCCTAAAGAGTGCCTGGATCATTCGTCCAGTACCCTGGGAGTCTAGTCTTTGGTGACGTATGACATCGGCTGCCAAAATGATTCATCCACAGTATAGCAACTGCAACCCTCTCATTCCTGAAAGAAATGAGCAGAACTAATGAGATTAAGAGAGGAACGCCCCCTTCAAAAAGGATTATGAATTTGCCTGGCTATGTGAGATGTAATTAATATGATCCAGCTTAAGACAGGTGCCTTGGCAAAAACAAAACCCTCAGGCTCAATGCTCAACAAAATGTTTGACTTGATCATCTACATTTTAAGGTTTGAAAATGAAACCACATACTCAATAACCGACCTATCTTCACCCTTTTATCTGTTTTTTAAAGGCCTCGATAATTTTCAAAGGGTTCCATGCGGAACCTCTAATTACAAGAGAGAAGACTTATGCCATGAGGATCGAAAAAACCTTTCAATATCTAAGAATTTTTTTAAATATCCGAGAACCACCTTAAAAAACACGGTTTGTTTCTTCATTCTATGACTAAAGAAAGAGAGAAGGGGGGGGGGGGGGGAATGGCTCTCAAACTCCTTTAATGAAGAACATTTTTTTTATGAAAGTGTAGAAAAGTGACTGGCAAGAGATAAAAACATGAAATTCTATTAAGGAAAAAAGGGATTGAAAGTAGTCGACTACTTTATAATCATAAAAAGATACTTTTTACAGAAATGATAAAATCTAAGAAAGCCTGGCATTCCAACCCCTGGTGGATTTAGACTGACCTATTCCGGCTAGTAACAAAGTTTACAGAGATACAAAGATACACAGTATCATCGTGTACATATTTGATTTACATGTCCAGGGCAGAATTTGAAGGATTTTTTCGCTGGTGTGTCCCTCGACAACCAGGTCTTACTTTGTTGGTCGTCCTACAGCAAATTTGGCCCCCCCCCCCAAAAGAAAAAGGGAAAAAAATAATGTAGTAAAATAACAAAACAGACCAACATGTACACTGTTGGAGAGATGTGTAGGTTTGGTAAATAGAATACCAGCTGTAGGCCAGTATATCCCCCCCCCCGACCCTTCGATTGGATCATAGGACCTATCAATAAATTTGTTTTATTTTTGGGTGTCTCAAAATTGAGAGAGGATGATGCCAATTTATTATCAATCAAGACAGTTTTCAGCTTAGTGGCTATGATGTCATTATGACTCCTGCTGTTGTCAGACGCATTCATAGAATAACAAAATTTATAGAAAGTTGAAATATCTGCCGTATCAAATGCTGTACGATTCGACCCCAAGATGCAGACGATTTTTAGTAATTAATTAAAACCATGGTCAGTCAGTATTGGCCCCACATTTTAACAGACTAGTAAAAAAAATGTATCAAAACTAATATCCTTGATGCTCTGAAAACCTACCACAAACATCTCATACGAAACAATATTTCCCCGCAAATTTTGTTTTGTGAGTTTCAACTCGTGCGGTCTACTCGAAGAACCTTTATGTATAATATGTAAACCTTTGACGACTTCTTTGAAGTTTCATAATTTTTTATTTCTCATTGATTGATATAATCATCTTCTTTGAAAGCAAAATTATATGAAATATTAATAATTCTTCATGTTCGTTATAAAGCCACATGACAAACTCAGCACCTGAGTTCTGCCAAATAATTCTCACGCCTTGGGTGGGAAAACATTTTGCGCGTGACTCCACAGCCATAAGACTGCTAATTAAACGTGAGGAATATACACCTGGAGATTTCTCTACCCTTGAAAATTATGCCGCTCATTATATTTTCAAAGTCAGCAAAACCTACAGTGGAATGAGACATAGTACCACTCGTCTGAACAGCTTGTGCTTTATACTCTGACGTGATGTCTCTATCAAAATACATCAGAAATGTCATAAAAACAAAGTTTACAACGTTCGAAAAATGTCAAAATATTTTAGCCCTTTTTTTCGACACAGTCGACCCCAAACAGACACTTGTAAGTTGAATGCAAGGAGAGAATGAAATCAATAACTTCGTTCAGAGCTTTTTTTTTTTGCCTATATGGTAGGAAATAGTTTCCTCTCTTCACTTAGTGAAGAATTGGCTGGGTTTGCCCCATCATCATTCACATTAAGATTGACCAGCGCGAAAAAAGAGACAGGACCATTTTTTCATACTGGATGTTTTGTTGTGTCATTGACATTTGGCGAACAAGATGCCCGTGTAGGTCACGCGTTAGGTAAAAGGATTGTAAAGCTCGTTGAAGTACCCATTTTAATTACGACTGCCACTAAAGAGTGTACGAGAGAGTGTTTTCGTCAGGGTCTGAGGGCTTTTAAAGCGGTATAATTTGTGACTTTAAAGGAAAGATT
Source organism: Apostichopus japonicus (assembly GCF_037975245.1). Classification (NCBI taxonomy): domain Eukaryota; kingdom Metazoa; phylum Echinodermata; class Holothuroidea; order Aspidochirotida; family Stichopodidae; genus Apostichopus; species Apostichopus japonicus. Next base: position 22,513,864 of record NC_092579.1, read on the forward strand.
TTATTTTTTTTCTATAGGTTTGTTTATCGATACTTAAATCGACAGTAGCCGAGGAATCGCCAAAAGATATAACATTTTCAGTGATTTCTGTATTTAAGGAGAAATATCACTTTATCAGTCGTGCTTGCTACTAAATCATGACATTGCAAATTTGTGTCCCACATAAATTTGATTATTGAAATATTATAACCCTGGTAAACTTGATATATGTGAGGGGGAGGGGGAGGAGGGAAGGGTTGTGAGGGGGAGGAGGGAAGGGTTGTGTGAAATGCTGAACAGTTTGATGATTTTCATCGTTAAATATTTTGTGATCAGTCGAGATTATTAATAAATATAAACTTTGTTTGAAAGTGTTCATAGTTTAAATGGAAGTTTTGGTTCAGTATAAAAGAAGAACCATTTTTGGGGGTTTGGAAATTTTTTGGTAAATAAAATCACTAAGTTTATAGAAAGTTGAGTACTTTGTGGGGCGTTTTTTTTTTTGGGGGGGGGAAAGGACCACATCATGTGTAGCCCTATCATTGGCGTGATTAACAAGCATTCTCTCAAAAATGTCATTTCAACGAAAGCAGTGTTGTAAATATTATACTCATTCCGATAAGTAGAAACTGCTATTTTATTGTACATCAAACTTGCAGGTGTTTTTCTTCACAAGTTAAACAGATGATTACTTGTAGGTTTGTATATATCATTCCTGTCACACCATCTGCATTAAAGTTGGTTTTTAAAGATGCAAGTTGTCACCATAAATATCCCAAGATAATTGCCATAGTCTTCCAAATCTACCTGTGCAAGAGAAGGTGTGAATCTCAGGTTCAGTTAAGTAATCCAAGGAGGGGTTGGAGTGGCATGGAAGGGGCGGGGGAGGGGGAGTAGGAGGGGTGATTGGGAGGGCTTGGCAAGAGAAGGTGTGAACCTCAGGTTCAGTTTAGTCATCCAAGGATGAGTTGGTGGGGCATGGGAGGGGTGGGAGATGGGGAGGAGGAGGGGTGATTGGGAGACCTTGGCAAGAGAAGGTGTGGACCTCAGGTTCAGTATAGTCATCCAAGGAGGGGTTGGAGTGGCTGGAGTGGCATGGGAGGGCTAGGGGAGGGGGAGGAGGAGAGGTGATTGGGAGGCCTTGGCAAGAGAAGGTGTGAATCTCAGGTTTAGTATAGTCACCCAAGGAGGGGTTGGAGTGGCATGGGAGGGCTGGGGGTGGGGAGAGGGAGGGGTGATTGGGAGGAATTGGCAAGAGAATGTGTGAATCTCAGGTTCAGTTTAGTCATCCAAGGAGGGGTTGGAGTGGCATGGGAGGGCTGGGGGTGGGGAGAGGGAGGGGTGATTGGGAGGAATTGGCAAGAGAATGTGTGAATCTCAGGTTCAGTTTAGTCATCCAAGGAGGGGTTGGAGTGGCATGTGAGGAGTGGGGAGGGTGAGGGGTGATTGGGAGGAATTGGCCAGTCATTCTTTCCTCTTTATTTTCTAAGTGTTGTTTATTTGTTCAAACTCGGTGTTCATTTAGTCTGTCCCGAAAAATAATCAGTAATTATTGTGATTGTATAAGATTGTAGGACCCACAGTAAAAACCCTACATACTAACTAATCTCAAGCACTGGGGGTGATTAGGAAAGTGGTCTCTGAGAATTCTGTCTTTCCTTTGTTCTTTAAATCTTTCCTTGATCTATTGTTGTTTTGCTTTGATCTTTTGTCTTTTCATTTGTTAAATGTATATTATGTTTTTATGTATATTATTCCATCCATGGTTCTATTGTTTTGCAGATCTTGCCTTTTCAGAGGAAATACTCCACTCTGAGTAATTTAGCCATCAGTGAGAGTAAGCAAGCTGGCAAGAAGGCATCAAGACTCAAGTATCCCATCAGCCATCATTCTGGTGAGTGCAGCATATTCGTAACCATTGGTAAAGAAGTACCAGATAAAAAAAAGAATTTTGGTGGCTACCTACCATTGTCGCTACTTTTACCATGTCATTCAAAGACTTCCTTACCCCCCCTCCCCTCCCCCAACATTTTTCCTTATCCCCTCCCCAATTCTCCCTCCTTTTCCCCTCGAAAGAGGGGGGAAAGTGCAGGCCCCCTTTTCCCGTCGAAAGAGAGGGAAAAGTGCAGTCCATATCCACAAATGAACAAAAAGAGACAAAAACAATAAAACAAAAACAATAAAACAAAAACAATAAAACAAAAACAATAAAACAAAAACAATAAAACAAAAACAATAAAACAAAAACAATAAAACAAAAACAATAAAACAAAAACAATAAAACAAAAACAATAAAACAAAAAGAGAGAAGTAGTACTTGAAATGTTACAAGTTTTAAATTCTGTCATCTGAAGAAAACCCTCTTCGCCCCTCTTCGCCCCTCTTCGCCCCTCTTCGCCCCTCTTCGCCCCTCTTCGCCCCTCTTCGCCCCTCTTCGCCCCTCTTCGCCCCTCTTCGCCCCTCTTCGCCCCTCTTCGCCCCTCTTCGCCCCTCTTCGCCCCTCTTCGCCCCTCTTCGCCCCTCTTCGCCCCTCTTCGCCCCTCTTCGCCCCTCTTCGCCCCTCTTCGCCCCTCTTCGCCCCTCTTCGCCCCTCTTCGCCCCTCTTCGCCCCTCTTCGCCCCTCTTCGCCCCTCTTCGCCCCTCTTCGCCCCTCTTCGCCCCTCTTCGCCCCTCTTCGCCCCTCTTCGCCCCTCTTCGCCCCTCTTCGCCCCTCTTCGCCCCTCTTCGCCCCTCTTCGCCCCTCTTCGCCCCTCTTCGCCCCTCTTCGCCCCTCTTCGCCCCTCTTCGCCCCTCTTCGCCCTCTTCGCCCCTCTTCGCCCCTCTTCGCCCCTCTTCGCCCTCTTCGCCCCTCTTCGCCCCTCTTCGCCCCTCTTCGCCCCTCTTCGCCCCTCTTCGCCCCTCTTCGCCCCTCTTCGCCCCTCTTCGCCCCTCTTCGCCCCTCTTCGCCCCTCTTCGCCCCTCTTCGCCCCTCTTCGCCCCTCTTCGCCCCTCTTCGCCCCTCTTCGCCCCTCTTCGCCCCTCTTCGCCCCTCTTCGCCCCTCTTCGCCCCTCTTCGCCCTCTTCGCCCCTCTTCGCCCCTCTTCGCCCCTCTTCGCCCCTCTTCGCCCCTCTTCGCCCCTCTTCGCCCCTCTTCGCCCCTCTTCGCCCCTCTTCGCCCCTCTTCGCCCCTCTTCGCCCCTCTTCGCCCCTCTTCGCCCCTCTTCGCCCCTCTTCGCCCTCTTCGCCCCTCTTCGCCCCTCTTCGCCCCTCTTCGCCCCTCTTCGCCCCTCTTCCCCCTCTTCGCCCCTCTTCGCCCCTCTTCGCCCCTCTTCGCCCCTCTTCGCCCTCTTCCCCCTCTTCGCCCTCTTCGCCCCTCTTCGCCCCTCTTCCCCCTCTTCCCCCCTCTTCGCCCCTCTTCGCCCCTCTTCGCCCCTCTTCGCCCCTCTTCGCCCCTCTTCCCCCCTCTTCCCCCTCTTCGCCCCTCTTCGCCCCTCTTCCCCCCTCTTCCCCCCTCTTCCCCCCTCTTCCCCCCTCTTCCCCCCTCTTCCCCCCTCTTCCCCCTCTTCCCCCCTCTTCCCCCCTCTTCCCCCTCTTCCCCCCTCTTCCCCCTCTTCCCCCCTCTTCCCCCCTCTTCCCCCTCTTCCCCCCTCTTCCCCCCTCTTCCCCCCTCTTCCCCCCTCTTCCCCCCCCCTCTTCCCCCCTCTTCCCCCTCTTCCCCCCTCTTCCCCCCTCTTCCCCCCTCTTCCCCCCTCTTCCCCCCTCTTCCCCCCTCTTCCCCCCTCTTCCCCCCTCTTCCCCCCTCTTCCCCCCTCTTCCCCCCTCTTCCCCCCTCTTCCCCCCTCTTCCCCCTCCTCTCCCCCCTCTTCCCCCCTCTTCCCCCCTCTTCCCCCCTCTTCCCCCTCTTCCCCCCTCTTCCCCCCTCTTCCCCCCTCTTCCCCCCTCTTCCCCCCTCTTCCCCCTCTTCCCCCCTCTTCCCCCCTCTTCCCCCCTCTTCCCCCCTCTTCCCCCCTCTTCCCCCCTCTTCCCCCCTCTTCCCCCCTCTTCCCCCCTCTTCCCCCCTCTTCCCCCCTCTTCCCCCCTCTTCCCCCCTCTTCCCCCCTCTTCCCCCCTCTTCCCCCCTCTTCCCCCCTCTTCCCCCCTCTTCCCCCCTCTTCCCCCCTCTTCCCCCCTCTTCCCCCCTCTTCCCCCCTCTTCCCCCCTCTTCCCCCCTCTTCCCCCCTCTTCCCCCCTCTTCCCCCCTCTTCCCCCCTCTTCCCCCCTCTTCCCCCCTCTTCCCCCTCTTCCCCCCTCTTCCCCCCTCTTCCCCCCTCTTCCCCCCTCTTCCCCCCTCTTCCCCCCTCTTCCCCCTCTTCCCCCCTCTTCCCCCCTCTTCCCCCTCTTCCCCCCTCTTCCCCCCTCTTCCCCCTCTTCCCCCCTCTTCCCCCCTCTTCCCCCCTCTTCCCCCCTCTTCCCCCCTCTTCCCCCCTCTTCCCCCCTCTTCCCCCCTCTTCCCCCTCTTCCCCCTCTTCCCCCCTCTTCCCCCTCTTCCCCCTCTTCCCCCCTCTTCCCCCCTCTTCCCCCCTCTTCCCCCCTCTTCCCCCCTCTTCCCCCTCTTCCCCCTCTTCCCCCCTCTTCCCCCCTCTTCCCCCCTCTTCCCCCCTCTTCCCCCCACGTAGAGGAGGGAACATTTTTCAACGATAGCATTAACTCATGGAGTGCCTAATCATGTGAGTAACGCACGCTAGACCGTTGATTAACCCCGTTCATTCATACACTACCATTTGTGTGGGGGAAAAGTCATAAAACAAAACAATTTTGGTTACATATAACCAAAGATTTATTAAAGTGATGCCCCGTAATTTTACCGTGCGTTACTCACAGGATTAACCACGGTCAGCTGACCTGAATGGACCAATAGGATTTAGGAATCTTTACTAAGTATGAATGAACATGGATTAAACCACACAATACAAATTAAATCTGCCAGTACTTAAATTTCCTATTTTGTCATTTGGGGGAGGGGGGGTGGAGGGAAGAGATAGAAGAGGGAACATTTTTATAACAAAACTTTGTAATGAATCGATAAGAATATGGCTAGGAATTCATCAGACCGTGAAGCACATGTACGAGCGTTCATCTCATAATTTTGTCACAAAATCCAGGACTCGGGTCATTATTCTCAACCGACTTTTGCCGTCCCAAGAGCCCAAAGGCCATAAAGATAATGACGTTTGTTTTCACAATGCATGCTGGCAGCTCTCTGCGGTAATTGAGGCAATTTTCTAACGCAGCGTAACACAGTCTATCACCTTCGTTTACCCAAGATATCGCTGACGGAAATAATCCTGAGAGCTTTACGGCCGATGCGAAAATGCTCAAAATCATAACAGCAATGAAATCGTTCAGCTTTTTTTTCCCCAGCGACTTGCCATATTTGGAAATGTCGGGTTTTTTTTATTCAGTGAACTTGGATTAGTTTCCATTTTTCAGTTTGATACTTTGATTAAATTATTTTTCAGCGTGTGGCTTCTCATGAAACCGTCTCTTGTCTTCGTTGTGCTATGAGAGTAGGACAGGGATTATAAACTATAAAGGCAGCGTCCATTATCATTATTTCTAAATTATTCATATGTAATTCAATATTAAATTTCAATGTCAATAATGAGTTTGAAATGTTTCAATGTTTCCTTTGGAACATTTCAATCAGAAGATGATGATATGATTGATATCTATATATATATATATATTCAAAATTGTCAAATGCAATTAAAAAACAAATAAAAAATGATAAAGAATATGCCATATTTTAGACACTATATTCCTCAAATATTTGGAAAAGTTAATGACCAGAAACGCAGAGAGACTCTGATAGCTAAATTATTTTTATCGTAAACTTCTATAAGTCAACAGTCGATGGGTGATTAAACATACTTTCTTTTGAAATAATTGCAATTTTGGCTATTTATCTAATTTTACCATTATTCCATAATATAAAAAAAAAATTACAATGTAACTTCATGGGTCCTAACTATGGATAGCAGCATTTCAGGCACATGTCAGGGTAATAAATACAATTTAAATAAATCAAACATACAGTAATTAATACTTAATTCAAATTGTGAGCATCAAACACAAACAAGCTAACATAAATTGTCAATTTGCTATAAAATGTTTTGATGAAAAGAGTCGGTTGAGTCCTTCCTTGCTTCTATCAGACTTTTAAACAAATCGGAACAAGATTTTTCCTAGTTTTGAGGAAGCTGCCTATCGATAAACATGTCTGCCATAATCAAGGTATGTCGAAGATGGTTGGGGGTTTTTTTTGGTAAATTTCTTTCTTTTTTATATCAGCTTGGGTTCAATTTGCTTTGAGTTCAATATTTATGAAACTTTTGCAGTCATGTTTCACTTCGAATACAACAATTTACGGCTGGTCCGAGGAAAAGATAAACTCATAGCTGCCCTCCGACATATCAAACGACGATCATGAAAAGTCGATTCAGTTTTTGGACGATGTGACAAATATTAAAAGAGTGGAAGCAATTAAGAAACACTGCTAGATCTCATGGGCAAACTTAAGAGTCAAGTTCACGTCTTTTCCGACATTTGACCGACTTGTGAGACGCATCGAGATTTCTGACGATGTGCAGATAGAATTACATAGAGGAGATTATAGGCCTCAACTATCGTGGGACTTGAGGAAGCCCTCCAAAGAAATTAATATGCCAATTATTTTGGTAAATTGATAAACGTTGCCCGCGAGATGAGGCATGTAACAGAAGATACGATGTGAATTTTCCAGCTTTTATTACAGGTGTGAAGCACCGGAGATTATGAAAAGCAGTACTCAAACTGCAAGAATTTAAAAAAACATGAAAATCGCTGGAAAGAGCTGTAGGCTGCCCAGCTGCGCCGTACTCTACGACAGAAAATCATTACATGCAACATATTATATTGATATATAAATATATATATACATGTATATATGGATAGATAGATATATAGATATATAAATAAATACATATAAATATATATATTAATGTAAATACATATAAATAAATACATATAAATACAAATAAATATATAATTGAAAACGTAATGAGTTGGAAAATTTAGAATAGTGAAAAACCTTCCAGCCTCCACCGGGATTCGAACCTGGGCCTCCCGCTTTATATGCGGACACCCTTACCAACTAGGATATGGACGCTGATTGTATATCCAGAGGTTCAAAACCAGTAAGGCAGGTCGTAATTCCACTGTAGGCGATTGTCACCTGTATCGGACATATAGTTTATATGTTAACCTTTAGTATATGCATGTAGGTACTCAAAAGTTTGTGCATGCATAACACATGCTACATATATGAGATTTTAGAGGTGTACAAACATTGACCTTTGAACTTACTTGGAACCTGCTTGGAACGGTGGGCCGCATCTTTATGATTAGTTTTAGTATTATGTGTCCCCACAAGTCAATCATATGCTATATCTATAACGTGATGTTGGAATATATACACCATATTGTACTGCTGGGAAAATGCTATACCAGCTCGTAGGAGCAGGTAGTTGTTATGGAAGGAGTCATATGGGCCGTATGATCTCGTGCTGCCGATTTTTGTATAAAATAAAATGCGAATAGTTTCGTCGTGTAATTCTCTATAAACATGTGACTGAATGTGTGCTGCTTATGTACTTTTATTTGACGAAACGACTTGCTTCTGGCCTAACGTTCTTCAATACTTGAGGTCAAAATAAAATAAAACTGTGAGCAAACAGCTTATCCACTAGAGAGCCTGTGTAGAAAAAACATGCACATAATACAGACAGGTTAATGAGCATGGTGAACACAAAGAGATAGATGTAAGGGGATTAGTAGACAAGGGATGGAGAGAAGAATGAAAGATAAAAACCAACAGGGGAAGAGGAGAGGTAGGAGATAAACAGTGGAGGGACAAAGAGAGGATTAAGGGAAGGGGGTAGGGAATAAACTGGATAAGGACAAAGACAGAAAAGTGTGGAGAAAAAAGGGGTGGAAAAAGCTATGGGAAGAGGAGTAATGGAGGGGGGGGCAAGGGGAGAAGGAGGGGGAAAGAAGAAAAGTTAGTCATGTCCTTCCTGAATGTTGAGCCCATGAGGTTGAATGTTGCGAAGGCGTAGCATCCACAACCTCTCTCTGCTGATTCGCACTAGCTCAGGACGGCTACCTAAGGATTCAATCCCCTATAGAGATGTAACGTCTGCCCACGTTGAGTCCTAAGGGATAGGTTAATTTGCTTTTGACAGGAAATGGACATGTGAACTCTCCTACTAGACAAAAGGCTAGAAAGTACAGAAACAAACGATGGTCCAGTTAATCTTACTTGTATTTAACGCAACTTTGGAATATATGAATTTACAAAGCAATAAAGTGTATGATTATGTACTGTTCATCGTTAGGCTGATATTCCGTGCGCTGAGCCCAGTTCGAAGAATCTCAGTAACCTGACCCTGCGTCGGCAGAACCTCAGTAGCCTGACCCTGCGTCGGCAGAACCTCAGTCGGCTGTCCCTCAGTACGCTGAACCTCAGTTGGCTGTCCCTCAGTACGCTGAATCTCAGTCGGCCGAACCTCAGTATGCTGAACCTCAGTTGGCTGAATCTGTCGGCTGAACCTCAGTACGCTGAACGTGCAGTATGCTGAACCTCAGTAAGCTGAAGCTCAGTTGGCTGTCCCTCAGTACGCTGAACCTCAGTAAGCTGAAGCTCAGTTGGCTGACCCTCAGTGAACTGAACGTAGGTAGGCTGTCCTTTAGTCTGCTCAACTTCAATAGAGTGACCTCAGCGTGCTGATATTCAGTTGTGTTATATTGAAGTCCCAGCTGGCCGTTTTACACTAGTCTGATATTAATTATGTAAACTCGTACAGATGCAAGGAAGGGTGTAACTGTACTGGATACTAAGCATAGGCAGTTCCTTCAAACTCCGCCCGGTTGTTAATTAGTAATAGTGGTGTTCTATCAGACCCGTCTGCTTCTTTAAGTATAGTCCTCAGCCTCGGTGCCTAGAAAACTGGTTGAAATAATTACTTCCCCCTCACTGTGGTATCTGGGTTTTCCTACTCCTACGGGGATTATATGACTAGCCGGACATCATGCCATAACGCTATGCTGTGCTGTACTGTTCCTCTAAAGGATGTTCTGTACATCTGTGATGTGAAATGAAAATGGAAAAAAAGACAAATGATTTTCCAAGATATGATTTATTTGATTTTAATTGCAAAAGAGACATTCAGGCTCATAGCCAAGGTAACTGGGTTGGAGCCAGCATAAATGTTATGTTTGTTTATTCACTGAGATTGTACCTTGCACTCATTGTAATAACTAAAAATTATTGTTCAAATCTGGGTGAAAGTAGACCCCTTAATGATGCCCCTAACATGTTAAACTAGAAATGTAGCTCACACTCAAAATTTGCCAAAAATGTCAATGTCTTTGCTGATATGAAACTATATGCACATGACAACCTGATCAGATGACAACTACAGTATAAGCAGTTAAGAGTAACTATCCTTAAGCAGTGCAAGTACTGTATGTACGAATGATGCCACATCATCATGAAACATATAAAGAAAACATAAGAAAAGAATAAATGTGCAATTTTTGAACACAAACTGCTTCAGACAGGTAGGTAGCACATTTTACAAGATTGGTAAATGTCTTTATTTTTCAGAGATAAGGAAAAATACTACAGGTACTGTTATCATTAACTTGTGGGGTTTGAACATTTTTGGGTCCCTCACATTTACAGACCTCTAGTGGCTGTATTAGCACCATATTTAGCACTATATGTCTATGTCATTAATATAACATAATACAATAAATGAATAAATGTGTCCAATGTCCTAAATCCGGTTAATCATATACAGTCCTACAGTAGTAGACTGCAGACCTAGTTAAAATGTAGACTTATTTACAGCATGGAATGGTTACAGTATGTACATCAAAAAATTACCAGTCTCCAGTGGGGTACAGCTGCTGGAGTGCATTGCTGCATCAGCCTCTGTTGGGCATAGCCTTTTGTTGAGGAACTGGTGTTATCTTTTCTGGTGGATCAGTTTGGATACCAACCGCTCGAGTTTCTTAATTGGGCACACACCTTCAACTGAAAAAGACAAATCATACTGGGATGTGCAAAGTTAATAATATATCAGAATGCATATTGTACACATAAGCAGGGAAGTGCTCATGAATATTTGAGTGCCAGGCAGATTGGGCGGTAGTGTGATCCACACCCTGGGAGAGGGATCTCATGCATGGGCCACCCCCCCCCCCAATGGACAAATTTTGCACTTGAAATATGCTTAGGTGGTGCTACATTCCAATTCTGTGCCATATATTCTCCCAGATTTTGGTTATGGTAAAATTTATTAAATTATCATCAAAAAGTGCTGGGCAAAAAAGGTTAAATACTGTTTGTGCAGGGCGGCATTCAGAACTGCTGGGCGCAGCTGCCCAGTGTGAGCACATCCCTGACATAGTGAATTATATAACTTCCAACATAAATTACTGAATACCACATTTTGCCCTTCACTAAATAGTCAACAATTCAAATCAATTTTGCAAACACAGAACAGTAATTACACTTCAGGTTACAGAACTTTGCTATTGGCAGCATAAATTCATCACGTCTGCTTTATGATTTACAGTATGTATAGTGTCAACTCTGCAAGTATTCAAGAATGGTTCATTTACTAATTAGTGCAAACCTAAACTAGTGATGTGCAACAATTTCTATTATATTTCTTATTTCTATGTTAGTAGTATACACCTGCAGTATTATAACTCATTTACTAATACCTTACATACACTAAATGTCATAACGTTTGATGTTACAATGGCAATGTCCCAGTAGGCTTGCTCATACACTAATATGTCACCAAATTTCATCATGTTCAGGGATGCATAATTGCTTTCAAAAATATAGCTAGGCTTTACTTATTTCCAAGACTAAAAATTACGGAATATTCTACAGGTGTGCCCTAAACAATGAAGTGTTTAAAAGATACTATAGAAACATGATATGGTATATTATGGGCGACCATTCTAGTTCTCTCACAAATCAGTAGTATCATTTTCATTTTGTATAATTTTTAGAACTGCATGATCAGATTATGTGTAGAGCTATGAAGCCTATGATGTTGTTATATTTTGGCAAATGTCTTTAATTTCTATATCATGATGAAATTATCAATTATTGTAAGACGGACTCAACGACCCCCGGAATGGTGCATCATGTCCGATGAAGCGCATATTTGGTGCGTTATTACAACTACAATGTGTGCGTCAATGTGCGATGCATGCTGTATCCTTTAAATTAAATGTGATAAATTTTGTCGAACATAAAATGGTGACATTCACAATTATTGGTGGCATTGATTTGTTTATGTTGTCCTTGATTTTATGATTAAACAACGATGATAGCAAACTATCATGTTATGAATGCATAAATATGTGAACAGTACCTACTATCCTTCACTAATTCAACAAAGGAGCCTGTAGAGCTAGTGTAGCTTCTTTCTGAGAATTAATTTGGAAAACTTAGTTATATCACTTTACACTACAGTTACCAGGAAAAGCTGCTACCGTTTTTTAAGTTACTATACCAAGTTGGTAGTATTATAGGCAATACTCTAATTTGGGATAGAAAGAGTTTAAATTAATGCGTACATTTTTTCTTTGCAAGTGGAGAGTCATCCACAGCTAAAGTGGCTATGCGGATGACAAACAAGTGAAGCAAAGTAAATACCCTAGCCTATGCATATTAGACTTAAAAAAGTAGAAGAACCCAATGCGTTAGTAACTTAATTCATCTTGGAGTTGCTCAGCAGATTCGAGGTTATTTCACCACTTAAGAACCCATTCTCAGACAAAAAAAAGACAAAACTGAAATGGCTACACAAATTAGTAGTCTATAACTGAGAATGACCATGCATGCAAATATGCAGTAAATTTTCAAGTTGTCAGACTAATTTATTTGTTGCTAAGAACCCTATAATTGTGCTGGTAAACTAGAGTAGGAAATGAAAACAGTTACTTTATTGCGTAGAGGCCCCTGTCCCTCACGTACCTCATTGCATACTAGACTTACAGTTACAAAATAAATATGCCCATATCAAAAATGCTCTTGACAGGAATAACCACCAAATTGAGGTAGGTCCTCGATGGTGCATAATTTTATAAATCTGGGCCGAGCTAGGCTACAGTAGTCCTACTTTTGCTATTGTTCCGCTCATGAGAAGTTGCATTTCTTTCGAGTTTAATTTTCTTGTGGGGAGATCTCCCTACCAAATCCATATTACAATAATGTAGGCTAAATCCTATTCATATTTGCAAAGCTACCGAATCATAAACCAAACACATGATACCGCAAACTTCCATACTGATCATGCTTAGTAGGCGAATGTATGTAGAAAAGCATAAATAACACTTCATGAAATGTTCGCCCTAGGCTAGGCTACAGTTTGTACAGCAGTCTGCACTGCAGTAGCATGGACACTGCGAAGTTCGGACACCTAAGCCTTAAAACACCCCAAAACTATATCTCATGGTATAAATCACCTGAAACTATACTTGATATGGTTGGGTCATTTTGGAGAGAAAATAACTGTAGCTTCGTAGTTTTTCGTGCAATTGGCTCTTGCTGTACAGTAGGTTGTCTCATCCTGAAATTGTGTATTTCTTAGGGGTGTCCGAACTTCGCAGTGTTCCAAACTTCGCAAAACTGACTATACTACTACTGTACTAGCCTATGCCTCTCGGTGTATTAGTTGCCTTAGTTTGTAGTACTAGTAGTAGTAGGCCTAGCTAGCATGATCTATTGAACAATATAACAAGGAAGCCTACAGTAGACCAAACACTTCGGCCGGGAAACAGTATACTGTAGCCTAAATAGTAAATATATAACATTAGTCATTAGCATAATTTGCTGCCTAACTTCTCATATGATCTGCCATGCCAGTAAATGCTCCGCGAAGGTAGCATTGGTCATTTTGTCGATCCCCGATCTCTGTTCCAGTAGATCGTTTTTGGAGACCCAGTCCACGTACGTAGCACCAGCTCAAGTACACTTTTCCTGCATGCAATTCTCTGTCCGTTTTTCCCTGACTGCTTTTGGCATCGGGACCCACAATAAAGCAACCTGTGCCTTCCACCTAAACAGCGCGGCGACGCGGCCGCAATATACATGTTACGTGTGTTATGCTACCACTGCATGAAACTGTGCTATACATTACGTATATTTACATACAGGATTTACACTGTACAGTGGCAGTAAATTACAAATACCGTGTCACGTGAGTAACAGTGAACCAGTGAAACCTATTAAATTGGTCCTCCCTCTAAAAATTTCCTAGCCTTTAACCATTAAAGACGTCCTTGTAGAGTTGTGAGAGCTATTGGTGTCATGTTACATTAGCCCACTGCGACGTACTTTCTTTTGTTTCCCCGGCTGTGCAGTTTCACATTTTTGGACAGTTAGGACCAAGTGTTGCAATCAATTAATGCACCTGTAATAACATTGACCATTTTATACTCTTTACTGTGTGAGAAATGATCCTTTAATATCATCAAATGGCTCATTAATTAATGTCATCATCTGAGCAGCAATGTTGAGCCTTAGAGGGAGCATTCCACAAATATCTTGAAAACCACCTGTAATACTAAGGAAACTGAACATTTTTCCTTTTTTTTCCCCCCGCAATGTCTGACCAGTCGAACAGAATTTACAGCAACTGCCATCAGCTATTTAACCTATTGTGGTACATATACAGTATGTCCCCCTATCGTGATAATTGGGATTTTTTTTAAAGTTTAGTCTTAAATTTGTTCACTACTCCCATCCCTCACATGTTCTTTTAATTATGCCTCACCGTCAAAACAAGCAATAAAATTGACTGCATTCCATAAATGTACCCCCCCCCCACTTAACCTTTCGCTATATATTGTCACCACAAATGCGTACTTGAGAAATTGAGATTTTTATTTTGGCTCATTTATGGAGACCCTCAGCTAGAGATTTTTCTCACACTTAATTGGAATTCGTCGAGAGTGTTGCGCTTAAATTATGAGGGGCCTTTTGCAAGATTTCCGACTTGTTTACAACTTTGAATCAGTCGAACCCTATTAACTTGCTTACACCCCAAACATGTACCCCTTCCCATAAAAATAAAATAAAAACGAAGTGATTCTATTGAAGTAAGGAGCTCTGCAGTGACTAGTTCACTTCATATTCACTTCATATTTACCAAGGATTTTTAATATTATATTTTATAATCTTTTTTGGGGGTTGGGGGGCACCCCAAGTCGTCTAATTAAGTTGGTTGTATAAAATGTCAATAATCTTTAGAAGTATGTTGATTAATATAACTGCTGAAAGGATGATTGCTTTCTGTAGTGAACAAATAACAAAATGAGTCTCTTCCTATTGCTCTGTGAGGTAATTCACCCTTTTTATTTTGACAAGTTGACAAATTATGTAGTTTCCCAAATCTTCCAATACAGCAATTAAAAAATAACACATTTTTATCTTTTTTTTTCCTTTTTTTTTTCTCTTTATCTTTTTTTTTCCTTTTTTTATCTTTTTTTCCCCTTTTTTTTTCTTTTTTTCTTCTTTTTTCTCTAAAGGGGTCTCATTTGACGCTCAAATTTCCTACAGTATTTATTAAACTAATTGAGAGAATTTTGATGATTACTTTCTTGTTGGGTAGGAAATGAAAATGTAATAATTTGGGAAACTGTGGCACAGCTACTTCCATTGCGTTCTCCCATCTTGGTCCGGCCTATGCATATATGTGTGGCTCAAGTTGTTTACATGTATGAAGAAAAAGGTCAGTGAGTTATGTAGTTGTTACAGTAATTACAAACATACAACCAAACAAAGTGGACCCGATTGGAAACCTCTTCCTGCCACCAACTACCACCCCCCCGGCCACCCCCACCTCTCCTCCCATCATCATCATCATCAATGGCTCATACCAGTATTGCATTCGTCCTTCATATAAATATGAGTCGTCAGTCGAAATTGATTTCTATCCTCAGTGGATTAGCATGTCCTTCATATGAAATCATTGGCAAATTTATAAAAGATTCGATATCTCACATTCGAAAAGTAAATATTGAACTCTGTGCTTAAATACCGAGAGCGTGTCGTTCGTAAAACTCGTCGTTTCTGCTTTCGGCTTTCCACCCTTTATCGAAGCATGCCTCTTCATTTGCTGCGATGAACATTGGGCACTGCAACCGAAACCCCGGCAAATCTGATGCCAGCAATCGACAAAGATTCCGATTCCTACGGCAACGACGACGACGAGGATCAAGAAGAGAACTGTTAATATTGACTCCTCGATTGAACTTCTCTCGACCTCCGTTCTTGATCATGTTGTCGCCTGAGAGGTGGAAAGAGAGACTTCACAAAGCTATTGGAGAACAAACCCACTGTAAAATCTTGCTCTCAGATTTTTTTTTTTTTTTTTTCATTTTTTTTTTGGGTGAAGCAATTTAATTTGGTATGGCACTTGCCAAAACATAACAAGAAATCCCTAACCCTAAGGGTGTCGTAAAGGTAAGTAAATGCTCCTCCAGAGCAGGACACTTAAGCCCTGAATCTCATAAACAGATTTATTCAAAGGTAGCCTCGGTGAAAACGAGAGGTTTTGCGGAGGGACGAGGGGGCGTGGATTAAGAAGGAAGGGGTGGCAAAAAAAAAAGATTGGATTGGCTGTCAGAAATTTTTCTTTATTGCAAGGTCGTGCAAGGTTGCAAATCAGTTTAGGAATGTCCCCCCCCCCCTCTTTAGTTTTTCCTGCTTTGTTTGGGATAATTAAACCAGTAAATTAATCAAATATAATTAATTTTAATTCTGGGAGAGTACTGGTGGAGTGGGAAGGTGAATCATTGGTGTGCTGTTTACCTCCAGGACATGTAGAGAATGTAAAAATGGAGATCACTACAGTGCTACTGTTTTGAAGGAAATTTAGAACGAATCGTGACAGATTCAGTTAAACTTTATTTTGCTAGTTCTCTTGTTTTCTGATTTTGTTATACCCATTTTTGTGCCTTTCGAATGCTCCATTAGTGGTATAGTGTTCAATAGTAATAACAACAACAACACATTTGTGATTTTTTGGGGGGCTCAAATATCTCATTCAAATGCGCCTCTTATACAATAGAGTGAAATCAGTCAGTCTGGTTTTGAGCATTGACTTGAACAAGCTCAGGCTGTCAATGGAACATATAAGGGGCAGGGAATTCATTGCAAAGGTTAGGTCCTTCATAGTAAAAGCTACAGTCACTGGTACAGTAGTCTTATATTTTATTCAAGGGATGCAGAGAGCAGGCAATTCATTTTAAGCTTAGGCAATGCAGGGTTAAATGGCCTCTGACAGGTCATATAGAGCCTTGATTGTGCAAAGATGTAAGAAGGAAAAAAAATAGTATCTTAAATTTGATCCAATATTTAAAAAAAAATGGCCAAAAAGACCCAAATGCTTACGGAATTACAATGTGATATTAACAGGATTCAGACATGTCTTTCAATGTTCATTTGGTGATAAAGTTTATCAAGGAATATCATACTTTAATGAAAGGGAGTATTTAATTAATTTCAGTGGCATAGGAAGGTACTTGTGAGTGGAGGGGCTGAAGACTGATGGCCGGCCTGGGGGAGGGGTCAAAGGGGAGGGGGAATTTTGTGCATTTCCAGGTGGCCTCAGATGCAATTTGTTGCAATATAGCACACTTCAACACCCACTCCATTTTGTAAACTTAATTTTGTATTTCACCTGGCCTTAGATGCAATTTGGTGCTCCAAATGAAATTTTTTTCTCATTTGGAAATGAAAAAGGGGTTTTCTGACTTGCGGAGCGGGGGGCGGAATGATACTTCCCCCCTCCACATTTTTCACTGGGGGGCTGGCGCCCCCCATCCCCCCCCGGTTCCTACGCCCTTGATTAATTTACCTTTTACAATCTCTTAACTCGTAGCACAGATAGGAAGTGTTCTATACATCACAGTTCCCAGAAAGCTTCATATAACAATATCAATTTTTTTAACTTTTCCATCTTGTAAGTCCTAGTAGAGCAATATACACATTTTACCTGAAGCGGAAGCTTCCCGTATGTCTCCACCTACAGCTCAGAAAAGTTACACAGGCTGTCTGTCTTTGCATCTAAAATCAACACAGTCCCTGTACAGTAGTATATATACCATGAAAATAAACCTAGAGTGTGACATCATCATCTGTGATGTCATACAGTTATATCCAAGTGGCCCCAGCTGCATCTGTTTAGGAACAAGAGATAAATTCAGTAATTTCCTGTCCAGTCAATATGTTGGGACTTTAATAAGAAAAAGTCTATGAGATGGAGATGCAGATAGACGAAGTATATTCAACTCAGTATATTTGCAGTAGTCCATATGAAGTTGTAGTAGTCCATATGTAGTTGAAGTAGTCCATATGTAGTTGCAGTAGTCCATATGGAGTTGTAGTAGTCCATATATATATAAATATATATATATATATATATATATATATATATATACATACATATGTAAGGTAGCACTTTCTCTTGCATCATCTCAGTTGTTCAAACTCTGTTGTGACAATATGGAGGAGGAGGCAGAGCGCTGTGACACTGATCAAATATTCCATTTGATAAAGTAGCCAATAGTTGGTATTAACAAGATGCCATTGGCTTGGTGGCTAGATTGCAACAGCCATTTGTAGCTGTCCACAAAACTTACAGTTGAAATGTTTCTTTCCGTTCCCACAGCGGCTTTAGCAAAGTAGTCACTAATATTCTGACTGTTTGTTTCTGTATCAAATCCGTCGAATTATGCAAAACAGTAGGCCTGCATTATAGGAATTAGAATTTATTGCGAGTGATATCCGCCCACATCTGAGGCATTTTCGTATCTATTTGTTGAAAATCCTAAGCCGAGGGCGTTGTATGACTTATGAATTTTAAAATCGTCATGCATCTTCTTGTTTTTTGTTGTTCCTTTTTTTTATCTCAAAGGGGGTCGAGCGAGAAAACTTCAGACTCGTATGAGCTAAATCTTTCAGTTCAGGAGTGGAGTCTCTTCTAAAATATCGTCCTGACTCTTAAACTCGAAAGGTGAATTGACTCTAGTTTCAGTATTAAGTATCTCTATAAATGGTCAAATATTCCTTACCCATTTACGGATTCTCATTCGGGAGGTGCTTCATAATGTTTGCTGAAGTTCAATTTATAGCCGCCCTATATATTTAACTTCCTTTCCTTAGTAACAATGTCAACCTACACATGTAGGGTTTGTCATAACATCGCTTGGAGTTGTAATCGCTTCTAGTCTGGTTCATAGCCAGCGGTGTCGTAAAAGAGTTACGACTCGAGTCGCTAGATTTCAAAAGGTAAAAGTGATTCGAAGAAGTTAAATTGTGAGGTGTACCACCATAGATATAATATGGTGACTTTGAGTCCATGACTCGATGTCAGTCAGGAAGGTCATTGGCAGTGACCCGCCACTCAACCAGATAAATGCAGTCACTCGTTACAACTCTGATAGCCAGTGCAGAATAGTGTCGCTATATCAACATCGAATCACATTTGTATGTATGTATTTTAGATCCTCCTGCAAGCAGGAACTCGCGAAGAAGCCTCATTGGCTTATTAAAGCCGCAAGCTGACCGAAGTCAGTCTCTTACATTCATATTTAACGTCCATGATTATGAATTGTTAATTGTCAACAACTCTGTAACTGGACCACAAACATTAAGTTTGGCGTGACTCGAACCGGGGACCTTATGATTGGAAGGCCCCAGCGTTTACCACTGAGCCAACACTCCATAACACACTCCATATGCTACGGTAACCTTTAAAAGGGACTATATATAGCAAACATGCATGGAGTCCACTCTGTACCTGTACTTGTAGTCTAACGGACTATGTGTCATTTCATTTATTTATTTGTTACTTCACAAGAGGAAAACAAAGATTATATACAAATGAATTACAAGCTGTGAAAGAAAGTGGGGAAAGTATTAATTGAATTATCCTTATTTGAACACATCTTCTTATCAGTATGACTTTTATGGAAGGCAAAGACTCTTTTTTTTATTAGGAAGTTTAAGAATTTAATGGCATAATTCAGACTGTGAAATAAGATATGGCTATAGCATGTCGTGGTTGGGGTTCATGGCTCACAAGAAAAGATTTCCCCTTTCCCCTCCCTGTTCACAATTTCTCTTGTGAGAAAAAATTCATGTTTTTTAGACACTGCTGCACTGCCAGTTAGTAGTTTGCGGAATATTTGTCATTAACGAAAAAAGATGAAAGTCACTTTCCAAGTTTTGCACATTAAAAATGCTGTTAAGTGCTTAGAATCTAGGATTGCATGTGTTCAGTACCAGCCATTTAAAAGGGATTTTATTTTTTTGGTTACAATAAAGGAAGGCTAAATGTCATTGACACTTTACATCATTGGGGCATCTGACTATGTGGTTAAAATCATTAAAATGCATAAACCCAGAACACTAAATTTGGAAAGTCTCCAATCAAAAGGCCTAATAATGTTTGTTTATACTGTACTGTATTGTGAGTTGCCTAATTTTCAAGAAATGACAAAATAAATTTTGTCTGTCTTTGTCTGAAGAAGAGGTTTATGACCGAAAAGCTTCTCCAATGACATCTTTGATTATTTGCAACTAGCAAGAGACTTCAAGAAAGAAATATTGTGATAGACTAGTCACAGTTCATTAAAAGTAATAACTTTGTTATTTATGACATTTTTAAAGAAAGTTATGAAAAAAACTAATTAGTTTCACATCGACACATTCTGATATATAGCTTGATTAGATATGAATGGTTGTTTGCAAAGATATGACTTTTGTAACAACATTCTATGAAGTTAAGTTTAAATAAGTTCGTAATTTGGACATTTTGGTTCAAAGATCTGGCGATGAACGTTGTTGTACTTTAAGTCAAATTACAAGAAAGGTAGCTTAAGCTGAAATACTTGGGGGAAAATAATAACAGGAGGAGAATTTATAGCTTTTAGTTTTATAAGCATTTCTTTAAATATGCAGCCAACATCTGAGGATAGTATGTATAAGATGAGTATTTATCCTAACCAATTGTATATTGCTGATATTACAGCCTAGCTGTAATGAACAACTTGTGGCTCTTCAGATATACTTGAGGTTTTGGTTTTAAGGTAGCAGACTCCCTATTGACCTATACACTAAATTGTCAAAGTAATGTGGTCTTTCACTCCTTGTAGAAGTTCTCACTAGCTAATCCCTACCCATCATTGGATAGATGACATGTGGGCCATTCATAGCATCTTAAATTTTCATTTCATGACCATGAAGATTTTTTACTATGAAAGTCTGAAGTTTTCGTCACTTGTAATCAAACCTCTTTTCTCAGTAGTAAACAATTTTGGTATGCTGCTCTTGAAAGGCCTAAAGTGGTCTAAAATTTCCTCAATTGACCCAATTTTTGAATACTCTGACATCTTTAAGCAACAGGGGAAAAAAACAGATCCTGTATGAAAGCACATCGAAAGAAAGATGTTCTCCTGTTGCTTCTCGGCACCTTTACCTAAGGAGGACACTCTTCCGTATTGATAAGGACTCTATATGGTGTATGCCACCTTAAAATAGACACAGAAATAAAAATCGCAGTTAAGTGATGATTTCAGGATGTGATTTTGATTTATCTACAGCAATTGTTTTCTTTTATCTTTGCACCTTGCAACTTAGTAGAGTCCGTCCTCTGATATTCGGGACACAATTGAACACAACATGATTTGGTGGTTCGTTGCAGTTGTTTCGATCATGAAGGAAAAGTCTTTATTAACTTTTGCTGCACTAATCCAAACTTTGAAAGTTTGAGTGCATCAAGTCTCCAAATTATGTAAATCCGAAGGTGATTAATTCAACTTATGTGCAAAGATTTGTATCTTATTTGCCAGAAAATCTGAAAGGTAAATTAAACCAGAAGTGGGGAAGATGGGGATAAGAATTATAACTCATTTATAATCACTGCTAGCTTTTATAGTTTCCAGAAGAATATTGATATCAAATTTTATAGCAATAGATGATCTGAAATTCCTGTGAATACTTTTCGACACAGATTTCAATTCACATTTACATCGTTTTGCGTTAAATCCCAGGTTTCTGTGTTATGCAACAGACATTGTGTCTCTTAAGATTTGTTACTTTTCCTTAAATCGTTTTGGCTCGCAGAGAACCATCCAAACTCCTTCACATCTTACTCCCAGACCTGTACTAAACTGACCCATGAGATCAAAGTATACATTTAAGGTCAAATGATCCAATAGTGAGACTTTCATGCAGGTGTTTGTATACTTGTAAATTTTCTGTTTAAACTATTCAGTAAGAATCCCAAATGCAGTGTAGCTCATTTGCTTGGCTAAGTTTTTCATCTAATGAAGAGAAAGGCTTTGAAATCTTGCTACTAATGTCCCAAAGTGTCCGGGAAATCAAATTTGGAGACATAAAATGGAACCCTGAAAATATTTGCTTTTAAAAGTCCTTTTAGGTGGAAAGACATCTTGGAAGATGTCAGTATAGCTCTATCAAAATGCAGTCTTGACTGTTATGTAGTGCTCTGTGGTTTTGAGTAAAATTTGCTGTCAATGATGTAGACAAAACTTAACTACTCAACAGTTTTAACTAAGAAGGTTTCACAAGAAATTTTTGAGGAGCCAGTATCTTGGACGGTTGTGATGTATTTCAAATCATCAATCCGCAAAGTCTGTCACTCGAACCTGGAATTCTTCCTTCTTTCTACTTATTTAGTCCTTCTTACTGTCTTTCTTACTGCCAAAGGCTACAAAATTATAAGATTCTTGTCGGGCATTAGCTTTTACTGCAGTTCATATTCATATATAGAGCATCTGCAATGTTGATCACAAAATAGCCGCCCAAAGTTTTCTTATATGCAACATCAATCAATTATTCAGTCCATGCAATCATTTATTCATCCATTCATCCATTATTCATCCATTCATTCATTTCTTTTAAAAAAATGCCAAAACTTCTATTTCCATAGCTATGGCAGATATTTTCTGCTAAACAATGAGTTTTACATGATTATGATCGGTTTTCATATTGCTGTTTTTTTTTTTCTTGTTTACTAACCAGGCGAACAAAATGTTGTTACCATGGATTCCAGGTCATCGCCGGTTGCAACAGTTCACCAAGTTGGAGCCGAAAAGGGCAAAGGGCAAACAGTACAGAGAAGAATAAGAGGTAACTTCTGCTTGATTTAGTGTAAATTCGTCGTGGTATTTAAAGGGTGTGAAGACTCGCGCACAAAGAAACATCTCATGCCAGTAATCTGACCTAGTTTCGAATGAGGTATAACAGAAGTGTTAGACACCACAGTCAATCCCAGAAATTACACACACAGCTTGCTACTGTCAGTAATTAGACACTAGTGTACAGTCAATACATACAGCTACTGTTAATACCCACAACACAGTGTATATAGCAGGGATGGACATCTCAGGTCTAGATAAAAGATAACAAGGTATCACGTTTCATTAATGTCTGCATTTTGTAGTGACACGAAGAAAACTTCACTTGCAAGCAACCGAAAGTTAACTTTTTCAGAGGGAGGCACTCGGTTTGGGGTGGGTCTTCAATGCCTTTAATATACCCAATAGGCTTACCAATAGGCTAACCAAGATGGTAGAAAATGCCAGGTTTGCTGGTGATGGTATAGCCAGGAATATCCTTCAGGGTGTTTGTGGAGGTGTGGAGGGGTATGTGTTGGTCACCTTGGGGTTAGGGGGGCTGGTAGGTGCTCAAGGAAAGTTCCCAATTCAGTGAACTTATAACCTCAATTAATTGACGAAAGTACACATTGTCGGTGATGCAGGATATAAAGAACGAACGTTTCCCAAGTTTCTAGTAGTCATGGTAACACAACATGGAGGTGTAGGTTAAAGGTGATTGGCCATAGTTGTGTCCAAGGAGGAAAGGAGTTTGGGTTGAAGAACTCCCCAATTTGCATCAGTGTTTTTGCATTCTAGACTGTAGGATATTGATTCACTACAAGTCTAGTACATACCCTGATGGGCATTTTATGGAAGAGTCTAGGGAAGGGATGGGTTGGGGAGGATTAGGATCTTATATGCTTTACTAAATTTAAGGGCGATGAAATATCAAAGTTATAAGCCCATGTCAGAAAATTTGATTAATTCATCGATTCTGTCAAATGTCATGTATCATTCTACCGTGACCTCTCTTTTCCAGGCGCAACCGTCATCGACTCACCCAACACCAGTTTCATATCTCACAAATCCCACGTTGCCAAACCCAGCGGCGTCCCAGTGAGAACCCGACCGGGAAACCTCCAGATCTCCGGTCACACCGTCCCTCGAAAAGATACAGTGGCGGGACGGAAGATCTAATGCCGTGACCGTAGAAGAGGAAGCCTTCATGGTTTCAAGGTCATTCAGAGAGACGACCATAGACCGAGTTCTTCACGTTAATGATGGAAGAAGAAAAACCGAATTTGAGTCATTCAGATGGAAACAATTCACGGTGAAAGTTAAAACTTCGGTCCCTTTTCTTCTTGTAATCATTGCAGAAGCAAACCTTTCCAATTTTGGAAGAGGGAGAAGGAGGAGGATGCAAGGAGAGGAGGAGGTAAGGATGACCATCGGTTGTGGTTTTGCTGAACAAGAGGTTCCCCGCAAATTTCATGCCAGGTAGTCCCCTCCTAATGGCAAAAAAAAAGTTCAACATAAACGGTCTTCGTTTAAGTTTAGATCGCCACTAGCAAGTCTCTGGAAATCTGTAGAGAAGGAAATCCCGAATTCCTTGGAATGTAGTACGGTCAGCCGACAGCTTTAAGAATCGACCCTCACCTTCCGTAAAAGAAAATGCCAGGCCTTTGCAGTCCTGTCGTAAAAGAGGTATCTAGCGAGAACAAATAAAGTTTAACGTCAGCCCCGGTTCTTCCTTCGGAGTGCTGTTGATAAGTTGATGTCAGATGAGGATGGGAAGCTGATCGAATTCCTCTTCAGAGAGGAAACTGTCGTCCACGATGACTTTTAATCATTTATGAGATCGGAATGAATATGTCCCGAAATGAATATGAACCAAGAACGGCTCTATTCGATACGGAGGAACACTCTTTATTTGTGACATCTCCGGGACGAGAGAGAGAGAGGTTATTCCTCCCTGCGTCATTCCCGACGCATGGAGAAAGAAATCAAGAGGTGGAAATGGTTTGCCTTCCTCCCTGGCGAGATAAAAAAAAAATTGACATGCACATCAAAGTTCTTGTGAAGGGTTCAACTATAGGAGTGTGTTTCTTTCTTTCGCTTTTGTGACCCAGAAATTCGTTGTGACAGACAGCAAAAACATAGCAAAAATTGTACGCAACGGGACTTTTATCATGGAAAATTGAAATTTTTACTGTCAAGTACATGTTTCTCTGCGGCGGTGAATGAAGACATCTTTTCATACCCTCAACATAAATAACAAATCTCTTTATATATTCCTCTGATATTAAATTCAGCAAAACTGGTCAAATTTTGCTCTTACATTGATATGGGTGAAAAAGTTTCTTGTGAAAGGAAGATGAAATATTTGGAGGAAAAATTGAGTCTGTATAAATATATATATTTTAGTGACTTTTGATGAAATTTCTGACGATGGATTTTGTAATTCATTTGAGTCAATTTGTAATATTTTTTTTTATTGTGTCTCGTTAATAATCTGTAAAGCTGATCAGGAATCTTCCAAAATTTTCTGAATTTTTGCTCTACAGATAAAAATTGTAAATATCATTTTAGTCAGTCCTTTCTTTTCCTCTCATCCATTTTTATCTTTCTCTGTCTCAGAGAAATGAAACTTCTTCCATGATTTGCGCCTTGATTTTTAATCGTCTTTCAATTATTTTGCAATCATTTTTTGGAACATTAAAAACAGGAACAACAACACAGATTTGTGTCTCATCCTGATGTATAAAATCAAATAAAATTCTTGTAGATTTAAGGTATTACAAATGGTAAAAATCATTTTTTTGTAAAATAACATGATCTTTCTAAAAATTAACTATGAAAGTAGACCCGTTGCGGAATTGTGTATCTCTAAAGAGCCGTATCGGATGCTTTGATATCAAACCTGATTGATTTCCCAATAGAATAGAATAAATACAAACTAAATTATTCGGAAAACCAAAACTTCTTCAAATACTTTCGCAAATTCTCATCACTTGCGAGTTGAGTTAATTCGTTTGCCAAGTAGATCTGTTTTTGTAATTTTCTTTGAAATTGCTTTGTTCTATTAATCAAGGTTACAATTGGTGGAAAACTTAAATTATTGTCCATTATAGCATATTTAGCAAGCACTTTTCTTTGGTGACATATTTTGGCATCTTTAGTGTATCTCTCCTTGGGTAAGACTTCTCATAAATATTCATTTCACATTAATATTCATGACATAGTTTCATGAATATTCATTATCTCCATTCTGTCTGATCTGACGAGAGCGGTTTCTGTCACACAAGGTAGACGTCCTAGTCTGTGAGTTTAGTGCCTTAAGCCGTTTAATTATCTTCCATTTGACAAAAAGTACGGATGGAGTGAAAGTTCTCGCAGACTCGGTAATAATTGAAGGCATAATATCATCCAGAAGAACTTGCTTAAATGGACTGGGAAAAAGCTTCCTTTCCATTTTTAGAATTACTTATGTCAGTGTGAGGAAGTTTAATAGAGAGCCTGTCATTGTCTTCAGAGATGAGATGTTGTTATACGTGTCTAACTGTGGAAGAGCCTGCTAGGATCGAAACATGAGGCTGTCTTAAAATAATGCTTTTTTAAAGTTTCACTTTTGTGATTGGGTCTGTGGGTGCAGGAATGTGAGTGCGATAATGACACGTCTCATAATTACTTCCTGAATGGTCTTTGGCAAAGACAAGGCTTTTGTGTAGTAATTGACCATTTTCATCCATGGTATCACAATTTTTTCAGTTATCTGCAATCAGTTTATAATCGTGTGTTAAAGTTGTTAAAGTCTGTTAAAGGTTTGGAATGACAAGTTTGCAGGTAATGAAAGCCAATTATTATTTTTATTTGTCAATATTTTATTATCTAAATTATTATGATCTAAAAGAATTGAAAGTATTTTATTTCAGAAAATAACATGGTTATTAGATGTATATGTCATTATGGTGGGTGTGGGGGTAATCCATCTATAACATAGTATTTGTTACTTCAACTGTCCCCCCCCCCCCCCACCTCTTTTAACATCAACAGTGGTTTATTTAATGGAATCAAGTTTTATGGAGAGGAAATAGTATGTATGAGTTGAAAGGATAGGAAGTG
The DNA here is from genome assembly GCF_037975245.1 of Apostichopus japonicus. Taxonomy (NCBI): domain Eukaryota; kingdom Metazoa; phylum Echinodermata; class Holothuroidea; order Aspidochirotida; family Stichopodidae; genus Apostichopus; species Apostichopus japonicus. The sequence continues at coordinate 22,540,183 of NC_092579.1, forward strand.
GGTAACTTTTGCATGTATCCCTTGTATCATGTATTCAGATACATACTGAAGGTGTGCACTGTATAACTGTGTTAGAACACAGCATGCGAGGAGATGAACAGGCATGGATCCATAGTTGAGGGGTGTAGAACACACTTCCTCTCACCCAATTTTCAACCCACACAAGGGCCCTAATTTATAGCCTAAATATACCTCAAAATGCAAATTTTCACATCTAAAAGTTTCACTATTTTTTTTCTGATGGAGTTGGATTCAATGACCTCCAGGATTCAATGACCTCTATCTTTTTATTTTTAATGAATACTGGGATCCACCCCTCGTGGAAGTTCATAGTTCCATAGTTGATGGTGTAGAACACACCCCCTCTCAACCATTTTCAAACACACACAAAGGCCTAATATATAGCCTAAATATACCTCAAAATGCAACCGTTCCAAATCTAAAAGTTTCATTTTTTTTTTCTGAGGAAGTCGGCTTCGATGACCCTGAGGTCACACCCTATCCTTTTATTTTTAATGAATACTGGGGTCCACCCCATAGTGGAAGTCCCTTTGACGTATTGGAAACCAAAATTAACTGTCAAATTCCCCCCGTTAATCTCCAATGTCATCGTTTCATAGTTCTATAGTAATGGTAGGTCATGTACAGGAAACAAATACCATTAGTGACCATTCCTTAAAATTTCTAGCATATTTTTGGTGTGGGGGGGTAGGGGTGGGGGAGTGGTTGCTTTGGGATGGGGCATTACTGTAGATCTTTAACCTTTATTTACTCCCATGGTTTCTAATATCTCACAAGTGATTCCTGTGGTCTGAACTAATTTCTCTCAAACCTTATACCTGCCTTCATTACCTTCAGATGAGTGTGTTGCTGCACCGTATATTATATATATATTTGTATATGTGCACTCTGCCTGCCGGAGATGTGTGAGTTTTCTCTGATGATAACGGTTAACTCCCCGTAATGATACTTGTTCTCAACAGACCCCACCCCCCCCCCCCCCGAGGGTGGATTTTCTTTTCAAATTTGTTTTCTTACCAAAAAATTTCTTATCATCACTTTTATCTATTCTAATATTGACATAAACAGATATCTTGACATTTAGATCTGACAGATATTGAGTTATAAATACTCGACGACATTTGTTTGGGAAAGATACAGATAGTTTGAAAAGTGCACAGTTCGTATGATCCTGCGACTTTTGATTGCCTTCTATCGAGAGTGACTTTGATGTCTGGTGGTGCAACAACATGAGTACTAGTGTATTCAACTTCGGTACAAGAAATCAAGTCTATTCTTGCATTTAACATCCTATATTAACCGAGGGATCTCAATCTTCACACTTGTCGTGGGAGTGCCTTGTCTTTTTTTTATTCTTCTAATTATTCTTTTATGCTTCTTCGGGTGTGATGTTACAAGCAAATAATATCAAATACATAAAATAATAGCAAAATTAGCAAGGAGAAGTTTTATCTAGCTATACCTTAAGTGCACTCGGATTGATTAATTGTGTAATTTCAGAAAGCATTGTGTGATAGCAAATCTAATTAGTCTAGTCTATCTCTTAAAGAGGAAATGATGGAGTGTAGGGTAGTATTTTGAAAACAGATTAAGAAAAAATAAATAAAACAGAATATTTCATGCCTAATCATATCTCTGTAAACTAAGGTTTTCAAACATTTAAACATTATTTCGGTCATTTCATAGGTTTTTGGGGGTTTGATGAAAATGTACTTTTCTTCGTTTTTGGTCAAATTCCTGACATTTGTCAGTGTTGAAGTAGTTCCAGCCATCCGGATTTTGTCCCATGTCTATTTGTACTATTTAGAAATTGATACATGCATTTGAAAGAGTTTTGAGAAACTTTGGATTCTATGGACCTAGATTACTAGAAGGATATAAACCAATGCCTGCTGAGAGGGTGTCGAGGGGGAGGGGGGTTACACTCCCATAGCATGGGGGTCAATTAAGGGGGGCTGGGATATGGATGAGGTTGGTTCAGGTCACAGCTTCCACTCACCAGGTTGAGCATCATACGACTTAGTTGCACTTTGGGCGTGGAACTCTTAAGTAATAGCTCGTTACACAATATTTTTTAATATATTAACTTTAAACTGGAGTAAAACCGAATGATGCAAGTTAATCTAACTGCAAAACAACAAAAAACTGAAAATATGGAACTTTATGTTCACTTTGGGTAATTTAAAACACCTGTTCAACTTGTAGTTGAAATATTTGATCGAATGAGTGTCTTATGCCGGGCAATTCCATCCAGTATGGCCTAAACTGAAAATAAGGATCTTTATGTTAAATGGGATAATTAAAAACACCTGTTGAACTTGTAATTGAAATCTTTGGTCGAATGAGTGTCTTATGCCGGGCAATTCCATCCAGTATGGCCTAAACTGAAAATGGCCTAAACTGAAAATAAGGATCTTTATGTTAACTGGGATAATTAAAAACACCTGTTGAACTTGTAATTGTAATCTTTGGTCGAATGAGTGTCTTGTACGGAGCAATTCCATCCAGTATGGCCTTTTATTACTATATAATTATTATTATTATCATTACTATATACTGAATAATTGATATATATAGAAAGCTATTGATTATGTCAAATTTTGACGGAAATATCCGAAATTTCAACTGGGTACATGCATTTTGTTTTTGAGAGATACACTTCCGTGTCAACTTTATAAGTAGTTTGAATTGTAAAAATATAATAGAAAAAAATATGTGTGCAATTTATGATATTTCTGTTATGGAATAGACTTGTCAGAACAACAAAATACCTTTTGTAATTTTTTCTTTTCGTGTCAAATCTGTATGAGCGTTTGTGAATGTATTTTGTCTGTGTGTGCATACTCTTGTAGATGCATGTATTTGAGCTGGTGGCATTTGCTGACAATCTCTCGCCATCAAATATGAAGATGGAATATATATTTCATTTAAAAGTACTGGATCTGGGATTTCTCAAAATAGTAAGTGGGGTGTGGGTGGGGGGGGGGGGGGTAGGGGTAGTGAAAGGGGACAAGGAAGAGAAGGGTAGGCAATTAAGTATAGATGAGATAGTTGCAGCTGTGGACTGCATGTATGACACCACTAGTTGGTTCACCTTGTGGTGACACAGAAGAGTTTAACGTCAAAGCGGGTGTTCTTCAAGGGGATACACTCGCTCCATTCATCTTCATCATAGTTCTAGATTACTGCCACCGTCAAGCCATCCCTCCTGATAAAACCAAAGAACTTGGATTCACAATCAAACCAAGGCAATCCAGGAGATTTGAAAAACAGACCATCACAGATCTAGGCTTTGCTGATGACCTGGCACTACTATCAGATACTACTGAACAGGCCCAAGAACTTCTTCTTGCACTAGAAAAAGAGGCCGATAAGGTTGGACTTAAAATCAATTCCAAGAAAACAAATTACATGAGCTTCAACCAACCAACCCATGTACCACTCAAAACCATGAACAACATCACACTTCAGCCAGTCAATGACTTCAAATACCTGGGAGCTTGGATAGCAACCACCAAGCAGGACATTCATGTACGCAAGGGCCAAACATGGCCAGCTGTCAACAAGCTAAGTAAGATCTGGAAGTCGGGACTCCCTAGAGAAACAAAAGTCCTTGTTTTTTCTGGCTCTAGTTGAGCCAGTATTCCTGTATGGTTCTGAAACATGGACTACTACCAAGCAACTGGAGAGAAACAGACGTTTGTTACACAAAATTACTGAGAGCTGCCCTTGATATTAGTTGGAAACAAGATACCCAACACACAGCTTTATGGCGATCTTCCAAAGGTGTCCATGAAAATCAGAGAACGAAGACTTAGAGCAGCTGGACACTACCACCGACACCCAGAAGAAGCAGCCAACAAGTTCATTCTCTGAGAGCCAAAACTGCATTGACAAACATGTTGTGACAAAAGCAGTGATAAACAGTGACAAACATGCATTCATTGATCGGCTACAGGTTTATTTTACCACGAAATATGCTGAAACATATATTCTTCCTTTGAATGATACTTTTTAGAATTTGTCAATATTTTTTACAACGTTTGTCAATATTTTTTGAGGTAAGTTTTATCGAGTCTGAAAAGTCGAATTTAAAGTCGCATTATAACGATAATATGAATAACTGACTATAGTTAAATCAAATATATCTACCGGCTTCAGAAGGCCCTTATCAATACTGTATCAAAACTTGAACCTTTAACAAAAATTAATACGATTGGTCCATACGATTATTTATGGAATATATCGGACCACCTTCTAACATTCCTCCCTTCTGCTCTCTGTGCCATAAATTTCATGATCAATTGGTGACAACAATTAAAATCTTAATACTGTCAAGATACTCCCTGCATGGGCGGTTACATCTTTAATGGACCACACAGAAACCGTTTCACAAAAAGCAGCCTATAATGAATGATCAGTTATCTTGCGAAAAGAACTTCATATATAATATTTCAAATTTTCAATAATATTCTCGCCCAAAAATCATATACGCTGGCTGTAATAGCATATATAATACTGCCTGTCAAGACAAGGACATTTTCATCTATATCTAATATCATGATAATAATAAGGACATTATTTTAGACATTAGCCTTCAAGACACATCTAACAAGCGTATATTGAGATTATGCTCTAGTTACTATCATTATTATTATTATTATTGTAACGTTCTCTCTTATCAAACTTGAACACAAAAAAAAACACCATTAAGTCCTTAAAGCACCCTACTTTGCGTGTCAGAATCTTGGCTAAATTACATTAGCACGTACGTTATAGACCTGGTCACATATATGCATAGAAATCGAAAAGTCGATGAAAAGACAGTTTATGTGCTGCCATTGTCATTCATAATTAAACGTGTTTTCAGCTGGAACGGTCAATCTTCAAGCAATTTTACGTCACGCGCCCATGAAATAAATCAAATCTAAGAATTTTAACACATTTAGCGTCGAGGCGCCCGAAGAAGCGTTACCTAAAACGAATATTCCTGCCCCCCCCCCTCCCTCCCTACCGCGTACGTGCAAGTTGGAATACTTTGAATAAAAAGATATACCGCGTTTCGAGAACGTGCTTTGTATATATGTCATAGTTTAGTTGTCAATTTGTTTACTTTAATCATCTACATTTAACTGTTATCTATATATCTCTCTGTTTATTTATTCATTTTTGTGTTATATATGTTTTTATTATTTTCGTCTTTTTCTTCCCTTTTTGTTTTTAGGCTGTCGGGGGGGGGGGGGGGCTGGTAGAAGGATGCAACAATTTTATATTTATGTATCTTTTCTACTAGAAGAGGCAACAACCATATTTTTTTCTTTTTTAGTTTCAGGTAGAGAAAAAGGCAGGACTTGATTGAAACAAAATGAATTCAAATTGATCGAGTTTCTGCCAAAATTCGTGACAAAATTCTGTCCACACGTGACAAATGTATAGTGACGTCACAAATGAAATGGTATACTTGATGTTATCTGTGAGGCTGCCAAGGGCATGTGCAGCAATTGTTAGTGATCTGGAAGCGAGATAAGTCTTCCTTACCTTTTTATAGTCCTATTTTGGACGAATACTGAAGTAAAAATTGTTCAGTGAAAAACAACATTTTGAAAGACAATTGTTAATAAGGTTAGTAAAAGGAAAGTCCAAACTTGAGAATAAAATTATACGCTGTTATAATTATTGTATAACGTACAGTAAACTATAGTGTGTAAGACAATATTGCCCCCACGTTATGAATACAATTTTTGGTATTTTTTTGTGAACTTTCAATTTTAGACATATGCTTTGACTTAAACTGAAAACTTTTACCCTAACTTAAAAGCAAGAGTCAAATATTTGTTTAATAATATTTTACCATATGTTTTCATGTTGACTATATGGAAACACTTGATTGTGTTAAGTCATTGCTTTATCAGTTTAAGCGTCTATCAGTATATACACGTATAGGAGAATGCACACTGTTGCGGTTGTTTTGGCAAACTTTATTGAGTGGTTATACCTTTGGCCTCGACGCTGGTTTCTGTCAATATTAATATTGAGCATTGTATAACGCTAATAAAATAAAAAATATACATATGGTACGTTATGATATTGAACACACCCTTAGTGTCAAGAGATATGTTCAAGAATTTTGAAGACGTTTGAACGCCATACTATTAAGAAATGATGTAAATAGGGAAAATACGGCAATATTTCATTCATAAATTTCAATCGACAAACACTTTCAATTCTTCTGTCGATCGGATCATTGGTGTAGGATTGTGTTGAGAAATTTGCCCAAAGTCATAGATTGGTTGAACGTCCCCCCTCCAACCCCCACCCCCTCATCCGACCCTTCACGGTGGGCAAAACTATTTCATTGCGTTCAAATTTGTGTACGTAAGATTTAGCATATCTTCCATCCTCTTCAAGTAAAAGCCAACATATTCCCTTCCCCGTCGGCACGGCCAAGTGAAATATTGATACACTTAGTTGGCTATCAAAGAGTTGGAATGTTGACATTTTGTCGTAGGCTTTTATGATCTAATTGGTAAATTGAAACTGGGGTAACGAAGATTCCCCATCTATGGAACGCATAAAGGGCAACAAGTGATGATATAAGTATAGCAATACTTTACAAGTACACTGTGATACTGTAAATAGCCTGCGCGTTATGCGAGGTACACGATGAATATGGGAGAGTACACGATGATACTTTTAGAGTACCCGATGATAATATTAAGTTTATAAAATATGACGGATAATGCATATGTGTATATTTATATCATCGTCATCATCACTATCATCATCACTATCATCACTATCATCACTATCATCATCATCATCATCATCATCATCATCATCATCATCATCATCATCATCATCATCATCATCATCATCATCATCATCATCATCATCATCATCATCATCATCATCATCATCATCATCATCATCATCATCATCACCATCACCATCGTCATCATTTTCGCCACTATTCTCATTTCTAAACATCATTTTTTTCCCTTCCAAAACAGGGGTCGTCAAACTAAGATCCACGGACGATCATCTTACTGAGGACTGAACCACAACCCACCAGACCCTCCCCTCCCCTCCCCTCCACCCTGTCCGAATCGGTCCCCAGAATGCATGAAAGCTGTAGTTTGGACGACGGATGTCGGTAAGCACCGAATATTATTGATAAACTTTCCGGTGTCTTTACAGAAACATTTTCAAGACCCACTTTTGGGTCGCGCCTACAGTTTGCTCCTGACAATGTTGCTCTTACCGTTGCTCTTAAAGATGATAAAATGTCCAAATCTGATTAATATATAATCATTTACATAGTCTTCTTAATTGTTTATGTAACTAGGTAAGTAGGTCAACATGCGATTAGAAAACAAACTTTCGTCAGTGAAATTTCTAAAACAAAATATATCGACACCAAGTAGAGTCTCCATAATGGCATATTAAGGGAAAGGGTACAATCGCATTCTTTAGAAGCTTTTGTAAAGTGGGGGGTACGAGAAAACAAGGGGTATATGTGGTTCCATTCTGAGATCCCTCCCAATCCAACGGTGGAATATTTAAATTCTTCCCATTCACAATATTATGATTGCATTATTTATTTCATATAATGTAGAACGGAGAAAATATTATACCACGTGTAGGATTTCATAAGTTTCACCGAACACAAATTGTGATAAATATTATATATTAGGCATGAGTTTCGTCCATCTCTGAAAGAGAGCGGAATACCTCTTAAAGGGGGAAAAATCATAAGTTGAAGTTACAGCTGAGAAGATACGATATTTAGTACGTGAAGGAAATTACCTCTCCCACCCCACCCCAACCCCCCCCCCCCCCTTCCCCTCCTCTAACGAAGAATAGATTTAATACCTGAACCATCTGTTGGTATAATTGTTATTAAAGGGGGAAAATCATAAGTTGAAGTTACAGCTGAGAAGATACGATATTTAGTACGTGAAGGAAATTACCTCTCCCACCCCACCCCACCCCACCTCCCCCTCCCCCTCCCCCTCCCCCTACGAAAAATTAGGTTTATTACCTTAACCATCTGCTGGTAATATTGTTAACGTGGATATTTAAAGTCTTAGCACATCACAGAGATTGTACTCACGCTACTCCGGTATACGGCCATAGTGATTTCATGTAAGAGGATTGTTCCATATTTAACACCCTCGTAAAATACGGGCAAGTAGCTACTTTCAAAAGCCAAGGGCAGATTTCAATTTAGAGTAAAACCGATTGAAGTTATGATTTCTTTCGGATGTAGTAGAGAACGTAATGTATCCCACAATGCTATTGTAATTAACGTTGTTTACATGTGAACAAAAAAAACCCCGTAAGTTTATAACATATTTATTTTATCGCTGGGTATGCATTTTTTTTTTGATTGACCAAACTTCAATAACAGATCATAGTTTGAGGGACGACATCCTTCACCGATCCAGTGTAACGAGTCTATATTAAATTGATTACACAAAAAAACAGATTTATTTGATCAAATTATATGGTCTATTTATAAATTAGGGGCGTGACAAAAATACATATTCATTAAGGGACAATAACCAAACTTCATGTGACCCTCTTAGGTTAACTTATCGGTGAAGGTATAGTTCTCCTCGGTGAGGGGTGGAGAGGTGGGGTATGGTATGGTAGGGTGGGGGTTACAGGTGTCAGTATAGTATTACAATACGTGTCATGTGAATTTATAAATAATGTTTTAATGTTAGTACATATCATCTCCTTTCCTTTTGATGGTTGGAGGCAGGGCTGGGACGATGTTTCGTGTTGTGGTGTCGAGTGACATAAGTCCCCTCCCCGTGCCCCAGCCTGACCACCGGCATAGTTAGATGAGGGTGACCATTGTTATATATACAAACACAGATTAAACGATCCCCTTATCCCATTGGTCCTCCACCCCACACCCCCCCCCCCTTGTTTCATTGTGCTGATCGGTTTTGGATGATCCTTACCCAACAAAAATGTTCCTCTTTGTTATTTTTATGTTTTGGGTGTGTGGGGGGGGGAGGGATTTATTTATTAGACGGTTGGGAGTGGGTAAGACGAATTATCGCCAAAAGTACAAAATATCAATCAGCTTGCTGCAATGTAAATCAATTGTTTTCAAACACCGGTCAGTGTTTTTCTTCTTTTTTCTCTATTCTCACTCAAAACAGAGTGCTTTCTCAATATGACTTATCTCCTTCGAGCCTCAAGGCAAATCTATATTCGAAAGACTTTGAAACAGACAGCTATAACCTTTCTTGTAGTTTGAGATACTCAGAAGTAAAGTAAATATATTTCTTAACTTTAAACTAAACTGAAATAAAATATGAACATCACGTTACATGCTCTTTTTTCTTTAATTTGTTCGCCTTTTCTCTCTCCATCTCTCTGTCTCTTTTTTTCTTCTTCTTCTACTTCTCTACTATATCTACTCTCAAATAACAAACATGGCCTAGTTTCTGTAATCACCAGCCTGGAATGTAATCAGGTATTACACTGGTTATTACATTAAACACACTTTTTTTTGTGGGTTCATTTGAAACTGTATCAACCAAAAATCTAGTTCATTCTTATCACGAGTTTGTACAAATAAGAGAGGTTTTTTTTATCCTACACCCGTCGCTGAGCAATTTACCCAATTTTAAGTTAGATTACTTACCTATATGTATATCTAAGAGGTTGACAAGTAGATTTTAGGCCACTAATGGTAAAGGAAACACACAACCGTGACATGATTGAAATGCCAAAATGACGCACACCTTTCAAAATTATCTTCAAAAATTAGGTTATAAAACTTGAGCTTGTCAACAAACAAATGCCACTCGTTTCGAAAATACGAGCTTTTCTCACAACCCCCCCCCCTCCCAACCCGTTCTCCTTGTATCAAAATAACAATGTCTGTTCTTTTATTAGATTCAATTACAAAACATTGTGTAGTCTGGATAAAATTCAATTAGCCTATTTTTAATTCACAGATAACAATATAGTTTGAAAAGAAAGACAATTTTCAAGGACATCCACTCCCCGCCCATTCATCGAAATATTCAAAGTCCCTGGTTATAAATGGACAAATTGGTCATGTTTTTCTGTTTCCTTTTGCACTCTTTTATTCCACACTATAGATATGCGGGTTCTTTTTACAAATATCTTCGCAAAGGTGAAAGACTATATTGACGCAGCTTAGGGGAGTGGGTTAGATATAGGCTGGGCGTGTAATGAATGGGCGGGCATAGCCTATTGGCGGGCATATATATATATATATATATATATATATATATAATCTGTCAACAAAGAGCGCAACTTGCTATTTTTTAGTGCTGTTTGGTCATAACGTAGGGCTACGTCATTAACGTTCCTTTCGCCAAGAAAAACCTTTCCCTCTATTATAGAATAAAAAACAAAAGCTAGCACGACTCAGTTGAAAGAGAGCGTGTAGACACATCACACTTTGAAACTTTCTCGTGATCAAAAATGACCGATTAATGTCACTCATGGCTGTCATGTGACGTCATCGGAGGGATGTCAATAGCCGCTAAGCTGCTGTTTAGGAATAATTAAACGTCCCAAGTCCTTTTTAGGTGTCAAACTTCTCAGCCTTTGTCGAGAGGCAACAGGAGCCAATACTATTTATTAATATGAAGCTATGTCAATACTGCTTCACCTGAAGACAAAAAAGCGACGTATCTAGGCTAGAAAATGTTGAGCTTCAACTCTGTTTTTAATATTATTTGTCATACTTAAACATTTCTTTTGACAAGTATAGGCCTACAGGCATGGGGGACTGAAAAATAAAACAGCTGCATTTTTTATCTTATCTTATCTTTCACCTATTATTGAACCCATGTATGTAGTAAAATGGTATCGTGTATGCTTACCGTACAGTTTAATCAAATCAAGATAATTGGCTTGGTATAAGCTACAGGCTCTTTTTGTTTATAATATCTCGAGTTAAAAGACTTGCATTTAAAACAAAACACTAATGTTTATATGACTTGGTGATAAACCCAATTGGTAGATCTTCGAGATTCTAGCTTAATACGGCAAACCTGATGTTTCCCATGACCATTCTACTGCCTATTTTATTCCCATGCCTACAGCATCCTTGCAACAACAAAAAATTAAAAACGTTGTATACTATTGGTTCTACCTTTTCAAAAATATGAACAAAAGATAAAAAATAAAACAAAATAACACGAATATATCATTTACATTAATTCCCAACTCCAGTGCTTACATCTTATACTTTAATAATTTTAATGATATACATACTTTCATGCTAATTATGACATGTTACTAAGTGATTGAAATTTCCTTTTAACCAACAAAAAAAAAGACATTTTGTTTTCCAACTAAGCAGGAATCATTATAACCAATATTGAAATCATCTATGTTGATCTCTTGCCTAATGTGTTAAAAGGATTCATGTTTTATATGTTTGCAACATTTTATTTATTTACTTTTTTCAACATTTTTTATTTCCATATATTTATAATATATACACTATAATGTTCTGTTATTATTTCCTTGTATGTATCTATCACTCTTCAAAATCGTCAAAGATGAATGCAAAAAAAAACGTACAAATTGCCTTTTCAGATGTAATGGAGCTTGTTATTTTTGGGAAATGTACCGTTTATACTGAGATAGAAGAAGAAAGGGGAAAGAGAAGAAAACCGTTTAAAACATTGCGAGAAGTTGTTTACTCCATACGCATGATAAACCTTGGAATGAAGCAATTATTGATCTTCTTTTGGCTGTTAAATTGCCAAATAGCTAGAGAATTAGGATAGAAGGTTATATGTTTGCACGGAATATATTATCGTTGGCCAACCTTGGCCCTAACCGATGAGGCATGCACGATTAATTTCCTCTCATAATAGTCCTCATTTGTAACAGAAACGAAAACATCTATGGCTAGAACGGTCAAGAGGCACGGACTCTTGACGAAAACTATTTGTTACCCGGTAGTTGTGAGAATGATAGGCAATATATATATATATACATATATATATATATATAATATTATATATATATATATGTATATATATATGTATATATATATATATCTACACATATATATATATATTTATACATGTTTATATATATATATATATATTTATATATATATATATATTTATACATATATATATATATATTTATACATATGTATATATATATTTATACATTTATATATATATATATATATACATCCCGGTAGTAAGTTCTATTACAAAGATGTGACAATGTTATCTATTTCTTCCGAGAGTACATGACATCATCATCTAGGGTTGCATGAATCATCACGGGTTGAATAAAAGCCTTTATCTATCCATCAGTTATGTATTATTATGATGTATCCAAGAGGAACATGCAATCCTCGCAGAACATACCTGGATGCCATACTTGTAGTCTTTCACATTCATAGTACATTGACATGCCATTTCAGATGTGTGCCACTTTGAAGGAATAAGTACTCAAGAAGATGGCAAAAAGAAAACGAAAACATCTCACGGAATATTTGTCCTGATGACTTCAGAGTTGCCGAGGGTTTTCCGGCCAATATGTTTATTTAGGTATAGATACAAATGGCCATGTTTTGATATAGAGTTGCCCAAACTGGGTGTGAAGAAAGGTAGTGGTGTCAGGGGCGGAAAGTTGGTGTTCTACTGAGACATGTGTGTATATATATTTGAAAGACACGTTGTTAAATTCTACTGCGAGTGTACCTGGTTATTAATGAACGTGAGGCGTATTTGGCGCATTTGTTTAACCGATGTATGATCGATGAAAGTCGCTGCCAGAACTGTAAATCAAAGTACAAATCATATAGCGTCCGTGGAGGCTGTACGACCGCACGCATTAATGTGCATCGCATCAAGTCATAACACTGTATTCACAGTTATATGAAATTGAGATAGCAAGTTTGCCATTTTAATATACTTTTTTAACACTGTAACTGCACATGCGTAACACACCCACCTAGATTTTCAGGTTCTTTTTTACTACGAAGTTGATCGAAATGTCTCCAATATTTTTAAGCAGTTTGGCAGTAAATTATAAAAGACACCTACATCCATTTACCATAAAATCACGTGATTCCTACTTGTGTTACTATAAGCTTATCTGAACTGATCTGCTTTATCTTGGGTTATCTTGGGTTTTATTGTTGTTGTTGTTGTTATTGATGCTGATGTTGCTTTTGTGTTTGTTGTTAGTTCATGTATTTGAAACATCTTATGAAGCTTCGTGTATTATCCATGCAACCCCTATGCTGTCCTTATGTTTTCCTAAACTGTACGTTATCCATGTAACTTAAATCGTTAACTTAAGACCGACGTAAAGAGTACAATCATTTTATGATTTATTATTGCAATAGTTATTTCGAGATGATTAAGAGATATGTTATTACATCTGGCTAAATTGAAAACAAGGTATACGATTGTTCAACACATATACTGCAAAATAAAGTAGAAAAAAAATCATGTTGCTACCAACATTCTCTTTAGTACCGTTATACTCGTTTATCTCGTGAGGGGCGGGGAGAAGGGGGTGGCTGTGCAGGAGGAGAAGGAGTGGGGGACAGCTATTTTACATTGTACTGCATATCTTGTATAGGCAGGTGGCGATGAACCCCTGTTCTATGTAGATGCCATTTATTACAAGTTACTTTGTCTTTCTTTTCTCGTAAAGTATTGATATTTTACATAATTTCCCAAGTCTTTGCCAAAAAATAAAAAATATGGAAAGAGGGAATATAACTGTGTGTTACATAGCTTAAGGACATTTATTTCGATACGTTTCTGACAGGTAATCGTTCCAAACTCAATTGCAGAGGCACGTTCTCCCATCAGTGGATGAGTGACTTGAATGCATGCGAAATTTTTCTGATGGCAGCCAAACAACCTGTCCATGTATATATATATATATATATATATATATATATATATATATATGTATATGTATGGCGTAGGGAGTTTATATGGTGTGGGGGAGGGGTTGATGAAAGCCACAAAAAAAGAGTGAGGATACATTATCTTAGTGCTCTGTGATGGTGGAACAAAACAAATGGTGGAACAAAGTTTAAATAACTTTCCAACACCCGATTTAAAAAGAGACCGCTTTGCATTCAGTTCATATCAAATATAGCTTACAGACAATTTTAATCAGGTATATAACATAGCCTACCCCCCCCCCCTTCGTATACTCGAATAAATATCTTTTCTATATATGCCTATATATGCTACACTTTCCGATGGAACCCGATTACAAATGGCTCGGCAGTTAATAGGTGTAAATCCTGCTCCTAAATTATAAACGCAACTTCTAGAGGAAATCATTAACTGAAGCAACTCTGTAGTGTAGCCTACTACGAGTTCTCTAGTTATAGTAAGCAATAAATACCTTCCACTGAGTGCATGACTGGGCAGTGATATGATCAAGCCAAGCAAAATCACCCCACTCCACGAACTAAAACTTAGACATGTATGGAAGTCTTATATTTGGCGTTATGACAAACAGGAATTAAAACATAATTGAAAACAGCCCTGAAACTAAGGGATAATCAAAAAAGTTTAATGAAGTATTGTGGAAATGACTTACTTACCACACTTGAAGGTGACCCTGATATGTATTTGGCGGGAATATGGCGTAACCCTGGCAACTCCGGAAAACTGTGATACCGAGAGACATTAATACATCAGAGAAGTCCAATCTTCCAAAAAACGAGAAAATATGTCTATATAGTGTTCCCTGTTGTAGAAATGTTCCATTAGAAGGGATCCTTTTGAAAGAAAATCTCAAATTAACAACACGAATAGTCCGTCCAACATGGGCGTCTATACGAAACGGTCATGCGTAGTCCATGTAGAATTAACAAGTATAAGGTATTATACACTGAGTTGTGTACACCGGTAGTAGCTTAGACCGGTATCACCACCTTGGATGCAACCAGAGATCACGAACAATGCTGTTACGTAATTTCTATTGTAGCAAAGAATTTGCAAGATCAAGGGGGAAAAAGGCCATAGTGAATATTAGAGGGGTTAAAGCGGTATATGTATCATGAAGTGAGAACATGTGTTATATAGAGTGAGGGGAGGGAGGGAGGGGCGGTCCCTGCCCCTTCCCAATCTACCCAATTGCACATATTTATGATCCGCGATGGTTAGCCATAAAATATTCGCAATTAAGGACCCGTCAGAAAGTTTTCATAACCCCATTCCCGTCTCCCTGTGTTTTCATACATGTGGAAGGTTGAAAGTGAATGAACGTCAAATAGCTATTCCATGAGACTTTAGATAAGCGTCTCTTGTTGTGTACTAAACCATATAAGTGAAAAATATTTAAGAGTGATAGTGTGTAGTCGGAACGCCTCCCAATCTTCACCCCAAAGTCGTAGAGACATCATGATCGATTCACTAAGTAATGATGGATTCATACTCAGTCTCTCTCCACCCCTTCCCCTTTTCTAGCCCATACACCCTTCACCCTTCACCCACCCCTTCCCCGTTTCCCAGTCGTTATTGTATAGTAGCCCGATCCCGTTGTCCTTCATTACCTCGATGGATGGATGGATGGATGGATGGATGGATGGATGGATGGACGGATGGATGGATATAAATATATATAAATAAATATATATATATAAAAATATATAAATATATATATATATATATATATGTGTGTGTGTGTAGATATATATATATATATATATATATATATATATATATATATATATATATATATATATATATATATATATATATATATATATGTATATATATATATATATATATATATATATATATATATATATATATATATATATACTCTTGCATACTTTCAGTGTATTTGCTGTTTATATTTTCTATGTTTAAGAAGAAATGGTAGTGAAAGAGATAACTGAAGAAAAAAAAAACACGATCGAGGTAACAGTCCTGTAGCTCCCACCACATTGCGGTACAAAATTTATTGGCAAATCACATGAAAAAAATGTTACAAAAGCACTACAAATGTGATAACAGCCGTTTCATTTAACGTCAGAGCACACATCTATATAATGTTCATTGAACCTTGTTCAGTTTATATCAAACTGTTAACATAAAGATTGGGAAAACCCGTCTTGATTCTAAAACAAAGGAAACAAATAAACTGAGGAAATGAACCTACCCATATCATGTGAAACCCATAAAGTTATGAAACAGAATAAAATAACAAGAAGTTTAGTTTTTTTGGGTTTTTTTTTTTTGCCGGATAATCTCCCTTCCCGTTTACGAGGCTCATCGCTTAATAAATAGTCTCAAAAGGTTTTACGAACTGTTAACAAATGAAAAAAAAAATGATATTTGATAGTAAATAACTGGAACTTAATACAACACGCTGGTCATTCTAAAACAGGCTTAAGAAATATGTAGAAGTGCGTTACGTGTCGCCAGCGTTGTTTACACGAATCAATAGCGAAATTCTATCGTTTACATGAAATATTCCGTGACGTCATAAAGCACATACTTTTAATGCAACGTTGATATATTTTATATACTGGCCTGCATTTCGTAAGAAAAGAAGAAAAATGTTCACCTGCAATCTTAAAACTGACAGATATCTTAGCATCCCCCCCCCCAATTCTGTTGATCATCATCCATCAATCAATTCGGTCATTCTATTTATCCATTTTGCTCATCCATCCAATGACTCAGTCGTTTATATCCATGCATGTGTATAACCATCCTTACATCCAGTCACTCTATTTATCAATGCAATAAAACATTTCATTTTATCCATTCATTCATTTACTCATTCCATTTATCCATCCATCCTTTCATTTATATTGTATCCAATCATCCATTCTATGATCTATGCATGTATATTCATTCATTTTTTCCATCAATAAGTTCACCAATCCATCAATCCTTCAACCCATTGATTCAGCCGCATGCACACATTATCCATATATCCATCCAACAATCCATGTATTTGATCCATCTATCCACTCATTCGTTTCATAATCGTTCCATGCATCCACTTATTCTATCTATGCATTAACAAATTCATTCAATATATCCATCCATCCATCCATCCATCCATCCATCCATCCATCCATCCATTCACCTACCCATCCATAAACTCATTCATCCAGCTATGCACACATTATATTGACAATCGAATGATCCATTCATTTTATCCATCCGTTCCCTCATTTGTTTCAATCCAATTTTATCATCATGTCTATGCATACACAGATCAATTCAGTTTGTCCATCCGTCTATATATTATTCATCCACTCATTCTTACTTACTTCTTACTTACTTCACTTATTCATCCATTATCTATAATTGTTCAGATTCATTCATTTTCCATCTGTCCATTCATCAATCCATCCATCTTCCCAGCCCTTTCATCCAACCATGCACACATTCTATACATCCATAAATCGACTTGTTCGTTTTATCCATACATGTATACATATGTGTACATCTGCACATGCGTACACTCACCCTGTTTTCATCCAACCATGCACACATTATATATATCCATACATCGACTTGTTGGTTTTGTCCATACATGTATACTATACACCCTTATACATATGCACATGCGTCCACTCATCCTGTTTATGCATACACAAACCGTTGTCCATCTATCCTTTGTTCATTTGTTTCATCCATCTATGTACCCATTCAGTTTTATGCAGCGATCGACTAGTCATTGTATCCATCCATCCATCCATCCGTCCATCCATCCATCCATCCATCCATCCATCCATCCATCCGTCCATCCGTCCATCCGTCCATCCATCCATCCATCCATCCATCCATCCATTCACTCATTCATTTTACCCATGTATTCAAACATCTATACGTATATCCATGATACCGATCCACTCATTTTCAATCATGCATCCATCCAAACATTTACTCATCCATACACTCTGTATTTTTATCCATTCACCAATTCAGTCATATTATATAGCTATCTCTCCACTCACTCGTTTAATCCATACATGTATATTTCAATACGTTCGTTCACTCATTATGTTTATCAATCCATCCACACAATTCTGCTTGTTCATCCATTGATCCATTTATTTGATCCATTCAACCATTTAGACATTCGTTTCCACTTTGCGTTGAGAAATGTCACCATGTATGCACATGATTGGACATTCTCATGTACCGATCCACTCATATCCATCATGTATCCATCGATTCATTTATTACTTTCACCCATCAATCCACTCATTCTCTTTATCCATTTACCGATTCAGACATGATATATATATATATATATATATATATATATCGATCCACTCACTCGTTTTATCCACACATATATATGTCCATCCATGCCTCCACTCATTCTGTTTGTCCATCCACTTGTCCATTTGTTTTGTCCATCCATCCATCTTTTGATCCATGCATTAATTCTGTTGATGCATCCAGCGATCCTTACATTTGATCCATTCAGCCATTCGCTTCCTCCATGCGTTGAAACATTTCACCATGTATACACCGATTGTATTTACTCCTGCATCGATCTATACAACTTTATCATCCATTCATTGACTTTATTCACCCATCCATCCACACATTCTACATATACATTCACCGAGTCGTGCTTTCTATCCATCCATCCTTCCAGCCATCCATCAAATCACTCAGTTTAACTATGCATGTATTCATTCATTCATTCATTCATTCATTCATTCATTCATTCATGTATCCACTCATTATATCTATGCTTACACAGCCCCATTTATTTCTACCGTGCATACACCATTAATTCACTCATTGCCGTTATGCATACACCGATCTGATCATTTCATCCATCCATCCTTCAACTGATTCATTTTAATCATCCGTTCGTCCAATCCTATACTTTATCCACCCATTCATCCACAATTTCCATTTAGCCATTCACCGATTCGTTCTTTTAATCCATTCATTCTACCATCCATCGATCCATTCAATCATTCGTTCTTTTAATCCATTCATTCTACCATCCATCGATCCATTCAATCATTCGTTTAACCATTCGTGTAGTCCTAAATCCGGGTTTCCACTCAAGTGTGCACAGAAACATTCATGTCAGTCATGCATACAACCATTCATGCACTCAGTGCCATTATGCATCGACCAATTCGATCGTTTTATTCACTCATCATATCCACCAATCCATTCATCTACTCATTCTCTCATTCAACAGATTCGATCCATCCGCTCTCCTTATAAGCTCCTGCTATTATATCCTCCTCATTCAGTACGTGTCCACCTATCAATAACAACAATTTCTCTTTCGTTCAATTCACTCATTCTCTCCATTCATCCATCCAAACACGCACTATGTCCATTCACGTCTATTCTTCGCCCATTCGTGCAAATCTCTGACTCACTAGCACTCAAGATGGCTATTCAGTTATTCTATTCATTGACACAGTATTTCCATTCACGTATCCATTCTTTCATTCACCCTTCCTTTCCTTCATTCTTCCTTTAATTCAATCTCTTGATTCAACCATCCCAATCCACTTCTCCATCTTTGCAGTCAGTATGGATATACATTCATTCTGTCCAATCAAACGTCATGTCCACGTGCTGCTCTTTTATTCCAATCTCTCATGCCATTCCATTCATTCTGTCCATCCAATCATATTATTTATCCATTCATGAATAACTTTAATTATACCTACCTATCCATACCATTCACTCATTCTCTGCTTACACTTTATATCCATTCTTCTCCTGTTCTATCTATGTATCCACATGTTTGTTCATCCTCATTATGTTCACTCATCCATCCACGCATTCAGCAGACTCGTCCATTCATTTCATATAATCACACATTTTCTCCAATGATACATCCGTTCACTCGATTTCTCCTTCCATACATCCAACTACGCATTCATTATATACATCCACATCCATTCTATCTATCCATTCATTATATCCACTAGAATATCATGTGTGTGTGTGTATATCCGCATTTTCACATACACAAATATATGAATATCAATGTATAACTTTCTATGTGGATGTGCAGTAATTTGCGCACTTGCACTTTATGTACGGTTTGACTGGCGAGCTCTAAAAGTCTAGAACCAGTCTCAGAGGTAAACCATTGGTCCCAAACGCCATCAAAGCGTAACAACTCGAGTCGGTCAAACGTGACCTGCTCTCGTGCTCGACTATACATGACGTATTTAAGTCACACAGAATGAAATGACAAATCCACATAATCTAGTTGCCGGCTGTTAAAAGTCGCAAAGGTGGTGTACAGTTCCTATGGCTATAGTAACAGTGCACAACGCAGGCAAGTTAAGATGTAAAACGCACAAGAAAATTCATTGGAGTAAGTAACTCAATACGCATGCGTTTCCCGTCGAGTGGACTATTTAAGCGGCACACCATGTAAACCCGGAATCCCATGTATGGCATCACATCTGCAGCGTGATATCACGAATATCTGTGACGGTACGTAAACCGCAGCAGTGCCAACAAATAACATATTGTAAGCCTAGCCTACGTCTTTATCATTACCAGGTACGTACCCAAACTACCGATTAGTAGGATATTAGTATCGTCAATGCACACGTTTTCACGCAGACGACCATGTTACTAACGTTTAGTGATAGTGCAGGGATGATATTCCCCAGTACCATGACATTAGAAATAGTTATACAGAATGAAGTTGAAGTAGCAGTTGGCCGAATTCAAATAGTTATTCTGCAGGTAATACCCCCCCCCCCTCTCCCATTACTGATGGCGCTATAGTACTGTACGGAATGTACAGCTAACGTTAAGCTTATATGTGACGTCATACATGGGATTCCAGGCTTACATGCTGGGCCGTCATTACACAGAAAGCCCTTTAACATGTATACGTAAATTCAACTTTGCTGAAAACCTGCCAGCCGAATGCACCTATTGTGTTAGTTTACATATATGAATATTAATTTCTTTGAATATGCATATTCATTCTTACAGTACATTTTATAGATGTTCTGAATAAACATGACGCAAACATACTCGTTGACTCCTGGCAAGGTCTCAAGAAGCTTCTAAATCCTTATGTATGTTCTGAGTCAACTCTGAGCAACCTCTGAGTCAACCCCTGCATGTCCTGATTGATTTAATAAAATACCCAGAAAAACGACAGACCACTGGACGGATAAGGAAAATTGATTATGTAAGATTATTCCCATAAATTGGAATATGTACAAGGCGAAACCTTCTACATTCATTTAGGGTATTCATTTAATGATTTTGTTTTTCTTCATAGCGGACGTTACCGTCAACCATGTTTGAAGATTTTACTAGACACTTGCATATTTGAAGGCGATTCTGTGGTTTTACTGACTAAAACCGTTACTCTCTCTCTATGTACATTCTCAGACTTTATTTCAACCTTAAAGGTGATATTTTTGTGGGGGAAAAAAAAGCGTAAAAATAACCCAAAAATCAATACAGGAGTGAATTTATTTAATTTTGTTCCATCAAATGCTGCCATAAACCAATAATGAACGAATTTTCATAGAATACGACTAGGTAACCTGAAGGTCACATCAAATGCTGTGTTTACGTATATGTAGAGGTATCGGAATAAGATTAAAAAATGAATTAAAAAACACGAATGTTATGAACGTCCGTCTGTTATAGTGTATATACATACTTCCACCGGGCATTTAACAATCTATGTAATACTAACTTCATTTTAAGCTAATCGTGGCAAATAAATACATTTTCCGTGACATTATTTACTCTTTTTTCTTTTTCTTTTTTCTTCTTCTTCCCTGTTCTTTTTGCCTCTTTTGTTTTCCTTCTACTTTATAATTTGGTCCGAACCAATTTAGAGTTTTAAAAAGATTTATCTTGCGATTAAAACCAACTCACAATCAGTGACGAGTAGGGGAGGGGATGGGAGGGAGGGTAGATACCTCTATGTGGTCAAAGAAAATATTATCGTAACGCCATTCGTCCGATGTTGGCGCGGAATGGAAAAAATGCGTATAACAATTCAAGAAAATTTTTCAATCATGAACAAAAGAGGAAATTTGTCAATTTAGAGACGGAAGAAAAATATGTGTCTGTCCCTCCCTCTTTGGTGAAGGTATATCCCCCCTCTTTACTCCTCTCCATTCCGCTCTCTGCAACTCACCTCATCCCCACGCTAACCCTACACCATACCCCTCCCCACATATTGACAATACTCTTACATCCAAACTGACAAATGATAAAGAATGTGTTAACTATCGGAAAATAAAAATACAACAGAAAGTAAACCGCATCGTTGTACGCAGTTTAACAACAGGACAGTTATTCTCAATTATCAGACCTCATTAAGCCTGGAAAAATTGCTTTGTTTTTCTTTGTGACGATAATTAGGTGATATTTAGACGCCTTTCCATAAACATATGGGGAATAATTTGCACCACTAAATGTAGATTTGGCGGACTGAGCCAATAGCTAGTAAAAGTTAAAGACACCATATATTACCCAGAAACCTTGCACCTGCACGCAGACATCTGCATGGTTAGCCGTTATGACTCGTGGTTACATTCTATATGCAAAAATGCGCATAAAGATAAGCGCGTAAAACACCCCACCATTAGTCATGTCACTCCTGTGCAATGCTTGTCTTAAAAATCTTAATTTAAGTAATATTGTAAATAGCATAAAACATTTACTACTTTTTCTGACCATTTTGTCCTAACAGCTATTTGTTTTTGTTTTTTTACGTCAAAGAATATCCATAGGAATATGTAAGATTCATCCATGCTTTTGAAAGATACAAGATGCCCCTCCAACCCCACCCCCACACCCACCACAGCCACATTAGTTACTTTAATTTCTTTAAACAAAACATGCCTTGACAGATCAATTTGACATTTTAAAACAATTAGATATGTAGACACAATGTGACAGAATAGAAAGGTTGTCAATTCACGTGATATTTCTGGATAACACCTGTTACCCGTTCCGTAACTAGACCCATTACCAAGCTGCCCCGGGCCACAGGGGCGGGGGGCGGTGATAAGTAGGCCGATGAAGCGGTGGTAGCAAGTGCAGTCAACAAATCCGAATGGTCCCGCATATACTCTTTGGGCCCCTTTGCTTATTCATCGAGATGGACCCCTTCTTCACATCTACTGTCGTGCCCAACAAACGAATAATTAAGCGGCCAGTCCACTGCCGTGCATGTAATGGCCCATGTACTGTCTAAGGCCCCTTGGAATTACTAAACGGGTCCTTCAATCGGAAGCCAGGCCCACAAAAAATTGATTTCACAGTAAAAAATAGCTAATAGGAATGGCAAGGAGCTGAAACAATGGAAACGTTAAAGATGCCGTCAAAATGAATTTAAAATGCTTTTTAGAAATTATAGAAGCAATTTTCAACAAGATGATTAATTGTTCGATTAATACATTGATAAAGTTGTGACAAAATGACAAGTTCCATAAATCTAATAAGCGCGGAATTTTAATATTGCGCTGCAAACTGACAAAAGGATTATTTTATTAAATGTCATCGTTTCAACTATTTGTAGTAAAATGATCAATTGATCACTTAAAAAAAAGTCTCGTCTAATCAACACTTTACAAAAAAATTGATGAATTACGTTCGCATCAGAAAAGCCATCGTTTTCAAACCCTTTGCAGGAGAAATGATATTAATTGATCATATGATAAATCTCGTGAATTCAACATTTTGTCACAATATGATGAATTGCAGCAAAGTTGCAGAAAAGAGAAATTTAACATTTAGACGGCACCTTAACGTTTCCATATAAAACTGACCACTGAATTGTGAATATGAATCATGAAAAACTGTTTGCAATGTACATAAACGATCATAATTCGTTCTGTTTTAACGTTTTTTTTACTTACTTACTTGCAGTTGTCCGTCCTTGATTATCGTCTTAAGCATTTAAGGTGACGAAAGCCTTGATATTGATATTAAAAATTACTGGCAGAATAAGTTATAAAAAGTCATGGGTTATTAGTTTTCTTATGTCTTAATATATTGTTCAAATACCCACATCAAAAAGTGGGGAATACAAACAAAACACTGCAGCCCACTAAACAGAGACAGGTCACCCCAAGCCCAAACCATGGTCGTGGTTTAGTAAATTTAGACACTTTTTGACGATCTATTTCAATTGCTATACCTGGGCCCCCTGTTGCTCGTAGGTAAACGCCACTGGCTATACGTGGTGTGAGTGCCATATCTATAGGGCGTCTAAAGGACCGTGAACATTCCATTTAGGGCCCATTTCTGTCGCTACATGGAGGCCCTGTTGCTCCATGTTACTACACCACTGTCTGTAACCCCGGGACGTTGATTAAGATGCATGCTTCTTTGACTTTGTTTAAAGGTAGTCAGTACAGGCCCCAAAATTGCAATATGTTATCAAAAAAGTACTTTCCTGGAGGTCTTGACTCTCCAAATTGTTCTTAGACATTTTTAAGTAACACACAAGATGACTGAATGTCTAAGTGAGGACAATTTCCTCGAAGGTTGTTATAAAATCATTTCAAGAATTTTGACCAATATGTGACCATATTGGAATATCTAGCATGTTTGTGGCCATTACAGCATACATTTAAGTCCTTTCATATGTCGCTATGTACGTTAAAGAATTTATATGCAGTACTAGAGAAGTTATAACGTTGTATCTTTGTTATCAAGCCTGGTTGATATCCTCAACTCATTTCTCCGCGTTATATGACGTACTTATTCCTAAACATTAAAAATATGAATAAAATTATTATAACTGCTCTAAAACCATTCCTTCAGTCGTCTGCAGACTCATTCAACAATTAAAACAAAATTATATAAAAAAAATCGCTACTGACGACAAACCCAAATCTGTTGTAATAGTTCCATACAAATCGGTAAACAAAATGAACGTAAACAAAAATTCGGTATATAAGCCGCGTCAATATGTAGCGTATAGTAAGTAGGTCATGTCTGTTATAAAAGTGGAAAAAAAGATGGCGGTTAATTAGGCTTTGAGTTATACACAGCGGTGTTTTTTTTTAAGGTGACAAAACGCGATGAAAAACACAGCTACGCTATTGCGAATGGTTAAGATATGACACAGTCGTTCTTTGTTGGATCTTTGGCAGGCTTGAATTTCGGGCGAGTTCTTCTTATTAAGCTACGAGATCTGGACATATCCTTTTCACTTTCCTTAAATTCTTCCGCACTATCGTGTCTTCGCCTGTTCTTACCTTTGTAGCTACCGTATTCGCTCATTCTGCGTTTCAGTATAGGACTAAGTTCTCGTGCAACTGGTAACTTAGCTAACTCTAAAATCTTTTGAAAGGTTTCTAAGATCAGGAAATTCTCCTTCGCAGAGACTTCTAAGAAACCGCACTTCCAATCTTCCGTAGCTATGACGTTTCTGACGTCATCAGGATGGACTTGCCGCTGCGTTTCGAGATCTAGTTTATTGCCGATCACGACTATCGGTAATTCGTCCCAATTCGTCCGCTGCTCGCGTATTTGTTCATGAATCTGCTTGACGACCTCAAAGGAGTTGTCGTCGTCGATGGAATACGTCAGTAAGAAGGCATGCGCAGTAGATATGGACAGACGTCTCATGGCGGGAAACTGCATAGTACCCGCAGTATCTAGAATGTCAACGTTGATGCTATGACCGTTAATATGGTATTCTCTACAATGTAAATCCTCCACAGTCGGTTTGTATTTTTCCTCGAATCTATTCGACAAAAACTGCGATATGATGGAACTTTTGCCTACTTTTCCCGCGCCAAATATTACCAAACGATATCGTTCCCCGTCGGCCATACTGCAAACATTTATTTACCTCGTAAACAGGAAGATGTCAGATCATACACGATTTAAAATTCCGTGGACAAAAACCAGAGCTATAGTTGGCCATCTGTTGTTCTTCAGGGTGTACCAAAAACTGTAGCAGATTTTGTTTTCTAATAAGTTTCCTTTTTTTCAAATAAGAAGTGCAAAATTTGCTTTTCCGAAATGAGGCTCAGGTCTTGTGGTTAAGAGTGAAATCCACCGACAAAACCATCTGAAAGTGAAAGAAAAAAATCAAAATATAAATTCAGGAGCATTAAACAATAATGATGAAGATTGCGAACACAACAGCATGAATACGACTAAACATACATACACACACGCACACATATATATTTGAAATATTTAAATATATATATATATCAATATATATTTAAATATTTAATATATATATATATATATAAATGTGGCAAAATCATTTAAAGATCTGATCAAAGATTTTTCAAACAAGACAGAGAAGTCATTTAGTTACTACAGTCTCGTCTTCACAACGTCAGATTGACGTAAGCACCACGAGAAGCATTAATTTCTTCTCAAAACTCGCTCAAAGTTTGTTGACACCTTCTCGATAGATATTGACTGCTCTATCTGAATTCTTGCCTTAAATTTCACAGATGGGTCGTAAAAAGTAGCATTCAGTTCCTTCAAAACAGTATTAAATTACGAAAGAGTTTTCTGTATACTCGAGCTGCCAATCCAATTTGTGAACAATTTTAAATATAGGTATTGCCTTCTTTCTATATTGATCTGTTCCCAACCGTAGTGTCACTTTTAGCAGCGACCGCAAATATTTTACAATCTCTCTCTCTCTCTCGTTCTCTCTGCTTAGCAATCTCTGCCTGTCGATAATTCTTAGTCGTCGCGTAAGGAGTGATATTTCACACACGACATTAACAGTATTACCATCCTCGTACTTATGGCTGAGTGATCATAAATACCTATAGAGCAAATATCCACCCTATAGGGATATACATATAATATAAAGTATCACTCAATTTATTGCCCCGTCCCTTCTCAATATTTTGTTTTTCTTGTTCTTAGAGCTCTGCTTACGCTTTTCAGATGTGAGAAAGAGATTAACAAGTTTACCACCCTTTCTCCATTTTAAATCTTCTTTTATGCTCTCTTGTAATTTGATTAGCTCATCAATTTGACGTATGTACTGTCACAAGACTTATACTGAGAGACCTGCTTCTCTTCTCGGCCCCCACCCCCCCCCCCCCGTTAATCCCTAGTTATTGTTTTTTCTGTTTTAGATGAAACGTGCAAGATATTGCCTTTTTGCGTGGGGTGTGTCATGTGTGAGAGAATATGAAATTTTCGAGATTTTTTTTTGATTTGATGTTAGTTTTAGATAAAGGTAGATTTTTCAAGCAGTTCATGTGTACGTAGGACTCAGTGTATATAGGCCTATCCATTTTTTTTTTTGGATTTTCTTTTTTGTAAGAGATAACGCTTTCATGTTCAGTGTCACACCTTAAAAAGGACTTTCCGGTGGCTAGAGGTTTTCTGCATCGTATAAGGTCAAAAGTAAATCATAATTGCATGTTGTATCGTGAAGTAAAAAAAAAAGAAGTTACATGAAAGGTTGTCAACTTACTCCGAGTGGGCGATACGACATCACAAATTATCAAAATCAGACTGCGTCATTATTAGAGTTTTAAACCTGGACTTAAGAAAAACAGTCGCAGCGCACTTTTTTTTCTGAGATATTTGTGGGAGTTTTAAAACACAAACTTCTCTGTCATATCAGCTAAAATATGATGATGGGGTTCGGTTTATTACTATCTTAAAAATGGATATGCCCGTGGAAATTAAAGGAAGAGAAACAGAACAGGTATAGTATAATATTTGAAATATTACAATATCTCCTTATACGTCTGAAGTTAAATGATTCGCTGTTGTGACGTCATATTGGGGCTATATTCTTCAAGGGAGTATAGACTGTCCTTGGTATAAAATGTTTGTCATTGATATGTCATATATTGTGAATTTTTAGGTAGATTCCTTTGCTTTCCATGTTCTTGGAAAATTTTCATATTTGTAATAAACGATGGTACCAGGATGCCATAATTTTCTCACCAGAGGAAGGAAGAACGTATTCAATAGCATATTTGTTTTCACACGATTATCAACTTTTGCCACGAGAATATAACCCGTCATATGCGTCATAAGAATTAATTAATATTAATTATAGACTTATCTACTAATTAAAGATGAACGTTCATACATAATGCATGTAAATATGGGATATTATACCCAATTATCCACACCCTCGCTCGCAAATATCCATAGAAAACGCTCATCTTTGTGAGCTAAGCCGTAACATATTTCTTCATATATATATATATATATATATATATATATATATATATATATATATATATATATATATATATATATATATGTATATATATATATATATATATATATATATATATATATATATATATATATATATATATATATATATATATATATTCATGTATATATATCCTTATTCCTTTCTTCTTTTTTTCGTCTGTCTGTTTTGGTGTTTTGAATCATGATGTGTGTCGATTTTCATGAAATATTGGAGATGTTAGGAGCATATGATGTGTTCCTTAAACATATTTGCAACTTGCGTAGACCAACCATATGATAATATCCATTCGTATGAATAATAAATTAGCGTATAGCAGACAATTCGCAATGAGCTTCAAATAGATCGAGATGGTTGATAACAATAATAATAATAATAATAATATGCTGTCAATGGATTTGTTTCTCTCTCCACACTCTCTCTCTCCCTCTCTCCCTGTCTCTCCTTTCACTCGTAAATCTTACTCCACGTGTCAGTTTCAGTTTACAATCATGATATATGTCTATCAGCTTTCGAATCATTTTAAGAGCGGTGTTTCAAATCTTGTGGAACAATATCTCGAGCGACAAAAACAACAACATTAATTATACCAAAAAAGTGATAAAAAAGAAGATAAAATAAAATATGAAAATTCTAAAGAAATCCTAGAATATTTAAGAACAAATTTGATGTTTATTAGTTTCTTGGGAGGAGTATAATATATGAGTTAAAGGAATAGTATGATGGCAGACTTTGTGATATTTATCTCGAAGCAAAAACATATATATTTTCTACACTGTTCGTTGAAACTTCATCTCAAAAGTGTGTCCGTAAACTGAAGGTATGGGTTAATTAAATCTAACGTAGTTTGTCTGGCTAAAACCCCTCCCTTAGTCCAGGCAGTGAATCACAATTTTACGTGGTATATATGTTTTATGCACAAATGGAGGTTCCTGAAAAGTTACACTTTTTTTATATTATACTATTTCTGCTTTCATCCTCGTAAAATGCGATATACTTGGAATGTCTGAATGTCAATAATCTCTTTGGCCAGAATTTCATCAACTTATGCAACGTTAAATTAGATAAATGATTTTCCCTCGGGTGGATACATTATTCAAATTTTTACAAAGAAAGAAAATTACATTTACGGCTCTAAATTGTCATATGACATAAATCACTCTGCTGTTGCAAGGTGTATTCAAAACATATCTGAAAATGTATCATAATAAAAAAATAAATAAAACAATACATATCTTTGTCATCCAAATGCTAAAAGGATGCGCTTTTGACGTATAAAGATGCAGATTTTGCTTTCTTCTCCAGCAATTATGTTAATTAGCTAATCAATTTCAGCTATTAAAAATAATCCCTTTAAAGGTTAAAAGTGGTACAGTGATATGACTTAGACACAGTGTACGTAGCGTTACAAGAAGAAATCTGTAACTTTTTTTGGACATAGGTAAAATGAAAGAAGTCAAAAGCCTATATGGAGGGTTTGGCGTACACGTTATACATACAATATAAACAAGGGTGGAAATCAGTTACTTTCTATGGCGCACACTCGATAGCGTGCATGTATAAATAGTACCTATAAGAAGATATCTTACTAATCACCAACTATTCAGCAATAACACATCTGTAACACGTGTTATCATGTTCGTACCACAACTAAGGTTATAACGGATGAACAAATTTAATACCGTAACCAGATTCTGTTGACAAACCCTATTAGAAACATGCTGTCACCACGGATGCATGCACAGCGTATATATCGAAGAAACGGGATCAATGTTTCCTTACCAACCGAGCATGCCTTCATCCATGTAAAGTCACATGCGTGGCCTTGACCATGCCTTACAGTATTAAACGTTCCTCTATGTTTAAGGATTAAAAGTCTTGCAATGGAAATAGAGCAAGGCTTCTCAATAATGTCTTGTAAAACTCGTATAAAATAGCATTAAAGAAAAAAACAGGGAAAAAATACTACGATTTCTGGAGTGACATCAAAGCATGAGATATTTAGTTTTACTTGTACCGTTTAACACAAAAATAGAAAAGACATATGGTATGAACTGGAAGAGAGTCACGTGTGATCGTAGCGACAAGAACAACAAGAACAATAGCAATAACAACAATGGAGAGTTCTTCATTGTTCTAACCAACATTCACCGGAAGTGAGGTTACGATTTTCGTATCCGCACCTTTAACTTTGTTATGATGTAACAGTGCGAACTACGGCCACGTAGTTCTACGTAGTTCTACGTAGTTCCACGAACTACAGCCACGTAGTTAGATGTGTATATGTTTATTACTGCCTGAGAAAACCATGAAAAGTATAATTAAGTTCTAACATTACAGCTGTATACTGATAGTATAATGTTTGTCCGTGAATCTGTTTGTCTCACGAAAGAGGTGTCAAATACACGTCATCGTCTGATTTTTTAATCAATTTTCGTTTTGTTTTGTGAAATTTAATGCTTCCCTTGTTAAGTATTGAAGAGGTTTTATGGCGCACGTCTCCATCTTCTTTATTTAAATGTTCAATTTGTAACCAATGCAACTTTCATTATGGCTACATTATATGGAAACTTTAGGGTGCCATTCTAAAAGTTCAAATAAATAAGTAAGCATGCAATTTTATTCTTTCATTAAAAGTGATAATCTGGTAAGCAAGTGTGCTTATTGATAAGAACCACATAGAATGAGTGTTCCATTTTGTTCTTTTTTAGGAAATTCTTTTTAATCGACTTTTCATTGGGGGGGGGGGGTAATCATTTTGATACTAACTTGATCATAGTATTCACTTTAAAATTGTAGCTAAATTATACTTAGTGCTCATTTCAAGCAGATTCATCACTTTGTTCTATAATTTGTAACATTTATAACTGGTCCGTTCATCATTTGATTAACAGATGTTTTCTAACAAATTTTCATGATTTCTTCAAACAATACGATGGCACTTAAACGCCTCCATATTCTACACACATATCGAATAACTCACTCAATAGCGATATATTGCCACAAGGAAGCCGGTTCGAAGAACTATTAGGTAGATTAAATGGTGCCGTGTAGCTATTACAAAGCGTTGCTAAAATTCCGTACACATATGCTATATATATATATATATATATATATATATATATATATATATATATATATATATATATATATATATATATATATATATATATATATATATACATATATACATATATATATATATATATATATATATATATATATATATATATATATATATATATATATATATATATATATATATAAAAATATATATATGTAGCCTACCTATATATATTGTTATCATATATACACTGAACGACAGAAATCCCTTCATTACTATGGATTACTATCATGGTAAAATGCCGAGATTTTACCATCCACTATAGGAAATGAAAAAGCACTCAACTATAAGGTTGTATAATGCAATATTAACGGGGCTTTCGTTTAGATATAAATCTCTCTGCGATGCAGTGATGCGATGTAAGACTAATTCAAGCGAGCAGAATGTCCCTTTTTACTTTATCTATCTATCTACTTTGCGTTCCTTGATTTGATCTTATGACGTACATATTGTATGTCATTAGGCTCACAGCTTATCATCTTAAGACACGTAGACTCACCCGCTGGGAAATCTTTAACCGCTTTTTATACCCAGGTCAGCATATACTGTGACACCTCGTCCGCGTCATATAAAGGCAAATTGACAGAACTTAAAACAACGGCATATATGTATAGACACATAGATATATATATATATATATATATATATAGATATATGGAAACGTACGATTTCTTCCCGTTCTTCAGTTCATTACACGTATATAACCAAATCAACACACACTTGAACGGCGAAAGGAATTGTGACGTCATGGAAGTTACCTGCATAATCAGAAGAATTGCGAGGCGTTTTAGTAAATGAAGGTAGGATTTAGACGGGTATAGACGACGGAAACGTGAAATGAGGCAGTCAATTTAACCTAAAAAATTAAGAAAGCCGAACAACCGCCTCTGGAGGTGCTTTCATTCGATACTTCATTGACAGGTGCGTACGCATGAAGTGCATTGAACTTCGTATCACGGTAGAGCTCCAGTTTAAGTTTTAGTATTGCCAATGGCTGTATTAACTGGCACACAATCTATCCATGAATGTGGGAGTTAATATATATATATAGGCTATGTATAGGCTATATATAGGCTATATATAGGCTATATATAGGCTATATATATATATATATTATTTCCCCGCAAGATACACTGCAATTTACATTAAAAGGCAATACAATTATGCAATACAATATGACGTAGCGTTCATGCCAACTAACTGTACTAACATGTGTGGAACTTACGTGCTTTTTTCCGTACAGCTGTCGCTTAAAAATAGCTTGTTTCCAGCCCGAATCGCAAAATTGAACTTTACACGGCAAGCTTCAATATTTTTCAAAATATTTGCATTCACTGGGTTTTCCCCCCCTGAATTTCCACTTCAATATTAATAGCCTGACTCCCTATATATTACTGTTTCCTCCGCGCACACATAATAATGAATGATACGTTGACGATAACCTTTTTTTTTAAACTATGCGTTACACTATATGACTTTATATGCCTAGTGAACAAAGTTGATTAACACTTATCAATCCATCCTGCAGTCATGCGTTGTGTTTTAAATGGAATCCCGGTGGATTTCTCTCCTCTATTAACCATGGTAAATGATTCGGGGAAATATTTAGCTAATTAACCAATCCTTTTTTTCTTCTTCTTTTTTTTTTTTGAGGACATCAATGTGTTTACTATTTTTGTTATACTATTTTATTTTTAAAAAGTTTGGCATGGGGGAAAGACATTACGGACGGAGAGATAGCCAACGATGCAGAAATTTAATATCGCTTAACCTGGTTTCAGGAGCACATAAATTTCGCAATTAAGTGACATTTTATACGGTTTAGTTCGTCACTGACATGCATGGAGTTTTCTTTATCTTCATAAACTGACCTCAGGCAATAGGACAAGCAGTTTTAGCTTTCTAACGAAGATTACTTTTATAGGAATATTCCATTGGCAGGCAACGTAAACAAAAATAATATGTTGAAGGAGAGGAATAATCCACACTGTTAGTTTTAAAATGCCCACTTCAGTAATTTGTTCTTTGTTTCCGAACCTGTTTTGATTTGGCTAAACGTTAAATTACTCATCGACGTGGATCACAGTTAAAGGGTCTATGACGTCATCAGTGACGTCTTTAGACGTCACACTTAGGCTATTATAATATCTCTGGGGTACCTTTAATCATTATTGCCTTAATATATTTTCATTAAAATGCAACTATTCTTTATAGAAATATCGATATATTTGCTTGTCGTATTTTAGAGAGAGAAACGTCTCTATTATAACATATATATTGTTTAAAGTGCATATAGTGTAAAGCACCATAAAGACGTTTACTTTGGTTGCGATCTAACATATTGAACGAGTACCAGAAATATATTCCAACATTTGAAGAAAAATATGTTTTTAGAAATATTTGATGGACAATCTGCTCTGAATGTCACATATAATGTTCTTCTGAGTATATATATATATATATATATATATATATATATATATATATATATATATATATATACATAGGCCTCTGTAATATGAAAGTAATCAGTTTTTCCCTCGTTGTTTTGCATTTAATGTTTGACCTTGGATTGGGTATAGTGTCTTATAGTACACAACAAGCAAGAATAAATAAATAAATGAACTTTAAATAATGAACGGCGGATCTGACGGGAAGATATGTAATACTCGTTGAAGCGGAATACAACCGATACAACCAATACGACAGCTTGTAAGGCACGTTTCTATTTAATTAACCATAGCCTATGTTATACGCTCCAATATCTTGACAAGTATAACCGAATACTGATCCTCCTGAAGTATATAAACTAATTGGACAATACGTGACGTTATAACATAATCTTAATTAAACATTTAACAACCTTCCGTTAAGCTAGTATATATATATAAATATATACCAAAGCATGTGCGTAACGTGCTATATAGCTTAATTGGGTGACGTAGACATACACGTGACGAAGATAATACGTATAAAGAGGTACATATAGTTACATACAGGTGACAGGTAACTAAGACGTATGCAAACATTATGTATGCATACATTGTGAGAAACACGTACGGTTTACACACATGGGTGTCAAAGTGTGAAATACGTATCGATATACAACTTAGCCGTAAGCAAAACAAGACATACACGTCCCCTTACGAGACGTATATACACATGTAATAAGGGCAATGACGTATACACAAAACGTGTATACATACACACTAATGCCTGGACATAGATGTATGCATACACTATATATATATATATATATATATACATACATATATATATATAAATATATACATATATATATATATACATATATATATATATATATACATATATATATACATATTATATATATATACATATATATACATATATATATAAACATATATATATATATATATATACATATATATATATATATATATATATATATATATATATATATATACATATATCCATAATGAAATACACAATGATATGCACAATGAAATACGCATTTACCTACAAGAGGTATACATACATATGCGTGACAAATACGCCTACGTACGTACGGATTAAGTTAACATACGCTGTATAGAAATATACAAAATGTACGTATACATACATGAACGTAGCCTATACAAATAAGACACATGTATACTTTTCGGGACAGAATGTGGCAGAAACAATGTGGCAGAATACATACAAATTCGCACACATACAAGACGTATCAAATTATATAGACATACACATACAAGTTCGTTCCGCAGTGAGAAAGACATTGATGCATAAAGGCAAGTGATAAAGGCATGTACCTAACAGTAT
The DNA here is from genome assembly GCF_037975245.1 of Apostichopus japonicus. Classification (NCBI taxonomy): domain Eukaryota; kingdom Metazoa; phylum Echinodermata; class Holothuroidea; order Aspidochirotida; family Stichopodidae; genus Apostichopus; species Apostichopus japonicus. The sequence continues at coordinate 22,575,329 of NC_092579.1, forward strand.
CTAGCCAAATATACAAGACGTATACATACATACATAGAAGGTATAGCCTACGTATTAAAAAAAAAATGTTACGTCAACGCTTCATTTCGTGAATGATAAAAAAAAATCGGTGTTACTTTTATTGATATAGCCTTCTTATTAATCACTAACTTGTGAAGTATTGATGTCGTCAATTCTGCAATACTATCTCTCATCTGTTCATTTTGAAGGTAAAGAAGATAGCATCGCTTCAGTAAGTAAGATTGCAGTATTGATGATTAATTCGTTCATTCTTCACAGCGACTTATCTAATCCCTAAAACAAAAGATGATGCATGGGTGTTCTAATTTCCACTACATTCTCCACTCCTCCATCTCATGCTGTATATCATATCAGTATAACCCTATCCTATATACATGTTATACTTTATACATGATATGCACATATAGCACACAATAATATCTTACTGGAGCCAATATTGGATTGTTCAATGGTTCATCTACTGTAGATGAATACACAAATAGTGCTTTGTAAGACACACCTGGTCGTAATATTACGCAATCAGCCTTTGTTCAGTGTCACAAAGGATTACATACTTAGTGATTCGTAGGTTATGCAGGCGTTTGAGCGTGAGAATGGTGGACGGGAGGAGGAAAGGGCTACGAAGGAGGGGGGGGGGGGCGGGAGTGAGGTAGTGCCCTGTCTTTCAAGAGTATAAGGGGTCTTCTACCTATATTGACCGTATCGTTTGCAAGATAAGAAAAATTTACACCCAAGGCCTGTAATACGAAAAGTACTTTATGACTGGAAAATGATGTCGCAAAATCGATTGATGGTGATAGGAAGAGGGAGAATAAAAAATAAAATAAAAATTGGAAAATTGATATTTTCCTTCTCTGTGCCTCTTTTGTGGTTTTGTCCGGAGGCTTTAATTTCTCCCAGCTGACCAGATAAACCTCTCATGCACAGAGGTACTGTATAGTTCTGGTTCAGGTTTAAGTTTGTGATATACACAGAAATGGTTTACCCTCGTGATTAAGTGATGTTTATCTATATATTTTATATTTTCACTTCAATGTTGTTATTTTCTTTATTCGTGTTTTGTTTGGTTGACAGGATGCTTTATCGGAGTTTAGTTACAGTTACTGCATAAACAAATAAAGCTGAAATTGATCAGATATGGAGATGTAACTCTTGCGGGCTTGTAAAAAATGCAATGCACGCAATCTTACAGTCTTTAAAGCTACAAAATTATGCTTCTTTATTTATTTATTTATTTATTTATTTATCATTTGGTTATAAAATGACCCAGCATTTTAAAGGTGTATTCCGGAGGCAAACAATGTACTTTATTTTATTTTTTCTCCATTTTTTTTTACCAATCCAAATACCTTTTTTTATTATTTTTTCCTAATTCTTCACCAACTGGATACTTTCTATTTACAGATTTCTTGAAACAATGAAATTCTTTAATAAAGAGAAAAACCACACGAATGATTTGCTTGATTGAATGTAACCAATTTTGATAGAAAACACCCACAATCTTCCAGCTAGTGTCTCACATTGCGTCTTGTTGATTAATCCTTGAAAATGTGATACCTTACGAAATGCTTGTTTATAGGTCAATGTTCTCTATAATTAGAATTTCATCAAAATGGAAATTTCTTAATTGGTATAGTAATATTCTTTTTTCCTATGTGAATTAGTGTTTTGAGCATTATGAAGCAGAACAGAAGTGGGGGGGGGGGGGCGAAAGAAAAAACATTTTTACGCTTAATTGTCCTGATGACGTCATTTCACTTTGCTGTTTGCCAAAACACATTCACACAACAGCACCGATTCATATCTGGTTTTGAACTAAAGATGCCGAAATTTCCCAGCTCTTTTGTTAAGCAATTTCCCTTCAGCCCTGGAAAATCCTTCTAAGCATTATTTGTCTAAGTAAAGTAAATTGTAGAACAAACAGGCATAATTTCCACCGGCATAACCTTGTATAGTATCTGTGCGTATAGACGATATCGTCATATATATATACCAGTATAGTGCACGTGTTCTTGGCTATAATGGAAGCCACATAAATCCAGAGCACACCGAGCAGGTATTTTAATGCCATTTCCAAAGAAGAGCATTCGCTGAGGTTATAATCATTGTTCAAGAAATTTTCATTTTAATAGGCCTAATCTATTGCAGGGCTACACGCACACCACTAAAATGTCATATATCATGTGCGGTTAAAAACAGAAAAAAATAAACTTAAGTTAAGATAATCACGAAAGACTCTACCGAATAGTCCATCAATATCTGATTACGTCAAACTATTTATATCGAGTAATAACGGCGGCAAGGTCGCCGATATCCTATCTTCTTGTTAAATTGACTTTAATAAATGTTTACTAACGATGCTTGCACTAGCAGCTAATGTGGTATGGATATATATATATATATATCTATATATATATATATATATATCTATATATATATATAGATACATATATATATATATATAAACATATATAAACATATATATATATATATATATATATATATACATATATATATATATACATATATATATACATATATAAATATATATACATATATAGATATATATATATACATATATGTATTTGTATATATATATTTATATATATTTGTATGTATATTTATATATATATATAATTGAAATCGTAAATATATATATACATATAGATACACATATAAATATATATATATATATCTATATAATTGAAATCGTAAATTTTGTAAATATATATATATATATATATATAGTCCATCAATATCTGATTACGTCAAACTATTTATATCGAGTAATAACGGCGGCAAGGTCGCCGATATCCTATCTTCTTGTTAAATTGACTTTAATAAATGTTTACTAACGATGCTTGCACTAGCAGCTAATGTGGTATGGTATGGATATATATCTATATAAATTTATATATATATATATATATATATATATATATATATATATATATATATATATATATATATATATATATATATATATATATATATAATTGAAATCGTAAATATATATATATATATAGATACACATATAAATATATATATATATATATCTATATAATTGAAATCGTAAATTTTGTATATATATATATATATATATATATATATAAATATATATATATATATATATATATATATATATATATATATTTATTTATTTATTTTTATTCCACTTTCTTTTTTTTAAATTTTATTATCTTTCTGACAATCGAAAATCATCGACAAATGAAAGCAGTAAAGGGTAAAGAAATAGTGACACGCATACCTGTTATGACCATTTGCTCAATCCCTCTTTCTCACTCCTGATTCCAAATGCTCTCCCCGCCTCTCCAAAACCTCCCCCGCCCCTCCTATCTCTCCCACCCTCCCTCCCCGACTCTTTGTACATCAGAAAGAATTGTCAGTAACACCTATACAGTCCTATTCAAATGTTCAACTTGAGAAATTGCATTTATCGAGATTGTTCGAACCATGGAAGTATTAGGTTACACTTCCATGTTTCACACAATATGTACTTCAAGGTTCCATTTATAACATGTTCTAATTGCTTTATCTTGAGAATCAGCCGCTTTTAAGTTATAGAGACCGATCTATTTCTCGAGTGAAAACTAAACATGTCGGAAAAAAGCAGCACTCGTGCACTATCAGTTCGAAATGTCGAGATTTATAAATTCCACATGCACCTTTTGGCCATTGACGAAGCGCAATCCATTATGACGTCACAGTAACGGACACCATGAAGCATTAATGTCACTTCGAACGTAACAAATTGTTATTAAGTTATTCATCGTTATAATATAGAAAGATCTACAGTTTCCTCCTTAAAACAAATTTTCTAATAACACCACTTTGAAGATGCAGGAATCTTTTTTAGAGAAGATAACTTGAAAGAAAACGTGTATTTAGTCCTAATATGCATTTTTGTTAATGCAAACGTTACACAGAATTATTATATTTTTTACATCAAAACGTTGAAAATGCAATCCTTATTTTTATTTTTTTTTTGTGGAAAAGATAACTTGAAAGGAAACGGGTTTTTATTCCTAATATGCATTTTTGTTACATGCAAACGTTACACAGACTGTGTTGTTCGTATTTTTTTATAGTCTTCTTACATCGAAAAGTTGAAGAAAAGAAAGGAAATTAGAAAAACAAATACCATTAAGGTTGTACATTCTCACCGGTAGCTATTGATCGCTCCTATACTGATATATATATATATATACTAACACTAATCAATGAAGTAGCGACATTGCAAACAATGTGGGGGAGGCGAGAAATTACAAAACATGTTTGTTAACATGATTTAAATTTAAAGGAACTGTATAAAGAGCTAGAAAATGAGCTAGGAAAGAACATATAATCATGTTTTAACTTTATCTTTAGAAATGTTGTCTCCTTAGAAAAGTCTAACCAATTTTGATGTATACATTTATTTATTTATGTATAGGAATTTTACGGACAGAGACAGATACTGCAAGCGTGCAAATTTCGGTACATGAGAATGTCTGTGTGGTATAGGAGGGGCCGTATTCGTGGTATTGGTCGTTTGGGGTGGGGGTGGGGTCGTGTTTCTTTTCTTTTCTTACACAACGTAACGCGTACCGTCAACTGTTGTAGACCCACTATAAGGAGAGATTAGCTATGTAAACTTGTAATAATATGATTAAATTAAGTGGTAGGTGAGGTAGAAAAAAAAGGAAAATTTGTTGAAAGTGAAAATATATTTCATTTCGTAAGTGACTAAGAATATTGCTCTGAGAAATATATATGTTTATGTATATATTCTTTCTTATTTTGGAGTGTAGATGGGGAGGGGGGGGGGAGCTTATGGCATTTGGCCCTATAAATGTTCTATTTGAGCCTTATTGTCTGTGATTTCTTTAAGTTGGATTTAAGCCCCTGACTGCTGCTTTAACTTATATGAACAAGATCTTCAGTCGATACGGTTAGCTTCAAGCTAAATTTTTGACACAGAACATGAAAGTATAGATATAAAATTAGATTATGTAGAAATCCCCCAAAGGAGAGAGTATATGCAAGGCTAAAATTCCTTGTATTACATTGATAAGAAATGATGCGTGTTTTGTGTCAATGTCTGACATTGCTGTATACAAATGTGAATTAAAACAGAGAACCATTAACGAAATTAGTAAACTTGTATGGAGGGGAAATATATCAGGTGGGTCTAACTAGAACTATATGAAATGTCACATACCGATGGTGACGTGTAGGCTACAAGTATATCGAATTATTTTAAAATGAGATATGCAGGCTGCGACGACGCAATCGTTTTCGCCATGAATATTCACGACGTACAGGTATAGCTTCGATCCATACCATGTACGTATCTGCGTACAGCTGTGCAGCATCTTAGTACATTACGGGATCTTGAGAGAGAAAAAACAACTGCGTTCTCGAAGGGCACCGAATGTGTACTACAAATTCAAACGTAAGTTACACTAGGATATAAGATTGAAGTATTATGTCTATCAATGCGGTAAACATTATCGTAGCTATTAAGCGTTGAATTTCGACCACGTGTAGTCGAAGTTTCGACCACGCGTTGACAAACATATCGCATGAGGGATCACGATGTAACTTATTTCGAGCGCGCGTAAAGGAGACATACGTTATGGCCCATTTGGCTTGCCATAGACGTATGCATGTAAAGAGTAACATGCTGTAACATGATTGATACAACTGTTACCATAAGGTATTTAAACAAATTTAGACTATTGCGAAACAGTGCAGGTATAGGCGTGTTAAGTCGCCCGCCATTCGTCATTTCAACTTTGCGCATGCGTACTTGATATTACAATACGTTTTTTTTCCATCAAAATCTATCAATATATTCATCTTTAGATACAGTGCCATACTATATGACAAACAAAATAGTAAAAATAAAACTGGCAAGTGGTTACGATCAAAAATATTTACCTTTTGATGATTCCCGTACGTATAAGTAAAAAAACACATCTGTTTCAGTAAAAAGCAAACATCTTACCCAAATGTTTTCAGCGTAACGTCCAAAATCTTTAAGTATCCCCCCAAAAAAAACAAACAAAAAAAAAACCTTTTAACAATGCAGACGATTTTTGTTTTGAATTGTTACATCGATAAAAGGGAGAAACTAATCATTCGAAAAGACCAAACGAGGAATCCGGAAAAAAATGTTACAAAATACTTTCAAATCAATAGGATTGTATCCCACAACACTACATAGGAACACCGCATTTTCACCACATATAAAATCACACGCTCACTGTGTTCTGAGCTTTTCTATACGCAAATATAAACACTCAAACAGTAGGGATTCAACGCTTTCTTTACAAATGTATACTAATATGTAACTATAGTTTATAGTACGAATATCAAACTTGATCTAGAGTCATTATATATATATATACAACCCACACCTACCCATAATCCGGCCCACCCACCCACCCTTCGTAAATGCAAAACAAAGTCCCTCGGAGCGTTGTTCCATTATAGCAATGCACTAGTTTTTATTAGAGTGAATAATATAACAAGAGGATATTTACATATATATATATATATATGTTTGTTTCAAATTTCATTGGTGACCATAAACTAGGGATTTATTCGGCTGTAATTTGGCACAGGCATAGTTTATTGAAGAAAACAAACATAGATAAATGAACCTTCGCATTTGTTTAACTAATAACTATCCAGCTGTTCTGAGTTAAAATAGGGGGGGGGGTGGGGAGAAGGCGGGGGATCGCTTGAAGTGATTTCTTTTATAGTCAGTTTAGCACGTAATCGAATATAAGGACAGTTTTACCGCGATGTGATTGTTGTGCAGCACGTGTTTTATAGAAAACGTGCCACGTGACTGTCGACTCACCTTTTTGGGATGTTATTTTACTTCCCAAGGCGTATTTAGCTGCATAAACTGCATAAACGTACTACCCCCAAATATTAATATTTGTTAAAACTGAGATACGAAAATAGTATTTGGTATGTAAACCGTTCATGACAAATAAGGGTAAGGGTACGCGAGCAGAGGCGCAACCACGTTTACCTTTGGGAGCCCCCACCCCATCTCCCATCTCACGGGCAGACATAATATTTCAGACCATTCTTGTGTACAGTACATAAATGTATAACACATGAGCGTCACAACAACCTGAACAGCCGAAAATTCTTCAACACTGTTTCAATACTATAGTTGTAAAATATTACACCATATTGCACGCAAAGCTCCATTCATTTCACTTACAAAAAATTCTCGATGGAGGCGGTTGTGCGTGTGTGTGGGGGTGGGAGAGGTCTGCTTTACAGCACATTCG